>NC_135370.1:31950754-33303254 GCF_049243985.1 Paroedura picta | reverse complement strand
ATACATGGGCTTAATTAAAAAAGTAATCACTAGTAAAATATCATTTTAGCAGTTAATAGCCAGCATCAGAAGAAGTTTAACTATGAATATTTGTGTTCTAAAGTTATGACAGATGACTGTTATGCACAAGGAATATAAAGCACTTTGATGGGCTCCCTTTTCAGGTTCTTCTCACTGCTAAAACTTTTCCCACTTTTATTAATGCAGGAGCTTCATATACAAACTGCTACATGAGCATAAGTAGGATGGTGCACATCCACCGATCTCCTTTATACTTGCATCCACTGCTAGGCAAGGATCACACCACACAAATGTACAACACACTATTCCTCTCCAGCACATAGAAGAGGTGAAAGGTTAGTTTCTTAACTACAGGCTTATGATGTACCATAGGTCAGGGATAGTCAACCTGTAGTCCTCCAGATGTCCATGGACTACAATTCCCATGAGCCCCTGCCAGCGTTTTCTGGCAGGGGCTCATGGGAATTGTAGTCCATGGACATCTGGAGGACTACAGGTTGACTACCCCTGCCAAAGGTTACCTTCATTCAGGCATTTTAAAAGCACATAATTTTTAAAGAATCACAACACAGCAAAATGCTCCCTTTAATCTAGCATTTTCTCTCACAACAGGAGAATTCCCGGAGGGACTGAAAGAGGCTGTGGTATGCCCACTGCTGAAAAAAACATCCTTAGACCCGCGAGAGCCCAACAACTATCGACCCGTCTCGCATTTAGCGTTTCTGGGGAAGATGATTGAAAGGGCTGTCGCAAACCAACTAACAGAGTACCTGGAAGAAGCTTCGGTCCTAGACCCATCCCAGTCAGGCTTCCGGCCTGGCCATGGGGTAGAGACAGCGCTAGTTGCCCTGACGGATTACCTCCGTCGCCAGTTGGACCGAGGCGGGTCGGCACTGCTGATATTACTAGACCTCTCAGCAGTGTTCGACACAGTCAATCATGAGCTTCTAGCTCGCCGCCTCACTGATGCCGGAATACGAGAGACAGCCCTCCAATGGCTGAACTCCTTCCTCCGGGATCGTGGACAGAGGGTTGCAATTGGAGACAAAACATCAGACCGTCGTCAACTTACTTGTGGAGTCCCACAAGGAGCGGTCCTCTCTCCTATCCTATTCAATATCTTTATGCGCCCTCTCGCACAACTGGTACGGAGGTTTGGGCTGGGTTGTCATCAATATGCCGATGACACCCAGCTCTTCCTCCTGATGGATGGCCGCCCTGACTCCCCCCCAGAAGCATTAGCCAGCTGCCTGGAAGCAGTGACGAGATGGCTGAAGCAGAGTCGTCTGAAGCTCAATCCTTCAAAGACGGAGGTCCTGTGGCTGGGTAGGAAGGGCCCATGCGAGGAAGCGTGCCTGCCTGCCCTGGATGGAGTACAGCTCTCTACGGCTGACTCCACCAGGAACCTAGGCGTGATTCTGGATACTTCCCTTACAATGGAAGCCCAGATCACAAAGGTAGCGCGGCTGGCATTTTACCATCTCCGCCAAGCCAAACTACTAGCGCCCTACCTGGCCCCGGAACACCTAGCCACAGTGATCCATGCGACGGTCACCTCTAGACTGGACTTCTGTAACTCGCTCTATGCAGGCCTGCCCTTAGCCTTGACCCGGAAACTACAGCTGGTCCAAAACGCAGCGGCCAGGATCCTCACAGCAACACCGTGGAGGTCCCACATCCGGCCCATTCTCCACCAACTGCAGTGGTTGCCAGTTGAATTCCGGATCAGACTAAAGGTTCTGGTAATTACCTTCAAGGCCATTCGCGGTCAGGGCCCAGTGTACCTGAGGGACCGCCTCCCTGCCTATGCCCCTAAAAGAGCTCTGCGCTCCACCGCCACCAACCGGCTAATGGTCCCTGGCCCTAAAGAAGTCCGCCTGGTCTCGACCAGGGCCAGAACATTCTCTGTCCTGGCCCCCACCTGGTGGAACGAGCTCCCGGAGGAGATCAGGGCCCTGACGGAGCTTAAACAGTTCCGCATGGCCTGCAAAAAGGAGCTCCTCCGCCAGGCATTTGGTTGAGACCAGGCACAACCAACAGCGAATGAAGGGCCCCCGCTCCCCCCCGCTCCTCCCCCTCCCCCCCCTTCCTCCCAGAACTCCACCAGAGCGCTCTGGACCTGTTGTGGTATTGCACCGTTCCATCGTTATATTATTTTATTATATTGTTATACTGTTACATTATTCTGTTATATGGTTACAACCACTGTTATTAATTACTGTATGTTTTAACGAAGACTGTTTCATGTATCGTTGACTAGTTTTAATGTAAACCGCCCTGAGCCTTCGGGGAGGGCGATATATAAATCTAAATAAATAAAATAAAAATAAATAAAATAAATTTTAGACACTTCAAGAAGGGAATTTTTATTGTTAAGATCCATGAGGGTTCATGGCTCGGTAGGAAAACATCTGCTTTGCATGCTGATGGCCCCAGTTCCGTTCTCCAGCATCTACGATTAGCAGTTGATGTGAAAGACCTCCATTCGAGGCCGGGGGAAGCTGCTGCCTGTCAAAACAGGCCATAGTGACCTTGATAGTACAGTGGTCTCAGGTATAAGGCAGCTTCCTGCTGCTTTTGAAAACAAAATAGAAACAGGCCCCGTTTATGTCACACTGGAACACTAACTGTACTTTTATTATATAAAAACAGTATAAAGAAACATCTTTATGCTATAAGCGGTATCAATGTTTTAAAAGTCAGAATTCCCTTAAGAAAATTGTAAGCAAAAAGGATTCATTTCATTTCTCATGGAAAGATTTCTTGTTAAGAGCAAAGAGGTGAAGAACCCGGGAACCCGTATTTGAGACCCACAGTATTGCATTCCATACATTTTAAATTTCAGCCAAATTAAAAACTCAAGACAAAAATTATGTTTTGGTTGCATATCAGGGCTACTATCCTATTCTATAATAAACATAAATAAAACACTAGAAAACACTTTAGAAAACAGAGTTGCACTAAAATGCAAACCAGCTTGATGTAGTGGTTAGGAGTGGCAATTTCTAATCTGGCAAGCCAGGTTTGATTCTACACACATGCAGCCCGCTGGGTGACCTTGGGCTCGCCATAGCACTGATAAAGCTGTTCTGACTGAGCAGTAATATCAGGGCTCTCTCATCCTCACCTCCCTCACAGGGTGTCTGTTGTGGGGAGAGGAAAGGGAAGGTAATTGTAAACTGCTTTGAGACTCCTGACAGAAAAGCAGCATATAAGAACAAACTCTTCTTCCTTGTAACTGTTGTTCATCAACTTCCATGCAAACACACTTTGGGACTGCACTTGTGCCAGCAAGCTGCAGGCATTTTGTTTTAAGCTCAAAACTCCAAAAGGGGTCACCTGACCCCTTTCGGAGCTGGCCCAACATGTCACATGCTCCCATGGCATGTGGGACCTCCCTCCCTCAGTTTCCACTAAGCAGCCATGCCCCCCTCTCTCTTTTTTTTCCAAACACAACAGACCTAGTGAGGGCACATGGTGGGAAGGAGGGAGGGAATGTGTGCTTGCACAGAGGAAGTCAATGAACAACAGTTACAGGTAAATTAAACTCTGTTTTAATTTTCTGTCTTCTGTTGCAACTCCACATTAGGACCATTAACGAGCTACTTACCAGAAGAGGAGAGGTGAGTTTATCATCAGAACAGAGTCTGCAGAATTAGAGTTTCCCACATCACTTGCAGGCCCAGCACATAATGTCTGACAAATATATAATCTGTTGACCAGGTTGCTGCCTTGCAGACGTTCAGAAAGGGAACCCACTGATGAAAAGCAGCTGACAACCCCTGCACTCTGGTGGAATTCACTTTCACATCAAGAGAACACAACTCTCTAGCTGCCTTGTAGCAGGGAGCAAACGGCACCACTACCCACCTGGACACTGACTGGTCTGATCCTGCTCTGCCTTTCTTGCAGCCCAGTATACAAATAAGATGGATAAGAATCATGGGAGTGACAGAAAATGTTGAGTACTGCTGTGCTATAAGAGATGAAACGCCCAATAATTTTTAAGCATTGTTACCCACCCTGAGGCATTTGGAACGGCATAATATAAATTTTAAAAATATTACGATGATTATTAATGAGGTTTCATCAGTCGTTTTAGAACCTTGGATTCCAATTCAAACTTAATATTAACACCAGTAGGGATGTAATACAACAGCAAAGTCAACAATGACCACAGAAAATAGATATGAAAGACAGGGAGTGCACAATTTGCTCTCTTAGACAAGTTTCTCCAAGACACAAGGTGTTGGATCCAAAGTGCAGCTGGTTGGAGCAAAAGGCATCTCTGCTTGCACAGTCAGACAATTCCCATAAATTTCCAGCTTGATGAACAATCCTTCACTCATGAGTTGATGTAATTCTCAAAGGTATTCATAAGCCTCAGAAACACCTTTTGAGATATGGCAGGATGGGGGAGGGTTGCACAAAAGGAAGAAACTTGAAAGATCTACTCCAAGAATACAGCTCCTACAAGCGTTCTTCTAAAAAGACTTTTAAAATACTGTGTTAAAGAACCAAGATAGTCCTCGTTGAAAACTTTCCTTAAGTAGATTGTTTCTTCTTGATCACTCACACAGTTATTGTGTCAGTTTTTTAAAAACTTTTTTTGCCTCCCTTGAAATTTTAATCTGAAATAGGTCTATACAAGGTCTCTGGCATATGTTCCCCCCTTCAGCAAGGATGACCTCTACATAGAAGGAAATGAGGCTCCTGTTCGTAAAGGGGTGATCTGGATGGCATCAGTGCATCCAGATGGATGTTCTGTGAGAGAAAGCCAGGATCTGGGGGCTGCCCCTGTCCAGTCCGTATCCTGCCATATAGATAGCAGGCACCATCAACTTTAGCAGCACCAACCAATGCTTTCTCCCAAAAAAGTGAAGAGAGAGATTCTTGCACATTGCCAGTTGCTAAATGCTATGATCTCAGGGCCAAACCAAGATGCAATAGTTGAGGAGAGCTCTGCTGGGACAAATAATTAACACATCAAAGATGCAAGCATTGTTTTTTTTAAAGTTGAGCCTACATATGAAAGGTCATAGAAAATTCATTGGCTCACTAAATGTACTTTCGTGACCTTTTTACATAGGTTTTTATTCTTATAGGGTACTCAGAACATTTCCACAAAACATTTTTGCCCTTTCAAACCCCCTTAGCAAAGACTAAATGTATTGTTTTCCCTAATCCCCTTTAAAGGCCACACTCTCAACAGCCTTAACCATAAGGAAAGTGTGTATTTACCTACTCATCATAGTGCACTAAATTTTTCTCCAGCTTATTTTATAAAACATGATAGAAAAAAGGAGGTTGATCCTGGTTCACACAGGGTCCTTACTGTTCACACAAGCAAGGTTGTTGTTGTTGTTGTCGTCGTCGTCAATTGGTTTCATTACCTGCCACTCTTGACAAATGTCCCACAATGGGTTACAGTAACAATTTAAAAAAATACATAACCATTGTGGAGTATCCATATTCAATATCATTAGACTCATGGGACTGGATAGGGTCACCAGAGAGCTCAACCTGCCTTTTATCATATTTGTTGCTAGGCTTCTTGTCTTCTGAACTTTCTTGTCCATGAGGAACAGGGCATTTGAGTTGGTATCTACAAGAACTCCCAGATGCTCTAAGTTTAGAATGGCTTGAGTAAGCTTTTCTGTAAATTTACTAGAAATCCATAATTCTGAAGACACTGGATGGCTTGTTCCACGTCCAATGTAGATTGCTCCTTGGTACTGGAACACTTCAGAACATCAGCCCAATAGGGGTGTAGGCGAAGGCCCTGATGTCTTAATGCTGCAACAGGATTGGTTAGCATCTTGACAAAAATTATGAGGGATGTGGACAGGCCACGGAGCAGAGCCAGAAACTGAAAATGGCTGTCCCACATGCAGAAGCAGAGGAATCTTTGATGTTCCTGAGAAACTGGAACATGTAGATGACCTTCTGTAAAGTCTAAGGATGTCAGGAATTCTCCTGGAGATCCAAGATGGATCTCATGGTTTCTATCCTGAAATGTCTTAATTTTACATATTTGTTTAGAAACTTTAGAAACACTCGTATGGTTCACCAGTCTCTGTTCTTTTGTGAAGAACAAGAAAGCTACCCTGTGACCTTTCTCTTCCTCAGGAATGAGATCAATGGGTTAAATCTGCAAAAGGTGATTGATTGCTTCCAATGTTATGTGTCTTTTTTGTTGGTTTTTGTGTAGAGACAATATGACTAGTTGCTCTGGTGGGAGGTGACAGAACTCTATGAGTTGCCAAGCTGTCAGCATGCTGACTGACCCATATGTCCTTGAAAAAGGCATCCCCCACTGGAATCTCAGCTGAGTCATATTTTACTGGACTTGTCTCCTCTGCCCTGTCATTTCGATTAGTATTGGACTTGTTGAAATGTGAATTGAAGGAGTCATGCCTTGTCTAGTCTGGGTCCATGAAGATTGTCTGAGATCCTGTTTAAAACTTGGTAACATGTGGAACATGAAAGGAATAAGTGCCCGGTGCCTAGCATCCATGTAGTGTAGGCTTCTGGGTAGAACTCTCTTCTTATCCCTTCTCTCAACTAAGATTTTGTTAAGGGATTCACCAAATAATTTCTCTCCCTAAAAGGGACATGATGTTACAATAGATTTGGAAGGGTAATTTGCCTGCTACATTCTCTGCAGAGGCCAGAATACTGACTGGAAAATATCACTGAATCCAGTATAGCATCCATTGAGAAGGAAAAAGCCTTTAAGATCTGATTGGCACACTCTCTGCCACTCTTAACTACTACACCAAGCACATGAGTAGCCTCATGTGCCTTTTTAAGGCAAAGCCTACTCTTTTGTCTGCTGCATCTCCAGGGTGCCCTCTGATAGAAATCCTGAGGACTGGATTGCTGTGACTGCTGCATAGGAGGGTAGTGAGTACAGCCTTTTAACAAACCTAGGGAAATGTTTGTTGGACATGGAACGTGACCACTCAGCCTTCCATCTGCCTTTCAACAAATTTTGGAAGAAGAAAACCCTTGGGGCTTGATGCTATGTTAGCAAAGTATTCCTTGTTTCCCTTAGGTCTGCAATTGAGTTCAGTTCCAGCAGTTGGATCCTCTGTTATGGAATATTCAAGATCCAAGGCTACTAGGGATTTAGACAATAAATGCTGGAAGGGTCACTCCCACACATGAGACCAGAAGAAAAAAGTTGTTCCTGCCTCCCTGGGTGAATAGTGGGAATCACCAGTCCAAGATATTCTCTACCTCAGAGGGGAAAAAGGCAACATATAAATGAATATAAAAATTTAAAAAAACAAAAGTTAAGAATGCCACCAAATGAAGCAAATGCAGTCCTAAATAAAACTGTCGTCAACTGCCTCCTGAAGAATGAAAGTGAGAAGATCAAGTGCCTCTCCCTAGGGGGTTGGTCATAATTGTGGGACTGCCACTGAAAATGGCCCTCTATCAAATACCCATCAAACAAGCTTCTTTGCTTGTGACAGTCAGGAAGGCCTCTTCCAGTGATCTTACTTCTTGAATAGGAACATAAAGAAGAAGACAGTCCTTCAGATATATTCCTGTTACAAGCCTTGTAGAGCTTAATCAACACTTCGAATTGGACTCAGAAGTGGATTGGTAGGGAGTATAATTACTGTAATATTAAGGTCATATACTCACAACAGCTGGCCCTGACCAGCAGTCCAGCTGCAGTATTCGGTACTTTTTTTTTGGGGGGGGGGTGAAACTGTTAGACTTCAAGGAATCACTGAACTTTGGTTTTATTTAGTCAAGTATTTGATGAGTATTAGCCAATGCTGTCAGAAATCAGTCAAAAAAATTAAAAGCATTCTCTTTGTTTACAACAACAAAAAACTAACCTTAACCAACCAGTTTGATAATATGCCAATTACAAAAACAAATAAATGCTTGTTGTGGCACAATGAAACTAACAAAACTAAATAAGCTAATTATTATAATTTTAATGCATTAGGTAATGTTCTTACAAATATGACCAAATAAATTGCATTATAATGAAATGTTGAAGGAACCCTGTCACATACACATTGGCATTCTGGGTTTTAGAAAAGACTGACAATATTTGAGCAGTCAGTTTGCAGGCATGCTACGACTATATAATATGTTTTGCCAACAAATCCAAACATCATAAAACAGAAATAAAGCAAGAAATAAAACATATGGAATGCTTTCAGCAATACCACATTTATCCGGCTCTATTCAAGTTCTAGTGAAAATACATTGTCCATTTCTGCACGAGGAATATGTTTTTGAACAGCCTTTGAATGCTGGCAGATTTTAGAGCCCCCTTCCACATGTCGTCACCTGCATCCCAAGGCTGTCCAGTAGCCGGGTTGTGGTTTTAACTTGCAATTTCAGGAATCGCCAAAACTGGATTTACCACCCTAAATCACACGTCCCATCGGTGAGCAACCAGTGAGCAACCAGGGATAAGACGTATGGAGGAGAAAATGTGCGATAGTCTCAGCAGCATTGGCCTGCCCTTGCACCTGCCCTTCCCTCTCCATTTCCTGCTCCAAGTAATTTTTTAATGCTGCAGTCCATGTTGCAGCACGACTGCAAACCTACATTGTCAAAGGTGAAATAAAATCTTCTTTAAAGTGTCCATGGTCTTTTTAGGCTCAGGTAGGAAAAATGCAACCCCTTTTCTGTTTTCTGGAGGTGGGGAATGAGCTGGGAAAGGGGGGGGGGTGATCCAGCAGCCTTCTCCTGATCATACAGGGGCCTGAGCACCTTGTTTTAAAACCAACCATTTACACAAAACGTCTTTTTGGGCTTCAGCTACCTGTCCAGCCTTTTCACAACTCAGGCAGGCAAAAACAGCCCCGTTTGCATTTTTTGGAGGTGGGAAATGAGCTGGGAAAGGGGGAGGGAGGTGATCAGGCTGCCTTCTCCCGATCGTACAGGGTCTGAGCTCTTAGCTACTAAACCAGGAGAAAGCTATACATGATATTTGAGGGATCTCCAAGGAAAGAATATACTATAAAAGACCAACATTGCATTTATCTCAGCAGAAAAAAGACAGAGATGAGGACTAGGAGCCTCCTCTTAATACTTGTTGTAGCAGAAATGAGAAGCTTAGGAGATTATGACTCCACTGCGTTCTCACAGTCACAGCAATAGGGTGCCAGAGAAAAATCAGGGTAAACCAGCAGCTGTATTATATGAATGAAAGTCCCACCGAACACTATAGTTAAACAACTGTGAGATAGTACAAAAAAACCCTCATTTGCTTATACACTTACTATTTTTTTCTTTTGGGACTTCAGATCTTCTAAGGCTTCATCTAGAACAGAAAATTTACACAAATATTATCATATTTCTAACATGACAAAGGAAAGATTCCTACATGTTAATAGACAAATATCACACTTGGAATCTGGGTATTCAATCTTTTTCCCTATTTGGTGGTCAGATTTCTAGTCCTCTGTCTTTCAGCTTGCTTAATGGAGGAGTAAGTCATATAATTACTCAAAATTAGCTTAACATTTTACTGCAAATAAGTGCAATGAATGCTATGCTTTATTTTTATGCAACCTCTGATTAATCAAGCTTCTATTGCAGCTGAAATAGTTGTGCCTCATCATAAAACAAATGGAATGAAAAACCACACACAAATGGTTATGAAGCTGTTGATACAGAAGACTTCCCTTTTTAAAAAGTGTTCTGCAAAAATTTAGACAAGATGAGCTTTAAAAATCAATCCTAAATTTAGCATGTTATCACAGACTCAACCTTGCAATGTTTCCAGGTTAATGACATTTTGTTAAAAAATCTACTGCTAGTCAAAAGTAATTTCCACTAATATGAAAATGAAGTAGCATTATTATAGTCTGTGTAAAAATCCCATACAAGCTTTGTTCAGCCTCTTGGGAAGAGAAAGAGAAATCAAAAATGAATGCATGTGAGATGTTCACGGATATCGATAAAAACAGTTTAGAAAAGTCAATATATAAGCTACTATCAAATAAGTTATAATTGTCTTCCAAAGCCTTTGGACAGGGTGGGCATCAATTTTCTACAGGACCTTACATATAGCCAGTATTAAATACATGTAAAGTTGTATAAGAACAGCAAAGGTTTGAGATTTCAGGGAGAATGTCCTGTGCAAAGCCAGAACTGATCTCCAGAGATCCCACAAACATGTATTATTGCAAAGTCACCCCTCTATCCCCATGTACATAATGTTGAGTTCTTTTGAGAATGGGCAAGGTATAAGTACACTTCTGAAAGCACTTCTAAAATTAGTGTGCAAGTGTCTAGAATAGAACATGTACCAGAACCTCAACTGATTTCCACCATGAGCCACTGGCACAAGACAGGTTCTGTAAGTATTAACTCACAATCATGGTTTGCAATTTTTTTCCCTGAAGCAGCTATACTCCTCTCATGGATATTCTTCAGAAAAACAAAGGAACAAGAAGCTGAAACCAACTAAGTCACTCACTCCCAGATAGAGAGTAATAGACCTTGCTGGACGGGGGGAGGGGAATGGGTTATTTTCCGCTATCATGATATTGTGTTTTAATTATGTTTTAATGGTTTTTATGGGATTTTATTGTTTTTATGAATTTCTGTAAACCGCCACAAGACTTTGGAGAGTGGCGGAATATAAATATAAATGAATGAATGAATGAATGAATGAATGAATGAATGAATGAATGAATGAAAGCATCCAGTGAGAATTTCATCTATTCTTTCCCTTAAACAGTCCTATAAATAAGCATAGAACAAGGGGAAAGGCATATCTCTGCCCAAGCTGGGGCCTTAACCTTATTTCTTCAAAGGAAAAAAAAAAAGCAATTTAGAATCTATTCTTAATAGTGAATTCCTTGGTGCCATGGTAACACTCTGTTTTGTTTTTTACAACAACCGTACTCTCACTTCTCCCTTTTAAGCTCTGCTCAAACAAGGATGCTGCAGTTAATTGTTCAACCTGTTCTGGCATTACTAGGCTGCCTTTAAGTCTAATTTCTACCTGTCAGTTATTATCATTATCATTATTATATTATTATTATTATTATTGTTATTATTATTATTTAGATTTATTTCCCGCCATTCCCCTTAGGCTCGTGGCTGGTCACAGTAGTCTTGTCCCCATTAAAATACCCATTAAAAAAAAAAAGGTATCCCCTGTGCAAGCACCGAGTCATGTCTGACCCTTGGGGTGACGCCCTCTAGCGTTTTCATGGCAGACTCAATACAGGGTGGTTTGCCAGTGCCTTCCCCAGTCATTACCGTTTACCCCCCAGCAAGCTGGGTACTCATTTTACCGACCTCAGAAGGATGGAAGGCTGAGTCAACCTTGAGCCGGCTGCTGGGATTGAACTCCCAACCTCATGGGCAAAGCTTTCAGGCGGCTGCCTTACCACTCTGCGCCACAAGAGGCTCTTGTAAAATACCCATTAAAAGACTTTAAAACAATTCCAACATGGCGGAAGCTCTCATTATTCCCATCCCTGCTATCAGAGCGGCAGGGAGGGTGGGGAGGAGATCTAACTTACTAGGTCCGGGGGGGGGGGGGAATGCTGGCACTCATTCGCTGACCCCGGCCTCAACCAAAAACCTGGCGAAAGAGCTCCGTCTTGCAGGCCTTGTGGAAAGCTGGTAAATCCCGCAGGGCCCACAGCTCACCTGGGAGCTCGTTCCACCAGGTAGGGGCCAGGACCGAAAAGGCCCTGGCCCTGGTCGAGGCCAGGCACGCTTCTCTAGGGCCAGGAACAACCAGGAGATTCTCCCCTGCCGAGCGTAGAGCCCTGCGGCGGACATAGGGCGACAGGCGGTCCCTCAGGTATGTGGGTCCCAACCCGCGTATAGCCTTAAAGGTCAAAACCAGTACCTTGAACCTGATCCGGGCAGCAATTGGCAACCAATGCAGCTGCCGCAGCACAGGCTGGATATGGGCCCTCCAAGGTGTGCCAGTTCAGTTCCCCCTCCCAAAAAATGTAATCTGTCAACAAGCCAACAAAACTTTCTCAGATTAAGTCCTGGGGGAAGCAAATCTTATTTAACACTCGCCCCTAGGACTCTAAACTGGTCCCTTCTCTTGAGATACAACCTTGTTGACTGTCCTTTCTGTTTACCTCATTCATCTGGTCTCTACCTCAAGTTGAACCTTTTCCATTGTTCCACCTGCATGTCTCTCCTGAAGCCATATGCCAAACCCTTCCACCCACCTCAGGATATTTTAGAAGGGCTTTCAAGACAATCCTGTGCAATAAATACTGGGCTGGGCTTGCTAATTCTGTTTTTATTCTTCTTTTATTCTATTTGTATAGGATTATCTGCTTCTTAAATAACTTTGTTAGCAGACCTTAGCTACTGATGGAAAGGTAGGATAAGTATAAATCCCAGACAAGATCCTTTTCAAATGATTTCATTTGATCGGTGGGTTTTCAAAAGTACAGTTAGACTATGACGCATTAGTTCAAAATGCTCTAAGTAAAGATTTAACAAGTGTTTCCTTGGGCTTGTGTTTTTCAAAGCTTAAAGTTTTGTTAAATCTCTCAACTGGGTCACCACCTAACCTAAGTGACAATGGTAGCATGCCACAGTATGGTTTAAAATAAAGTAACCTTTCAGGTGGGGTAACAAGACTAAAATTCACATTTCTTTATTAATTTAGTGCATTTGTGTCCTGGGATTCCTTCAAGGAGCTCAAGGCAGTGTACATTATTCTCCTCTCCTCCGTTTTATCTTCCAAGCTACCCTGTAAAGAAGATCAGGCTGAAAGTGACTGGCCCAAGGTTACCCCAGCAAGCTTGAAGTGGGGATATAAACCCAGATCTCTCAGATCATAGCCTGCCACCTTCACCACCACCTCCTCCTCAAAGAAAATCAGCTAGGCAGTTCACTCCCACTATCCATTAGCTTCCAGTACATTCAGGAAGGTAGCCGCGTTGGTCCGAAGCAGCAGAACAAAGTTTAAGTGCAGTGACAACTTTAAGTTTTAGTCAAGGTACTAACATCAAAGCCCATTTTAAAAAATGGGCTTTGAAAGGGGAATGGCAAAGGGGAAAGGAAAGGGAATGGGGAAGGGCCCCCTCCTCAGCTTACCTGTTCGGCACAGCATTCTGCGTACCTGCACAGCAGGAGCGTACCTGCAGGCTGCCAAGCCTTGTCGCTGCCTCTCTCCACCTGGGTGCAAATGAAGGCCGCAGCCACAAGACTTCTAGCAGGCAAGGAGGGAGGGTGGGAGCTGGAGGGGGAGGGCCAATCAGGGTGGACCTGGATGGACAGGGCCCCGGACAATCTCCTCCCAGGAGACTGTTTCCCAAATATAAGGGAGCAAAATAGTGTTAAGGATACGCTTCTGTGTATATCTGAAGAAGTGGGCATGGTCTTAAGATGCCATTGGACTCAAACTCCATTGTTCCAATACCTGATTGCATTATCTTTCAATAGTTCAATTCAACAGAAGACTTAAAACAACTTTTATCTTACAAGGGGAATGCCTGCCTTTTCTTAATATGATTCAGCATAGAATATTTACAGAATCCTTACTGTTGCTCCAACCCTCAATGCCATCCAACAAGCATGAATGCTTCATGCTTGTGAGCAACTGCAGCAAGATATCCACTTTAATGTGCTTAGAAGTCACACACAAATAAACATCCTGATTCTATCCATGTGTATAAAGCGGCAGAGGTGAGCTATCATTAAGCAGGCAACTGAAATAAAACAAACACAATGCATATCTAGCTAGCTTCCACAGCTTCTAGAGAAGCCAAACTTACCCCTGGTTCATGTTCTGAATAGATATTTTATGTTATTTAAACTCCACCTTTCTCACTGAGACTCAAGGCAGATTACACAGTGTGAGTCAACATGACCTACAGCTAGGACATCCAAATAAACAAAGAGTTTGGACTGCAAAAATGTGAAAACAAGCAGAAAGCTGATATAGAGTTGAAACAAAGCATAAGCATTTAAACAGGACACATTCAACAATGCAGAAATTACCTTGTAGGAGCATACTTAGGACAAGAAACAGTACACAGTAGTATAGTCTATAGTCCCTGCCTTTACCGAAGCATCTTTCTGGAACCATTCCCTTACAGCCCTCTTACCTGTGTAAAAAAAGCCTTCCTGAATAATTCAGCTGAGTTTGCTTCGTTTGTGCGAAACTAGGAGAGTGGGCATCTACCTAACCTCATCTGTGAAAAGCCCTAACTGATTTAAGTGACTATCCAGTGATGGAATGGGACAACCCCTGGCTGAATAGTTCCAAGCAACAAGCTTCCAGGTCCTTGTGTCTCAGCACAGCATGCCCAGTTGGCCAAGGGGTCTTTCCCATTTCCCTTGGGACACTACTCTCAGGTAGGCTTACTACCACTAGAGGTTCTTCAGGGATTCTAGGGTCAGTATCCATTCCAAACTTGGCCCCTTTTTCCTTTCTGGCCATCTCTGGCCACTAAGTAAAGAGTGCACATGGACGTGAAACAGCGCCAGCTTCCCTCATCCCCTTACCCCTTCCTTCCACTGGAACTAGCACAAACAGTCTAGGTACACTAAGTAAGATCTTCCTAGGTGAATAAAAAATCCCCCCAAAAAACAGAGAGTATGGATTTAACAAACTACTGGGTAACAGTCAGGTAGGATAGTAGTGAAAGAACAGAAAACACAGCTTATGGATTCTCTCTAGCTTGGGGCTCCTTTCAAGGGCAAATCAGAATTTGGGGAACAGGTTCAAAATTTCCCTCCATTCCTCTTGACCAATCACTTAAAAACATAGAGCAAAACAACTTGAAGTACTGTACCAAAAAGGTGTGTGTGTGGGGGGGGGGGGGGCTGGAATGACTTCTCAGGATAGTTGACAGTCATCACAAATCCAAAATGTAGCCTGTGGATTGTGCCATTTCACATCCATCAAAATTAAAATGTCACTTGCTTCCCGGAATGCAGTTTGGGAATCTTATTGCATCATTCTAACAGATAATCATGTGTTATTCTAAAGAACATTTATGCTTTCATAGCACACTAATCTTTATGTTACGCACAAGGGTAGTTATTAATATCTACTTTTTTCAAATTCCAACCAATCCTGCGTTGAGCAGGGGGTTAGATTCGATGGCCTGTATGGCCCCTTCCAACTCTATGATTCGAATGCAATCTACAATTAATTTTAAGTGGGTTGGATCCAACCATTGGGTTGGATCCAAAGCATCAGCAGAAGATGCTTGCTGGTATTGATCTTTCCTTTCTCCCTCTTGCTCTCAGTAGTACCAAGAAAACTGAAAAGCTTGCATGAAGGAGGGCAACTGGGCAAACTCACCCCACTTCCTTCTTCTACCAGCTGTACCTCTTTCATCTACAGTAGCACTGTGGAGTGAGAACAGAAAGATAGGGGCTGATTTTCCCTTATCTTCTTCATTGAACACCACTGGGCAATATGGTTTTATTGTCCATGTGGATTCAAGATAAGTTTTCAGAATAAAGTTTGAGTCCAATGGCATTTGTAAGACAAAAGAAATAGTTCTGCATAGAAGCTTTTGTGCACCCAGAATTAAATTTTGTTGGTCTTAAAGTGCCAATGGACTCAAACTTTGTTCTGTTGCTTCAGACCAACATAGCTACCTACCTGAATCTATAAGCTTTTCAGAATCATTAAGGAAATTATTGGGAGAAGGAATATGTAGGAATGATGAGCTTTCTTTCTTTCACACTTTGTTGGATATATCCCTTAATCCTTTTACCCGTATTAGTTGCCCACAATTAACCTGGATTCTAATAAAAGTATAAGCACTCTCCAGGAATTTAGAAAAGTTGATTCCCTGTCCTATAAGCTCAGTTCCTTAAAATTTACACACATTTCACAAAACTCACTCCAGGGCCAGATATAACAATTTGGCACAAAGTTTCTTTTGTCATTCAAACATTACATCAACTTTAGCTGTCAGGTCTTAAACATCCGTACTGTGGCAAGAAAGCTAGCCAAACTACGATACATGCGCCAAGATTATCAGGTCCTGCAATCATATAACGTAGCAAAAAAAGGAGGGGAATTCAGGACAGCAACCAGGGAACTAACACATTAAGAGACTAGAATCAGGGCCATTCTGCACAAGTTCAATGTAGCAGAAGGCTTGCAAATGGTAAATGCTACTAATTTGCCGTTCTGCATGACGTTGCACACAATCTGCAACAGTCCTGCAACACTAGCGCTAAAATCGCTTCATTGTAGCGATTTCGGGTGAATCCAGAAAAGTGGATTCACCCTCAGAAAATCGCTACACTCCTGCTAACAACCTGCAACACTTGTGAAAAAGACCTGTGCATTCTCAATGTAGCGGCTGCAACAAAGTCCCTCCCCCTGGCTCTCTCCTCCGAATTTCCCGCGAAGCGATCGCCATTTTTCCCCCCTCGGAGTGAGTGAGGAAAGCAACGAACCAGCGAGGCTTCATTCACCCAGCGAGGCTTCTCCAGCTACAGTCCCTCCGCAGAAGTGCTTTAAAGCTCCCCTAAGTGCCCAAGCACAACACAGCCCCCTGTTTGCAAGTTCCCTTTATTTTCGGCCGAAAATCACACCCATGCAGCGGGGGGGGGGGTTTCACTCGGGGGAGCATGGTAACGATGACTCGCCAGCTCACACGCCTGCTAGATGGGTCTCTACGCTGGGAAGAATCAAGGTATATTCGTTGCAACGTGTGTGTGTGTTTTTTTTAACCTGTGCTTAAAGGGAAAGGGGCTTTTCCGGAGCATGATAACAACCACCCATTGGCTGTTCATTTGATTGACAGCCAGGGGCGGGAACAAGCACAGAAAAAATCGCTTCCTTTCTAGCGATTTTTGCGAGACTGGAAACCTTTGGGGAACAAATGAAATGCTACTGGATTCCACTACAAAGGCAGGTATATGGAACGCCGAGATTCCACTATTTAAAATAGCATTTCCGCTTTGTGAAACCAATTGGCAACATTGGTCCTTGTGCGGAAAGGACCTCAGAGTCAGCCTGAGGATTGCCAGTTGCTGATCTCGACTTCATAAATTAGAATAATGACTATTTCCCTTATTTCAGAAGTACGTTGGGTACAACACAAGGTATTTATCAAAATAAGTTGCTATAACTACCCATCTTACCCCATTGTGTTAATTCTCTTTATCTTGTGGTTACTTTAGTATTCAACATTAAGAAATATTATTATTTATTTATTTGGATTTTTATACCGCTCATACTTTACATCTGTGGTTTTGAGTACCTTACAATCTATTCATCTTTACAAGATTCACTTTCCATCCCGTAGCCAAGTATAAAGCTTTACAGGTTTCCTGGAGACTTAAAGGAGTAACATCTTGCCACAAGACCATCTTCAACATTTTTGTCAGAAGGCAACGGTAGACAATCTAACACAAGTACAACATTTTGCTCAGGCTTATATGAACGGCAAAAACAATACAGAAGAAGAGACTTACTGTTCCTTTCTGTCCTTTTAGAAAAGAAGAAAATGAGGAGAGTTCTTATAGTCCAGACACTGGGGAAGGAAATGGTCCAGTATTAAAGTTTAGACAAGTGTAAATTGAACAGTTGTGTAATTCTTCACAATGGACAGAACCAACATCCTTTTAATTACCATGTCTAGGAGTAAACAAGCTGACCTTTATATGGATGATAATGAAAGTTGCATAATGGGGCCTTTATACAGCCAATCTTTATCTATTTCGATGACCTTACAGGTTTGCCAAATAATAGAAATGTATCTATTATCCAAAGCCTGAAAAGGACTGAATGTGCTCCAGATTAAACACCATGAGTAGAACAGCTGAACATCAGTATTAAAGGGAAGGGGAAATCATCTTTTTCAAGAATCTGAGATCTTACAGAATCCTGCAGGGTGAGATCAGGCGTGGTTCCAAATTATCTCTCTCTAACATACACACAATTCCTTGTGCCCTTCAGTTTGAAGATCCTACTGTGAAACTTCATTATGACCATCATTCTCCAAGCAACTATGGCTACAAGTCCAGCTTCACAGATACTTCAGTTCTACATGTTAGCTCCACATCTCCTTAAATACTTGCTGAATATGTTCATTATATGGACCATTATCCTTGTTTTTGAAGACAGAACTTTTAGATCGCAAGAAACAACCAATATACTACAGAAAAGTCCTATGATGACAAAGTATACACATTTTGGACTGAAAACCACTAGCTGATCATACCCCTGCCTAAGTAATCATTCTCTGCCTTCAAGCATGGATTGCCCTGTATTCTTAATGCTGCTACTTTCCCATCTTCACTTGTGGTTGTTTGGACCACTCGTATGGACATCAGCTGAGGAGTGAGGAGGGGAGCAAAAAGAGGTGCAAAGACAATAGTTGAACACACAGACCACAGGAGAAGCATCAGCAGTTAATTATCCCAACTTATCTCAGACTCAAGGGCTTTAGGATACCCCGTACCTCTTCTAAGAACAACAGATGCCTGTCCATTACAACATTTAAAATTTCCAAATAAATTATTCAACTATTCTAGCCATCTTGCTAGATTTCTGAACTGCTCTTAGATTTGGGAAACGGTTGTTAATAGACTGGAAGCTTCCCGTGGTCCTTCGAAGGGGAAAAATATCCTAGACTATGCACACTTGGCTTTTTCTATATTTTTTCTTCACAATGTAACTTCTAGACTCTTTATAACTTTTCAGCTTTTTGGGACCTCTCCTGAATTGTCATGTCCAGGGTACTTTGAATGAAGCCTTAGCAATGCTGGTATAACTCTGAGTTTGCAAAAGATTATTCCTGTTAAAAGAATTCCAGAGTTACAAGACACAACTGTGCAGCATGTTAGTGTAGAAGCCCAGACATTTCAGCCCATGTCCTTTGCTCCTCAGTTCTTGATGCTTTCATGCAGTTATCTCATATGTAAACAGAAACAAATTTTCAGCATGTACACTACTTCCTGTGCACAAAGGGCTATTGACGCAGTATATAAAACCTGTTGCAAATTTGTTCTTGGTAAAACAAATGATGGACCAGTTCACTGTGAAAATGACTTCAGGCCACATTTATAGTATCGTCATTTGGCCTTATGAGCACTTCACCATGAACAAAACAGCAACAGTGATTGCAACAACCCTTTTTAAAAACACAGTGTTTTCTTTGCTTTTAAATTATTTGTAATTTACACTTGTTTTAAATCTTTGTGAATGGCCTTGAGAACTTTTACTTCCGAGGCAGTTTATAAATATTGTAAATAAAAATAATGTGGGTAACTCTGGGAAAATTTGAGCCGGAAAATCTGCCAGCACTCTAAATTGATTGCACATGTAACGGACTTGTAATTTGTAAACTGAACCAAAATATGCAGGTTAAGATATATACTTATCTCAGTTTTTTTCTATTCATCAAAAGTAACTGACCTATTTGATAAGGAAAAAGTAACAAAACTGTGAGAAATGTTGTGTGTGTGCTGTGAGTTCATCCAGACACAGCTAACAACAATTTTGAATGGTATTATTGCCACTCATTATGTCAATAGTTTTCTGAAACAATGCTTCTTTTATACTGTAAAATTTCTGCCCCATTTCTCTGCTAATATGCCCAAAAGGCATTTTGTTTTGTCCCTGACTCACAGCACAAACCGACCAACACAAAACAGGAATACTGTTTGGTCCAGTACAACATTGGACCAAAACAAAAACCTCACATCATTTCAAGCAGTTTTATTCTACGAGTAGCAATGCAACTTCTGCATACGTATAATGCACACTGATGAAAAGGTTTAAGAATTTACTTTAGCAATCTATAGTATGTTCAGAAGGATGATTCCTACTGGTGTTGGTGTATTTTATAAGCTTTTTACAAAGTGATCAAATAAGTACTGAAGCTCAACAGTGCATTCACACTAAAGTACAGGCTACTCTTAATAATTTATTTAAATATATAACAACCGTGCATGTTATATTGTTTTAAAGTCCTTAATAAATAATAATAATAATATTCCTGAAAGCCAGCCCCAGCATCAGCAGTGTAATCAAACGCTTGGGAAATAGTCCAAAGCAGCAATAGTTCAGCGACCCACTGCCGATTGGGATGGGCTGATATTATTTAAGACGAGAGAATCTGTAAGCACAGAGAGCACTAGATGCAGATTTGCTTTTTGACCAAAGCAAGGACAAGCTGGCAGCTCTCTTGACAAGAGTTTTTTAATAACACATCGGGGGAGAAAAGAAGGAAGTGTTGTTTGCAAAACAAAAAGAGTTTCGGTTTAGTGTTCTGATATGCTTGTGGGCATCTATCCCAGAATTTCACTTCCCCACTCCCATCCTGCAGTCACCCAGGAAAGTAGAAGAGAATTCAGAAGAATGCCAGTGTTTCTCTCTTGTGGCCCTTCCTTGCATACCTAGGGAATTGCTGATCACCACTGTGGGATGGTAGGTGAATTTATTCCAGGCCAGGCTGGATTCTGGAGATCTGGGGGAGTTGGAAAAATCACTTGGATATGGAACTGGGATCACTGTGGATGGGCAGGTAGTTGTGAATTTCCTGCATTCTGCAGGGGGTTGGACTAGATGACCCTGTAGGGCATGAGTCTGAGGGAGGGGGAAGATTGTCCATTGTTCATGGCTGGCACCTTACATTTAATTTGGTATTTATATTTGTTAACCACCTCAAGATTTTCTTTTGAAGAAGAATGGTGGGATATAGTTAAAATATATAAATAAAAACAATCCAAGTGGCTTGCCAGCAAATCTGTCCAGAACCTAGCTCCCTCCATTCTCTCTTTCCCCTTTTATTTTAGGTAAAAGGAAGAAAGGAGAGTCACTTCTCACCTCCCTTCTTCTGCAATGGTCCCCTTACCCCCAGTCACGGCTCAAATGGCTATTTCTAGCAACCACAAAAAGGAAACAATTGAGAATCTCTGTCTGAGGCCCTGGGGAATCACTGCCCGTCTCGGAAGACAATGCTGACTTTGATGAGCCAAGGGTCTCATTCGGTGTGAGGCAGCTTCAGTCCTGGGGGCCGGGGGTCCCATTAACAGCACCAGGGGAGAGCCAGAGGAGAAACTGGCAAAACTGCCCCCCTTTCCATTTGAAGAAATCCTCCACTAGTTCTAAATCATGAACTTTGTACTAAACATTTCATCATGCAGTGAGTAATCTCAAAGCCAGTTAGAACCCAAAATACTTTTCTGTTTAAAAGGTTGCGGTTATACTCCCTCCAGTTAAATAGCCTTGAAAAGCAAAGGAATGGTCTTATGTGTCTCTCTTTCAGGTAGAACATGAACTTTGATCCCAGAGATATTTGTCCTAAACAAGCCTTCCAAGAAACACCCGCAAATTATGATAACACTCAAACTGCCAATGCACACACCTAACTGCCTTACTGCAATTCACTTTACAATTTCTCTATACAAACATGGGGAGGGGAGGGGAGTCAAGTCAAGTTTTACTTACATAACTGGAAATGCAAACAATGGAAGGGTCATAATTAATCTTGATGTCCAGTCATCAGGAAAATACCAAAAATAGATAATCAGACAGGTAACAAGATAAAGAATGGATGAATAGAGAAGAAGTCTTCCAACCCATAGTTTCTGCTGCCTTTGATTTTTCTCTCTAAACTCTTCAAGTTCCTGGATATCCTGTAAGTGAAAAATGAAACCTTTTTGATAAAATGATAGCACATTTGCAGCATTTAACCATATATGCTGAAATTTAATTCTTGAATCACTGGCAGGGGCTCATGGGAATTGTAGTCCATGAACATCTGGAGGACCACAGGTTGACTACCCCTGATTTAGGATACAATGTAGTGGATGCCCCCCCGTGACCTGGGCCACTCTAAACTATATATGCAGCTCTCTGCACCAGCAGGACTAGGATGATGGCAGGAGACAAAAGAAACAGCAAGGAAGTGATTACTATATTTTTCTGAATAAACTCATGTTGAGGACAATACAATATGTGACCATTATGTCTGAGGCAATTACAAAATAATACAATTCTCTTTAGAAAAAGCAGTGCTAACTGTGTGCAGTTCTACCAGTTTATTAGCTGGGATAACGGGGAAATCAGTATTGTCTTAATCACTGGGTTTGTGTGCTTACTAGTATGTATTTCCCCCTTGATCCCAACTATATTTGGACACCATTTCCCCTAATTTTAAAAGCAATGTTCATCGTGGTTAATATTCGTCGGCTGGGAAACAGGCTGGAAAATGGTCAGTCACCCCTCAGTGATGATGGCATGAAAGCTTTCACAAATGGCAAGAAACTTCCCCCCTTCCTTTTAGACACTGGATGTGCTGCAAATGAGTTTGCTGGCGGTTCATTCTGCCAGCAAACTCAATGTCTAAGCAATTCTATTTGCTCCCAGTCTTGATGATTGGCACTCACCTTGCTGTCCACCTTTTTACTTTCATATGAACAGCCAAAAGTGTCTGGGGAAAGGACCTTGATACTTGCCCACATATGAAGAGTCTGTCTCTGAATATATTACAATCTTTGCATATCAATCTGATAATGAGACCTCATCTAATAATATCCTTGGGGGAAAATACCTAAGAACCATCCCTTGTTATGACCCGAAGAAACAAACAAACATGTACTACAAACAGCTGTGCCACTTCACTGTCTGCTGCAGTAGGTTTTGCTGTCAAATGGACAAATTAAAAGAAGTACACCTCTTTGGCATGGAGAACTAATGGTGCCATCAGTGCTGGACTGTAGGGAGAAGTCCACAGGCCCAGCCCACAAGCTCAGCAGGGAGTCCTCACAAGCAGGCTGTAGATTCACGTTTGAAGTATATATTTCCGCCTAAAAGGGGGCCCCCGAAGCCCAATAAATCCAGAATCTAAAATTACCTAACTGCACTACTGCTGGGAACTGCTGCTACAGAAACAGCATGCACAGGTCAAGATACCATGCAGCGCACTCCCACAGACTCATACCATTTTTGTGGAATCACAATCATTATCTATAATTATATGCACTCACCTAAGCTTACACTGCAAGCCCACCATCTTCTAAACATTTTCTAAATGCAGGCGTGTGTGTGTGTACATATATTTGAAAAGACACCACTGAAGTTAAAAATATTCATGTATCTATTTGCCACTCTGTAGCACAACTAGTCTCTGATGGAAACTAGATTATCTGTATTCCAGGCACCTCTAAATTTATCATAAAGGCAGACTCAAGTCTGGGTAATCTTCGCCGAGAAAGGCTGCTACCTTAACGCTTCCCCACACTAAGAAAAACTGACACCCCTCCCCAAACTACTATCAGCTGAGGCAGAAAGAAAACAGGCTGCGGCTGCCCAAAGTAACTGTTTTTAAAGTAAAAAGACACGGTGTTTTGCCTAGCTGTGCTCTCAAGGCCATGCACGAGGGGGGGGGGGGAGAGTTAAATATAAAAGAAATAATACAAGAAACTACTCATTGAATCAATGAAAACCTATGAACAATGATACGAGATGAAAAAAATAGAAAAAGAATTTTAAAATTCAAAAAAAGGTGAGAAATAACTAACAAGTTTCAAAAGGTTCTGGAATTTATTATAGCCCACCCATTCACCCCCCCCCCTTTAAAAATCCTGTTCATGGGTCTCTGGGCCCTTAATTTACTGATATCAAGTCCCCAGTTCCAAGTACAAAACATTACTGACATTTTAAAGAGTATCTGATCCACGGATTAAACTCTTGAAGAAGCGAGAAGAACATACCTTATCAATTAAACATACCTTATCAATTTTTTCCAAAACTTCTACCGTGGAAGGCTTTGCCTGCTTGCAAGGGAGAAGAAAGCAGTATGAAAATCTGCCCCGAACAACTGCAGTTAAAAAAAAAGCAGACCTCAGCCCTATTTACCGACCACGCTTTTGTGCACAAAGGGTCAAATCTGTTACCTCTCTCTCAAAATGAAACATTTTAAGTACTTCAGTGAATAGAAGCTTGTTGGGAGTGGAACAGATCTGGGCAAGTAGAAGGCTGGAGGTGAGTACAGGAAAGGAGGGACTAAGACAAATCTGAAAGTGAAACTGAACCAAGAATCAGTGCAAAAATGTAGCAAAGTGAGGGTGATGATTCCCATGTTCTGTTCCAAGCCAGCGCCTGTCAATGACTGATAAGGAACAATGGAATCTGAAGCCAGGTAACCCAGCGGTGACAACCGGTCAGTAAGGCTGAGGGTTCCCTCCTTTGGATGGATTGTATTACCTCTGGCTCGTTCTTTAAAGAGTGTAGGAGCTTGTAAGATCCTGCCTTCCTGACAAGGGGGACAGTTTGATACAACAGCTAAAATTGCATTATCTGCATTCAGGACACCCATTGCGCCTCTCTCTGGACTCAGCTGATCTGGCCTCACTGACCTGTACTAATGTAAACCTTGAAGCCAGGTTACTGTGGCACAGTCTACATGGAGATGACCTTGAAGATGATCTGAAAACTTCAGTTCGTCTTTCATGGCTTATTTACTGAACGCTGAGTTGATATTCTAATACTTTTTGAAAGTATATTTTTGTATCCTATCCTAATTACTATTAATTGTTATTAATTTTATGGCTTTTAGTTTTTGCATAAGCATTTATACGAGTCAAATAGACTGAATAAATCTACTAGCACTACTACTACTGAAATCAACTCAAAAACTTAATATACCAGTCATTGCACAGGCTTCCTATCAATTACTGGGCCAAGGTCAAGATACCAGTTTAGTTCTATTAAGCAGTTCAAGACCCAAGCAACTTCAGAAGCACCTCTCCCAATGTATCTCTCAGTTCTTTTGCAGCTTTTGACACTGTTGATTATGGTATTCTTCTGCAACAGAAAAGAGCAAGAGTCCAGTAGCACCTTAAAGACTAACAAAATTTGTGGCAGGGTGTGAGCTTCTGTGAGTCACTGCTCACTTCTTCAGATATCTGATGTCTCCTTGGCCTTGACCAAAGACAAGACCATCTTGGCCCCAGCTCCATCCTGACAGAATGAGTTGCCAGCTGAGATCCAGGCCCTAACAGAGCTGACAAAATTCTACAGGGCCTGCAAAATGGCACTCTTTTGCCAGGCCAATGGCTTCCCCTCTCCCTTTCTCTCTCTCCTTTGTCTCCCCCTCCTCCTCTTCCATTCTGCACTCTCACCCCCACTAGACCATTCCACCAATAAAACGAACAACTGGATGGTGACTGGGGGTGGGTTATTTATTAGCATAGTTTTATTGTTTTTATTGATGTTTCTGTTTTATACTGTAAACTGCCCCAAGCCGTTCTAGGGGAGGGATGGTATAGAAATCTAGTTATATATAAAGAAAAATAAACTATATAAGGCCGTGGAAGTGAGCAGCTCCTCTAATACAAGCCACTCCCCATCAACTGGGGATAATATTGACCTATTTTAGTTGACTGCTATGTGGATTAATGTGATATAATATACTGTGAGCATATGTAAGCATATAGTGTGTGCCATACCCTGAGCACCTGTCTAAAGTCTAAGCTTATTATTGATGCAAAAATAATAAAACTGATCTATTGTAGATGTGCTTGAGATCAACTGAAAGCCTGTGTGCTATATCACTTCAAAAGCTACTTTTCAGATGTAACAAAATAAGCTTATTTACTACCCAGTCACTGAGAAAACAACTGCGCTCTGCAGAATTTATGTTTGAAAAATACTGTTTCTTAGACAATAAGCAGCTATTTGATCAGAGTTTGGCTGTTGTCAACAGCCTGCTTTTCTAGAACATTTGCCAAGGGCAAATCCTTCCAGTAGAATTGGCCATATCCCAAAACTGTGCCAAGCATAAATAAGCCCATTGAATTTGATGTACTTAATATTTGGGTTTTAGTCACTATGCATAAAGATGCCAAACTTATGCCATCAGAAAATACATTCTGCAGTTTCAAAACCCTGGCCCTCAACAAAAATCATACCGTATTTTAGCAATAATGTATTAATTAAAATATACAAAAAAATTTCAGTGTCCTGTTCTATAACAGGAAATTTATTAGAAACCGCACTTAGGAATGGGTTTTTCTTTTAATATATATTTTAAAGAAAACAAGCACCAATATTTCAGAAGATTTACTTACTCGCCATCTAGAAAGGATTCCACCCATACTGAGGAGACAGAATGAATTGGTAACTTCTCGTAGAGAAATTCACAGCTAGAAGTAAAGCATTTGTTTTTAATTAAAAATATACCTACAGTGTAATCCAAGAACCATTAAGAGATTGTAAATGACATTTCTAGGAAACCAAATTATTACATCACACACATAGGCTATTGTTGCCAAATTTTTCATCATACTCCAACGCTAAGCATGAACACTGTCTGGCATCTTGCTGTCCTGACTGTGTTGCATCCTTTTTATGTGCACATTAAAGTAAGAAAAACCTATTCGTTTTTAAAAAGCTCCCACCCCACCACCACGTCAAAGCCTCAGAATGCCAATCTGCTGTTGAAGCTAAATTAAGCTCTTCACATTCTTTAAATAGGTCTCAGCAAGAGGAAGACGACAAATCTACTAACAAGCACATGTGAACACCCACTGCAGATTTAAAACGGAATATCTAAGAAACTATGGTTTTCTAATTTGTTATATCCAAAAGACCAGGCATGAAAACCAGGAGGAAGTTTTAGAAATGCAAAGTTCAATTTTTTGTTTTTAATCCTACTCTGCACAAAATTGTATCAACAGCGGTACTTGTTTCTACAAGTTCGTTTTTTGGGCCCACCCAATCTACTATAAATCCTTAACTAGATAAGCATGTGGTTAATCCAGTTTTAAATACTGGCTTTTATTTTTCATATATAAGCCACTTCAAACAAGTGCTAGAAAAATAGCATATTTTAAATGATTATATTAAATATATTTAATGTGTGTATATAGCAGTTATAAAACATGAAGTAGAACACCAGCCTCCCAAAATATTATGAAAGAAGTACTACTACGGTATTATTTTGGGATTAAGAAAGTATTACATCAGAGAATAACTACTAAGGTATTGTTGGACTCAAACTTTGTTCTGCTGCTTCAGACCAACACAGCTACCCACCTGAATCGATCTACAAAGGTACTGATGAAATTGAAGTTCTTCATTATCTACTGTACATTATCTACTGTACATTATCTACTGAGGTAGAATGCCAACTAGCTCACTTGCCCCAAGTATTTCTAACACAGAATGCTCATTCAGATTCTGTATACAGATGCTGAGAATGTATAGGATACCCATTTGTACAAACTGTGGACCAGTTCTCCTCAGCAAAGGACTTCTCTGCCTATGGAGAGATACCACCAGACGAAGAAAAAGGCAAATCACTAGTTCCAGAGGGCCTACAAGACAAAGCTATTCTGCCAGGGCTACGGTTGAAGACAGGAAATTAACACCGATAAAGCGCTGGCCTCCCTGCTTACAAAACGGCAATACACCATCCACAAAAGCAGCAACTAGCCAAACAGAAATGGGTTCCCTCTAAGGCTTTTAGGAAGGCGGTTTAACAATATAATTTAATTAATATAGTTTCATTTAAAAATATTCAAAAACTGTTTATCAATGCAAAAATTAACTGTATGTGTTGTTGTTACCTGCCCTGAGCCAACCTGGGAGGGCGGGCTATAAAAAGTGGCTGTTTTTGTTGTTTTAATTAGCAATCAGAAGAACAACGGTTTAAAATTAATCTTAATTTACAATATCTATATTCCCCTTTTTAACTACGAAGAGTAAAAGAAAGAGGAGGAATGTCAAGACTGAGTCTCAGTGAGAAACTTGGGCTACATATAAAATGAAATAAATAAAATTGAAACCAGCGATCCTAACATACAGGAATTAAAATGAAGGAAACTTCATTTCTAGCAGGTAAATTAATATGCTAGCCGCCACAGACTATATTGGGGACGGGGAAGTAAGTAGAGACAGAGGCCTCTCCCGTCACCTCTACACACCCTCTGTCACAGGTACTTCCCCCTGATAACAGGATAAGCTAATGCTATATAGAAACCTTGATTTTTATAGACAAATTGAGCTTATAAGAATTAATCTTATTAAAGCAGGATTGTGAACTATGACATTGAGTTCAATTCTGTTAAACCCTGTGTAATTTGTGTTATTTATTTATCATATGGCATGTGTGTAATTTAGCCAGGAGATCCTGTCTGGCCGCCAGGCAACAGATGTTTGGAGGTGGTTTGTTGTTTCCCTTGTGTCACAACCCTGGTATTCCTTAGAGGTTGCCTTTCCCAAGAGTTAGCCAGGTCCAACCCTGCTTAGCTTCCGAGATCTGACAGCACTGGACTTGCCTAGGCTATTCAGGTTGGGTTATTTAGAAGTAATATAGAGACAGATAGTAAAAAGCACACAGTATATCTATAAGTAATAGAGAATGGGATTGTGTGCTTTCTACTACCTTCTTCTAGGGATTAAAGAAGAAATCTCAGGTGGCAGAATCTTTGAAGGTTATCAAAATAATCTATTATTTGTTTATAATCCATTATCAGGATAATCTATTATTTAATTAATTAATTAATTTAGTTCATTTATTTATTTGATGATCCACTTTCCTCCTGGGACTCAAGGCAGATCACAAAGCAATATACCCCCATAAAAACCCCAATCCCTTAAAACTAGATCTAAAAATATCAAAAACATCAAGATGGCTAAAAACCCTCCTACCTCCCCACAGTCATTCAGAAGGGGGTTAATTTGATAGTATAGTGTTGCCTGAGGGGGGGGGGCATTGATCTCCACCAGCCTCAACCAAAGACCTGGCAGAAGAGCTCTGTTTTACAGGCCCTGTGGAACTCTGGTAGTTCTGTCAGGACCTTCAGCTCTCCTGGGAGCTTATTCCACCAGGTTGGGGCCAGAACCGAAAAGGCCCTAGCCCAGTTTGAGGCCAGCAGTATCTCTCTGGGGCCAAGGATCTAGGTGATCTTTTACTCTATGAAGCTTTGCAGTATATTCAGTTCTCATAAATATTTATTATTATTGCTTTCCTAACTAAACAGCATCTCACTGAAAAATACCTAAAAATACCTTTGCCCAGAAACTATCAACTCTTGCAGTCTGGTTCCATGCATGTAGGAACAAGATTTACTTTCAAGTAATATGGATCACTTTTAAATAAGTATGCATTGGTCTGCTGAGGTATAATAGTATAATCCTAAACAGAGTGACACCTTAAGACACAGTGTGATGTAGTAGTTAAAGACTAGTGGACTCTAAACTGGGGAACCGGGTTTGATTCCCCACTCCTCCACATGTAGCCAGCTGGGTGACCTTGGGCAGTTCTCTTACACATGTTCTCACAGAGCAGCTTTCTCAGCCCCACCTATGTAGACAGCCTCACAGGGTGTCTATTGAGGGGAGAGGAAGGGAAATGTGCTCGTAGGCCACCTTGAGACTCCTTCAGGTAGTGAACAGCAGAGTATTAACAAAACAGCTCTTCTTTCTAAATGCACAGAAAATGAATGAGCTTAGAAATGCATGACGCTGTTTAACACTGAGCTCTAAGCAGTCTTTCTCAATAGTCGTCCATCAAATTGAACTCTGTGCTCCCCGAAAGTCTAAAGGATTTTTAAAGCATTAGCCTGTGACAAAATAAATACGCCTACTTCTTCAAAAAATAAGAATTTTGAAGTCAGACACCTGATTTAACTTAATATTTTCTTAGCCAATTACATTGCTTTGATTTAAAGCCAATCCATCTCAGTGGTACCTGATTAATTTGAAGGCAATTTCAGACCATTGGTCCATCATGCCCAGTATTACTTACTTTGACAGGTGACAGCTCTCCTATCAGGCACGATATTTTCCAGCACTGTCACCTAACACCACATCACCTTAGGAACTCTGCTAATCAACTGTGACTCCTCCCTATACTATGCCTTTAGGCAGTTTTGGGGATGTAATTGCTGCCAGGGACACTTTCCCTGTAAATAGGGCCCACCTTTCGCCCCAGGAAGTATTTTCTTCCTGAACTAGTCTAATTTGCAAGTCTACATTTTTCTAATGCTGTTCTCTTGAGGTGTCAATTTCAAAACACATTTGATGGACCCTTTTAGCAGGAAGACAGCAGTAGGAGGGCTTATCAATTTCAGTGGTTTTCCCCATCATGTCCTAAAGAAAGTGTGCCCTTCATAGAATCTAAACTAAAATCTCACACAGAAATAACCCACCTGTGTAACGCTGCTACAGTTTCACTGAAAAGAAAGAAAGAACACTAGGAACTCGCTTGCCTACTACAACTCATTTTGTTTTGGAAACTTTAAGATGACTCACTACTTCCAGCTCCAGGAATGCCACTGTGGTGGCGTTTTAGAATACGCGGCACATAGATGCAACATGCAGCCAAGTCATCGAACAGGATGACGCACCACAGTCAAGCATATAAGCAAGCCACAACAACAGATTAAGTTACAAAGAGACCGGTCACGCCTGAAAGGGTTGTGCTACAATTGTGACAAAACCTCCAACACTGCTACATGTCAGCACTTGGGGGCGGGGGAGACAAAGTTTTGAGTAATACTCTCTGGGTTCTGGAGAATAAACAAGCGAAGACATGGCATTCATACTAGAGAAAAGGAGTAGTGTGGAAGTCACCCACAAGACACAGTACAGCCAAGGATACATCCTCACTCGGTTTATTTGCAACTAGCCATTCATCTGGGACTGGAAATTACTAGCTCAAGCTACCATACATCATATGTGACGAGTGAAACAGCAAAATATTTGCTAGTGGATAATTTTCCCCCAACTGACTGGCAAGTTTGGATTCTTCATTGAAGTCCCCTGCAGACATCCTGTAGTTTGCCCTTCACTAGGTATTTCCTTCACCTTATACTCTAATCCCGAAGTCAGATGATACTCAAATCTGGTGACTGACGGTGTGAATAGGCAAGACAGATCTTTCTACGGACTGAAAAAAGGACCTAGGTTTGCAGAAAAATGGGATATCTAAATTAAAAAACCCACTGAGTAGCTTTAAAAAATCCTAAAATGATAAAAGGAGAGTCTGTTGCTTTAAGCAACAGATTCCCTCAATTGCTGTTGCTAGGCAACAACAGCATTCCAACCTTGGCTCTGACAGTAAAGGCAGGAGGGGGTGAGAGGGCCCTTTCCAGTCCTATTTTGGACTTCGAGGGAGAACACTTGGGGACTAGGCCTGACTAGGGTTACCAGCTCCAGATTGGGAAATTCCCGGAGATTCCGTGATGAAGTCTGCGGAGTGCAGGGTTTGGGGAGAGGCCTCAGCATGCTATAATGCCACATCCAAAGCAGTCATTTTCTGTAGTTCAGGTATAAGTCTGGGGGACCTCCAGGAGGTTGGCAATCTCATGCCTGGCAGCACCTTCTGGGTGACTTGAAGCCAACTCACTTCCATGATTCAAGTAGGGTCACTGAGACTCAGGTTCAGTCCATGCTGTGGAAGCAGAATGGGTTATTTTGGACCAGTTATATACTTTCAGCCTAACCTACCTCACAGGGTTATTTTGGGGGTAAAAAGGAGAAGATAATAATGTAATTTTATTTGGTCCCACTGTGGAGAAAGGTGGAGGCATAAATTAAGTAATACAGAATAAATATAGCTGAAGATAGAAGCAAATAAAAAGTAGATTGGTGAATGGCTTAGAAGGAGAGAATGAAGCAATAAGGGGATTGCCAAGAGGAGAAATAAAGGTTAGAAAATTCCTAGAAATTTGGGGGGGGAGACCCTGGGGAGCATAGGGTGTGAGGCGGGGAGGAGCCTTAGAGGGACATAGTGTCATAAACACTACCCTGCAAAGCAGCCATTTCCTCTAGAGGGGGCTGGAAATCACTTGAATTACAGCTGCTCTCCAGCTGACAGAGATCAGGCCCCCTGGAAAGAAATGGATGCTTTGGCAGGTAGACTTTATAGCATTATCCCCTGCTGAGGTTGCTTCCCTCTCAAGGCTCCACTCCCAAATCTCCAGGGATTTCCTAACCTCAGGCTGGCAACACTAAGGGGAACGGATCTCTCTTGTTAGATATTTTGTGATTTCAGGAGAACTCCTGGCCCCAACCTGGAAACTGGCAACCCGAAAAGGGGAGGAGGAGGCAGGAAAAGGGAGAGAGAGTATGGGGGCTTTCAAAAAAGAGGAAGAAGAAACAGTGGGAAAGCAGGAAGGGAGATGCCTTCCACAGGTCCTTGTGGCTTCCCATTTGTAAGTTCTGGGACCCTATCCGTACAGGTGATCATACACATCTACTCCAGTGTGCATACACTCCAGCTACACAATGAATGTACACTACAAAATGGAGAGATCACATGTGGTCATGAAACCATAGGCCAATGTGAAGACTAGATCTGGGAATACATTGATATAAGATATAGTGACTGGACAAGGGAAGCAGGCACAGTCCTGAACCCAGAATCATCACACATTCACTGCATCTTAAAGAACATCTGCGCAGGGCCTCAGGTATGCTTCCTTGATATGGTAACTGATTCACCTTTTTTTCTCAAAAGAAAGAAAACAAAGCTACTGCCCATCCATATCTGAGAGCTGTAAGAACTGCATTGACACTAATATTCTAAGCACATTTATCACTAAGTGAACCCCTGGAGTTCATGCCAAGTGGGTCTTATCCCATGTAAACATTTGTAGCATCAGACTGAATTTTTCAGAAGAGTAAATGAAGCCGAACAAACATTATTTCATATTCCAATGTTGCCAAGCTACAGCTATGGCAATATAGATGGAATTTAGAGATGCTATGCTACTATAATCCAAATAATTTAAAACTGAAGCAGAAGAAACTGTCCCGAAATATCTGCTACAAATTCCAGAGTGGACACATAATATATGCTTGTTTCTGGGTGTGTGTGTGTTTAATACATATAATGACTACTAGTTTCAATTTGTGGCCATAGATTCTATCTTTGTTGCTACTGTGTAATAAAGTTTCACACGTTTTGATTTTTTTAAACAGCAGAAACATGTTTCAGATCAGATATAACGAATGAAGAAAGATATGATGCTGTCTCTCTCACATGCCACTGCCCAAATCTAAATGCCACTTCCCTAGCCTCAGGTGGTATCTGATCCTTCGTATTTATATGGTCTTTATGCAGTTGTGAACATGTTTCATGGAGGTAACTCTGAAGTCATGTAAGGATTAAAAACTACAAAATATTTCATTCCTTTTGCTTCAACTGAACAGCATCCTCCCCCTCTCTGCTTAAACTCCAACCAGACCTATAATTTGTGAGATTAAAAAACAAGATGTGGGTAATCAAGATGGGCAGTCATACTAGTCTGTCTGTGGCAGCAGAAAAGAGCAAGAGTCCAATAGTACCTTAAAGACTAACACAATTTGAAGTATGAGCTTTGGTGAGTCACTGCTTACTTTTCAGATACAGCTAGAATGTGAGTAGAATGGGCAGCCGTGTTAGTCTGAAGTAGCACAACGAAAATTGAGTCCAATAGCACCTATAAGGCCACAAAGATTTGGCCTCAATTTTTGTTGAACTAAAATGTGATTACCTCCCTGAGTGATCTCTAATCCTACCCAGCTTGTTTTCCCACAACCAAAATATTTTCTTTCATTGCTTTTAGCCTTTTCCACCCATCAACTTCTCCCAGCACACAAAGAATAATCCTAATACATTTTTACATTTAACTTAAGAAAGTAAAGAGACATGCATGAGATGACTGTATTGGTTTTCACTTGGAACATCTTGGCTACATAACAATAGCCCTACTGTATTCACAACCAGGATGCTAAAAGCAGCCAGGCTCCTCCTGCCAGATTTCATGCATGTCTGTAGTGAGGTGAGGAATTCTATTATGCAATATTGTTTATACAAAACTGACAATCATTACATCTACAATCCTACAAAATTAATTTTAAAAGCCACGGGTGGAAAAAGACACTCAAAGAGTCTTTTGCCACACAGAAAAAAAGCATGATGACAGTCCGTAAAAACATATCAAGGAGCAAAACACAACAAATATCACCTCATTTTGAAACAAAAGAGGTGCTTCAACTTATGGTCAATAAAAGAATGGGGAGGGGGGGGGGGTTCTTGATACAGCGAGGAAACATCCATCCCGTTTAAAACAGACAACAGAAGAAACTGACAATCCCAAACATGAACAAGTCTAAGATCTCGGAGTTTCCTAAAGTCTGGCTTCACAGAACACAAGTAAACCCCTCGGAGTTCAGTGGGGTTTACACCCCATGTTAGGATTGCGGCCACAGTCTATTTCAGCGAGCAGAAGACAGGCTACAAAAGAGAGGGGGGGGATGCACCTCGAAGCATGTACAGAGCGCTCCCCCTCCCCTTCATTCATTCATTCAAACCTAAGATGAAATATCCAAGGCAGATCTCCCAGGCCGGCGACACAAAACCCTTCCCTCGTTATAAACGACCCAGTGGGTGTGATGGGCAGGGCTGTCATCAAGAGGAGGTTAATTACAAGCTCCGGGCAGCTGGCGGACTAAAAAAAACCCCTCTCTCCCCCTTGTTTTTTGGGGGAGGCCCTCCCCTCCCCGCCAACTGCAAAGGCCACCGTGGAGTACTTTTAACGCGACCCACAGGACTCCCTCTTCTCCTTCCCCCGCCTAACTTTTCTCCACGGGCTCCCTCCAGCCGGATGTCATAGGGCAGCCAACGCCTCTCCCGTTCCCCGCACGCACCTCTCTGGCTGCTGCCCGGGGCTCCGCTCCTCGCTTTCCTCGGCGGCACGCGTCGGGGGTTGGCGGGCCGAGTTCTTCCAATCTCCTCGGGGCCGCTTCCTCCGCGCCCCTCAAGCCCAGGAATAACGCGAGGACACTGGCAAGGCAGGCGGCGCGGCCATCTTGGAAGAGGGCAGAGCACGCACGCGGGCGGGCCGACGGTTCTTCCAGCAGGGCCGACGTCGCCTGCGACGCGGCCATCTTTCAAAAGGGCAAATCCTTCGCCCAGGAGCCCCAGCCGTCAGGGGCCGTGAACTGAGACATTTAGGTTTATAACTTAGGTGTGGGTTTTATAGGCATAATTTAACAGGTGGTGTGTGTTACAATTAAACGGCGGTGTGTCATTCTTTGGCAAACCCTGGCGCCTGACGCTCGGCTTTTTGGCACCGCGCTCCCTTTTGTGGACAAGGCTGTGAGGCAGGAGGGCGGGAGAATATTCGGGGGCCAGGCCGTCTGAAAGTGATTCTCAGGAGAACGGGGCTGGGTGCGTGTTCTGAACGTTTCACCGCGCTCCCATATTGGCATGGGGGAAGGAGCGAGAGAAACCTGCCTCCTAAATCTCCCTGCGTCAGGATTAGGCACAAAGCGAGAGAGCACCGTCCGCGTCCCCCTGCTGTCAATTACTCGGCTCAGGCTCCGCCCCTCGCCCTGGCGGTTAACGCGAAAAAGAAGGCGGTTGGGCGGGGATGGAGCGGCGGTTTCTTTTTGCGCGGGAAATTTGACTTAAGAGCGCGCTCGCGCCTGGAGGTTGATCGTGCGGGGTGGTTGAGGAACCCGGTCTGCTTGGCAAGCTGAGTTTCAAGGAGGCGCCTTGTCCTTTTGACTGCTCCTGGTGGAGTGCTTTTAAAACATTACTAACAACAAGAATAGCAATATTATTATCAGCAACAATAAAAGCTTAACAATAAACGTAAAGGTATCCCCTGTGCAAGCACCGAGTCATGTGTGACCCTTGGGGTGACGCCCTCTAGCGTTTTCATGGCAGACTCAATACGGGGTGGTTTGCCAGTGCCTTCCCCAGTCATTACCGTTTACCCCCCAGCAAGCTGGGTACTCATTTTACCAACCTCGGAAGGATGGAAGGCTGAGTCAGCCTTGAGCCGGCTGCTGGGATTGAACTCCCAGCCTCAAGGGCAGAGCTTCAGAATGCATGTCTGCTGCCTTACTACTCTGCGCAACAATATCCCAAAACAATACAATAAAGAATATTAAAATTCCTAAAATATACATATTCAATTTAAAAATTTATTTGGGGAGATTTATTCCCCTTGTGTTTTTGTGAATGGGAACTGAACCCAAAGGCCTGGTAAACTCAGGGCCATTCCGCACAAGGACCAATGTTGCCAAATGTTTTCAGAATGCAGAAACGCTATATTAAATAGTGGAATTTCGTCATTCTGCATACCTTTATTTTTAGTGGAATATAGAAGTCCCAGTAGTGTTGTATTTATTCCCCACATGTTTCCAGTCTCACTGGAATCGCAACAAAGGAAGCAATACTTTTCTGTGCTTCTTCCCGCCCCTGGCCGTCAATCAAATGGAACAGCCAATGAACTGTTTTGTTCGTGCTCCCAAAAAGCCCCTTTCCCTTTAAAAACTTTTTTAAAAAGCTGAAAACACCAGTAGCAATGAATATGTGTTCATTCGTAGCAACGGATATGTGTTCATTCATTGTCTCAGAAAGACCTTTTTTGCTGCCGTAGGAGCTGGCAATTAATAGTTTACACACTCCTCAAGTAAAAAAAAAAAAGAACCCCCCCCCCATGGGCATGATTTGTGGCCGAAATTACGGGCAGTGCCAAACAGGGGGCTGTGTTGTGCTTGGGAACTTCAAAGCCACTTGCAGTAGGGAGCTTTGTTTAACTTTTACTCACTTCTGTGGAGGGACTTTAGCCGGAGAAGCCTCGCTCATTTGTTGCTTTCCCCGGTCTAAGGGGGAAAAAATGGCGATCGCTTCTCCGGAAGTTCAGGGGCGAGAGCAGGGGAGGGACATTCTTTCTCCCGCTACACTGAGAATGCACATGTCTTTCCCTGATGTGTTGCAGCTTGTGCTCAGAAGTGTAGCGATTTTTTCAGGGGGCATCCACTTTTCCCGATTTCCCGAAAAGCGCTACAACAAAGCGATTTTTGCAGGAGTGTTACAGATTGTGTGCAACGTCATGTGGAATGTTGAATTAGTAGCGTTTACCAAAGGTAAGACTTCTGCTACATTTAAGTCGTGCGGAATGGCCCTCAGTTATTCTAGCAAGGCATTTGATTGTGCTAAACATCATTGTGTGATAATTAGATAGCTTCATAATGCTCTACTCTCTCCTTACATATTTATTTTTATTTTATTTATTGATACTTATATCTTAACTGCTGTCACTCTGGAAATGGCCAGGATGGGCAGTGTCTATCCAGGGCCCTCTGGCCCTTTCCATCCTTCACTTCCAGTCTACGGCCCAATCAGGACATGCATAGAACGTCCTGATTGGGCCGCAGACAGGTTGCGCCCACCCCCGCCAACCCAGCGACAGCCACTCTAGTGCAATAGGTGCCAGTATGTTCCTGCCTGCTGCTGCGGAATGAGATGGGTGTCCCTCTGGGGGATACCAGGGAGGGAGACAGGAATGGCCACCACCTCCCCCCTCAACTTCAAGCCCCACCACTGGCTTTGTGGCCCTTGCAAGGACTCTGGAGGGTGCCGGCGGCTGCCGCCACCCCTCCTGACCTTGGCTGGGAGTCACAGGGGGCGGCCCACCAGCTCCGCCCACCCACTGTAACCCCACCGCCCTCCCCTCCCCGCCAACTGCAAAGGCCACCGTGGAGTACTTTTAACGCGACCCACAGGACTCCCTCTTCTCCTTCCCCCGCCTAACTTTTCTCCGTGGGCTCCGTCCAGCTGGATGTCATAGGGCAGCCAACGCCTCTCCCGTTCCCCGCACGCACCTCTCTGGCTGCCAGGCTGCGAGGAGATTGGAAGAACTCAGCCTCACAGCCCACTGAAGCACCACAGAGCTGAGTGGGACATTTTTTGTCCCTTCTGAGATGTCGTAGGCCCATGTGGACGGGGAAGAGCTAGGCAATTCAGGGGGGAGGAGCCGGGCCTGAATGGCCTAGCTCTTCCCCGTCCACATGGGCCTGTGACTGGATAGGTGCCATTGGGGGATTGATCTGGAAGACACAAAAGCAGTCATGATTATCAGTTGCATCAGATCCATATTTGTCCTTCATGGTATACAAGTCCAGTTGATATGCAGAAAGTAAAACTTCCAAAATATTTGCATAAACATATGACCTCTGTCAATTGGCTGAATGAGAATTGAAAAGTGTGTGTGCGTGGCTGTGGCTAGCTGGCTGGAGAGATTTCTACGAAATAAAAACACAATATGTCTTTTACCTTGCATTTGATTGTGGATTAACTGATCTTGTTGTTGTTGTTATGTGCGAAGTCGTGTCCGACCCATCGCAACCCCATGGACAATGATCCTCCAGGCCTTCCTGTCCTCTACCATTCCCCGGAGTCCATTTAAGTTTGCACCTACTGCTTCAGTGACTCCATCCAGCCACCTCATTCTCTGTCGTCCCCTTCTTCTTTTGCCCTCGATCGCTCCCAGCATTAGGCTCTTCTCCAGGGAGTCCTTCCTTCTCATGAGGTGGCCAAAGTATTTGAGTTTCATCTTCAGGATCTGGCCTTCTAAAGAGCAGTCAGGCCTGATCTCCTCTAGGACTGACCGGTTTGTTCGCCTTGCAGTCCAAGGGACTCGCAAGAGTCTTCTCCAGCACCAGAGTTCAAAAGCCTCAATTCTTTGACGCTCGGCCTTCCTTATGGTCCAACTCTCGCAGCCATACATTGCAACTGGGAATACCATAGCCTTGACTAAACGCACTTTTGTTGGCAGGGTGATGTCTCTGCTTTTTAGGATGCTGTCTAGATTTGCCATAGCTTTCCTCCCCAGGAGCAAGCGTCTTTTAATTTCTTTGCTGCAGTCCCCATCTGCAGTGATCTTGGAGCCCAGGAAAATAAAATCTGTCACTATCTCCATTTCTTCCCCATCTATTTGCCAGGAATTGAGAGGGCCGGATGCCATGATCTTTGTTTTCTTGATGTTGAATTTCAAGCCAACTTTTGCACTCTCCTCCTTCACCCGCATCAACAGGCTCTTTAGTTCCTCTTCACTTTCTGCCATTAGAGTGGTATCATCTGCATATCTGAGGTTGTTGATATTTCTCCCTGCAATCTTGATCCCAATTTGTGACTCCTCTAATCCCGCATTTCTCATGATGTGCTCTGCATACAAGTTAAATAGGCAAGGTGACAGTATACAGCCTTGCCGAACTCCTTTCTCAATTTTGAACCAGTCAGTGATTCCATGTTCAGTTCTCACTGTTGCTTCTTGACCTGCATATAAATTTCTCAAGAGACCAATAAGATGCTCTGGTATTCCCATCTCTTTAAGAACTTGCCACGATTTGTTGTGCTCCACACAATCAAAGGCTTTAGCATAGTCAATGAAGCAGAAGTAGACGTTCTTCTGGTACTCCCTAGCTTTCTCGATGATCCAGCGTATGTTGGCAATTTGATCTCTAGTTCCTCTGCCTCTTCGAAATCCTGCCTGTACTTCTGGAAGTTCTCGGTCCACATATTGCTGGAGCCTAGCTTGTAGGATTTTGAGCATAACTTTGCTAGCATGAGAAATTAGTGCAATGGTGCGGTAGTTTGAACATTCTTTGGCATTGCCCTTCTTTGGGATTGGAATGTAAACTGACCTTTTCCAATCCTGTGGCCATTGTTGAGTTTTCCAAATTTGCTGGCATATTGAGTGTAGCACTTTTACTGCATCGTCCTTTAAGATTTTGAATAGTTCAACTGGAATGCTGTCACCACCACTAGCTTTATTGTTGCTCAGACTTCCTAAGGCCCATTTGACTTCACATTCCAGGATGTCTGGCTCCAGGTCAGTAACTACCCCACTGTGGTCATCAGGGATGTTAAGCTCGCTCTTGTATAGTAACTGATCTAAACTGAGGCAAATAGAACTTCTTTACAATAAATGTGTCAACAACCAGAAACTGGAATGATACAAATTGTGAAACTCTCTTTCTGCTTTTGATGTTCCTCATTCATGATACTCATGGGGCTCCCATTGATCCAAGGACTTTGCCTCCCACTTCAGCATCAAGAATAGGTGGATTGATAAGAAAGTTCAATGGAAGCTGTATCTGAATATGTATGTCCCCCAAAAGTTTTGGCTCAGAAGTAAGAACACTCCATTAGAATAGTAGACATTGGCCTATTAAAATCACTGTGATGACAAAGAAGGAGAAGGAGAAGAATTGGTTCTTATATGCCACTTTTCTCTACCAGAAGGACTCTCAAAGCGGTTTACAATCGCCTTCCCTTTCCTTTCCCCACAACAGACACCCTGTGAGGGAGGTGAGGCTGAGAGAGCCCTGATATTACTGCTTGGTCAGAACAGCTTTATCAGCGCTGTGGCGAGCCCAAGGTCATACAGCTGGCTACATGTGGAGGAGGAGCGAGGAATCAAACCCGGCTCATCTGATTAGAAGTCGCCACTCCTAACCCCTACACCAAGCTGGGCCAATACTCTGTAATCATTTTAAAAGATCAAAGTCTATGGTAACATTAAAAATCTATACAATTTTTTAAATCCATGTAACAAAATAATGACAAACAGGCTACATATTATTTTCCAGCTGCTTTAGTAGTACAAAATACTACTTCTTAAGCGAGCTGTACTATGGCTGCTGTGAAAAATTACTAAAAGCATTCTGCACATCAGCAGTCCAAGAGGAATAGTAAAGTATCAAAATAAATCCATCAACTGCCAACAGAAGTTAACATGGACAATATCTCAGCTATGGCACCCTCTTTGAATATGAGGCGTGGCTCAGCCAAAACATATGAAGTAATAAGGAACAAGAGAGTGCTTTTGATCATGTTCTGAATGCCATTACTGTCCCATTGAGTATCCATGTATAACAAGCCCTCATATTCCTGGGATTAGGTAGCAGGGTTGCCATGGGCCGCTTCTAGGCAGGTTTATGCGCTGGCAGAAATTACCGCAGGCAATTTTTGTTCTGCGATTGGCCTCCTTCTTACAGATATTACAATGCACAAGAGGGGGGGGAAGGGGGAAGAGAATGAAGCAATCCTGAGGAAAATATCTAGGAAGTGTTCTTTAAAATCTCACCTAATTCTTCTGTTTGTGAAATCAAAGAGCTTTTAAACTACAAGTAAGGAATATTCAAGAGTGCTCAGAGACTGTTTCCTGTTCTCTTACTGATCAGTGAGCTTTATAAGAAATTCAGGCTTAGAGACACTGTTGACCTGAATTTAAGCCATAATTACTTGCTTCTTCTAATGCCTGCCTTACAGCCCTGAAATCTGGGCAGCGTCTTCTGTTTCCAAAGCATTGGGGGTTTTTGCTTTGAGACACAGATAAAACATAACCCATCTTAGAAGGGGTTTTTTGCCCTTTTTCTCCAACTGAATCTGAAGATTGACCTCAATTCCCACTCTACCTCATCTGTCTTATTACACACAGAAATCAGTATGCTTGGGAGATGCTATTGCCAGTATTCATTCATAGCAGAATTGTCACCCAAGAAGTCTGTTATTATAGAAAGTTGGGTAAAGTGTTGCATCAGAATTCTGATTAGCTGTTTTGTTGTGTCCTCAATATGCATCAATTTGCAATCTGTTGTCCTGCTTCTGTTTTCCTGCTGACGAGTCTATTAACTGGAGAATTAGCTATTTGTTTTAAAGAGCTCATACTCAAGATGATAGTAATGATATTGTTCCTTACTTGTGTTTTTACGTAGCTTTTTGGGACAGAGCTATCTCCTGTACCCATTTTCCAGAGAAGGTTGTAAATAATAATGAATCAGAGAGGGGTGAAATATTAAGTCTGATGCTTCAATTAATAATAAATATTTCTATGAATTGGGCCGAAGATTGCTCTGAAATTCCTTTATTAATGTTTCACTATTATACATAGGTTATTTATTTATTTATTTATTTATTTATTTATTTATTTATTTATTTATTTATTTATTTATTTATTTATTTTTATGTGCGGCCCTCCCCTGAGGCTCAGAGAACACAAGCACATGGAATACATATTCCTATATTGGGATGATTTTCTGCATTTTTCTGAGAGCTGTAATGGGGAAAGTATCTTGTTTTTCCCTTTCATCAGCAAGCATTTTTAAGTCCCATTTGTTGGTTCCACTCACACACCCAGCATTTCAAAAGTTTTTAGCTAGCTTGTTGGTCGTAGTTTGTGCTAACTGTGGTTTGCTGTGATACCTGAATCCACAAATTAGTTGTGATTAAATGGCCAGGTATTCCATAGTTTGTGGAACTGTGTGTTCCCTACTAAGAGAGAAATGGGGGGGGGGGCTGATAAACTGAGGTTTATGCAGCAAGTGGTATTTGTTACTTAAATGTGGGAACAATACTTTGTTCTCTGCGCAAACTAATTTGTTTGTCGGTAACCTGTGTGCAATTATAGCCCTAAAATGACTATATCTCTTCAAATTTTAAAGTTGCTTTTTTCTGTCAAGTTGCAGCCCTTAGGACAACCCCATTCGGTCTTTAAGGCAAGAGACATTCAGAAGCGGTTTGCCAGACCCTGGACTTCCTTGGTGATCTCCCATCCAAATCTTCACCGGACCAGCCCTGCTTATCTGCCGAGATCTAAGAAGATCCGGCTAGATCAGGGTGTCCATGTAGTATGTGTATTTATTTTATAATATACACTTTATCTCCCATATTTATATAGCCAGAAATGTATACACACTCGGATAACCATCTAGAACCATTTGCAGATTTGCTTGTTTCGATACCCCGCAATAAACTGTTTATGAAGTCATTTCCATTACAAGGGTGTTCTCCCTTGTAATATGTTGAGGCTTGCAATCATCATATTCTTTCCATAACCGTACTTTGCTCATGTCTGTAACATTGGAAACTGTCGCTAATTAGGCATGTTTAATATCCAGCGCACCACATACAATTTTGTTTATTAAAAACCACTTCCCTAATTAGATCTCAGTTGCGCTACCACAAACGAAATTAAACTACAGACAGCATTCACTATTATGTCACTATTCTGCATTTATTCTCTGCTCCTGAGTCGTAAATCAAGCCTGCTGGTTTTCAGACCAAAGCATTATTTTTATTACTGTCAGCTCTATTACTTGATTTGACATATGTACAGGCTCTTGCAAATAAATGGGAGTTTTGCCTCTGACTTCTTCAGGATAGGGACTACCGTCTAAGTGGTGAGAAATGCAGCTCCCTTCGTGCTATATTTATTCTTCCGTCTGAGTTTTGACACAGTAACCGACCGAAATTGCTCACCCTGATCCGACACAAGGCTACACATGCAGCAGCAGGCAAGGGTGTAGGGTGACTGCTTCACTTGGTGATGTACCATAACATTTTCTTCTGCCTCCTGGCTCAAAACAATAACAACAAAGCTCCAGGGAACACGTAATGCTTTAGGAGGAGCTGCTGATGTCCAGCGATGCCTACTGAGCTGGCCATCATCAACGAAGTTCAAGAAAGGGTTTGGATGCAGAACATGGGAAAGAGCACGGAGATGGAAATATGAGCATAGCACATGTCCTGTTGAATTTGAGAAATCCCAGTGTGGGGGGAGGGGAAGACATGGCATACTGTGCCAGAAATGGCAGTAGATGCCTTCAATTTGCTAGCATAAGACAATGTTGTTCACTGTTATTTCTGCACCTCAATGAGAGTTGCCAAACTCCAGGTGGGAAACAAAAAATGAAGACCCATCAGGCTTGAGAAGCAACAACCCCCCCCCAAAAAAAAGGTTGACGTAGACAGCTGAACATGTAACCCAAATCATTAAATGGAAATATATATATAGGCTGGGAAGAACGTTCAGTTATACTGCCATGTTGTCTTATTGTATCTTATTGTATTCTATTGTTATGTTTATTTTATTCGGGTAAAATATGGAGATTTTATTGTTACGGATTCTATGTATGATGTTTTATATATGCATTGTAAAACGCCGTGAGCCAGTTCACTAGGAGTGGCGGTCTAGAAATCAAATTATAAATTTAAAAAAATATAAATGAACTAGTTCTCCATTTAAGGAGAGAGCCACTGAGTAAAGTGGCTGAGAACGAGCGTAAAACCAGACCCCGTTCTAGCTCCTTTTTACAACTTAATAATAAAGAAGATTTGGATTACATGTTCTACGTCAGCCTTTTTTTTTCCGGTTTGAAACCCCAAGTGGGGCTTAGAGACCTCCCCAAATTACCCATGATCTCCAGATCATGGAGATTAGTCCTCCTGAAGAAAAATCATTGGCAAAACCTACACAGCCCACCTTTTCCAGTGACAGGTGCCAGTAATTGGGCTGTTGGTCTTGCTAAAATATTTATTTATTCTTAAAAGGGTTTTGCATGTGGTTCACTTGTCTTGTGGGTTCCAGCCTAAACATACTGCCCTCTGGGGGAAGACCTTCCTACAGGGAGGAAGGGTGAGTAGTTGCCTAGTAACAGGGCAGGAGAAAGAGGAGGTAAATTCAAATAAGAAAAAACAGCCAGAGAAGGACCTAGGATGTTATTTTCCCCCCTGCTGGCGTAGAAAATTTCTAAAGAAGTTCCTGGGGGAACCAGCCCTGGTGGAGATGGGAAAAGGCAGCTTAGCATAGTGGCCATCTTCCGGAGTGAGCAGTCAATTCTGAGAGAGTGGCTTCTCAGGGGCAGTGATGAAAAGTGACCAAAAGGCTTCCTTTTCTCTTGTTTCCTAAGTTTGGGACTGCCATCATGGGAGATAGCATGGTGTGAGGGGCCAGCATGGTATAGGGTAGCGATCCCCAACCTGTGGGCTGCGGACCACATGTGGTCCTTTGACTAATTGGAGGTGGGCCCCGAAGGACGCCTTCTCCCCCCCCCCCGGCCCTTTACTTCATCCCCCCCAGCCCTTTACAACACACTTCATTGTTGTGTCGTGTCTGTATCTTATTTTGAAGGGATGTTTAAACATTACCATAGCGATCAGAGAGCGTTAGGGCAGTGGTTGAGAGTAGAGGAGTAAACTACCCCCCCCCACCAGGCCTCAGTAAAAGGCGTTGAGTGGTCCCCGGTGAGCGGTCCCCGGCGTTGAGTGGTCCCCGGTGATAAAAAGGTTGGGGACCACTGGTATAGGGGATAAGAGCAGCAGCTTCTAATCTGGTTTGATTCCCCACTCCCCCACAGGCAGCCAGCTGAGTGACCTTGGGCTAGTCAGAGCACTGATAAAGCTGTTTTGACAGAGCAGTAATATCAGGGCTCTCTCAGCCTCCCTTACCTCTCAGAGGCCGATTCTGCATGGGCAGAAAAGGCCGGGAGGACAGTTATATGGCAGTGGGACTAATCCTTGCTTCCACATGTCGTTGCCACTGGGGCGGGCCTCTTCCAGGGCCAGCATGTGTTAGGTCACTCTTGCCCCACTTTTCCGTGTTTCCTTATGCGCTCTGGGGGCCAAGGGGGCCTAGCCCGGCAGAGGCCCTTGTGGACTTGGGAGGCTTAGAGGGGAAGGAAAATGCCCCACTCAGTTCCATGGCACTTTGTGCCGCTGCAGGGCTGAATGAGGCTTTTTTCTTTGCAGGAAAGTGGTATTGCGTTCTTGCAAAGAAAAAAACCCTGCATGGCAGAACCGTTTTGCCCCAACTGTGACCATCGGGAGGCACAATTCCAGGGAGGACTGAGTCTGCCGCCAAAATGTGTCCCTTATGAGGACACAGCAAGCAGCAGAGCATGCAGCTCTGCCACAATGCGCTACTGGAATGGGTATCTGTTGTGGGGAGAGGAAGGGTAAGCTGCTTTGAGACTCCTTCTGATAGAGAATAGCAGCATATAAAAACTAAGTCTTCTAGCTTTCATTCACACTAATAGATTCAAGTGGGTAGCCGTGTTGGTCTGAAGCAGCAAACAAAACAAAACTCTGAGGAAGAGTGCTTGCACTCGAAAGCTCACGCCTTGAATAAATCTTTGTTGGTCTTAAAGGTGCCACTGGACTCTGATTTTCATTCACACTGTTATATTTCCCTGCCTGACCTTATTGTTTCACCTTTCAATAAACGTTATTTGTTTGTGTGTCTAGGCTTTCAAAGTGGCATCCCCAATTCTGGGACCACTAACCTGGCCCTTTGAAGGCAAAAAAAATGTTACAGTGCAAATCAATGGTTTCAGAAGGGGAGGGGAGACGGATTTTGCCTCCTCCCTCTGACATATGGCTGAACAATGGACCAGAGCAATAACTCTCATATCTTGAGGTGTCCAGCTATATTAACAGGAACTATTTCCCATTCTATGCAAAATGCTGGACAAGCCCATTTCATTAGACCGTGTCGATGCTAATCTTGTCCTTTCAACATTTGCTAGGTACAAATTAATTCCCGTCCATATTCAGAGCCCTGTGATGGACCAGGAGGGTCTGCCACGCAGTGTTCATTCCCATTTTGCAAATATCAATTTAGTGACATAGCAGGCAAAATAATATTTCCAGTGCCAAGCCCCTGTGCTACGCTAAGGCAAGGTACTATGTCAACTCGCAGCTGTAATACCACACAACAGGTTGCTGATTTACGTATATAGAAAATGTATATTCTACCTCTCCAGAGGCCAGTTCGAGACAGCTCACGAAGTAGAAACAATACAATAAAAAAAAATGGCAAAAGCAATAAGATAAGAATGATCAATAATAAAAACAAACCATAAAATCAAGGCAATGTCAAACCAGGCCATTGGTGCTTCGATGGGGATGTAATGAACAAACGAGAGAAGAGCTGGGGGGGGGGGGGTACAGCAAGGAGAGACTGGCTTGCTTGCTTCCACCCCGCACACTACTGCTTCCAGAGCACCGGGACCTTTTGCTACCCCTATGTAGAAGCAGCCTAAGATTCCCCAAGAGAGGAGAATTAACTCGGCACAGACAGCACAGGGTGGCAATGCTGCACACGGGACTGACTATTCCTTTCATTGATCAGACTTTCTTTGTTGGTTTCTGCATTAGGAGACATACCTTGTTTTAACCTCACTTTGGATTCCCTTTGGATGCTGTGAGGACTGTAGCATTTCCGCATTTGGTTTTCCTCCCCTTATATATATAAACCTTTATTGGCATAACAATAAGAGGCAAGTACAGCCAAGCAGGGTAAAAATATAACAGAGTAAAATAAGCTAATATTATAGACTAAAATAAGCCGCGACTTCTTCGGGTAGTAAAAAATTCCAGCTCTCCTCCCCTTATTTCCCAGGCTGAAATTTGCAACATGCTTTCCACACAGCCTCCCATCATGCTTTGCTCCTTCCCCTTTTCAAAAACTATGTTGTATGCAAAATGGTGCCTCCTCGCACCTTTATTTTCATTGTGCCCCTCAATCCCACCATTCTGTGCCTGATTGCCTCCCCTCTTCCTGAATGTAATTTTTAAAAGGAAAATATTCTGAGTTATAATGTTATAACACTGCTGTACAAACCTGTTTTTTTTTTTAAATTTAGAAACAGCATTGTAATGCAATTACCCTTTTTTATTAAAAGGCAGATTTTTTTTCCGGACACAGGGAGGAAGGGAGGACGGTGACCAGGAGGGCAACGTGCCCAAATGACACAAAATGTTCGGAGGAAATAGATGATTGCACGCATTTCCACACTGGGCAGCCCCATATTAGACCCCGTTAGACCCCATTTGAAAAGATGAAATCAGGTTTTCTGGGGGTTCCTTTGCTGCAGGGAAAGTGAGGCAGCAATTCAGGACTGCACTGGAAAAAGCAAATTTTAGTGCAAAAACAGACAAAAACGTTGACCCTTTAAAAATGAAAATCCAAATGAAACCACTAGGGCGGAAATAGTTTTGACGTGTGTAATCTCTGCACCAATCTTGTCTCTGCATTCTGACAATGTCTCATCCTCCTGCCACTCCATTCCTTCTATGAGGAAATTCCCAAGAGTCTGTTCATTGCTTTCATTCTCCATTCTGGATCTTGGCAACCTAAAGAGTGCTTGAACAGTGTAGGGAGATACAAGCCATTTAACAAAACCCACAGGCTCCACCCTGACTGTTACCGCATGAGGTGTTTGTCCCAACTCATTGCTCGTTGTGGATCAGGCCAATTGCTGCTGCCGCATGGCATCAGTGCCCATTCAGGGCAGTCCCAGGCCTGGCACGACTCAGGCCATCGGTTGGCCCATGGTAAGGGAACATGGATAAATCAGCATTCCCTTCTTTGTTGCAGGCCTCATTGGAAACTATGTCGGGCGTGGGCTGTAGTCCTGGAGAAGAATCAGGCCATCCTGGCCCAGTTCCTCCCCACCGGTGTCCAAGTATGGCATCTTGGAAGGAAAAAGAAATGCTATATAATACCATGTTTTTAAAAAAACGTTTAAATGTGCATGCTGTCCCACAGCACGGCAGAGTCTCGCCACCTTGGCTGCCATGTAGGAGCACACATCCGGGGTGTAGCAGGCCAAATGCTCCCCCGTGCAGTACTGGGAAGGGTCAGAGCAGCCTGCCCCAAACCAAAAACCAGGCAGTAGTGCAATGCAATGGCTCCTGTGCAGTAAAAGTCCCTTCAGATTTAGTCATTCCTAAGGCACTATTCCATCTGTGGTGGGTGGATCTGAATACAATGCAGCCATTCAAAGCTGGAGACCAGGCTGCACTCCTCAGCCAGGCTCATTTCCTGATGAAACAGATGTAGAGATTTATACGCTGAGAAACCAGTGAGCATTATATAGAGCTTCTAATGGCGATGGGGGATATTGCTATCAATTCACAGCAGACTTATGGCAGTCTCATAGGGTTTTCTAAACAAGATAAGTTCAGAGGTGATTGCTTGCCACTGCCTAGCAACTCTGGACTTCCTTGGTTGTCTCCCATCCATGTTGTCTCCTGTCCTGTGTCCAGGACTTGGCCTGGACCTGGTGTCAACCATGGACAGCCGGTGTATTTTAGCCCAGGGGTCATCAACCCCCGGTCTGCAGCCCGGTGGCGGGCCGCAAAGGCTGCGGTACCGGGCCACCGGCAGCCACGCCTGCCTCCCCCCGCCGGCAGCAAGAAGGAAGGGAAGAGGCATGGCGGTGACGCAAATGCGCATGCGCGCTGTTGCTATGCATGCGCGTTAGCGCCCCTAGTGGCAAAATCGCACGTGCGCGGTTGCCGCGCATGTGCGTTAGCGCCACCTGGTGGCAAAAACATGCATGCATGGCAACTGCGCGTGCACGTTTTCGCAGCACCCGGGCCATCGGGTCTTCATTCACTCCGGAGGCAGTCCCTGACCTGAGAAAGGTTGGGGACCGCTATTTTAGCCCGCCCACAGAGACTTATGGATCTGGATCTACCGACGGCCATTGATAAGATCGCTCCCCGACACTCTCTCCACTCTCGCTTCTGTGGCGTACAGCAGAGCTTCAGGAGAGGAAGAGGGAAGTGAGACAGCTACAGCGAGTGTGGAGAAAGTCTCTCAATAAGAACATCTTATTGCATGCTTATGAGGCCGTATGAGATGGCAGTGAAGGTGGCCAAACAGGAGTTTTATGCCTCTTCCATCATGTCTGCGAGCCCCCTCCTGGCACAATTATTTAGGGTAATTCAATCTCTTACTGCCCTCGAGGAAGGGTGCCAAAATGACAGTGATCAGTTGGATCTCAGCTGTGAGGCATTAGCAAGCTTCTTCACGGATAAAATCTCATTGCTCTGCTGCAAACCCATGCTTGATACATAAATGGAACTGGAGGCTCTTCGGCCATCTTGGGAGGTTACATTTGATGGCTTCAGGTGGCTCTTAGAAACTGAAGTGGTCAAGTTGCTATGGTCAGTATAGGATTGCAGCTTTCAGTTATGTTGTTAGCATTCATTTTAGAATCAGGGTAGTCTGGAATCTTTCTGCCCTTTTCAGTTTCCTAAAAAACTGCTTGTTAAGGTTTCAGGGTTGTGTTGAACTTGCATGTTAGAGTTTGTTTGTGGAGTGGTGTTTTTCTATTATTTTAGTAAAATAAAGTGAACTATTTCTACTAATAAGATTGTGGCTTCTGACCAAAACAATGAACCATGCAGGTATAATAAAGGAATCCTAAGCAGAGTGACCCTCTTTAAAGTCCATTGAAGTCAATGGACTTAGAAGGGTGCAACTCTGCTTAGAATTGCATGGTGAATATTTTTGGCACAGTGTCAAAGTTTCTGAAGGCCAGACATTGAACCATAAAAGTAATGGCAAAAACTACAAAGATCACAACTGATATAAACTAAAAGTTTGCAATTCATACGCTAATGTTAACTAGGAGATGTATAAACCGATTCCTGTAACAGGATTCTTATGTAAAATATCATGTTTCAATTTGAAAAGAGATTACAAAATAAAATCAGTGCCTCGATACAGTTAGTACATTTGAACTTACCTGGCAAAACAGTGATTGTTTTGTGTTTAGATTTAGAATGACAGGTTATCCTTTTTGCAGAAACAAAAAAGAATTTTAAGGGCTAAAAATATCAAAGAAAACTCCATGTTCATAATGGTTAAACTTTGAAGTAAATTATAATCTCTCTCTCTCTCTCTCTCTCTCTCTCTCTCTCTCTCTCTCATGCATTTTCTAGTGATGGAAAACCAAATCAGAAGCTACCATGAGTCCAAGGCTAATTCCAACCCATCAGACTGGAGGCAGAATCTGTGAAACAAGAGCGTTATGATACAATAGCATAACAGGTAAAAATACTAGGTGAGGTGAAATATTGCCCTTTGTTAACATTTTTTAATTTGAACCATGGCCTAGATGTTTAAAAATGTTATATCGGATTGTCAGTGTTAATTTTCAAGTGGAAAGTATGAATGCAGAAAACTTCTTTGCATACTGTCTTAGTATGCAAATATAAGCAGATCTACTTGCAGGTAAGCCACATTTCATTCAATAGGGCTTAGACCAGATTTCTCAACGTTGTTACTGTTGAGAGACCCCTGAAACATTCCTCAAGTTTCAAGAATCCTCAGAAGTGGAGCAATCGTGCAGAAGATAGTTGGGAAGCATAGCTGTGTACACACCCACTTGGGGCCCCTCCCCTTCCCACCCCCTCCTGGTCCATCGTCCATTGTGGGAGGGGGCAGCAGGTCAGCATGACCATTTATGTTCATCTCACCTGATAAAAGTTTAACAAATATTTAAAATATATAAACAATTAATTAACTCCCACCGATTTGGGAAACCCTCCCAGGACCCTGACGAAACTCCAGGAATTCACAAAACCCTGGTTGAGAAAGCCTGGCTTAGACTGACAGTCCGTTTTCATTATGGCCCACAGACCATGCAGAAAGAAAACAGTTATTGAATTAATTACTTGCATGGTATGTCTACATATTTAATTCTGCTTGGTATATCTAACAGTTTAAGGGTTGGGATCTGAGCAAATCGTACACAGGACATTATCTCTGCTCATATTTTCATGACAGAGAACAGAAATGTAGCTCCAGTTAGTGTAGGTTCTTGGTCAACCCCTACCAATACAATTTTGAGAGTCTTCCACTCAGCAGCTGCTAATCAACCAACACAGGTTCTAATAAATTGAAGCTTGCCTAGACATAAAATACATCTTGAAATAACATGTAAACTAGTAGAGTTTATTCCCTGGAAAATATTCTTAGGATTGCAGCCATGGAGTGGTAGGTCTCAAAGTGGCTTCCAAGACCAGAGGCAGTTCAGACAGCTAACGCAATATTACAACAAAGGTTTTCTTCTGGCAAGTGGTCGATCTTATGTTGGGAGCTCTGTCAACATTTTGATTGTCATCTTATTCTGTGTGGCTAGCCCCAAGGGTGCCCAGTTTCCAAACTGCTGTGGGCTACAAGAGGTAGGGTTACCAACAGGGTTGCCAGCTTTGGGTTGGGAAATTGGGGGTGCAGCTGGGAAGGCCCAAGATTTGGGGCAGGAAGGGACTTCAGTGGAATATAATGCTACAGAGTCCACCCTTCAAAGCTACCATTTCCCCAGAGGAACTGATCTCTGCTGCCTGGAGATGAGCTGAAAATCAGGGGATTCCCCAAGTCCAAACTGGGGACTGGCATCCCCATTTGCCAGCCTGCAGGTGGGAACTGGAGTAGAACCGTCAATTCCTTGAAACTGAAGCCAAAGAAAAAGAATCCAAAGGCTGAGCAATACATGTTTTTTTTTTCCCAACCCTGTCTTTGTATGAATTTCATACACTGGAGTAATGAAAACAAGATCCTTTTCAAATCCAAAATTTTCTTCAGTGGCTACATCCTAAAATAATGACACCCATATATTACAATATAAAATGTAACTATTAATAAATGTAAAATATACCTACATTACATACCTCAGTAATAGTGTTAAGTCAAATAACTGTGTGTCAGTCTCTAAGGTAACCTGAAACAGAATATACTAATAAGAATATTGTTTTATAAATTGAAACCGTACAACTCAAAAATTCCATGCAAACATAGCAAGAAGTCTTCAAAACATACCTTATATCACATAGGCATTAGCTCATAAAGTACGAGATTCATCCAGAAACAAAGGATCCAGACCCAATTCGAAGAAGAGTTGGCTCTTATATGCCACTTTTCTCTACCTGAAGCAGTCTCAAAGTGGCTTACAATTGCCTTCCCTTTCCTCTCCCCACAACAGATACCCTGTGAGGTGGGTGAGGCTGAGAGAGCCCTGATATTCCTGCTCGGTCAGAGCAGTTTTCTCAGTGTTGTGGCGAGCCCAAGGTCACCTAGCTGGTCGCATGGGAGGGAGTATAAATTCAAACCCGGCTCGCTAGATTAGAAGTCCACACTACTAACCACTACACCAAGCTGGCTCAAATTGACATTAGAAATGTCAATTCAATTCATTTATGTAAGGGAAACCCTGGGTTAGCAGATGCATTACAGGTGTTTGAAATCATCCTAATTAAAGAGCTCATGTCCTATATCTAATACATCAAGAATATTGAACTTATAAGAAACAAGATAAATCCCAATTGAAATTCAAACCATTAGGAGAGATGGTGTCCATCTGAAAAATAAAAAAGCATTCTTGTAATAAAGATTGATTGATGGTGCAACCTTGAAGTTCACCAGCAGTAATCATTTCAGTCCCAAAAAAGTAGAGGTCTTCCAGCAAGTGATGTGCTGCAGTCCAGTGGGACACATAGGGAGCTTCATGGATGCAGTTGCAAATGCAGGACAAGTGTTCCATAATTCGAATCTTTAAGGGTCTACTGGCAATGCCAATGTAACCCAGTCAACACGGACACTTACTGTATATACTCGCATATAAGCCGATCTGCATATAAGCCGAGGCACCTAATTTTACCGAGGCAAACTTATTGACTCACATATAAGCCAAGAGTAGGAAATGCTCCATCATCATAGCCTCTCCCATCCAGCATTGCCATTGAAGGCAAAAGGAAAAAAAATCAGAGTCCCTCAGTCAAACTGTTGATGTCCTATAAGCTGCCAGAGCAAGCTCAGCTTGCAGTATACATTTGCAAAAGGCAGTGCAATGATTGGCTGGCTGGAGCAGGCATTAATTTCAATTACTGTATATACCCGCACATAAGCCAAGGAGGGCTTTTTCAGTGTGAAAAAAGGTGCTGAAAAACTTGCTTATATGCGAGTATATAGGGTAATTGGAAACTAATGGACAGATGAATCCCCAGCTGTGGAACCCCAAGAGTAATTAACTGAGACTCTGTCACTACGCTTCCTCTGTCTCCCCCCAAGCATGGAGGCATCCCCACAAATGACAGGTCATGCAGAGTTACATCCCCTGTCCTCAGGCCAGAGAATTAAATTCCAATCTCCGATTGTAAATTATATTACATTCTATTATTCATTACATGACATTACAATCTACTATCCACTTCTGTTATCCAAAATAAGTAAAGTAAAATGGCCCTCATGGGGGATTGTTAGAGATGGCTGAATGAGGTTAGCATAAGTAGTGAAATATGAAACTAATATCCCTGTTGAGTCCTGGGGATTCCCTTGTTTTGAGTGCTATAATGGCTGGCAACTCAGCAATTTCCCTTTCCAGTCTGTTCTTGAACTTCCTTTGTAATAAAACTACTTTGAAATTACCCGTTGAATGTCCTGGAAAGTTGTTCTATAAGTTTCTCAGTCTTGTGATTCCTGATTTCAGATTTGTGTCCGTTTATCCCCTGACAGAGGGTCTGACCTGTTTCCATTACACCATATGTTAACATGGGAAGTTCACAATACATATCACTCACTTTGCTACCAGAGACAAAGAGTGAGCTTTAAAAAAAAAAAACAGAGCCAGCATAACATAAAAAGGCCGTATGATGTAGCGCAGGCCTTCTCAACACAGGTTTCATGAAGTCCTGGGGTTTCATGACAGCCCTGGATGGGTTTCCTAAATAGGTGGGATTTAATTATTTTTGTAGTTATTTTTTAAATGTGTTAAACATTTATCTGGTGATATGGCCATATATAGTCATGTCGACACCCCCCCTCAAATAGCCAATGATGGGCCTGGAGGGGAGGGGAGGGGGAGGGGCTCCAGTTGGGCATGTCCACAGCTATGCTTCCTAACCACTTTTGGGGGTTTTCAAAACCTGAGGAATGTTTCAGGGGTTTCTTAATGGTAAAATAGTTGAGAAAGGCTGGTGTAGGGTTGGAAAGTCAGACTAGAAACTGGGAGATGAAGATTCGAATCTCGTTCTGCCTGGAAGTTCAGCTCAGTGATCCTGGCCCAGTCACTGTATCTTAGCCTAAATTCCTCATAGAGCTGCTACTGTGCTGATCAATTGCGGGGGAGAAAACAACATTGTAAAGCCTCTTTGGCTCCACATTGGAAAGCAAAGCAGGGTATAGTTGAATAAATAAATAAATACAGCCTCTGTTGCTAACAGTTAGCAAGGTTTGCATGAGTTCTTATTTGCATACATTTTTTTTCATTTGTTTAATTACAAACATATTATAAGTGTGAACATAACATATATTCCCCCAAAAAATGGAGGGAGGGATATGAGCGCCATGGAGGCCCATAATAATCTATAAAATAATTCTTCCTTACTTGGTTATTGGATTAGATTGGTCACAAATTGTCCAGAAACACAAAACACCGAAGATATGAAAACAGCAGGACACACACGCATACAAATAACATGTTAAAGTCATCTGAAGCTACTAAATAAATACTCCTCAATTTGAGATCTGTAAGGGGGGGAAATGCATCCTATAACTGCCTCAGACAGGCAGATTGGCATTTAACGGGGTTCATCTTTCAGTTAAACAGAATTCAAATGTCCCTAGAGAGGACAATGCTAATATCAAACATAACTGTATACACTTTGCATATGAAATTCAATTTTAGCTTTAGTAGGGCCCATAAAATTGAAAACTGTACTATAAGGCCAATAACCCTTAATCAAATTTTATTGCGGGAGGAGAGCTGGGGTGTTTTTGGTTTTGTGTGTTTTGCCCATAGTCTGAAGTCCTAAAACAGATACATTTTTCTGCTGCTGTTTTATGAAGTTTTAAAGAATACTTGATAGATACCATCACTTTCCCTTTATTAGAAAAGGGCTGTATTAACTGGGAAAGTGCCTCTTTGCTCCATGCCGACGCACCACACTTAGGGAAAATAAATGCGGCCCATCCCTGCATCTCCCATAATAACAAAGATTAGTTTGTCTGGATCACATTTGCAACCCCTGTCAATGGTGGCATAATAGTTGCACTCTATGAGAAAATGAGCACACTAGTTTCGTTTTTTAATCTCCTCACATTTTGACTCCTCACACATTTAGGTGAGAATTCAGAGACCCACACCCCAAGAGCCAAAAACGAAATCGACATGTCCACAATGAGAGCAACTGCCAACAAGGAAAATGAAATATATGGTAGGGATGGTCAGCTGCTTACAAATATCACTGAGCATGCTCAAGTCCTTTGGCACATCACCATATGAGGACGCCATATTCCAAGTCATTCCACTGGTCTATCGTCCAGTATTGTCTACGCCAGGCTTTCTCAACCAGGGTTTTGTGAAACCCTGGGGTTTCCTGACACCACTGGAAGGGTCTCATGAATGGGTGGGAGTTCATGCCATGGAAGCTCATTGGGTGACCTTGGGCCAATCACACTCTCACTCAGCCTAACCAACTTCACAAGGTTGTTGTGAGGATAAAACAGAGATGAGCACAACAATGTACGCTGCTTTCGGTCCCCATTGGGGTGGAAGGAGGAGTCTCACAAAAGTAAGCAAACAAACAAAAGGTCTTGCCCACAAACAGACATTGATTCAATTGGACATAAGTCAGTGATATGGTTTTTACAAGTTTTAGAGTAGAATCATAGAATCATAGAGTTGGAAAGAACCTCCTAGATCATCTAGTCCAACCCTCTGCACCATGCAGGATATTCACAACCCTAACGCTCATCTGCTGTAACCTGATATGCCCTTGAACCTTCACAGAGTATTTTTATTGTCAGTGATCTGAGACACAATGTGAAGTTATGATAAGAGTTTCAAACAAGGCATGGTGAGATATGGGTTCAAATCCCTTTGTCCTTGGGCCAGTCCTTGGGCCAGTCCTTCTCTTGAAGCTTCACCAGCCTCACTAAAGCCGTTCTGAGGATAAAACAGGGGCAAGGAGAAAGGTGTACAGAGGCAGGATAGGAGGGGGAAACGGCCCAGGGGAAATCCTGCCCAGAGGAAGGAGAGATGGTTAGGCAACTTATCCACCCAGCAGGGCAGGCGCTGCTTCCTCCTCACTGCAATAGGCTTGGGAGGGCCAGGCACTACGCTTCTGCTATAGGCTGGCCCAGGCCAGGTGGGGAAAGGCATCAGGCCACCAAAAGAAGTCCCAGGCCATAACAGACAGGACATCCTAACACTGTATGGTGCCCTGGGCTCTTTTAAGGGAACGTGAGAGGGGGGAAGTACTAGAGAGATAGCCACCGTTGAGTGTCCTTGGGGAAAGACCAGTAGAGTTACAAGTTGAACTACAACCAGAAACATCTGCCCTTCTGAGATCCTGAACATACAGGTTGGCTTAGATGGCCAGTTAGGATGGGAAAGGCGTTATCTGGTACTTGTTTGGATAGCAGGTTTGTCAACTCTGGGCTGAGAAATGCTGGAGACTTTTGGGGGTGGAACCAAAAATGGGTGGGATTTAGGACAGGGGAGGGACTTCAATGGAGTATCATGCGATGGAATCCACCCTCCGAAGCAGCCATTTTTCTACAGGGGTACTGATCTCTGTCTCCCGGAGATGAGCTGTAAAACCAGGGGATCTTCAGGGCCCACTTGGGGACTGGCATCCCTATTGGATATACTGGCCTGCCTGTGGGTCTAGACATGTGCACACAAAAACAGATCCTGTAGAAGTATGAGATCCGGCAATCACGATCCCAGATTTATTTCTGATTTATTCATCAGCCACCACAATTCAAAAGCCCTTCCTCGTCGTAAACACAGCCATTCCCGAATTTCCCCTCCTTTCCTCCCAACACAACTTCTGTTTAGAAAGCCTGCCACCCAAGAGTCATCCTCCCCACTCTGCAGATTCAATTACCCAGCTGGACTATTTTGACTGCACAAACGTCCCTTCTGAACCACCGAGAACCGGAGCTTGGCTTTCCCCATTTGTGAATATAGATTACAGAACAGGAACTCTTTCTTTTCTCGCAGACGTAATCACATGCTCCTTTTATTGAAGATAATAATGTCCATTAAGGGGAGCTGGTAATAAGTTGGATTACATGTCGAAGAGCTTTTCCCTTTGAAATGAAGATAAAAATGATCCACCCAGCTGCAGGCTGTTAAGACCCCTTGGCCAGCGTCTGAAAGGGCGGGGAACATTTAATGGGTGTTTATGGCTTGGGAGGATCAGTTCCTCCTTTCAGGGAAAGACTCAGCAGAAGGGGAAAACTGGATGATAAAAGGCAGCCCCCGGACTCAGCAGGAGAACTCACACGCAGAATATCTGTTATCACGATAACACAGGATACCACACTCTCGGCAACTAGGGCAGGGAGATTTTTTACTCTTTTTTTATTATTAAAAGCTTATTTTAAAAGGACTTTCAATGATTGTGTTTGTGCATGCCAACGGAGGGTCAGTGGAGAGGCCTAATGAGTCAAAACCAAATATTTCCCTTGCAAAAATGGCTATATTAGCATAAAGTAAAATGCTTTGAAGGCATCAGGTGAGAATTCAGGGAATAATATTTTTGCCTTTAAGGGGGGAAAAACCCAGGAAATACCACTTTAGGCCTTTTATAAAAGGGTTCTGCATTTGTGGGGGATTATTTTCTCTCAGAAATGTGGGCAAGCAGCCTAAATTCTCTAATTGAGTAGTTTGCTTATAACCCCAGGCCATTAGGTGAACGTAAATGGTTACAAGCTTAGCAAAAAAATAGTCCCATTAGGATTTATCTGAGCGTGGCTGCAGGTTACTGTAACTGTTTCTAAATTCATGCATTAATGGGGAGGGGGTGTCTGTTCCCCCCCCCTCATTTCCAAATCCCTGCTTTGAAAGTCCTAAATTCAAATGAAGTTGAAGGGCTTTCCTTCTCACAGAAAAATAAAATGCTAGCAAACAGCACAAGTGTGATTTCCTGAATGAGTGATCTAAGACAAATATATATGTTAATTAAAAAAATTTAAAAGTTGTTACCCATGTAATCACATACATGTATATTTCTTGTTGTTACCTGACCTGAACCAGCAGGGAATGGCAAGCAATAAATCTAAAGTTATTTGATATTATTATAAATATCATTATAACAACTGTCTAATATGGGTTAATTTTGAATATTCAATAACACCCCCAGCCAGAAAAAAAATTACTGTTTGGGACAACAAAAGCATAAGCCTGCCAAAAATATAACTACATGCCTTGATGTGCATTGTGGATACATTTAATTTGTTATTGATTAAATATAAGTAAAATAGTTTGCTAACTTTATATTGCATGTTCTAGAAATGGCATAGATATCTTTATGGGCTTTAAAAGGAAAAAATCCCGCAAGAATTCTGTGTCCTTTTCAACAAAATATGTCTCTATCACTACTAAGCGATTCATTCTCTCTCTTATTTTCAGCTTTCCTTTGGTCAGCTCCCTCCCCCAGTCAGTCATGTTTTATATATTTACTAGATTCAAAGCCCGTTCATGAGAATGGACTTTGAAAGCCCCCCCACCCCGTGTGCTTCTAGGCCCAAGGGGAAGGCCTGCTTCCCCCCTCCCCCCCGGTGTCGGCGCAGCCTTCCACTCGGGCCTCCGTCTTTACTCATGGTGTCCTGCCACTTCCCCGTGGCTTTCTGGCCTGTTCTGGTGAAGGCCTCACAGCCTGTCCTGGTGAGGGCTTAGAAGCCTTTCTGGCCTGTCTTGCTTAGGGCCTAGATTGTGCCCTCACCCGTTTGGCTAGAACTGCTGTCTGTCCTGGTGAGGGGCCAATCAGAAGGCACTTTGTGCCTTCCAATTGGCCCCTCACCTGGACTGGCCCCGCCCACTCTCCACCCACTTAGCCCTTAGCCAAATATGAATACAGTGAAAACTGTATAAAGATATGATATATGAAGATGATGATGATGTTGATTTGATTGATGAGAATCAAGGGGTGTGTGCTGCTTCTCTACTCAAATGGCCCCTCGAGTCATTTAATAATCCTAGTTTAAAACATATATGAAAATCAGAACTGAAATATACAATAACAAAGTTATTATAATTAGCAGCCAGACACGCACACACTGTGGGGGCGGGGTCCCCTGCTGCCAAGCCTTGGCCCTCAGCAATTGATCTGTTGGCCAGCAGAGGACTCACCAGTCAAACAGGAAGGGCCCAGGCCACATGGCCAGCATTGCACAGGAAGTGACATCATCACACAAGTGACATCTGGATGTTATTCTAATATTTGGGCAAAATCTCTGTGGTAGAAGCCATTTTACAATAGAGTTTTTTGCCAACATGACCTCAGCTTACCTCTTTCTCCTGGTATTTCCCTCTCCATCCCCCGCTGGTTGCCAGGTCTCATTATGCCCTTGAAGGGTGAAACTGTTTAGAATGTCACTGCACATGTACCTGCCGCGGGCCGCAGGTTGGGGACCACTGCAGTACACCAAATGGGGCGAATAAAACAAGAGTCCAGTGGAACCTTAAAGACTGACAAAACACATCCCAGCATCAGCATTTGTGAGTCAACTGGATCTTGGACTCGCAAGCACTGGTGGATGCACGTGTCATTGGAATCAATGCCGTTTGCTTCCAAGTAATTGTAATCAGGATGATGAGTTTGGAGCCTTTCGTGGATGCAAGTTCCATTAAACCCATGAGACGTGCCTTCAGCTGAATGATGCATTCAGAATAACAGAGCCTAGCCCAGAGAAGAACCAAGCAGGAACTTTGCAAGAACCATGCAGCCCTGAGCAGCGTCACTCCCAGTGGAATTTGAAAGCTGTAACACTATTTAGAAATCCACTGTAAATAAGTGGCTTTATTATAATAATATAATAATATATGATTATACTAATATAAGTGACGTCGACTCACAGTAAATTTATAGGAATTTTCAAGGCAATGGACATTCAGAGGGGCTTTGCCATTGACTGCCTCTGCGCAGCAGACTTGGAGGTCTCCCATCTAAACACTAGTCATGAGCAACCCGGATTATCATCTTCCAAAATCGGATGAGCTCAGGCCAGTCTGGGTTATTCAGGCTGCAGCTTAAGAATGAAAGTTGGGTGGATGCTTGAGCGCAGCTGATCCTGTACAGAGCAGGGTGTCACACTAGGACCTACTCCGCACACAGTGGTTAATGCACTTTCAATGCACCATAGAAGTGGATTTTCCTGTTCTGCACAGGAAAATCCACCTGCAAGAGCACATTGGAAGTGCATTATCCTACATGTGCAGAATGAGTCTAGACAGCCCATCTGGCCCCTTCCAAGCCTAGACCGGCTCAGAACATCTGCTGGTCCCCCTCCCTCAGACACCCCTTCCATGACTGAATAATTTGATCTCCCCAGGGGTATATCAGTGTTGTCATTCATGTTGTGTTGTGATTGTGTTGCGTTCTTTGAAATTTGTGCCATGTTATAGACTGTCATAAAGTTCTATGTAATTTGTGAAACGTTCCACACAAACCGGCCAGAGCCTTAGGGAAGGGCGGCATAAAAATCCAAATAAATAAATAAACAAAAATAGAATTCTCTAATTCTATGGACTGAATTGCTGAACAGGTTTCTTACTGTTACGGGACCTTCCTTTAAAAAGAACAGGAGGAAGGGAGCAGCTGAGTGAACAGGGGGTAGATGGCTCTGGAAATGGGGTGCTCCATTTTCAAATGGACCCCTTTAGGATACGAACACGGCAAACGGAGGCTTAGCTACCGCTTTGTTGTTCTCCCCGGAGCGGCAACCCCTTCCGCCCTCCTCATTAGAAATCCTGCCGCATCCCCGCTTCACCTCTCCTTTTTACCTTTCCACGACAAGTCTTGAAGGACTCTCTGTAGAGATTTAAGGCCGGTGAAGAATGTCTGTGTTAGGAGGACGATCTTAGGCAAAATACTGACACAGAGAAAAGGAGACCGAGAAAGTGACAGGCCGACATATATATATATATATATATATAAAACCAGAAGGAGAGATTTCATATGCGGCTTGCAACATTTGGCCCACCCTTCCTCCTTCCCTCCCACTCCTGTCTAGCCTTTTAGGACAGTGGTGCACATATCAATACAATGATCAGAGGCTCATTTACAAGCTGCCTGGTTTTCTGCAACAGCCTCTAAATAAGCGATTCTTCCCGGAGCTTCAGTGATTGAATTTTCAATCATTCATTAATCACTTCCAATGTTATCAGCTTAACTGCTGTCAGGCCGTCAGCAAGATCTGCACCTCCTGCCATTCCCGACTCTGCCGGTGCAGCAGCGCCTTTCTCTGTTCTCAGCGGGTCAGTATCCAGGCGTTCTCGTTGGCAGGACTGCCTCGCTCTTTTGGCTTCCCGTGTTTTTGTTTCAAGGGCTACGGAGCGCCTTTTAAAAACAGAAACGGGAACACGATAGCCAATGGGAACTCTGTTTCTGCACCAGTGTGTGCATGGAGCTCCTGCTCCAGGTTCAATTCACCGGAAGTAGTTCGTGAAGGCCTTGGGGCCTTTCTAGGGGTGTGGCACCTTCTGCTAGCTCTTCTGCCCCCTTCAAGGGGAGGAAACAGAGTCCAGGGGAGGAAACAGGGGTCTCCCTTTTCCCATGGGCCTTTGCAGTTTTCCCCTTGTTGGTCCATTCTTAATAATGCCATGAAAACCACATAGGAATTTATGGGGTAGGGGAGGGGAAATGGCAGCTGAAGAAGCCTCAGAGTTTGTTTTCAACTGATGTGTGAAGGGCCCAGAAGAAACCTTGGGGCCTTTACGCACGGGGATCTTTGTTGCAAATTGTTTGCGGAATGAAAAATCGCCATTTAAAATAGTGGAATTCGTCGTTATGCATACCTGCCTTTGTAGTGGAATCAGTTGCGTTTTTTAGCGTTTCCCACAGGCTTCCGGTCTCGGCAGAAATCGCTAGAAAGGAAGCGCTATTGCCAAGCTCGTCCCGCCCCTGGCCGTCAAGCAGCCAATGGGCAGCCGTTAGCATGCTCCCAAACAGCCCCTTTCCCTTTAAGAAAGGTTTTTTAAAAAAAAAACAGACCCATAGCAACGAATCTAGGTAGATTCGTTGCAACGGAGAGACCCATCCAGCTGCCTAATGTGAGCTGTCGTTTGATCGTATGATCGTTGCCACGCTGCCTCGAGTGATAAAAAAAAAATCCCCCCCCCTCTCACGGGCCCGATTTTCGGCTGAATTAATGTGTAAAAAATAAAGGGACTTTATTTCAGCAAACGGGCTTTTATGTGGTTTGTGCTTAGTGACTAAAGGTAAAGGACTGAAGCCAGGGAAGCCTCTAAACAGAAAGAGGCTCGCTGGTGCGTTTATCCCCGCTCGCTCGGAGAAAAAAAAATGGCGATCGCTTCGCCGGAAGTTTGGAGGACAGGCTCAGGAGGAGGGACTTTGAAGAAACCGCAACAATGGTAACGCACAGGTCTTTATCGCTAGTGTTACAGATTGTTTGCAAGAGTGTAGCGCTTTCCGGAGGGTGAATCCACTTTTTGGGATTCCCCTGAAAGCGCTACAACGAAGCGCTTTTTGCTGATCGGTTTCAGGAGTGTTGCAGATTGTCTACGACGTCGTGCGTTAAGGCAAATCAATAGCGTTTCCAATTAGCAACCATTGTGCGATTTTGAAGCCGTGCAAAAAGCCCCTTGGTCTCAGGCCCACTGTGGTTCTTGACAGACCTGGATTTCAGTGTGACATGGATGGTGACATGGATCACCCACCGAACTGTCCAAGGATTTCCTAGCAAGTTCGTCAATTGCCTTTCAAGAGACTAATCAATCGATTAAATATAAATAAAGTTGTTCAAGGGGAAAAGCTCAGCATAGGTCTTTTTTTCCGGGACGTAATGAAGGAAGTGCGAAGAAGCTAAAAGCTAAAAAACAAAACGCCGGCATTAAAACCTGGGCCGCTACAGACCTCACAGTCATAATCCAAACAGCCTCCCAAATCAGTGCTCTGAATCCTCAGCTCCAGCTATAAACATTTGTCCTCCCCAATTAAAAAGTGCTCCGCTGATTAATTGGCTCAGGTTATAGTTGATTAATCTGCTGATTAAACCGATTAAAGCTCGCAGCCCTAATCAAAACACAGTGAGAGGTTTTCTAATAATTATTTCAGGCTGAGAGCATACTCCATTTCCCTCCGATCTGTGCAACTGGCTCACATTTTTTTAAAGCTCTTTTTTAATAACTAGAAAGCCCCTATTGTTAGAAAGGGCAAAAAAGATCTTGCTGCTTCTTTCCGTGTTTGGCTGTTGTGTATTTCATCCCGTTATTTCAGACAAAGACTGACTCCCAAAGGGGCTTAGGGAACGTAACAAAACCTATGCAAAATGCTGTGGGGTTTCAGCCAGACCTGGGTTTGAGGCAGGCGCTTTGGAAGGGTGCCAGTCAGGCCCCTGCTGTTCCTATGGGGGTTTTATTTGGAGGCTGCATGTGGCTAAACAGGAACTGGTTGCAGAAACGTAGGAAGGACACTTGCCTGCAGTCTCCCTTTGATGACGGAGCCAGCTTGGTGTAGTGGTTAGCAGTGTGGACTTCCAATCTGGCATGCCGGGTTCGATTCTGTACTCCCCCACATGCAGCCAGCTGGGGTGGCCTTGGGCTCACCACGGCACTGATAAAGCTGTTCTGACAGAGTAGTGATATCAGGGGTCTCTCAGCCTCACCCACCCCACAGGGTGTCTGTTGTGGGGAGAGGGAGGGAAAGGTGTTTGTAAGCTGCTTTGAGACTCCTTCGGTTAGAGAAAAGCGGCATATAAGAACCAACTCTTCTTCTTGTTCTTCTAATCTGGCAAGCTGAGTTTGATTCCCGGCTCCTCTACGTGCAGCCAGGTGGGTGACCTTGGACTACTTGCAGTTCTGTTAGAGCTGTTCTGACCAAGAATAATATCAGGGCTCTCTCAGCCTCACTTACCTTACGGGGAGAGGAAAGGGAAGGCAACTATAAGACGCTTTGAGACTCCTTCTGGTAGAGAAAAGTGGGGTATAAAAGCCAACTCTTCTTCATCATCCTCGTTGGTCATTCTCACAATGTGTTCATATATTTGGACTCTTGTTTTATCATCTTACAATATTTGATAACATTGTTTTATCATTCCCTTTGAGTCCTTAATAAAGACGAGACACGCATATCTACAGCACTGTCTTTACCCTTATATCCCCCCAAAGAGAGTTAAGATCATCAGGAATACACCTGCTCAGGGGCCCCTGGCCCAAAGGAACTAAAATTGGCTTGACCAAGGCCAGGGCTTTTATGGCCGTGGCCCCAGCCTGGTTGAATGCTCTACCTAAAGACATCAGGGCTCTGTGGGACCTCAATCAGTTCTGCAGGGCCTATAAAAGGTAAAGGTATCCCCGTGCAAGCACCGAGTCATGTCTGACCCTTGGGGTGACGCCCTCTAGCATTTTCATGGCAGACTCAATACAGGGTGGCCTTGCCAGTGCCTTCCCCAGTCATTACCGTTTACCCCCCAGCAAGCTGGGTACTCATTTTACCGACCTCGGAAGGATGGAAGGCTGAGTCAACCTTGAGCCGGCTGCTGGGATTGAACTCCCAGCCTCATGGACAGAGCTTTCAGACAACATTTCTGCTGCCTTACCACTCTGCGCCACAAGAGGCTCTTGCAGGGCCTATAATATGGAGCTTCCACCAGGCTTATGGTCGGGATCTGAAATAACCACCAAGAAGTGCTGTTCTCACCACTGGAGATGGGGAAGAGCTGCTCCACAAACCCTAGAATCCCACTCGTCTGCAATCGATTAATTGACGGTAAATAAGATGATGTTTATGCTTTTAATGCAATTGATTGTTTCTAATACTGTTGTCACCTGCCCTGAGAAAAATGCAAGCGAGAAAAATGAAGATGTATTTATTTATTTATTTTATAAATACAGTAAATTAATAAACGTTTGCTATTAAATTGAAAGACACAGTAGGCGGGATGCTATGAATCCCTTCTGCCATTATGCCGACATGGTGGCCAAACCGTGGCTCTCTAGATGTCCATGGACTACCATTCCCATGAGCCACAGTTTGGCCACCCCTGATGTATTGGTTAGAGTGCTGGGCTCTGATTTGGGCAACTCCAGGTTCAAAGCCTCACTCTGCCATGGAAGCTTGCCGGGTGACCTTGGACCAGTCACATCCCGTCAGCCTAAGGTATGGATAAACTGGAGGAGAGAAGAATGAGGTGAGCTCTTTGGGTCCTCACTGGAGAGAAAGGTGGGAAATAAATGACGTCAGTAGACCCCGTGGCTCCCTTCCGCCAGGATTCTCATCCAGCAGAGAAAGGTTTCCTTCAGCAAAGAAGGAGCCATTCTCCACCAGGAAAACCCATTCTCCATTGGATGAAATCTGGAAGGAAGACTCAGTGGAAGGGGACATGGGGACTCATAGGATCCAACCCTAGATGTTTATAATTACGGCTGTGCGCCTTAGCTCGGTTCAGCAATCACCGAAGCCCAAGGCAGGCCGGTGCCACGGTGCGGAAAGAAGGGGTGGCAGTGGCACGGTGCTGGCCTCCTATGCGCCGCTTCGGGCTTCAGTGGTTGCCGAGGCAGCCGAGCCAAGCCAAAGGGCACAACCCTAGCCATATGATGAGGTCTATGGCACAAAAGAGCCCTACCAAAACCCTGGACTAACTTGGACGGTGTCTGCATTGTTCATTTTAGTTCTTCATTCGTGGGCATTACATGCTCTCGAGTTGCTTCCGACTTTTGGCAAGTCTGTGAATCAATGACCTCCAGAGACTCCTCTCATTAGCCTCCTTGCTCAGGTCTTGCAAACCGAAGCTGCGGCTTCCTTTATGGACTCATTCTGTGTCATGATTGGCCTGCCTCTGTTCCTAAAACCTTTAATCCATTTTTGCCCCCCAAGCCCCAAATAATCTTGATGCTTTCCCCATAGAAATAACTCTTCCCTCCCCCTTGGAATTGCATATTGAAGATTTTTAATTACTAAGATCAAAATAATAATAATAATAACAACAACAACAACAACAATAATAATTGCACATTTGGACCATGTACCCCTCTGTTCACCATCCCCAAAGTTTTGTAATGGGTTGAGGGGGAGTGAAAGGAAATCTTAAGAAAACATCGCAAAAATAGGTCTGTTTCAGGAATGTGGAATACCCGGGAACAGGAAACCGGGCTTTTCCTTTTTTGGTTGCAAATACAATTAGGAATAGGTCTAGAAGCAGGAGAGGATTTGCAGGGCCCGTGAAACCAGAGCCAGTTTAAGGATTTGTGGGGCCCTAGAATAGTACAATTGCAGCAGGAGCAACCTGACTAGGGGTAGAGCCCCCCCCCCCCGGAAAGGGGAGTCAGTCCAAGGGTCCTTAAAGAGGGAAATGGGGGGGGGAGGCACCATGTGTGACTCCTGGAAGCATGGGGGCCGTAATATGTGCTACATGCATAAATCAACCCTATCTAGAAATATGCATGCACGAATGCTGTGATATACATTCAAATACACACACAAACAACTAAGGATTTTCTACAGTTAAGAAGAAGAAGAAGAGTTGCTTCTTATATCCCACTTTTCTCTACCCGAAGGAGTCTCAGAGCGGCTTATAATCCCCTTCCCTTTCCTCTCCCCACAACAGACACCCTGTGAGGGAGGAGAGCCCTGATATTACTGAAGAAGAAGAGTTGGTTCTTATATGCCACTTTGCTGTACCCGAAGGGGTCTCGAAGCGGCTTATAATCCCCTTCCCTTTCCTCTCCCCACAACACACACCCTGTGAGGTGGGTGAGGCTGAGAGAACCCTGATATTCCTGCTCGGTCAGAACAGCTTTATCAGCGCCATGGCAAACCCAAGGTCACCCAGGTGGCTGCATGTGGGGGAGAGCGAAATCAAACCCAGCTCGCCAGATCAGAAGTCCGCCCTCCTAACCACTACACCAAACTGCCTGCCTGCTTGCCCATCTGTGAAGATTAGCCCCATTTCATCAGATCTTGGAAGTTAAGTAGAGTTAGCCCTGGTCAATGTTTGGATGGGAGACCCCCAAGGATGTCCAAGGACAAGTGGTGTAGGTCACCTCCGAATGGCTTGGCCTTGGAAACCCTGTGGGGATGACTATAAATCAACTGCAAACTGACAACCACAAAAAAGAGGAAAAGAGTGCATGAAGCTGCCGTGTTCTAAATCAGATCATTGGGTAAACGTAAAGGTATCCCCTGTGCAAGCACCGAGTCATGTCTGACCCTTGGGGTGATGCCCTCTAGCATTTTCATGGCAGACTCAATACAGGGTGGCCTTGCCAGTGCCTTCCCCAGTCATTACCGTTTACCCCCCAGCAAGCTGACTACTCATTTTACCGACCTCGGAAGGATGGAAGGCTGAGTCAACCTTGAGCCGGCTACTGGGATCGAACTCCCAGCCTCATGGGCAGAACTCTGCCCGGCTACTGGGATCGAACTCCCAGCCTCATGGGCCTTACCACTCTGCGCCACAAGAGGCTCTTAGATCACTGCTAATCAAAGCTAATCCTGTCTCCTTTGACTTTGCACTGGCTCTCAAGAATTTCACACTGAGATCTTTCACGTTCCCCACAATCTGATCCTTTTAACTGGAGATGCCCAGGGTTGACCCTGAGATTTGCTGCATGTAAAGTGGGTGCCCAGCCACCGAGCTGGGGCCCACCCCTTCTACTACCCAGAATCCACAGGATATGTTCAGACCACCCCCTTCTCCTTGTTGGAATGGCAGTCGCAGGTTATGTGAAAAGTAGCTTATGTAGACACAACTGGTGAATTACAAGGAGTCCAACTGGGGAAATATGACTTAATTAATAGCAAAACATAGCCACTCACTGACCTTATGCGCAGGATACAGGTACAGGATTTCTGGCTTCAGGCCAGCGAAGAGAACAGCAGGATCAAAGTCAGGTTTTATAGACATATTTAATTATGTATTTCTGGCAAAGCAATAAAAAAACCTCACAATACCTACCCTGTTCACAAAAAGGACATTGTTTTGTCATGGTTTTCCTTGTAAATTCTTTGTGCGTGACTCACCATGTCATTTTCCTCACAATTCTTAGGCAAATGTCAGCTCTACACGGGCGCATGGAAGTGTTATAGAGGTTAATCAAAAGCAAATGTACATGTTAAAATAATACGTATCATTAAGAGCCCCTTTTGCCATAAAGTGGAAATCATGCAATCCTGGGTTCTGAGTTTCTTGGATAGAATTACTCTGGTCCTTTTTTCCTGAGCTGTTGATAGAATATGTAACAATACTGCAAATCCACAGATTATGTTTTTAAGCAAACCAAGCAGTGGGGGGAAATCCAACATATAGTACCCTTTCTTCCAAACACTGGAGACACACACAGTAATCACTGATACCCTGTCAAGAGTTGATGATAACGGGATATAAAACAATCATTGCCACAGTTTAATATTATTTATCTCACTTTTTCCCCCAATGGGTGAACCCGAACCAGCTCATATCTTTCTCTTCTCCTTCTCCCGAGTGAATACTGACCAACCATCACAAATAGCATCCCACTAAGAGTTTGCTCCTGTAGCTGCCTGCTGTGTTCTCTGGCCTTTCCCACACTATTGATATCCCTCACTTTTGACTTTTTAAGGTGGCAAACTTTGTGTTCATTTCCGCACCTGATTTTGCCTTTCCAGCCGCAGACCCAAATTAAACACTCAGCCAGTGGTTAAGGATTCCCCATTTATGGTGATTTCATTTTTTAAGGCAGATTCTAATTCAGGGCTGCCCAGTGGAGAAATCCTTGCATTTGGGTATTCCCCCCCTCCCCTCCTGTCTTGATTCATTTCTGCACCCTCCCTCCTCTATCCATCCCGAAATATCTGACTTCTTTTTTTAAGGAGGTGATCACATTACAATGCTATCTCTAGCCATACAAAAATAGTGGCATTCAATCTTGCTTGTTACACTGCTGCAGCACTGTAACGCGATAAGGTAAGTTTCTTTTTAGAAAATCACATCGATTATACCTGAGGGGGAGACAATCAAGGGCACAGGATGGTGGAATTAAGGGGCGCAATGAAAAGAAAGATGCAAGCAGGCGCCATTTTGCAAAAAAAATATTTGGAAGGGAGCAAAGCATGATGGGAAGCTGCCTCCTTCAGAGTCAGATGCAGAAAATATATAGCAAATTTCAGCCTGGGGAATGAGGGAGGAAAGCCCAAATGCAGAAAGCCTAGTGTTGACTTGCAGCATCCAATGGAAGTCCAAAAGGGTCAGTCTCAAATGGTCAGGTGCTGGACCAAAACACACCTTTTTACCCAGGACTTTAACTTGGGGTTTGTTTGTTTGTCATTCTTTTTCTAATCTGTTTCTAGCCTGTCATGTTTCTAGACTGTCATGAGGAGCATGTAGGCTTCTAAATGTTTTCAGCTTTCTGCTGCTGGGATTTTGTGTGCTCTGATGCTTCTGGGTTTTGTTGGCTGGCTTTGAGCGGTTGTTCCTTTGAATGACTTGATGCTTTTATAATTTTATCTTTTATTTTGGGCCACCTTGTGCAGGTTTCTGAAGATGTGGCCTATTAGTTTATTAAGTATACTGCAGATCACGGTGAGTGGTCAGGAGTCTGGATCAGAATATACAAAACTCCACATTTTGCATCTTACACGTGTCATCTCTTAAATTTCTTCTACGGAGAAGCATTTCATCCCCACAGCCATGTTATAAAGTGGGATGAACTGAGAAAATGTTCCCTCCTGTCCACTTTGCAAGGCTTCTATCCATCACTCTACTCCTTACATTACATGTATGATGCACCGCTTCTTTATTCCTTTTTTATTTATTTATTTAAATAAACATTTCTGGCCTGCCTTTCCAGCCAAATAGGCTACTCAAGGCAGGGAACATCAAGCATTAAAACATTAAATATGTTTATATGTATATATAAATTATCTTTAACACTTATCTGGTCTTCATATCTGAACAGTGGCCACCTGGGTGGAGCCGGTCTGTCCTCTGTTTCCGGTCCATGGACCAATCAGGATGCGCACAGGTTTGGCCCATGGACCAGAAACAGAGGCCAGACCAGCCCCTAACGAACCCGTCGAGGGGCAGTCTGAAGCAATCATTGCCAATGTGCCCCTGACTGCTGCTGGGAGAGGAGGTTGATCAAGCTGGCTGGGGGGAGGGAAAGAAGGGAGTTCCCCACCCCCAAAAGGCCCGGCGAAGCTTAGATAGCCTGTGGCAGGCTTTTTCAGAGCAGGGGGGAGGGTTGGTGGGAGGGCTGCTGGGGGGAGGGATGGGGTTCCCGCTGGCACTCCCCCATGCCCCAAAAAGTCCTGCCCAGGCCTGTTCAAGCCTCAGCGGGCCTTTTCAGGTCAGGGGGGAGTGCTGGCGGGAGGGTTGCCCAGGGGGGAGGGGATGCTAGCGCCCATCGTATTTACAGATGCAACTGGCTTTAAAGATACTTAGATAGATAATTCAGTAAAAACCATATCAGTACACAGGACGTCAAAAACCAGGAAGGACATCAATAAGAGTTTCCTGAAGGTATGCAAAACAACATTTTAAAAGTCTTCACCTCTTGTGGAAGGTCGATGACAGAGAGAGACAGGCTAATCTTCCCAAGGAAAGAGTTCCCCGGTTCTGGCATCACAACTGAGAAGGCCCTTCCTCGGGTTGCCCCTGTCTAGTTTCAGATGGTGGCAGAATCCAAAGCAAGGCCCCCCGGAGTGGTTCCCACTGATGGGGAAAACAAGATCTCTTTCTCTCCCTCTCACATGTGTACAGAACATTCTGCCTTCTTTACAGTGTGCCTCTCCAAAGGCTGCTCATGCCTTTCTTAGTAAATGTAGCACTAACCTGTTCCTGAGAAACGTGCCTTGTAATGGGACATGCGTAGCCACAAGGCAACTGCTAGACCGAATCAAATCAGTCTTACTGTGTTTTTTTTTACCACAAGAGGATCTCCAGTAAAATTCTACTGTGTAGGACTGCTTTGTGCATGCTCTGGAAACACCCTCCATGAGGTCAGTGAAAGTGCGTGTCTGTAGTCATCAGAGGTGGCTTTGCCCAAAGCTGCCCTGAGCGCTAAGAAAGCTTCCTTCGCTTTCCATCTGCTGGCTCCTAAAGGTGGTGCACCTCTTGTGAGTGCCATAGAGTGGCAGGACAGATTTACAACACCAGTTGCATTAACAGGGCTGCTCTGAGTAGAGCTGCACTCTCCTAAGGTCATTGAAGTAAATAGGCTTAGGAGTGTGTGATGCTGTGGGTTTTTGACCGTGCAATCTGCATGCCGTTTTGTGTCTGGATTATTTGTTTATCATATAGTGTGCGTAATGTAGCCAGGAGATCTGAGGACTGCCTCAAGGGACATTCAGAGGTGGTTTGCTATTGCCTGCCTCTGCATCGTGACCCCTAGTGTTCCTTGGAGGAACTACCACCCAAATTGTTGGAGGTCTCCCATTCAAATACTAGCCTGAGTCACCACTGCTCAGCTTCCGAGATCTAATGGGTTCAGACTTCCTTGGGCTATTCGGGTCAGGGCATCTAGCTATACCTAGCTATGATCTTAGACGTCTGTAACTCGCTCTACATGGGCCTACCCTTGGCTTTGATCCAGAAATTACAGCTGGTACAAAATGCGGCTTTCAAGGGTCCTCACTAGGACATCTTGGAGGGCCCACATCCAACCGGTGTTGCATCATCTTCATTGGTTACCAGTCTGCTTTTGGATCAAGTTCAAGGCATTGGTTTTGACCTTTAAGGCTATATGCGGCTTGGGCCCTACCTACCTGCAGGACCACTTACCTGCTTATGCCCCCCGCAGGGCACTTCGTTCTGTGGGTATGAATCGGCTGGCTGTCCCGGGGCACTGAGACATTCACCTGGCCTCGACCAGGGCCAGGGCTTTTATAGCAGTGTCGCCAAACTGGTGGAATGAGCTCCCAGGAGAGCTACAGGCCCTGTCGGAGTTGTCAGCTTTCCGCAGGGCCTGTAAGACAGAGCTCTTCCGCCAGGCGTATGGTTGAGGTCAGGGTGCGGGTCTCAGTGTTACCAATGGGAGATCCCTTGGTGCCTGTTAGATCATTGTCCTCACTCCTAATGAGAGAGCTCATTTGACTGCAAGCTGAACAGGGGGTGGGAGTTCAGAACTCTCACTGTATCGCCATATTTTAATGTTTAATGTATTAAGGGGGATTGGGGGGGTTGTATTGTATTTTATTGTTTTACTGTAAATCTCTGCAAGCCTAATTGAGAGCGGCAGCGGTATATAAATCCAAAGATAAATAAATATAAATAAAAACAATGGAAGTAAGACCTGTTGAGAGCAAAGGTTGGCTTCCAAGTGACCCCGATTTTGCATGTCGTTTAGCCCATAGCAAATTACAAAGTATGCAGTAGAGTCCCGCAAGAATCACTATGGAAACCAGAGCTATTGAATTTGTTCATAATTGTTTCAGAACTGGGGTGTGGGCAGTGTAGTCTCAATGCTCTGGATGAGGGGGCAAAGGGGCTCCTCATTATATTTGCAGATGACCCCAAATTGTGAGGAGCAGCGAACACCCCAGAAGATAGCAATAGAGTTCAACAAGATCTGTGCACACTGGGAAAGTGGGCAAATGAGAACATGATGCAATTCAATAAGGAGAAGTGCAGAGTTCAGCATCTGGGTCACAAAAATGAGAAGCCTCCGTACTGGGTGGGAGATATACTTCTAGGTAGCAGACTGTGTGAATGAGATCTTGGGGTACTTGTGGACTGTCAGCTAAATATGAGCAGACAGTGTGATGCGGCGGTAAAGAAGGTGAATGCAGTCTTGGGCTGGATCAACCTAGGCATGCAAATCAACATCACAAGAAGTCATAGTCCCACTGCGTACTGCATTGGTCAGAACTGTGTGCAGTTCTGGAGGCCTCGCTTCAGAAAGGATGTGGACAAAATTGAGGGGGCGCAGAGGAGAGCTATGAGGATGATCCGGGGCCTTGGGACCAGGCCCCATGAGGAAAGGCTGAGGGACTTGGGAATATTGAGCCTGGAGAAGAGGAGGTGGAGAGGGGAACACGATTGCTCTCTTTTAAGTATTTGAAAGGACACGTAGAGGAGGACAGGAAGGAGTTCCTGTTGGCAGCAGAGGATAGAGGATTTATTTTAAACTACATGTAGAATGGTATCGGCTAGATATCAGGAAAAAAATATCAGCTGCCTAAGGAGGTGGTGAGATTCCCCTCACTGGTGGTCTTCAAGCAATGGCTGGACAAATACTTATCTAGGAAGCTTTAGGCTGATCCTACATTGAGCAGGGGGGTGGACTAGATGTCCTATATGGTCCCTTCCAATTCTATAAGTCTATGATTGATTCTATGACTCAATTCAAAATTATTCAGGAACATGAAAACTAAGACAGATAGTGAAGAGTTCATGGAGAATCTCTGCAAATTATAGCAGGGGGTAACAGCCTGACTAATGAAGATCCGTGATGGGAAGTGTAAAGAGAAAACATAATTGAACAAAAACAATAGTGACTTTAAATATGTTCTGCTGACGTCTGAACAGGCTGAGACCAAGACTGAAAGAGATTTCGGGGTTACGATGGAAAGTTCGATGTAAATGTCTACACAGTTAGTGACAGCAGTGAAAAGGGAAGTCTCCACGTGGGAGTATTAGGAGATATTTTAGCATGCTGATGTTCTTCTATAATACTATGGTGAAAATGTGTTCAGAATGCTGTGTATCATTCCTGTTGCCATATCTCAAAAAGAATATTATAGAACTAGTTTCAAAGCCCCTTTATAAAAAGGGGTTTTGAAAGGCGCGTGAGTCCGTCAGGGAGGGAACCCCCAGCAGCCGCGCTTCGCGCAACTGCTGGGGGTTCCCTCGGGCGGCGGTCTGACGCGGCGAGAGGCGCTTCGCGCCTCTCGCCACGTCAGTCCGGGAGCAACTGCGAGCCGTGCTGCGCGCGGCTCGCAATTGCTCAGCCTAGGAATCGGAGGGACCAATCGGCAGGCGTCCCTCCGATTGTCTGTCGTGAGGAAGGGTCCAACCCGGACCCTTCCTCATCACGGACAAAGCCCACCTCTAGGGGGCTTAACAAATTATTTAAACAGCCACGGGCTGTTTAAAGATTGGGAAACGTGCAGCCAAGGGCAACCAAGATTGAGTTCTTTCCCGGGGGAAAGGCTAAAGAATCTGGGACTTTTTGAGTATAGACAAAAGGTGATTGGAGGAGCATGTTAGAGGTTTATAAATTTATGCGTGGGGTGGAGAAGGGGAGGGTAGAAAGATCATTTTCTCCCTTTCCCAAATATCATAATTTGTGGTCATCCAAGGAAAATATGCTGGACTAAATGGGCCACTGGTCTGATCCAGCGCTGCACTTCTTAGGAAATCCTAAAATTTCTTGCAAACAGTATAGTTTCCTTTCATTCAAGGATACAAGGGTGAATCTCTAATAATTTATTTAATGAAAAAATTGCTTTGAGCAAATATGAATGACCGAGGAATTTTTCCCCCCCTCTTGGAACTGCACGTTTCAACATTTTGATAGCCTAAATAATCCAAACCTACCCACAGTATTCTGTTAAGTAGGCATGATTCATGTGTGGATCTAATCCAATTTATCATACTAATTTAGAAATCAGAATAAACCAGTGGGATGTCTCCAAATAAAAGTATTTAGATCAAGTTACTATTATTGAGACTGGAAGAAATAAAATGGATTAAGTTCAGATAAACCTTATGAAGAGGATCAATTTGAAGAGTTTTCAATTTATTTAGATCGTTCTTTTTTCCAACCCTTGATTATTCCATTTCTTTGGCATTGCAGACAAAAGGTATGGCTCGCCTCAATCAAATATAAGAGTTATAAGTGACTTGGAGCTAGCTGATGATGGAACATTCTTTGTCAAACGAACACGCAGATGGGACTTCATAGCAAGACAAAACCCAAACCCCCAGCCCACACCTTTCATGTTAAATGGGGGGAATCTAATAGAAATGGGCAAAGATAATGGGGGGGGATTTAAAAGTCAGCTGGAAAGAGAGACAGACAGATGAGGAAAGGCACCAGGCTTTTCATTGGCTATCTCATGCGTAGTGCCAACTGGATTTTCAGAGTCGTTTTGCTCTATCCCCTCCCCTCTGTCAAAGTGGCTAATTCATTTACTATTCTGTAGATTTTGCCTCCCTTTTAGCCAATTACACTGCCCACGGAAGCACAATTTTGCTGCCACCGACAAGACCCTCTTTTTCGCCAAGGAAAAAATTCGTATAAACTCCTGTGAAATAGAAGCTTTTATTTGGTGAACTTTTAGCCTAGTAACCCAGCCAAGGGTCAGATGGCATGTGTCAGTTAACTGACGCCTGGAGACCAACACTGTCCTGAGAGCCAGCTTGGTGTAGTGGTTAGGAGAGCGGACTTCTAATCGTGTGAGCCGGGTTCGATTCTGCACTCTCCCACATGCAGCCAGCTGGGTGACCTTGGGCTCTTCACAGCACTGATGAAGTTGTTCTGACCCAGCAGTAATATCAGGGCTCTCTCAGCCTCACCCACCTCACAGGGTGTCTGTTGAGGGGAGAGGAAAGAGAAGGCAACTGTAAGCTGCTTTGAGATGCCTTCTAGAAAAGCAGCATATAAGAACCAACTCTTCTTCTTCATCTTCTGATGTATTCAACAGAATAACAACATGGCCCTAGAAGGGTTTCCTGAATGGGTGGGAATTATTTTTTTACATATATTAAAAATTTGTTATATATGTATTGTGTGATATGACTATATATGGTCATTTCGGCCAAAATGGCCAACGATGGACTTGGAGGGGGGCCCAGGTATGCTGCCCAACTATATTCTGTACAATTACACTACTTCTGGGGTTTCTCAAGGCCTGAAGAATATTTTAGAGGTTTCTCAATGGTAAAAAGTTGAGAAAGGCTGGTTTAACATATACATATACAACAAACAGAATAAAGTTTAGGGGGGTGGGGAATTCACCACAGGGGTTGAAGGCGGAGGCATGTTTGTTAACTCCTGTGGATCTGCCATTCATTTTTACTCGGTGAGACTGGATCAATGAGATCTCCAAACATATCTAAGCTGGTTTCTGCAGTTCTCTAGAATAGTGGTCCCCAACCTTTTTCAGGCTGGGGCAGCAGGGAGGGCGATTGCCTGGCCGCGCACATGCGTGCATGCGTGGCCCGGCCGCACATGCACATTGCGCGTGCGCGGCCCTGCTTCCCTCTCCCCCCCCACAGTAAGAAGCTTGCGGCCTGGGAAGTTTCTTACTGCGGGGGGGGGGCGGGGAGAGAGACCCGCAGCTCAGTGCCAGGGCCTTCACGTGGCTTGCTTTGTTTGCCTTGCCTCCATTTTTAACTGCACAACAACTCTGCAAGGTAGGTTAGGATGAGAGGACATGTCTGGCCCAAAGTCACCCAGGAAGCCTCCACAACATAGGGGGGATTTGAACATGCGTCTCCCAGATCCTAGTTTGATACTCTAACCCAGCCTTTCTCAACATTTTTTCCACTGAAAAATCCCTGAAACATTCCTCAGGCTTTGAAAAACCCCAGAAGTGGAGCGATCATGCAGAATATGGTTGGGAAACATAGCTGTGTACATGCCTACCCAGGGCTACTCCCCTTCCCACCCCCTCCAGGCCCACCATTAGCCATTTTGGGAGGGGTGACGGGTCAACGTGACCATATATGGTAATATCACCAAATAAATGTTTAACACATTTTTTAAAAAATATACAAATTAACTTCCACCTATCCAGGGAACCCTTCCAGGGCCATCAAGAAACCCCAGGGTTTCACAAAACCCTGGTTGAGAAAGCCTGCTCTAACCACTACACCACACTGGCTATATAACTGGATACAAGGGAAGCCTTCTCCAAACTCACAGCAGATGGAGCAGCCCTTGTCTCTGGCAGACCACCAGGAGGCCGTTAGAGACCATGAAACTGGCTGTTCATTTTGTTTGGAGTTAGTACCTGTAACATGAACGGACAACCACGACCAACAACAAGATGCGGTTAAGTTTCGTAAGCAATTCAAGGGATTCCATACCAGATAGTCCAACCAGAATGCATGAAACCAATCCTTTCCCCTCTTGCTTCAAATTGTTGTTGACCTCAGCTGAATTCCCTCCCTCAAGTAAATGAGTGTAGCATTGCACTGTTTGTGAACTACGAATACCAAGACAGCTAAAATGATATGAGGGTGTATTGCTAATAAATGAAGGAATACTAAAAAGAAAAAAGTTTATCCAGGAGCTGCAGTTGGTTGTGGCAAAAATTAACAAGGGTTTCTGATGTCCCTGATACTGCGAGAACATTGTTTTAAATTAAAAGACAAGGGTTTTAATTAATTTGATAAATAACACACTCAGTGCTGAATCCCCCAAAGTATTTGTATTGTGTGCAATTCAATTTATTTTGAACTGGAGTCACCTCTCACGGTATTGCGCGGTCATAAGCTCTGCTGATAGCGACCATTAAAGAGGTGGCCTAAAACAGAAGGGAATGGAGAAGGCCGTTTTGGATGCTGAGTGCAGGAAGAAAGAAGGTTTTGACGCTTTGGAAGGTACCCCTAGGATTTTGACGTCAATCCACTCCTGAGAAGTTACCTTCAGAACAACCAGTGGGGAAACAGTTTAAAAAACATTGATGGCTTCTTGTGAAGTGAACAAGAGAACAAGAGAAAGAACATTACAATAAATGGAGATTACTTGATCTTCACTAGCTATCATTAATTTGCCCTGGAACCATATTCTTGCTGCACGTCATTAATTTGCCCTTGAGCCAAGTTCTTGCCTGAGTTTGGAGTTAATAGACTGATCCACATGCTAACAGGAACGAAAGAGAAGAGGACATTGCTCAGGGGAGAGTCTGCACTTACTTTGTTTATTCCATTGTCAATCCTGTTGAATTCAGATCGATTTGAACTTTGGTCTTCCTCTCCCCCCCTCCCCATTGAAACAGGAAAGTTTGTCACATGGCCACCTTTGGCCAATCAGGGTGTCTCTACCACGGAGGTTCAAAACAGCCTGCTTTCTCAATCCGGATTTGAAAAATATTGAGCATTAAAAGCACTCTAAGATATCACACAATAAAGGTAGGGTCACTCCGGATCAATCCTTCTTGCTGCAGAAGGAAAATTTAAATCGCCCAAAATCAAAACGGAAATCGCATTCTGTGTGGACATCTGGGACTGAATCAACCTGGGATTGGAATAAAAGCTCCGTGCAGTTTACACCCAGATCTCATGGTGGGATCCATGTCTCTAGTGATGGGGGAGGAAGTTAGGGGTCTGGATAGCATTAATGGATGCCCTCATCCCAAGAGATTTCCATTCTTCAAACATTGCCAAAGGGAAATGGGATTGGGAAGCAAGAGCTACATCTCTGCGATCATGCAAGAATTTACTATATGTGCATAAAATGATGTTGTAACTTCTACTGATTTCCATGAGACTAAAGGATGGATCCTGCCAGTGTGTTTGCCCAGTCTTGCCCAGTTGCCCTCACTACTAGAAGAAGAATTGCTGTGTTTATCCCGCCCCCTGCTCTTCACTGCCCAAAGGAATCTTACAAGTGCCTTCCCTTCCTCTCTCCACAACAGGTACCCTGTGAGGCTGAGAGAGACTGGTCTGTGAGAACAGCCCAAAGTCACCCAGCCTACTGCATGTGGAGGAGCAGGGAATCAAATCTGGCTCACCAGATTAGAAGCCGCTGCAGTTAACCACTACACCGCGCTGACTACCACCCCCATCCTACATGACTTTTCTCCATGTGGGTCTCATGATTCCCCAGCACGGCCTTTTTGTTGGTTGCTCCTCTTTTTCATCTGTGGAAAAGCTGGTGGGGTCCAAACCTCACACCGCAATCCTAGGCACAGTTACTTCAGTTCAAGCCCCCTGATTCTGCTGGACAGAGTGAAGTTAATGCTGCATAGGATTGCACTGTTGATCACGTTTCATTTCCTTTGGTGCTCACTCTTCAAAAGGCCTCCTTGTCTGCTTATTTCCCTGCCCCCTGGACTCAGGCACCTTAGAATCCGCTTGATGGAAGATGCTTCATTAAATAAGGACAAACTCACACACGCCCATGCAACGTCTCCACCCGTCAACGTTTAGGGTGTTTACGCATTGAAATCATCTCCGTCCTTCATTGTTGTTTTCTTAATGTAAGCCAGAATCCGTTTCAGGCAAACTAAAATGTGGCAACTGGTCAGAAATTAAATGAGCCCACGTGTTGGTTTTGTAAGCTGCAATTAGATAGTCAACAGTTTTGCTTGTAAATACCAGGCTTTAAAGGATAAAAGGTCAGTGCCGGCTTCCTTCTATAAAAATGTCTTGCTGCAGCACAACTTCTTTTTTTGACCATTGTTGGTTTAAAAAAAAAATCTCTGGTAAGCCTGTTTAATTGGACACTTGTCAGCAATATGCTGTTTTCTTACCACTTGACAATCATACGTCTGCAGGCAATGGTAGAATTATATTCCGAATCTAGTGAAAACCGGGCACTGTGGTAGAGAGTAATTAGCTTTTTTTCCTAACGCACCTGAGATACACTCTCAGCACAGAATTATATGATAACGAAGAGTGGTGAGCCTAGGCATATGCCATAGGAGGTGGTCTCCAAAAAGTAAAAAAAATTACATATTGTATGGAGCCATAATCTACAGATCCCACTCAGCTACACTTTATAATTAGTTCAGACTTTGTATATAGAGTGTATTGTTATAATTCTGACCACTGAAGAAGACCCAGTAGGGTCGAAATGCATTTGGTCTTATTTGCAGTTAGTTCTGTATAGTTTTTATGTAGTTTTTATTCTGTTTTTAAATTGTGCACCACAATAAATAATTACTGTTTTTATAATATTTTATTGTACAGCTCAACTTCTGAGTTCCCACTTGTAAAGGTTGGGTTGTGTTCCTTTTTTGGTTTTGGTTTTACACTGTTGTAGAGAGGGCATTATTTTGCCCCTCGAGAGAGCAAAACAGATCCCTTTGCTAGCTGCCAGGACAAGTTACTGTCCGGTTATCGTATTTCAATCCAGAGAGAGAAGCAGTTGGGTGCCGAGGTCAGAATCTGGAGACCGCCATTCAAATTCTCAGACTGCTGTGGAGACCTGTTGGGTGATACCGGGTCAGTCGCCTGCTCTCAGTAGAACCTACGTCCCAGGTTGGTTGTGAAGAGCGGAAGAGAGGAGATCAATGGAATCTGCTTTGGTCCCAATTGGGGGCAAAGGTGGGGAGAGGATGGGTGGATGGGTAGGTAGGTAGGTAGGTAGGTTTGGTGTAGTGGTTAGGAGTGTGGACTTCTAATCTGGCATGCCGGGTTCGATTCTGCATTCCCCCACATGCAGCCAGCTGGGTGACCTTGGGCTCACCACAGCACTGATGAAGCTGTTCTGACCAAGCAGTGATATCAGGGCTCTCTCAGCCTCACCCACCTCACAGGATGCCTGTTGTGGGGAGAGGAAAGGGAAGGCAAATGTAAGCTGCTTTGAGACTCCTTTGGGTCAGGAAAAGCGGCATATAAGAACCAACTCTTTTTCTTCTTCTTCTAGGTAGGTAGGTAGGTAGGTAGGTAGGTAGGTAGATGGATAGATGGATAGATGGATAGATGGATAGATGGATAGATGGATAGATGGATAGATGGATAGATGGATAGATGGATAGATGGATAGATAGATAGATAGATAGATAGATAGATAGATAGATAGATAGATAGATAGATAGATAGATAGATAGATAGATAGATAGATAGATAGATAGATAGATAGATAGATAGATAGATAGATAGATAGATATTGTACACATTCACTTGTTGGTGAGATGTCCTTCTAAGTAAACATGTGGACCAGTTGGCTGATGATTCCAAGTTCAAGCTGTGCTCCGTTCTGAAAGACAGTGACTAGCTGTGTAGGTTGAAAGCAAAATCCCAAAACAATATCTTTGTAATACCATTTATGACTTCAAAGCAGTATGCAAAGTTTTCATCATGCTAGATGTATCCACTCTTTTGGGTAGACTTCTCAATTTCTAAGGGCCCACATTTACTAATCTATGTTAAATTATTTAAATATGAAATCGTTTCTATTTCCAAAAAGCATATGACAGCCTTTCTCAATATTTTTTTTACTGTTGAGAAACCTCTGAAACATTCTTCAAGCTTCAAGAGACCCCAGGAGTGGCTCAATCATGCAGAATATGGTTGGGAAACATAGCTGTGGACACGCCCACCTGGGGCTCCTCCCCTTCCCACCCCCTCCAGGTCCATCATTGGTCATTTGGGGGGGGGGTTGATATGGCCATTTATGATCATATCACCTGATAAACGTTTAACAATTTTTTAAATATATTAAAATAATTAATTCCCAGCCATTCAGAAAACCCCAGGGTTTCAAGAAACCCTGTTTGAGAAATCCTGGCATATGACAACAACAATTAATCATGCAGAATATATATAAATGTATATGTGTGTGTGTGTGTGTGTGTGTGTGTGTGTGTGAACCATAATAGTCTAAATCTCAGTCAAGGAAAGAGGACTTTGTGAGAGGAAAGATGTCATGAACTCTTTCACTGAGACCATTTGAGTAACTCTTTCTTTTGTGTGCGGAAGGAAATATTTCCTTCCCCTTTCTCTTTTCCTCACAGCTTTGACTGAGGGCATGACTAGCCCAAGGTCACATAGTGTGCTACGTGGCTAAGTGGGGATTTGAACTCTGGTCTCCCTGATTTCAGACCAACACTCTAACTATCGCACCACTCACAGACTGTATATCAGTACAAGGCTCCAAGTGCATCTCAGAATCCACAGTAAATCCACAGTAAATACTGACTTCTCAGATACACTGACCTGAAATCATGAGAGCATTTATTGGGCTGAAGTAGGGCCCAGGGTAGCAGAATCACCTCAGTTTCTGTATTTGGTGAACCAGCTTTATCTCTCTTCCCTCCCCCCCCCTCCCCCAGATACACAGAGGCAAAGGGGGAAAAAAGTCTATTCCCATATCTTCCATTTCTTTTTCTATAAAGCTGCAAGTCTCAGGATACTAAAAACACCTTAACTTCCAGTGTTTAAGCCACAGGCCTCTTTCCCCCCTGCCGCCCAACAGGCATGGCTAAAGACAGAGGTATTCCCATGCCCTCCACTTCTTCTTTTCTAAAGCTGCAAGTTCCAGAATACCCAAATCACCTTAACTTCCAGTGCGTTGTGCGTTTCGATGATCCACATCTACCAAGGCAGAAAATAAAGACAGCGAGTGTGAGTTGTGTTGTGCTCCTGTGTGGCAAGTAAACACCCCAAGTTCCCAGAGAAAGGAAGTCAAGTCGGTAGCATCTGTTGTGTCAAGGACCTGAGCTTTGAGGTCCAAGACATGGCTGTAATCCTGCAAGCGTAATCGGCCAACACATGGCTGGATCCCAAGTTCTGTATCCAATTGGTTTAAAGGAAACTGACCAATAGGCATCTTCCATTTGTTCTTCACTATGTTTTTTTTTTTGGGGGGGGGGTCCTCAGTTCAGTTTTGGTTCTCTGTTCCTTAGAGCTGGGGTCAACTAAGGGCTGAAATGAACTCTCAGTGTCCTGGGAGCCAGTTTGGTGTAGTGGTTAGGAGTGCGGATTTCTAATTTGGCGAGCCAGGTTTGAGTCTGCGCTCCCCCACATACAGCCAGCTGGGTGACCTTGGGTTCACCACAGTCCTGAAAAAGCTGTTCTGAAAGAGCAATAATCTCAGGGTTCTCTCAGCCTCACCCACCTCACAGGGTGTCTGTTGTGGGGAGGGGAAAGGGAAGGCAAATGTAAGCAACTTTGAGACTCCTTCGAGTAGAGAAAAGCATCATATAAGAAGCAACTCTTGTTCTTCTTCTTCTGGTCTCTGTGTGTAAACTCGAAACATGCTGCCCATCCCAAATCACTTTAGTTGGTCTTCGTAAATGGTATTACACGGATTTTCCTTTCGCTTCAGTCATCAAGGTGTCGTCCGGAATAATCAGAGTTGCCACTACACATCCCTGTACTTTATGAAGTTCCCTGCCAAGATGCCTTTGAGTATCATAAAACCAGATTACTTTTATCTATTTATGATTACACTGGCTTATTTATACATTTCTTGATCCTCACCAAGTGCTTTTCGAAAGTAGGCAGGACCAAGCCCGGCTCTTGACCAGCAGGGCTTCTGATTGGCCCCTGAGGATCATATAGACTATGCAGATTAAAATAACATTGTTTCAGTGGCAGATGATACCACACTGTTTATTTTATTGCCTCTCATCCCTTTCCCAGTGCATTTTTGAAATCCCCTTCTTTTGTGTATGTGGCTCCACCTCCTTTGACCACCATTTTGTGCCTGGCTCCACCTCCTGTGACCACCATTTTGTGGTTGTGTATCCTCTCCTGTGTCAGAATTCCAGAGGTGCTCACAGGCTCAAAAAGGCTGGGAATCCCTGACACAGTTGATACCAAGAGTCAGTCAGAAGAGCTAATGATGCACATTCGCAGCTGCTGATATGTTTAATGCTTCTGAATGTTTTGTTTCTGCTGTTCACCATTTTTGTTATTTGTTGTTTAATGCTGGCCATGTAATTGGCTTGATGCAGTCTATAAGCTGGGCTACGATCCATTCAGGCTGAGTGTGCATGATCTAGAAATTAATTTATCCGTAAATTAAATAAATAAGTTCGTATCACGATGATTATATGCGCTGTGCTTTTTTTAAAGGTTATATTGTACAATTCTGTTTTGTTAGGCTTTTATATACTCAGAGATTTCATGGGTATGTAATGCTTCTAATAGAAATTCATTTCCTACCGTCACAAGAAGAACAATCACGGTGTTTAAGCGTTCTGTGTAAATTGGGTTGGAATCATTTTCGCATAATGGGCATAGAAGAAATGCTGACTCCTCCATCCAAGCTTCTAACCTGCATTTAATCCAGACAATGAACATATATCCAGAGTTTTATTATCCTCCACCTTGCCATTGAAACAAATGGCTTTTCTTCTCAGCAAGATAGGATTCAGCTGAAAAATACTTCAAACCTTAGGCAATGAGGTACCACTGGGAAGTTATTTTTCTCAATAAGAACTCAGTTAGTGAGGTAATGCTCTTTATTTTTAAAACTAGGAGCCAAGCCCATTGCATTCAGAAATACAACGGGTGCTAGATTGGGGGGGGGGGTGGAAGAACTCTGCAGAAGCCCCCCCTCCCCCCAGGGCCTGGAAAGACTGCAGGCAGCTGTTAGGGATCTCACCGGCAGGGGCAGCTCTCATTCAGCAGGGATCTGCAGCCTCCAAGCCTCAGAGGAAGGTGGAAGGAGGAGGGGTGGTCAGAGATGGGGGATGGAAGGTGATTGGCTGGCCACTGGATGGACTGGCAAGCTGGTTGGAGGAGGAGGCACTGAGGGGTGGGATAGTCACCTTGAGTGAGTGTTAAGAGCTGAGTGGCACTTAAACCCTGAGACACACTCCTCCTCCAAGGCCTTACCAGAAATACATAGTGGAACAGATGTTTTCAGCAGAATTCACTTTACATGAAGCTTCATTCATGAAGCTTTATCCTTCAGCAGCTGCACTGGCTTTCAATTAAATTCTGGATCACATTTAAGGTATTGGTTCTTACCTTTAAGGCCATTCAGTCTAAAACCACTGAACTCACAGGACTGCCACTCTGCTATGTTCACCAAAGAGCATGGTGTTCTGCCCCCACGGAAGTAAGTCTGGCCTCAACCAGGGACAGGACGATCTCAGTCCTGGCCCCTACTTGGTGAAATGAGCTTCCCGGGGGCCTACAGCCTGCAGCCTTTCCAGGTCCTGGTGGGAGGGAGAAGCCATCCACAGAATTCTTCCACCCCACCCCACCCAGTCTAGCAGCCGTTGTAGTCCTGAATGCAACCGTCTTGACCCCTAGTACAAATATAAAATCATAAAATATTTGCACACAAGCTATCTTCAATATCCTGTGCATGAGAGAGGCCCATGCTCTCCGCTTGTAGAATTGCCAAAGCGGAATGAGTCGCAAAATTGAAGTCCATTGAATTCCACTTCTGTTGTAATGGGTTCAGCTATTTTGGCTTCAGTGAAGTGAAGATAGAACTTTAGGGGCCATTTCGCACGGCTTCAAAATAGCACAATGGTTGCTAATTGGAAACGCTACTAATTTGCCATAACCCACGACGTCGTAGACAATCTGCAACAATCCTGAAACCGACCCGCAAAAAGCGCTTCGTTGTAGCGCTTTCAGGGGAATCCAGAAAAGTGGATTCACCCTCCGGATAGCGATACACTCCTGCAACCAATCTGCAACAATAGCGCTAAAGACCTGTGCGTTACCATTGTTGCGGGTTCTTCAAAGTCCCTCCTCCTGAGCCTGTCCTCCAAACTTCCGGCGAAGCGATCGCCATTTTTTTTTCTCCGAGCGAGCGGGGATAAACGCACCAGCGAGCCTCTTTCTGTTTAGAGGCTTCCCTGGCTTCAGTCCTTCACCTTTAGTCACTAAGCACAAACCACATAAAAGCCCGTTTGCTGAAATAAGGTCCCTTTATTTTTTACACATTAATTCAGCCAAAAATCGGGCCCGTGAGAGGGGGGGGGGGATTTTTTTTTTATCACTCGAGGCAGCGTGCCAACGATCATACAATCAAACGACAGCTCACATTAGGCAGCTGGATGGGTCTCTCCGTTGCAACGAATCTACCTAGATTCGTTGCTATGGGTCTGTTTTTTTTTTTTTAAAAACCTTCCTTAAAGGGAAAGGGGCTGTTTGGGAGCATGCTAACGGCTGCCCATTGGCTGCTTGACGGCCAGGGGCGGGACGAGCTTGGCAATAGCGCTTCCTTTCTAGCGATTTCTGCCGAGACCGGAAGCCTGTGGGAAACGCTAAAAAACGCAACTGATTCCACTACAAAGGCAGGTATGCATAACGACGAATTCCACTATTTTAAATGGCGATTTTTCATTCCGCAAACAATTTGCAACAAAGATCCCCGTGCGAAAAGGCCCTAGATGTTGGGGGGTTGTTTTTACTGCAGGTGTGGACAGAATCACTCCCACATGCATTTGTTTGGCAGTGAGATGTACCTCCCAACCTCTTTTTCTAAAGGCCCTAGCAAGAATATCACAGTTGTGTACAAAACCTGCTTGCTCACCTCAAGGCCTGGCCGGTCTTGACTGAATTGCCTTTCTTGGTGTCCTTTCCTGAGAGGCATCCGTTGTCCATCATAAACCGTTCTTGAATGATAGCTTCTATTTCCATCCTAAGATCTTGACTATTGGGCTGTATGTCAGAACTAAAGGCTTAATAGCTATGTGATTTCTCAGAAAGACAGTTTGAACAGCAGAGGCCCTGATGCTGGAGGAAGGTGGGTGCTCACCTGTTCAGACTTCTGTTCCTTCTCCTCCTAATGCAACCACCAGAGTCCCAAATGGAGAGGCAGTACTCTGTACAGTGGTGATGGGAAGTGCAGTGAAGTCATAGCTGACTTAGGTCGGTCACGTAGGATTTTCAAAGCAAGACTCCCGTTGACCATGGATGAAGACTCCATCCCATTCATTTTCAAGAGATTTTATGTGAAGCCATTTGATGGCACGGGGAGTTCGGTGGCTGAAAAACTGCATCACTCACAGCAGGTCGTCCGTGCATAGTTTCCCATGCATCCATTCAACCAGCACTTCTGGGAGGAGAGGGGCAAAGTGATAGACAGGAGACCCAGAAAGTTAGGATGGAGGCTAGATCAACTGCATCTAACTTCTCCCCCTTTTTAACAGCCCATATCCCACATGGTTTTTCTGTAAACAGGTCCCATGGGGCTCAGCATACCTTTTTGGGAGTGGGGGGTCAAATGGTGTTAGCAAGGCGAATAAGTCATAGATATGCACACGCTGTATTTTAGGTTGAAGGAGAAAGAAAGGTTTATTTATGGAAGGACATTTCTGATAGAGCAGAGAGAGATAGAGGATAGAGGTCTGCCTACATAGCTAGCTCAAGGAGAAAGAGGGAGAAGCTTCCGTGAAGAAAGAGGAAATTGCCCTGAGAGTATCAGTCTAGGGACAGACAAAGTCACACTTAAAAGATAGAAAGGTCCTGAACTCTCTGACCTATGTAACTGCCCCCTTCAGGGTCTTTTTCTTCCTCTTAACTTTGTACACCAGACATTGCCTATCCCAACAAAATGGACCCTCTGCACCAGCAGGAAAGTTGGTTGGATCCAGCCATCTGATTCCATACAGCCTGTGAACCCTCTCTTTGCCTCCTCCGTCAGAGCAATAGACATGTGTTTAAAACTGGGCAATGTCAACGAGGGAAAGCGGGGTATTGAAATGCTCAGACACCTTTTCCACTTGTGCTGCCATTTTGCACGGAAAAACAAACTTCCACAAAGAGTCTAAAACTGGCCGATGCACACAATGCCATGCCACGTAATTGCCCCTGCCGGAGACCATCTGTTTCGCCATCAAACACACTCTTGTTCAACACACATTTAATAGAGTATTAAGATCACTGGAGGGTGACGTTGTTTATTTGCACTCTGTTAAAAGAGCCTCTTGTGGCGCAGAGTGGTAAGGCAGCAGACATGCAGTCTGAAAGCTCTGCCCATGAGGCTGGGAGTTCAATCCCAGCAGCTGGCTCAAGGTTGACTCAGCCTTCCATCCTTTTGAGGTCGGTAGAATGAGTACCCAGCTTGCTGCTGGGGGGTAAACGGTAATGACTGGGGAAGGCACTGGCAAACCACCCCGTATTGAGTCTGCCATGAAAACTCTAGAGGGCGTCACCCCAAGGGTCAGACATGACCCGGTGCTTGCACAGGGGATACCTTTACCTTTACCTTTTAAAAGGCAGGAGTGAATTCACCGGTGCTTTCTCGACGTATTTAAAAATCACAAAATAAAGCAAAAGGTAACAACAACCCACCACTTGCAAGTTGGGGGGGAAATGGCTTTCTCTGTAAGCAAATCATTATTCAGTTTGATGAGCTGAACTAGAGGGGGACAGAGTCTGCCAGCTTCCTGTCCGGCTTCCGGAGGGCATAAATCAAACAGGCGTCTTGCTGATGGCCAGGCTGTTCCCGGCACTTCAGGACATGAGCAGGAAAGAAGAGAAGGCGTGGAAACTTTACTTCCGTGGTCGTTTCAATCGTGTTTCAGAGAAACACTAAAAGGAAGAGATCTTTTAAAAACATTGTGATGCTGAATTACAGAGAAAATCAAAAGAGATGATCCAACTAGGTCGCTAACAGAACTAGCTGGGGCTACCAAATCCAGGTTGGGAAATTCCTGTTCATAGGGGGGATGGTGCCGGGAGGGGGGAGCAACCTCAGCAAGAGCAGATATAGAGCAGGGATTCTCAACCAGGGTTCCCTAAAAACTGGGGCTCCCTGAGAGCTCCCTCGAGATTCCATGGCCTTTCCCGGAAATTCTGCTGACATCACTAGACATCGCTGGAGCTCACTTCCCCTGTTGCTCTACAGACCCTACACAGAGCAGACCTGGGCCCTTCCTAACACTGCCCACATCTGGTGGGGGTGTCTGGGTGACATCATTTTCAGTAACAAGTTACTTCCGGGGGGAGTGGCAGGCAGGCATGGCCACCTGATATCACTTCTGGGTTCCTCAAAGCCTGAAAAATATTTCAGGGTTTCCTCCATGGTCAAAGGAACAAGCTTGGTGTAGTGGTTAGGAGTGCGGACTTCTAATCTGGCATGCCGGGTTTGATTCCGCACTCCCCCACATGCAACCAGATGGGTGACCTTGAGCTCGCCACAGCACTGATAAAGCTGTTTTGACTGAGCAGTGATATCAGGGCTCTCTCAGCCTCCCCCACCTCACAGGGTGTTGGTTGTGGGGAGAACAATAAAATCAGAGCACCTTTAAGACCAACAAAGATTTATTCAGGGTGTGAGTTTTCGAGTGCAAGCACTCTTCGTCAGACTATGAACTCCTTTATTTTGCTACTTCAGACCAACATGGCTACCCATTTGAATCTATCCTTCTGGGGAGAAGAAAGGGAAGGCGACTGTAAACCGCTTTGAGACTTCTTCAGGTAGAAAAAAGCGGCATATAAAAACCAACTCTTCTTCTTCACTAATATCTGGGCTCCCTCAGCCTCACCTTCCTTTCAGGGTGTCTGTTGTGGGGAGAGGAAAGAGAAGGCTAATGTAAGCTACTTTGAGACTTCTTCGGGTGGAGAAAAGCGGCATCTAAGTACCAACACCTCTTCTTCAGTAATATCAGGGCTCTCTCAGCCTCACCTCCCTCAAAGGGAAGAAGAAGGGGAAGGCGATTGGAAGCCGCTTTGAGACTCCTTCGTGTAGAGAAAAGCAGCATATAAGAACCAACTCTTCTTCTTCCTCAAAACATTGAAAAGGGCTGCCCTAGAGTCCACCTTCCAGAGGCACCATTTTCTCCAAGAGTGACTAATTGTAATTTCAGGAGATCTTGGTCCCAAATGGTGGTTGGTGATCCTTGAGAGAGAGAGAGAGAGAGAGAAGAGAGTAAATTTACAGTGCCATCCTAAGCAGACTTACAGCCTTTCATTACAGTTGATGAAATGAACAGCTTTGCACAATGCGCTTAGTAGAGGTCTACAGTCTCTAAGTTTGCCATGCCATGCTACTTCAGGCATGCCTTGCATGGAAACTGAGAAGAATCCACAACTCACATTTGAGGCAGATTGGGGATCCCAGAGCCAACCTACAGGCTTCAGAATGTGTATTTATTTATCATGTGTATTTATTGATCATAGTCAAGAGGATGTTTGCCATTTGCTGGCTCTGCTCCATGACGCCCTAGTGTTCCTCAGTGGAACTCCCATCCAAATCCTTGGAGGTCTCCCACCCAAATACTAACCATGGTCAGCCCTGCTTAGCTTCCAAGATCTGCATGAAAAAAGTGGACAATTCCAAAATTGTAATAAAGGAGAGACAGAATCTGTCCAGTGGCTTAATTAAATATAAGAAGATAAAAAGTCTCTTATCACATTTATTTAGACGTTGACTCTGCCAAAGTCTAAATAAATGTGATAAGAGACTTTTTATCTTCTTATATTTAATTAAGCCACTGGACAGATTCTGTCTCTCCTTAGCTTCCAAGATCTGACAGGATCAGGTTTGCATGGGCTATGGGCAGGGCAGAATGTGTATGCTTTGCTGTGACAGGTCTGTTCAGGGCTTTTTGCAGGTTCCACCCATCTGTGGGCATTGTCTGTTGTAGCCCTAATCTTGTAGACTGGCCTGTTTAAGGGAGTCAGAGGGACTCCCCTGCTCTTGTCCTGCCACAACCTATTATTAATAATCCTTATCCTCCATGGTTCATCTATATATTTGTGAAACAGCCTGGGAGGTGGAACATGTCCGGCTGTCTGAGTTGGAATAGGGCCAATCAGGGTGCAGCCAGCAAAGCTGCCTGCACCCTGATTGGCCCTGCCCCTACAGCTCCCACCCTCCCTCCAGCAGGACACAGCACGAGTGTGAGAGAGAGAGAGACAGAGAACCCTGCCAAACCGCTAATGGGCCCTGCTTCCCTGCTAAAAACAAACCCTAATTACCTCTATGGCTCCTGCTGGACAGAGAGGGGGACAGACACAGAGAGAGCTGCCCCAAACTGCCAATGAGGCCTCATTACCTGCTATGGCTCCTGCTGCGAGGAGAGAGAGAGAGAGAGAGAGAGAGAGAGAGAGAGAGAGAGAGAGAGAGAGAGAGAGAGATCTGCGCCTGCCGGTGTCCCCTGGGTCCTAGTGCCCATTGTATTCCTGGTTGCAATGGGCTTTCTTGCTAGTAATAATATAAAAATTATTATTATATGTATTATTATTTATTTGATGTATAGCCCGCCATTCCCAGCAGGCTGGCTCGTGGCGGGTTACACATTTAAAACCCTACAATAAAATCCCAATAAAACAATCTATCCCACCCAGACGATGAAAAAACCATCCTCCCCTACTCTGCAACTTCCCTACCCCCTGCCTCAGGGGATTCATGGTACATATAGAATCAGGGAGTAGCAGCTATGTGATATGAAGTTGTCCAGGAGAGCTTTTCTATAAAGGTCGTGACACAGAGGCAAACCATGACAAACCACCTCTGAATGTCTCTTGCCTTCAAAACCCTACGGCAGGCATCCTCAGCCAGAGTTTCATGAAACCCTAGGGTTTCTTGACAGCCCTGGAAAGGTTAAACATGTGTTGGGAGTTTGTTAAACATGTATTGGATGATATGACCATATATGGTCACGTTGACCGACCCACCCCTCCCAAAATGGCCAATGATGGGCCTGGAGGGAGTGGAAAGGAGAGGGGCCCTGGGTGGGCGTGTCCACAGCTATGCTTCCCAACACTATTCTGTACCATCGCACTACTTCTGGAGTTTCTGAAAAGCTGAAAAATATTCCAGGGGTTTCTCAATAGTAAAAAAGTTGGGAAAGGCCACCCTATGGAGTCTCCATAGCTGTGATTTGACAGCCAAAAGGTGATAGGGTCATACTAAAAAAAAATAGCTCTCCATAAAAGCCAAAGGGATTGTGAACTATGCTACTGTTTACAGGACATATTATCAGTTTGCTGTCCAAATCACCGTGTTATTGTTCCATTGTTTTCTACAACAATTGTTTTCGTTCTGTCCAAATGCTATAATGTATCATGCCTAACATGCCACACTCATTCGATGTCTCCTCGTGTGCAGTGCATGTCTTCTCGTGTGCGGTGCTTGTTAGATGTCTCCTCATCTGGACTATTGTTGATTGGTGCTTCTTTGAGGTTTAGTGAGAAAGGGGGACAAATAGCACAGAGAACTGTAACCAAAGCACACCTCCCAAGGAAGGGAGGAAGCAGGAGGACCAGCCAAAGCCAGGACACCTGCAGCTCCATCAATGAACACAGATCAAAAGCAACCTGAAGCTGTGTTCTCTGAGATGAATGGCCCAGACTAGCCTGATCTCATCAGATTTTGCATGCGGAGCATGTTCTTCTCTTGCCTTGGAAACCCTATTGCAGGGGTGGCCAAACTGGTTCTCCAGATGTCCATGGACTACAATTTCCATGTGCCCCACTTCTGTTCTTCTCTTGCCTTGGAAACCCTATTGCAGGGGTGGCCAAACTGGTTCTCCAGATCAGTGGTCCCCAACCTGTCCATGGAGTACAATTCCCATGAGCCCCACTTGTGGTCTTCTCTTGCCTTGGAAACCCTGTTGCAGGAGTGGCCAAACTGGTTCTCCAGATGTCCATGGACTACAATTCCCATGAGCCCCACTTCTGTTCTTCTCCTGCCTTGGAAACCCTGTTGCAGGAGTGGCCAAACTGCTTCTCCAGATGTCCATGGACTGCAATTCCTATGAGCCCCACTTCTGTTCTTCTCCTGCCTTGGAAACCCTGTTGCAGGAGTGGCCAAACTGCTTCTCCAGATGTCCATGGACTGCAATTCCCATGAGCCCCACTTCTGTTCTTCTCCTGCCTTGGAAACCCTGTTGCAGGAGTGGCCAAACTGGTTCTCCAGATGTCCATGGACTGCAATTCCCATGAGCCCCACTTCTGTTCTTCTCCTGCCTTGGAAACCCTGTTGCAGGAGTGGCCAAACTGCTTCTCCAGATGTCCATGGACTGCAATTCCCATGAGCCCCACTTGTGTTCTTCTCTTGCCTTGGAAAACCTATTTCAGCAGTGGCCAAACTGGTTCTCCAGATGTCAATGGACTACAATTCCCATGAGTCCCACCTCTGTTCTTCTCCTGCCTCATAGGAATTGTGCTCCATGGACCTCTGGAGAGCCACAGTTTGGCCACCCCTGCCCTATGGGATTGTCATAAGTCAGCTGTGACTTGATGGCACATTCCACCACCAGGCCACGTACTGCTTCCAGAATATGCAGATTTCTCATCTTTGATGGGCCTTAATACTGGCCTACAATTCCTCCTCTATCATAACTGCAGTAAGTTTCAATGTATTGGCCCTAACCTGTTACACTGCTGCCTTCAGATATCACTCCAAGGATGCTGCAGGGGGAATTACTGCCCACTAGAACTGGGACTTCAGAACCTGGGGATGGTAGCTCATCAGTATTAGTTAGAAGAAGAAGTGCTGGTTCTTATATGCTGCTTTTCTCTACCAGGAGTCTCAAAGCGGCTTACAATCGTCTTCCCTTTCCTCTCCCCACAACAGACACCTTGTGAAGTAGGTGAGGTTGAGAGAGCCCTGATATTACTGAAGAAGAAAAAGAGTTGGTTCTTATATGCCGTTTTTCTCTACCCGAAGGAGTCTCAAAGCACCTTACAATCAGCTTCCCTTTCCTCTCCCCACAACAGACACCCTGTGAGGTGGGTGAGGCTGAGAGAGCCCTGATATTACTGCTCGATCAGAGCAGCTTTAGCAGTGTTGTGGCGAACCCAAGGTCACCCAGCTGGCTGCATGTGGAGGAAGAACAGGGAACCAAATCCGGTTCGCCAAATTAGAAATCGGCGTTCCTAACCACGACACCAAGCTGGCTCACAAGTGGAGAATTCTACATATACGGCACCTGTCATTTTACAACCTGGGTTGTTCTGAGCTAAAGAAAATGGGTTGGATTCTATTGCTTCCTTCTGCTAAACTGGATCCTATTATTCTTTTCTGTGGGCAGTTCCAGAGGGGCGAATCTATCATCATCATAGCAAAATAAAACAGAAGTCTGGCGGTGCCTTGAAGACACACTGAACAAGAGGCTGAAGCCTTGGGCTCTTCTTCATGAAACCCATGCAGGAATACATTTTGCCAGCCTGGATTTCTGTTTTGTTGCTCTTACACTGTGTCTTCCTTCAACAGGGAAAGAGTTCCTCCAGTGGAGATTGGCTTTGCCAGCTTGGTGTGGGGGCTAATAGCGGAGGCCTCTAATCTGGAGCACCAGGTTTGATTTTCCACTCCTCCACCTGCAGCCAGCTGGGTGGCCTGGGGCCAGTCACAGTTCCCTCCATAGCTCTGTAGTGCAATGAATAATGCCTCCTATGCATTATTTATTGCAAACTTTTTAAAGAAGAAAAAAAAGATGTTCTGATCCAGTGGTTCTCAATCTTCCTAATGCCGCAACCCTTTAATACAGTTCCTCATGTTGTGGTGACCCCCAACCATAAAATTATGCAAGTGTTCTTTCAAAGGAATTAAACCAAAACTGACCAATGGCGTGAAGATCCATTGTTCATGATTGTATATAAATTGTTTTTTTTCTGGGGTTTCTCAGTTCAGTTCTGCCTCTTGTCCCACCATGCCGATCTCGCTCTTTTCCGCTGCTCCAGACAGACAAATGCTCTATCTCAATCTACTTCACAAGGCTGTTGTGTGGATGGCGTCCCCCTGGCCAAGCTGCTTGCCCTGACGGGACCCCTGTGAAAGGGTCTTTTGACCCCCAAAGGGGTCCTGATCCCCAGGTTGAGAACCACTGTTGTAAAAAGAGCCAGCTGGGTGTGATGGTTACGAGCAGCGGCCTCTAATCTGGTAAAGATAATGAGGGGTGGGAGGGGTGGGTCCCAGTGAAGAAACAAATATAGAGAAATATAGATGCACTGGGGAACCAATATGGTAATAAAATATCCAAAATGGACTTATATTGAGTCTTCTATCTTCAGTCTTTCTTTATTCTTTATATTTTTCACACCAGTCCCAAAGTGGTTCGCCTTACAGCTTTTTCAAGGGACAATGTTTTGTATATTTAAGGACCAACTTCAACTTTATAAAGGAATCTCTTGACAGAGTATAAGGTCATACTAACAATGACTAAATGTAGCTTGTGGCGCTCCAGACGCGTATATAAGTCCATTTTGGATATTTTATTGCCATATTGGTTCCCCAGGTTCCCCCTATATTTCTCTAATCCGGTAAACCACGTTTATTCCTCACTCCAAGGGAGCACTTATGGCTCAGTGACAGAGCCTTTGGCCTGCAGAGAGAAGGTTCAGTCTTCAGCATCTCAGAGGAATGGAGCAGGTGGCAGATGGCAGGTGGCCACTCTCTGCCTGAGAAGAATAAAGAATCATCTACTGCAGGAGTGGCCAAACCGTGGCTCTCCAAATGTCCATGGACTACAAGTCCCATGAGCACATGCTGACAGGGGCTCATTGGAATTGCAGCCCATAGACATCTGAAGAGCCACAATTTGACCACCCCTGGTCTACCACAAGGGACCTGCTGGGAACTATGTGCTGCACCTTCCAGAACTTCAGACAAAGGTGGCCATTGCCAGCACCTCCCCACCTTGAGAGCAGGACCTCTCCATTGTCAGAACTGGTGGGTATTCTTCACCTTGCAGCAACAGTCTTCCACGGAGGAGGGAACGTCAACTGTTCATTGAAAGTGGAGCAGGTTTAAAAAGGTACGTGCCCAGCCACTATTGTGGTGAGGATAAATCTGCTCCCTTTCCCTTCACTTCTGGAAACATTGAGAAGGAAGACTCACTCCTACCTGCGTTGCCCACACCTGGGTTCGGTTTCTGAAGGGTAAGCAGAATTAGATCGCCCACACGACGGACTGCGCCGCTGAGTGATCGACTGATCGCCCTTGATCAGAGCTGCTGGTTACACTTCCCTGGGTGTGGCCCATCCCTTCAGGTCATTCAGCAAGCAAGGCCTGGATTGCTCAACAGGGATTAAAGCCTGGTTGAATCCCGGTTAAGAGTTATTTGAAAATCACGTCCAGAACTTGCTTCCCAAACCCACTCACCCCAACGAAGAAGAAGAAGAAGAAGAAGAAGAAGAAGAAGAAGAAGAAGAAGAAGAAGAAGAAGAAGAAGAAGAAGAAGAAGAAGAGTTGGTTCTTATATGCCGCTTTTCTCTACCCTTAGGAGTCTCAAAGCGGCTTACAGTCGCCTTCCCTTTCCTCTCCCCACAACAGACACCCTGTGAGGTGGGTGAGGCTGAGAGAGCCCTGATATCACTGCTCGGTCAGAACAGCTTTCTTAGTGCTGTGGTGAGCCCAAGGTCACTCAGCTGGCTGCATGTGGGGGAGTGCTGGAATCAAACCCGGCATGCCAGATTAGATGTCTGCACTCCTAACCACTACACCAAACTGGCTCACCAAAACACCCACAGGAATTCATGGATAGTCAGGAGTTTTCCAAACCATCTTGGAACATCAGACGTTTTCCAAACCCTCTAGGGCAGTGTAGAGGCCAACAGATTTCTTTCTAGGAAATTTAGTGGAGGGATTCCTGGAGGAAGACCAACACCCTATCAGGAGGGAGCCGTTTTTCTTCCTCCCCTCCAGTTCTCCCTCTCCCCCCCCCCCCTTCTCTAGGTGTGGACTGGCTGCTCAGCAAAAGGAGGAAAGAGGTGCTAATAAATCCAGGCCGGGAAATGGATGCCGGCGTCTCCGCCTGCCTCTTAAATTTCTCATTCTCTTGCTTTTTCTGCTTCCTTGAGACGGCAGCTTGTCCGTCCCCCCCTGATTTGCCGCCCGACTCTCCGCGAGTTGAATTGATGCCTCCAAATGAGCTGGGAAACCACAATTTGGAGTCTGAATTAACCGAGAAAGAGAGAGAAGGAACGGGGGGGGGGGAGAGAGAGGAGGGAACGGGCCTGGTTTCGTCCCCGGCGCCCACCAGCTTCCCCAAGCTCAGCACCTCCGCGGGTGCCTCCCTGGTTTGCGGCAACACCTGCAGAACAGCCCGCCCCGTCGGGGATGCCAAGCCACGGGGTCCCGCTCCGTTTCCCGGCGTCTCTGCCCCGGAGCGCCCTCGCCCTCCGCTGAGCTCCTCGCATCTCACCGGATTCCCCCGCCTTGTCCATCGCCTCGCCTTGGTGCATCGCGAAGGGGCATCCTTTGGAGGGGCAGCGGCCCCAGGGAGTGGTCTAGGGGTCTCGGGCGTGTTTCTCAAGAGCACTTCTGAACTGGCCCCGTGTCAAAAAGAGCACTTTTTGAATTGGCCCCGTCCTTCTGCCTGGCGTGCTGGTCGCTTAACCCTCTCCCCTGAGCTCCAGTGTAAGGAGCGCGAAGTTCCTTCCAGTTCCTGGCAGGCCGACTTCAGAGCAACCCGGAGCAGAGCTGCCGCCTATTCTGCACATCTTGGATGATGCGCGTGCTCTTGAGGAGCCGACTTCCCCGCCAGACGCAGGAAAATCCAGCTGCCCAAGCACCAGACGCACATTATCCAAGAGCACACTGAATTGCAAGATTGCTACAAACCTTCTTGTCCATCCGCAGTCGTTTTCCCGCCGTTTACTTCCGGAGAAAGGCGTAGGCGTGCAGCCTGATTGAGCGGCCTCTGGAGAAGAGGCCCCGAGGCGTTCGTGTGGGTTGACCTGGAAGCAAACTCGCCCCTAAATGGCATGCAGAGGACCGCGGTCTGGAGGGTTATTATGGCCAAGGAAGCGGAGTTCCTGAAGACCCTGAAACTGGTGCCACGAGAAGATGTGGGCCACCCACGGGCAGAGACAGTATGGGGTTCTTGTTTGGAGGAGCTGGATTCTAAATCTAGATTTTTACTTTTTAAACCGTTTTTGTATTACTTGCCTTGTATTCAATTGTTACTGTAAGCCGCCCCGAGCCCTCCTGGGGAATGGCCCCGAAAAATCAAACCATAAATAAATAAAATAAATAAATCCCAGGTAACCTAAGTGTAAACCCCTTAAATCTCCACCTGCATTGCCTGTCAGAAAGGCCGACACGCAGGTAGGTAGGCAGGCAGGCAGGCAGAAAGATAGCAGGAGGATGGGTAGGAAGGTGGAGAGAGAGAGAGAGATTAAATGGGGGGGCCGCATTGGGACCCGGGGAGATTGCCTATATTGGCTCATGCGACCCACCCACCCGATCCCCAAAAGGGGGTAGGCAAGGACAGAGGTCTAGTGGGGGGAGGGGCAGGTACCTGGGTCTGTTTGTGTCATTTCAGCCTTGATTGCGCAGATGTGTTTTCTGGCGTGCCTCTACAGGAGGAGGAAGCTCTGGGGGGGGGCATGGTGGACGGGGCGGGGAGCCCCGCTTGTTGGGAGGGAGTTCTGCACAAGGTCATTGCAAAGCAAGCCCTGCAGAACTGACTCTCGGGGAGCCCTGCGGCGGCCGTGCCGACGGACGGCAAAACCATCCCGACCACCGGACGCCCACCCAGTGAAGGGACCCCCTCATTGGTCGGATGTAGCGCTTAGATCGTTCGTCGAGGACCGGGGGAACCCAGGTTCAAATCCTGCCTTTGCCGTGCAGTTTGCTGGGTGACCTTGAGCCACGCATCCCTTCCTCCACCCCACCTCTCAGGGTTGTTGTGAAAATAAAACGGCAGTGAGGGGAGCCAGGTGCGCCACCCTGCGCACCGTGCAGAAAGAGTGGGAACGCACGGAGGGTTGTAACTCTGTCATGTGCCAGGATTCCTCCCCCCCCCCATTTCCTCGGGTGATTCGTGGAGAGGGGGGTCTGGAGTGGCTTAGGAAAGACCTCTTAACGAGGACAGTGGCCGGATGACGCTGGAGCCGAGTCGGCCTCCCCGGCCAGAAGCCTGGGCAGCTTCCAGCGTCACCAAGCAGGGCCTTCCATTAAGGGGCTGTCTCCCCCGTTACGGGGCGTTTACGACTCCTCGTAAAATTGAGCGCTGTGGGGCTTGATTTCTCGGCAGGTTGGCTGGTGTAAGCAGCAGCGAGGCTTTCTTGAAGGCGCCCCTCGAGGGACCAAGGGCCGCCTTGGAGGCGACAAGTCCCGCGCCTAAGTGCCCCGGGGCCGCCCTTGGAACAAGGGGAAATCTTATCAGCAGGATATGCCTCTGAACATGTGCAGAGTGCTGCACCCCCATCCCCAGTGAAGCCTTCACGCTGAAATTATTGGGATGGGGAGGAAGCTTGCACCCAAATTAAATGTGCAAACAGAGCGGTGAATTTAACTCTCTTTTTTGGCTCCTCTTGAAAGCTACAAAAAAGCTACCCATAAAGACTTGCAGAATTCTGGGGGGTGGGGGCTAATAAAAAGGGATTTTGTCGTTGCCCGCTGGGGACCAACTAGAGCAGCCCATTGATCAGCTTATTGCAGCCATGTGTAGAACCCGGGTTTTAACATTCACCGCCTGCCTTTCAGGGCAGACCCCAGATGGACGTACTCCAGAGCCCTCCCTGCCACAAACCGGGGACAGAGATTCGGCTGAGAGGGAGAAACTGGTCCAATTACCCCACCAGCTCCCATGACAAAGTGGATATTTGTACTAAGGTCTCACAGACCTTCCTCCACACTAAGTGGTGGGCAGAGCGACAACCTGGCCAACACAAAATTGGCTGCCACAGGAGGTGGAGCCAGCCGCTGAGTGCTTCACCAGTGCACAGCCAAACCAATCCTGTGGAGTCTTCCAGGGTGGAGCCCCACCAGTCTCCGTAAAGCTCTAGCTGGCCCCGCCCACCGTGTAAAGCTCTAGCTGGCCCCGCCCACCGTCTCCCTAAAGCTCTAGCTGGCCCCGCCCACTGTCTAAGCAAAGGCCCAGAAAAAGTGTCCTCGGCTCCCGCCTAATTCTGCCAGTCTCACCACCACCTCGAACTGACCCCCTGTGACTTGACTAGAGGAGTGCCCCTGAGGCTGAATCCCGTGTTCTCCGAAAGGCAGGGGGAGGGGCCTGCCCTGCCCTCTGTCTTTGCACCACCGGATCCCCATTGTCACCTTCCCCCAAAGAAGTGATCTGGGACTCACTCGTAAACCTCGTGGCCTTGGAAAACGGGCTTTGCAAAGATCTCCTCGCGGCCTTCATCCGAGGCCTCTGCCAAGTCTTCCCACCCCCCCACAGCCGCTCTCCAAGATTTCCGGAGGCCATCAGAGCTCTCTCTAAGAGGACAGCGGCCCTCCGAAAAGCCCCTGGGCCCCAGGAAGGGGATGGAAGAGAAGGAGATGGAAGCTGACCAGACAGCCCCTGCCTCGCTGAAAGACTGGCATGGGAGGGGGGGGACTGGAAAAGACAGTCCTGCTCCTTTGTGGGGCCAACAATCCCAGACCCAGAGCCCTCTTGAAAGGACTGAAGGCCCGTTCAGTTCAGCGGCTCTTCCCAATGCCGTCGCGTAGGCGCAAAATCTACTGAGAGGGGCTGGCTTATGTTAAGGCTATTTTGAACAGCATGAGTGTGGCGACAGAGGTGGCTCCCTTCTAGAGCGTCTGCTTGGAAGTTCCCCGGGTCAAGCCAGCCGTCGCCAGTGGAAAGGACCAGGCAGGAGGCGACGGGAAAGCGGCTCTCATCCCGGAGAGCCGCTGCCAGTCTGAGTGGACAAGACTCACCTTGACGGCCGAGCATGAGGCGGCTCCGTGCAAGCGAGAACTGAAAGCAGATCGCGGATCGTGCCTTTTCAATGGGCTTTCGCAGTGGAATTCCCTGTGCACAAAGGGAACATTTACTTCTAAAGCGCAGCGAAAGTGCTTTATCTGAGGTGTGCAGAATGGCAAATGGGGAAGTGAAAGCCCACTTTGCTTTTACCTTTGCTGCACAGAAGCCCAGAGAATATTATAATTATTTAATATTAATAATAATATTATCAATATTACAATGATGCCGGCATCATTCTCCCTTCCATTGTACCCTCACAACCTCCTCGTAAAGTAGGTTAGGCGGAAAGAGGCCCAAGGACAACCGGGGAGCTCCCCTGCCAGAGTGGAGATTTGAACTCGCCTCTCCCGCCACCTTCAGCTTGCTGCCTCGGCTTGAAAAGGCCCCTGTAAGTGGGGGGGGGCTTAATGGCTTTCTCCCTGCCCCCACCCCACCACGCTGGGCACTTGTTGTTCCTATAGAAAGTGTGGGGAGACAACAAAACACACCCACGGGAGCCCGAGTCCGGACTTCCCCCAGCACAGGAGGCGGAAGAACTTCCGCACAGCACGGCTTGGTTTTCAGGGGCGCCGCAGGTCTCTCTTAGGACGCTGAGCCCGGTTTGGTCTCTCCTGCAGCCACGCAGCCTCGGGGCGCTCTTGGCGGTCAAGTGGAATAGGGGAGAGGGAGGGAGGGAGGGGGGGGGAGAAGGAGAGAAAGCACGCATCATTTTTGCCGTCAGAGGAGCTGTCAGCCGCTGACTGCCTGTGCCCTGCCTCCTTTTTAAAGCATTACCCTTGACATCTCCGCGTTTGGAGCGCTGTAAAGATATATCGTTGTAATCAGAGCTCTTATAATTGAGTTCTGCGGTTGGGAAGGTTGCAAAGGGAAGGAGAGAGAGAGAGAGAGAGAGAGAGAGAGATCCAAGAAGCAAAACACGGCTGGCCGTCGGGGCTCTTCGCCCGTGAAACTCTGAAGGGCAGGGCGGAAGCAGAGCCAGCGCGCCGCCCGTCTTGCCCTTTGAACCCACCTCCCTGCAACAGAAATCAAAAGATCGGATCAATCATTCGACCCTTGAAGCCGAGGATTAAAGGGAAAAGGCACTATCGGTTGGCTATTGGGTTGACCTCCAGCCCTTGAATCGAGGCCCCCTTCCTTCCCATCGAAGGGGACAGAAGCAGCAGAGCGAGTCGCATTTAGTGGCGACAGGAAGGAAATATTCCGGCTTCCGAGGCCTTTAACTTCGCCGGGAATCCCGCTCATGTTCCCTGAGTCCTCCGGAAAGTCATTGGCTGAAGAGTCCGTGGACGGTGCAGCCTGAAAAGCCCAGCGTATGTCAAAGGCTGACTCACACCCACCCGCACACACCCCGCCCCCCCAAAGCCACTCCTCGGGAGATGCGAAGATTGACAGGAGCCGAACAGCCTCTGGGCCTGCCCACCTGAGTTCATTCCACTCACCTTGGATCATGCACTTTCGAGGGACTATAGAAGTAGACTTTCCTGTTTTGCAAAGGAAAATCCAGCTGCAAAAACACACTGGAAGTGCATTATCCAAGTGTGCAGAAGATACTGGGGAGGCTATAGGAGGATGCCCAGGGAGACACTTTGCCCACGGCAGACACATGCCAAGAATATGGCTCTGGAGGAGAGATGCATTCCTAGCCAGTGATGCCTACCCCAGTGCAGGAGCCCCAAGAACAGGTGAACCTTTTCCTTCAAGGGCGATCAGAGTAGAAGCCCACCACTGACAGCCACAAATAAGGGATTGATGAGCCTGATGGGGTGTGCCCTTCCCCATAACTATCCAAGGCATCTCCGCCCCCCAGTGCATCTTGGGTGTTCAAGACCCGAATCTCACTCTTACTCACAACAGACCAAGAAGGCAGACCTATGGAGAACCGAAGGGACAGGCGCTGGTTGGATGGGCTGCGATGTCTCCTCTTGTGCTTGGCCCACCTTCCTCTTCAGCAGAAGGAAGCTAACCTTGGGTGGTGGGAACAGACTACCAAAAGTGCAGGCTTAGCCAGTGGGTGCCAGCTTTTGCTTGGCTTCAGGGCCCCTGGATTCAATGGGGCTCTCAAAGTGGCCCTGGACATTGTCAACTAGGCTGCATTTCGCCCTGCCCAGAACTGTCCTTGTGTTTCCTGTAGCTTCCCATAAGAGACCTGATGCAAAACTGGAAGATCTTTGTCTATATTGGATAAAATTGGAAAACTCTGTTCAGTGTGAAGAAGAGTTGGTTCTTATATGCTACTTTTTTCTACCTGAAGGAGTCTCAAAGCACTTAAGTCGCCTTCCCTTTCATCACCCCACAACAGACACCCTGTGAGGGAGGTGAGGCTGAGAGAGCCCTGATATCACTGAAGAAGAAGAGTTGGTTCTTTTATGCCACTCTCCTCTACCCAAAGGAATCTCAAAGCTGCTTACAATTGCCTTCCTTTTCTCTCCTCACAACAGACACTCTGTGAGGTAGAAAAAGAGTTGTTTTTATACCCCGCTTTTCCCTACCCAAAGGAGGCTCAAAGTGGCTTACATTGTCTTCCCTTTCCTCTCCCCACAACAGACACCATGTGAGGTGGGTGTTTGCCAAAGGCCATTCTACAATCCAGGCCACAAACGATGGAACTTTATCCTTATCCATGGTTCCTCTATATATTTGTGAAACAGCCTGGGGGTTGGGACGTGTCCAGCTGTCCAAGTTGGAATAGGTCCAATCAGGGTGCAGTGAGCAACGCTAGCTGCTTACTGATTGGCCCTGCCTGTACAGATCCCGCCCTCCCTGGACGTTAGCCACGTTCCTCTCAGACCCGCCAGAGACAGAGAGACACACACAGAGCCCTGCCAGACCGAACACAAGCCCTCATTCCCTCCTATCACTCCTGCTGAGAGGGAGGCAGAGAGAGAGACAGAGAGAGCTGCCCCAAGCTGCTGACAGCGACACAGAGAGAGCCACCCCTGCTGTGACGGAGGGAGAGAGAGAGAGTCAGACAGAGAGAGAGTCAGACAGAGCTGCCACAAACTGCACAACAGCCCTTCTTCCCTCCTAAGAACTAGCTGGGAGGCACACCGAGAAACAAGGGGAGAGGGAAAGAGACACACATACACAGAGATCCGCACTTCCCGGTGTCCCCTTGGTCCTAGCACCCATTGCATTCCTGTTTGCAGTGGGGTTTCTTGCTAGTGTTTTAATATGTTGTGATCAGCCCTGAGACTACTGGAAAGGGTGGGCTATAAAAACAAAGATTTATTTGAGTCATTTGATTGTTTTACTGTATATCCCCACTTCTTTCAGAGAGCTCAGGGCAGCTTCCATCATTCCCCTCTTTCCTGTTTTATCCTCCTAACAACACCCCTGTGATGTCAGACCAGGGTAAGAGTCATGTAGGAAGCATTCCTGGCAGAGAGGGGATGTGGAAAAGGGTCATCCAGCTCCTAGTTTACCCTTGTCACCCAGGGATCCCCAGCTTGTTGTCACATTTGTAATTCTGACAGAGCATGGTGGGCGTAGCAACAAAATGGCTGCCACAAAATGGCTGCTGCAGGAGGTGGAGCCAACCACAAAATGCAATATGCAGAGCCAACCACTGCCTTACCTGTTGGAATAGGCTATGTCTGGTGTACAAAGAGAAGAAGAGCCTGCAGGGGGCAGAAGGAAGACTATTATATAGGACAGTGAGTTCAAGACCTTTCTCTCCTGTTAACTGTTACTTGTTGTCTGTCTCTAGATTGCTACTCTTAGGGGCAATTTCCTGCTTCTTCTCAGAAGCTTCTTTCTCATTCTCTCTCTGCTAGTCAGCCATGTAGTCAGGCCATTTCTCCTCTGCACTCTCAAGTATGGTCATTCCTTAATAAATCCTTTCTTCCCCTAATCCTAAAATATTTATTTATTTATTTTATTTAGAAGATTTCTATACCGCCCATTTCTTTGCAGCTCTGGGCGGTTTACATTGAACATTATATAATACAAATTACATGGAACGATGTAAATTACCAACAGTATGTAACATAAACTTTCATTAAAAGTATGAAACATAAACCATATTATAAATAACAATTAACAGTAACATTGGGGGTTGGTTCTTTCATGGGTTGGTTCTTTCAGTCTGGGGGTTCAGCAGCTGTTCTACGTCAGTCGGTCTCAAGTGAAAGCCTGGTGGAAGAGCTCCCTCTTGCAGGCCCTGCGGAATTGTGGAAGTTCGGGCAGGGCTCTGATCTCCTCAGGGAGCTTGTTCCACCAGGTGGGGGCCAGGACCGAGAAGGCTCTGGCCCTTGTTGAGGACCGACGTGCTTCTCTGGGGATCCGCAGCCAGTTGGAGGTGGCGGAGCGTAGGGCTCTTTTGGGGGTATGGGCAGGGAGGCGGTCTCTCAAATACACTGGGCCCAAACCGCGTACAGCCTTAAAGGTGATTACCAGAACCTTAAGCTTGATCCGGAATTCAACTGGGAGCCAGCTAAGTTGTTGGAGTACCGGCCGGATGTGGGATCTCCACGGTGTTTTCGTGAGAATCCTGGCCGCAGCATTCTGCACCAGTTGTAGTTTCCGGATTAACGATAAGGGTAGGCCTGCGTAGAGCGAGTTGCAGAAGTCCAGCCTAGATACAGCGTGTACATATCTATGACTTACTTAGTCTGTTAATATTACCTTCAGCCACACAGTGAAGATCTCTGTGCTTTGGTAGCAGCACCTGCCAAAATGTTCTTTAAATCTGCACAGACAATTGAATCTCCAGTGGGCAATCAGAACCCTTGCTGTGCCCCACCCACTTCCAGAAACATCCAAAAAATGTCATGGGGACCCCTGCTCTTACCACTACACCACTGTGGAATAGAGCATCCAGCAAGGGAAGGGAGTGTTCCAACTATTTAGAGTGAATCATGTGACTTTTTGTAGGCAGATCAACCTTTTCTTTCTAATTTCTGTCATCCCTTTCTTATCTCTGCAATGCTGGTCCTATAGCATTGCTTCTTAGAGCTCTCATCCAATTGACTAAGCCTGTGCAACCCACCTTGGTTCTTTCCACACCCGTTGGATCATGGCCTTTCAAGGCACTTTAGAAGCAGATTTTCCTGTTTCGCACAGGGCAATCCAGCTGCAAAAGCGCATTGAAAGGGCAGTATCCAACAGGTGCGGAATGCAGTGAGAAAACTATTCAACCCATCGCTTCCTTCATTGCGGCCCTTACAGTGGCCCTCTACTCTCTTTGCCAAGGTATTCGGGTGGCATCGCAATATGTGTGCATTCAGAGGGAAGTGTATATCCTGAATTACTCTTTGTTGGTCTCCAAGGGGCTGCTAGATTCCAATTCTGTTCTGTTCCCAACAGACACTTGGTCAGAAGATCCTGTGTATTCTATACTGACCAGCCTGGCTTGGCTTTCAGTGGTTGCCTGAGGGTAAAAGCTTCTCTGTCCTTGATACTGCAACCAGCTGCTAAGGAATGAAATAGGCCCTCCCCATTGGTTGACCATGCCATGGCCCCGCCTTCCTTGTGCGTAGAAGGAACAAAACTCTCTTGCAGAGAACAGCTGCTGCCAATGTCAAAGGGCAGGGCCCAAAGGACTCTTGGTGCTGGGCCCTTCTACAGGCGCTCCGGACCACAGGTGCAAATAGCCAAGATACTCGTGAGTCCCTGATAACAGTCCCCTTGAACAATTCCGGAGGGCCTGCCAAAGGGAGCTCTTCGACCAGGCATTCGGTTGAGGTCCACCCGTGCCATCACTTCCCAAGGGCCCTCCTCCTGAGCCCCCTCCTATGGCACCCACCACAATTCCACCCAACCCACTGGGCTATCAGTAAGAAGAAGAAGAAGAGTTAGTTCTTATATGCCGCTTTTCTCTACCTGAAGGAGTCTCAAAGGGGCTTACAGTCACCTTCCCTTTCCTCTGCCCCACAACAGACACCCTGTGAGGTGGGTGAGGCTGAGAGAGCCCTCATATTCCTGCTTGGTCAGAACAGTTTTATCAGTGCCATGGCGAGCCCAAGGTCACCCAGCTGGCTGCATGTGGAGGAGTGCAGAATCGAACCCGGCATGCCAGATTAGAAGTCCGCACTCCTAACCGCTACATCAAACAGGCTCTGAATGAATGAATGAATGAATGAATGAATGAATGAATGAATGAATGAATTGATGAATTGATGATGAATTGATGAATTAATGAGACTAGTCAACTCTTCTGGATTCCGGAAGGATTCTGGTGGGTGACACACTAGGCCTTCACTTCTGTGTGCTTTGTGTGTGTGTTTGATTCCCCACTTCTCCACATGCAGCCAGCTGGTTGACCTTGGGCTAGTCACAGAGCTGTTCTGACTGAGCAGGAATATCAGGGATCCCTCAGCCTCACCCACCTCACAGGGTGTCTGTTGTGGGGAGAGGAAGGGAAGGCAATTCCAAGCCACTTTGAGAGAGCTTTGGGTCATGAAAAGTGGGATATCAACAAAACAGCCCTTCTTCTTTCTTGGAGGTTTTTGCATATTGGAGGTTTTTCCACCGTGTTCCGGGACAGCCGCTTCCCACTCCGGCCCATTCACTTCAGTGGAACCAGGCCAAGGTTTCCTCAAGATTGATCTCTGCTTTTGGGAGAACCACTTCTGAATGAAACATTTTCTAGCCACGCCCATGGCTTTTAGCCAAGCAAGGTAAAACATTTTTAAAATGTTTGTTTTTTTGGGGGGGGAGGGCTTCTTGGCTTCTTGGCAAGGGGAGCCATCTCTCCTTTCGAAACAGATGTGGATACAGACATTTGGGGCACAGACATTTGGGGCTCAGCCATGCTGGGGTCCTTGAGGGTCTGTGCTCAGCCTAGGGAAAGAGCGACGTCCAGTTCCTCCACAAACCTGTCAAGCGCCACCGATGGTTGTGCTTCTCTACCTGCTGGAGACAAAAGAATCCCATGCCAGTTTCCTTGGTGAGAAGCTCACCTTGGTGAGAAGCTCACCTGATAATAACAATACAAACAACTTTTTGGGAAATGTCACGTGCCTATTGATGTTGCTGGCCAGGAGACGGCTCTTCCCCCCCCCCCGAACCCTCTACCCTCCACCCTCTCCCTTGTTCACTACCTGGGTCATAAAAACCACCTGTGGGGAATTGCATTAAAAGGGTTCTTGGTATTTTGGCACCCTGCAGAGATAGCAGGAAGTGCTTGGGAACCTGCCCCTCGGCAGCTACTTGCTCTTGGCCAGAAGAGTCCTCTCCTCCCCGGGTCAGACCCAGCATGCCCTGGATGGCGCCTCCCCCCACAGCCTGGTCCTCCTGCAAAGATTTCGGAGCTAACTGGGTTCGCCCACGTGGAATGGCCGCGCCTGTTCATGCGAGCCTTCAACGCTAGTTCGAGGGGCAGAGATCCCAGGGCACCAGAATGCAAACAGGGACTGACAAGTTGGCTTCCTGAGAGCAGATGCCTTTGACGACAGGCAGAGCCCCGTCTGGTGAGGATCCAGCGGAAGGCGTGCTTAGCATTACAACAGGGGTAGGCAAACTGCGGCCCTCCAGATGTCCATGGCAGTTTGGCTACCCCTGCATTGCACCCTCTTCCCCGCACATGCACAGACTTGCCTACCTCACATGGTCATTGTGAGGAGAAAATGGAGACCAGGAAGTGTAGTTACTTTATATCCCTATATAGGGAAGGAAGAATGAGCTAGTGAGCGAGTGAACGAAGGAACTGCATTGAAATGAATGGAGATAAAGTGCCATATGTTCCTTTGGTGTAGTGGTTAGGAGTGCAGACTTCTAATCTGGCATGCCGGGTTCGATTCTGCACTCCCCCACATGCAACCAGCTGGGTGACCTTGGGCTCGCCACAGCACTGATAAAACTGTTCTGACCAGGCAGGAATATCAGGGCTCTCTCAGCCTCACCCACCCCACAGGGTGTCTTTGGGGGGAGAGGAATCGGAAGGTGACTGTAAGCCGCTTTGAGCCTCCTTCGGGTAGGGAAAAGCGGCATATAAGAACCAACTCTTCTTCTCCTCCTCCTTCCTTCCTTCCTTCCTTCCTTCCTTCCTTCCTTCCTTCCTTCCTTCCTTCCTTCCCATACATGGTGTTTTGCATTGAAGAGCCATGCTTTCACAACCAAAGGACCCTGAAATCCTCAATAACCACACTGACCCGCAGTGATTCCCCGGAACAGGGAGAGGCCCCGGCGTAGGAATCCTCTATTATGCCGGCAGGTTCATGGATGCGTCGCGGTGAGGAGGTGGGCGGCGAGCTGTTGGCTTACAGGCCTGGCGACTTTGGGGAGCTGAGTCTTGGGCGGGGGGGGGGGGGGCTCCTCGCCTCTCCAGCCCGGCGTCCTTACCCTTCCAGGCGACTGCTGAGTGTCACCTGTCCGCCAGCCACTGATGAGCTCTCAGCGCCCCTTCGCAGGCCGCAGACCTCCTGAGAAAGAGGCGAAGGCCTAGGCAGCCGTCTTGCTCAGACGTCCCCACTCGCCAGGCCCAGCTGCCGAGCGGGGAACTGCCTGCACCAGATGATTTTGCTGGAGGACCTTCCTGAAAAGCCCCTCTCCAGCCCTGCCTTTCCATTGGGCCTACTCCCGAAGACATTGGCAGGGCAAGTCCTTCGGTGGGAGGAAACCCCACTGAACTGCGCCTCCCTTGAGGGATTCCCTGTGGGCTGGTTGCTGGCGGTGGTCCCGGAGGGATGTACGTGCCTGTGGAGGGAAGGAGGGAGGGAGAGCGCACCCAGCAAGTCTGGAGGAGCGCCTGCTGCTTCATCTGACCATCCTCCCTAGGCGAACGAGCTGCACAGATGAGCCTCGCCAAGCGGGCCTGGGTGCACTAGGCCAAGCCCAAAGCTTCCCGCGTCCAGCAGCTCCTCCGTCAGCCACTGCTTGTCCCTTCGGCCTGCAGGCCCTTCGCAGGAGCCGCGGGCTCGAAAGCAAAGCCAGGAAGGCTGCTGAGCTCTCCCGGGCCTGGCGGCCAAGCCACCCGCCCTCTTTGGCATCTGGAGGCCTAGTCCCCGCTCCGCCTGGGCTTCTACGCTCTGCCGACAAGGCATCCCTCCGTCCTCCGCCCACTGGCACTGGCCACTGGTCTCAGGAGGGCCGGCGCTGCTCAAGGCCTTGCAGACTCAAAGGGGCTTCATGGGGGCCCATGGCCGGGTGGGGGAGGGGGGTTCACCGCCTCCAGCCCGACTTCCCGAGGGGCAGTGGCAGGGGGAGGGGAGAGGGCGGGTCGCTTTTGCAATCCCGCCCCTATTGCCACAGGAGGAGGAGGCGGCTGGGACCTCAATGGACCCTACTGGGTCGACTCGCTTCCGACTCACTTCGGAGAGAAGTGGGAGGGCTTTGCTGCGAGAGGACATTTCCCCGAGGCGGGAGGCAGGGAGGGACTCCACAGGTGGGCGGAGGGAGTGTGGGGGGGTCGAGGGTGCCCTCAAAGGAAGAAAGGGGACCGGCCAATGGGAGTCTGTTTGTCTTTGGACTTGCAGTGACGGGACGCGTAGAAGGCGGATTTGTCCCGGAAGGTCCCTTCCATGCTCAGGACGCGCGACATGTCTGATGCCGGGGTGTCACACCTGGAAACGCCTCCAGCCAGATCCTAGACACGTTCGCTTACTCAGGAGTCATTGGGGCCGAGCAGGACAGAGGCGATCCCTTCCACAAACGGATCCCCTCCGGGCCTGCCCCCTCCCAGCTGAACCTAGACGTCATAGGAAGGCAGATCAGATGGCACATGTGCCCTCCCGAGGCCCCCCTGAGGGATACGGCCCTCGGCGTTTCGACCCCTTAGCCCCACCTCTCCTTCGGCGGCCTTACTCCCGAGAAAACCTGCGCCGGGCTAGGAGTGTAACCTCCACCCCCCCTCCAAGGGTCGCGTAGGGAGGTCATGATTTGTCATCTCAGACAGCGACCCGGGGAGCGATCTGGGCTGCGGGGAGGGGAGGGATCGGACAGCCGCCTGTCCAAAAGGTAGACCTCGTTGTCGTCGCCCCCCCCCCCCAAAAAAAATCCCCGGCTCTCCGCCCAGCTCCTGTGCTGCCAAAGCGGCTCTTTAATAAAAGGCGCGGGGCGGGAAAGGCAGCCCGGAGCCGGCGTCCAAGCCGGCTGCTTAATCCAATGAAGGCAATTTCCGAGCGTAATTGCGAACATGTTTTAATGCATATGCATGAAAAAAGGGGGGAGTTGGGGCGGGCTCCTTCTCCCCTTTTCTGCGAGAGCGACTTTCCGTGCTTATGTAATTGATTGAGGCGCTGACCCGCTATTCAAAATGTTATTTGAGAACCATCAGAATGCGTAAACTTGCAAATTGCCCAGCTTGTATCTGAATTAATACCTCATTCATCATCATTATGGGTTGATAAGTTAATTTAACCATTTCATTCTGCCTTAATGAGCTATAGTTAAATTAATGCCACATAATATATGAAAGTAACATTTAAATAGAACCACTGGGCTGAGACAAACAGAGGCTGCTGCTATTTGGGCTTGAAATAACGTGACATAAATCTTTTCTTCATTACAGGAGGCCGTCTGCTTCACCAGCAGCTATGAAGTATTTATTCATTCACTTGCTTTTTTACTCTCCCCCCTCCCTCCCTTCCCCCCCCCAGCCACTTCTCCCGACGTTGCGTTGCCAAATAGCAGAGGTAAATTATAGGCGCTTGTAAATATTGCCTGAGGATAGCGTTATTAAAATAAAACCGGGGTGGGGGGAGGAGAGACGCCCGAGGGAAAGGTGTCGCTTCCTACCTAAGACCCCAAACCGTCCGGAGCTGCGACCTTGTTCCTTTTCCCAAGGCCCAAAGAGGCAAGACTCCCTCTGGGGGGGTGGGGGAGTGAACACGTCCGGAACTGACTTGGTCCAGAACTTGCTTGTCTAGATTAAGGAAGTAAGAATCCCAGCGAAGGCCACGCCTCTGAACACGCCTTCGCCCGGTCAGACCGAACATGTGCAAAGCGCCTTCCCTTTCCTCAAGTGGTTGGGAGGACCGCTTTGACCCGCTCATTCGGAAGCAACAAATTCAGCTCTCAAAGCTCTTCGTTTTTAAGGTCCCAAAGGACCCGGGTGCCCCGGGTGACCTCGACCTCCTCGAATCTCGGGAGCTAAGCAGGGTCGGCCCCGGCTAGCATTTGAAGGCCAACCAGAGGGGCCGCGCAGAAGCAGGCCCCGCTGGACCACCTTGGAAGGTCCCTTTGCCTTGAAAACCCTGGGCGGCCTTCAGAAGTCACCTGCTGTGACTGGACTACTTGAGTCCCAGGAGGGGGACTTCAGTAAATTCCATGGCAGGGGGACTGCAGTCCAGTCCTTTGTTCGAGGGGCAGAAGGACCGCAGCCTCGAGGGCTCTCTAGCTCTCTTCTCTGCAATTCGCTTGCCCGATAAGGACGCTGGGCGCCCCAGGTGGTCCTGCCGTTCCTTGAGGCGCCCCGTGGAGGGCAAAAGAGGCCAAACTGGTGCCTTCGCTCAGGAGTTACCGGAGGCCCCCCGAACAGTGCCCGAGTGGATCTCCAAGCAGGATCCCACTGGAGGGATCCGAAACGGGCTTGCAAGCAAGTGTGGGCAGAGCGGCGTTCGCTTGATCCCCCGGGAAGATCGGGGGTGGGCTCCGATGGACCACCGCAAAGAGAGATGGAAAGGGGCAGTGGAAGCGGAGAATGCCCGCATGGGAAGGGCGGGTCACCCTTCCCAAGGGGCGCACCGCCCCCGCTGGCTTTGCTTGGGGCCAGCGCTGTCTGGGAGCCAATTTCATCCTGGGGTTCGATCCCTGGTGGGTCGGATCCTTGGGATTCGAACCAGGCCAGGGCTCTGAAAATCGCACTCTTTTGCCTGGCAGGCAGCCCCATTCGCCTCAGTAGGCCGACTTCTCAGCCTAACTGTGGGACGGCCAGCCCTCGTTGAAATCAGCCCCTGTTTAGGATCCGGTTGCACGGAGATTTTATTGGGGGGGAGAGAACAATCGATGGATCCTTTGGAGAGGGGAGCGCCGTCCAAGAAGCCCTCCCATGGCTTCTGCGACGTCTACCCCACTAGATCTCTGACCCAGGGGTCTGCCTTCCCAGACTGGCAGATTTCCCCGCAGAAATTCGGGCAGAACCTTTGGGGTCCATTTGGAAGGGGCCTTCTGGGCTCCTGGTTAGATTTGTGGGTGTTTTTTCACCTGGGGGGGTTGTTTTTAAAGCGCAGCTCCCTGCTGTCAACCTACAAACCCGTGGCCAGGAGGGGAGAGGGACTTCCATCCGCCAGCCCAGACGAGTCCGTCTCCTCGCCCTCCCCCCCCCCCTCCGACTTTTCTTCTCCTCCTTCATTCGAGGCTTTTAAATACTGTAATGCGGAGTGGATCAAGAGGGCGATTAAAAGGTGGTGGGGTGGGGGAGGGGAGGGGAGGGGAGAGGCGGGCCAGTCATTAGACCGATGCCTGCGATGGGCTTCAAAGGCAAGCTAAGAAGCCACCGGCTAAACAAACACCTTCACTGCCCCTCCCTCCCGGATGACATCTGAGCGAGAGTCGACTTTGTCACTTAAGAAATAAACACATCGACACCGCCGCTCCGAAGCGTCACCCTTTAGAGTCCTAAAGGGGGGAGAGAGAGAGAGAGAGAGTGAGAAAGAAAAGAATTAATCCCCAATCAACTTTAATTTTCTGTGATTTGGGACTCTTATTATGGGGTGGGGGGGTTGTTTATATTTGTAACCTTTGCCCGCAGGATCACACTCCAAACAGGAGGGAGATTCCCCCCCCCCATCCCTTCCCCCTTTTTTATTTCAAATCGTGGATCATCCGCCAGATTTTGGCTATTGTCTCCGAAAGGGCGCTGATATATTTATTTAGAGGCCGGAGCCGCCAGCCGCGGAAGTTGGTGTCAAGCGCTTGAGTCGCTCCAGAGGTTCTCCCCTCTGGATTATTGGTTCCACCTTAAATAACTTGGGCTTTTCTTTTTTTTTTTCTTTTGGTCCCAAACGCGCCCTGTAGTTCGGGTGGTTGTGTGTGTGTGTGTGTGTTTGTCCTCCCTGCAGCAGCTGTCACCCCGCATTATTCGCAGTCAGCTAAATGAAACATTATTCTAAACATATGCATCGTAATCAGTTCGGTCACACTTACAAGAACACGCGTTAATAAGGCAATCAATCACGCCGGGACCAGCCAGTTCTCCTGTAACAGCTCATAAACAGTATGTAATGAAGAATTGGAGGTTAGCATGACATGCGTTGATCAGATAATCAATGTCAAAGATGCGATGACTGTCAGTGAATGTAGTTTTCATGTCGTTTCTATAAAATCTCCAATTTACAACAAGCAGTTCAATTACCCAGAAAATACAGTCAATTAAATAGGGGTGATTGGACAGTAGGAGGGGGGGAGGGGCGGATCATCGATCTTTGCATTTCTATCTCGCCCGTGGACATTTAATTTGGTTTTTCTATTAGAGCCCCGAAATAAAGAAAATATAAAATATATTAAACAACCTACAGATTTATTTTCCTGTCAAAAACAATTCAGGGGTGATGACAGACAGTCTTCGTGCGTTTTATGATGAATTATTTTTTTTCTTCTTCTTCTTCTTATTCGCCTGCCCGCTGGAGACGGCGACTGGGGGGGGGGGGGGCGGGAGGGGGCGAAAGAGAAGAGAATAGAGGCTGTTCTTTTTGGACAGGGGGCTGGGGGGGGCACTGTCTTCTCCTGTTAGCTGCCCCATCTATCTCAATGCTTTTGTTTTTAAGGGTTACAACTCCCACGTTAGCAAAGAGCAGGGGAAAGCAGGACGATACATCACCGGTCCAAATGTGCTGCTATAATCGTATTTCTTTAATGGGGGTGTTCAGGGAGCCAGAGAGAGAGAGAAGGGAGGGGGGGGACGTGTGTGGCTTATCTAACAAAGAACCCCTGGGAACGCTCCAGTATATATTTAACCAAACTGCAATTAAAGACAGTATCAGCTTGTATCATTTAGAGCTAATGCAATAATAATGGTAAATTACAGGGCCAAAATGGCTTGTGAGAGCAGGCTTTGTATCCCCTGTAGTTTCCGCGTCGTTGTAATTAATGCCAGGGCGAGCAGTTGGTAAAGGCGAATTTCGTGCAAGGGACATTTTAGGCTTAACGGCGGCCACAACAAAAATCGAAAGGAGCCTATCTGGTACACACACACACACACACACACGCCCCTCTCCTCGCACATTTCCCCCCATCGAAATATCGATCTTACAGTGGAAAGAAAGAGAAGGCAGGCAGGCAGGAAAAAAGGCAGGCAGGCAAGCAGGAAAGGAAGGAAGGAAGGAAGGAAGGAAGGAAGGAAGGAAGGAAGGAAGGAAGGAAGGAAGGAAGGAAGGAAGGATCCAAAGTGTGTGTTCTAGCCGAATAGTTTTGGAGAAAATATCTTCAACCACAGTCTGTGTGATAAACAGTGGGAGGGAGGACGGAACAGACACCACTGTCCCTATTTCGTTTTGAACACACAACATTGCTTAGGCATCTTCGGTGGCTCGAGAGAAAACCCGCCCTTCTGCCAGCATGAATGAAGACTGGTATTTACATAGAAGAGGGGGGGAGCCCTAAAATGGTCGCATACATTAAGAAGGAGGGGGGGGATTAATGTCTGTTGACCATGTTTCCCCCCTCTCCTTCCAGAACACGCAGGCGGTGGTTGTTAGGCCGGGCCAGCCAATTAAAGTGAACCCGACGTTTGGACTGATCGCCCCTCTGCTATAAATGCAAGGAAAGCTTTACATTGGTGGTTGGGGGGCGCGTATATTTAATCCGTCTGATATGTGTATGAAAAACCCACATTAAAAATATGCTTTTTAAAGAAATGTTCATAAACCAGACTAACGTCTCCCCCCACCCACCCCCAACAAAACCATCCCCTCTTCCTCGTGCAAATTATTCGCTGGGGTTTCCACACAATTTGCTGTTGATTTAAATACCATTTATTTTACATGACCAAACACAATAAATAACGTAATATACAAAGCTTTGTCGTTATTGCACATTTGTAAAATATTTTACAGGGAGTTCGGTACAGCCAGCAATATCTGAAGCACGAAGACTTTATTTACAGTTTTCGTATCATAATAATAATAACCAGGTCCAACAGACCCAACATAAAACGATTTTAGAGTCATCTTATAATTTGTTCCCTCAACCAGCAAAACCTTCTCGATCTTCGCAGCTATATATCTTTATATTTCTATTTGGGGAGGGGTGGGGGAATGTAAACATTATTGCCAAAATGATCTCTACATCCAATAAAGGGGAGGATGGCAAAATGATTTTCGACAAATCAAAAAAAGGTAAAGCTGGTCGAAGAATCCCACGTTTTGGTCTATTCCCCCCCTTTCAGTTAGCATTAAATTATATATTAATAAAAAGTTTAAATATAAATTCAGTGAACAACAGCTGGTATATTTTCTCTTTTTAATACATAAGTAGTCTGGTTCCTTACTCTTACAAAAATTATTATTTTTTTCTCCCAAATTAGGTCATTCATTTAAAGTTCTCTAAATATCCTACCCATGGCTCGGGCCAAGGGATAACCCCCCTTCCCTGCTTTCTACCTCTCCCTGCTGCATCCCACCCCCATCCTGCCCTACCTCTGTTCAAGCTGTCTGTCTCTACCCTTTGACCACACACACACACACACTCACGCACTCGCACAAATTTAGTATATGTTCACTGAACAAAACAGCTGAGAGTTTCAAAAAAAAAAATCTTTTCCAGAAAGTCTATTATCAGAATCTGAAAAAAAAGCATAAGATCCAGTGTCTTAAAAACAGAAGAATTCTGGACACTTCTTTGAAATATATATAAATTGGAGAGAGAATGGGCAGGTTTCGGTGTCTGCCTTCGCCCCGTCTTCCCAGGGCCTAAATAAGCAATCGCTAGTTATGTGAGGGCTTCAACTCTTCAGAAAAATCTCATTATGTGAAGAGCGAAGTGGCTCTGTGGGGAGCATTATGGAAATCTCCGAGTTTGATTTAATGAGGCTTTTCACATTTGGTGGAATAGCAATTCGAAGGGAAGGAGAAGGAGAAGGAGGAAGGGGGGAGGGGAAGGGAGAGAAAAAAGTCTGCCCGGGGCGTCCAAGTTACCAAAATGAAAATTGGCAATGGAGATGCTAAGAACCGCGGCTTCCTTGTGCAAAACATCACTTCCCAGGTAGCAGAGAGAACATTAAATAACAGACATTCTCTGCACCGAGAACAATGTTTTATGTACCGAGTCTCTTATCTGTCTCTTCTAATGACTTCCCTTAGCGGGTTGTTAGTATTTGACAGCAGGTCTCCGCGCGGGGAACTTTTCTTCCTCCAATTCCACATTCAAAGGAGGTCCATCAGAGAACATGATTGGCAATTTTCGTCATAATCTGCACATTATTAGCATCAGAACTGACACGGCTGTAATGCCGGTGGTTTGGGTTGCGCCTTCAGGATCGTAGAGCTCCCTTTGGTCGTAAGGGGGGCGGGGGGGGGGAAGAAGGGGGGTTGGTCTCTCCTATGGGGGGGTGGCTTTTCAGGTGCCGAAGAGTGGGAGAGACATAAACCTCAGACACATTAGTTCCCTCCTCCCGTTACAAAAAGTTTCGAACGAATTAGAATTAATATTAATAATAAAGTATCCGAAGGTCAGTAATTTAGACCAACTAGTCACATGCCTAGAAAGCTTCAAGTATTTTCCAGATACTGTGGATTGTGGGACATAACACTGCCCTCCAAAGACACCCCTCTCCCCCCCCCCCCAAAAAAATCCTTTCTCTATTTTTCTAAACCACCTTGCTGTCAGCTTTACGCTCCCTCCCCACCCCCTTCGGCTCACTAGGGGTCCCCTCCAAAAACACGCAGTCGCTTCCAGTTCAGTAGGTCAGGCCTGAGCAGAAACCGTCCTAAGATTCGCATTTTTCCTTGGTCTGAACACCTCTCTTTCTTGGCAGCTAACCTACGGTTAATTGCTTCGTCCTCAGAACATTTCCCATACAGGTAGATTTAGGTGACTGCATTTCAATCTGGAGGTTACTATGTTCATTGCTATTTTTTTAAAAACCCAACAACAATCGTTTAAAGAAAAATTGCTGAAGCGACCCAGAAAAAAGACAGAAAGAAATGAGGATGCGCGTACTCAACCACTTCCCTTTGTGGCCAACAGGGGGAGCGACGCAGGATGCCTGGCGAGCAGAATTCAAGTATAGAGCGCCAGGGGGAACCTGCCCCCCGTTCGCTCCCAGGGATGGGCATGGGGTGAGGTGGGGGGCGGCAGGAGGACGGGGTCCCTTCGCAGGGCTCCTGCCCTCCCCCGTCCCGCCTGGCTGGCCTCGGGGACATTGCAAAGGGAGCACCCGCCTCTCCCCTGTCTGCGCACTGCGGGAGCCTCATCCACCGGGCCGGTTATCTGGTCAGGGGCGCCTCGTCGCGCTGGTCCGGGGAGGCCACAGCCGTCTTGCTGAGCACGGCAGCCGAGTAAGGCAGGAAGCCGCTCTCAGAGCGCTGCGAGGCGGCAGCGGCAGCTCCGGCGGCGGCGGCGCAGGGGAACTCGGAGCCGGAGGCGCGGGAGCCCAGGGCGGCGGCGGCAGCTGCTGCAGCGGCGGCGGCGGCGGATTGACTACTGTGGCAGCTGAGGCAGGCGCAGGGGGCGGCCCCGGCGGGGGGCCCGGAGGAAGCGGTGGCCGTGGGGGTGCTGAGGCCGGCGGCGGCAGCGGCAGCGGCAGGAGACTGGTAGAGGCCCGGGTGGCGGAAGCTGCAGAGCAGCTCTGGGCGGGAGTAGGGGTGCGATAGGGCGCGGAAGGTGTCCAGCGGGCGGATGGAGGAGGCGAAGGGTGCGGCGGCCGCCCCGGAGGCAGCGGCTGCGGCCGCGGCGGCGGTGACCCCGACGTGCGGATAGTAGTGGAGCGGCACGTGGGAGTGGAACGGGTAGGGCAGGCTGCCAGTGGCCGCGGCGTGGGTCATCATGTAGGTATAGAAGCTGGGGTCCGCTGGGTGGGGCCACGACATGGCCAGCCGTTGCCGCTTGTCCTTCATGCGACGGTTCTGGAACCACACCTGCGGGAGGAGACCAAGAGCAGCCGTGGGTAGGCGGAGGGGCAGCGCCTGGTAGGGGCTTCACCCCCCAAGAAAGGTCATAAATGGCTGGCAGGATTCCCTCCCCGAGTCGCTCCCCCTCCAGAAACGAAGAGAAATTTCCACCATCACCACCACCCCCAGCCAACACCTTCTCTGGGCCCTGGCACTGGGCCCTGGCCCCGACGAAAGGGCATGCATAACTCAGGGATCAGCCTCCCAGTTTCTCTCCCGCCCCCACCCCCAAATCCACAGCAGCAAGAAGCGCCCAGCTTTCCTTCCGCACGGCTGTTCGTCCCAGAACCGTCGGGATGGTTTACTTCCAGCTCATTTTAAAACGCAAAATCTGCACCCCCTCACCCTCGCCCCCATCCACTCAAGCGCAGACACAGTCCCAGGAAAAAAGAACCGGGCCTTGTCACACAAAACCGATCCCTAAACCAATTAAGTGGAAACTTTTGGGTCTGGATTTTGTTCCAAGCCCCGCTGAAATCGCGTTTCAGGCAAACGGCGTGGCGGATGCCGTGGTACACCCGCATCCCATTTCCGTGCGAGTACACAGCTATACTGGATCCGGATCTCACCCGCGGGGAAAGGCCTTTGCCTGGAACCAGTGCGGTTACCTACATAGCTACACGTTCACTTCTCCGTTGACCCTTCCCGTTTATCATGTCCAGCAAAAAAAAATTAAAAATAAAACCCTTCCTCGTAAATGGACCAAACAAACCCGAGAACCTCTTCCTGTGAGTAAGGCTCACTGCCCAGAGCTGAATACGATTCGGCGCAGACGGGCTTAGAATCGCCCTGCCAGTTCCGGAGCAGAGCTGGTTCCAAACAAGCAAGCGCTTAGAGCTTTCAAAACCAAAACTGACTTCCCGGACTTTTTCTGGACTCCTTCCTTCTTTTGGAGGCTAGAAGAGGCCTTCTCGCATAGGCTGCCGACCCCCCCCCCCCCCGCTCTCCTCAGGGGGGAGAGGGAAAAGAAAACCAAAACGAAACCAAAAAAGAAGAAGAAGAACCTTCCGGAGGCAAACGCCGAAAAAGCGAAAGCTTCCAGAGAAAGACTCTCGTACAAACCAGCTCCCAAACGGGAATGCTTTCCATCCCACCAGCAACTGCGTTGTTTGTATTCAAATTGCATTGTCTGTCTGATTTGGCCCTCGCTCTCTTCCTTTCTCTCTCTCGAACTGGGCGAGACAATAAACGGAAAGGGCAGGGAGGGCGACGCCTTCCTTCTTCAGAGCCAGAAAGGCAAAGAACGAAAGGGAAGCCCCGAAGGAAGGGCCAGCCGGAGGGTGGGGTGTCTTGGGATGCTGCAATCTGGCTCCCCAGTGGGGCTCTAGGCACTGCCTCTTCGCCCAGTCCGAAGCCGAAAGACTCCCACCCAGCCCGGGCGCCCGAAGGGAGCCATTTGCCGCCGTTCCTTGGCCTACCTTGATGGTGGTCTCGGGCAGGTTGAGCGCGGCGGCCAGCTCGCAGCGTCTGGGCCGCGACACGTAGTTCTCCCGGTAGAACTCCTTCTCCAGGCGGGCGATCTGCTCGCGGGTGAAAGCCGTGCGGTAGCGCCGGACTTGGTCCGCCCCGGAGGCCGCGCTGCCCAAAGCGCTCCCGCCATGCTGGCTGAGACTGGAGCCCGACGACGAGGTGGTGTTGCCCGGCGTGGAGCTGCTGTCCGAGTAGCCTGAGGGACAAGAAAGCGGCGGTCAGCCCTGCCTTGCCTGCGCGTCCTTCTCCAGACCCCCGACGGTGGCCTGGCCACGGCGACCGCCTGTCAGCGCTCCCCATGACTGCCCCTGGCAGAATCCATCAAAAGTTTCTTTGCCAGCCCCGAAAAGGTCTGGCTTCCTCCTGGAAGGAGGCTGAGGACATTTAGTGGTTTTCGTTTCTTTTTTAATTACCCTAATCCTCTCCTCTCGGCCTGAGGCATTCAGTGGAAAGTTTAAGAGCTTTTGGGAAGCTGGGAAGGGAGGCCGATTCAAGAGAGGGGAATCTCTCGGCTTCCTTGATCTGTCTCAGGAGCTCTGGACAGGAAGGCTTGGGCCCTGCATTCATTTTCTCCAAAGGTAAATTTAGCCACCCCAAAAAGCATAAGAGAAAGAAAAAAGGAAATGCCATGGCAGAGGTAGGGAGAATCCCCGCTGGCTAGGGACCGTCCATCTCAAAACAGGATCTGTTTCCAATCTCACTTTTTTAAAAAGTTGCCTTTAAAGATTATTTCGGCAAATTAAATGGATAATTTTAAGACTAAAAAAAAAAAAAACCAAAAAGAGGATAATTCTTTTTTAGGGGGAAATCAAACGAAAAGGCCGAGCAACTTGGGCAATTCTTCGCCGAGAAGGGAGGAAACATTAGCCGCGATCTCGTTCGCCCTGGAAACTCCCGGCCTCCCTCCTCCCCGGAATGCGCTCCGGCCCAATGCCCTCTCCCAAAGCGCTCCAGAGACACCTGCCCCGAGACTTGGGGGTGAAAAACGACCCTGTCCGAGGCGCTGGAGGAAGGTGGAGTCCCTCGCCAAGGACACGAGGATCCAAACGGGGTGGCGGCGGATGGTGCGCCTGAAGACGCCTGCGATCCCCAGCTGGGACTGGAAGAGGGGCTGAGGGCTGGCCTGGGGAGGGGGCTCAACCCCATCGGGGTTCACCTGCGCTTCCCAGCCTGGCTGCAACGCCTGACCTCCCGCCTCCTTGGCCGAGTGCCCCGGGCCCTCAGGGCCGGTGCCCACCTGCGGTCCCCCCCCCTGGTGCTGGCCTTGGGCAGGGGAGGCCGAGGGCATCAGGTTACCTTTGCCGTTGTTCTCCTTCAGCTGGGAGGCAGGCAGGCCGCCGGGCGAGCGGAGCGCGGAGCAGCCCACCTCCACGTCGCTGCTCATGTCGGCCTCCTGCGCGCCTTCAGAGTAAAGGCCGAGTTTCTTGCGGCTCTCGGCGGGCGGCAGCTCGGCGGCCCCGGTGCCCTCGCTGCTCGGGTGCGGCAGGCTGAACAAGGCGTCGATCTCGAACTTGCCTTTGGCGGGCAGCTCTCCGAGGGCGCCGTGCAGGGAGGCGGCGGCCAGGCGCGGGCTGAGGCGGCCGCCGTGCGGCGAGTTCTCCAGGGCTTCCAGCACCGCGTTGCCCGCCGCGTCGGACAGGTTGGCCAGCCGCTTGCCCGCCGTCGGGCTGTGGAGCCCTCGCTCCATCAGGATCATCTCCTTTCTTATCCTTTCCATCATCGCAGCCGGGCGGCGTGTGTGTGAGTGTGTGCGTGCGCGCGCGAGGGTGCGTGCCTGGGAGGGAGAGTGTCTGTCTGTGTGTGTGTGTGTGTGCGTGAGAGTGCGGGTGTGTGTGCGCGTGTGTCTTCCAAGAGGGAGAAGAAAAAAATTATATATACATATAAATATACATATATATATAAATAAAAATGTCGAAGTTGCAAAACCAGGTCCCTCTTAATGATGAGGCTGCAGCCGCGGCTAATTCGCATTCAGCCTGGCGAGTGTCTCTAAATATTATTGCCCCTTTTGGAGAGAGAGGCGCGAGGGGAAAGGGAGAAAAAAAAGAAGAAGCCGCAGCAGGAGCAGCAGCGGCGGCGGCGAGGTGCCCAAGCGGAGGGGATGGCTGGTCAAAATGACCCATGCATCCTTCCTCGCCCCGAAATGTCATTCATCACCAAACGGAGCGCTCGTCATTAAGGTACGAATGACGCTGGCCGAATAATCATTTATTGTAACAGGTTTATAAGCAAATAAATACGCGCGCCTGTCAGCCGGTAACGAAGGCGGCTTCTTCGCAGACAAATAGATCCAGGTAGAGCGGCAGGAAGAGCCCGAGCGACAAGGCGGCCGCCTGTCCTTCCCCCGCGCCGCTCCTGCCTCGGCCGCTGGGGGGGCGGGCCTCGGAGGGGGGGAGAGACAGGCTGATTAATAAAACCGCCCGAGCGCCATTTCCCCCTTCATTTAGGGGCATCATTATGCTCTGATTTCCCCCACACACACACTCCACACCCACAGACACGCACGGTCCCGCCACCTTTTCTTCTCCGGCCCCCACCCTCCGCTTCTGTGCGCGGGCGGCGCCTTCCGAGGTCCCCAGCGCGGCCGCGTCTCTCTCGTTTGTCCTCGGCGAAACCAGGGGGAAGGGGGCGTTTTTCGGGAGGCAACCTCGGGAGCGGAACAGGGGCCAAAGGTGGATTTGGGAAGGCGGGAATCTCTCCCCCCCCCCCAAGTGGAAGGCCTTTTCCCTCACCTTCCTCCCCTGTTTAAAGGGGGGGGGGGAGAGGGAAGAATCTCCAACACCAAGCCGGTTTCCCTGGCAGAAAGCGACTCGACCTCCGCCCTCCGCCCTCCGCCCCCCCCCTCCTGCCCACTCCAGACCTCTTCTGACTTTCATCACTCTTTTGGCAGATACCTACCCGCTCAAGTGTCGCTCTCTCGCCAGCCACCTCCTGGGCAAGGAGCCATGGCTTGTAAGGGGTGTGAGTGGGGGGAGAGATCAATAAATTGCTTTGGCCAACGCCAACAAACCAGCATCTCGGTGTTGGAAGGCAGTGGGGGGAGCTCCCAGAAGCCTGTTTATTGACGGCACATGTCTAACGTCCTTCCTTCTCCTCTGGCTCAACAATCCAGTCTCCGGCAGAGTGGCGGAGCGCGAGAAATCTGGCGAGGAACCTTGGAAGACAGGATTCAACGGGCCACAAGGGGGGGGAGACGAGCCGAGAGGGCGACAGAAAAGACAGAAAACCCTTCAGTCAGTCATTCAGTCTCTGCCTCGATTTCTCTCCAGCCTTCTCCACCCCCTTCTGAGCCAATCCCTCCCCCCTTCAAATTCCACATTTCAAGAGGTCAAAGGCATTCAGTATTAGCAAAGTCCAAGACTTTCAACGGCTTCCCCTAAGTAACCTATCCACCCGCAGGCACCCCCCCACCCGCCGGAGAGCCAAGTGACCTGGCAGGTCTGTTTCTCTCCTTCCCGAGATGCTGCTGAAGGGCCAGTCTCTCCCGACGCCCCAAGGGACCCTGCGGGAAGCCCTTGGACAGCCTTCGACCCCCGCAGCCCTCACACACACACACAAAACTTTGAGTTGAAGGGCCAGCCGGGAGCAAGAGCTGGAGCGAGGGAAAGCCTGGGTAGGGAGCTCCCTGGGCAGCCCGTCTCTAGCCAGGCTGGCCAGCTTTCTCCCTCGGAGGCTGGTACGCCTGTTTACCCTTCCTCCTCCTCTGCTCAAGTCTAGCCTGCTGGCGGCGAGGGACTAGAGAAATCACCGTCGTGTTCCTCTCCCGCAAATGGCCGCTGCCACCAGGCCTGAAAATGCGCTCCTGGGTCAGACGCGACCGAGGGTCTCTTCTCCCCCTCCATTGCGCCACGTTGCCTGCTTCCCACGACCAAATAAAGTTCTCTTGAGACAGGATGAGCCCCAGACGAATCCGGTTGCTTTGAATGGAGCACTGTTAGGCACGTGGCTTGTGTCCCCCCCCCCCCCCCAATATGGCTGGAGACTGTTAATTATCATTCGATCTCACCCTTCTTTTGGAGAAAGTTCAGGGGGAAAGTTTGGGGAAAGTTCAGAGAGCAGAAACTATACTGAGGCCGAGAGAATGGGGCGCTTTTAATAAGATGGGGCGATTTATGGCGAGCTCCTAGGGTCCTCGAGGTGGCAGGCATTCAGAGGTGGGTTGTCTTCGCAATGCTTCTGTGTAACAACCCTGGTGTCCTTGGCGTCCTCTTCCCAGTACTAACCAAGCCCCACCCGGCTTAGCTCCTGCGACCTGAGTACGATCAGGCTCGCTGGGGCATAGGAACTAGGTGCGACTCAATGGCCCTGCATAGCTCCTAGCCTGGGTGTGGGTGTGGGTGGGATGATCGAGATGTAATCCGATCTCTTTCCCCCGTTGGCTTTATGTAGGGTGCAACCTGTGGGTTTTTCAGAGCCACCCAAACAGGGATCGACTTTAGTTTGATTCTAGGCACACAACTTGGAAGGAAAGATTCAAATGAGTAGCCGTGTTGGTCTGAAGGAGCACACTAAAATCATATTCCCAGTAGCACCTTTAAGGCCAACAAAGATTTATTCAAGGCGCGAGCTTTAGAGGGCAAGCACTCTTCCTCAGACTAAACGGCATGCACTCGAAAGCTCGCGCCTTGAATAAATCTTTGTTGGTCTTAAAGTTGCCCCTGGACTCTGATTTTAGTGTGCTCCTTCAGACCAACACGGCTACTCATTTTAATCTATCATAAATAAATGGTTTGGGATAGGCGTGTGGGGATTATACCGAAGAAGACTGCCGTGCATAGGTTTAAGGTGCAATCTCGTGGTCTGTATGTAGCCTCCCGGGCTCACGGGCACAGAAAGCCTGGGAAGGCATCGGAGCTGCCGCCGGCAGGCTTGCTGACAGCAGACGCATTCCTCCGCGGGGTCTCCTGTTATTGTGAATCTCTGGTGTAGCGGGAAAGTTCACTTTTTCTTTCTGACCATTTGTCGATTTCTGCCCAGAGCCTGGAGCGGCGCCCGCACGACACACCAGGCGTTGGGAGACGAATCTGTTCCGGTTAATTGTCAACTCTCCTTCTTCAGGCAAGCGCTCCAAAGACCACGTCGTTTAGACCCCCTCTCCCTCCCCTCCCCTCCCCAAGAAAACCTTCCCCACCTCCTTCATCTGACTGTCCACCTTTTGGAATAAAAGTCTACTGGAAATACGATTTGGGATTCACTTCTCTGCCGGGATCCCATAAAAGAGCCCCAGCGCTGAAGCTGGCCAGATTTGCACTGCAGATGAGGTTTCCAGACTGCGCGAAATACTTTCTACCTTCCCTCCCCCCACCTCCACCCCGCCGTCCCGTCCCTGCATCAACTGGTCGCGGTGCCAGAGCCACCCCAGCTGAAGAGCCGTGGGGGGGGGAGGTGGAATCACGGCCCTGATGACGCGCAAGGCTCCCTTTTCCGGACAGATCTCCGTGAATCGCCAGCCAAGCTGGACGTCTGTCAAATTAGCAGCGGAAGTCCTGCGGAGGCTCTTCTCGCTGTCATCTGGCGCCCCCCTCTGTCTTCTCGGCGGCTTTCACAGCTTTAGTATCCTCCCCACCACCGCCAAGCGCTTTCTAAAACTTCAAAGCGAGAACGTGTTCTCTGTTCTCTTCATTTGCAATCCCTAAGCTGTCTGTCGGAGACCTAGAGCCTTGTACAGAGGGTGGGCTCCCGTACAATTCCCCTCCTTCTCCTATTTTCTGTAACCCCCTCCCTGTTTAGATCCGATGTCGCCCACCCCCAGCGACCTCCTCCCCCCCCCCCACGCGCCCAGCATATTTTGGCGGTCAGAGGGGACTCCTCTCCTGCCTTTTCCCCCAACGTGAAAACAGATTGGATCCGACCCACAGGCATGGCCGGGCTTATGCCTACATATATATAGCAGAAGGTGTGTGTGTATTCACAACTGGGTTTATTAGGTTTGCTTCAGACTTCGCGCCTTTGAAAGAATGTGCAACCTGGGGTTGACATGCGCGCTCTTTGGAAGCCTGGTTCCCTACCTATGGGGAGGGGGTTGCAAACACGCCATTTAAAGGAGCTTAATAATAATCAACGAAGGAGATACGAACTAACGACATCTACCGCAATGCCCTGGCTTTGGTTGCGGCTCTCCAAAAAGAAAAAGAAGGGAAAATATCCCTGGTCCCTTGTCTCTAGTCCCTAGTATACAATAAAGTGCTCACTCGATACTTACACTTTTAGACGAGCAGATTCATTGGTCTGAAGAACCTTTAGAACTATTTATCTTTGGGGGAAACTTGGGGAGGGAGAGGGTTCAAGTGGATTTTTCAAAAAACCCTTTGGAAGGGCCAGGGGAGCCGCGCAACAGGCCAGGGTGCCGCTAGGTAGTTTGCTTCTGAGTTGGGCTGCAGGCGCCGGGAAGGCCCTGGATCCAGGCTTACACACACACACACACACACACACAAACACACTCACACACACCGCAAGTTTGTTCCCTGGAACATCTCAGGAGGGGTGAGCCCTGTTTGCCACGCTTTTAATCAGGCCGGTCTTGGCCGCACTTAACAGAAATCGAGGGCCGGGGGCTATTTTGACAGAGCCGGAGTGCTGCGACCTGTTTGTTTTCCCATCTTGGAGGTGAGCGGCGGCGGCTTTCCTGCGCTGGGGCAGGTAATACACCTGGCGTCCCCAGGCCAGCCTCCATGGAGAAAGCCCATCACGAACTGGCGGCTGGGGCGACAACTGGAGAGACCCTCCCCGTGGCCGGCTCTTCTGCCGTGAACTTGCTTTCCCCGCCGGGTTCAGCAGAAGAGAAAGGGTCAAGTGGGAGGGTGGTCCCACCAAGGATGTTTCCTGGGGGGAGGGAATTTAGCAATGCAAAGGAGAAGGGGAAGGAAGGGACTTTCCTGGGGTCTGGTCTAGGCATGGCATGGACCTCACTGGGATTTGGTGGCCGATGAACGCCCCCCCCCCCATACACACAACCTGTGGACACTCCCATCATTCTTGTTTCCTGTTCTCTGGCCCTTGTATCCGATTTAGCAGCGCTGCTCGCTCTCTTAAGGAGCACGCTCTATGCTCCTCAGAACGTTGGTGGATCTGTGTGAAAAAATGGGGCATATAATAGGCAACAAGGAGGGTGTGCAAAATTGTGACACGATAAAGGGGCAGGTGGGGCAGGCTCACACACGACTGAGCGCAGGTGATTGTGCTGGTAGGCTCGTGAGGAAACCAGATGATACTCTAATGAAGACACCGCCGTGTAGACACAAGGGTAATCTGGAGCAAACGCGATCATTTGTTCTGCCTTCCGCTTAAAGGGACCTCAAAGTTTCTTCCAGCCCCTCTCTGTGCTGTGAAGCAGCAGCCTGGAAGAAGACACCTCCGATTCATCCCGGGCCTCAGCTTTTTAAACCAGAAATTCGGGCATCTGTGAAGGTCTCTACCTCCCCCGCCCCCTTCTGAGACTCCGAAAGTAAACAAAGCCAAGTCCCGGCTTTATTGACTTACTGGTAGACAACCATAGCGGAAATTTTGTACTAATGCGACAGTTGTTTTTTTTCCCTGAGAACTCTCTTCCTTTTGCAGTAAAAATTCTTTTTAACCCAGATACTCAAAGGCTTCAGGTTTCGTGCTGGGATTCCGGGCAGCCGTCCAGCTAAAACGCCCGCCCGCCCAGCCCCAGACCTTGAACAGGAAAGCGCGAGGGCCATCTAGTGGCTGAGGGTGGGAACTGAGCCTCCACAGGCCACCACGGGAAGAGTCCAAAGTTACAACAGCTAAGAAAGATTCAAATGAGTAGCCGCGTTGGTCTGAAGGAGCACAATAAAATCCGACCAGAGTTCAGTAGCACCTTTAAGACCAACTAAGATTTATTCAAGGTGTGAGCTTTCGAGTGCAAGCAAAGAGTGCTTGCACTCGAAAGCTCACGCCTCGAATAAATCTTCGTTGGTCTTAAAGGTGCTACTGAACAGCTAAGAAAGTGTGCTACAGCAGGCTTTCGTTTCGTTTGAAGCAGGCCACCGTACTGACGTTCTTCATAGAGGAATCGATTTGAAAGGGACACCATGCAGGATCAACCTAAAGCAGGGGTAGTCAAACGGCGGCCTTCCAGATGTCCATGGACTACAATTCCCATGTGCCCCTGCCATCGAATGGGAATTGTAGTCCATGGACATCCGGAGGGCTGCAGTTTGACTACCCCTGACCTAAAGCATCCAGGAGAAGGATCTGTCCCGCCGCCGCTTGAAGACCACCAGCGGAGGGGGAAGCTCACCACCTCCTTAGGCAGCCCATTCCACTGCTGAGCTCCCCGGACTGTGAAAAAATTTCTTCAAACGTGCCATCATGTAGGATCCGCTGCCTAGAGCCGACCAGGGCGATTTTTACTTTTCTAAGCTACAAGAAACGGCCTTTTTCTTGGCGAGTTTGCAGCTTTCCTTCAGCTCGCCAAGAGATCTGTGAGGCGGGGCATGTATTTCAAGGAGGACTGTGCAGGGTAGGGGGGTAAGGAACATCCTGCTCCCCTAAGTTTCTAGTCCACTTGGTTTGTGTTTTCTGTAACCCTTTTCTGAGCGGGGAGTGGAAGGCAAAGGGAAAGACTTGCAGGAGCGGCAAAGCCACTGCGGGAAAGAGACGGGCCACGCATCTGCAAGGCTGTTGCTACCATACCGCTACTACCTGGACTAGGGTTACTACATGTCCATTTTTTTTGGAAGGGGTGTCAATCGGCTTTGGGCTCCTTTAAGAAAATTAAAACATTAAAAATGTCCTGTTCTTGCGCTGGGCCTTTGGGGATATCCCTAGATGGTAGCTATTAGCCCAACTGAAATCGGAGGGATATTTAAAACAAAACTGGGCCATTTTGTTTGAAGGAGGCGATCAGGAAACACGTCCCAATGTGGGAATGCTAGCCAGCGCCATATATGACCAGTGGGGGAAGAGGACGATGACGGGAGTCAAAGTCCCTCATTTCTAAACGCAGCCCACCGAAAGGAGCTGACTTTTGAGTAAACTTTCTCCTAACTCCCCCATCGAAATCAATCGGATCATGAGTGGGTCGTGCCCCTGGCCTTTATAGGTCGTTTCTGATATCCGTTCCTGACCCAATAGAGGCCCTAAAGAACAAAAATGCCCTTAAAGTCCCTCTTATTCGAGATTTTTCGTTTCCTGCTATTTCCAATGAGCCAGCCGAGGATCTCTTTCGATGCGCTGCCTCCATGTCCCCCTCTGGACTCGGCGGGATGGGAGAGAAGCAGGTTTTGGTCCAGAATCGAGACACTTGGGTGAAGCAGCCCGAAAAGGTGCGGGCCAAGGCCCTCTGAGGAAGGAGGGCTCTTCTCCCGTTGTTCAAATGCCGGGGCTTCTGCCAAACGTCTCTGGAGTGGAGCCCGGCTGTTCAGCGAGCCCGAACCGCTGTCTTTCTGACAAAGAGTGCTTGCCCTCGAAAGCTCACGCCCTGAATAAATCTTTGTGGGTCTTAAAGGTGTCACTGGACTCTTAATTTCTTGACACCGGTTCAGGGAGGCGGCGGAATGCCGGCGGGCAAGCCCGGGTCCTTTGAGCCGTAAGATGTCCTTGGAGGAGCTCCGCGTCGGCGCCGACTCTTTACCGCTTCTGCAGCAGCCTTTCGGGTCGGCTGGCCCATAACGGATGAAGGCAACTCCCCAAGGCGATGGAAACGGGCCGCCCCTGAACAGGCCATCTCTCCCCCGCGGCGGCTGCCTGGCCCTGTCAAGCGTCCGCCGCGTCCCGGAGGGGAATCCAGATCGGCAAGAGGCCTCGGCATTTCATCCGAGCTGAATTGCACGCACGGATTCCCGCAGCCGCGAAACGGGCTTGCCGCTGCAAGGCACGGCGGCCGCCGCAACGATAGCAATCGAGACGGAGGCGGAAGCCGGCCGGAGCCGGTTGGGGCCGTCTGCTGGCTTCTGTGGTCGGAAGTTCCGAGGGCCCGGCTGCTGGGACCCTTTGGCGCTTGCCCCTTCTCAGACAACTGGGTGGGTGGGAGGGGAGGGGAGGGTGGGAGAGACGAAGAAAACCGCCGAGAAAGGAGGAGCGCGTTTCAAGTGGCCAAGCGCCCTGCTTGGTTCGGGGATGGCTCCGCGCAGCTGTTCTGCTTGGCAGATTTGGGGGGCAACACGTTAATTCCTTCAAAAACCACCCTTCTCAATCCCCTTTCCCCTTTTGCAGGAACCCCCCCATTCCTTTCCCCGGCGACAACGGTGGGGAGGGGATGAGGCATGGATGGAAAGTGTACTGTAGAGAGGGGGTGTCGGCTGCCATCCACAGGGAGGGGATGCCGCAGGCGGGTGTGGAAGGCGGGAGGTCTGGGTTAGGCACAGTATTCAGGAAGGAGGCTGTGGCCCTCACGGTTCCGCCCTGGTGCCTCTGCAAAGCGGCGTGGTCCAAGAGGACAAGTTGTTTTCGGAGAGCGCAGCTATGACGGTCATCGCCGAGGGTGGCTGGAATGACGCAGGTTTGGAAAAAGTTCTGGGCCCTTCTCCTTTCCCACCCCGAGAAGCTCCAGGTCAGCCCGACCTCTTCCTGTCCCTCTCCCTCTCCCTCTCCTCGCAGTCCCCGTGATTCAGTCCAGAGACTCCGGTCACCTGGCATGTCTCAGTCCCTGAAGGGTCACCAGTTGCGCCAAGCGATGAGAGGCGCCCGTGGGGGTGGGGTGTTTCGTTGTGGGTCCCCCACCCCCTTGCCTGGTGAGCTCATTGTTTTGGTTCCCATTCCCAGCATCCTGCCCCACATTTCTGCCCACCTCGCCAACAAAATAAACACATGACTCAGAGGGCTGCTCGCTCAAGGCCTGCTGGGGAGCGGCGGAGACGCGCCTCCAAAGAGCGCGGGCGGCCATAGGGAGTCGCCGGTGACCCTGTGGCCCGGTGGAGAAGCCAAGGGACCCAGCTGGATCCGGGCCCAATTTGAGCTCCGTTGACATCAATGGAGGGGTGGAGGAAGAGGGGTGACCGGGGCCTTCCTGCCAAACGTGGGGATGACCCCCTTTGGCTGCCATACGGCCATGGCAACTGTTGGTGTTCCTTGCCTTGCCGTGTGATTCGGGAAGACTGGTGTGACATGGGCCCTTGCCATCCTCAGTCACTCCAGAGCCCAGCCAAGCGAGAAATCTCGATGTTGGCCGTTTCGAAGGGGGCGCCGGGAGGGACTCCGAAGTGGGACCGGGGGCATTTGTGTCCCCCAACGGTAACAAGGAGAAGAGGAGCGTCCCAAGGCTGCGCAAGATGAAAACAAAACGAGGCGTCGAATTCACCTGCCCAGGAGGAACCCTGTCGTTGCCCCGGCCCCGCTCCTGGTCGCTCCCCCCCTTCGCGCATCCTGGGAATGGGCCGGGGTTGCTCAGAGGGCAGGAGTGCGTGGTGGCCTGACCGGGTCCATTCCCTTGACGGGCCGGCGACAGCGATGAGGAGGAGCGAGCTGTCTGCGGGAAGGGCGCTGGAGGCCTGGCGTTGCGGCCACTTGTTGCGGGGACATTTTCCGCCCGTCCTCCCCCCCCCGGACTCAGACGTGGGCCAAGGGGGAAAGGCCTGTTCGGACCAGCAGCTTGCCTCTCCCTCCCCCCCCATCCCCGGTTCTGCGCTGTTCACGCCAAATTCCACGCGAGTCCCGGATCCCACCAAAGCTCCGATTCCGGCCCCGGTCCCTGTCTTCTCTCCCTCGCGCCTCTTAAAGCTCTCACGCTTTGATTTAATTGCACATTAAGGGAGCTGAGGAATTAAATCCGAAATCCTCGCACTGGTTTCAATGCCGGTGACTTACGGGGCCATGGGCTCACCCTGCCCCTTTTTTTGCTGGGCTATGTGCACGGGAAGAACCGACAGGATTTTTTTTCACTTTGTTTTTTTTGGGGGGGGGGGGGACAGTATAAAGGCTGGTTTAGTTTTATTCCTTTATGGCCTTTTGCTCGGTGTTGGTGAAGCCCAAAGAAATGCCCAAACCAGAGAACTGCTTCCAATGCGGATTCCTCTTCAAATTCGAAGACCATTCACGAATTTCGGTAGAATTCCTCTCCACGAGGTCCCCTAGACAGGAGGCATTAGCATAGAGCAGAGGTGGAGCACCATTCAGGTGAGCACAGGGATGGCCTGGAGCCGCAGAAACAGGTTGGAGTCCAGGGGGACCTTCCAGACCAGCCAAGTTTCATTCTGGGTCGAAGCTCCCCTCTGCCTACCTTCAAAGAAGCAAGTCTGCCCGCGAAAACTTCTGCACAGAATTTAAACGTATTGGGCTTCAAGGTGCCCCTGGACTCAACGTTCTGGGAGAGATGGCGTCCCACTTAAACACTCGGGACCCGGGGTGACTGGCTCCGGAGTGAAGCTTGGACTCACCACCAGGGCTGCAGTCTCCCCATGCTGACCTGGACAGTTTGCCGTGAAGGGAATCGGAGGTCAGTCCTCCGTCGCCCCAAGGTCCTGGGAACTTAGACCGCATCGAGGGGGCATTGGGCAGTAGCCCACAGGCAAGAGCGAGGAGTCGACCACGGACTCACGGGACGGTCTGGGGCGCGCCCACGGAGCTCACTCCGAAGGGCCGCAGCCTCCCAGCTGGCGTGGAGATCTGACCCACGGGGGGATAGTTAAGCCCTTTGGCCTCGACCGCCGGGACCTTCGGGGAAAGATGTCGAAAGCTAGGCGGCAGCACGGGGGGGGGGGGGGGGGGGGGAGCCGTAAGGAACAATTTCGTGTGTGTGTTGGGGAGTGTCTGTTGAACTTTGACTTTTCAAAGCAGTTATTTCCGGAGAGTTTGGGGGCGCCCTCTCTCTTGACCCGCTTTGCAGGCTGCCCACCAGGGAGCTCTCCAAGTGACCCCAATGTGACGGACTCCAGAGTGGAGCAACAGGCTCAGGGGACGGTGAGAGGAACGGCCCGAAGGGGCGCTGGGGCCAGCAGCCCTTTAGAGACCGGCGCCGTCTCCACAGGAGCCCCTTTGAGCAGAAGGGGAGGAGCGGGTGAGGGAAGGAGAACGAGGCGGGGGTATGGGGGGGGGTACCGGATGGCCAGAGCTCAAGGCCTTCCTCCCCATGGGGGTCCGATCGGTCTAACTGGACTGGAAGAGGAGGGCAGCCACAAGAACCCGAGCAGACTCGGCAAGAAACGGTCTCACCCCCCTCCCCTCCCTCTCCTCTTCCTACCCGACTGGCGACCCTCGTTTGCCAGCCCGACCGACCCAGTTCTTCTGACTTGGGCCTGTGCAGAGAGGACAGCCGGGGAAGGGGCCGGCGGGGAAGGCAGAGCCCTCCTGCTTCAACTGATGTGGCAGGTCCCGTCAAGGGGAGGGGGAGGAGCGACCCAGAGCGACTAAGACAGGAGTCTTGCTTCCCCCTCGCCCCCTCCCCCATCCCACATCTCTCCTTCTCGACCCTCCCCACCCAGCCACCGACCACACCACGGGCGCTGCTTCGTGGCTTGCTGAAGTCCCCGGATAGAGGAGAATGTGTTCCTTGGGACACAGGGAGGGGACACCCCCCCAGATCCCCCCCCTGAGGCGCGCTGCAACCCGCTTTGTTTCTGCTGCAGAATTCGCAATCGACCCCCCCAACCGAAGTGGCAGCCCGGGGGTGGCGGGATAGGAGGGGGCTTTGAGGGGGCGGCGAGAGGTTCCTGCCTTGCCCCCCCTGCCGGTGGCCAGGCCCGGGTCACGTGGGCCGGCGTCGTCCAATGGGGGCGCCCGATGGGGCTCCCTGCGAAGCCCGGCTCCGCAGCCCCCTCCCAGCGCGGCCTCGGTGGTTATAAGGGATCCAGAGAGCGGCCAGCCAGAGGCCGTCGTCGGGGAGCCGCGCAGCCCGTCGCTCGGCCGCCCCTTCTGCGGCCCGCCATGAACACCGCTGGGCCACCGCTGGGCTGGGGCGGGGAGTCGGTGGGCGGCCGGTGGGGCTGCCGGGCACGGGCAGCATGAGCCGAGCGGCGGGCGGCTGGGAGATGGAGGCCCTGCGGGGCGAGTCCGGCAGCAGCGGCCAATGCCGCAATTTCCTCTCGGCGCCCGTCTTCGGGGCGGCGCCCTCGGGGCGCCAGGCGGGCGCGGCGGGCTTTGGCTATGAGCGCACGGGCGCGGCAGCGGCAGCGGCCTCCGGGGCTCGCTCATCGTCCTCCTCCTCGGAGGCGGCCCCAGCCAAGGACTGCTCCAACGGCGCCCCGACGGCAGCGCCCTCGGCCTCTACTGCCGCCGCCGCTGCCGCCGCCGCCGCCCTGGGCTACCACCCGGGCTACCACCCCTTCGGCAACGGCTACTACAGCTGCCGCATGGCGCACGGCGTGGGCCTCCAGCAGAACGCCGCCCTCAAGGCATCACCCCACGCCGCCTTCCCCGGCGAGAAGTACATGGACGTGGCCAGCCTGGCCGGCAGCAGCGTGCCCTCCGGCAGTGACCCCGTCTCCTCTCGGGCCAAGGAAGTCTCCTTCTACCAGGGCTATGCCGCCGCCGCAGGCCCTTACCAGCACGTCCCCGCTGGCTACCTGGACGTGGTCTCCACCTTTGGTTCGGCAGCCGCGGCTGCCGCGGCGGGGGAGCCGCGCCACGAAACCTACATCTCCATGGAGGGTTACCAGTCCTGGACGCTGGCCAACGGCTGGAACGGGCAGGTGTACTGCGCCAAGGACCAGGCCCAGGGATCGCACTTCTGGAAGTCTTCCTTCCCAGGTAGGGCAGCGGCAGGCCCGCCGACGGGGTGGTTGGGGGGGGGGTAGGATACGGGTCAGGAAGAGGGTACGAGACCCCCGAGCTCCCGCTAAGGGGCCAACCCCCTGCATCCCGCTGCGCCTCTCTGCGCCACAAGACCTTTCCAGCCCCAGGCACACAAACAAGGATGTGTCCAAGCCTCAGAGCACGCTGACTCTGGAGGAGACCTCCTCGGCTAGGTTAGGGCTGAGGTGTCTGCGGCCCTGGGGTCCTCCCTCGGCCTGGAGTTGCTGAGACACTTTTGCTGCCCCCCCCCCCCCCTTGGCTACTTCCTCTGGCCTGAATATTGCAAACCACAGAGAGGAACTTCTGTGGAATCCAGAGAGCAGGAAGGTTTTGCTGTTGGGAGTGCAATTACACCCATCCCATCAGTTCTTGTGTGTTTGGGAGTGAGGGTCGCTGGTCATTCTCCCCCCAAACAGACACCCACACCGTTAAGCTTCCCTCTCCACATCTCAGCCCCCCCCCCCCCCTCACAGCCAGCCCTCTTGGTTTAACAGGGAATGGATTCCCCTAAATAGCACAACCCTCACCCCTGGCCTCTCCCCTACCCCCCATCCCAGGTTTGTTGGAGGCTCTGAGGGACGTGAAGGCATCCTTCCTGGGGATAGGGTCCTTCAGAAGCCCTTCCGGCCTTGGCCCAAGGAGTCTCCTTGCTGGCCGTCCTGGCCTAGCAGATCCGGGGAGTCAGGTCGGACAGCTCGGAGGTCCCTCAGCCTTGGCCAGGCCTCTGTCAGCGGAGCAGGGCTTGGGAGGACTTCGGCAGGCCTTTTGGATGCCAGTTGCGCTGCGAAGGGGGGACGTCTGGAGGCTCCCTCCTCCGCGCCCTTCCCCGGAGCCATAGATAGGCCGCAGTGGTCAGGCGCCTGACCGTGTTTCCTGAGGCCTCTGCCTAGCTACTCGCGGCTTGGGCGGCCTGCTGAAGCTGCCTTGCAGCTGGCTCCCCTCAGGCGTCACGTCTCCTCCTGCTCCTGGCCGACCCTCTCTCTCTCTCTCTCTCTCCCTCTCTTTCTCCTCTTCCTCCTCCTCCTCCTGCTGCTGCTGCAGGGGACGTGGCGCTGAACCAGCCGGACCTGTGCGTGTACCGACGGGGGCGGAAGAAGCGGGTGCCTTACACCAAGCTGCAGCTGAAAGAGCTGGAGAGCGAGTACGCCGTCAACAAGTTCATCAACAAGGACAAGCGGCGCCGCATCTCGGCCGCCACCAACCTCTCCGAGAGGCAGGTCACCATCTGGTTCCAGAACCGGCGCGTCAAGGACAAGAAGATCGTCTCCAAGCTGAAAGACACCGTCTCTTGATCCGGACACACACGCCCCGCTCCACGGGCGGGAACGCGCGCGAAGGCCCAAAGACTGGACGGGAGAGGAACCCCCACCCCCACCAAGAGAGAGAGAGACTTGAAACATATTTAATATCCCCTTCCCCACTCGCCCTGCCCCTCTGGGACAGGGTGGTGCTATTTTGTGGACCTTCTCTGTTGTTGTTTTTTGTTGTTGTTTTAAGGCTAGAAGGGCCCTCTGGCCTCGGAGGCGTTCTTCTTCCGTGGTATTTGGGCAGCTTCGGTGCGCATGTGCGAATGCGAGTGCGGGAGACAGTGGGTGGAGGTGTGTTCCAGGCGCAGTCGCAAAATTCTTCTGCTAACTGAACCCCCTTTTTCCTGAGGCGCCCCGGGGGCGCCGAGCAGGTTCCCAGCCCTGGCCCTCCCCAGTCCCGAATCGGCCAGTGGCTCCGGAAAGGGCGACCGCCAGGCCGAGCTAGGCTTTTTTGAGTGCCGGGGATCGTGGAGGCAGGAGGCGGGCCCTGACCCCCGAGGCCGGACATGTGAGAGGCGCCCCGGGGCTCTTGCGCTCCCGCAGTGGAGCTGGCCGGCCTGATCGATGCCTGTCTGGTAGGGGCCAGATGCTGAGGGCAGCTCACTCCAATTCTAAAGGCCATCACCTCCCATCAGCCTGCGTTTGACAACCGCAGTGGTGGCGCCCGCAGACGCCTGTCTGTCCATCGGTCTGCTCCCCCCTCCTTCAAGCAAGGGCAGCGCTGGCAAGAAGCTGGGAGGGGACCGGCGGTCTGGTTGGATGGCGGGAAGGAATCGTCCTCTCTGGCGGCCAGGGGTCTGGCACTGCCCCATCCTATGACTCGGAAGGCCAGGCCCACCGGATCCTGAGCAGACCCGAGGCCCAGCACCGGCGGCCCCGCCCCCTCCGGTTCCCTGACACTCACGGGTCCGTCAAAAAGCTCCGTGGTCGGCCGGCCGGTCGGTCTCGCTTTGCGCTTGGTTCCGTTCCTCTCCCCTGGCAGCCTAGCGAAGGGCAGGCGCCACAGTGGCCGGAGGTCCAGCGGCTGACGCCGACCGTGCCTCTCTGTCTCGTTGTATAAAGGTGTGTATAAATCGATGTGTATTTTTATATAAATATGGGGCGCCCTTTTCTTCTGCGCCGCCGCCTCCTCCTCTGCCTGATGCCTTGTCTCTAGCACCAACGCGAACTTTTTAAACTTTTTCCCCGACGTCGGGAAAGTTCTGCTCCAAAACGTGCAAGTGGTGGGCGGCTCTTTGGAAATTAGGAAATGAAACGGGTGTCAATGAAAGAAGCAATAAACGATGACAGAAAAACCAAACCCAACCGAAAAGGCCTTCTGGTTCAGTAGCCACCCGCGTTTTGGGTATTTTCTACCCCCGACCCATCCATGGGACACCAAATTAGGCTGAGGACAATCGAGGCTCCCCGGAAAGAGTCGCCAAATCTCTGTTGGGGGTGGGGGGGGTGCGCCCATCTGCGCCAAGATTTCCACCGAGGCCTGGGGGGGGTCCCCCGGAAAGACTAGCGCATCCCTTGCGCACCCATGAGTGTGTGTGTGTGGGTCAGAATGGAATACACAGTGCCTTGGCATTGTGCTATTAACACGCTGGGGAAGCAGCTCAGGACACGATTCCGTTTTTTTGGGGGGGGTTAGACTCGAGGTGAGGACCTTAGGCTCACTCACAGAACACAGTGAAGCCTACTTCCGAGTAGACATTCCCTTTGCACGCTCCTGTGAGTCTGCGCCCCACGGGACTTTTTTTTTAATTTAAAAAGGGAGGCTTACTTCGGTGTATGAGTGCGTGGGGATCGGGTCCTAGTGCATTCAAAGCGGCAAGAGGAATCCAGCTAGCCTCCCGTTTTTAATTTTCACACAACATTCCCCCCCCCCCGCGCGCCCAGCGCCTCCCCTCCCCCTCCCCCCTTCTTGTTTTCATCTTCTCCCGGCTTTCATCTCTGCTTGGCACGAGAGGCGACCTCTCAAGCTGCGAACGATTTCGCCCGTGTTCCTCGCTCGGCAGCCGCGGATAAAACGGGGCCCGTTTCAGTGCCAAAGGCGGGGAGGAAAAGCGGCATTCTCGTGGAGCCATCTGGGTTTCCTTTATGATTTTCCTTTTTAAGGGCGGCTTTTGTCTTCAGGGAGATTACGTTGTGGGGGGTTTGTGCGTGTGTGTGTGTGTGGGGGGGGTTCTTTTTTTTTTTTTTTTAAGTATTTTTAAAAGTAATTTAAGGAGCTTTCCCTCCAAAGCAGGTACGTGAACTGCTGCAAGGCGGGCCAAAGGACATTTTGCCTTCCTCGGTAATCTGGGATTCACTTGGCTGAGCTGAGGCCTAGAAAGCGCCGGGAAGCAAAGTCTGAACCCTCAGGGCCCTGTTGGTGAATCTCAGTCCGCGGAGGTGGAATCCGTGGAATCTCCGAGATATATTCCCCATCCATTCCATCTAGTACAGGGGTAGTCAAACTGCGGCCCTCCAGATGTCCATGGACTACAATTCCCATGAGCCCCTGCCAGCATTCGCTGGCAGGGGCTCATGGGAATTGTAGTCCATGGACATCTGGAGGGCCGCAGTTTGACTACCCCTGATCTAGTATTTTGAATTCCTTCCTCTGTTGGTGGGGTGTATTTTGGGGAGGGGGAGTTCCCGCCCGTACGGCAGGAGCCCCGCCCGTCCAGTTTGGTGTAGTGGTTAGGAGTGCCGACTTCTAATCTGGCATGCCAGGTTCGATTCTGCGCTCCCCCACATGCAACCAGTTGGGTGACCTTGGGCTCGCCACGGCACTGATAAAATTGTTCTGACCGAGCAGTGATATCAGGGCTCTCTCAGCCTCACCCACCCCACAGGGTGTCTGTTGTGGGGAGAGGAATGTGAAGGCGACTGTAAGCTGCTTTGAGTCTCCTTCGGGTAGGGAAAAGCGGCATATAAGAACCAACTCTTCTTCTTCTTCTTCTTCTTCTTCTTCCTTTCGCTTAAAATCTCTCATCTTCCAAACGCTTTCTCGGATCTCCCTCTCTTTCAGTTCAAAGGACTGTCTTCTAACCTCAAAGGCCTCACACCTTCCTGCACCAAGCAGCCGGGTTATGGGGACTGCCTCCCTGGATTAAAAAGAGAAAGCAAACAGATTTCTGTGGGGCCGGAAACACAGAAACCCCCATCACCCCTTTAGCAACCCCGCCTCATCGATTTTACAGAAGACGTGTTTTTAAAAAGCTTCATTCAAAGATGAGGCCCGTTATAACAATATGGCAGGTTATATATGGCCTTTATTAGTATGTATTATCAAGTCCTTTAATGTCTATTCACGTTATTCTTATTATTAAGCCCCCATGCAGCCAAAACCAATTGTCACGGGAGGAAATCTAAGTGAGCGAATACATTCAGATCCTGCAAGATTGCTTTCGGTGGAAGGCAGTCCCGTTAAGACGCACGACCGACCGCCTAGTAGCAGTCATAAGAGGAGTAAATCCTGCCAGCGGTAGCAAACCATAACAGGAGCTGCTCCTGCCCCCCCCCCCACTCCGCCTGCGACAAATGTTCAAATTCGCATCTCAAGTGAAGCAACCGACCCAGCGGATATGCCTGGCCCTCCCTGCCCTCTGACTCCCAGAGGTGAACTCTGTTGCGGTCAATTAAATGAAAAGCAGCCCTCACCCCAGCTGGATCTGGCATTTTAGGGGAGCTTGGCAACTGGGATTTCCCACGTGGAAGCACATTGAAGGCGCCTTACCCAACGTGTGTGCAAAGCCCTTACTTCCAAAGAGTAGTAAAGTCACATTCCCGCCGCCCCCCTGCAGGTTTTGTGTGCCACAAACTTGACCTATAAACCGATGTCTTGCGATCTGGGCCGCTCCTTCGAGAAGGAGCCTGCGGAACAACCTGGGACTGCTCCGGAACACTCCGAGTGTGCGGTCGCGGAAGACCTCCGTTGCTGAAGCAGAAGGAACGCGGAAAGGGGGAGTTTGCCCAGAGTGCCGGATCAACAGGGCGGAAGGCTCCCGCACTCGGCTCTCCATGATCCATAAAGCTGCCAAAAGTACATGGGGGAAGTGGGTAAGGGTGAGAGGCTCTCTTAGGAATTGTGCCTGGTTCAGCCCCATATAATCCCACGCATAATTAAGCAAGCCCCCCCTCCCCAGCAGAGAGACTGCAGGTACAAGAGGCATCCCCGCCCCCGCCTGCAATCTGCAAACGCTTCGAAGCAAGTCCCGTGATTCCCGCAGCTCTACTCTAGAATCAAGGCGGGGAGTGCGACCCACAGCGGTTCCACTAGGAGCTGACTGCGGAGGCCCCAATCCGCTCCCTCGCCTTTGTTCTTTGCCTCATGGACGCTAGCCAGGCTGGTTTGTCCCAAACTGGGACGGCTGCGGGTCGCCCTGCGGCGCCCTCTCCCAAACCGCTCCTGGGAAAAGGCGAGGGTTGGGTCGCTCGCAACCAGCGGGGGCGGCTGAGACCTCCGACGCCCGCGACACAAAGAGGCTCGCCGCGCACGGGCGCCGGATTCCGGGCCAGGCCGGAGGAAGGCCGTGCGATCGGTGGTGCAATACTGCCATCTGCTGGTCGGACTGCGGCGTAGCTCTTGGGGCCGGAAAGACACGTTCCCGGCCCCAACCTACCAGAATTCAAAATGGATAAACGTCATGTGGTGCATTTTAAAAAATGCCAAGAACGTTAAGGGAGAGGGAAGGGTAGAGTTGTATTTGAATGGAATGTTAAAATGGTATTTGATTTTTAAAAATCCGGATTCCATAAATTACCGTTTTGGAGGAGAGTAAATCCTGCACAACCCAGTGGATTAAGTGTGGAGTAAATCTCACTGAGATATTTCCAAATAAATGTGGGAACTACATGGGTTTCCCTCCCCCCTCTCCTTCTGAGTTGAGGCTTTATTGAAAACGAGTGTTTCTGTAGTCCTGTAAAAATAGTTTGGGGAATTAGTCCTTTCTGTAGTCCCCCAAAAATAGTTTGAAGAATTTCTTTGGTGTAACTGCACAGGGCTACCCATTGTTGCACGGCCGGAGGGGGGGGGGAGTTACACACCCACGAGGGAGTATATGTGCCCCTACATGTCAAAAATACTAACATATATATTATATGTAAACATATAAATAAATATGGGAGGGAAGGGTGGTGAGAAAGAAAGAAAGAAAGAAAGAAAGAAAGAAAGAAAGAAAGAAAGAAAGAAAGAAAGAAAGAAAGAAAGAAAGAAAGAAAGAAAGAAAGAAAGAAAGAAAGAAAGAAAGAGGAAGGAAGGAAGGAAGGAAGGAAGGAAGGAAGGAAGGAAGGAAGTTTTTTTGTGCTGTTTTTTTACTACCCAAAGGAGGCTCAAAGCAGCCTCTAGTCGCCTACCCTTCCTTTTCCTGCAGCAGACACCTTGCTGAGAGCCCAGAAAGACTGGCCCAAGGTCACCCAGCTGGCTGCATGTGGAGAAGAGGGGAATCAAACCCAGCTCTCCCTATTAGAGGCCACTGCTCTTAAGCACTACGCCAGGTTGGTGTAGAAACCAGAGTTATTTCTGTACCGCTTACTTTTACACACACGCCAATATACAAAAGCGGGTGGTGTTGGAAACTGAGACCGGGTCTTCAGCACTGGTTACCTTTACTTGAAAGTAAACTCTGCTGACTCCCATAAAATTGCAGCCTCACCACATGTGGAGGAAATCCATTGAAAGTGACTGCAGAAAATTGTTCTAATGCACGGCAGAGACCTCTGGGATCTGGAAAGCAACAAAGGGGGAATGAAAATCCTTGGGATCAATGCCCATTTCCATGTTATCAGAATTTGGGGTATATGTGTGTGGTGTATGTGTGTGTGTGTGGGGGGGGGGTAAGGCCCTTGAATTCCAGCCCTACACAATCCTGTGGAATTGCTGGGCTACTTCTGGATAGGTGCTACTAGGCAGGCCGAAGGAGCTCCTCCAGCACAGGGGACTCCCCTAGCCTTGGCAAATGCTCAGGCTGTCAGTCTTAAGGAGGTTTAAAGGGGTCGTGGAAGCACAGGCAAGTCTTTTTGGGGAGAGCTGACCACTCTCCACCCACCCCCAGGATACCTCCATCAAAACAACTGTCTGAGGGTCTCCTTCCCCTTTATTCAGGTGCACTAAACTGTTCTAAAACCTCTGACACAAGAATAATTGGCTAGCATTGGGGGTTAAGGGGTGGGATTTACCTTGGGTGCTTCCTTCAGGAAAGGCAGGGGTAGTCAAACTGCGGCCCTCCAGATGTCCATGGACTACAATTCCCAGGAGCCCCTGCCATTCGCTGGCAGGGGGCTCCTGGGAATTGTAGCCCATAGACATCTGGAGGGCCGCAGTTTGACTACCCCTGGGGAAAGGGATAGCTAGTTAGTTAGGCAGACAGACTCCCGGCCCCCAGCGCCTCTTGAGCTAAACCGGATCCCAGAACTTCAAGCCAAGAACGGTGCAGAATCGTCAGTGGCACGATAAGGCACCCGCTGGTTCCCAAGTGATCAGCATCATCCGTAAATTGTTACTGTAGACTAAACAACCCTCCCCCCCCAAAAAAAACCCCACAAAAGCTTCAAAGGAAGTTCTGTGCAGGATTCACCCATGAGGCCCATTTGTGCGGTTTTCGGTGTTGGGACCCTTGAGATTTAGATTGATAAATGCTTAACGATCTCCATGAGTTGTGTATGTCTATTCTTGCACATGCAGAGTTTTGTAGACTGTAAATATACACACGTGACTTTCACGTTCAGGTTCTGCGTATGAATTTGACATAGCGACCGCCTCCTTTCCTTGTACTGTCTGTCACGCAAAGACCCCTAGAACGCACGGTAATGTGTACGCATAATAGGTGTACGTGCAGGTAGGTACACACCCCACACCAACAGAGATGCAGCCCAAGCTGAGCCTTTAATTCTCCAGCGACATCAAGGGCACTTGAGTTTCATGCGTGCTTAGGCAGAAATAAGTCCCAGGCTAGTAACGGGTTAGTTCCCATGTAAATGCGCAGGACCTTAGACAAGTATTCGTTGAAGGTTCGGACAGAAAACGACCTGATTTGCCTTTTCGTATTTTAAGGTAACTAGGAGAAGTATTGGGTCTGGAACCTGCAGAGGGAAGGGGCAAACCAAACAGCACATAAATAATTTAAGCATTTTGAGAGCATCGGGCATTGAAATCGCCACTTAGGCTGGCCTGCATATCTCTGTGCCGCTAAATAGTTTTCACGCCAACTGGATTAAGGCTTCGGTGCCAGGCACAGGTAGGAGGAATTCACTTGGAAGCAAGGTCAGAAGGAAGGTCGACAATTTATGCTCAGCCTCTCACCTGGATGGATGGATACCTGTGCATATGCAGGAGGATGTGAGACTCCAACACTGGTGACGGGTACATTCACCTCACTACTACTACTACTACTACTACTACTACTACTGTTTTTGTTGTTAGATTCAAGTGGGTAGCCATGTTGGTCTGAAGTAGTACAACAAAATGAGAGTCTAGTAGCACCTTTAAGACCAACAAAGATTTATTCAGGGCGTGAGCTTTCGAGTGCAAGCACTCTTCCTCGGACTATGAACTCCTTACATGACAGGGCATATATAGCAAAAATTAATTCTATTACAAAGAATTATCATTGGCTGTATTTGGTTGTGTGACACAGTCTACTAGTCAGAATTAATTTTTGCTATATATTCCCTGTCATATAAGGAGTTCTTAGTCTGGCGAAGGGTGCTTGCCCTCAAAAGCTCACGCCCTGAATAAATCTTTGTTGGTCTTAAAGCGGCTACTGGACTGTACTGTTGTTGTTGTTGTTGTTGTTGTTGTTGTTGTTGTTGTTGTTGTTGTTGTTGTTCTGCAGCTGGCACGAATTTTCCCTTCAGGGATGGAGGCTGGGGCCTGGAAAGAAAACTTGGTTGGTCGTGAACGTGACAGAACACTTTAAGGGAAGTGTGTGTATCAGATGCATCCTACAATCCCAAACACTCAGACCTTTGTGAACCCTTTTGAAGTCAAAGGTGACAGGCCGCTTGTGATTAGGCTGTTCGGCACACTCTCCCTTGGCCTTCCTAATCTCTGTCTGTCCCTCTGTCTGTCCACCCTCTCTGTTTTCACTTTGGCTCGCGTTTAAATGTTGTGAGCCGCCCCCACCCCCCACCCACCCCCACCCCCGGAAGAGCAGCATGGACATTTCCAAAGGCAGGACTCCGTCCCTCCCCGCAGACGAAGGCCTGGCTCCAGGGCGAGATGGGCTCCGGTTTCCCGAGGTCTGGGGCTGGCCTCCCCACTGTCCGTTTCCAGCTGTCCATTTCCCGCCGCCTCCGCAAGGAGCCGGCCAGGACTGCGGACTTCTGCAACAGAAGCTCCCTTCGGCGGGCCAAGGCCAAGGGGGTCTCGGGGCCGTGGAGGGGAAGGGGGCGGCGGCAGCTTCTGCTGCTTCTCCTGCTGCTGTGGGGGGGGGGCGCCCGTGGGGAGCGGCCTGGGGTGACCGTCCGGGCCCGAGACTCGCGGGCAGAGCGAAAGGGCGCCCTGCTCTCTGCCAGGAGGGAACCTGAGCAGAGCTCCGCTCAGAACCAGCTCCAATAGGCAGAAGGGGAGGGGGGGACACGGGGAGCGGCTGGAAATCCGGCCAAGCGGCTCAGCTTATTTCGGAGCCGGGCCGGCCCTTAGGTCGCCTGCGGGGGACAGAGGCGGGGTGGGGGGGCTGGGGGGGATATCAGGGCGTTAAAGGACCTTCAAGCTTGGGGGTCGGAAACCAGCCCGGGCCACTGCGGAGTCAGTCGGGCCGGGGGTGGGGTGGAGTGGGGTGGGGTGGGGGGTCCCGTCGGTTTCGCCTCCGGGGAGCCCGCCCTGAGCCCACCGCTGCGCACCTCTGAGCGGACGGCTGCCAGATGGCGACCGCGCAGGCCTTCAAGGGACAGATATCCGAGGAGCGGAGTCGGCCCGTGGGAGAAGAGACCCCCCTCCCGAGCCCAGACGCCTCGCAAGGATCCTTCGGCCGCGGCGCGCTGGAGGGGCTTTGTCTGCCTTCGCGGCGGAGGGGAAACGCCCGCGCTCGGCCGGTCGCTTCTGATCGTCCTTGTTCAGATCATCTGAACGGGTTTTCGCTTTCCGCTCCACTCTCCCTCCCAGCAGCTCAGAGCCGAGCCCGGCGCTCTCCCTGCCGCCTCCCGCATTTCACGCTCACAACCGCGCTGCGAGGTAGGTCCGAGCGAGCGAGCCGGGAAACACGACCAAGCCGGGATTGGAACCTGAGACTCCCGTATCCGGGCGCAATATTCCTGCTGCGGGTTTAAAAGCAGAGCAACCGGGGTGGGGGTGGGGGTTGCTCGGCGGGAAACCGGCTCGATCCCCCGTCCTGCCGCACCGGCTTTTGAGGGAAGGTCAAACTCGCTTCGGCAGAAGCCACCAAGGCCGTGGGGACCCTCGAGATCTTATAGTCTATCGGGGATCCGACTGGACTGGGAGCCGACTGAGCGGGGCTGCGCTCTTGTGGCGGGTTCCTTGGGAGTAAAGGGCCGCTGAAGGCCGCTGAACTTCTTTCGGGCCAGAACAAACTCGCAGCCGAAGGCCAACCACGTTTCGCTTGGGGTTCCCAGCTTTCGTCCACCCAAACAGGCTGCGGGTGTGAGGGGAGACCCTAGGACGGAGCGGGACTGGACGGCGCCGTCGCGGGGCGGCGGGATGACTTCGCCTTCAGGTTTAAAGTTGTTTTGTTCCCCTGGGAAGGGATGGAAATGCACACGGTGGGCTCTGCCCGGACAAAGTGCAGCAGGAGCGGTCAAACACGCTCTCCACTCCCCCCCCCCCCGGGTGGTTGAGAGCAGGGGGGGGGGAGTTCGCTCCGTGAGGCCGCTGGAGTCTCCGGCCCAGCCTTTCGGTGCCTTTGTTGTTGTTCTGGGCACCCTGCGCCAACACAGCAGAACTGCTGCCACTTCTTGCGTGTTGTTGTTGTTGTTTTCCGGTACGCGATGTGCATTTTTCTCCTTGCGGAAACACTTTGGAGTCTTGCGCCATTTCAGTCGGAAACTCAAAGGGATCCGTCACCGTCCTGGCTTTGCCTTCGCTGCGCCCCCGAAGTCAACTAATCGGGGCCACAGACGCCTTTTACGGGGTGGGGGGTCCCCATCAGACCTCCCCCCCCACCAGCTCCCACAGCCCCAAATCTTGATCAGGGAGGTTTTTGGGGGGAGGGGGGGAGAGTCTAAACATCGCCTACATCTGTAGACAATATGTTGTAATACAAGACTATAATACTCTATATAGTGTCTTTAAAATTAAACAGCTATCTGTGTGATTCGGTGGGTAACCGTGTTGATCTGAAGTAGATGAACAAAATTTGAGTCCAGGGGCAACTTGAATACCAGCAAATTTTTATTCAAGAGTGTGTGCGTGCAGACTTATTTTTCTGAGGAAGCGTATCTGCTCAGGAAAGCTGGTCTTAAAGGTGCCCCTGGACTCCAATTTTGTCCTGCTGTGGTACCATCAATTATGTTGAAGATTGCAAGAAATTCCCTGGTCATTCATACAGTAGAATAAAGCATAGGATAGCATACCATAGCGTAGAATAGCGTGGCGTAGTGTAGTGTGGTATAGCACAGCATAGAGCGGTGTAGTGTGGCGCAGGGTAGAGGAGGGTAGGCAAGGGTCGCCAGAGAAGCGCAGGATAGTAGAGATCAAAGCGCAGGAAACCGCTTGAGTCCAGGGGCACCTTTCAGACCCCACCCCCCACCCCCAAGTTTCATTCTGGGCACGGGCATTCCTGGGTACGCGCCCTTCCCCAGCTCACATCTTGGACGACACTCGGCTGGCCTCCAAGGCGCCCCTGGACTCCGAGCGTGGACTAAACTCGAAGGGAGCCCCGCCCCACGAGCCGAGCCCGGCCCCCCCCCCCCCGCCGCGCAAGACGGGAGAGTCTTTTTCGCCATGGAGAGGGGGAGGGGGAAGACGCCCAAAGGGTGCGAGGCGGGCGGGCTGCGGGGAGGGGGGGGGGGTCCGGCAATTTCTGGGACCCGTTCATGGCCGTGCGGGAAGCCATGATGGAGGCCAGGAGCGCCGAGCCAGTCTTCATCGGCTCTGACAGGGCGGGAGCAGGAAGCGGCGCCATCATGCAGGTTGAAGGCTTTTTCAGGGGGAGAGGGAGGGGGTCTTCTGAAACGCCCCCCTCGGCCTGCCCCGAAGGCTCCCTCCCTCCCTCCCTCCCCCTCCCCATCCCTGATGCTCCGGGGCCCTCCTAATATTTCCAGGCGCTCCCCCCAACTCCTCCTGGCCGCCGAGGACGCTGGAGATGGTGGCTCGGGAGGGATCCGCAGTGCCGCGTCCTCCTCCAGCCGGGCCAGGCTTTCGGGGCTGATCCGCGGGAGCCAGCCGAGGCCGGCCGGGGTTGCCTTGGCCATGTGCGAGCGCAGCCTCTGCCGCCCGGGCTACTCGGGCCCCCTCCTCAACCTGCCCCCCGCCGCCGCAGACTCCTTCTACTTCCCGGGCCTGCGGCCCACCGCCAGCCCTCCGCTGGCCGCCTCCCTGCCCGCCCTCTCCTACCCCCGCGGCTCCTTCGCCTGGACGCAGCCGGGCAGCCACGTGCTGGGCGCCCCCTCCTCGCAGCCGCCCTACCTCGCCGCCACCGGCCCCCTTCCCCTCGCTCCCCAGACGGAGGATCCGGAGGGCCCCCCCAAGCACTGCGGCCCGCAAGGCGCTGCCAAGCTGGGCAGGAGTAGGCCAAGCCGGGAGGCGGACCCCGGCGCCACGGGCTCCAAGGAGGACCTCAAAGCCGCCATCCACTTGAACCTGACGCTGCCGCCCGCCGGCGCCCCCCCGTTGAGTCGCCGAGCTGCCCTGCAGGACGGTACGGAGAGAGGCAGAGCACTCCCGGACCCCGACCCCCGAGGCCGCGTTCCTCCCCAGCGGTCCTGCCCGGGCCACCGGGCCCTTAGTCCTGTCTAAGCCCTTCCCCGGACCTCGACGTGAGTCCCCTCCCCTCCGGGAAGCGGCCATCCTGGGAAGGGCTCAGCCCCGCTAGCTCCTCCGGAAGAGCGCCAGTTCCCTACTTCGGCCCTGAAACCTCCCCGGAGGCTCTGGCGGTGCCGGCAAAGAGCTCTCCTCTCTCCTCTGCCCCTTCCTCCCCTCCTTCCCGCCCGAGAGAGAGGGAGCCCCGCCGCCGCCCTCGCCCAACCTTCTCGCCGCGTCTCTTGCAGGTCTGCCCTGGGGCCTGAGCCCCGGGAGGTCGAGGAAGAAGCGCAAGCCCTACTCCAAGCAGCAGGTCGCCGCGCTGGAGAGCGAGTTCGGCCTCCACGAGTTCATCACCCGGCAGAAGAGGAAGGAGCTCTCGCACCGGCTCCACTTGAGCGACCAGCAAGTCAAGATCTGGTTCCAGAACCGGCGCATGAAGAAGAAGCGGGCGGCGATGCGCGAGCAGGCGCTCTCCCTCTACTAGCCGCGCCGCCCAGCGCCGGGGAAGGGGAAGGGGAAGGGGAAGGGAAGGGCGGGTGTCTCGCGGTTAATCATGAACTTGCCTCTGGCTTTGCTCCCGCCGGCCTCACGCGGGGGGGGGGGGGAGAGAGAAGGATGCCAGGAGACAAGGCAGAGAGGGGATCTCCCCTTTCCTCTCCAGACGCACCCTTGGGGGCTCCGGGAATGGGCGAAAGGCTCCTCTTTTAACCGAAGGGTAAGGGGGAAGTCCCGACCTCAGAAAAGGAGGAAAAGAAAGAGGGTGTCAGTCTCCCCCACCCCCCTTTCTCCACTTTGGTTTTTTAAAAAAGAAAGAATAGAAATCCGTCCACCCTTCCTCTCTGTCCGGTGCTTGGCGCTCCCCTCTTCTCGTCCCTGTTTGCAGACAGCTCTTGGCTGGGGCGACTGAGGGGGGGGCAGCACCCTGGTGGGCCAAGTGCCGGCGCCCTGCTGGGTCTGCGGGGTGGGGTGATGGGCGGGAGATGCTCTTGAGGCCCGACGGGACAGTGGAGGAAGAGAGTTGCAGGGCCGCAGGCACCCCCTCCCGCCTTCCTTCCTTCCTTCCATTTTTTATTTTTTAACAAAGGGGACAGACTGTCCAGGGAGAGGAAGGACGCCGGGGGCTCTTGAAAGGATGGGAGGGTCGAATGTGTGGCCTCCGTGGCTTGGCCGAGCAGCCCCCAGAGGTCTGCGACTCCACGAGTCCAGCCTGCGACTCCATCGGCCTCCGACCGATGTCCAGATGTCCAGTTGCTCCAAAACAAAACAAAACATCTCTTCGGGAGCACTGCGGGATGTGTGTGGTTGTGTTTGTGAGGGGGGGCGGAGGCAGGCAGAGAGCCATCTCGGACGGAAAGGCAGCTAGGGAAGGACCCTTTCTGAGTCTGCCCCACCCGTCCGGGGAGATCGGTGGCGGCCGAAATTCTGCCAGGCGGGCTTACCTGGTTGTAAAGGATCTCCTTGGCCTCTCCCACCCCCCAAGCGCCTCGAGGAGAGAGTGGAGTGAAGAGAGACTGGGAGCGAACCGGGTCGGGAGGGCCAGGTGAAGACCCTTCTCTTCGTGGAGGCCGGACCGGGGTCTTTGTTCCGAGGGTCTCCCTCCGACCCCGGCCTGTTGGCTTCTCCTTCCGAAGGCCCACCCTGGCCGGGGTGGGCGCTGCCCTGGAAGGAAGGCTCCCGGGGCCAGAGAAGCCGCGGACCACTCTTTCCTCCCTCGGCGGACACCTGAAATCCGGCGGGGAGGACGGCAGAACCAGCAAGCAGATGGCGGCTCCGTCGCGGCTGAAGGGAGCCCTCTCTCTCCGCGCCCAAGGCGGACGGACGCCCCGGCCTCCCTGCTGGCGGGCTGCTCTTCAGCCGGACGTGGCCTGCCTCCCCCCTCCCCAGCCTCAGTCCCGGCCTTTTTGGCTTGTGGCCGGGCTCTGCCTCCCCGCCTGCCGCCATTTGTTTGGCCGCCGCGCGTCTTCGGTGCCCTTGGCGGAGCTGGCTGCCCGGCGGCCTTCGGCCTTCGCTTGACTTTGGCCTTGCCCCAAAACCGACAGCCCACCCAACAGTCCCCGCGGCACAAAGAGATGCCGCTCCGCCACCGCCTCGGCCGGCCTCTTGGCCCAGCCCCCGGCCCCCTCCCCAAATAGCTTGAAGCACAAAGGTGGTGGTGGAGGGGGGGGGGGAGAAACGACCCAGTAAACACGGAGATAATTGGGTCTGTGTTTCCATTTCGGTGCGCACAAGGCACAAGGCAAAAGGCGGGTGTGCTTTTTAATGTCTAGTTTGGGATCCTGTTATGTTGGTACAGGGCGCAGTTCGTGGGTGGGTGTTTTGTAAATCGAATCCTGTACATTTAAAAACAAAACAGCGTGGGTTGAGATGGCAATATTAGCTATTTTCTGGTCATTCGATTTCCGAAATCCCTCTACGACCGAGAGAAGAATTATTCACTTTCGGAGCTCTCTCCATCCTTCCAAATTGTTTGTGTAATCTGCGCATGAAGAAAAATAAAATAAAATGGAGATGGGGGTTGTATACCTTATGATTTTGTATTAATGGAAATAACGTTTTTGTTTTTTTTAGTATAGTCTGTGAAATGCAAATTTTAAACCCAGTTTTTGGTTTGATTTTAAAAACAACATAAATCTGAGTTATTTCACTGCAGCGCCCATAAAAGTGTTGGGACTGGTATTTGGCATCCGGGGGAGAAAATGCGATTCCGTGTGGTCAGGCCTTCAAGGCATCGCCCCAAGTCCTTACAACACACTGACAACCACCGAAGGGTCTTCCAGCGAAATATAAACCAGATCCATAAGCAGTCCGGGTTTCCAAAGGGCGAAGGACTCATCCCTTTGCTGTTCTCTAAATCTGGACAAAAGCTTCGCCTCTAGAGCTCTGAGATATATTTCCTGCAGGAAGGCTCTTTTCCCGAGAACGAAGGCCGAATTCGACGAGAATCGCCCTTACAGCCTTCCTCGGTGTTTTCCTTCCGAGGCAGAGCTTCCAGAATCAAACGGGGCGAATGAAAAAACAAAACAAAACAACAAAGATAGGAGGGAAAAGAAATCAATACCCGCTGCTAAAATTCATCTGGTTGGATTGGCGAAAATTAAACCCGAAAATAAACCCCTTCGCTTTCTCATGGGGTCCTTTTAATTAGGGAGATCACCCAAAGGGAAACGTTGAGCCTGATTCCCCCTTTTTTGGGGGGAGGGGAAATAAATTCATTTTCCTGTCGTCCTTGCTGCTGCTTTCAAAGATTAGCTTCCACCCATGTTTGCAAACATGGCAGCAGAGCCGAGCACACAAAGGAGACGGCGCCCGCCTGCTTGTTTCGTTCTGGATCCTTCTAGGTGTGGGAACCCTACCGCAAGGAATGGGGGTGGGCGGGAGACCCGGGAGGGAGAAAGAGCCAGGGGGCGTCGGAAACCTCAACCAGGTGGCCCTTGGCTGTTTTCCTCTAGCCCTGGACATTTTGGATTACACCCAAGCCCAGAGTCCAGGCCGAATGATGCATCCGTGTTCAAAAAGAGGACAGTCCCGTCACACCCAAATACGGGATCCGCACAGAGAAAGGGGCCCTGCTAAGGGCTCGATCCGATGCACAGTTACCCGGGAGCAAGCCCAGCTGGAGGCAGTGGGGCCGACTTCTGAGGAGGCTGGGTCAAGGTTGGGAGGGCATCGCCATTGCAGAGGAAGGGCTGGGAGAAACGGCGGAGTCAGGAAGGAGTCTGCTAGGGTGGCCAGCTTTTGGGGGGCTCGGCTAGAGGGGTGGGTCCACGCCCTGGGGGGATCGAAGTTCTGACCAGGGAGGAGAGTGACTTGGGAGAGGCCAGGACGTCGCTGTGTGAGGGCCGACAAAGGTGTTGGAACCAGACTAACAGAAGGCCACCGAGAAGGCAGATCTGGGGCCGCCGCAGACACCTTGTCCGGGTCCAGGGACGGGTGGTTTCGGGCTTCAAATGCATTCGTTGAGACATAAATCGCTTCAAGGCAATCTGGGATTTGTTCCTGAGTCCCCGTTGTTGGGATCACAGCCTCGGAGATGCCTGGTTCCCTTCCAGAAGAGGAGACATCGCGTCCTCTCCCCAGGCATACAGAGAAAGGCATTGGGATCGAATGGGGCTATGGTCGTAAGGGAGGCACAGATCTGTGTGCGTGTGTGTGTGTGTGTGAGAGAGAGAGAGAGAGAGAGAGAAATTGTGTGTGAGTTGTGATTCTGTGTGTAGATAACAAGACAATCTCTCTCTCTCTCTCACACACACACACACACACACACAGGCGAGATCCCACCCCGACATGCGTGTGGTGCCTCATGGGTGAGACATACGTGGCCATCGATCTTCCTTCTCCAGTCAGCCCCAAACCCGCATCTCGTTGGCGTCGGAGCCCGTCCTCCTCTCTGATAGGCTAAGCGGAGGCGCTTCCACCGCGCCTGGGAGTTTGATAAGGCGGCAAGGACCGTCCCCTCGGATGGTTGGGAATGGCTCCGGCCGCTTTTGTGTTTCCGAAAAGAGCATAAATAATTAAAGTTTGGCAGGGAGGAAAAAGCTTCGTTGCAGCACGGCCGTGGCCATAAACGAAATGACTCAGGACCTCTCTTCCCCAGTCAGTTTTTACGAGGGCTGCCAGACAGCGTCTGCTCACGTTCTCCAGATACTGAGGCGCCATAACAAAGTTAAGGTCAAGTTAGAGCCTTATCTTGGGTGGCACAAAACCCCGCACCTTCTCCAGCCAGGACCGGGGATCGTTTTTTTCCTCCCCGTCCTTCCACCGCCTCCCGAGGCTTATGCGGATCGTCCTCATTTTCCACCAAAGGGTTTTTGGGTTTTTTTTCTGTTTTGGGGAAATGCCACTTGGACTACCAGCCCCGCGGATGCCTACAGACAAGGAGAGCGGAGCGTGCAAGACGGCGAACGGTAAAGTCACGACCTTGATGCGCCGAAGGCGTCGAACCCGGGGCTGGGCGGAGTGCGGGCGAGGACCGGGAGTCCTTCTGAGCCCGTGGAAGCCCAAGGGCTCTGAAAGGCGGGACTCGGGTTAGGTTGGCTCCCTGGCTCAGAGGAGCAAGCGGACGAATTCAGGGTTGTCCTTGGCCAAGGAAACCCCGCGGGTGGGGGCGGAGGGGGGGGGGCTCGGAGCAGTGTCTCCAGAATGAGAGTGGTCCCTGGCCAACCCCCCCCTCCCCAGGGGATGGCCCGTCCTCCCGGAGGCAGCGGTCGAGGTGTCCTTGAACTTGAGAGGGTGGAACCTGAGTGACTCCGGTGCGAATCTGCAGAGGAGAAGCCTCCATGGCGGCGGCGCTGGCTGGTGATTTCCTGCGGGGTGGTGTCTTGGAGACGGGTGGGAGGCGAGAAAGGAGGGGAGCGCAGGGTGGTGGGCTTGCTTATGGTCCTTGCTGGAGGATCCCTGAGGGCACCGTCCAGGCGACCGGGCTTCGCCTTTCCCCCAGGGCGAGAGGAGGCGCAGGAGCCATTTTAGATGCGCAGTCGACTTGGGGGAGGGTGGGGGGAGGGGGAGGGCCCTTCGTTGCAGCAAACCTCCCCCCCACACACACATCTGAGCATTGGCACACAAGAGGCGGTGACCTGGCGTTTTTGTCCCTGTTGTTGTGGCGCATCATTTGTGCTTTGGGGGGGCAGCTTTGGGGGGGTTGGCTCTCGTGGGTGGCATGGTGCCCTGCCCAGCGCAGGCAAATTTGGCCATGTGAAGGATGGCGGCGTTTGGGAGCTGCTAGGCTCTTCCTTTCCCAACCGTGGGGGGAGACCCAGATTGAGGCTTCAAAAAGCAGTTTGGCCAGTCGCCTGGAGGCAGCCAAACCGCCTTCGATGGGGTCTGTCCCGGCTCCTTTGCGTGTCCTGAATGTCTCTGCGGCCGCTGACCGTCCCTCCGGCGTCCTGGGTCTCTCTGGGCTAGCAGAAGGAAGGTTCTTGGGGGAGGGCACCGCACCAGGCTGCGCTGGGATACGATGCAGTAGAAGCGCCGTCATTTCTGCCGCCAGCTCCCTGCAGAGAGAGTCTTATTAAACGGTATATATAACCCGTTCCTGGCATTAAGCGGGCGGCGGAAGAGCGCCCAGGCGAGCCGTCCCCGCTCGGCGCTATGCCAGGGCAATTTGGGGCAGAGCGTGGGCGAGTTTTGCCGTGGGGTCGTCCTCCTCTGCAGTGGAGGAACTGGGTCGCGTAGGGGGTCGCCAGCTTGCGGCGGCGCCACTTTCCCTCCGGTTCTTGTCTTAATTTTTCCCTCCGAAAGTCTCCCTCTGGAAACGCGCTCTCTCGGACACTTCAGAGGACCTGCTCAGGTTGACTCTTGTTTTAAGAGGAGTCCTCGGGCGGGGGCGAATCTGTGGATTTCCAGCCTCGTTGTCTGCGGGAAACATGTTTGGCACCCAGAAAGGCTCTGGGCAGAAGGGAGCTCGGCCGCGTAAACTTGACATTGTGCGGTGACGGGCGGGCAAAGGACCCGATGGCCTTGCTCGGGGACGCCGGAGTGGCCAGTGTTTTCCGGAGGGCTCTTCGTCTTTTCGTCTTTTCTGGGATTTCTCGGGGCGTCTCTCCGGCTTTTCCTGCGTACTACAGATGGTTTGATTTCCCACAACATTTGGTTCCTTGCGGCTGGAATGTGTGTATATTTTTAGAAGGAGAAATGTTGCCAAAGGCCCCTTGGAAAACGGGCGGCGCAGATCTTGGGACGGATGGGGCGGCTCTGCTTGGCTTTGTAGGGCGCTGCCCAAAATGTCCGTTTCCTTCCCCTTCAGATGACATTGCGAGTCTGCTGGGGAGGGGAGACAACTCTCCAGGGTGGGATCCGGCGTTTCCCGCAAGGAAATTGCGGCTCGGTTCGGCTGCGACAGCCCGGCCCTCAACAGGCGTAGAATTTGGGCGCCTGATTGGGTGAAAAGCGGAGTTGTTGCGGGGATGTTGCTTATGGGGAAAATCCGCCATGGTTTCAAGGGAAAAGAGAGTCTGGGGTCAAAGTGTATGTGTTTTTTTGTGTGTGTGTGTCTCTGAAGGCTGACTGAGCCCAGCCCTGGGGGAGCGAGCCCTGGAGACCTCCCCAAGTGAGCAGTCTAAGAGAGACCTTGGCTGGGGGAAGCCAGCCCAGATCCTCGGGGTGGGGGTGAAGGTGGGAATGAGCAGTCACAAGCCCTGCTCTGCTCCTCGGGAGGAAGGTTGGTCTGATCGGGGTCGACTGGTGGGAGGAGAGGACATGGAAGGGTGCCCCTCAGCTACTCCCTTGCACCGTCCTGGCCCTTCGGGTCTCCCCGGTTGCATTTCTGGCCTGCCGGTTGGCTTGACTTGACTCCCGGGCTGCGCGCGGCGCCCCTTCCCTCCCGGAATCGATGGCTTCGCCCCCCTTTCTTCTTGGCGGTGGGGCTGAGCGGCAGCCGTGGGGCGTAGGAGGCCTGCGGCGTAGGGGTGGCATTCCCAGGTGATTCGCTGCCCTACCTATAGCTAATCCCCACTTGGGGAGGCGGGAGGCAGAGGGGGGCGGAGGGGAAGCAGGAGGCTGGGGGAGGGGAGCGGGAGGGGAGGGGAGGGGAGGGGAGCGCTGGCGGGGGGCCCGCTCTGCCAAACGCACGGGGCGGCCGCTGAGCGGTGGGAGCGGGGAGGCTCCTTGGAAGCGCTCCCGGAGCGAGCCCTCGGCCAGGCGGGCGGGGGGCCGAGGGAGATAGCAGGACATTTCTCCGTCGCCCTCCGCCGTCACGTGACCCCAATTGCCAACTCGGAATCCATCAAGATGGGTCGCGCGTCAGCACCCGGTGGGCTTTCGCTTCCCCCCGCCGCCGCCGCTGCCGCCGCCGCCGCCGCCTCTGCCTCTCCTGCCTGCCGCCGCCGCCGCCTCTTGCACGGATAGATGGGGCTGCGCGGGCGGCCGGGCGCCCGGCTCTCCTGCCGCTGCCGTCCGCCGGCCCCCGGCCCCAGCCAGCCATGAGCGCCATGAGCGACTTCGACGACTGCGGGAGCCACGCCGCCGCCTCCGGCATGTATCTCCCGGGCTGCGCCGCCGCCTACTACGTGTCGCCCTCCGACTTCTCCAACAAGGCGCCCTTCCTGCCGCAGTCGCCCTCCTGCCAGGTGGCCTTCCCCTACGCCACCAGCCTGCCGGCCCACGTGCCCCCCGTGCGCGAAGTGGCCACCTTCCGGGACTACGCCGGCGGGGGCGGGGGCGGCGGGGCGGGCGGCGGGGCCGGCAAGTGGCCCTACCGGAGCCCCTACGCGCCCTACTACGAGGAGGTGATGCACGGCCGGGACTTCCTGCAGCCGCCCGCTCGCCGCACCGACGTGCTCTTCAAGGGCGAGCCCGTGTGCGGCGCCCACCCCGGCGCTGCCGCCGCTGCGGCCGCCGCCGCCAACTTCTACAGCGCCGTGGGCAGGAACGGCATCCTCCCGCAGGGCTTCGACCAGTTTTACGAGTCGGCGCCCCCCGCCGCCGCCCCCGGGCCCGAGCAGGCGGGCCCGGAGAGCGAGCAAGGCGACCTCAAGCCCGCCAGCGCTCCTTGTGCCAAAGCCTCGCCCCTCCCCAGCCAGGAGAAGAAGGCCGCCGGGCCGGGCAGCGCAGAGTCCCCCGCCGCCGAGGCCGGGCCGGAGAAGAGCAGCGCTTCAGGTAGGGCTGGAGTTGGGGCTGCGGGGAGGGAGGCGGGAGGGGGACTCCGGATGGAGAGGGGGCGAGGGCGAGGGACCGGGAGGCCTCCCCCCCCCCGGACATCAGGCCACCCCATCGCCAAGCCCCGGAGCCCCTGTTGCTTGTTCTTTTTTTTTTCTTTTTTTATGTGCGCTTTTATAAGCATCCAAAGCGCTTTTATAGATCCGATCCAGTTTCCTTTTGCCCCGTAAAGCCGGTTTACGATCTGAAAGCCACGGAGGTGGCCTTCGAAAGGTATCCTTCGGAGCGGGACAGGAATGGCGACCGAGGGGTCGCTTGGGGGCCTCGGTCGTTGCGGGGGCCAGTCCTGCTGAGCCAAGGAAGAAGGAAGCCCCTTTTCCTCGCGGGAGGAACCTGCAGACCGTCAGGGCTCCCGCCTGGTTGGGTGCCTTGGAAGAGCCGTGGCTGGAACAACGTTCGAAAGCCTTTTTTCCCTGTTAATGCGGAAATTTCAGGTCTGCTTAAAGGGAAGGGAGGGGGGCTGTTTCTTTGGCTCCGACCTCTCCGGGTGAAAGTTATCGAAAGTGATGCGGGCGCTCCCTGGACGTCCTGTGACCTCGGGGGGGTGGGTGGGGTGGGGTCACTGCCAGCTTTCTAGCCACGGAAGTGGCCCTATGGAAGAGGCTGAATTTAGAGCTAATTTTAGATGGCCTTTAAAAAAAAATGGAACACCTCGGATCAGATTCTCTTTTCTGTTTCTCCCCCCCCCCTCCAGTCATCGCCCAGCGTTCCCGGAAAAAGCGGTGCCCTTACACCAAGTATCAAATTCGGGAACTTGAGCGGGAGTTTTTCTTCAACGTGTACATTAACAAAGAGAAAAGACTCCAGCTGTCCCGGATGTTGAACCTGACGGATCGGCAAGTGAAAATATGGTTCCAAAACCGACGGATGAAAGAAAAGAAACTGAACAGAGACCGGCTCCAATACTTCACTGGGAACCCCTTGTTTTGAGAGGACAAACTTGGGGGGGCGGGAGGGGCGGGAGGGGGTGGCAGGGCCGAGGAAGCCCTCCTCGCCCGCTGCGACCTGCCGCCTGAGTTTGGGAAATTGGTTTACATGACAGCCACATTGCGGACATCACCGGTTTCCTGGCCTCCTGTTCAGCGACGCGGGTCCTTCCAACCACCCCTCGCCTACGGGAGATGCCCAGGACTTGGCGGAGCTGACCCCTCCCGAGGGGAAACTGGGTAAATCCAAAAGTCCATTGTCTTGATTTCTGTTTTGATCCGCTCATGACGTGCTTCTCCCCTTCCTTTTGGCCTGGTTGGGTCCTGCGCGCTTCGAATGTCGATGGAATTTGTGTTTTGAAGCAAAAGAAAGAAGAATTTGGGTTAAATGCGAGCGTCTCTCTCCCCCTTTCCTTTGGTGACATGTTGTGGGAAGACCCGTTCTGGCGAGTTGGCTGAGAAAGGGGGACATGTATACCCGCTATATAAATATCTATCTCTGTCTCTCTCCCCCCTGTACGAATCTCTCTCTGTGGTTGTCGGCCGACGGAAAGCATGGGGCTCACTGTCGTGTTGGTGTGAATAAATGGTTGCTAGCCAAGCTGGACTTGTATTTTCCCTTTCATGGCCAGCAAGGCCGCCTCGGGAGGGCCCTGGCCTTGCCCTTGAGGGAAGGGACCAACAGCAGAGTTCGGGTCTTTGCCTCCCTCCCACCTAGACTTCTCTAGAAACGGGCCGGTGGGGCCTCTAGCCCGACAAATCGCCCATTTGGGAGACCCTCAGCGGCCCAGCGGCCCCGTTTGGGGGTTGCGCAAGAGGGCTGCCCGCTCGCCTTCCCTGGCCAGAGCATGTAGCACCCCCAATCCGAAGAGGGCAGGATCAGCTCCGAGCGCCCGGCAGCCCCCTCGCTCCGAGCGCCCCCCAGGAGCATTAAAAAGACCTTCCTGGGCTCCCGAGAGAAGAGGTCGATTATTTTTCTTTTTAAAAACTATATATAGAGATATATATTCCCTTTCTTTTCTGAGGTTTCCGTGCACAGGAAAGGTAAAGCGGGTTGAAAACTGGTGTGTGCATTTGCAGGAAGTGAAGGAGCCCGCCCTAGGGAGATCGGGAGTGGAATGGCAGGTTTTAGCAGTCCTCCATTTAGGGCCAGGCCGGGAGACAACACGGCGGAACCCGCAGGGAGTTCTCCACGTTGAAGGGAGCGCCAAGCCCAGTTGCCAACTTAAAAAATAAATAAAGGAAGGAAAAGAAATAGAAATTCAGGACGAGGTATCCGGAGGGGTCCTCCTCTCCGCTTCATGTTGCCCGACCTGGCCGAGCTGTTTACAAAACCTTGAACTGTCTAGACAACCCCATAAAAGCCCAGCGCCTAAATAGCTTAATTGGCTTTAGATTATACACCTTATGGTAGGCCCCAACTTAAAAAAAAAATTGCAGGGGGGGTGAGGGAGGGAATGATTTCCGCAAGGAGCAATAAAGATGGGAGAAAGGAGTCCCAGCTTCTTAAACCAAAACGGGAGCGAGCGTCTCCCTCCCTTGGCGCCCGTTTCAACCCCAAACCGGGGTGCCTGAACGAAGAGGGGAGACACCGAATCAAGCTGAAGCTGCCCAACCCTGGGCAAGCAGGGCGCAAAAATTAAAATCTGAAAAAAATCTGAAGGCAGAAAAGCATAAGCCCCTGCCTTTGAACTTCCAAAATGTCAAGGTCGTCACCTTTAACCTTTCTGAATAATTAGGGAGCGCGGAAAGGTTCCTCTCTGATTTTCAGCCACCACCCAGACTCTTTCCCTTTTTTCCTCCCCCGGTTTCTCATTCCCCGCTTCCCCCTCCCCTCCCTCCCTCGGCCTCTCTCGCACGCAGCCAGCCACCGCCGCCCGCCCGCCCGCCCGCCCCACACACACACGCCTCTGACTGCCGCGCGATCCACATCGGCGCATCCGGAACCCTTCCTGGCCCAGGGCCTCCCCCCACCCCACCCCAGCCCACCGCGAGGAGCAGGGCAGGTCGCCCACTCTGCAGAGAGAGCTGATGTGTCGCAAAAAGAGGGAGAAAAAGCGAACTCCCCTTTATTAAGTTGCTCCCTTTAATATTTTCTTTTCAGGAAACGTCTCTTTGTTAATGAAAAAAAGCACAGCCGGCTGTTTCCCCCAGAAAAAATTACGCTTTGGTCTTCATGAACTCGGGAGATGATAGATAGATAGATAGATAGATAGATAGATAGATAGATAGATAGATAGATAGATAGATAGATAGATAGATAGATAGATAGATAGATAGATAGATAGATAGATAGATAGATAGATAGATAGATAGATAGATAGATGCACCCCTCTTCTGTTACATGTTATTTCCTTTCCATAGGAAAGGGACAGTGTAGATTCCTTTTCTTTCCTTTTTGTAGACCCTGTGGGATATCCTCTGCTTGAGGGGACGATCTTGAGGTTCTCGAAGGATTTCAGCTATCACGTGAAAAGAGCAGATATCCGCACTATTTGTTAAATAGTATTTGTCAAGGATTCGATGCACTCGATCGATCGCTCTCCTCCCAACGTAAAAGTATCAGTCATAGCCCCACATTTTAGAACAAAATAGAAGAACGCCAAGGCGCATTTGCCCATCATAATTGTCATTAATTATTTATTTATTATCTCTTCTTCCATATTATTTTTTAAAGAATAAAATAAAGGTTCAAGAGAAAAGGCGAAGAATAAGTCAGGCAGATTGGGAGGGGGAGAGAAATCTCCGGGTGCTGTGCAGCTAAATTCCACAAGAGGGCGCGCTAATATTCCAGAATGAATAATTCTCTTGCCGGTCCAAGTGTATTTCCTCCCTAATAATACAGCTACCAATAAAATACCTAATATATAAGCAACTATAAGATTTCAGGGCTTGGGAAATGAGAAAATAAAGCATAAACGAGATTTATTAAACAAGTAACTCACCACCGTGACGGTATCAAGACATATTTTATTTTAAAAGAAGATCTTGATCTTTTACCATATGGAACATCAGACCTTAAAAAAAAAAACTTATCATTTTAAAGAGGACTTAGTTTATCTCTTAAATTTCCACAGTCGAATGGAATTCTAATTGTTTCTTCTGAAAGTGTTGGAGTAACATCCCACGAATACAAATCTCCGTCGCTCGTCTTTAGAATGTTCTACCAGGCGAAGGCAAAAGGATAACGCGGTTTCCCAAAACGTAGCACAGGTTTTTGTTGTGGTGGTTTTTAAGTCTATCATCGGTAGCTGGTTAGGGCAAGGAGCAGCCCTTTCTCCAAAGAAAGCTTTGTTAACCAGAGATAAGAACACCTTAAACATGAGAATCTCTCTCTCTTTCCCTTCCCACCTAGAGCCGTTATGAACAAAATAGATTTGATTGCTAAAAATATATACAGTTCTTTAAAAGACATCCAGATGATGATGATGATGTTTTAAAATAGAAGGCCTTTTGAGGGATTTCTTCTCCAACGTTCTCAAAATGAATTGGCCAGTTTGGGTCCTTCCCAGGGACACGTTTTGAAGAATAAATTTGTAAAGAGGTAGAATTTCGCCATTCCCGCCTGCCTTAGGAAGAACCGCTGGGAAAGAGGCGACCGGGTGCTCCAATATACGAGACACATTCAAAGCCATCCCTAGGAAATGAGTCCCCCAGACTTTGTTTTCCAGAGGTTGGTGTGGCTCCTTGTTAGAAGTTCATTGTTACTCCAGTTACCTAGAATAGACTGCAATAAATAGGAGGGGGGGGGGGGAGAGGCCAGACAAGATCCCGCATTCTGAGGGATAAACAAGGCAAAATTGAGCTAGTTCAAAAGCGGCATAAACGGTACGGTGTCACCGGAATCTATTTTGAGATCAAATAATTGGGGTGGGTGAGAAATATTGTGCCTTCTTTTGACTTCCCTATGGTAAAATCATGCCGATTTGTGTGGATGGGGTTTGCTGTTGTTGATGTTTCCCCCCCCCCCCCGCTTTTATTCTTTAAACTTCTCCGCCTCTTTATCCCATTATTCCAAAAAGGGTTCATGTAACGTTTTGGCCGACTGTTCTGCATTTCGGGGCGCAGTTTGGCCATGCCGCTGTTGGGGCAGGGGTGTCAGGATTCGAACGAGATGCTCCCGGGTGGAAAAGAACCGCAGGTCAACAGGAGGCGAAAGAAGAGGGTTTTTTCTGAGAAACCGTTCGCTTGTCCCAGGCGTGGGTGCTTTCGGAACCGATTTTGCTTTAAAGAAATCTTTAAATCTGGGGGTGACAGTAGAAATATGTCTTCTGCGTGGTGGGGAAGCATCACTTTGCAGCTGCAATGTGCTTTGTATGTGTGCATGTACGTGTGGGTGGCTGGGCATCCGTAATGCACGCACATGCATACTCTGCCTACATATACATGCATATGTACGCTGCTCATTCCAAACCTTGGCATCGTCTCTCTGTCTCTCTGTCTCTCTGTCTGTCTCTCTCTCTTTGGGATGGGGCTGGGAGGACATTCGGTCACTTGGTGTTTTGGGGAGACATGATAGACACCCCTCATCTCAGTCTCTTTCTCGAGGCAGTTCTCAAATTCCTTTTGGGGAGTCGGTGTAAAAGGACGGTCGATGCTCTCACCCAAGAATATAGATATATAGATATATTTTTTAAAATATAAAAAGAGAAGGGATGGCTCCGTTGGGCCACAGCTGAGACCTTTGGTCCATGCCACCCACCAGCAGAAGAGCCTGAAAGCGATGCAGTCGCCCTCCTTCTCAGTAGCCCAAGAAAGAACCGCTGGGCGGATATTCTCCAACCTGGAATCTGAAACTGGCAGGAAAGATTCCATCCACGCTAGACTCGGCCGACCCAGCGTTTCTAGTGGTTCGAGGGTGTAAAAAGCCCCTCACCCCGGAGTCATTCCCCTGGGCCAGACCCTCGTTGGACCCCCCTCCCCGGTCCGAAATGGGTACCGCCGAACACAAAGAACTGGCGAGGAACAATAGGCAAAGGGGCGAATCCTCTGCGGAGAATTTTGTTTATGACATTCTTTTATGGATCCACGCCCCATATAAAAATATCTGCATTGAAGGGAGAAGGGGGAGGGAAACTGTTGAATTATTCTAGCCATGTTCTCCAGCAAAATGAAGAATCGCGGGACCCTTTTCCGCATGCGAGGCTCTCTGACTTTGGCTTTCAAATTTTGTTTTTTTTTGGGGGGGGGGTTGGAAAATCTGAATTATTGTGGGCATTTGCTACTCTTCCGCCTGAGGTCTGATAGGCGTAGGGGACAGAATCCTTCCTTCGGAGGCTGCTTAGGGGAAGGGGAGCCCCCGGATAGTGTAGCCATGACATTGGTTTCCTGGGCTGAAAGGGATCCTTGCCCGCTCTGCGGTGGGATGTCATGCAGCAGAACGGACTTCTTCGCACACACCGCCTAGCGCAAAGGTTTAAAGGGACTAGCCTCCTTTTTTCAAGCACAGACGCTCTTCTGAGCAACATGGGGCATGCCAGTTTTGAATCGACCTCTGCAAAATATTCCCATCGCCTTTCAATATATTCTGCCCCCCTCCCGCAACACCCTAAAATCTGGACTAAAAGGGGAATTTGGTATAGGGCGGGGTGAGGGGGACAGGAAAAACCATGGCCTGTTATGCACCCCCCCCACCCTCCCAGAACTGAAATGTGGCAGAAAGAGTCTTGAAGAAAGAGGAAGGGTTGAAATTAAACTTTTAAAGAAGGTCTTGGCCTCCCATGATTCATTTTTCTATTATTTATTAAGGTGGAAAAAGCAGATGACAACATAGATTTTACTGCAAATAGTAATCCAGTTATAAATGGATCTTTTTTTGGGGGGCTCACCCCCTTGAGAGAGAAAGAGAAAGAGAGGAGGGGGAGAAATATGGGACATTAAGGAGGGGGGGACCCTTTCCGTTAATGTAGATTGTATATCTCGTTTATGGCACAATATTGATTTATTTATTAATGTTAATTACTACAATCCCATCTTTAGAATGATTGAAAACTGGAGAGGCATTAAACAGTCAAGGTCTAAGTTACTCATTCCCCACCACCACCTAAAGAGGTGTTTATTCAACCTCTGGACGCCTCCAACAAATTTTTTTTTAAAAATTCGCCTTCTCCTTTGCAAATGGCTGGCCGCCTTCAGCTTCGGAGGAGTTGACGAGCAACGATTTGGAGCGGGAGCCTCTGAGCGGGACCCGCGACCCATTTCGCAAAGGACCGGCCCGTCTGGAGGGCGTCTTGCCTAGCTGGATCCGTCCCTTCAACAATGCCCACTCAAGAGGGGGGGGGGGTCCGTGGGACAGCGCTCTGGCTCCCAGTTTTAACCTCACAACTGGCCCAACAGACAAAAAAGTAAATATATTATATACATATATTCCTCCCTTCAAAAGAAGCGATCCAGGATGTCTCCAAGGGGCCGTCTCCAGGGCCCTTCTCCAGAGTGTAAACAAGGCCATGGGACGGGAATAAAACCCCTGATTAGATCTCGCCACTAACCCAGGCACAAATACTGAGGGGCTGCTTTAAACCCAGGAGGCTGCCTGGCGTCTTTTTTGGAGGGAGGGAGTGGGGGGGGGAGAGAGGAAATTGCAGGGAGGCACAATAGGGAGGGGGGAGCCAGCCCCCAAAGAAGAAGAGCCAAACTGACCTCTACTTCTGTTTTGTTCCCCAGCGCAGACAAAATGTTAGCCATGGCTCTGATAATGATCTTAAATGGGGGGGGGGGGGAGAGAGTGAGAAGCGAAATTCCTCTCTCTTTCTCTCTCGCTCTCTCTCCCTCCACACTCCCCCCTCCCTTTCCCCGGCCTTCCTGGGGTGTCTCTGAGTCACAAGCCCGCATGCAGGGTAGGAACACCGATTTAGTATTTCCATGCGAAGGGACTGGGGGGGGGGTTGTGTGTGGGGGGTTAAAGTGTGGGGAAATAGAGGAGAATATTGGGAAAGTAAGCTTGAACCTCTTGGGCGACCCAGAAGCGGGCGACGGAGGCCGGGCGACGCGCTGGCTTCTTAACGTGGCCATGATGTTGTATTTGAACAGTTGCGATCAGGTTTGGAAGGGGGGGGCGGAAGACAGCTTCGTTGTCACCGCGAGATTTTTCCACAGGGCGATGGGGCTCAGAAATAATAAAATACAATAAAAGGAGGGGAGGGAGAAACTGAACAAAGCCTTGGCCAGGGTTTGGGGGCGGGTGGGGGGGGGCAACCCTCCAGAAATCTAGACAGGCGAAATGGTCACCTAGTAAGCCAGACTCCCGGCCGGAGGGGGCCTGGCCCAGACGCCCTTTCAAGGACTTGCTCTTTGTTTGTAGGCTGGTTTGTTGGCTTAAGGGTTTTCTTTTTCGGGGGTGGGGGGGGGAGTATGTTTTTATTTTTATTTTCGTCTGGCAGTTCCTGACGTTGCCTTGATGGTAGCCAGGAGGGTTTCGAGAATGTGGGAGAGCTCAAGGCCCCAAATAAATTTTAAAAGGAGATCCAAGCCCCGTCTTTTGGAAATCCCGGGAGCTGCGCGACGCCTGCGCCCCCTTCCCTTCTTGAAAACCGGGGCGAACCTTTGGCTGGTTTGTTTGTTTGTTTTTTTAAATCCGGGAAGGCGATGGGAGACCCCGCAACTATTAATTGAAACAACCGAGTGGCTCGTCAGGGGTTGCACGAGGGTGTTGTGCCTGCACGCGAGGCAGGGCGAGCGCCGAGGAGAGAAGCCACCGAGAACATCCGAACGGAAGTCAGGAAGCAGATTTGGGGAGATTTCCACCCTAGGTGGGGAGAGCGTGGGTTTCAGCACAATGGAGGGGGAGGGATTCGGGCCTTTCCCCCTTTTTTTTAATAGTCAACACCAAATCGGAATCAGTTTTCTAGTGGAGTCAGGGTGGTTTCTTGGCCAGTTGAGTAGCCTCCTCGTAGGCGAATGTCCCTTCCTCATCTTTCCATGTTCACGGGCAAAGGGGTTTTGGTTCATGGGTAGAGTCAGAGGAAGGGTGTAAAAGGATCTTTCTTTCTTTCTTTCTTTCTTTCTTTCTTTCTTTCTTTCTTTCTTTCTTTCTTTCTTTCTTTCTCTCCCGAATCTGGTCTGACTGTAAAACTGAACTTACGGCAAAAGTCTAGCTTTTAATATTTGACGATTTGTATTAAAACAAAAATTGACCTTTCTTGGTGAGTAGCCGGGGAGGGGCCTCCCACCCCCCGGAATCAATAGTATAATTTTCAATAATTCATAACGCGAACACCATTATGCTAAAGCTTAACTATTAATCTTATCCTTTACAAAGTCTCGATTGATTTGTTCATAAAATATCCTCCCCGTGTGTGTGTGGCAATCCAGAGCATAACTCTTGAAAAAGCTTCAGAAGCGAGAAAATTACCAAGTCGCCAAAGAATGCAGATGAGGGTTTTATTGATCGCCCTGATTCTTCTTAATCTGTATTAATAAATTCCACAACCTTTGATACCTTGCGCTTGTCAGGAAGCGGGGCTTTTACAAAATCCATAAAAGGAAAACACTATTTGCCCCCCCTCCTCTCCCTTTGTATTGTCCCCCCAAACAGGACATGCACACTTTAGGCAGAGCAACTTTTCCATTTGGGGGTGGGGGTGACTGGCAGAGTCTCTGGGTGCTGATTCTTTGAAGAAGGGCCGGATTGAGAGGAGCAAGTGGATGGGAAGGGGGGGGGGGGAGAGAGAAAGGTGTACTTGTCCTGGGATGAGCTTTAGGGATAGTCCCCAGCACTGGCCATTTATGAAACCTCATAGGACAGTGAGCAAACCTGCGGAGAGGGGGGGGGGACAGGAGAGGGGAGTATTGAGTGAAATGCCTCCTGCTTGCTGAGCATCCCTGGGTATCTCTTTCCCTTCCCCTCCCTTCTGCCCAGCCGGGATCTTGCCTGGGTACCTGCCTCTTCTTTCCTCGGGCGCAAAGGCTGTCAGGATCAGGTTGGATTCGGGCAACGACAGGAGATGCGAAGGAGAAGGAGAGGGAGGGTAGGGGGAGAGGAGTGGCTGGGGGGGGGAACCGGATCCATTCCACTCGGTGCATTGGTTTTAAGCCCATTTTGGCCAAGAGAGGGAAAAAGGAAGGCAAGCGGGCGGCGGAAGGGGGGGGGGCGTCGCGAGGAAAGACAAGGCGAACGAGGGCCGCCGGGGGTCCGCTGCTCCCGGCCAGGTTGGGGTCGCGGGCGCGCTTCCTCCGGGACGTTCTAGGTGGCGCTGTTGTCCACCTTTGCGCCGCAGCCCGGCGTGTCCCGGGGAGCACGTGACCGGCGGGGAGGCCTCCGCTCAAGGCCGCTCCCCAATCTCATTGGCTCCGCCGTCATGTGGTCGAGCCGAGGCATCCACAATTACACAGGGAATGTTTTCGTAGAGATGTCAGCCTACAAAGGAGACCATCTCTCTCCCTCCAATTCCTCCCCAAAATGTCCTTTCCCAACAGCTCTCCTGCCGCTAACACTTTCCTAGTCGACTCTCTGATCAGTGCGTGCAGGAGCGACACTTTCTATTCCAACAGCGCCAGCATGTACATGCCGCCCAGCACAGACCTCGGCACGTACGGGATGCAGACCTGTGGACTCCTGCCGTCCCTGGCCAAGAGGGAGGTGAACCATCAAAACATGGGCATGAACGTGCATCCGTATATACCTCAAGTAGACAATTGGACCGACCCGAACAGGTCGTGCCGGCTGGAGCAACCTGTTACGCAGCAGGTCCCCGCCTGCTCCTTCGCGGCCAACATTAAGGAGGAGACCAACTGCTGCATGTATTCCGATAAGCGCTCCAAGCTCGTCTCTCCCGCCGAGGTGCCCTCCTACCAGAGGCTGGTCTCGGACTCCTGCCCCATCGAGAACCCCGAGGTCCCCGTCCCCGGCTACTTCCGCCTCAGCCAGACCTACGCCACGGGCAAAACCCAAGAGTACAATAACAGCCCCGAGACCAGCGCCACGGTCATGCTCCAGTTAAACCCGCGCGGCGCCGCCAAGCCGCAGCTCGCCTCGCAACTGCCCCTGGAGAAGAAAATGAACGAGACCCCGGCCGGCGGCGGCGGCGGAGGAGGAGGAGGCGGCGGAGGAGGCGGCGGCGGCGGTGGCCACCATCCGGACAACTCCGCCAAAGTGGCCCAAGTCGACAGTCCCGAGCCCAAGTCCGCGCTCCAAGACGACCGGAGCTGCCTGGCCGAAGCCGCCGTCTCCAGCCCGGAAAGCCAGGAGAAGGAGAGCAAAGGTCGGTATGGCACAGGGAGCCTGGCAGAAAGTCGGGGTGGGGGGCTGAGGAAGAGACCCCCGACGGGGGGGCACGCCAGCCAGCCTCGACAAGCCCCCTCCGCTGGCGCTTCAGCGCAGCCATGACTGTCCAGGGAAAAGGGGGGGGGGTCTCTTCCTCAGCCCCTCTTCTCTCCCCTCGGTCTGGCTAACGCAGGTGTGGTCTTCCCGGGCTTGTGAGCCAGGGGTCTGGAGGGGTGGAGGGGCCTACTCTGAGAGGGGACCCGGAGCTCGAACCCTGTCCTGGAGGCTCCTCTTCCCTTGGGAACAGGCCGCCTGAAGAGCGCCTTCCCCAAGGTTGGGCGGGTGGCCCCGCAGCCCAGTCCCCGGGGTCAGGAGGGGACCACCGCCTGCTCCTCTCCTCGCGAAAACAACAGTCACAATCAAGGTGTTCCCTTTTTTAAGGGTGGGAAGCCGCAGAGCTGAGCAAACTTTGAAGGAGATGGAACCCACCCCCCCTTCCCAGAAGTGGCCCTGTCTTTGGCGGCCCCTGCAGCCTATGGTGGCCAGAAATAGATTTGAGGTCCCCTAGCTTTTGTCTCCAAACGTCCAAACGTGCGAGTGGGAGGCTGGTTTGGGGGTTTGGGTTTCCAGTGCAGGGGCAGCATGTTGGTTGCATTGTCCTTCAAGGGAGGGGGGGTGTCCAAGGCGTCCTTTGTAGTGGGGTAACGCAATATGGCAGGAGAGCGAAAACTGGGGGGGGGGGGGAAGAGATGGCCTCCGCACATCTTACCTTTGGGAAGCCTGCGATGAATCTTAGACTGCTATGGGCGCACGAAGGGGAGGTGGAACTATTACAGGCAAACATTGAAATAAGCCATAGGACCAGGATAAAATTGCTCGTCATGTGCTGAGGGGGACAATATTCTCAGGGGAGAATGGGGGGGGGGAAGAGATAATATGGTATCTCTTTGGTGGCGATTTCGTTTTTTTTCTTTTTCTTTTCTTTTCCTTAAAAAACACCCCTGGCGTTTCCTGGGGGCAAAAGGCCGCCTGATTCTCTGGCTGTTTGTCTGATGGCGTGAGAGATCCCAAGATGGATCTCTGTTAAAAAGGGTAGGGGAAATGCTGGATTTTCCCACAGAGCCATTTTAAAAGGATCTATGGCTTGGTTTGGACTGGCTGAAACGTGAGCCTTGGCATATGGCGGGGGGGGGGGTGTCTCTCCTTCCATATGTTGAGAGCTAGGTGAGGTGTGTATGTCCTAGTCTGCAGAATGTGTCAGGTGATAACCAAAAAGGCTTTAGAAAGAAACTCCAAGGATGGCACGGAATGATGCTGGTATGGTTTAATTCGAATCTGGGAAGAATATTTGGTGGGGTTTTTTTCGGAGGGGGGAACCCTCCTGCATTATTCCAATTGTGCACACCCCCTTTAAGCAATGTTTAATATCCCCAAAACACCATCCCTGCCAGACACAATGGATGTGGGTTCATGGCCAAGGGTACACGATAACACACTGAGGTTATTTTTATTTCCCTTTCTTTCTATTTCGTTTTTCTTCCTTCTTTCCTCCCTCCCTCCCTTCCTTTCTCCTCCTTCGATTTTGCTAGAGGAAATCAAGTCTGATACTCCAACCAGCAATTGGTTAACAGCAAAGAGTGGGAGAAAGAAGAGATGTCCCTACACTAAACATCAAACACTGGAATTAGAGAAAGAATTCTTGTTCAATATGTATCTTACTCGAGAGCGCCGCCTAGAGATCAGTAAGAGCGTTAACCTCACTGATAGGCAGGTCAAGATATGGTTTCAGAACCGCAGAATGAAACTCAAGAAGATGAGCAGGGAAAACCGAATCCGAGAACTGACCGCTAATCTCACCTTCTCTTAAACCATCCGCCGGGGGGCTGGCCAAGAGTCGGGACCCTGGCTCATTCACCACCAGTTGTTGTCCGTCTAGGGAAGACTTGGGGCAGGGAGGGGGGGAGAGAAATAAAACAAACAAACAAAAAACTACACCCCCTTGGTTCATTTTTTAAATTTTTCTGATAGAATGTGATTTTTTTTTCTTTTTGGTCATTCTTTCTAGTGCTTACAAGTGTCTATGTATGTTCCTACGGCGAGTATATATGTATATATATAATTAAAAAAGAAAGTCTAGCACGTGTAATTTATTATTATTATTATTATTATTTTCTCATAGTAATGCAGGGTAAACGCTGATTGAACACGGTCATTTTCGGTCTTAACTTATTGGAGCTGTCGAACATCCGGATAATGTGACTCTCTCATGTTCTTGTTGTTTTCTTTTCTTTTTCCCTTTCCCCCCCTTTTTTTAACCAACCACGTGGTCTTTATGTGGGGCGGGGGCGCTAGGACACGGGCCATGCTCTTTTGACTATATAAAATATTTTTGGAACTATTATTTTTTTTAAGGGGAAAAAAAAGGGAGGGGATCCTCGTGGGGGGAGGGACAGGAAGAAAGAAAGCACATTTTATGGTGTCGGTCTCCTCTCCTCCCGTGTGCGTCCGGTTTGTCCTTCGTGCGATGGACTCTTCCATTCTTCCTCGAGTGTATCCGTTCTGTCCGTCCCCCCCTTCCTCCTCCCCTTGTGGTGCATACGTGGAACCTTAGTCGTATAACAAGCAATATGTCTTACTTGATGTGCATGTCCTCTTCGCATGTATAATGCAATAAACTCTGTGAAGTCATGAGGTTCCTTTGGTCTTTCGAGAAAACTAACCCACCCTACCAACCAAGGTCTTTTCGGCCTCTCGGGCCCCTTTCTCTGCCCAGAGTCTTCCCTACCGTTGACCGAAATCTTGACTTTTGGAAGGGAGATTTGGGGTGCACCGACTTTCTCGACTCCTTGTGAACGGTCAGGTCGGGAGGAAAGAGCCGAGAGTGGCACACGGAGGGGCGAGAACTCCCCAAAACGCTTGTAAAAGAAATAGGACGGCCTGACCCGGGCGCCCGCAGCTTCGCCACTCGTAAAGGCGCAGCGAGTCAAATAAAAAGACGCCAAGCCAGACTTCAGGGCCCGGCCACGCCGTTCTCAGGCTGCCTTAGACACACGAGAGGTAGTCTCCGACCGACCCCCAAATCAAACCCCAGACCCATCGCTGAGAAAACCCATCCCTGCGGCCAGGATTTGCGCTTGGGGCTTCCTCGAACCCAGAACTCAGATAAATAGAGTTTTGCAAAGGGAGGGAAACAGTCTTGCAATCGCGTCCAAAAACCTTTGGGGGAAATCCAAGAAGCTTTGGCTGGTAGGCCTTCCCCGTTTCCCCGTCCAGAAAAGATCGCCCTGGACGATCAAATTAGCTACCTCGAGGTCTCCTTCACCGTGTTCTGTTTTTCTCCAGCCGCGTCCTTTCGCCCCTGCGTTTCTGCGGCTAGCTTTCTGTCTTTGTTTGTTTTGCTTTGGAAATGAAGTTCATCAGCGCCTAACCCTTGAATTCAGGGCAGAGATGCGGGTGGGGTGGGGTGGGGTGGGGGAAAACAATATGGCTTACTGCTACTTTAGGAGTCTCGGGCTGGGGGTAGGCGGGCGGAGGTGAGGGGGAAAAACAAATTCGGCGCAGAAACGGCGTTGGAAAGGAACGTGCAAATGAACGTGACTTCCCAAACTGAAGTCCAAATGCCAGGGAATGGCTTCAACCTTCAAGCCAGAGGCTGGCCCGCCTCCTGGGCTAGAGAAATCGGCGCCTACCCCAGAGCAGACGCCCCTGCTCGGCTGGCACGCCCGGAAATGGCCCAGGAAATTCGCTAGGAAATCTTTGCTTTCCTCCTGACGCCCGGGCCGTTCATAAAGGAACCGGTGGGATCAGATCTGGCCCTCCTCTCCCTCACTGCCGCCGATATTCTGGAAAGGCGGAGAGAGCAAATGCTTGTCTTCAAAGGGGCCGTTCGGGAGACAGTCAAGTGCGTGTACGCCTCACGCCTGCCCATGTGCTTTTTGTGTGCCTCCACCGGCACCCGGCTCTGAGAAGCGTGTGCCATGTGTCTGGGGTGCCCATGTATCCGGTCTGCCTGTTCGTCTTTGCGCACAGGGTGGCAAGATGCGCGGAAGTGGGCCCCTGCGCCTTGTTGGGGGATGACGGCGAAGGAGCCCCTCTCGCTTCTACGACATAAAACCGACTTCTGCGCCCATGGGCCCCATGTTCCATCACTGAGTCGGTTTTGTGTTGGTCCCCCCCCCCCAAAAAAAATAAAATTATGTAGCTCTGGGGAAGGGGGAAAGCGGGCCCTTACGGCTGGGAGTCCGAACGATTTCTCCTGGAAGCGGATGCTGCGGAAGCGCCCCCCCCCTCCTTCTGCTTGGCCTCTCTGCAAAGAATGCGAAGGCGGCTGTGCAACCTCTTCAGGTATGTGAACGCGAAGGGCCCTTGCACTGGTTCATGGATAAGGACACAGGAAACCTGCAGAGGGGCGGGCGTGGGACTCCGCTGCAGAAAGCCCGCCGCGGGGATCTCAACCGAGCCAGGGAGGGAAGGTGCCCCCGACATTTCGGAGAGGGGACCTCCGGGACCCACGAAATCCTAAGGCACGGCTGGGCTCTTTCTTTCTGCAAGGCTGAGGAGAGGAAATCAGGTCTGCCCTCTTGGGGGGGGGGAGCCCTTTGTTGTCTTCGCAGCCGAGCTGCTGGTGCCATCTCAAACCCCCTCCCAGCGCTGGCGCCCCCCTCCGCGTCCAAACACACCCATTCCCCAAGGCTGGCCTCCAGAGCCAGGGGAGAGCCTCGGGGAGGGTTAGGAGCCCACGCCGAGGTCTGCCCTGTGCGGATCGCCGGGAAAGCGCCCACGGAGCCTTGGCGTCTCTCAAACCGCCCCCCTCCTAGCAGGGGCAAAAAATAAAGGTGATTCCAACGGACCGAGTTCTCCTTGGAGGCTTATTTCTGGGATTCTTGTGTGTGAGAGTGTGTGACAGAGAGAGAGAGAGAGAGAGAGAGAGAGAGAGAGAGAGAGAGAGAGAGAGATTTGTATCTTGGAAGGGACTGGAAGCACCCAGGAACAAAAAGAATGCGGGAGGGAGAGAGGAAAAGATTCCCATTTGTCTGTCTAGGCTCTTTTGCACACACATTGGAGTCCTGATTGATGTAGCCCAATCTGGAGTTCCTTCCTTCCTTCCTTCCTTCCTTCCTTCCTTCCTTCCTTCCTTCCTTCCTTCCTTCCTTCCTTCCTTCCTTCCTTCCTTCCTTCCTTCTTCAATCTCTGAGGTGCCCGGAGGGGGCAACTTCCTCCCCATCTGGGACCCAAACTTCCCCCCCACCGTAGTCCCGGCTTTCCTGTCAGTCTTGTAGGCGATGTGGGGGGGGGGGGGGAGCGAGAGCGAGCATTCTTCCCCCCCTTCCGCGTGTGCCATCCGTCCATTTTATTAGGGACACACATTAATCTATAATCAAATGCACCTCATAAAAATTTTATTGAAAGGCATAAAATCATTGCAGAGAGGTCTTCCACCTGTTTTTAAAACAACACTGGCGGGCAGCTCTCCTCCGCTGGCTGGCTCGCTCGCTCTCTGCCTGGCTCTTTGGCAATGCCCCCCATCCTGGTTTTCCTTTGAGAAAGAAAGAAAGAAAGAAAGAAAGAAAGAAAGAAAGAAAGAAAGAAAGAAAGAAAGAAAGAAAGAAAGAAAGAAAGAAAGAAAGGGGAGCGAGGCTGCCTCTTCCAGATGCCCCTTCCTTGTGGCGCTTCTCGTGTCTTTTTCACAGGAGCAGCCCCCCCCCCCCCGCTTTACGAGTCGGAGTGGTGCTCCATTTCCCGGAGGGTGGCTTGGTTTGGCTTGCTTTGTGGGGTGTTTGGTGCTTGTTTGTTTTTCTGCCCGTGTCTTTCTTCGCAGGCGAGGATCTGCCCGGCTCCGGCCTGGCCTGGGGAGGTCGGGGGCCAGGGCCAAAGGAAGAACTTCTGCTCGGGGCTGGTTGCGGGGAAATGAATGGCAGGGATCACGCCAAGGAGGGAAAAAATAGTCCCCCCCCTCTTTTCTGCCGCCGACCTTGCTGCTGCTGCTGCTGCGGAGCCCCGCCCGCTCGGAGCCCTGGGGCGCGTGGAAGGATCCCGAGGTTGCCCGACTCTTGCAATGGAGGAAAGGGGGGGGGGGAGAGTTGATTCACCCCCCTCTTTTTAATCGAGAGGGGCGGGGGTCTCCCCTCTTCTGCGGGTGAGGATGAGGGGCCCTTCGCCTCCAGAGCCTCCTACCTCTGCGCCCCCCCTCCGCTCCATTTAGCGGATTGATTTACTCCGAGTATTGGTAAATATGATCACGTGGGCGGAGGGACCAATGGCTGAGGCGGGCCGCCCGCAAAAATCTTGGGCTGGTGCTGCGGCCGGGCGATCCTCTACACTGCGCGGAGTCTCCGGTTTAGCCTCCTTCCCCCCCCCCCCCCCATGCCCTGCCACGGCGGCCGGCGGACCGACATGTCTTCCAGCGGCACCCTGAGTAACTACTATGTCGATTCTCTGATAGGCCACGAGGGCGAGGAAGCCTACGGGGCCGGCGGCGGCGGCGGCAGCGGGGGGAGCGGCCGGTTCCTGGCCGGCGGCCCCCACGCCACGGCGAGGGCGGCCTCCGGTGTGGGGGCCGAGGGCTCGGACTTCGCCTCCTGCAGCTTCGCGCCCAAGTCGGCCGTCTTCTCCACCTCGTGGTCCGCCGTCCACCCGCAGCCGTCGGCGGCCATGCCGGGCATCTACCACCCCTACATGCCCCAGCCCCACTTGGGGGGGCCCGGCGACGGTGGGGGCGGCAGTGGCGGCGGCAGATACGTGCGCTCCTGGATCGAGCCCTTCGCCTCCTTCCCCAGCAGCAGCCCCAGCCACGGCAGCCACAACGCCGGCGCGCCCCCGGGGCTGGGCTCCTCGGCCGCCGGGCGCCACTACGGAATCGTCAAGCCGGAGTCCGGCTCAGCGACCACCGCTGCCGCCTCCTCGGCCCCCTGCGCCCCCAACGCCGCCTCCGCCGTCGCCTCTTCCGCTTCTCCCTCCAAAAGGACTGAGGGCGCCCCGGCCAGGGAGCCCCCGGCCGTCCCTCCCGGCGCCGGGCCCGAGTACTCGTGCAATCCCTTCGTGGCTGAAGCCCGCGACAAGCCGGCCCTGGCGGCAGGAGCGGCGGCAGCGGCGGCGGGCAACGGCGCGGCCCCCCCTCCCGGTCTCCAGCGCCGCCGCCGCCTGCCCGCCGGCCTCCGGTTGCAGCCGCAACCCCAGCCCCAGCCGCGACCCGAAGGAAGAGAAGCAGCACCCGCTGGACCCAAGTAAGTCCTCGCCCGCTCGACAGGGACGGCCAAAGCGAGCCGGCTGCAGAGAGCCGCTGTGATTGATCGCGCCAACCTGTAAGGCTCCCCATGTGCAAAACGGAGAGTTTTACTATCCTATAAAAACGTCCAGCCGCCTCGGCCGGCGCAAGCCGCGACGAGCACCCATAAAGCAGAGAGCGGCGCCCCCACCCCCACCCACCCCCGGTCCACGCACCACCCTCCCGGAGGCTCCCTCCCTCCCTCCCGGCCCCGGCCCAGCTTTTTACGAGCGGGCCAAGAGCAGGCGCCCCTTCCCCGGAGGGCAGCCCACGGCTCCGCGCCCTCCTTCCCCTCGGCGTGGCCTTCCCGATCTCTAACCTCCCCCTCCCCGTTCTTTTATGTCTCTCTCTCCCCTGCTCCCCGTCCCCTTTCTCCAGATAACCCCGCGGCAAACTGGATCCACGCGCGCTCCACCCGGAAAAAGCGCTGCCCCTACACAAAATTCCAGACTCTGGAACTGGAAAAGGAATTCCTCTTTAACATGTACCTCACCCGGGATCGCCGCTACGAGGTGGCTCGGATTTTAAACCTGACCGAGAGGCAGGTCAAAATATGGTTTCAGAACCGGCGGATGAAGATGAAAAAAATGAACAAGGAGAAAAGCAGTAAAGGGGACTAGCGCCTTGGGCGGCCTGGATTGTATGCCCGTGTGAAGGTCCGTTTGTCTGGGAGGGAAGTGCGTGCAGGGGTCTGCGTGGAGATGGGTGTGTGGGTGTGTGGAGTGTGTGCGCGTGTACAATGCACTGGGGTTTCTCCGAGCGCGCAACCCCCTCCAACTTCCAGTAGTAATTATTGTTAATATTATTATTATTATTTCCCCTGGAGCATTGACCCCAAACGCTCCGTGATCCGCGGGTTAGTTCTGGATTCTTATTGATGATGATGCTAGCAGTGAATGTGGTCCGTGTCAGGTATTTTGGGGACAGGAGGGGTGGGGGCGGCGGGAGGTCTCGACCTTTCCGGAGAACCGATTTCGGAACTTTATTTTTCGCTTTCTCTCCCCCCCACCTCCCAGTTTCCTGTTTAGTTTCAAGGCATTGTTGGTTGCACGTGGAAGGAATGGGGGTGTTGTGGTTATCTAAATATTAAATGTTGGACATGCTTTTTCCAAGGGACCTAGTCTAGATAAGGGAGCGAGCGAGGGAATTTCCCCTCCACCCCAAAAAAAAAATTAATAATCCTAAAAAGCAGAAATGACGCTGAAGTGGATCATAATTATCAGGATTTCTCTGGTGGCCAGAGCCGGGAGCGAGAATTTCCCGAAGGAGAAAAAACAAACGAAGGAAACCCCCCGCCCCCATATGCCCCCCCCCCTGCCGTCGCCTTCCTCTTCGCCAGCTCTTTCCTCTGGCCCATTTTTCCTCGCCGGAGAGCCCAGAGAGGTGATGGGGAGGCCCCGGCCTCGCTCCTGCCCCGCTTCCAGAGCGACTCGCCGTTCCGGAGACCTACCCGAGGACAGCTCTTCTGCTGCTTCTTCTTTTTGTAACGATTATAATAAAAATGGATGGAATAACATGAAGATTTTCTCTCCCCCCCCCAAAAAAAAAAAGAACGAGGGGTCGAGAGGGGAGGCGATTTTCGGGGGAGGCTGTTTCGGCTGTGCCTGGCCAGGCGCGCACAGGCCGCGCTCGCTTCTCACGGGAGCGCGGAGCAAACCCTCCCGCCCCCCAAAAACTCTCGGCGCTTTCTTCACGGGATGCTCTGGATCCTACAGATGTGCCTATAGCGAGGGATCGATCTGGATGGGCGGGATAGGGGACGGCTTGTAGGCGAGTGGACGCTGCTGTGGAACAGGAAAATCCCCCGCGTTTCCTCTGCTCAGCCTGCTCGGGTGGCGCTCGAAGGAGGCCCGGCGAGGAACAGGCCTGGCGAGGAAAGGGGCCTTTCGACCACCACCACCCCGCCCTTGCCGGACTACCTGGCCGAGGCCTAATCTGGCCACCCGCCTGCTCCCCGCGACCTCCCCTTCGGCCAGGGCCTGGTGAACTTTGATTTGCATTTGTCCATGGCCGGTCGAGTATGGTCTTGGGAGGCACAAAGCCGGGGGTCGCTCTCTCGCTCACACACACGCAGACGCACACACAAAGCGCCAGGCAAGCTCAGCTCCGAGAATGCGGGCGACATGTCGAGACACCTTCCCGTCGGGTTGGCTCGCAGTGAGTCAAGCTGCCTCCTCGGTGCCCTTCCCGCTCCCCTTCCCCCCCCCCCCCATGCCCCGCTACTTCCCGCAGAATTTCCCTGGGTCGACAGGAGCGCCTGGGCCAAGCTCCCTTCCGCCGGAGCCTCCGGTGGGCCTTCAAGAACCTGCCTTGGGGAACTGGGGCGACTCAGGCCGACCCAGGGGTGAAGGGCCGGGCGACGGGCAGGCGGGGTAGGCCGCGGGGCGCCTTCGGACTCCGGCGGGTTGGTCGACGCCCACCCTGCGCCCCAAACACTGGGGCGCGGCGTTCCCGGAGGATCGAGGGGGGCAGGGGAGGAGAAGGAGCGCCCGAAGGAGCAGGGAGAAAAGAAGGGGGGTGGCGGCAAAATGGAGCCGGTCGCTTGAGACGATTTGGAAGAGCCTTTCGAGGCGAAGGCCGACAGCGGCCGAGCCCTGACCGAGGGGCCTTGTGGGGTCTGTCGATGCTCTCTCTGCCCCATTCGCCTCCCCCACCCCCAGCGATAAAAGCTTCGGCGGAAGGTGCTGCCTTCGTCTCCCCATTCAGGGCCCGCTCGGTCACCTAGCATTCTTTCCCCCAAACAGGAAGGACAGGGCACCATAAAGCCATTGAGAGAGGCGAGACGTCTGGACTTAATGAATTTACGATATGCAATGGCTCTCACCGCCGCCGCCCCCCCCCCCGCTCCCCTCTCTTTGAGTCCCATCTTATTTTGGTGTTTGTGTTTGTCCGGAGAAAACAACCAGGCAGACAAAACGCAGGTCCTAAAAACCTGGCCTATAAATTTCCGCCCAGAGTCAAGGGGAGCGGGAGAGGGCCGGAACAAGCCGAGAGGATCAAAACCAAACCCTGTCCCTGGTGGGTTCGGGCTTTAGTTTTTGGATGTCGTGAATGAGCTGATGGACCTGTCGCCGTATTTCTTCCTAGGCCGCTTTCAATGGGGACTTAGACCTTGGGGGGGGGGACGACTCTTGGGGAGGAAGGGTCGAGTCTCTCTTGGGGCTGACGCCCGTGTAAACTTGCCACGGGTTCCTTCCCAAGTCCAGGTTTATTGGATCCAAAATGGCGGTTCGGGGGCGACCGAGAACACCCCCGCATGGACCCATTTTCCCAGCAGACCGGTTGACCTCCATGCCGAAATCATAAAGGGGTCTGTCCTCGAAAACACGCCCCCCCCCCCAGGTTCCTAAGCTCGGGAGATAGAAATTTGACCATGTCTTTCAGTAAGGACTAGAATGAAAATCGGCAAGGTCAAGGCAGAAGGGTTATGAACCCGCAAACAAAAAATCTTCACCAATGAACCTTCGCCAAACGCCTAAAAACGCTTTCATGTGAACAAGGTCCATGGAAGGAATGAAGATTTACTTCGGAGTAGACCGGCTTAAGCTCGTTCCCTAGAGGCAAATGGAGTCACAGCACAGATGCCCGTCCTTACAGCACCTTCTTTAAATTATTAAGTTAAACGCAGAGAAACTTTCGTTAACAAGGTTCTATCGGGGTTGCTTTGCCGCTCCAGTTCTAGGAGGGCGTGACCCTGGTTTTATTTGTCAATAACATTTGCGCATTCTTTGTAATAATTGCAGGAGGGTTGCCCCCCCCACCCCCACCTTTATTTATTTATTTATTCTCTTTTTTTGCATGACTTATTTAGTCACATTTAGCCGGATAAATAGAAATAATTTGGGGGAACAAGCTATCTCTTTGAAACTCAATGGAAGTCAGGAGTCAAAACGAACACACCCCCTTCCAATTCCCCGCAGAAACGGCTCCGGAGTGAGGGTCAAGGTTTCATGTCGCCACCAGAGGGCGGTGTTACTCCATTTTCGGTTGTTCGAGACCTTCGATTCCCCCCCCCCCCCCAGCCCTTTTCTGAACAGGAATTGTGTGTTGATTAATAAGTATGAACAGGCTGGTTTAGGAGAGGGGGGGGAATCCCCTCCACTATCAATTTGCTGTTTGTAGCCAGAAATAAATGAGCACGCCCTAACGAAGGATCAACATTTGGGGAACTGCTCGACAGTCGGCAGCAGATCTGAAAGGATCCTCCTGCAATTCATCGGCTCAGACGCTGCAGTCGATTGTCACACACCAGAGGCGTGTTAAAGGTGTGCGTGCACGCGTCTGGACGAGGTCAGGCCGTTTTAGAAATATTTAGAGGGGGAGCTCCGGGCTGGACGTCCTTTCCCAGTGTTTTCACCGTCCACCAACACGCGCACTGAAGGATCGCTCCACGGGCCCGCAGTAAGGGGGGGCGGGGTCTTATTGGGGACCATTATCATTCTATTTCTTCTTCTCCCCCCCCCCCCCCCAATAAATTGTTTTTGACTGGGTCTGTCGCCTTTCCTGTCTGTTCTGGCGAAACCTTCACGAGGATGAAATAAAATCTATTTTGCCCCAAGAAACGGCCTTGGGGGGCAAGGTAAGTGCTTGGGGGAGCGTCTCCATTTTGGTTCCAGGAATCCATTCCTATTTTAGCATGTGGGTGTCACGGAGCGAGAGAAGACCCAAACGCTCTCTAGGACCTGGGCAAATAATCGTAAGGAATCGGGGGGGGGGAGGGGGGACGGAAGGCTGCAAAAAAAAAAGAGGGGTGTTCTCCTTGGCCGCATCCAGAGAAACGCCGCCCTGCGCCAGCGTGCTTGGAGATATCTCGAGGGGAACAAAGAGGGTTTCGGCGTCCGCGGCCATTAAACTTGCCTTTGGTTTTTGTCCTCTGACCCACGGACGTGTCGCAATAAACACGCGCCAGCCGGGCCGTTTCTTGGCCAAACGCGTTTCCTTCCTAAACTGGCTGCGAAACGGAGGCCACTTTTCCCGGGATGTCAACTCATTCTCCTTCTTCTGCCGGCCCGAGTCCATTCATCCCGCTCACAAAAGAAAAGAAAAAACACACCAAGTTCTTGGGCGACGGCGTGGCACGGCCCAGAAAGGCCACCTTCGGAGAAGTTCAGGTGGGGTGGGATTTTTGGGGGGTGGGGTTGGGGGCTGGATTCGCTTCAGGAACTCTGACGCCGGTGCAACGGTGGTGGGAGTCTAAATGGCCGCGTCTGGAAGGAGGCTGGTGCTTCGAGGGGTCCTCCCTTCCTTAGTCCTCGGCCCGCAGGGAAGAAAAAGTCCCTCGGGAAGGTGCCCGCCAGAGACCCCCGACCCTTCGTCTGGCCTGCTAGGGGGGACATGGGCTTTTCACAGCATTACCCAGCCAGGCCCAGCGCCCGCCAGAGATCCACCGCGGCTGAGACGCCTCCAGTTTCCCAAAATTTGCCCCAGAATTCCCATCCGCTCCCAGCCCCCCCAGCCCTGAAAACTGCGCCCTCTTTCCCAACGAAAGATCAGCCATGGTAGTATTAGAGAGAGGCGGACCCCCACCTTCCTGGAACGAGAGTGGAAATGTTCTTCTCCGGAGACATTGGAGGTTCGGACATGCCCACACGCCCAAAAAAGATGGTCGCCTTTATTCTTTATTCAAAAAAGTATTTTTTTTTAAACAGCCCAAAATAAACATAAGAAAGAAAGAAAGAAAGAAAGAAAGAAAGAAAGAAAGAAAGAAAGAAAGAAAGAAAGAAAGAAAGAAAGAAAGAAAGAAAGAAAGAAAGAAAGAATTTGTGCCATTATATTTTCACCAAATTGTCTATCCTACGCTGGAGATGGCGGTGGTGTTTTGCCCATATATATTTTGTGGCGATCTATATAATATTATTGGTAGGCGCAGTAGTCTATTGTATCCTGGATCCGGTCCACAGGAGAGACAGCCTGCTCACGAGAAGGTTCACCGGCCTCCGTGTTACTAAGAATAGTGGCATGTGTGCGTGTGTGTATTTGTGTGGTGGTGGTGTTCCAGTTGGGATCCCTGACCCGAGTCCTTGGCCCGCCGTCCTAAACCCCCCCCCGCCCCCCTCTCCGCCTGTTTCCCCGAGTCCTTGGCTTCTCTGGCGAGGCGGGAGGCGCTTTCCAGCCGAGCAGCGGCGCGTAAGGTTCTCCCCTCCGGGCGCCAAGGAAGGGACTGCGCGCTCCTGCCCTCCCCGCTTCCGCCTTGCAGGCTCCCCCCCCCCGCCCCCGGCCTGGCTCCTGACGTCCTCCCCGGCTGAAATGATGGAAAGGCTATGCATGGGCATGATTCACATTAAGGATCAATTAATCCGGGAGCCGCAGCCAAGCGTGCCCGGCATCAAAGGGGGGGTGCGGGGGGGGGACGACGACGCGCATCTCATTTGCAACCGGCCGCTGGCCTGAAACCGCCCCCCTCCAGGTTGACCCCTAGTCTCTCTCCCTCCCCTGCCCGGCCCCCCCCCCCCCCGAAAATCCAGTGCGCCAGATTCTGGCCTAGCAGAATGGGCTGAGAGACACCCCCCCTTTTCTCAGGGCTCCAGGGGCCTGTTCCCGGAGTTTCCTTGTGGGGGGGTGTAGGGGTCTCTGGTGCGGCTCTCTACCTGGGCTCTCTCCCCTGAGACGGCTTATCACCTTCGGGGCCTGCCCTGTACCTATACTTTCGGATTGGCGGGGGGGGGGCGAGTCCTCCCACCCCTCCCCCAGCTCCTCTCCTCCCTTGCCAGCATGCCCTTTGACCTGGAAGGGAAGTCCCTCTTCCCTAGGCCTGCAGACGGACTTTGGAACACTTTGTACATGTTCAGAGGTCTTCCTTCACCCGCCGCCTGGAACCGAGCCTGGGGCCTGGGCGCCGACCCGGTCCCTTTCCCTCCACGCGGCTCCCCCGCCCGCCCCTGCCCCGCCCCGCCTGGGAGCGCCGGCCTTGCTGTGCGGCTGGCCGCTCCGGCCTGTGCGATTATCTGGCCCGGATCTCTCTGCCTGTTTCGCTCGGCTCAGTGGCGTGCGGCGAAATATGCGCTTCCAAGTCAGTGCGCACAGCGCTCGGGGGCCGGAGGGCAGGCGGGCGGGGGCAGGCGGCTAGTGTGGGCCGCCGGTGGAGGAGCTGGGGTGGCGGGCGGGCGGGCGGGCTGGGGAGGGCTCGGCTCCCCCCCCTCTTTCTCTCTCTCTCTTGTTGTTGCTCCCTTTCTGCCTCGGGAGGCAAACCGAAGAGCGCAGCCAAGAGGCGCCCCTGGCCGGCCCTGGACTCCGGGGCAGAGAGCGGGCGGAGAGCGCGGCGGGGCAGGGGGGGGGGGCGGTGGCGGCCCGGCAGGAGTCGAGCGGGGCACTCCTCGGGTGGCTCAGTCGGCCGGAGCTTCTGGGCCAGCCCCGGTCAGCAGCACAGGCCGCGGCGGCAGCCAGCCCAGTCGCCCGGGGACCGAGGAAGCGGCGACACAGCGGCGGGGCGGCGGGAGTGGGCCCGGGGGCCTCGGCAAGGCCTGTTCCTCCTCCTCCTCGTCCTCTCCTCCTCCTGCTGCTGCTGCTGCTGCTGCTGCTGCCGCGCCTCGCCTGGCCCCCCGCCCGCCCGCCGATGAGCTCCTACTTCGTCAACTCGCTCTACTCCAAGTACAAGGCGGCCGGCGGGGGCGAGCCGCCCATCAATCCCGCGTACTACGACTGTCACTTTGCGCCCGCCGCCGCCGCCGCCGCCGCTCTGCTCTACGGGAACAGCGCCGCCGCCGCTGCCGCCGCCTCTGGCTTCCCCCCGCCGCAGGCCTCGGCAGGAGGAGGAGGCGGAGGAGGCGGCGGCGGCGGCGGCCCGGAATACTACCACCAGCACCAGCACCAGCCGCCGCTCCAGCACCTGGCCGGGGGCAGCCCCGGCGCCTACCCGCCGCAGCCCCCGTGCGCCGGGCCGCCTTGTCCCGGGGAGCCGGCCAAGTTCTACGGATACGAGCCCTTGCAGCGAGCGGCGCTCTTTCCGAGCCACGCCGAGGCCGAGCTGGTCCACTTTGGCGAGTGTAAATCGACGGGCGCGAACCTTGGCGAGGACCCCGAGCGCTTGCATCAGGGCGCGTCGCCGGCTCCCCTCTTCCCCTGGATGAGGCCGCAAGGTGGGCCGCCGACCGCAGCACCCCACCCCACCCCACCCCACCCCCGGCACGCGCCCTCTTCCCCCCTCCCCTTCTTAATGCTCCTTCCTATTCTCTCTCTCTCTCCAATATATACAAGACGGTAAATGTCAGCGAGCGATGCTTGGGACTGTTATACCCCCTTCCCTTGAGGCCTCGTCCCGTTTACGCTGTTCCCTGAGCCAAATCCCCCACCGATCCTCCGGCCCGCCGCAAGGCGCCTGGGAACCGCCCCGCCCGGCGTGTTTTCCCCTGGCCAATGGGTTTCTTGGGTCCTCGGAGCGACCCCCGGTCCCCAAGTCCGCAGCACTTGGACTGGAGTTCCCGGATGAGACCACGAGGTTGAGGCCCAGTTCCCTCCTCGCCACCTCTCCTCCTCTCTGGCGGGCCTCGCCGGGGCTTCGGGTAACCGAGCCCAGCATGCGCCTGTGGGTTTGGTAAGAAAGGAGCGGGGTTCCCCCTGAATCCGCTGGCCCGAGGCGACACCTGTGTACGTGCTTGAACTGTGTGTGTCTCCCACCCCCCCCATCCATTGGCCACTGGAAGGGGGGCGCCCAGGAAGACTCTGCGGGCCCGTCCCGAGCGATTGCCTGGTCCTGCCCCGCCAGCCAGGGAGTGGGGGAGCATCTTGGTGTCTTCTTCTTTTTAAACGCCGCGTCTGTTTTGTTTCCTCCCCACCCACCCCCCAAGCAGCAGCCCCTGGTAGGCGGAGAGGAAGACAAACTTACAGCCGCTTCCAGACGCTGGAGCTAGAGAAGGAGTTTCTCTTTAACCCTTATCTGACCAGGAAGCGGAGGATCGAGGTCTCTCACGCGCTGGGACTCACCGAGAGGCAGGTCAAATCTGGTTCCAGAACCGGAGGATGAAATGGAAAAAAGAGAACAACAAGGACAAATTCCCGGCGGCCAGGCCGGAGGGCAAGGAAGGCGGGGAGGCCAAGGCGGAGGCCCTGGAAGGCCCGGAGGACGGCCCGGCGGACGGGGCGTCTCCCCCTCTGGCCCTTCGCTAAGGACAGTGGCGCACAAACGGGGGGGGGGTCTCCTAGCCGCCCTCCCCGCTTCTCAGGCACCTTCCCGCAAGGGTCCGCCCTTGCCTTTCAAGCTACCTTTGGACCTTTCTACGCTCGGGGAGACCCGGCTGGGTTTGCTCCGCCGCTGCTGCTGCTTCTTCTTCTTCGGAGTCCCTGCTGAGGCCTGCACATCTTTTTCTTCACCTGGAATTTGATACTTAAAAAAACCTTAGCGATTTTGTATGTGGTTTTCTTACGAGGGTGGGGGAGGCGTTTCTCTCTTCTACTCGAAAGGACAAATTCTATTTTAGGAATCCAATCTGCCGAGTTTTGCACCTATATATTTATCTTGGGGGAAGAGGTGGATGGGGGGGGGAAAGCCTCTTCCTGCTTAATATTTCTCTGTAAAGTAAATTAATGAAGAGATTTAAATGATTGTTTGAACGGGGGGCGGGAGAGGATCTGCCTTATAATGAGACCGTTTTAATTTTACCCGTTGCTGATCGAAATAAAGCCAGATTCTTATTCCTGAGCAAACCAGTCCCCGGCCTCTTCTCTCGCCGCTTACGGGACGGTTCCTTCCACCCCTGCGCTCGGCGCCTTCGGAGCGGAGAATCAGACCCCAGCGCCGGAGCAAACGCCGTTGTTTCGAGGGCTTTTCCTGCTGTGAGGGGCGGGGGAGGCTGAACGGGAGCTTGGGGTGCCCGGGCCTTGGGAGCTGGAACGGCCCCCACCGCGGGTTCTCTGCAACGCTAGGCCCCTTGGCCGGAAGCCTTCAGTTGACTTTCCAAAGGGACCCCAGGGCTGTTTCTTCCAGGCCTGTTCAAGAAGACGCGTTTAGTCTCGGCGTTCGGTGGGCGCTCTGTCGTGTGAGCCCGGCTCCCGACGACGCCGGTCGTGATCCAGGTTGCTGCCCTGTGCACGCAGGGAGTAAACGCCAGGGAACCCCAGGGCCCTACTTTCCCCGGGCTGCTCCACCGAAAGCTTTGGGGCGGCGTCACGGCGGGCCACCCCGGGGGAGATTTGCTTTCCCAGCCTGCAAGAGGGCCACGCGGGCCTCTCGGCTGGTTTGCAAGATGATCGGCCTGCCCTGAGCCCAGATCGGCCTCCGGTAGCTAGCAGCAGTCTATCACAGCACGAGGTCCTGGGGAGGAAGCGGCTGACCCCGCTGCCTCCACCACGGGGGCCTCGGGTGTTTCGAGGGCTCCCTGCCCAGTGGGTCTGGCGGCCAGCACAACCCGCCATCGGCCCAGCCGGCGGAGACGGGAAACGGCTGCGCGCACGGTTTGGATTAGAGCTCCAATGGAAGTCTGCCCAGGAGCGTTCTCCTTCCAAACCACCAGTTACACTTTAAGGATTTCCCAGAAATGTGTGAACGGCACACGCACACACACACATATATTATTAAAACTCCTTCCACATAATAATTAATTCCACTAAAGAGCTAACCAGGAATGGTCATGAAAATGAATACGGATTGCTCAAGCCATTCGCAGCACACTCGGGTATTACTACGAGATAATATAATTGCTGTTAATTTTATTTTTATGTTTTGAGATCCGTCCTCTGCGCTGGAGGCACAGAAGGTGCCAAGCCTCCGTCTGCCTGGATGAGTAGAAATAGCTGTTCAGATGAGTCCAGCTCTCTGGGGGACCACATATACAGTTAGTAGCTCTGGTGAAAACCTTAGCAGCAGCACGAGTGCGGCCCAGCTTGCCAGGGCGGGCAGACGCTTCACAGACACCCTGAGAAACCCCCATAAACGGGACCCTGTCACTATCCCCATTATACAGAGAGAGGGGGACCAAGGGTTTTGCCACTTAAGGGATTTCCTTCCCCGACTGGGAGGGACTTGCAGCGGGCTATAGCTGACCTTCAGGCCCAAATTCTGACATCGGCACACCTCAATAAAGGCTGAAGGGGAACGTGGAGCGGCTTTTTTCATTGCTTTTGCAAATATTGCCTGAGATGCATGGATGAAGGGGACCACTGGAGCAAAGGGCTGGGCACATGTACCCAAGGGTACCCAAGGGTAGCTAATTTTCTGCTGGGTTGGGACCATGGCAGGCCATCCACCGGTGGGTCTGAGCTGCCTCATTGACTCCAGATTTCCTTGGATTGGGTCCAGTCTCCAACTCATATATATATAAAAAAAAAAACACAGGCCAGGATATTTACAAATTAAATGAAATCATAGAGGATTTAAAGACAATAATGGTCGTGAGAGTGAACAAAATAAAATACTCCAGTAGCACCTTTAAGACCGACAAAGATTTATTCAAGGCGTGATGAAGAGTGCTTGTACTCGAAAGCTCACGCCCTGAATAAATCTTTGTTGGTCTTAAAGGTGCTACTGGACTCTGGTTTTATTGTGTTACTTCAGACCAACACGGCCACCCATTTGAAAATAAGATAGTGTTCTCAGCACAAAAAAAGGCTTGTTATTTTACTTTGGATATGTACACTTTTGTGCGGCATTATTCTCGCCACACATTTCCCCTGCAAGCAAAGGTGGGGAGGCATCTTTTATCTGTCCCAAAAGTCCGAGACAAGAGCCGATCCCCTTTGCCCGTTGTCCAGGCCGTCTTGAGCGTTGTCCAGGCCGTCTTGAGCGCCATTCACTTGTAGTCCATTCCGGTGAGGGGGAAGGCCAGAGATGGCTTCCCCCAAATTAAATGGCTTCTGTCTGGAGAGGCTACTGGACTGCAGGGGAGAGGGACCTCCGAAAGGGCGAGAAGGCCTTCTTTCTGGAATGGCCCCAACATGAGCATTCTGGAATGGTCCAAAGGGGGACTGTCCCAGAGAGGAGTCTGGAAGGCAGAGCCCTTCTGCCCCCCTCCTCAAAACAAGACACATCAGGCCTTGGGAGGCGCAGCCCCCCCCCCCCATTGGCAAAACTCTGCACAAGGCAGCCCAAAATGGAGCCCTTTTATTGATTTCAAAGGGAGGGAGAGGAATTAAAAGCCGCCAGCAAGGAGGGCCCTGCAAAACAGGCCCGGCCTCTTCTCTCGTTGCTTCCGCGGCGATGCTGGACCAGGGCTGCTTACCCCATATTGACTCCCCCTCCCACAGTCCCCTTCCGTCTTGTTCTTCTTCCTTTATGGGTCGGCATACCAGGCAGGGGAAAGGGAAGGACACATAAATTAATATATAAATAAGCCCTTAAGCGGGCCTAGAAGCAGAACGCCGCCCTTTAGACACAGATCAGGTTCACTTTTATTTATTTTCTCCCCCCTGTGAGAAAGAAACAGAAATCTGGATTCCACGTTTTCCGTGGAAGGCCAGGGTGTCTTTTCTGCCGCGCACTCGTTCCTTATGGGAGGGCTGAAAGAGCCAGTCTCTCCCTCTCGCTCTCTTTTGGGGGAAAGCAGCATTCGGATTTCCGAAGCACTTCCATAATTCCGGCATATCCTCCTCCCTCCCTCCCACCCACCCCCCATCTGAAACGCCTTCCTTGGACCACGCAGAGCCACTAGGAGCGCCAGGGCGGGCTGGGGACGCAGCGGAACTGCGGCAGAACGGGAGACGCAAACAATTTGGCGCATGGATTTGCATAAATGCGGCAAAAACCATCCCTGTCAATTCGTGGCGAGGCTCTAAGAGCCACGTTCCGCCACGAACCAAGCCGGGGGGGGGGGGTTGCCTGTCGCCATTGTCCTTTCTTAATATAAAGATCTTCAAAAGCTGCATATCGACGAGCGTGTATATCCAGAATATTGTGATCGTTGTTTCAAAATTGTGGGGCGGCCAGGGCGACTTTAAGGCCGCCTGCAGTCGAGGCCATTTTGAAGCTCTCCAAGCAGACGAGCTGTTTCAGGCGGAACAAAGACCGAGGAGAGGAGAAAAGTTGTTGCACGGAACAGAAAACAGAACACAAAAACCAAACTGGAATTCGCTAGGGCGTGAAAAGACTGTGCACCATAAATATTTGAATTTTCTAACCTGTTGTCTAAATCGCACAGACCTTTCAGCTCCTAGCTAATTCCAGCTAGGTGTTTTGTTGTGTTAATCGGAACAAAGAGACGGACATGGTGAGGGAGTCTCTAATGTTTTGACCTGTGAACGCAGGTTGCTGAGGGGGGGGGGGGCTCAAAGCGGACCTTTTACAAATGCACGCCCCAGAAACAAATTCCCCGTGCCCTTTGCAACGAGAGGAACCAGCATATGCATCTACAGACCTTCGCATCTCTCTAAACAGCAGTGCCGCTTAAAGCCCTCAATGCACCACGAAATGCGTCATTTTTTTTTTTAAGCGTCCATTTTGGAAACTGGTCCGCAGTGCTTTCTAGAACACCTCGAAGGCGACCTGCCAGGACAATCAACCCCGCCCCTTATTCCACCGAGAGAGACGTGGAAACCTCTGAGGACCCACCAGTAGGTCTGCTTCCAAGTAGAAAGCGCAATCCCATAATTGGGGACTAGAAATATCCCGGGGAGAAAGCGGCCTGTTATAAAAGAGGCCTTTTATTGAACAACGGGAAGCAGCAGAGATTTGGGGTCTGGGGAATAGGCGGCTTTACAGAGGCAAAGACTGTGTCGCTTTTTGGGGTACCGTCCAAATAGTGTCCCTCCCTTCTTCATGACACTTCATCTGGTGGCCACAGAACAATGGAATGTCCAGCATCCTCCGAGGTTTTGCTCTCAAGCGGGCCTTGCTTCTTAGGCAAACAAACCGGCGCGTTCCAGGCTCCCAGGCCAGGGAAGAGACCCTAAACGCGGGCACACGATCGTGGTCTTGGGTCTCTCGACCGAGATGTTCGTTCTTCCTCGAAAGAGACACGTTAAACATTTCAGCCGGAGTCAGGGGACGGAGCGATCCGCGCCCCCCCACTCCCTCCCGCCGGCCTGCAGCAAAGGCTCTGCAGCCCAACTGGATTTTGTGGGTCGCGGTCTGGAAGATTTCCTTTCCCGCCACACCCAAGACGCTCCCTAGATCGGGAGAGGGTGGGACTCCTTGGGGACCCTCCAAAGGCAGTCTCGGGCCACGCTGAGAGCCGCAGAAGAACAGTGGCGTTAGGAAAAACTCCTTCGGGGCTGCGGGCACCGTCGTGCATTTGTAACACTGTAAAAGAGAGAGAGAGAGAGAGAGAGAGAGAAAAGGGTGGGCTGAAAGAAATCGACAGAGATTTAAGGCTCGGCATGAGAGGTTTATTATCCACACACCCACCCCTTGGCCTAATGGCTTCCTCCTACCCTAAAAACTGGGGAAACCGAACCGAAGCCCTCACGTTAGCCAATTCCAGGGCGCGGAGGTCATTCGCCTCTCTTTCGCACTGCGCCAGACCGCGGTCGACGTTGGGGAGTTTCTTTGCGGGCAAACAAGGGAACGGCTCTCAAGGGGTCTGTTGAACCGGGGTGGGGGTGGGATGTGTGTGACCACCGGACAGGAATCTCTCCTCTGCGGTCTGGCCCCTAATAACAACACCCCCCATCCCCACCCCCACTTCCCTGGAGTTTTTGGCTGTGTACCCGGATCAGGCTCAACTGATCTGGTGTTTTTAGGAGGACGAGGGAAACGAAAGTGGGCGACGGTGCGCTAAAGCCGGGGGAGGGGGAGGTGAATGGGGGAGAGAAATTTTAGGGGAAAGAAACAAGACTTCTGTAGGGGGGGGGGGAGGAGGAGAGAGAGATCCGCCAGGAATTGCAGTAAATTCCTTTTTGTTTGAAGACAATTTACAACTCGGTAATAGACCTTTTATGACCTATTTGGGCACGTCATTGGCTGCGCCTGGTCATGTGCGAGCGCGGTAGATTCTCATGGCCTTTATTCCGCCGCCCCCCCTCCCTCGCTTTCCCTGGCGAATTTCCCCCTGCCTTCTGCCTTTCCCAGAGCCTCCCAGCCCCTCTTTTGCTAACCTTTGTCTCCGATGAGGTGTATGAGCCCGGGCTGGGGTGTTTGGGTGCCGATCCGGTCCAGCCCAGGGCGCTTCAAAACAAACAAACACGCTCCCCCCCACCCCCACCCCCCCACCCCCGTCTACCTTGCCAGTTCCCAGGCGGAACCGAGACGCAGAGTGGGGAGGGGAAGGGGGGCGAGGACAGAGCGCCTGCCCGTTGCCAGAGAGGCAGCTGGGTTTTTCCCCCCTCCCCCCTGGTAGCCGGCTGGCTTTTCCTTCCCAGCCTCTACCTGCCTGCCTGCCTGCCTGCCGCCTTCGACTTCTCCGCCTGGGAGAAGGGATCGGATTGCTTCTCGCCATGGATTACCAAGCAGCATCTCGGCTCTGCGCCCTTGCGCCCAAGCAACGGAAGGGTAAGGCTGCTCCTGCTTCCATGTTTCTTTCGGACTCGCCTGCCTGCCCCGCTTCAGGGCTCTCTCTCTCTCTCTCTCTCTCTCTCTCTCTCTCTCTCCCCCCCCCCCCAAGAGGTAATAAAAGAAAGTGAGGAAGGCTCGAAGGGTCTGTCTGTGTGGTGTGTGTGTGTGTGTGTGTGTGTAAGAGAGAGGCAGTGAAATGCTCTCTTGGCCACCTGCCTGGCTACGGATGAGGGGTTCACCACTCCATCGCCACTGGACAAAGGAAAGCGAATTCCGACGTTGCAGAAACACTCGGCGCTCTCCCAAGTGTCTGAGCGTCTCCCACCCCCCATTCCGTAATCCGTATCCCAGTGCTAGAATTTCACCAGCAGTTGCCAACAGGTGCCTCCCCCCCCCCCCCACTAGCAGAGTCCGGTGCCAAAGCTGGCCGGCGTCCGGGCCAAAAGCCCTTTCCCTTTGCTGGGGGGGGGAGGATATGGGAAGGATCGAATCCTGTCCCTCTCCCCGTTCCCATCAGGCGCCGGACAGGCTGCATCGCCTGGGCGTCGACGGCAAGGCAGAGGGCCGGAATTTCGCAAAAGGGTGGGGGTCTAATAATCTGTGCTCGGGTGCCTTTACTATGCCCCTGTCTCAGAGGCTGCGGTGCTCTTCAAGACACACGGGGAGGTTTCTCGCCGGCGACGGGAGGGGGCAAGGCCTTTGAGCCGGTGACAAACTATTCCGGCTAAGTTTCCTGGTTAGATGGACACCAACCTTAGGGAAGAGACCGACCTGGTGCCACCTAAAACGGCACCAAGATGGCTGCCAAAGGCTTGCTGTGCTGCCGCCTCCGTAATAAATGCGTCGTGGACCCTTTTAGTCCGGGCGGAGGGGAAGGAGACTGCTGGTGACAAATGTCATTATTATTACACGATTTTTTTTGGAATAAATGTAACTGATGAGATACTCCCTAACTGCTAGGTCGGTCTGTCTGTCAATCCAGGGGTGGGAAGCGGCCGTGGAGGGGGGGGGATAGGGTTGAATTGTGTTTATTCTAACAGCAAACAACGTATGTGTGTGTGTGTGTGTGTGTGTGTGAAAGAGAGAGGGGGGGGAGGATATGAACCCACGATCAGTTAAGCCTGGGCCCAGTTTCCTTGCCCTAAGTCAATAGCTTGAATGGAATTTATCCCTCCCGTAAAACGCATGGATGATTCTCACACTCGTTTGCCCAGAATGTTTCGCGAGATTCGCGCCTGGCTGTTTTAAAGTGGGGCCGGCTTCGGTTTCGGCTCCTGCAGAACGGATGTTGTTGACGGCGGGGGTGGTTTCCGTCCGCGAAAGTGGCGGCTGAACAAAGAACTGTGCGGTGGAAGGAAACGAAAATGTTGATCCGGGAGAAAAATAGCGGCGTGCCTCCCGGGGTGGGCGGTGTGTGTGTGGGGGGGGGGGCAGGCTCTCTCAAGCCCCTCCTGCAGTCAGGTTTGCAGAAGGCGATCGAAGCCCTTTCGTTGGCGTGCAGGAAAGATTTGGGAAAGGTTTGGGAAAGGGCGCCCCGGCCCCTGATCGGAGAGAGTCGGTTTCCGCGGGGTTCGTGTGAGCTCAAGGAGACGCTTTTAAAAAGCACGACGGATCCGCCTTCGTTCTCCTGGAGGGGTTGCTGAAAGTCGCTTGAAGGCGGTGGTTTCGGACAGGGTCTCGGCCATCTCTGCAAGGGCGCGGGTTTCTGAGGCGCTCTGCAAAATGCTCGTGGGGCGAGACCTTAGTGGCCGCAGGTCCTCGTGGAAAACCAGAAACCTTCGAGCCTCCAAATATTCACAGGGGCACAAACAAATCCCCCCCTTTCTCTGACATATTGCACCTTCTCTGCTCCCCTGACCCCCAGATCCTGCTGGATCCCGCTCTGTTGCAACCATAAGGACCAGTGCTCGGCCCGGTGCATGCGCCGGTTTTGAAAGGGATCGTCTCAGCGGCTGGGTCTCTAACTGGAGGGAGTCGAGGCGAATAAGTCTCCAGACCTGGGGGTTTATTAAGCGTCCCGGGCGGGCTGAAAGAGGAACCAGGCTCAGCATGTCGGCTTAAGAGGGCGGAGGACAGGCGGGAGAGAAACTGGCGTCCGGACTGTCCTTGTGGTTGGGAGAAGGTCCAGCAAACGCCCAAGACTTCAGCCGAGGCAGACTTGGGGAGGAATCATTCCCGAAATGTTTAGTTGAGATCCAAAAACAAACAAAAAAGCAGGCAAACAAAACCCATTAAATGTCATGGCAGCTTGCTTTCAGCTTCCCTTGAAGTCAATCGCTTTAAGGAAAGGGTCCCCGGCGCTCTGACCTGCTTCTCAAAGGGGAAAAAGAGGGTCCCTAACTTTAAGCATGGCCATTCGAGGTATATCCCTGTAAAAGCCGGTGCAGAATGCCCCTTGAGCATGTCAAAGCACCAGGGTTTTGCATACAAAAACAGAAGCCTATTTCGCTGCGGGAAGAGACCCACAGCTCAGGGGTGCCCTGCCTGGATTTTGTGCACGCGAGGGGGGGGGAATCACAGGCCCTGGATTTGCTTTTTAAGTCTCTGCGTTTTCACCTCCCCCCCCCTCGCGCTTCAAAGCCCCCGGCCTGTTTCCAGCTCAATCGTCGGCTTTTCCTTCCCCCACCTCGGCGAAATAGACTTCTCTGGGCCTGCTTTATGAGGTCCTGAAACCGGGGAGGGTGGGAGAATCCGAACAAAGACCGTATTTCACCCCTTGCTTGGCAGGCAGCTGTTAAAGGTATTTACAGCTCTACTGCATTGCGGCACTCAATGGCGCTCCTGCGTCGGGAGCTCAGAACAGGAAGTGGAGGGGGGGAAGAGGAGTCGCCATAAACGTTTTCATTTGGTCAGTGGGGTAGCGCCAGGGAGGGGGGGGGGGGAGAGAGAGAGAGAGAGAGAGAGAGAGAGGAAGCACTCTTTGGGAGATAAGATCTGGTGGATCCAGGGCGCTATGAGAGAGGGAGCCTGGGCATTTCTAGAAGCTAAGGGCTAGTTTAACTGGATAGATTTGTGGTGTGTGTGTGTGTGTGCGCGCGCGTGCTCCCAATCCAAATCTTCCTTCCCCCCATGCGAAGCAGCTCAGCCAGTCTCCAAGAAATCAGAATCTATGGACTGGAGAGTCGTTTTGAAGGGAACCGAGGCTTGTAGCTGCTCCCACGGGGGAAATGGATGGAAGATATTGCCAAATTGGGCGCGCGCGGGGGAGGAAGGAGGGGAAGAGAGTAACTAGGCAGCAGGAGAAGGGAAATCCGCATTGTTTCTGAGCTCTCGGTGACGAAATCTTGCGGTTTCCCCTTTTTGCTATTGTGCCGCAGTTCTCTTTCGGGTCGTTCGCCAAGACCAAGGTGAAAAATAAACACCTGCTTTTTAAAAATAATAATTAATTAATCGGAAATATGGATTAGGGCGAGCCGTTCGGGGGTAAGTTTCTGAGGTGGTCCACACAATTCGACTCCGGCCAGCTAAGCTTGGCCCGCGCCCCCGCGCAAACACACACACACACACACAATGCACAAACAGAGAGAGGGAGGGTGAGGATTTCCAGGATTCTTTTACGGGTGTCAAAGCAGCAGAACCGGAGCCCACTCCACTCTTGTGTAAAAGAACTATACAGGTTGTTGGTTGGTTTCTTAGGGTGGGGTGGTAGGAAACGTGGGGCTGCGGGTCTTCCCCGGGTGTCGAGGGGAGTCCCCATGGTGTTGGACGCCCCCTCGCCTTAAGGGCCCTGGACGTCAGTGCCCCGGCTGCGGCTCAGCCATTTATCCGCTTGAGGTCAGCGGTTTGCTCCTGCGACTTTCCCGTGAAGGGCTGGGTTTCCTCTGGGGGTCAGAGTGCGACCAGAGGCCTTTCGAGGGCTCCCAGGAGGCACCGGGGCCCTTGGAAGCCCCTGGCTGAGCTGAGAGCCGACCCCAGATGTTGACTGCCCGCCCTAAGCCAAGAGTTGGGTTCAAGGTATCTGCCCTCCCCAATTGTGCACTGGAAGCGATGCGCCCACCTCCTGCCCTCATGCCTACTCCTCGGCATCCCTGTCGCGATGCCCTTTGAGCTGCCAACTCCAGCGCCCAAGGCTGAGCCGCTGCAGCATCCCCCCCCCCCACGCACACACACACCGCAAAAAAGCCAACCAAACAACTAGGGCCTTTCTCAGGACACGCAGTTGTCCCCAACCAGCAAGCACCAGTCTCGCGCCCAGCCAGTCCCACGCAGCGCCCGGTGGAAGCCAAAGGAGCGAGGGGCGAGTCCCTTGGCGACCTCGGGAGAGAGCCCTGGGAAGGGCACCGGCCTCGTAAGCCCTGTTCGCGAAAGAGGGCGACGCTCTCTGCAGCCCTGCGCGGGCTGGACATCCCAGGGCCTCCAGGCTGTACTTCCACGCGCCCATGTCCGAAGGCACCTCCGGAGCCCGGGGAGGGCGAGCGATCGCCGGATGCCTTCGCTTGGAGCGCCGCGAAAGCCTCGCAGCTGTTTCCTTTCGCCGCCGCCCCCCTTTCCCTCTCCTCCCTCCCATCCATCTCTGCGAACCTGCCTCCAGGAGACCTAACTCCCCCCCCCCACACACACACACCCTGATAGGAAAAGGGCCTCTGTCGTCGGGCCGCTCGGCCAGGAGAAGGCGCTGTAGGACAAGCGTGGCGTCTCTCGACCTGCCCTCCGCCGGAGAGCCAAAGGAGACCCGTCCTACGTCAGCAGCTGAGCCGCCCCAGGGCGCTCGTGCACCCGAGAACCTTTCCTGCCCAGCCCAGCCACACGCGGACCTGACGCCCCCCAGCTCCAGGGAGGTGGAGCCCTGAGTGAGTTTTCTGCAACAGACCCAGAAACCTGCAGAGACTTGTGCACGCCCACAAAAGCTTCTGCCTTGAACAAAAACTCTGAGGGCCCTCATGGTGCCCCTGGACTCGAACTCGGTCCTTTTGGCAGAGGCCAGGGAGCCCAAAGGTGCCTGAACGCCTTTTTGTGTCTAACGTGCCACCGGACTCATTGGGGGAAGCTCTACAACTCCAGCATCCCCTTCTTGTGAAGAGTCACAAGGGAGCAGGTAAAATAAAATCTGAGTCCAGTAGTATCTTTAAGGCCAACAAAGATTTATTTAAGGCGTGCACACTTTTAAAAAACACCGATCAAAGTTTTTGCCAGCTTGTTGGTCTTAAAAGTGCTGCTGGTCTCAAGTTTTTGTTGTGCGACTTCAGACCAACATGCTTGAATCTACCGTCAAGGGTAGTTAATGTTGCAGGTGTAAATGTCTCGATTTGACCTCGTGTTTATAGCGGGGCTTGAGAATAGTGGTTTGGAGGAACTGTTGCCCTTTGCCAGGCTGAGGATCCTGGGAAGTGTAGTTTTGAGTGTGAGAGTCCCGATAAAAGCTAGACCTCCTAGATTTCTTTAGGGAAAGGCAGGTTTTAAATCCGTCTACATTTACGGCCCAACCACATAAGCTGCGATTCCATAAACGGAAAATAGGCATAGGGTTAGTATGGAGATGTATCTGGCCGGTGGAGTTGAGAGGTGAATCACACTAGAGCTCATATGCCTGGTCTTCAACTCAGGTTAGCCCTGTTTACTTCTAGGGAGGTCCCCTTAAAATCAGTGGAAATGCACTTTTAATTCCATTCATTTGTTTCCTGCCGTTCTTTCCAAGGAGTTCACACCATACTTATCTTCTCTGAATTATCCTCCCAAGAACCCTGCAAAGTAGGCCTTACCGAGAGAATGCAACTGGCCCAAAGTCCTCCAGCCAACTTCCATGGCCAAGTAGAGATTTGAACCTCATTCTGCACACACTGGATAACGCACATTCAATGCACTTTAGAAGTAGGTTTCCCTGTTTTGCATTGGGAAATCCAGCTCCAAAAGCACATTGAAAGCCCTCCCAGATCCAAACTCAATGTTCTTCCTGGCTCAGCCAGGGCTTTGTGAAACCATGGGGTCTCTTGACAGCCCTGGAAGGGTTTCCCAAATGGGTGGGAGTTCATTAATTTAAAATTTGTTAAACTTATCACAATATTTTTTTTCACATTTATATACCACCCTCCCCAAAGTCTCAGGACGGTTTACATAGAACTTGGAACTATACCAGAAATGATCCATAACATATACATGACATATATATGACCATATATGCTCATGTTAAATCTCCCACCCTCCCAAAATGGCCAGTGATGGGCCTGAAGGGGATGGGGGAGGGGCCCTGGGTGGGCATGCACACAGTTATGCTTCCCAGCCATATTCTACCTGATTGCACCACTTCTGGGGGCTCTTAACGCCTGAAGAATTCTTCAGGGGTTTCTCAATGGTAAAGAAATTGACAAAGGCTGCTGGAGCCCCAAGAGGGAAGGACTTTTGCAGACAGGGCTCTGAAATGACCCCTCATAAGACCACCCTCTCCGGGGGCCTCCCGGGGTCGTTTAGAGCCCGCCGCCCCTCTGCCACCCTCAAGGGCAGGCCCTGTTTTATGAGGCTATCGAGACGGCCTTTTGTCGAGGTGGGGGCCCCAAGTGGGTCGCCCTTCGTTATTCCTCGGCCTCATCCTCTGTCTGGCCCTTTGATGTCCCTCTGCCCCCGGCTTCCTTTGCTCTTCCCCTTTGATCTCTCCAACCGGCGACCCTGCCCGCCGCGAGCAAGGCCCTTCCTCCCCCCCCCCCCCGCCCGCCTCGCTCTATTGCGCGTCTTGTCTGGCCAAAAGGGGGTGATAAAAGCGAATTGCAGGCGGCGCCGAGACGCCCTCGTCTTATGCGACCCTTTCAGGGTTCACCTTCCACAGTCATGCCGCAAGTGTCCCTTGGCCAGGCTTGACCTTCGGCGCCCCTCGATCGCCCGTCGCTTTCTCTTTTCTGGCCCCGGCGGATCTCTCCGAGGCTCCCGCCTCGAAGCTCAGATCCGGCGCTCTGCGGGGGTCGTTGACCGATTTCTCCTGGCAGCTTCGAAAGGGGTCCCCGTTCAGTTCCTCTACACCAGGGGTAGTCAAACCGCGGCCCTCCAGATGTCCATGGACTACAATTCCCATGAGCCCCTGCCATGAGGACGCTGGCAGGGACTCATGGGAATTGCAGTCCATGGACATCTGGGGGGTGAGCCCTTTTAGATCCCAGCACCCGCTTCCAGCACAAAGCTGGCCTTGCGGACCTATGAGGCGGCTCGGATCCCCCCCCCCCCCAAAAAAAGAAGCCCGGCTACAGTGGCTCCCCTGGCAGCCTGGAATTGGCTTCCCCGAGGCAGAATAACTGCGTTTGTAACATGGTCACTAACTCTCCATCTCTTCATCAGCGGCGCTGAATAAGTGGAGCCTCCCCGTTCAGGGGCGGGATACCCGTCCGGGCCGCCAGGGAGAGCTTTACGACAATCTGTGGCCGCTGGGATGTTATTACACCTCGCAGGTTACAGCATACCCCACCCGAGCAGCAATTGTTAACACACACACCCAGCAGCGTAGCTTGTTCCATAGAAACTAGAATGATGGGTTAAGGTCTGTAGCGTTACTCGGAGGCATTCTTCTTAAGGCATTCTTCCAGTAAAGAAAAGATGCCAAGTGACCTTCCACACAGGGGAGAGGAATCCCCCTTCCCTCCTGCCCTGGCATCTTCATCCCTTGCCTGGTGAGAGGGTGGGAAGACTCTGGATCAGACCCCCCCCCTGAAAACTTGCTGGGTGACTTTGGGCCTTATCCTACCTCACAAGATTGTTGTTAGCAGAAAACGGAGGGAGTCCCATTTGGGGAGAGTTTAACTAACTAGCTGAAGACCAAGCAAGGCCTCCTGCCACAGGACCACGCCCCTTGCTGCTCAGTCCTTCACAGGTGGACTCAGAGGCGAGTTACAGGGCGCTGCAGCCGGGCAAGAGTCCAGTGACACCTTAAAGCAGGGGTAGTCAAACTGCGGCCCTCCAGATGTCCATGGACTACAATTCCCATGAGCAAACGCTGACAAGGGTTCATGGGAATTGTAGTCCATGGACATCTGGCGGGCTGCAGTTTGACTACCCCTGAGTTAGACAGATGTGCAAGGAACAATCCTAGGCTGGTCTACTCAGAAGGAAGTCCAGCGCTATCCAGCGGGGTGGGGGTGGGGGTGGCACCCCCAGAGATCTCCCATTCAAATACTGGCCAAAGCCTACTTCACTTCTGAGATCTGATGGATCCATCTCCCCTGGGCTGTCCAGCTCAGGGCTTCTAGGACTGCAAGTCAATGAATGCGGGTGTTTCCATGTTCCGAGGGGACAGCTGACATAAAGCCACAGAGAGAGACAAAATACTCATGGGATCCCCCCCCCCTTCCCTGTCTGACTCCAATCTCTGCAGGTTCTGCAGGGAAAACATCAGACACCTAGGGGGGGTGCCTTTTGATCCTAGACTCCCTCGTCAGGCTGAGATTCAAACCGGCAGGTATGCCTGGAAAACGAGCGCTAGTGGAATCCGTTGGCCTGCTTCTCAGGAAAATGTCTTTGGAATCCTTTTTTTTCCTCCAAAGATTACCTAGATTTCATGGAAAGCTCACCTGCCTGTCTGAGTCCTCTTTCTATCGCTCCAGGTGGACAACTTGCCTTGAGTATGTTTGGGTAGAAAAAAAGGTTTTGTTGCTTATGTACAAGGGTTCACATCCTCCAGGTGGGAGCTGGGGATCTCCCGGGATTACAACACCTCTCCAGACCACATAACTCGTTTTTTAATTTGTTTCTTTTTAAATATTCCACTTCTCCTGGAGAAAATGGCTGCTTTCGACAGTGGCCTGCTCCCTTCCAAAATCCCTCCCTTCCCTAAAGCCTCCATATCTCCACGTATTCCCAAATATGGGGTCAGCAACCCTATTCTCTACACCAGACTCATCTACCTTCGGCACACACCTTGTCATTTTTGGAAGGCTTCAACAGTCCTGGATTGCTCACCCGGGAACCATTTTTCCAAGCCTTGTGGTTTTTCACCTGGGAACTTCTCCGCCTTTCCGCTTTCCTTGACCCCATGAATGGCGGCTCCCTCCCCCCCCCCCCCCCGGCCCATTTGCCTTATTTCTTCCTCTTTATTATTTCAGGGCATTAAGCCACTTACCCAGAGGCTCTCAGCCTCAACTGAATGGGTTGGTGCAAAGGCTCTCAACTGACTTCTTAAGACACCGTGGCAACTTTATTGGCGCTGGCATTTTGAGCCCTTAACTGGGTAAAGCATTGTTACCACTTAATGCCTACCACCCTGTCCTGTCCATTCCCTGGCTCTGGGCCCCAACTATAAAAGCTAGCTTAAAAAAACAACAACACAAGATAAACAAAAATCCTCCCCCCCCCCCTTCCAAAAAGGGCTGTTTTCAGAATCCAGTTGCCTTTGGTGGTTGGCAGAAGACAATCCTATAAGTTTGTTAAAAAGGAGACCCTCAGCAGGTCTCTGAGCATACACAGAGTGTTTCCTTCATGAATGGGTTAACAATTGAAAGGAAGGGGATGCTTCCAGGGCAGAGAAAAATGAAGCTTGAGACTTCTACTAGACCATTTATGCACAGGGAACTTCACTGCCCCAGCTCCCATGCAGGAGCACAAATCAGAGACGGATGAGGTGCCCAGGGCCAAATGCTCCCCCATGTGGGTGCAGAAAGAGGTGGGGCAACCTGCCACCACTAAAACTCTAGCCTACAGCACGGCACGAAACCTCCAGTGCATAAATGGTCCTAATGAAGCCACTGTGAAGTGGAAAGGAAAGGCCATGATAGTCTTGGGCCACTTCCTTGTTTGGCCAACTGCCTATGACCATGGTGGGCTACCTAGACCATGTAATTGGCTTCTCTTCTTCAAAAATATCAAGCGCTCAGCTCATCCAGTGGGAAACTAACCCCTTCCGCACACGTTGGATAATGCAGTTTCAAGGCACTTCAGAAGTAGATTTTCCTGTTCTGCATAGAAAAAATATAGCTGCAAAAGCACATTGAACGTGCCTTACCCACCGTGTGTGGAAAGGGCTTACTAGTTTGGACTGAGCTGTGCGATCTGTGTCCACTGGACTGTCCCATGGCAGACTGTGGGCGGGGGTTCACGTGACTGCATGTAAAATAAAGAGCATGCAGAAAATCAAAATCTCTCTGAGAGGGCTTCCAGCCTGATCCTCCTATGGCTGGGTATTTTTTTTGGGGGGGGGGAGAGAAGAGGAATTAAAGCATTTTCAGTCATGCCCCCCCCATGTGCAGTTTCAAATGGTACAGCCCAATTGTGGCGGAAGATCTCAAAGAGATTGATGCTGTAGTGAGGAGGCAGCTGCAGCTCCCCCCCCCATTTCCAGGTTGGGGGGGGTGGCTACAGACAGAAGGAAGCAGAACCTCAAGTTCTCTGGCCAGTGGCTGCCACCCAGGGTGGCGTAGTGCTTGAGCGTGGTGAACTAGCATCTGGGAAACCAGGGTTCGAATCCCAGGGTGACCTGGATCACTTCAAAAATTTCTTATGACAATAAAATGGAGGAGAGGAGAATGCTGTGAGCTCTTTTGGGTCCCCGTTGGGGAGAAAGGCAAGGTATAAATGAATGAAAGATATACAGAAACAAATAAGAAAAGGACATAAACAGTTATGCACATATTGGAGAGGGATCTTCTCCTTGGGACAGATGGCCAACACAGGAAGAGAAGTCGTGGTGACGGCTAAGTCCTCTCACTTATTCAGGATTGTGTTGGGTTCAATAACCCAAACAAGAAGTAGAATAATTGGGTTTTATGCCCCATTTTTCTCTACCTTGAGAAGTGTTAAGACGTATCACAATTTGCAGTCAATGGATGTGATAGGAGCAGAATAGAAGAGAGCTGGATTTTTATGCCCGACTTTTCACTACCCAAAGAAGCCCCAGAGCAGCTTAAAAAGCTCTTCCTCACCCCCACAATAGACACCCTGTAGGGTAGATAGGGCTGAGAGAGCTTTGAGAGAACTGCTCTATGATAACAGCTTTAACAGAACCATGACTAGCCCAAGGTCACCCAGCTGTGTGAAGGACTGGGAATCAAACCCGGCTCTCCAGATTAGCCCACTGCTCTTAATGACCTTGAGAGCAACAGGAACTGAAGTCTGAAGGTTCAGCACGGAGACTGGCACCCCCTCCCCCAATGCTTCAGATGACAGTATACATCTTATTGGAATAAATTGGGGAAGGGGGGGATGGTGAGAACCCTGTCCCTTCAGCTCCCAGTATCCCTGGAACAAAACTTTAGCATAGCATCTTAAAACCAACGGTCAACGCCTAAACTACTTGAGGGACTGTGATTTCCTCCAAGAGTGTTAAATCCCATAGACCTTGGACTTCCACCTCCATTCACAGCTACTCCAAAATACACGCCTCCTCCAATCAGACCAGCTCCACCGCAGCCTTCCAGGGTCATGGGAAGAGGTCTGGTCTGATCCTTTCCCCTGGAGATGCTGGGGGTTGAACGTGGGACCTTCTGCATGCCAGCTGATGTTCTACCTCTGAGCCACAGCCCCGTGAATAAATCCCCATTCGTTCAGTCGACTGTACGGGGTTCTGGGGTTCAGGTCGGTTAAGATCTAAGTCTTTTAGAGGTAGGGTTTTTAGACTATTTTTGAGCCCTCTTTTGAGTCTTTCCGGAGCTTCTTGCGTTGCTCGGGAGAGCTAGATAACAGTAGACTATCCATTCCCAGCCTCTGTTCTCTCCCGCATCAACTTTAGATTGAGTCTATAAGACTATCTGAATGAACTAAATGTCATGCGTGAAGACCACCTTGGAACCCGGCATGCCAGACTTCTTTGGGGTGGGTGGCAACAGGGATTGCTGAGATGCCCTCTGCCACGCACCCTTTGATCAGCAGTGCTTGGACTTTGGCTCAACTTCCGTTTTAAGTGTCTCTGATTAAAGATTCCAACCAAACCCAATCGGCCAGTCTGTCAATCACCAAAGAGTCATATCTGGGAGGGCTTTCATGCAAGGCTATCAGCTTGGGGGGTCCTTGCGTGGCAGCGACCTGTCCTGCCATAGGGCCTCCGAACAGTTTCCTGACCCGAATCCGTACCCCAGGAAAATCCGTCTTGAGTCTAACTTTTCTTTCTTTTTTTTTTAAGGGGTTGTTTGGAAGGGGGCGTTTGATCCAGCCGATCAAAGCCAGCCTGCCTTCTACGGCAGGAGTAGTCAACCTGTGGTCCTCCAGATGTTCATGGACTACAATTCCCATGAGCCCCTGCTAGCCTTTGCTGGCAGGGGCTCATGGGAATTGTAGTCCATGTACTCTGGAAGACCACAGATTGACTACCCCTGTCTACGGGATTGTCACTGTCAGGATTTCTGCCACAGCGCTTTATCAAACAAACGAAGGAGTGAGAAGTTTTCATCTGTATCAGATCTTTTTAATACCGAAGCACTCGGCTGGAGCCAAGAGATGCCTCGCCTGGAGGTAAATCCTCCGCCCCCTGCGAAAGCCTCCTTGCTTTCCACAGCTCTCACTGTCAAAGTTTGAGTCCAGGGGCACCTTGACGACCAAGGAAGCTGCATTTGAGGGCATGCATAAGTGAAGAGGTGGGCACGCACCCGGAAGCCTTGCGCCCCGAATTCAGCTTTGTTGGTCTTCAAGCTGCCCCTGGGCTCAGGCTTCCGGCCGACACGGGGATCCACCTGGATCCCTCTAACGTTACAGGGATGCGTGGAGGACAGGGAAGGGGGGGGGTCTCAGACTCAGGTAAACGCCCAGCTCTTCGAACTGGATTGTGGGTCACTGTGAGGGCGGGGGGGGGGGGACGCATCCCAAAGAGGCCAAGGTCTCCCTGACGTTCACTCTTTCAAATAAAAACTAACATTTGACGAGGTCGTTGCGGGAATAGCTGAGGCCAGCTGATTCGGCGTGTTGTGGCCTGGATGGGAAGAGCCCCGTTTAAACTCGGGGACTTATTTTCCTACGCCCAAGTGGGAGGCGGATTTTTGCCCATTTGCACGTCTTTTTTTTTTTAATTCCTCATGGTTGGCGGGGGAGGGGGGGGGAGGAGCACACTTTTCATACTGTCACCAACGTTGCCCCCCAGACGGAACGAAACAGAGAACAGCGTTCCAGAGAATGAAAAGTATCCCAAACATTTTTTTACCTCCCCCCCCCCCTTTACACGCAAAAGGAAAGGGGGCGATTCCTGGCCAGGGAAAACATCCCTTCCTGTTTTTTTTTTTTTTTTTTTTGAATGAATGAATGAATGAATTCCACCCAGGCTAGGTTGCTCACCCGCCCCCTCCTCTCCCCCAGAGCCCCTCCCCCTTCCACACCAGACGGGTTTTATTGTTTTATGATCGCCATCCGAGCCCGGGGGGAGGGGCGCGGGATGCGCTCGCCCCTCCTTTGCTTCCTTTTTACAAGCCTTCCCCCCTTTCCTCAGCTGGGAGACCGTTTGGTCTCTGGCAAAGCCCCCCCCCCTCCCGAAAGATTGGCCTTGGGGAAGGAAACACGCCACCAAGCCGAGAGACGCACCCCCTGCAAGCCTCCACTAGCATCCGGAGGTAGACTGCTTCTGCCCATGGAGGTTTAGCCTGGGTTTCTGTCCCTTTTCCTCCAGCTGCCGACACCAATTAAGACACATTTTAGGGGAAAGAAGCCGTTTTCCTCTGAGGTTTCCCCCGTCCGTTTCCCCCGCAGCCTCATCTGGGAGCTCGGAACGGGTGACGGCCGGATCCCAAAATGTTCCGCTCCCGACGAAAGGGCGGGGTGCCTCTGAGGGTCTCTCCAACCTGACCGCCTTTTATGTGGCTTTAAAAGTCCCTCTGCCCCCTCCCCCTCCCCCCTGCCTCCTGCATACATATTCATTCATTCATTCATTTAATCGGGGAATCCGTACCGACTCACCGCGGGATTCACACGTTGCTTTCCTCACGAGCGATCCAGGGGGAGCGAAAGTGCCCTTTCGGCCGCTTTCTGGTCACTACCACCAACTCTCCAAAACGCCAGCCCCGCGTATCATCCTGGCTATTTTGGACTACTTTAAATTTCATAGGACCCAGGCCTCCCACAACCCTTCCCCCCCACCCACCCCCCTTCTCTTCTCCTTTCCTTCCAGGCCCCCTCTTTATTTAAGCGAATAAAAGTTTAAAGCCGGAGGTTATTTATTGTTTCGCCCAGAGAGGCCCTGAATGGCTCCTTCGGAGCACGTGATCCCAATAAACTTTGTTTTATGGCTCGAGAGTTGACAAGCCAAAATATAATTCCCACCATAAATTAGTTTAAGAGCATACAAGTGCAGACGCTTGACTTCCTTGACGCAGTGACAAGGGGAACGTCGGGCAAAGGAGCTTTCCGCCCGCAAACCCCAGCGTTGGGACCCCCTTTCCCTTCCTGCCCGGTTCTTTCGTTGGGAAACCCCACAGTAAGTCGCTCTCTCTTTCTGTGTGTGTCTGTGTCTCTCTCTGTCTCTGCGCCGATCTCTTTCTCGCATCTCCTGCCGATGTGCACGGGCGGAGAGCGCAGATCCAGGGGAAACCCTGCCTGCAGAGGTCTATTGATTCGGGTTCCGGCCGGTTCTGTGCCATCGGGTTTCCGCGCGAAGAGTTGACTGGCACGCCGCTTTCCCAGGTTTCCCAGCCTCTCTCCGAAGCCGGGGGAGAGCGTGGTTTCCGCGCCCGGGTATTTCCCCCCTTCCCTGGCTCTGTTAGGCTCGGAGGCAGCTGCAGGGAGCAGAACCCCTTCAGAAGAGAGGCGAGAATCACGGCCACCTCCGGACCCGGCCGCAGGTCGCGTTTCGGACCAGTCTCTTCCCCCTTCCTCGGCCCCCCTCCCCCCAAGCATGACGCTGTCAAAAAAAAAATGCAGGAAAGGGACACGTTGAGAAATCCAATAGTCCTCGGTCGCCTCCTCTGCAAAGCCGCTTAATTTGGAACAAAACAAAACACACACGGCGCGTGGTTCTTCTGCACGTGGGCCGCGGAGAAGAGGAGGGGGTGGGGGGGACAGGTGTCAGAGCCAGGCCAAGCAAGCCCACCCCTGGCTAGGAGGTTCGCGGTTTTGGTGACGGCGAAATCTTTGAGAGCGCCGATCGTTCGGCCCTGGGCGAGGGAAGGGTGCCCTCGCCGGAGCCGTCCCGGGCAGGAGTCGGTGGGCCTCGCAGGTCGCCTCTCCGCTTCGGCGGAGTGAGCTGCCTTCAGGATCCGGCGCACAGGGCCAGGTCGCCTCTCAGGCACCGCCGGTGGGACGGGATGGGAGAGGGTTCGTGTCGCCGGCTGCGGTTGAGCGAATGCGTTGCTTGCAGTTTCGTCTTAGGGCGAGAAGGCATCTTTGAAGAACTGTGAAACAGAAGGAAAGGTGTGTTTGTTTGTTTGCTTGTTTGCTTTTCAATGTGTTTTCCTGATCGGTGGCCGTGCTTCTCTCAAGGCGCGCAAAGAGCACTCGAAACCTGCAAAAGACGATCAGCTTTGAACTAAAATGTGTAACCATCCCAAACCTTCTTCTTGCAACAGGTGCGGCGCCATGGCTGCTCTTCTCCAGTAAGTAAACTCTTTTTTGTCTTTTTTTTTGAGGGGGAGGGGGGAAGAGAGGGAGCAGAATCAGGTGGGCTTCCGGCCCTCACCTGGTTCTCTTTAGTCATGTAAGTGGCGAAGAAGGATGCGTTCGTCGTCGAGGATTCTGTACATAACTTTTCCTATGTTGGTGTCTCAGCAGCAGGCCTCTTGAGCCCCCCCTTACCTTCCTTGACTCCCCCCCCTTCCTATCTAGGCTTTCAGATCGCTGCAAACTTGGATGTCCCGGTTTTTAGGGAGATAATTGCAGGACTGCACAGGTGCAAAGGTGTCCTTTCCCCTAAGTACTCTAGGGAGAAGGATTAACGTGGGAACGGGACAAACATCGAATCTATCACCTCTACAACAGAGTGTGGAATTCCAAATCCAGTGGCAGAGGGGGGGGGGTCGTCTCCCTCGGCTTCTGGGAATAAACTATTGTCCCAATGACCTGTTTTTTGCTGTATGTGTTTGGAGATTCCCCTCCCCCTCCTGTATGCCCTTCGGAAATAAGACCCTTGGTTTCGGTGGGAACAGATAACCCGCCTCAATGTTCTGAGGATCGCAGCGTTGGTGATGGGAATTCGGTTGCTGACAGCCATGGGGAGGTATGGATACCAGGGAGTTTTTCTGAGAGAACCTGGTAGGAACTGAAGGAGGGAAGGAGTCGGGATGGCCTTTAGTACTGGCCCGAGGGGGGGGGGGAGTCTGAAAGAAAGAAAGAAAGAAAGAAAGAAAGAAAGAAAGAAAGAAAGAAAGAAAGAAAGAAAGAAAGACGTAGGGTCTCAGTTGCAGGAGAATGTCATGCCAGTTTTATGCCAATGTTTTAAAATGGTGTGTGTGTGTGTATTTTCCTAAAGGGAGGAAGAAAACCGCCAGCTCTGTTTAGCATGCACTAAACCCGATTTTGTTCTGCAAAACTTCCTCTCCTATTTCCCCTTTATGCCCTCCTGCTCTGCTCCTGTAGAAAGCCATCTTGCTAAACCTGGCTTTCTGTTCTGTTCTGTCCTGTCCTGTTCTGTTCTGTTTTCTGTCCACCTTGCTATTTAAAACAAAAACAAACAAAAACCTCAAAGTTGTTTGTCTTTTTCCATAGCCTTAAGAAGGGGTGGGCTAACCCTTTTCCTTTTGCACGAAAACCTCCTCTCTGCTCCTTGCTTTTGCCCCAGTTGTCTCCGGGCCGCCCTCAGATTTCTCTCTCTTAAAAAAAAACCCACAACAAAAACCAACCCAGGCAATAAAAAGAAGAAGGAGAACGAAACCGCCTATCTTCCCGGGTTTTATTTGAAAATGTCTCCTTTAAACAGAAGAAGTTTGGCTTGCTGATGGGGGCCCAGAATACGCTAAAAAAAAAGCAGGGCCCGCTGGATCAAAAGCATTTGTACGGGCAGTGAAGCAGGAGGTGAATATTTAAGGGTTTTGTCCATCAATAACCCCCTTAGCTTTGACCTGTCTGAGGGAGCTCGGCCATAAAGGTGAAACGCAGGTCACCGCGTCTAACAAATATGAAAATGTGCCGGGATGGCGCAAGATATCGGGGCGATTTACAAGCCAAATTATCTCCTCGATATTATCGACCTCCCCTGTTCCGTGAGGACTGCGCACCCTGGCTCCCCGATAAAAAGTCACAATTATTGGGGAACGTGAAGGGGGGGAAAAAAGCATTTTCCCTTAGAGCCGCTTGCTTTGGCTCATTGACCTATTCAACGTTTCTGAAATCCTTATTAATCAAAAGGAGCCAGGGAGGGTGGAGAATGACCCTCCATCCCGTCCTTCTCCCCCCTCCTTCTAATTAGAAATGATAATGTCTATTCAGACCCTTCCCTCCCCCCAATAGGTATGGGTTCAGCCGTCTCTTAAGAGACCCCGTTTCCGCCTTTTCCGTGATAAAAAGCAAGCCCTCTAAAAGGAAGAAAACAAACAAACAAACAAACAAGAGACCCTCGTTGTTCGCCCACGCACCCTGAATGCCCTTCCACAGTTTGGAGACGTAAGCTTTCCCCTCCCACCCACTTCCCAATTTGTCCCCTGCTTCCTTGGCTGGAGTCACCGAGAGCTGACCGCAAAGCGAGGCAGAGGGACTGGGTCAGCCCCAATTCGTGAACTTTTGGACTCCTCCGCTCTCCCGTCCACCAAGCAGAAAGAATGGAACGCTGGGATATATTTGTCAATGATTTAGGGTGACCTCCCGCCCTGCCCTTCACCATCCAGGCCACTGCAAGGGGAACCGGAGGGCTCTTCTGGGGAGGAGAAGCACCTCCGTTATTCGGAGAAACGCCTGAAAGACCCTCCACCCAACCTTAGTTTATTTTTCCCCCCTCGTTTCCCAGGTCAATTGTTTTTCTCTTGTCTTTTCGATCAGGAGGCTCTTAAAATAATCCCGATGTGGGATCATGGAGGGTATTTATTTAATATTTTTAATTCAAGCCCAGACTTAAAAAGAGAGGAGATCCCATGCTGGTGGGTAGCCAAACCCATCTTCACCGCCAGGTTAAATACAGATTCATTTCTGTCCGTGACTGTTTACACCCTGACGCGTCCACGCTGGTTTGTTATAAGCCACGATTCGAGCCCCGTGGTTGGGAATCCTTCCAAAGATCGCTGTCGCCCGGAAATAACCTATTGACGTAACAAGGTTTTGTGCTTCTTCGAATCCATAATTCCATAATTCCAGACCCGGGAAGAATGTTCAAGGGATTCTAACGATCCGGTCATCGCTGGCTTTTGTGACGCTCAGTCGAGGAAAACCAGAACGTAATGACGTTGTCTATATATACCCTGTAGAACCGAATTTGTGTGGTGTTTACATAGTCACAGATTCGATTCTAGGGGAATATATGGTCGATGCAAAAACTTCACTCTTCTGCAAAGGGCTAGACGCTTTAAAGGCTAGACGGGTCTCTAAGGATCACTGGCACGGTGGATTCCCTCTTGCTCATCATGTTTAGGGTGCGCATCCCTTTGTAAACCTGTTCATTTAAATATAATTAGCCTAAGGAATGGGGCGAGTTGGTCAGGTCTTGTTGTTTTACGAATGGAAACACAATAAAAGATGCCTAGAACCACGTCTGGTATCAGAGATTCTTAAAAAAAAAAATCCCAATTTCCAAATGTCTTCCAGATTTTGTACAATATCATTCAAATCAGCGTTATGTCGATTTCAGCTCTTTCGGAGGGAGTTGTGTTGATTTTACATCTTCGGAAGTGTGTGTGTGTGCGCGCGTTTGTGTTTTTTTTGGGGGGGGCTACAAGCAATAGGACATGGGCATTATCTTATAAACCCTGTTTTGTTTAAGTCACATGTAATTTTTCTTCTAAAGCTGAACGTTTCAGAAGATTGCATTGTTTTTGGTGTGGTATGGCTTAGAAAAATACACGCAATTATAAAGAAACAGATAAATAAAAAAGAACCCCCCCCAAAAAAAACTCCTGGGAGTAAATTCGAAGCTAGTTACTCATTGTCTGATCTGATGCCGCCCAACTAGGTTCTGGTAACTTTTGGTTGACCCCAGCCGAACAAAGGCAGGACAGCCCATTGTGCGTCATTTTGCCCTCTCGTTTGATGTCTCCTCCTGGCTTCTGGGCCTCCCTCCTCGGCATTCGCCTCTGCCTGCGCACCTCCCCCCCCCCCCTACGCTGGCTCAACCTAACCCACTAACCTTTTGCATAGGATTGCCCAAAATTAGACGGAAGGGCATCGAAGGTTAACCCCAAACATAGTCGGCGAGACAAAAGCCTTGGATTTACCTGGCAGGTTGGTTTAGTAGGGGGGGGGGAGAGTGAGGGGGGGCTGTGCCGGGCCTGGCGTGGTGAATCGTGCTTTATGATATTCACCTCTCCTTGGGGAGGGGAGGTTTGGAGGCGCGGCCGAGCCCCCTCCGCCGGGTCCCCCGGGTTCCCGGTGTATTCTTCAGGGGAAATTGGTGGCAATTATGAGGTGCGCGCACAGATCCGGTGGTCCCCCTCTCCGCTCCCGGATTGGCCGCGCCGGTCACGTGGCCGCCCAACTTTATTCAGTTGACAGCAAGGAGGAGGGATTTGCGGCGGGGAGGGAAAAAAGACAACACGAGAAAAAAAAAATTAGTATTTCCCACCGCCCCGAAATTAATGGCCATGAGCTCCTATATGGTGAACTCCAAGTACGTGGACCCCAAGTTCCCGCCGTGCGAGGAGTACCTGCAGGGCGGCTACCTCGGCGAGCAGGGCGCCGCCGACTACTTCGCCCCCGCGCCGGGCTCCGACTTCGCGCCCCAGGCGCTCTACCCGCGGGCCGGCTACGGCGAGCAGACCTTCGGCGGCGGCGGCGGCGGCGGCAATGCCCCGGGCGCGGCGGGCCAGGCGCGGGGTCACGGGCAGGAGCCCTCCGCGCCGCCGAGCCACTTCCCCGGGCCGGCCGACCCCTGCCCGCCGCCGCCCCTGCCGGCCAGGAGAGCCTGCGGCCAGCACGACACCCTCAAGAGCCCCAACGGGGCCGCGGCGGCGGCGGTGGGCGCGCTCAAGCCCCCGGCGGTGGTCTACCCTTGGATGAAGAAAGTCCACGTGAACTCGGGTAAGCGAGAAGCCCCCCGCAGCCCCCCCCCTCCGCCACCCCGACCGGCCTTCTCTCCTGCCTCCTCCTCCTCTTCCTCCTCCTCCTCTCCCCTACCCCTGCGAGGTAGTCCAGGAGGCTCGCCCAACGTTTCCGTGGCTGCTCGAACAGGCCATGAGGCTGGCGGGCTGGCTGGGGGGGGGGGGGGGCGGAGGCGCAGGAAGGCTCGGTTTCAGCGGGCTATGGGGAAGCCGGTGAGGAAGGCGGGGGAGGGAGGGGGGAGGGAGACCGGAGGAAGGCAATCGTGTATGAAGCCACCACATGGCGACGGGAGCCATGATGCCCCGGCTTGCTTGCTTTGGGGGGCTTCTGCGGAGCGGGAGGCAGAGGGGGTTGGGGGCTTCGGGGAGGGGGGGGCGCGGGCGGGGAAGCCCTGCCTCTGATCTCTCTCCTCCTTCCGCCCCCCCCCCCCAGTGAACCCCAACTACACCGGCGGGGAACCCAAGCGCTCCCGAACGGCCTACACGCGCCAGCAAGTCCTGGAGCTGGAGAAGGAGTTCCACTTCAACCGCTACTTGACCAGGCGCCGCCGCATCGAGATCGCCCACACGCTGTGTCTCTCCGAGCGCCAGATCAAGATCTGGTTCCAGAACCGGAGGATGAAGTGGAAGAAAGACCACAAGCTGCCCAACACCAAGGGCCGCACCGCGGGCTCTCCCGCCGCCGCCGCCGCCGCCGCCGCCGCCTCCGGCCAGCGATTACAGACGGTCGCCAAGGAGCACCAGACGGACTTGATCGCTTTGTAGGAGACGTGGGAAGGGGACGGGCCGTTTCCACGGGTTGATTCGGAGCGGAACTACCCCGAGCCGGCGGCCAAGAGCCGCTCTCCCTCTCCCGCACCCAAAGACACCCCAAACACCGTCCCGCTCGCACCAAACCGACGGGCGGCCCGGAGGGAAGTCGGCCCGGCCCTGCGAAATCTCTCCAAGTGGCCGCAGATCCTTGGCGGACAGGCCCAGAGGACCGACCCGGAGGACTCCGCACGAACCGGACCGCCCGAGGACCGCTCAGACAAACTGTGCCGCCGGCTGGTGAGGAAACGATAGAGATCTATAGAGAGAAATATTTTTAATAAGACTTTTCCGGTAGACATACACAGGGTGTCCCCCGCCCCGCCCCAGCCCACCCCCTGCAAGCCGGTTTGGCCGCCTATCCGGAATCCAAGGGAAGGTTTGCGGGCGCCCGATTCTTTGGGCCACGATGAGGTTTTCTCTGGCTCCCTTCTGGGCTGGGTGCTTGGCTAGGGGAGCCCGAACCCAAGTCTGAGCCGAGAATGTGTGGACTTTCCCCCCCCCCACACCCACACCCACACCCACACCCACACCCACACCCACACCCACACTGCTTGAGGATTTTCCAAAAAAAGTGTAACCCCTCCCCCCCCAGTATTCTCGGGAATATTTTTAAAAACATGAAACGAAAACGGGTTATTGTTATTTTTAAATGGTTGTTAGTGTATTTATTTATTGGTTGGGGAAAGGAAGGAAACAGCCGGACCAAAAAGAGTGAAAAGGCGTATCCCCTCCCCCCAGCTTTGCTGAGATTGTTCATAATAGCAAAAATGGAAGACTTTATCTTCCCCCCTCCCCTCTCCCGACCTTGATTTCGGATCCTGGTGTAGAGAGAGAGAGGGGGACGTGTTTTCTAGATCTTAACAGAGGATGAGAAGGAGCCCTGATCTGGCTCCAATGAAACGGACTGAAAAGGCTTCCTCAAATAGCAAATAATGCGCCCTCCTTTGAGCCAAGGGCTTCTAATGACCCCCTCCCACCCCCAACCCCCCAAAATCTACAACAATTCCAACGGTTGTTCCAGGTGATCTGCCTTCTATGAACCTTATTGCTGAATCCCCGGCGACTTCTTTTCTTTTTTTCCCCTGGATCTACGGCTGGATTTTTAATGCCCCCCCCTCGCTTTGGCTTCGGCTTGTTTTTAAAGGGTCGTATTGGGACTAACGTGTGCTGAACGATCCAGTGTGTGTCTCTTTCGATCCGAGGAGCAGGGCTATTTATATTTATTTTTTCGGAAAAGTTGTGGGGAGGAAAGACGCAGGAAGGGAACATTTGGATCTTGAAGTCGGACCTTGATTTCAGGCTTTTGGCAATATTGCCTCGGCGCAGACTGTGGTTCTCCTGACCATGCCAAGAGCGGAAAAACCCAAACCAAGGCAGCCGCCCCTCTGGCTTGAGAAAGGGACGCAGTTTTGCCGCCCACAACCCAGAAGGACTCGGGGCCACGGGGAAGAAGTCGAGGGGAGTCTGCGGGTTTAGCGCGGATTCTACGGCCCTGTCGCCCAGCAGGCTTCCTCGGGAGCCAGCCCCGCGGGTTTTTCGCGGGACTGGCTCCATGGTGGATGGGTGGGTGGGGAGGCGACCTTCAAGGAAAAGTGGGGGTGAAGATTTCCGATGCCTGGGAAGCCCTTCAGGTGCGCCCCCCAGGCAGAGCGGATTCTCAAGGCTTTTACTCTTGCAAGAAAGGAAAGGAGAAGAAAGGGAGGGAGGGGGGGCTGATTCGGTAAAGCAGAAAGGAATAGCTCTGCCACAGACGGGGCTTTATTCGGGGAACCCTCTTTTCTTCCCCCAAATCTTGATTCCGCGCTAGTTTCTTAGGGAAGTGGGTGCCAGTGGAAACCGGCCGGGCTCAACCTCCAATTCGATCCGTAGCCTTTTAGGATCGGGATCCTCCCAGCTCTTTTGTCTGCCGGCTCCCCTTCCTTCTTTGTTCTCTTTTGAGCGCCCGGCCGGCCTCCCCGGCCTCTTCCCCGGGAGCCCCTTGAATATCGGCCCGTCGGGATATTAAAGATGGATTTTCCTGCATTATCCGCGTCATTGTCTCCGTGACAAAAAGCGCCGCGTCCACGCAGAGCAGAAATGTCTTCTTCTCTGACGCCGTCACGTCGAGAGGCTGAAAAGCTTTGGGGCTTTTTGGGGGGACTGAACTGACGCTAAATTGCATAGCCCGGTTCATCCAGAGGACAAATTTTCTGTTCGATTAGCCGTATTCCAGCCGGGAGGGATGACCTCTAAACCCTTCACCTTTTGGACGCCCCCAGTCCTTTCCCCTTTTCCCAAGCCCAGAAAAGCAGCCGCCGACACCAGACTCTGCAGCAGAAAACTCGAGCCTGGGACGGAAACGCTGCTGGGCTCTCTGCTGTATCCCAGGTCCCTTTTCCACCAGCCCCCTGGACTTCAGGAAAGGGAAATCTGCTGCTGTTGGCTTTAGGCCGGGGAGAGGAAACCAGGGGGCTCCGCTGCTTGACAAACCCAGAGCTGAGCAAGAGGGACCCCAAAGCAAACCTCCCACTAGGCCAACATACCCGGAAGCAAGTCCCATTGAATCAAGAGGGTATATTTTAGGGGGAAGAGGCAGTTCCTGTGTTAAGGGCTGCAGGATTTGACGAATATCCTGGACAGGAATCCAGAAGGGAAGGAGAGGTAGAGAGAGAGACCTGGCGTTTGCTCCATCCCAAAGATGCTTACCAAGAAGTGCCACCCTTGTAGGGTCCCATGGGACTGAAGCCCCCAACCCAGGTTGACTCAAAACCAAGTTCCACCGATTTCAGGGGGGAAATTGCCCCTGTATGGCTCCAAACCTAGACTGCAGGCTGGTGAGGGTAAGGCTTAGCATCTTCCGGTCTACAGAGGAATTAAGCTCCATTGAACACAGTGAGATTTACTTAGAAGTCGACATGTTTTGGAAGGGGACAGCCAAGGGGACAAATTTGACTTCGCCATGTAGCCGTCCCACCCACCCACCCACCCCAGCTTGGAAGTGTGAAGAACTGGGCCAGAGTCCTTTTGTTATGCTAATGGAGCTGGAGGCAAATGTCTCCCCCCCTTTCAGGGTCTAACAAAGTCCTGCTGGGAGGGAGGGGAAGGAGACCCCTTTTGAGCACCCTTTTTTGAAGTTCTTAAGTCTCATTGCCAACTATCTTAGTCAGCCCCCGAAAAATTATGATGGAAGGGGACCTGGTATCAAAACTCTCCTGCCTGTGAGGGGCCTGGGTGTTAACATTTGGCCCAAGGTGGGCTTTGAGAAGGAAGGCTGCCATTTATTGGGGGGGGGAGCGTTATAATGACGATGAAGCCTGTTTTGAAGGCCCCCGAAATCTTCCTGCTCTCAAGCTGAAAGGGGAGGGGGGGAGGATCCTTTCGGTTGTTGATATTGTTTTCTTAGGGATGCAAAGCTGTACAATAACCACAACCTTTGTGATAAGAAAAGAGAGAAAGAAAAGCTGCCCTGTGGCAGTTCTTTTGTTAACTGTGAAATGTTTTTTAGATGTTGGCCAAATTTTTTGTTTGTTTGTTTTGCTGCCTCTGATTAAAGCATTATTTATACAAATGGTTTTGGTGCAAGCCCTCTTTCTGTCCGTTGCAATAGAAGACATGGGAAGCATACTCTGCTGTCAGAAATCCTTCATTCTGCTTAGGATCGGCATGTCACATTTGAAAACGGGTCTGGTCTTTGGGAAATATACCTTGCTGTGCACGGGTGCAAATGTGTGTGGGGTGTTACGAAGAGGCCCCTACCTGCTACGTGACCCTGCAACCACTTTGTGAATGGATATAGCTGCACATCTACTTGGACACAACTCTCCTGATGGATGTTGCCCTGGCTGGATCCTCAGTTGTGTATTCAGAGATGGGTTTATGCAGGGGGAAGGTTCACCAAACAGAGCTGGGCCTGGGCCCGGAAAAGCCTGACACACGTTTTTTACTTGGCAGCCACTGGATTCAGCAAGACTTACATCCAAGGCAATCTGTGTCAGACTGCAGCTGCCTGGGGCTGCCTTCAGTGTATTTACTCAGAAAGGAGCCCAGCAAACCTCAGCTGGAGTGACTCCCAAGCATGCCAATTGGACAAGGAAGCCGAACCTCACCTGAGGTTTGCTCCTAAATAAAATGTGGGTCACTGGCCCAGTATCAGAAAGGTTAAGGAGGCGGGGCAAAACCCACGATCATTTATATGGCACAGGTTGATTTTCAACCTCTTGCCATGTGCGTCTAATAAGATATTCTGTTTGTCTATGCCTGAAACCATGACCATGATCAGGACAATCTCTGGCCAGTTCAGTCTTTGCTCCCAACGTTGGAAAGAATCCAAAGGACCTTGTGACCATCAGAGCCATCCTTAGCCGGGTGACCCCCCACCCCTCCTCTGAAGCCAATGGGCTTGGAAGAGCACCACTCTGGTGAGAACGGCACTGCAATTCACGTGTCCACCATGAGGTTAATTCTGGATGGGTGGCCATGTTGGCCTGTAGCCGAAGAAAAAGGTTAAGGGTCAAGTCGCTCTGAGTGGACTTGAATCTTGCTCTCCATGTGCCCTAATGCAGGGGTAGTAAACCTGTGGTCCTCCAGATGTCCATGGACTACAATTCCCATGAGCCCCTGCCAGCGTTTGCTGGCAGGGGCTCATGGGAAGTGTAGTCCATGAACATCTGGAGGACCACAAGTTGACTACCCCTGTGTCAAACTGTGGCATTCAGGGTTCCAAATGTGGTCTGTCTTTGTGTGTGTGTTTGTGTGTATGAGAGAGAGAGAGAGCGAGCGAGCATCTTGTTCAGAATACACCCTCAACAGCAAACAATCCCTCCCCCACTGGGCTTGTGTGTGTGTACGCTTAAAGGAGCAGTTTGAATTCTGGCCAACATGTTCAAGAGCCAAGTAACCATCAATGAAGCCTTAGGCAAGGCTAATTTCAGAAGGGGTTTTGTGTGTGGGTGTGTTGAAAGGCATTTACAGCCAAGCTAAGTGTGTCACCCACACTGGTAAATCTCACCACAAGCTTGCAAGGACAGGCAGTGGTCTTTGTTTTCTTATTATGGATGGTGGACCCCTGGGTTGAAAGCCCCCCTCCTCATGAGTGAGTGAATGTCTGAGACAGGATTGCCCGCCCTCATTGGCTCTGAGGGACCATCCAGCCTCCAAGGTGGAATGATCCTGTCTCTCATTTCATCCTTGGAATGGCTCTGCCAGCATTGCTCTTCAGCGTAGCCATCTGGAAGTCCCACTGAACAGGCCTGATGGATGCACTCAGTGGTCTACACAGAATCATACTGTGGTCCACCCAGTGAGGAAGGCCAAGCATCCTTAGGGTTGCGTGATGAATTCCTCCTACTGGTTGGCATCTGAAAGTAGGAAGTGGAGCCCTACGTTTGTTTACTTGGGACTGGATCTTTGGGAGGGCCATGCGTCAGCTCTAACCATGTCCACCTTGACAAAGGGGCTTTGCCTCTCAAAAGCTTGTTTAGACCCCCAAAGAAACTCTTCCTGGTTTCTAAGGTGCGACTTTGCTGTCCATTTCAATGCAATTTGTGTCAACTTTTGTTAAGGATGGAAGCCTTATGCGTTGCTCGGCCAATACGTACCATTTATATTCCTCCGAAACTTGTGGCAGAGTTCAAAAGGGATTGAGTGGAGCCCGGCTGTATCTTCTGTCTCACGAGTAGTCCCATTCGAGTGAGGGCTCATGGGAGGAATGAAACCGTTCCAGAGGGAAAGGTCTCTGAGATTGGAGCCCTGGACCAGAACCAAGGTGCTTGCAATTCATGACATGCTGGGAAGACTGGTTCAGAGTTTGTGGATCAGGCCCACTGATAGGAAGAGGTGCCCTGGGGAGGAACTGCCTTGAGGGTTGGGTTGATGCTCTGTGTGAAGACCTGTGTGTGTGTGTGGGGGGTCAGGTTTCAGACTGGCTCTTAGGAGGCACTGGAGGGGTGATGCCTCCTCAAGCCCCTAAGGCAGGAGTAGTCAACCTGTGGTCCTCCAGAAGTCCATGGACTACAATTCCCATGAGCCCCTGCCAGCAAGCGCTCATGGGAAGTTTAGTCCATGAACATCTGGGGGACCACAGGTTGACTACCCCTGCCTTAATGGATCCCCCTTGCACCCAGTTTGAGGATAGCTGGGACAGCTCTGGCTGACTTCTAATGACCAAGACAGCTGGCAGTGCCATCTTGGGTGCTCCAATCTGCTGTGGAGCAGCGAGATGGGAGTCTGGTGGCACCTTGGAGACAAACCCATTTTGAAGGCATGAGACCTGACTCTCCAAAACTGCCCCTCCAAAACCTCGTTTGTCTCTAAAGTTGCTCCTGGACTGGAATCTAGCTGATCTCTCGCTTCCTGTGTTCTGGAGAAGTGAGCAGGAGAGCCTCACTCCCTGCCACTCATTCTGGGAACCTTTAAGGTGCAGCTGGACTCCTGCCCAACTCTCTCTCCCCCCCTCTCTGTGTCCATAATTCTCTCTCAAACATAGGTAAAGGTAAAGATATCCCCTGTGCAAGCACTGGGTCATGTCTGACCCTTGGGGTGACGCCCTCCAGCGTTTTCATGGCAGGCTCAATACGGGGTGGTTTGCCAGTGCCTTCCCCAGTCATTACCATTTACTCCCAGCAAGCTGGGTACTCATTTTACCGACCACTCAAACATACCGGTATACAATTACGTGTGCACACGCACACCCCAGCTATGGCTTGTCCCCTCTGAACAACAAGGCCGGGATCTCCCCTTAGCCCGGAAAGCAAGTGGCCCCTTCAGGACTACACCAGGATCCGTCCGGACATCGAGGGATCCTTGAAGGTTCCACTGGGCCCCAGTGTTCCCCCCCCCCCCCACTTTCCCTCTGCTTCTGGAGCTGCGATGCTCTCGGGCTGAGCGGTCGGGACTCCCGAAGGGACCGGGAATGGGGGCTGGAGCGCCCTTGAGCCCGCGCCAGCCGGCCAGCCGGCGCTGGGGAAATGCGGTTCTGTGGAAGCTTCGCAGCGCCTTCTGCTCAGCGGCGATTCCCTTCCGCCAAAGACATCAATATCATTTTGTATATTGCTTCCCCGGCTCGTTGTTATGGTAGGAGGGCAGGATGGAGGGAGACAGAGAGAGAGAGAGAGAGAGAGAGAGAGAGAGAGAGAGAGAGAGAGAGAGAGAGAGAGAGAGAGAGAGAGAAGATCAAAGCCCCCCCTTCCCCCTCCAGTAAATCGGGGACCCTTTCCAATGGAGCGCCTCGCACGCCTTCCACCGGCCATGTTTGCCAAGCCTCCCCCCTGATCGCTTTCCTTTTCCTTCCCCCCCTTTTTCTTTGTGGGGGGGGGAGGCTGCTGGCGGAGGTGGGAGAGGTTTAAATATAACCCTGTAGCCCCAAATCATGCTCGCTAGGGCAGAGTCTCCGCAAAGGCAGCTCGCCTGGCCAAGTGCGAGGGAAGATGATAAGAATAGATTTCTCTCCAAGTCCCGACCACGTGATGGGCGAAATAATTAATTCAGCGCGTCCCTTAAGAAACACGGAGTCGTCATTAATCTGCCAAGGAAAGGACTCTATCAGACCTGAAAACTGAAGAGATCCCAAGAATATAATAATACAAAGGGGCTCGGGCGATTTCTACGCACTCCTAGCTCTTTTGGCTACAGCCGAAGGGAAACAAAACAAATATCTAGATATATTTTTTCCCTCTCTCTCCTCTCCTCTCCTTTACTCGTAATAAAAGAAAGAAAGAAAGCGAAGCCTTGGTATGTACCCATTTTCTTTCTTTTCTTTTATATTTCGAGATACTTAATGAACTAAGCTGTCAAAGGTTTGACAAATAGGTTCCCCCTTTCCTGGCTGATCCGCAGCCGGGCTCTCCAGGCAGAAGCTGTTCCGGGCATATGGGGGGGGGGGGGGTGGCTGTGTGTGTGTGTGTGTGTTGGGGGGGAGGCCGGGACCCCAATGCTTACCCTTTACTATGAGAGATTAGGGTACCGGGAGAGGCGGGGGGGGGGGGGCTGAGAATGGGAAGATTTGGCCAAGGAAGCTTCCTGTGTGGGGGAACTGGGGGAAGATTTACTGGTTGCTGAGATCTTAATGGGAACAATGGGGGTTGTCAGGGCATCTGCTGCCCATTCAGGAAAGCGGAGAAAAGGCCCTGAACTCCCTTTCAGGCAAAGGTCGTACTTTGGGGTTGCTGAGGGTTTTTTGGGGGCCGTTTTGTTGTGGAGTTTGCGTCATAATAGAAGGCGATCCAACCGAGTTGAAATTTTTACCCAAGGCGGACTTTAACCAATAGGTCATGAATCCGAAGGGTCCTTCACCACCCCTCCCCCACACCCCGTCCAGACCCGACTAGGCTGCGGTGGTGGCGATTCGGCGGAGTTTTGGGTTTAGACCTCGGCCGGGAAACATTTTTGTTGTTGTTGTGTTGTTGTTGTTGTTCACAATGAGCGGGGGTGGGGAGCAGTGGCTTTGGAAGGCGAGGAAGGGGAACCCCCTGGCCCTGGGAACTGGCATTTAATTCACGGTGCCCAGGATTGATTTCAGCTGCCTCCAGCGCAAGAGGAATGGCGAAGGGCAATGTCGGTGCGCGTATGCACGCACATCGGTGCTCGGTGCATATTAAAAGCGTGCGCGGTCGCAACCCGAAAACGATGCTTCCAAGCCCCTTTGGATTTCCCTTCGGGCGCCCTTTCTGCCACCCGGCTCCTCTTGACTAAGCCTGGCTTGGAGACCTTTTCCTGAACAGAAATAATAAACCCAAGAGCGTGTTTTTTTTATGGCTTCCGTTGCGCCGGTCGGGACATCGAGGGAGCTGCTTGCCTTGCGTTGCGCAGGTTCCCTTCGCGCCATAAGGCGTCAATTCCCTTCTTCGGAGATGACCAGTGGAAGGACAGTGGCTGGGGGGCAGCGCTTCCCTCCCTTCCCTGCTCCTTCCCGTCCTCGAGGTTTTGGGCCCCAGGAAAAACCCTCCAGAGCTCCAGCCGAGAAAGGCACCGCTCAGGATCCGCCCCTCCGAGCCCGGGACGGAAAGGGCTGATCCCTGCCCATCGCGCCCCGTATATTTTATCAGTTTGACAATTGCCGGCTTTGCCGTTATAAATCATCGTAAGTAATTCCTGGAAGGGTGCGAAGCGGATCCGTGTGGGTGGGTGGGGGGCGACGGAGGGGTGGGGTGTGGAGGGGGGTGGGCAAGGAGCCCCGGCAGAGACCGTAAATCTGTCGGTTTTGTTGCTCTACGGACAGATGCTGAGAAGGGGAAAGCCTTAGATCAGACGGATCTCGGCCAAACTGGATCACCACCCCATCCCCCCCTCCTGCCCCCTCCCCAGCGCCACTTGGCCCATAGCCTTTTCGACTGGAGGTTTGCTCCCTTCTCTGTTGGTGAAGCGCGCTATTTCCAGCGGGTTGCTGTCCTGATCGCAGAAGTTCTCTCTGCAGAAAGGCTTGGGAGGCGTTTTGTCTTCTCTTCTTCACTCTCCCCCCCCCCCCCAGCCACACACACACACCTTGGTCTTTGCTTGATTGATGATCCGCGTTGCGGGTCCTCCTCAGCCTCCCAGGTTCAATTGGATGCGGAGCTATCTTTCCATTACTGATGGTGGGATGTGTGTATATGGGGGGGGGGGCTTGCAGGGGAGAAGAACGCCGCCCCTGGTGAAATCAATAGGCCACGATCCTCGGGGCCGCTTCCCCACCGAACCCAGCGGGACTCCCTTCCTTCCGCACCAGGATGCGCGAGGTAGGCCGAAAAAGAGCTTGAGTCCGGCCAGAATCTCTCCAGCTAAGAAAGGACTCCAACCCCCCCTCCCACCCCTGAAGCAGTGCCCATCCTTAGGCCGGAGTCTTTCCTGGACTTCGCCAAAAAGGACTCCCCTTTTTCTTTCATTTTTTTAAAAACCTGGCTCGCCCTGTCAGGAGAAAGCAGAGTCGTTTAGCTAAATGCTCCCCACACTCTTATGGGGCGTCTTGGGAAGCCATACATGACTGTCACATCTCTCTGCTTCGGGTGGTCATGAAATCATGGGAGATTCTAGCTTAGGCCGGGTGCCTGCCCGAGAGCCAAGTGACATGAGAGACAAAGGAGCCAGGGGCCGAATCTCACGCTCGTGTTATCCTCGGTGCGGGACCTCTCCGGAAGGGACGGCGACGGGATCTAAGAGGGGTCCAAGCGCAAAACCTTCACGAAGGGCATTCCCGGTTCGGTGCTGGGGCATGAAAGGGGACCGCTCTTTCATTCCCAATTCAGCTTCTCCGAATTCATTCATCCCCTATGACAACACACACAAAAAAGCACCAAGAAAGAAAAGGTGAAGATTATGGCAATATTAAGCTCGGGCAAAAGTGTATTGTCAATGGATTTTTACAAAACAAACAACCGAAACTCAATCGATCACGTCCCAAGCAGGAACTTTGGAAACTGCCAGCCCATCCACAGCTATCTTTTATCCCGTCCTGAGGCTTTAAACTCATAATTCTTTGGAGGAGCGATGGGGGGAAGCCCCTCCCTTGCCACTGACATGATCCCCCCCCACACACACACCATTTGTTTTACTTACAGATTATTATAATGCTATAGCGGTTCTTGAGCCAAACTGGCTGCGGTGGTTTAATTTGTCTCCAATTTCCTACCAGGTCTGAGGCATTTTTGTCCCTCCCTCCCTCCCCCGAAATATTTCGCTAAAATAATTGAGGTGGTTGGATGGACATCGATTGGTAAAGAAAGTTTTCGGTTCCTTGGGGGATACCCCTTGGCACAGGACTGCCAGTGAAGCCCCCCCTTGACATCTTGATGGGGGGTCTGTGGGCCCTTGGGGTGGCCCTACCCCACCCCACAGCCACCTAGATGGAGGATCTTGGGGGAGGATTTCCAGATGATGCCGAATTGTGGGTGGGTGGGTGCGGAGCACAGACCTTAATCAGAACCAGCTCCACTCCCAGGAGCACGTGAACAAATAACCTGGTATTCAAAGGCAGCTTCTCTATTTCTTATTACACAGGGTTGCCCTTTTAAAATAATAATAATTATTATTATCTTTATATCGGTGATGTATCTGGACTTCAGGCTCCCTACTTCTCAAAAAAAAGAAAAAAAAGGGGGGGGGGACCTTCACCAGCCAATTGGCGCCTTTTATTCCGTGGGGTTGATCGCAGAAGGTTTTGCGCGCCCCCCCCCCATTAAGCCCACAAACTCAGAACTCCACGCGCTTTCTTTTTATTGGAGCTCCAGCCTCAGTTTCTAGTCTATCGGGAATACTGGTCTATGGAAATGTCCGTGCGAAGCCGCAAGATCAGGTTTAGGAGAGTATTGTCTGAAGAACAAAGGCGGAAGAAGAGAGTCTCCAGCCTGCCGGCCCACAGATTTTGAGAGCGGAAAAGACAGGGTATTGCTCCCCCCCCCCTTTAGCAATAAGCAGGGACGCAGGTAAGCAACTGCATGAACTTCCCCAGCCTTGAATCCCAAAGCTGACCTGCCCTCCCCCTCCCCTCCCCCGGCCCGTTCCCAGCGGACTGTGAGACCAGACGAACCCCGACGCAGGTCTCTGGGTCTGTAGGAGGAGGGTCATTTCTGGCTGAGAATCCAGGTATTTGTTCCGTGGGGCTGACCTGCTCGGCCCAGATGGCGGCCTTCGAGGAGAAGACGAACCTTCCGGCTGGGGGGGAGGGGGGGCTGAGCGTGATTATCCGGGGGCGATCCGAGTCCCACTGGCTTCTCGTGGGCGGCCTGGCCAGGCACCGGGCTGGCTCTGGACTTCAGCCTTCGCTTCGGGGAGAGGGCCCGTCGGGGCGGCCGGTCTGCAGGCGTCTCTAAAGCACTCCCAGAGGTGGTGGGGTCACGCTATATATTGGTTCGGGAACCGGGGGAGGGGGGGGAAAGGAAGAATCTTTCGCGGAGCAAACCGGGGCCCCCTCCCCAATATCTTTTCCTTTTCTTCTCTGAATGGGTCCCCTCGGCCGAATAGATTTTTGCTGACCGCAGCGCGGTTGCGGGACTCCTATTGTCCTAAGCAGGGAGTCCTCGGGATGCAGCTAAGCGAGGGCTTTTTTTGTGCTTGTGTGTTGGGTGTTCCCCGCGGAATCGAGCAGGCTTAGGCCCTGTGGCTTGCAGACGCCACCGGCTCCTTTGCGCGGTCCCTCGGAAGAGAGCTTGGGTTGGGCGGTCGCCGAAGCTGATCCTTCCCTGCGGAGTCTGATCCCAAGGGAGCAACTCCGCCTAGGGTGGCAGGACCTGCGCCCACGTCCCCGCGGTCCCTTGGATGGCGTCCAGTCGGTATCAAGGAAAGATCACGTTTCTAAACAAACCCGGCACGGATGTAGCCTCCCCGGAGCGTTTTGCGAGGTGTGCCTTGGCAAGGCTTGTGTGAAAGACGGCCAAAGAAATGCCCGTCTTATTTAAAACGGCAGAGTTAAAAAACAAACACACAAAAAAAAAAACAAAGCCCGACTCCGCTGTTAAATATGCTTATTCGGGAGTGATGGATTTCGGTGGAATTGACGTGAGTTATTGCTGGGGGAGCATATTGCAGCTGCATTGCTCCAAACATCCGAAACGCCTTTGCTTGGAAGTAAATCTACTCCATTTCAATACAACTCAGCACCTAGCAAGGGGGCTTAGGGATGGGATCGCGAGGCCGGTTCCCGGGCATGTTTACTCGGAGGTAGGTCTCTTGTATGCGTAGGAGTCCAGCCCCGGACCGCTGGAGAGCTAGAGCTCGGCTATCCGGGTGTCTGGAGGAGGAATTTCCTTCCTTGGGCCTTTCTCCTTTGACCCTCTATTAGTATCCCGAACACGGCGAGAGAGTATAAGGAGCTAGTCCGAGGCTGGGTCGAAGAAGCTGACCATTGGTCACCCCCCCCCCCCTTCCAAGCTCTCCTGCCTTCAAGCTGCGAGGCTGACAGGCGCCTCACCTGAATCCAATTACGGACAAACAGCACTTCATTCCCTTCATCTCCTGACACCGCAGGGAAGACTCCTGGTTGGGACTTCGCCTGAAATTTCAGTCCCCTCCGCCTTGGGGCCCTAGGATGGATCAGCCCTCCAAGGCAGGCCCTGGGGCCTCCCAAACTCCTTCACACCCTTTATGCAGAGCTTGAAGCTCTGGGTGGGCGAACAGCTCCCTTCAAGGCCCCAAGGAAGCAGGTGAGGCCTTGGAGAACAGAAGAAACATGTGGCTCTACTGTCAAAAAATGCATCCTGGTGCAAATCAGATCCTTCCTTCCTTCCTTCCTTCCTTCCTTCCTTCCTTCCTTCCTTCCTTCCTTCCTTCCTTCCTTCCTTCCTTCCTTCCTTCCTTCCTTCCTTCCTTCCTTCCTTCCTTTCTTTCTTTCTTTCTTTCTTTCTTTCTTTCTTTCTTTCTTTCTTTCTTTCTTTCTTTCTCCCTCTCCTAATCAGGTTCTCCCAGAGGTGCGGTGCTTCTTCTGCAGAAGGGATTCAGAAGTCGATAATTAATTAGGCACAAAAAAAAGAAAGCGGTGGGAACACAAAAAAACTTACCACGTTACTCTACCGCGGGTGACAATGACGGGCATCTCAGATGCATCCCCCCAAAAACAAACAAACAAACAAAACAACCAAGCTTTAAGTTTTCATCTTAACGCTGTGCGCAGTGATATAGTTTTAAAACAGACTCCAGTTGTAAGGGGGGGGGGGGAAGAGTAGAGAGATACTATTTTAAGGCCCCCTGAAAGGCGACGCAGGCCCACGTGGATCGATGATATAAGGCGGGCTGCCGGGGCAGGCCTTGGGAGCGCCGGGGCCTCCTTCGAGCTCGGCGGGCAGCCAGCTCGACTTCCTCGGGCTCGCCGAAGCCTCCATGGACGGGGGCTTGGCCCGTGGAGGGCCAGGCCGCCTCCCAGCTGGGCTCGGACGGGGACGGCGGAGGAGAGAGCCGGGCGCTCGGGTGCCGGGCCTTCCGCCGGTGGTTCATTAAGCGGTGAGTTATGGCTGTGCGAGCCAAAGGTCATGCCGGAGGCTTATGCTCGTTAGATATTCCCTCCATCATGCCAGGGGCTTCATTGTGAGGGGATTCCATTCCTCCCCCCCCCGCCCCTGTTTTCAAAGTTCTTCCCGAGGAGAGTCACAGTGAGCTGGTTTCCTGGAAGGGCTTCTTTGGAGGGGTGGGGGGCATTCTGCGTTGTTGTTGTTGCTTTAAAAAGAAGGTGACTGGAGTTCAGTAGCCCCTCCAAGCCCAACCCCCGAAATTGCCAAGTCGGGGCGTCGGGGATCCTATGGCCAGATCCCCAGAAACGTTCCAGCCTTGCCATAGGGGTCCGACGCCCCTGCTCTCTTGGCGGGACGCTCCTGGTCTGGAAAGGACCGCTGTGCAGTTGGGGAGGTGAAGGCAGGCCGGGCCTCTCTCCGCCTGACCCGGCCCGGCTACCCACCGCTATACATAATGCATGAGACGGGCTTCTTGTGCGGGGTCTGGCGCGGGGGTCCTCCTGGCCGCCTAGGCCCGAAGGCTGCTGCGCCCTCATTGTGACGCTGGCCTGCTCTTCGGGGTGTCTGCGGGGAAGGCACAATCCAATCCAGCCCCTCCTGAGCGGCGCGACCCAGATCTCCCTGGCCCCACCGGCTCTTGCATTTCCTTCCCCCCTCCCCCAAACTGTACGACGATGCTGCCCCCCCCCTTCCCTTCCCGGAGACAGACCTTCTTAAGAGATCTTGTTCCCTACGATTTCGAAAATGAGGATTCTCAAAGCAGCCCGTCTTGATCCCCCAAATGACTTGGGAAGGGGATGGGGAAGGTGTGTGGGTGTAACGGTGTCGATTCGCGGTCCTGGTGAACTTGCTCGGCTTTCAGAGACTCGAGATTGTCTCCAGGGCGGTTGGGTGTCCCGGTTCAGCATCACAAAGAATTCGCCGAGAATAAACAGGCTCGTATCCAACATTAGGCAGCCAAGGGAGGCCACAATGCACATCCCCCTAAGTCCTATTGGAGTTCATGTTACTCATTGCAGCTCTTAATGCCTATATTTACTATGAAGTCTTTTGTACAGGGGGAGGGAAGGATTTTCGTGTTTGTTTCTAAGAGCGAAAAAAGCAATGCCGCTTCCACTGACTATTCCCTCTTTGTTCCAGGCACGTCTCAGCGATTTATCCAAAGGAACCCGAAGATCCTACCAAAAGGCTTACGGGCAAAATTAAAGAAAAAACATAAACGTGGTGAGTTGTGGTGGTGGTTGTTATTTACAAAAAAAAAAAAAAAAAATCACGATTTCCCACTGTTTAGTCTGAGGAAGAGTGCATGCCCTGGAAGGCTCACGCCTTGAATAAATCTTCGTTGGTCTTAAAGGTGCTGCTGGACTCTGTATTTGTTATGTTTGCTCACTGTTTGTTATACCTGAAGTTTGCCAATAGATGATTTTTTTAACTGGGAGAGGTTTTTTTGGGGGGGTGGGGATTCTCAAAGAAGATCCCTGGGCAGCCTGAATACAAGATGACATAATGTAGGTTACAATCAAAGAAAAGAAAGAAAGAAAGAAAGAAAGAAAGAAAGAAAGAAAGAAAGAAAGAAAGAAAGAAAGAAAGAAAGAAAGAAAGACGTTAATTTCACCGCCCTTAAACAAATCCCGCACAAGAGCAAAAGGGTTATAATGAAGGTTATTATAATTATTTCGCCAATGCAGAACTGATATCCTATCAGGCCGCTTCCGTAGACAGGTATAAACGGAAGGCAGAGGAAGGGGCCACAAGCCCTGATTGAAGCCCCAGCCACCCTTGGGCGCTGTGTGTGTGTGTGTGGGGGGGGGGGCTGCAGGCAAGTCTTGACGAGGACTGCGGCCACCATTCCGGCATAGCCGAGCCCTCCGTCCCCCCTGGAGCTGAAACTTCCCCCGTTTAGACCGGATCGCCCCAGCCCCGCCGCTGCTGCTCCCAGACACAGAGCTGCGGCAGCCCCTGGTCCGAAAGAGGGGCCCTTGGACAGCAACGGGCCCACAGGGTGGCCAAGGCCCGGGAGTGGAAACTGGAGGGGGGGCGACAGCCGTATCCTGGCCCCTCGCAGCAGCAGCAGCGCCCCCGCGGCCTGCCTGCCGCCTCCCTCGCCCAAGGGCCTAGATGCAGCGGGGCGCCCCTGGCCCCTTGGCCACCGTCCCCCCCCCCCCGAAAGATCGGCCTCTTCTCCTCTCCCCCGAGGCTCCCTCGCGGCGTCGGCGGCGCCTCCCTCCGCGGCTCCCACTGCAGCCGCCATCGACGGCCCAGAGCGAAGCGCGCCTCGGTCCGGGACCTGCCGGGAGGCGGCCGGTCGGCCGGCCTCTTTATAGCCGGCCGCCCCCGGGCCCAGCGGCAGGGAAGGGGGGACGCGGCCGGCCTCCCTCCCTCCCTCCCTCCCTCCTACGCAGTCTGCGCCGCGCTCGGCCGGGCCGGAGCTGGGGAAGCGCCTCGCCTCGCCTCGCCCCCCACCCCCGCCCCCTCCCTTCCTTCCTTCCTTCCCTCCCGAAGCGCTCCCTGCCCAGCGCCAGGAGTCATAAATTTTGCTCCCCGCCGCCGTGACAGCAGCATTGATATGCACCGTGAGAACGGCGGGCTGCTGCTTAATAACCAGTCCGCCGGCCCCTCGCACTGCCTTTTAGTTATTCGGTATCATATTAGATATTGATTCCCGGGCAGAATTAAGTGTAGTTGGGCGCATTAGTCGAGAACCGGCTTCATATGAATATGGGGGGCGGGGGGGGGGGATCGAAACCGGCCGGGCCAGCGCCGGGGAACTGGTCGGGAAGCGCGTTCTTGTGTCTTTTTTGGGGTGGGTGGGGGGAGGACGGGACGGGACGGGGGAGGGGCGGGGGGTTGGTGCGCGCCAGGCTGGTGGGGAGGCAGAGAAGGGACGGGGGAGGGGAGGTTGGTGAAGCGTCCTGTTCTGCCCCCTCCCCTTCTTCTCCAGCCGAGTCTGATGTTCAGAGATGAGACTCAGCAGCATCTCGAGAGTAGTCCGGGAACAAAGGGCCCCTCGCCTTGGCGGAGAGCATCGCGGCTCACGCAAGGTGAACCTCTCTAGACGCCGGGAAAGAAGATTCAGGACACTTGGTGGTTTCCTTAGGCGGAGAGTGAGTTCGCCTCTGCTGCTTCCCACCCGGCTTGGAAAGAGTTGGGGGAAAGGGGCCCTTCTTTGTGTGTGTGTTTGTGTGCCCCCCCCAAGCCACCAAGTGGATGCGTTTGTGCGCCTGGATGTTACCTACAGCCCAACAAGGCCACTGCTTTTAGCAGAGGGTGTTCCTGCAAAGGCGAAACATGCAAAAGGTCTCCCCCCACCCACCCGAGCCCATTTTCAAGGAAGCCTTGGGAAGGCATGTGCTCGCCTGTGTGTGTGTGTGTGTGTGTGTGTGGGTGGGGGGTGGATGGGAGGGAGATCTAAAAGATGAGCCACCAAACACTAGAACATTGTCCGTGTGATTTATGGCCCCGTGCCTCCTTTTTAGGTTCAAGCAGAGTTCACAAGCAGTTGGTATTTCAGAAAAGAAATAAAGCTTCTTGGTTTTTTTGCGGGCGAATGTTCTCAGATATGTTGCTCGGGGAAGCCCTAGTTTTTGGTGAATGAAGCGAGGCGCAGCGAGGCGCTAGGCTGGTTTTGGGGGGGAAATAACCCGCAGAAGAGTGCCCTTCGGTGCAGGCTATCAGGGAAGCTGATCTCTGCTAGCACAGATAAGGGGCTTGAGAATAAAGGAGCACCAACGTTCTTGAGAAGAAACCTCATAGCAGTTCCCTTTCTCCAGTCCAGTTATTTAACAATTATTCCATAGTAGCAGAAGGCCTGGAAGAGCCTTGCCAAGAGAGATAGAGAGCAATCCTAAGTAGGTCTACAGTGGTATTAAGGCCCATTTTATTCAAGGGGGTCACTTCCAGGGAAGCATGGACAGGATCCAACCTGACATCAAATAGACCCTCTTTGTCATTTCCCCCCATCCCACCCCCACCCCTAGATGCAGGAAAGAACGAACCAAAGAGTGATCGTAAGCAGTTTAGATAAAATTAGAGGATACATTGAGGGTGATACATTAAAGATGGGGAAGAAATGTGCTAAATTAAGAACATTTTCATGGTGCATATTTTGTAGGGTGAGTTTATCCACAAGCTCTATCCATGATTACTGGGGAAGCAGAAATGTGAAATGAAGGATAAGGTCTAATTTTGGCCTGCTCTGGAAGGGAGGAATTAGTGATGGGACCAGTGGATGCTTGGTGGTATCATGTTCATAAGGCACTTAAATGATGTTTTTCCCCTGAGGTTGAGCTGATTTATTTAGGAGGAAACATTCACACACACTGGCAATCAATCAGGATGCCCTGGATGATCAAAGACTTACTTAAGTGTCCAAATACTAGGAATTGTAGGCTGTAACCATAGAATGAAATGAATGGGAAATGGATGGCCATTACGTTCACTTGGGTAAATAAGATTGCGTCCTTAGTGTAAACCACTGGAACCACTTTCTGGAGACTGTTCTCTCTTTCAGTTCTGGAAACTGGGAAAGCTGTTGCCTGTGATCCTACACCTTAACTCAGCAAAACTTATTTCTGAGCAAATGCAGTAGGATCATGCTGTTTGTCACTTGCCTAGAAAAAGGCAATTGTGCATCATTTAGGCCTGGTTTGAAACTGTACAGCCATGAAGTGTTAGAAACCTGACCCTTCATGGCTATTAATAATACTTGAGCCCCTGTATGATTTGTATACATTGTTTATGTCCCCCTTTCTCACTGGGACTGAAGGTGGATTCCACAGCATGTGGCTGTAAATACGATGGAACATCCAATAAGCAACGTACTGAGCAGAAAACTAAGAGTAGGGTCCTCAAAAGTTACACTCTACTGAGTCTGTCTAGGATTGTACAGTATTTTGGAAAAGCTTATCTTAAAACAGGGACTTCCATGGATTTGGCTTCTAAATAAACCTATCGTGCATTTGACACTATGCATTCAACTGCAGCTTAAGGGATCTAGTTGCTTTTGAGTAAAAAAAACATATTAATCTCGGTTCTGTTCTATACCAAAATGCATCTGACTAGATCAGGGCATGGGACATCCAAGTTGGAATTCCATTCTGCCATGAATGCTTGCAGCCTGAACTGGGTGGACTCTCTGCTTTGTTATTGTGAAGATGAAATGGTGAAAGGAAGAAAGATGTTGAACGTTGTAATAGGTCCCCATTATTTTAATAATCTTGCCCCAGTTGGAAGAGGAGACTGCACCATTAATGGACAAGTTACCTTCAACATCCATGGAACTTAGGGTTCAATCAGTCAAAAACGGGTTCTCTTCACCAAAGAGCAGGAAGCATAGTACACAACTGGTAATTTGAGGGGATTTACTCCTTTTTATATTAATATCTGAAGGTGAAATCTTTTCTGTATGGTCACAGACAATCCTGTGAGTTTGGTAAAGAAAACCAAGCTCTGCACTTTATACTAGTTTTGAACAAAACATAACCCACATGGAGATGTGGTTGAAATATTTTGAAGGTATCTTTTAAGCTGTTAAGACCAAGGTAGCTGACCTATGTATTTCTTCTTTATATTGCAAATGGAAGTTATTCAATGCCCTTAGTTATACTTTAACTTCTTTCCTTGAAAAAAAACAAAACACACACACCAAGAGACAGGGTTTACAATAGCAATGGAATTTTCTCTGGTTTTTCAGGTTCCAATTCTGGTTCCATCCATCATGTCACTCCAGGCTCACACGCATGCGTGACCTGCAGGGGAAAATTGGGGGGGGGGGGTGAGAGTAAACAAAAAAAGTTAGTTAATATTTATACCAAAATGACACAAAGATTAAACATTTAGGGTGAAGAAAGGCTTGTGTGAAACAATATAATAATTTATCATTTGGGCAATAGAGAGAAATTCAGTTATCATTTTTATATCCCGTTTTTCTCCGAAGACAACATTTACAGAATAAACTGTAGAGTCCCAATTCAGTTCTTTCAACCTGCCAGTCTTTCTACCAATTTGTCCAGGGTAGTTTTCACATGCCAATGCTGAATAATATAACAGCCGTTTCGTTGCTCGCCGAAGGCTTGCTCTTTTCACAACCACCCACGCTCCTCCAAATAAAATTGTGATATTGACAAGGCTGCGTTTGATACTGTTTTGAAAAGCCATCCTTTAAAAACTCTTCCTATTCAGGGAAAGGGTGATAAATATTTCCCTGATCTTGGTGAGGGACAAAGCAGAGATAACAAATTTCCCTGATCTTGATGGACAGACAGAGATAATAAATTATGATCAGAAACAACACACAGGAAAATCTATCTACAGCATCAGTGTTTCCTCTCCCCTTTGCCATCCTGAATTGTATAGTCCCTTACACTGTCATAAAAAACACACACACACATTTGTTGGAGGGCAGTTCCAGGGATTTCCACTAACCTTCTGTCCCTGGCTGAGGCCATGGAGTGAGTACACAATATTCATGCCACGGAGTATTCTTCCCTTTGCATCCTGATCTGCAACAGAATGCAAAGGGAAGAATGCTTGGTAGATGAAACCCACTGATATCTGTAGTCCCTGTATGTAGAGTAATTGTATGTAAGAAAGGATATCAATTTGATCGCAATTGTGTGTAAGCTAGGATACCAATAAACAGGCTGGGAAGAGCGATCCTAAGTAGAGCTATGCTGCTCTACATTCATCATGGTCAAAGGGGCTTGAAAGGGCGTGAGTCTGCTTTGGATTGCACTGTGACTGCCCTGGTATGTCATAAAATAGCCATGTCAGTCTACTGCAGCAAAATAAAAGCTCCCTGCCACTTTAAAGATTATTCCAGTGTTGTCTGTGATTGCTATGCAGAGAAAGGCAGTAGAAAATCACCTCTGCTTGGCTCATGCCTTGGAAACAACCCATGGTACTGTGGTCACCCAGAGTTGGTTTGCAACTTGATGGCACACAATTATGATGATGATGATGATGATGATGATGATGATACTAACCTTTCATGAGTCAGTTTGTGCTGGAATAAATGTGATACGCCTTTAAGGCACCACTCTGCAATTCTGTTGGAAATTGATCTGGTATGTGTTTCTGGAGCGGAGAACTTTGGGTAAAGCCCATTGGTGTGTTTAGGAGTCAATGGTGAATAAAATGTGACTCTTGGGATGGGGGGGGGGGGAGTGTGTGCATGTGAGAAAAGCCTAGGTGTATTGCCAGAACTGCATGCCCACATGGAAATCAGCAAATGGCATTTTGGGAGGCAGGGGAACGATGAAGGTGGAAGTCCAATGGGGCTCCAGGATTTGTGATACACAGTAGAGTGCATGTCCTAGGACCCCAAACACGAGTTACTGGGAAGCAAAACGTCTGCTTCTACTGTTCCCATATGGCTATGCTGTCAGTCAAGAGCCCAGGGTTATCTATAAGAAAGATGAAGCGAACCTTGCAATGAGGCAACTGAGTGCCATGTTGTTGTGCTAAGTAATTTTTATTGTGCCAAGTGATTTCAGTGTCACAACTCCAGGAGGAACAATGGAAGCCTTGTGTGCATTATATATGGTGGGGTTAGAAGATCCTGGTGGGAGCCTTGAAACGAACAGAAGTCTTGTGATATCTGTAAAGCTCACATTTGGATTCTAGTTTAAGATTTCGTGCACTGCATGTCACGTCTTCACTGAGGGTCACTGATTTGAGCTAAAGCTCACAAAGGCGAAAACATGTGGCTATTGCCTTTATTGTTCGTCCAGGTGCCCTTTGTGGGTGACTTCCTCTGTAGGGTGGGGAGCCCAGTGTCAAGTTACAGTCTGGCTTGTCCTCAAATGCATACATTTTGGTACATGAGGAAGAGCTGGCAAGAGTCCCAGTAGGGTCATGTAGCCTAAAACCACACAGGCCCGTGTAGAAACATTATATCCTAGTCATAGTAAACTTTGTGACAGGATGAAAAACCAGCATGTGCCTAGCTTGTTCCAGTGCTTCTGGAATGTTCTGTAGGCCATGAGCTCCACACAGAGCCTGTCCTGCAGCATGCTGCAGAATGAGGTGGTAGACTCCCAAAGTTCCACGTCAGACTGTAGGGCAAAGTGATGTTACAATTTTAACTCCCACCACTCAAAACCCGTCCTGTTTCAGGTTTTTGCAGTCCAAACCCTTTCGCTTTATTCATTGGATGGCCCATCCTGTTGGTGGTCTTGACTTGCATTGGATAATCTCCTCTGAGTCGCAGTGTGACAGACTATAAATACTGTAAATAATTTCATGGGGTAGCCATGTTGGTCTGCAGCCAAAGACTGAGATTGGAGTTTAGCAGCACCCAAGTCCTTAAAGACTCTCAGGTTCTACTTGTATATGAGGAAAGGGCGATCTGACTCTTAAGAACCCAAAATGCACCAGTCTAGTCTAAGGATTCGAATCTAGTATAGTATACTCTGTGTGTGTGTGTGTGTGTCCATACCAGCCATTCTCAACGGGGCATATTGCGTATTGGGCACACTTGGTGGGGGCCACAGACTGAAAGTGTGAGAAGGGTTTTTGGGGGGCCCTGGAAACTGAACCAATGAAATACCTTTTTTGTCATATATGGTGCCACTAATTGCTGGAAAGTTCAACTTTCTTCAAGGGAAAGAGAAAGAAATAATGTAATCCATTCCTTTGTGCGTGCATGAATTAATGTAGTCCCAAAAATAATGTTCTAAACTTTAATTTCATAGTCCTTCAAAAAGTTTTCCCAGTACCTCGGAATGTTCACATTTTCTATGCCTTCAATAATACATGATTTTCTGCCTCACTGTTCCTGTTGTGTTGTGTCCCTGTTTGACCCCGGAACCTGAGAAGCGCTCCTAAAATGGCGGTGACCCCCAAAAGGTTGAAAATGGCTGGTGGCTACCTATACTTTCTCTATTTAGTCAGGTCACCTGTATGTGTGTCTATAAAGCTCTTCAGCGGGAGAAGTTCCAGTTTCCAGTTTTGCTCTTCTTAACAGAAGGCGCTGAATTCCGCACAGGCCAGATCCTGCACTTTCGACGTGCTTCTGCATCTGGATCTACCTGTGCCAAGCAGGAAAATCTAAAGTGCGCGGAGGGTGCCAGGTCCAAGGTGTGGCGAACGAGCCTGACCCACCTCACCTTTCCCTGGCGATCCTAAGCGGCCAGTCCCTTCTGCCCCCGCAGGGCCTAGGCCAGGCCAGAGGCCTCTCTCCTTCCCTCACTGACGCCATTGCCCTCTCCTTCCCTTTCTCCTCCGCAGGTGGCTCCGCGGGCAGCGACTGGCCCAGACCCGGGACGTGAGGCCGGCTGAGCGGCCGCCTGAGCGGGGCGGCGGCGGCTGCTTTCCGAGGCCTCGGCGAGCGCGGCGCCCCAGAAGATGCAGAAGGCCGCCTACTACGACAACGCGGCGCTCTTCGGCGGCTACGGGGCCTACGGCAAAGCCGACGCCTACGGCTACCCCTCGGCCCCGCCGCAGCCCTACGCCCCGCCGGCCCTCGACCCCGACTACCCGGCCTCGGCCTGCTCCCTCCAGGGCGCCGCGCCCATCCGCCCGCCGCAGGCCCACAAGGCCGCCGCCGACCTCGCCGCCAGCTGCATGCGCGCCGGAGCCCAGGCAGGCCCCGCGCAGCCCCCGGGCCTCGGAGAGCCCCAGGCCCAGCAGCCGCCGCAGCCGCCGCCGCAGCAGCAGCCCCAGGCCCAGCAGCAGCAGCCGCCACCGCCGCCGCAGCAGCAGCAGCAGGGCCCGGCGCCGCCCTCGCCCTCGCCGCCCAGCGCCCACCCCGCCCACGCCGGCCCGGCCAAGAAGGGCAAAGGCGGGCCCAACGCCGCGCCCGGCGCCTCGGCGGCCACCATCAGCAAGCAGATCTTCCCCTGGATGAAGGAGTCCCGCCAGAACGCCAAGCAGAAGAACAGCTGCGCCCCCGCAGGTACCGGAGACCCCCGCCCCAGCCGGGGAAGGAAGGGCTTGGCGGGGCACCGCAAAACCCCCTCCGGGGGCACCAAGCAGCCTCATGTTTCCTGGGCATGCACAGGTCTTCAGGACTGTCTCTGCAGAAGCTTAGCCCCAGAATGAAGCTGGGCTGGTCTCCAAGGGGCCACTGGACTCAGAATTTGTTCCCTTGCTTCGGACTAACACAGCGGTCCACTTGAATGTGGCTGCAGGAAAGTTGACAGGGACACATGAAACAGCCTGTGCTGTCCAGTGGTCTGTTCAATGGAACTTACTGCAAGGAAAATGCTCTTGGGATTGCACTGTTGGGACTTCCGTGTCAGCACTGCCTACTCCAGGGGTGGCCAAACTGTGGCTCTCCAGAGGTCCATGGGCGAGATAAATCAAAACTCCAGTGGCATTTGGAAGAAAGTGCATGTTGAAATATATGTTTCCTCTCTCAGAGGCTGCTGGACTTTTGTTTTATGTTGCTACACCAGACATTGTGGCTTGGTGGAAGAGTATGTGCTTGGCACTCAGACGGTCCCAGGTTCAATCCCTAGCATCTCCAGTTGAACGACTTTGCTGAAGACCTTGAACAGACAGGGCTACCACTCTCTTGCAGTTTAAGACCTTGAAATATAAGTATGGTCCAAAGCCAGTCTCTTAAGGCAGATACTGGAGTCACACAAGGCTCTTCTGCTGGTGGAACAGCCAAGTCTGAACCAAATGAAGATGATACTGGCTGGGTTCTGCTAGGCCTGAAAGGTGGAGGAAGGGGATTGGGGACAATCTTGGGAAAGTAAGATAAATTGCAGGATGCAGGACAGCAAGATTTTCAGATCCCCTTAAAAGAGTCCTGTGTTACCCTTGAGGAATGCTCCTGTGTGACCTCAAAGCTTACATTCCAAATTGTGAAGGCGGGCTGGTTCAACAGGAAGGTCCAACCTTGTCACAACTGTTTCTGGTGCTTGGAAACCAACAGGGTTCCTAGATATTTGCTAAATAAAACAAGACCCTATCCTTCCAAGCAAACATCGAGAAGCAGTTCTTTCTCCTGCCCAACTTTGGCCAGATTTATCTTCAAATAAAAAGTGAAATCTTCCTGGAGCTCTAAGGATGGGCCAGGACAAAAATGGAAAAGAATCACCACACAAACTGATTACAACCCACACTAAACCTGCTTCCGCAGGGTTAGTCAAACTGCAGCCCTCCAGATGTCCATGGACTACAATTCCCATGAGCTCCTGCCAGAGAATTCTAGTCCATGGACATCTGGAGGGCCGCGCGGTTTGACTACCCCTGCTAGAGCTTGTGTACAAAGAGGTGGTTCTAAGCAGCTTTGCATGGGAGTGAATTTCTGCCCAATAGACAAGACTGTCTTCTCAGTAAATGCCTGTGCTTTGCGGGTGGAGAAGGGAAAGGACAGCAAGGAAAGGCAAGGATGGGGTGCTGGTGATGCTTTTGTTTGTCATCTCAAACTTCAGACAGGCTAGGCGTTAGTTTTTTCAAAGACGGCGGCCAGATGTCCCTTCTTAGGAGGTGTCCCTCCTTTTAAGATGCCCTTTCTTCTATCTAGAGATTGCAGAGCCCTGTGGAGCCTTCAGGATGTCACTGATTTCCACTTTTCACACTTCCACCGAACATAAAGGCCGGGCCTTCTATCAAACCCCACTGCTTCAAAGCATCCCTGAAAAACAACATCTTGATTCCCCCCCCCCCCTTCCCTTAGTCACCCTTAATAGTCTGGCGCAGTTAGGGGTTTGTAGCAAAATCAGCCTGGGGGACCCCTAGACTTTGATTCCCATGTGGGTTTTGGTGAGTCTCTTCTAGAGACCCCCCCCCCAGGGGTCTGCCTTCCCCTCTCCCACCCTAGGTCTAGAGAAAGGGGGCTGTCTCCCCTAAGCGCCTCTGCCTTTGGAGAGAAGGTATCTAGCAGGCTGAAGGTGGGGGGACATCCCTCCCCTTATTTACACGGAGGGAGGGCGTGGGTGGGACCAAATAGCTCTCTGGAGATAGAGAGGGCGCAGGGGCGCCGGTCCGCTCTTCCCTTCCCTTCCCTTCCCTCGGGGCCGGCTCAGGATCCTCTCCGGGCTTTCCGTCGAGCCCGGCCGCAGAGCTAACAAAGGCCAGCGTGCTCGGCTCGCTCTGCTTAGCGGCGGGGAGCGGAGAAGCAGCCACCGCCGCGGTTCCCATTGTCCTCGCCGCGCGCGGCCCGGGCCTCTGTCCTTCTTTGGGGCCAGGCGAAAGAGCCCTTTTCCTGAGCTTTGTCGCAGGGATCGATCGATTCGTCCAATTAAGGCCGATGATTTACAGCTCTCCCGCCTCCGAATGCAACTTTCCCGTCCCTCTGAGAAACCGCCCCCCCTGCTCCCCGCTCCCCCCAGAGCCGAGTCTCTCTTCCATTTCTCACGCGTTGGGGAAGGCACTTTCGCGATATTTTTTCGTGCAGCCCCGCTGCAAAGGATTGCTTAAGGACCTCGAAAGTGCCTTACCCCGGGCATGTCAAATTCGCCTCTCAGACCCCACAATTCCTGCTGTCAAGGCGGGAGATCGAATCCCGCTCGACATTCACGCATTGGGGGGGGGGCGCTTTGGGGGAAAGTGCGTAGCCTCTTCCTCAGTAGCCCCTCCAGCCTGGGGTCGATATCCAATATTGCCGAAATAAGAGCTCTTTCACCCAATTCCTGCCTTGAGAGAAACAGGTTTGAGTCTGGTTTGAATTCCGGATTTGAGTCCGGTTTGAATTTGAATTCCGGATTTCAGCTTCGGAGCTTTTTTCGGTGTGTGTGTAATGGGACGGCATTTAGAATTGCCTTAGAACGGGGAGAAATAGAAGGCACGGGCATGTGCGTGGGGGTAGTGGTGGTCCTTTATTACACACACAAACACCATTCTGAGTCCAAACGATTCGGTGTAGGTGGATAGTAGCGATTTTTCAGACGGTCACGCAAAGACCTCGCCGGGGCCCGAATATCAAACCATCTCTCCCCACCCCCCTCCTTGTGCCGCAGGATGACTTATCGAGTTTTGTAAATCATCTCCTCTTTCTCTCCCCCCCCGCCCCCCTTTCCCCCCTTTCTGGCCAGGCGAGAACTGCGAGGACAAAAGCCCCCCCGGCCCGGCGTCCAAGCGGGTCCGCACCGCCTACACGAGCGCGCAGCTGGTGGAGCTGGAGAAGGAGTTCCACTTCAACCGCTACCTGTGCCGCCCGCGCCGGGTGGAGATGGCCAACCTGCTGAACCTGACCGAGCGCCAGATCAAGATCTGGTTCCAGAACCGGCGCATGAAGTACAAGAAGGACCAAAAGGCCAAGGGGATCCTGCACTCGCCCGTCGGCCAGTCCCCGGACCGCAGCCCGCCGCTCAGCGGGGCCGGCCACGTCGCCTACCCGAGCCAGCTGCCCACGGTGAACAGCCTGAGCTACGACGCGCCCTCGCCGCCCTCCTTCGCCAAGTCGCAGCAGAACATGTACGGCCTGGCCGCCTACACGGCGCCGCTCAGCAGCTGCCTGACCCAGCAGAAGAGGTACCCGGGCGCCGACTACGACCACCCGCACGCCCTGCAGAGCAACGGCGGCTTCGCCAACCCGCCGCTGCAGGCCAGCCCCGTCTACGTCGGGGGGAACTTCGTCGACTCCATGCCGGCCTCGGGCCCCATGTTCAACCTCGGCCACCTCTCGCACCCCTCCTCGGCCAGCGTGGACTACAGCTGCGCGGCGCAGATCCCCGGCAGCCACCACCACGGACCCTGCGACCCCCACCCCACCTACACAGATCTGACTTCGCACCACGCATCTCAGGGAAGGATTCAGGAAGCGCCCAAACTGACGCATCTGTAGTAGGCTGGGGGGGATTTTCAGAGAGAGAGAGAGTGAAAGTGAGTGAGAGACACAGACAGAGAGAAAGAGAGAGAGAGAAAGGAAGTTTTGACATGTACTCCTTTTAAATTACCTCACTCCCCCCCCCCCAGTATTACTTTTGAACAGCCTGAGTATTAGTGGATTTATAGTTTGGGTCTCCTCAGTAAACAGTTAACACTTTATTGTCTGTTCTTTGGCGACTCCTGGGTTGACAACAATGCATTTTCTCGTTCCTTTTTTTTTTTTGGGTGGAAGGTTCCTTTAAACATTTTTAGCCCTTCAAAAGCATGACTGTGCAATATCCTTCCCCCTCCCTTAAAAGAGATAAACTAAAAAATAAACACACACACACACCTTGACTGTATATCCACAAAGAAGTCATAATCAGTAATGATGTATTGCAAGGTAAGTTATAGGAATCTCTTAGCTTTGTTTTGTTTTTGTTTTTTTAGCAGCAAGCAATTCTTGATGAGGAGTCTATTTAGGGCTGTTGGGACCAAACTGGAGACATTTCCTTGAAGTTAATTTATATTTTTTAAAAATTCTTCAGCAACGTAAAAAGTTGCCTCGGACTTGAATGAGATGTATTTATTATTTTAAGAGGAGCAGTTTTTTAATGTTTGTTTTTGTTATGTATCATTGATTATTTAATCCTGGTCTTCTTCAATGTATTTATGTGGATACCTGTAGATTTCTTCACTGCCCCCTTCCCTCCCTCCCCCCCCCCAACTCGGGAAGATTGATTCAGGTCTTTGATGGCTATCCATTTTTTCCCCACCTATTTAGTATATTTGGTCTGAAATAGAAAGAGTAGTTTTGAACAGTTGTAAAAGTGGCTGGTGTTTGTAGTTTGTGTAAGGATTAAGTAAAGCAGCAAATTGTAAGTCAAGTCATAAATGAACACAAAACTGGAACATTATACAGGGAGCCCTCACCTTTAAAAAAATCTTTAAAAGATAGTAATTTTTCGCATTGTTTGGAACCACTTTGACCGCTGGTTTAGAATTAAAAGCCACTCTGTTCGGATTGGGAGTGTCTCTCATTTAGCTTAATAATCTGTTGCCTCTGGGTTGTTTGAATTCTGGTCTACAGAAAAAAAGCTCTGAGAAACTGAGAACTTTGTCAGTAGCAAAAAAAAAATCACCCTATTTTTTGGTATGTTTTTCTCCAATTAAAAACCCTAACTTTCCCCATTTCATAAGATCAGGAACTATATACAGGTGCAGATGGAATCTGGATTTCCATGGCAACTCAGAGTGCAGCGGTCCATTTCACTGAATAAATAATTACGACTTACATTTTATTTATGTTAGCCATAAATCCATTTCGGACCACAGGTCACTGAAAATTCAAACTTACTTTTGCTGATTAAGGAGAGAGAAGGTAAAAAAAAGAGAAAGAAATTAAAACTTTGAAGAAATATTGACAATCAAATATCTACAAAGGACAGAGTGCTGTAGGATGTAGAGTAAGAAACCTTTCTGAAATTCTCAGAATGGCTTTCCTTCTAGGAAATTAGCTCTATCACTATTTAATATTGTCTTCTGTAGCAGACATTTGGCACAATCCCGGTGTAAAACAAACGTGTTTTGTTTTGTCCCTCACCTTAAAAGGGATAACAAATACAAACATCTCTCCCTCCCCTCCTCTTTATTTATACCCGGCTGTTTGATCTGTTACAGGATTTATAAAGCTTTTCTCAACGTAAAAGTGACATTAGGTACATGTTCCAAAGGATACATGCCCATTCATTTAGGAGGAAGCATTTCTTATCTCTCTCTTCTAAAACAGAAGGCTTCCTTTACATTCAGATCTTCTGAATTCCCAGCAGAACTCTAAAGGAACCTCACTTTTCAGTTTGACTAATAATACAGCTCCATCTTTCGAAGTCCCGCTGGCAAACCCTGCCTTTCTTTTCTTCTTTTTTTTTTTTTTGGGGGGGGGGTCTGAGAAGCTTTAACTCCTACACTTCTGTCTGGCTTGGACAATGATGATGACATATATATGATTCCCATTCGGTATCTTTTAAAACTAAATGCTGTGTTAACAAATGAGAGAGAGAGAAAGAAAGAGAGAAAATGTAATCCTTTTGGGGTTTTCTTTTATTGTTGTTGGGTTTTTTTGTTCGATTTCACTTTTACCCAAGTGTTGTAGATCTGTAAACAAAACAGAATAAACAGCTTCGAACGAAGACATATTTTAACCACTTCTGGATCTAAACATGGCTTTTTCCCTCCTTGCGACCCTTCTGCTCTTGGGGGCAAAGACACAACACAACTGGGCACCTTGGGGAGGAGAAGAAAAGACACGAGGCCTGATGCTAAAGTCTCCCAGGAAAGACTCCCCGAGAGCGAAGGGAGTGCGGGGAGATTTGTACTTGTACTTTCCCCCCTCAGGCCAGGGCCTTTCACTTTCCCCTCTTGTAAAGCCCAACAATGGCCGGGAGGGGCCAGATCAGCTCCCCCTTCCATAGCAGGGCTGTCACTCAGTGGGGTCGGAGGGACTGGGGGTGGGGTCAGGCTGGGATCCGCAGGCGCGGATTGGTTGATGGGATGGACTTGAGGGAGAGGGCTTTACGCAGTTTGCATGCTCAGCCCTCCTCGAGACAGGGAAAGGGGACCTCGGGAGCATCCTTGAGGGCGTCCAGGAAGGACTGGGGGTGGGATTGTCTTTTGCAAACCCACATGGCCAATGCTTAGGATGGAGTCCAGGAGCCCCTTGGGCACGAGGCTGCGAGCGCCAAAGCCCTGTTGGGGCGACCACCCCTTGGGATTCATGTAGGTCTCCTGGATCTCAAAGGTCTCCCGCAGAGCGCTGTGGCATTGCCAATTATCCAGGAAGCCAAGGGGGTGGGCGCTGTCCAGTGGGCACTGGGCTGGCATCTCCAGCGTTTTCTCCTTGGGACCCGGTCTCCCCTTCAGGGGGTATGGGGGGGGAGGTCCAGGGGCTCCTCCTTTTAAACAGAGCCTCCTTATTGGGATGGCCGTCTCCCAGGGCTCTGTTGCTCCCCCCCCCCCCCGATTTCTGGAAAGCATCCCCAGGTAAAAACCAGGACTGGGCAGCAAGCTCCGTTGACTCCATTGTGGCTTACTCCCAAGTAAAGGGGCATGGGTTCTGGGCCAACTGCGGGGAGAGGGACAGGCTGACCTAAGGTGACCAGATTTTAACATTGGTAAAGCGGGACACCATTGAGGGGGGGGGGGGGAGATTCTTGATTTAAAATTTGGTCTGTATGAAACAACAAAAAGTTTCATAGAATGCAAAAATAGTGTTGTAATATATATATATATATATATATATATATATATATATATATATATATATATATATATATATATATATATATATATATATAAATGTCTACATAAGTACAATTTGCCAGGTACCCCCAGATGTCCCTCCAGAAGTGGAACAGTCTGGTCACCTTAGGCTGCCCCCCCCCCCCCGCCCGCCAGGGGCTAGACTCCCGGCCTTTGGCTCTCGGTCCGGGATTCCAGACTGGCCAGAGGGCCCCTCTCATCCTGGGGTTTGAGGAAAGGGTGTGTTTATTCAGACTCCAGCGCTGAATCCCAAAGTCTCAAGGCAAGCTAGAGTCTGGATTTCTGTGACTTTTAGATGGGGAGAGGGTAGAAAAGCTATGGGGTGGGGTTGAAAAGCTCCCCATTCATATTTATCAAACCTTCTTCCCTGTAGGTCTGTTATGCTTCACCCTTCCCCGACGCCTGACATCCTAAATATGTTTTCTTAGAGTTGTCCCACTGAACCCCAAAGGGGTAAGTCCCCCGGAGATGTCTCCCAAGCTTCTCGTCCAGCCACAGGGCACCGCTGAGACCCGCCGGACTTCCTTTCCAAAACGGGAAGCTATCTCTCCCCCCCCCCCCACACACACACCTGTCCTCCACCCTCAGGCCAGAAGAAGAGAGAGGCTGATCCAATTAAGGCAACGGGAATATAACCTTTTCCCATTGAAGGAAAACACAGAAATCTTTCTTTCTTTCTTTCTTTCTTTCTTTCTTTCTTTCTTTCTTTCTTTCTTTCTCTCTCTCTTTCTGTCTTTCTCTCTTTCTCTCTTTCTCTCTTTCTCTCTTTCTCTCCCTGTCTCTCTCTCTCTTTCTCTCCCTCCCTCGCTCCCTCCCTCCCTCCAAGGAAAGGTTTGGTATGGGGGGGGGGGTAACACGGGGCTGTTCTCCCTTGAATTCAAGTCGCAGAACTGGATTCCGGGACAAAGGGACCCAAACTGCAGCCCGCGGAAGAAGCAGGGATTGCTGCGGACAAGCGGTGGGGCATTTTCTTTGAGATCACCCCGCCCTCCCGCCCGGCCCTCCCGCCTCCTGCCCCTTCCAGATCCCCTGGCCAGGCTAGCGTGCTGCCTCTCCCGCCGGCGAAGGGTCTGCCCCTCCCCGGGCGCTCCCCCTGCACCCCCCCCCCCAGCCTGGGGACAATGCAACTCCCACACTCCGGTAAAGGGACGGAGGGGGGGGCGTCCTCCTCATTGGCTCGGAGTCGGGCCGGTAGCTAAGCAACCTCCACGCGAGGAGGTCGGGGGGAGTGGGGGGGGGCTGCCGGCTGCCTGGCCTCCCCTCCCCTCCCCTCCCCTCCCCCCCTGCGAGCAGCGCCGCCTTGGAACAAAGGGGCCGCGCGGAGCCATTTTCGTGCCCGGCCAGATCCGCGGCAGGAACAAAGCCGGAGGAGGCATCTCCGGAGGGGCCCTCCAGCCTCGGGGGCCAAGGGGCCGAGGGCTCTGGGCAAGAGGCCGGAGAGCCGCAGAAGACTCGGAGGTGGGCGGGGGGGGGGGGTCCTGCGAACCCCCCCGGGGGTGGGGGAAGCGGTTGGCCAGAGAAAGCGGAGCCCCCTGAAGCCCCTCTGCGGCACCATGGCCGCCTTGCCTCTCTGCAAACGGGCCGTGGCGGCGGGAAAGGCCTTCGGAGCCCGCGGGCACACGCTGACGCCCTCTTTCAGCCCTGGGGAGGGAGGGGGGGAGGGAGGGGAGGGAGAGGGGGGGGTCCCGAAGAAATGCGCCCGGAGTCATCCCTCGGCACCTTCGGTCGGGTCTCATCAGGCCCATTCACCCGGCCCTCCGAAGGGAAATGCAAAGACGCGGCCTTCAGGGTCAGATAAGGAAACCCGGGGGGGGGGGGGGTTTGTGTGTCTGAGCGAGGGGGGGGGAGTGGCGGGTGGTGCTAAGTTTTGAAAATAAAAATAAAAAGCTCAGTTTTCTCGCCACTACTCCAGGACCTGAGAGTTTGAGAGCAATTTCCCTTGGTATGACCCAATAAAATCAGAGTCCTGTAGCTCCTTTAAGACCGACAAAGATTTATTCAAGGCGTGAGCTTTCAAGTGCAAGCACTCTTCCTCAGACAAGTGCTTGCACTCGAAAGCTCACGCCTTGAATCAATCTTCGTTGGTCTTAAAGGAGCTACTGGACCCTGGTCTTATTGTGCTCCTTCAGACCAACCCGGTTACCCATTTGAATCTATTGGTATGACCCAAGCCAAGTTAAGCTCCCTCCCTGCCTTCTTTGCGTCACATCACCAATCGTCCATGGGATATGTCACCCTTGGCCAGATTACTAGCATGATTGGCATTAGCTTTAGCATCCCGTTAATAAGGGCATAATGCCATCACAGGTAATGCCTAGGAGTTGTTGTTGTTATGTGCGAAGTCGTGTCCGACCCATCGCAACCCCATGGACAATGATCCTCCAGGCCTTCCTGTCCTCTACCATTCCCCGGAGTCCATTTAAGTTTGCACCTACTGCTTCAGTGACTCCATCCAGCCACCTCATTCTCTGTCATCCCCTTCTTCTTTTGCCCTCGATCGCTCCCAGCATTAGGCTCTTCTCCAGGGAGTCCTTCCTTCTCATGAGGTGGCCAAAGTATTTGAGTTTCATCTTCAGGATCTGGCCTTCTAAAGAGCAGTCAGGGTTGATCTCCTCTAGGACTGACCGGTTTGTTCGCCTTGCAGTCCAAGGGACTCGCAAGAGTCTTCTCCAGCACCAGAGTTCAAAAGCCTCAATTCTTTGACGCTTGGCCTTCCTTATGGTCCAACTTTCGCAGCCATACATTGCAACTGGGAATACCATAGCCTTGACTAAACGCACTTTTGTTGGCAGGGTGATGTCTCTGCTTTTTAGGATGCTGTCTAGATTTGCCATAGCTTTCCTCCCCAGGAGCCTCGCAGTACGGGGACTTAAAGTTACCCCAAAAGCAAGTCTCTGCTCCGTGAAATTTACAATCTCGCGTCCCCAGAGACCAAATTCATGTGAAACACTCAACCAGTTCATTCCCAAACAGAGTTCTGCACTTCTAAATTCACTGAAGTCCATGGCCTTCGATAGCTGTAACTCCGTTTAGAACTGCACTATAAAACTTCTGCTTGGGAGGGGGGGAGGAGTGCTCCACTGAGATGAATGGGCATCAGTCTGTCTGTGATCCGGATGGGCTTTTGGACATATCCTTCTGTCATCTGCCATGGATGACTCCGATTTGACATAATTCGGGAAATCAAAACAATCTGAGATGCATCCATTTGCTTGTGGAGAAAAAAGCCTTTCTGAAATGTCATATTCTATTATGTTTAGTTCTGCATTTTAATATTCTGTAACCTGCCATGAGCCTACAGGGAAGGGTGGTGCATAAATACAACAATAAATAAATATTTCCCAGCATCTTACTATTTTTGTTCCTTTTTTGAAATCTTAGTGTGAATTATTTGGAAAAGATAACGCACACAAAATGGGTGGGGTATTCATCAGGTAGATGAATACATCCCAACGGGGTTAGGTAGAGATTTTATAATTTACTGAAGCCAAACTAAGGAAGAGTCTTGTGGCACCCAAAAGGCCTCACATTTTATTGTGGCATAAGGTTTTCTGCAGCAAATACCTGAAAGAAATGATACTGGGAGCACACATAAGCAAACACATACTGTGTTTCATCCATGGTTGGTTTCCAGCTACCATTCTGCATGTGTTAGATAATGCACTTTCAATGAACTTTAGAAGTACATTTTCCTGATCTGCATACAAAAATACAGCTGCAAAAGCACACTGAAAGTGCATTATCCAATGGGCACAGAATGGGCCCAGATTTCTGCAAGTAAAATCTATTGCACCTTCCATGGTATTGCCTTACTCTGTTCGATCCGCTTTGAGACTCTGAGAGAAAGGCAGACACAAAATAAATCTAAGAGGGGGATAAACCTAGATGGACTGGATTTCAGAGAATTGGCATTGGGGTGTGTGTGTGTGTGGGGGGCAACACAGGGAGAACTTCTGGCTCCTCTGGTGGACTTGATGGCATTGAGTTTTGGCTAGATGGACCATTGAGCTGATCCAACATGGCTTCTCTGATGTTCTTATTGCACCAATAATGAGGTGATCTCCAGCGCCTACCTAATACCACCCACATTCTGGGATTGGAGATAACATTGAGGTGCAAATGGTCGTCTGAATCCTTAACTGCACCTTAAGGAGGGATCCTCCATTCATACTTCATACATCTCTTCATACTTACTTCATACATCTCTCAAGGGGGCATGTAGGACGACAATAGCAATGCCTTGGCTGTGCTGAACTAAGTTGAAACAGGGCTCTGATCTAAAGTGACGTCAGATGGGAAACAAGTGCGCACATGCGGAAGCTTTCATGAGCTAGAGCTCTCTCCATCAGATGCCTCTCTGTCTCAGGAGGTGGGAATCCAGTGGTGCCTTTAAGTCAAGGGCCCATTCTGCACCCAAGGGTTAATGCACCTTCAATGCACCTTAGAAGTAGATTTTCCTGGGCCTATTCTGCATTGTAGAGCCTCTTGTGGCGCAGAGTGGTAAGGCAGCCGTCTGAAAGCTTTGCCCATAAGGCTGGGAGTTCAATCCCAGCAGTCGGTTCAAGGTTGACTCAGCCTTCCATCCTTCCGAGGTCGGTAAAATGAGTACCCAGCTTGCTGGGGGGTAAACGGTCATGACTGGGGAAGGCACTGGCAAACCACCCCGTATTGAGTCTGCCATGAAAACGCTAGAGGGCGTCACCCCAAGGGTCAGACATGACTCGGTGCTTGCACAGGGGATACCTTTACCTTTACCTTTATTCTGCATTGAATGATTTTTCCCAAATTCATTCTTATTGATCTCCTACCGATCTTTGTTCGATTTGGGCTCGGACATAGTAAGTGATCTGCAACAAATAGTTTCCCCAAACCGAATCAGCCTTTAGTCGCTTTCGCCATCTGCATCTGGGTGGGCTCCCCCACCCAACTGTAGCCCTCCTTAGTGCTTCTCCACACCACCCCTCCCCCAGTTTGTGGGCGGCTGCCATGAAATGTAACCTCCACACCACCACTTTAAAGCAACCTTGCGCTTATCGCCCCCCCCACCCATCCCTCCCTCCCTCCCCGTAGCACCTTTAAGACCAACAGAGATTTATTCAAGGCATGAGCTTTCGAGTGCAAGCCCCCTTCTCAGACAAAAGCACTCGAAAGCTCACGTCTTGAATAAATGTTTGTTGGTCTTAAAGGTGCCACTGGACTCTGATTTTATTGTGCTACTTCAGACCATTCGAATCTCTTCTGATACAATTTGTGCCCTTGGAGTGTTTCTTCAGACCCACACAGCTGCCCGCCTGAATCAGGGAGTTTAGCCTTAAAGATGACACTGGATTTCTGTTTCATTTGCAGCTTGCAGCCCCCTCTGGGATTATGATCATGGTAAGAAATCAGCCCCCTCCTTCTAACCTCATGTTTGGGACGTTTTTCCAAAGGGAAGCCCCACCCACCCCCACCGCCACCGCCTGTTGCTCTGTAGAGACGTCTCTTTCATCACATTTCTTCCCGGAATCAAAGGCTATTATCGCCGTATTTCCTTTGAGTACGCAGTTGATTGAAGCTCACCTAGGAAAGACACTTTAAAGCAGGGGTAGTCAAACTGCGGTCCTCCAGATGTCCATGGACGACAATTCCCATGCTGGCAGGGTCTCATGGGAATTGTAGTCCATGGACTATAGCTGCAAAGTTTAAAGGAACGTTCCAAGACGACACGGGCAGAGATGTGGCCAGCAGCCTGTCCTATTACCATCAGAATAGCACGACAGGAGCCGAACAGGTCAGACCCTCGACGACCCTCCGCCCCCGCCCTTGCTTTTGAAGGCCGGGGGGGGGATGATTCGGTTCCAGATGTGAGTGAGGGCTCTGCCTGGTCTCCGCGTGAGCTGCGGCGTGCTTCCTCGGAAGAAGGTCGCCTTTGTAACGGCGAGGAGCCACGCCTGTCAATGAAGCCTCGTTCTGGCGTCCGAGGGCGGGAGGTTGGCTCTCCAGCGAGCGGGGATCGGGGCTCCTGAAAGGAGGGCGGCCTCGGACCGGTTGATCTCCAAGGCACATGGAAGCCAGAGAAGCGCGCTCTGGTCTGGTCGAACTCTTCCCGGGGCCTTTCCCAACAAGGAAAGGGGTTTGGGGCTGTGAATGTCTGTGTGTGTTTGAGAGAGTAAATGGGTCGTCCAAACGTTTTCAGCCGGCCTGGCACGACCCAGCCCCCCTCTGTCTTCTGCCCTCCTGCCCTGGGCGGGTCTCGGTGGCCAGCCGCCTCTGCCGTCCTTTTCTGCGCCTAGGCCTCGGTGGCCCCGGCAGGGCGACTGGGGGCGCTGGAACCGATCCGTCTGCGGCAGATTTGGTCAGGGCACCCCGGGCGTGTGAGCAGGCGGGGAGCCCGAGTCCTTTCAGCGCCACTGAGCACAGCCGGGCAAGCAGCCCGGCCTTGGCCCTCTTGGCGCTCCGGAGGGCTTTGGCCGCGGCCAGCGAGGTTCGCGGGGGCCGGAGAGCGGCCGTGTGGCCGATTGTCAGCCTTTGCGCGGAGGTATTTGCGGAGGAGGGGGGCGGAGGAGAAGGCTGGCGGGGCGCGTGTAGCCCTCCGAGCGAGCGAATGATCGCCAAGAGGAACCAGAGAAAGAGAGGAGCAATGCGCCTGGCCCTCCGCGCCCGCCAAGGGGCAAAGCTTTCCCTAGACGACGCCAATTCAGGTCTCAAGGGGAGGTTGCTGGAACGCCCCCCACCCACACCCCACGGCCCGCCCCGCAGCGGGATAGTCCCGGGAGAAGGGAAAGAAATCAGCTTTAACTCGTCTGCCCTGGCCTTGTCCTTTCTTTTTCCTGTGCAGGGCCCTACACGCTCTCTCCTACTCCGATCTGCCGCCTGTCTTCTCGGAAGTTAGTCCCGGAGTGGTTAATGCTCGAGGAAGTTTTTGTTTCACTGTGTGAAACGCAAACGCTGGAGATCTGAATAAAACTTTAAGGGTGACCCTGGGCTCAAATTTTGCCCGGCTGTTCCAGATGAACAGGCGGCCCAGTGGAATCTAGCGGACCTCTCGGACTGCAGAAGTGGGTAACTTGTCCTTTACCATGAGCCCTGGTCAATTTCCGTCCTGCTTCAGATTTCTGCTTGTTTTCAGGGTACGACGATCCAAACCGGATTTGGATTGTGGGCGGATTATAAATAGCATAAAACAAATGAAAAGAGCCATGCTTGGGGGACAGGGTGGTATTTCTTCTAGAGTCACCAAGTTGTAAAACTTTGCATTTTCTCCCTACTCTAAGGAAACCCTTAGAGGGGACTCCCCCCCCCTTCCATTATTTCCTTTCAACAAATATCCTGTGTGCCTAGCATGAAATCATGGGTCAAAATAAACAGGCAAAAGAGATCAGGATCATTATCCAAAATCAGAGGAGATTTTGACAGGCGAGGAGCTGCCGGATTTATCTGAAGGGAGAAGACCCTTCAGGCTGCAGTCCGGTGCCCAGTTTGGGGGGGCGAGCCAATGCCGACCTAATCAGAAGTAAGTTACAGGTTATTCAGCTTACCCCCAGGAAAGTGAATGGAGTCTTAGGCTCCAGAACTGACATTCACTTTGTGTGGTTTTCTGCACACTCCACTCAAGATTGCCCTGATCTGGATAGTCCAGGCATGCCCAATCTTTCAGGAGTCAAGCAGAGTCGTCTTGGTTAGTATTTGGATGGAGACCTCCATGGAATGCAAGGAGTCATGACGTAAAGACAGGCAAGAAGAGGAACAGTTTATTTTTATACCCTGTTTTTCACTACCTTAAGGAGTCTCTCCACAACAGACACCCTGTGAGGTCAGTGGGGCCAAGAGAGCTCTGACAGGACTGCTCTGGGAGAACAGAACTATCAGGGCTGTGAAGAGCCCCAGGTTACCCAGCTGGCTGCATGTGGAGGAATGGGGAATCATAGAATCATAGAGTTGGAAGGGACCTTATGGGTCATCTAGTCCTACCCCCTGCACTATGCAGGACACTCACAACCCTATCGCTCATCCACTGTAACCTGCCACCCCTTTGCCTTCACAGAATCAGCCTCTCCGTCAGATGGCTATCCAGCCTATGTTTAAAAATGTCCAAATATGGAAAACCCACCACCTCCTGAGGAAGCCTGTTCCACTGAGAAACCGCTCTTACTGTCAGGAACTTATTCCAGATGTTTAGACGGAATTTCTTTTGAATTAATTTCATCCCATTGGTTCTGGTCCGTCCCTCCGGGGCAAGAGAGAACAACTCTGCTCCATCCTCTATATGGCAGCCTTTTAAATACTTGAAGAAATCCAACCCTGCCAGATTAGAAACCACCACTCTTAACCACTACACCAATGGCCAACTGGCAAACTGGCAAAGACAGCTACACTCCTGGCTACACTACACAAAGACACACCATATGAAAAGGAAAAAAAAGCTCAAGGCTCTCCAAAACGTCTCCTGTTCCCCTCCTGCAATTCCAGTCTTGGCTTGTCGCAGTGGAATCAAGAAAGACTGTGGTGGCCCCTTTCAAAGGAACTAATTTCCGGTAACCCAACCAGCTGATAGGCTGCTGGGAACCCCTTTCCTCTGCTGGCCAAGGAGACCTATCTGGCTGTACTCAGAGTCCTCTTTGCTGGACACCACCCCTCCTTTCAGGCACCCTTCCTCAAGGGTCCATGTGGAGATTCCAGAGCATTTCCACTAAGAGCCCGAGGGCTGCGCTGAAGGTTCTAGGATGCTGGGTTTCACAGACAGCACCTGTGAGGATGGTGACATCTTGGCCCAGCCACCAGAGGAGACCCATTCTGAAGCCCCTCCTCCCAGCTGCAGCCCTGGGTCGGAACCCTGCTTGTCTGCGGTGGCCAAACCCAACAGAGACCTGTGCACAGAATAAAGCCTGAGGCCAGAGACACCTTTACAACCAACCATGTTTTATTCAAAGTATGAGTTTTTGTGTGCATGCTCACTTCCTCAGATACAGTGGAATGGGAATTACCAGTCCATACCTAGCGGTGGAGGGTGAACAGTAAATTAGCATCCAGTACAACGAAAACGTTAACGGTTTCGGGAAGTGAACAGGAATAATGAGCGTAGGTTATATGATTGCAATTTGTTTGGGTTTAATTCTGGTGGGGAAAAGTGAAGGAAATGACTGTCAAATTTGGGGGTTAATGGGCAGATATATCCTTAATGGTGGAATGCTGCATGTTGCCACATATTTCAGCATGAGATTTTTGGAAATCACAAGCCAATATAACTAGCTGAGGAGGGGGGGACTGTGGCTCTCCAAAGCTCACAGTGAAATACAGGCCACTGTTCAAGGGGCCCTGGTGGCCTCTGTTTGGTTTTGCAGTCGGAGGCATATTTGACTTGGAAGGGTTTCCCGAATGGGTAAGGCAATTAATTTTAAATATATTTTAAAACATTTATCGGCTGATATGACCATCTATGGTCATGTCAACCTGCCTCCCCTTCCCAAAATGGCCAATGTTGGGCCTGCAGGGGGTGGGATTGGGAGGGGCCCTAGGTAGGCGTATACACAGCTATGCTTCCAAACCATATTCTATATGATTGTGCCATTTCTGGGGTTTCTCAAAGCTTGAAGCATGTTTCAGGGGTTTCCCAGTGGTAAAAAAAAGTTGAGAAAGGCTGCTGTAGAGCCCTTGCCACCTAGACTAAGGATTGGGGAGTCCAAGGCCCAGAAGGGGTAGACAAACTGCTGCTCCCCAGATGTCCATGGACTACAATTGCCATGAGCTCATGCCGATGTTGGGGGACCACAGTTTGGCCACCCCTGCTAGACCACCCTGGGTCTCTGGTGTCCCATGCGCACAGCCAGCGGTGGAAACAAGGACCCCCCAAAAGGGCCTTCCCTGCATGTCTAGAGGAGAGGGTGCACCTCTCTGAGTCACCCCACATCGTGCCACCTTGGGGCTCACTCCTGTCAAAGAAAGGAAAGGAAAGGAAAGAATGAATCACTGCTGGTTGGCAGGACTTGCCGCATTTATTTCTTGAACAGAAAGTGATAGTATTACCCCAGTTCCTCCTCACCACACCGTTATTGCCCAGTTCTTTCACCTTAACCAACCACTCCTCCTTTACCCATGCAAATGCCCTGATTTTCATCCTGGCCTGAACTTTTCTGCAGCTGGGGTGGGAGGAGGTAACAGAGCCTGGAGAAGAAACCAGGTTTCCAGCTGAGATCCTGAAGAGCCAACGTCAGTCTGAGCAGACAGTACTGACTGGGATGGATCTGGAGTCCAATTCAACAGGCAGCACCTCCGTCGCTCAGTCTGAAACCCTCCCAAAGAACAGCAAAATCAGAGTCCAATAGCACCTTTAAGACCAACAGAGATTGATTCAAGGCATGAATCAGTCTTTGTTGGTCTTAAAGGTGCTATTGGACTCTATTTTTCTTGTTCTACTTCAGACCAACAGGGCTACCCACTCAAATCCTCCCAAAGAAGTCTGCTCAGACATCAGTGGCTGCAGTGGCCTGGTCTGCCCACCAGGGGCACTAGACTGCCAACCCTTCCTTCCCCATTCCTTCAGCACCCTCCCGCCATGACAGTTTCTCTTTTGTGGGGATCACATAATTGTAAAGTAACATATGCGTTTCCATGAAGTTGTAAGGAATGGCCGACTGGTCTTGTACTGGGTCTCAGTTCTTCCCTAGGCACAGCTAGTATGGGTTCGATTTAATCGTCTATAGCAAATGTTGTTTCAAGCGTGGGTGACCCTGTGTCTGTGATTTGAGTGTGTGTGTGAGAATATAATATATATTTATTTGCAGACCTCCCTTCCCTGCAAGAGGACTTGGGGTGGTTTACAAGAGCAGTTGAACATTTAAAAACATAATAAGATCAAAATATAATAAAACACAATGAAAATGAAGAAGAAGAAAGAAAAGTTGGTTCTTATATGCTGCTTTTCTCTACCCGAAGGGGTCTCAAAGCGGTTTACAATCTCCTTCCCTTTCCTCTCCCCACAACAAATACCCTGTGAGGGAGGTGAGGCTGAGAGAGCCCTGATATTACTGAAGAAGAGTTGGTTCTTATATGCCTCTTTTCTCTACCTGAAGGAGTCTCAGTGGCTTACATTCACCTTCCCTTTCCTCTCCCCACAACAGACATCTTGTGAGAGAGGTGAGGCTGAGAGAGCCCTGATATTACTGCTCAGCCAGAACAGCTTTATCAGTGCCATTCGAGCCCAAGGTCACTCAGCTGGCTGCATGTAGAAGAGCACAGAATCGAACCCAGCTCACCAGATTAGAAGTCCGCACTCCTAACCACTACACCAAGCTGCCTCAAACTGACATAAGTGCTCTGGCATTCTGCCAGTCGCCACTGTCTAATTGGCAATATTGTACTGGTGAGATATCCTGGAGAGGGGGGAGGGATCTTAATGGAAGGGGAGGAGAGAGGCCCTTCTGAACCATCAAGGCCTCAAGCATAGGCCTGGTGGAAGAGTGACATTTTATAGGCCCTACAGAACTTTGACAGGTTCCTAATTTAGGTATATTTGTCATTTATTGGAAGGGAAGAAACCTCATAAAGGCAGATTTACCCCCCACCCCCATATCTACGCTTTCTTGTATGTTGTCACAAAGGATCCCCAATCTACATTATTTTAAAGACCCATGAATTAGAAATCATCAGACTGAAGGGGCCTAGAATTCTTAGCCAATCCTGTGATTAAAAAATCTTACATAATGTCTCTCAACTTGCTTGTTCAGTTCACTCTGCATTTTCTTTGCAATCGTTATTTTGTTCATCTCCACAACGATAGTGGAGGGGAAAGATGACCTATCCTTTGAATAACAGATCCTCTGTGGATGTGATGTTGTACTTCCTTCAGTCCTTCCCCCTAAGCGCACCCAGTAAACGGTTGACCATATGAAATTGTATTTAATCTTTTTGGAAAGGCCTATGGCCATATACAAATAAATGTATTTACTACTACTATTTCATCTGAATCGCTTAGCACAGTGGTAGTCAACCTGTGGTCCTTCAAATGTCCATGGACTACAAGTCCCATGAGCCCCTGCCAGCAAAAATTGTAGTCCATGGACATCTGGAGGACCACAGGTTGACTACCCCTGGCTTAGCAGAAAGAGTCATTGAGCACTGGTTAAAAGTTAGCTTAATTAGTGAGTAGGTGGCAGCCTTTCAACATGGTAGATAATCCAAAGGCCCCATAGATGAGAAATGTTTTGGAAGGCAAATAGCCCATCTTCTGTTTTGCTGCACTGGAACGTGAGGACAGAATTCCATAACCCGGCTTGCGTCTCGCTGAGAACTGGAGACTATAAATAAAACAAGCAAGTAAGTAAATGTGAGACTTGCCAAATGCTTCTGCGGCATCAAGTTGCCAAAAACAACATTAGGAAAAACGATCTACGATGACACAAATATTCACAGCTGGTGTGTTACATGACTAAATAGTTCTCTTCTTGTTCAAGCGCAGATATTCGTGGAAAACATTTTGTGCTCTTTTGCCCGAGTGTTTTGAGGGCAGATCCGGTTGCCAGCCATGTATCATTAAATGCGTGAGATTGTTTCATGGAAGCACTGCTCTTCCAGAAAGTAAAAATGGTATTCCTTGAGCTATTTATATCTCACTCTTCTCTCCAAGGGACACCCAAAATTGCTTACATCTCTCCTCCATTTTATTGTCACCACAACCCCCCCAAAAAAGAGAGTGATTGGCCCCAAGTCACCCAATGAGCTCCCACATCCGAGTGGGGATTCAAAGCTGAGTCTCCTAAGTTCAGGTCATGACCCCTCGTCGAGAAAATGCATTAAATGCTGCACAATCCCCAATAAATGTACACAGCACTGCTGCTAAATTCAGTGGGACTTTTTCACAAGAAATGGGTAGTGTTGTGTCTGGTACTCCTGCTGAGGGTCAACCTTGAAGTCCAAGGCAGGATCATAATCCTGCAGCACAATTAGCCAATGAGCAGTTAGATCCTGTCTGCAGACCCAGTCAGTTTATATTGATCTGTCACACACACTGGCAGGAAGATCTATTGTCTGCTTGTGTATATACATTTTTTTTTTTTTTGGGGGGGGGGGTTCTTGGTTCAGTTTTGACTCTTGTACCATCATGCTGAATGAGCCTCTTGTGGCGCAGAGTGGTAAGGCAGCCGCCTGAAAGCTTTGCCCATGAGGTTGGGAGTTCAATCCCAGCAGCCGGCTCAAGGTTGACTCAGCCTTCCATCCTTCCGAGGTCGGTAAAATGAGTACCCAGCTTGCTGGGGGGTAAACGGTCATGACTGGGGAAGGCACTGGCAAACCACCCCGTATTGAGTCTGCCATGAAAACGCTAGAGGGCGTCACCCCAAGGGTCAGACATGACTCGGTGCTTGCACAGGGGATACCTTTACCTTTACCTTACCATCATGCTGAGGTCCCAATAAAGAGCTGAAATGACTTCCCAGTGTCCTGGCTTCCTTGAACCCATGGATCTAACAGGTAGGACCCTGCCAGCTTTTTTTCAGGTAGTAAAGGGAGGAGCCTTTGAGCACTCAGGAAGGCCTGGCTGAGGCTCACAAGATCTGCATGGACAAACTGTTGTATGAAGTTGAAGCGGTTGAGCAGAAACACTGGCTGAATTCAACCAGGACTGCAGAATTAAAAGCAACTGTTCCATAAAACTGGCTTAATGAAATCTAAATGCAAACCTCAAGTACTAAATGGACAACAAAGGGAACACGGCCCATGCACTGAGCAAACAGAAGCCAAAAGTTCCGTGTGTAACCTGGCTACCTAACGTAATGTGTTTTCCCAACAATGTGTTTTTTAAACAAGAATATGTTAAAGAACAACACAATTAAAACAGAGACAAATGAGAAAAATTCTAATCTGCCAGTGAAAACATATCCAACAGATTACAGTAATAACAATCCAGAGAAGAATAAAAAAATGTCAACAAAGTTTGCTAGCCAAGTACAAAGGGTGGCTGTTTTATCTTCTTGTTCTTTAATATATTCTTGTTTAAAAGAACACATGGTTGGAAAATCACATGGTATGTTTTGCATCATTCAGTTAAGTCACTGGGTTTTACACGGACCTCTTGGTTTCTGTAACCTCAAGTATATGGATCGCTTCTCCTGGGATGTATTGTCCATAACTTGCAGTATTTCTTATTGGAGTTTCAATAGGATATCATTGTGCATTCAGTTCTGGCCCCTGCCAGTATTTTCCCTGCTTTTTCCTAGAGTCTTTCTTGAAAGATCATCTTGAAACTGATATGGATGGGAAGCTGCGGCTTTCTGGCCATACCCTCTGCTGCAAGCCACCATTCCCCTGGTTCTAGCATGTGAGCCCTGGGCCGCTGCTGACATTCTCTCTTCCCAAAGTAGTTGCAAAGGGGGGACTGACATACAGGAGATTTAGCCTTCTCCTTTCTCAACTGCTGCTTGCTGTGAAGCGATAGTGGCTGATACGTCCTCATACTGATATCTTGTGCTGATATAGCATCAGATACAGCACTAGCTGGTGCTGATACATCATAACCAAGCTGTTCTCAGCCTTTGACAAATTGGTGGCATTTACTGAGCCAGAGAAGGACAGAGCACTGCAATGGTTCTGCACGGTGAGAATTCAACAGTTTCTCTTTCCCTGCTGCTGCAAATGCAAAACTGTTGATGTGGGCAGTGGAGAATTGACACACGAGGTTTCTTCAAGCTTTCCTCAGCCATGATTTCCTCACTGCCACAGCTCTAGAGGGCTTTCAGAGGGCTTATTTTAAAATTGGACATTGCTATAGCATCATAGGGTTGTAGCACTATCATGGTGCTATAGCAATCACCAGTCTTTCTTTGACTCCCACCCCCAAAGCTGCAGGAGGGGAAATGGCATCTATGAGGGGCCAGCAGCATGAAAACAGTGCCGATGGAGGTGGGACTTACGAAAATACACGTCTTCTGGTCCAGCTGGTGTGATGACAGTGAACTTTAACTGTATTCATTTCTAAATGATCAGCGTAAAGCAAGTGGGAGAAAAAGTGTACAAAGGACGGGCAAAGCACAATGAGAACATGATTTGAGCGTGACATCAGATGGATGCTCCAACAAGAAAAATAGGGCTAACTGTTGGAACTCAAAGCAGAGAGAAAAAAAACATGATGTGGAAGCAGCCCAGGTCTTACCATTGTTCACCTAAAGGGAAGTGCTTTCTTTTTTGCCACACCTGTAAAAGGAGTATAGCCCAGACCTACCATGTAGAATTCTGGTAAGAATGAATCACAGTAATGCCGATCATGCAGTTTTCTGATTAGTAGAGCCTGGTCCTAAAGAGAGTTGCTAATCTCATAGCCCACTAACTTAAATGGATTTAGAAATGTGAAACTCAGTGCTCAGGGTGGTGCTATGTAAGTTCCTCATTCTAAAATTATTCTTAACAAGAAATAGCCATACCAGTCACCTTACATGAAAAGAATCCTCTTTCTTTTCAACACCAGTGCAAGATGGCATTAAGACTGTTTTTCCACGTCGTTTTCGTTTTTCTGAAGAAAATTTATTCTGGCGCAGGCGAGTTATGAAATCAAGCAAATCCCAGATGTTCAGATTTATTTATTTATTACATTTATATACCACCCTCCCTGAAGGCTCAGGGCAGTTTACATCAAGCAGAAACAATACAAATATGACTCAGTATATAATAATACAATAATAACTATAACATTATGAACAATAGAAAATTGGGGATAACAATCAATCAATGCATACTGATGGCCCAGTGGTCTGCAATGATGGTTGTAGGAGGGAGGCTTGGGGGTCCGGTGGGAAGCGGTGGTTCGGATTGACTTCCACCAAATGCTTGGTGGAAGAGCTCCCTTTTGCAGGAACTGTTTGAATTCCATCAAGGTCCTGATGTCCTCTGGGAGCTCATTCCACCAGGTGGGGGCCAGGATGGAGAAAGCTCTGGGCCCTGGTTGAGCTCAAGCAGGGTTTCTTGGGGCCAGGGATCACCAGGAAGTTGGAGCTAATTTCACCCAGCAGTTTCAACACAGAACCAGTATAGTGCAGTGGTTAGGGTGCTGGATTGAAATCTGGCCAATTTGTGATCAAATCTCCTTTCACTCCTTTCAGCCAAGTGGTCTTGGGCCTCTTGCATTTGGAATGGGGTATGTATAAGACCTTCAGCCACACTTTACACTGAGGCAAAAAATAAGGTGATTTTAGGATCATTCATGCTGCTTCTTTTAAGGCAGCATATTTTTTAGTAATGGACACCATTTCGCAGAGCAGTGGCCACAATTTCATCTGTAAATTTACAGAGAGCCAGTTTGGTGTAGTGGTTAGGAGTGCGGACTTCTAATCTGGCATGCCAGGTTCGATTCCCCACTCCCCCACATGCAGCCAGCTGGGTGACCTTGGGCTCGCCACGGCACTGATAAAACTGTTCTGACCGAGCAGGAATATCAGGGCTCTCTCAGCTTCACCCACCCCACAGGGTGTCTGTTGTGGGGAGAGGAAAGGGAAGGCAACTGTAAGCCGCTTTGAGCCTCCTTCGGGTAGGGAAAAGCGGCATATAAGAACCAACTCTTCTTCTTCTTCTTCTAAATTTACCCACATGCAAAGGCCTTGAGAACCCTGGTTTGTTTTCTGCTGCCATCACAGCTGCAGCAGAGAATTCCAGGAGAAAAGGCTGTGGAATATTCTCCCTCATTTTGTTCTGCCCTTCATAGTGTTTAGTTTCATTCAAGATATAAGCTTTCATGTGCAAGCACTCTTCATCAGATATTCGAAGAAGTGTACTTATACATGAAATCTTATATAGTGAATAAAACTTGCTTGGTCTTAAAGGTGTCCCAGAACTCATTCTCTGTTCTGCTGCTTCAGACCAGCCTGGCTATCCCCCTGAATCTATTTTTTTTAGGAAGTTAGCTAAAATAGTGGCTTCATAGGCATTTGTCTTAAAGCAAAGCTGATTATGATGATTTCATGTTTCTGATCACTGGTTTGTTTTCTGGCTCAGGTTTGTTTACAGTTTTGTTGACTTTTTAAGGGTTTTATATAGCAATGTTAAGGTTTGCTGAGCTTTTATGGTACATTTTCTAATAAGGGTGTTTATTATGGATTTTAAGTTCTCTCGTTATTCTTGTAGGATTCTTTGTGGATCTGGTTGACTGGGAAGGTGGATGAGAATATTTTAAATAAAGATTTTAAAAATATTTTAGGTAAACAGGTATTTAGATAAATATACAGGTATGCGCCTGTGGTCATCCTTGCCTCAATAACACATAATTTGGATTAAAATAGGATTATATTCAGTAAAATCATCAATGGATTTAAAAACACCACGTTTTATCTGATAATCTGCTAATTTGTTGTTAGTTGGATTAATATTTTTCTCAAATTGTTCTTGAATGAAAGTGTCATGAATGCCAAGGCCAAAATAAATACCAATCCTTTAACAAAATTATAAATATAATTTATTAAAAGTAAACAACTGAACAAATTATGATCCGATATGGGTGGGGTTAATTAATTTTGTATATATATATATTTTAAAAATTATTAAACATTTATCAGGTGATATGACCATATATGGTCTTGTTGATCAGCCTCCCCTCCCAAAATGGCCAATGATGGGCCTGGAGGGCGTGGGAAGGGGAGGGGCGTGGGCGTGTCCACAGCTATGCTTCCCACCCGTATTCTGCACAATTGCACCACTTCTGGAATTTCACGAAATTGAAGAATGTTTCAGGGGTTTCTCAACAGTTAAAAACTTGAGAAATCTGCTGCATACTCACATGTAGATACCTAATATTGTCCATGGCCAAAAATAACGAGAGCTCTCCAACATGTCAAAAATATTTTTTACTTAATTTACGACCCAGCTTTCTCCCCACTAGGAACCCAGAATCAATGATACAGTTCTCTTCACCTCAGTTTTATTCCCACAACAACCCTACGAGACAGGTTAGGGTGAGCGTGCTTGGCTAGCCCCACATGGGAATTCCGAGCTGGGTCCCCCAGGACTCTGCTACACCGGGCTGTGAAGAAAACCACACTGGCTGTTCTACGGTGGACGACAGCCAGAGAATGAGACTGCCGGCCTAAACATGCATTTGCATCCACTGAGGTCAATGGGACTCCCTGATGAGGTTACTGCTTAAGGCAGTGGTTCTCAACCTTCCTAGTGCCGCGACCCTTTAATACAGTTCCTCTTGTTGTGGTGACCCCCAACCATTAAATGATGCAAGGGTTCTTTCACAGAAATTAAACCGAAACTGACCAATGGTGTGAAGATCCATAGTTCATGACTGTGTAAAAATTGGTATTTTTCCCCACTGGGGTTTCTCAGTTAAGTTCTGCCTCTTGTCCCACCATGCCGATCTCGCTCTATCTAGATCTCTCCTGCAAGGCCGTCGTGTAGATGGTGCCCCCCCCCGGCCAAGCTGCTCACCCTGCCTCGACCCCTGTGAAAGCATCATTTGACCCCCAAAGGGGTCCCAACCCCCAGGTTGAGAACCACTGGCTTAAGAGCACCGCTTCTGAATGAAGTGGTGTGTCTTTCAGTCTTCTATGGCAGTGGTCCCCAACCTTTTTATCACTGGGGACCGGTCAACACTTGACAATTTTACTGAGGCCCGGGGGGTAGTCATTTGGCGAGGGACGTCACCGCGGCCTGAGCCCCTGCTCCACTTGCTTTTCCGTCGGTGCCCCTGACTTCCTGCCGCCCGCTGGGGGGCGCTGCCAACAGCAGCTGAGCACTGCCACACGGAGGCAGAGCCTCAGCCATGGCGACCGCTGGAGAGCACCAAAGGTGAACCGGTGTCAGAGTGGCAGGGCAGCCCCCGAGGCAGCAGCTGGGGAGGAGGACGAGGAGGAGCTGCAGACCAGTACCGACTGATCCACGGACCAATCCCAGTCTCCGGCCCAGGGGTTGGGGATCACTGCTCTATGGGATGGGTTTCCTAAGCGGTCCTTACATGCTGATGACACCCGCTTCCCTCCGAGCCCTTACAGTGTTGACTATCTGAAAAGACAACCACAAGAAGGACCATGCATGAGCAATGCTTGAAACCAAAACACTTACGGCTCTTTGACCTCATTTCCACACATAAGGTTGCCAACAATTTGGAGATGGGGGGGGGGGAGTTATGTCCTATGAATAGGGTCTTAATACACGCGGCCTGGTGGTAAATAACATCACCAGGTGAATTATACTCTAAAAGCCTTTTTTCCTTTCCTTTTTTTTTTTTTTTGCTCTTGGCTGTTGGAAATTTTCTTTTATAGTCTTGGACGTTGGACATTGGAAACCCTACCTGAACTCCAAGCCTTGGTGGGAGCTGCTGAAGATCATTGCTGTGTGTGTGACAAAATAAATGATAGGCTACTGGATAATAATAATAATAATAATAATAATAATAATAATAATAATAATAATAATAAATTCTATTTCTATCCCACCTTTCCATATTGCTCAGGGTGGGTAACAACCTGCATTTCATCAGGGAGCAGCAGCAGCCATGGGCAGTCTGGGAAATATTTTGGTCCGATGCACCATCTGTTTCCTTGCATGTAGAAGAAGAAAAAGAGCTGGTGTTTTGTACCTCGCTTTTCACTATCCAAAGAAATCTCAAAGCGGCTTCCCATCGCCTTCCCTTCCTCTCCCCACCACAGGCACCCTGTTAGGTAGGCGAGTCTGAGAGAGAGAGCTGTGGCTGGCCCAAGGTCACCCAGCTGGCTGCATGTGGAGGAGGAACAGGGAATCAAACCCAGTTCTCCAAATCAGAGGCTGCTTTTCTTAACCACGTAAACACCAGGATGGCTATCATTGTTGTACTGAGGCTGTACAGTGTACACTGTTGTAGATTATTATTGCAATGAGGCATAAACTCCCTTTTTCGTTTGTTTGCTATTCTACCCTAGCCCTGCCATACCTTGATGCTAATCAAGCCAGTTGAATCAAGACAACCCCAAAGAATCAGTTATCAGATCAGACTCATCCACATCTGCTCCAGAGTGAATCTCACCGAATTTAATAGGGCTTACTACCAACTAAGAGCCTCTTGTGGCGCAGAGTGGCAAGGCAGCAGACATGCAGCCTGAAGCTCTGCCTATGAGGCTGGGAGTTCAATCCCAGCAGCCGGCTCAAGGTTGACTCAGCCTTCCATCCTTCCGAGGTCGGTAAAATGAGTACCCAGCTTGCTGGGGGGTAAACGGTAATGACTGGGGAAGGCACTGGCAAACCACCCTGTATTGAGTCTGCCATGAAAACGCTGGAGGGCGTCACCCCAAGGGTCAGACATGACTCTGTTCGCACAGGGGATACCTTTACCTTTACTTTACTACCAATTAAGCATACACTGAAGTAGTTTGTGCAAACTTAAATGGACTCCAGGGAATGGTAGAGGACAGGAAGGCCTGGAGGATCATTGTCCATGCGGTTGTGATGGGTCGGACATGACTTCGCACCTAATAACAACAACAAAGCATACACTGTTGCATAGTTGGAGGGCTGCAGTCCTGCACATAACTACTCAGGAGCAAGCTCTGTGGACTGCAGGGGATCATTTCTGGATACAGTCCTATGTGCACTAGGCTCACAATGTGCCCCAAGTGGGGTGGGGGGGGAAGTCTCCTGTCCCCTTAATATTTGCTTGCTTGTTTGTTTACTGCCTTTCTCCCCAGTCGGGACCCAAAGCAGGTTAGATCCTTCTGCCCTTCTCCATTCCATCCTCACAACAACCCTGTGAGGTAGGTGAGGCTGAAAGCGTGTGACTGGCCCAAAGTCACCCAGCTAGCTTCATGGCAGTGGGAGGGTTTGTACCTGGGTCCTCCTGATTCTAGTCCAGCGCTCTAACCACTACACCACAATGGCCTTGAGTTGACTAGAACGTTATTCACCTCCATACCATGGGGCTCTTTCGCTGTCCATTTCCCCATAGCAAGCCTATCTCAAAAAGGACAGGGTATGGCTCTCCAGATCTGTTGGCCACCTTAATACACAGCTGGCCTGGATACTTTCCACTCCCCCCGCCCCAAATCCAGTAGGACTAATTTCGGAGTCAATCTGCAGTCCTAAATGCTTTCAACAGAAGTGCATTTCATAGACCTTTCGCTGGGTCTTAAGTTGAACGCACACCAAGCTCTCAGTAGACCATTTCTTGACTCACGGCCATGCCTCTTTCACCAGGTCTTTAACCGCATGCTAACAGGACACGGTGACCTAGGGTGGGGGTCCCACAGTGGGGATATGGCTGAGTTTGTTCTCCTAGTGCCTCCTTTTTACTAGACTGTGCTGACAAGTTTCCTGTAAGTATTCACTGCCCAGTGGGAACGGCTGGAGATCCTGATGACTTTGCCGGGTGTCTGAGTGAGGCTGGGGGTGGGGGGGTGGGGAAAGGGGGTTCCAACAGAAGAGGAGTTCACCAGACCTATTTGGCAGCCTGGTCTACATCCATGTGTTGTTCTTCTCCTTCCTGTCATGCAGACCACACACTTCCAGAAGGGTCCTTAGGGAACCCGACTTCCTAGCATTGCAAGCCACAAGCCACGTCTCTACCCAAATGCTCCCTGTCTTGTGGTCTTTGGCTTCTCTTCCTTGGATGAGGGTTGGGCTCTAGTGCTTTGAACAACCTCCATGGGTCCCAGAGGAACAGCAGTTCTTGAAGCAGAAGGAGGCTATGGTAGAACTTGGAATCACAGGTTTGCTGAACCTGGTGGACGTCTTTGTGGACAGACAGACACACAGAAATTGTGTTAATGTGTGTAAAGTGCTGCCAAGTTGCTGCTCCAGTAGGGCTTTCAAGGCAAGGCAGCTTCCTTGATGGTCTCCCATCCAAATATTAACCAGGACCAGCCCTGCTTAGCTTCTATGATCTGGCAAAACCAGAGGGGCCTGGTCCAAACATTTCTAGATGCTCTTAAATAAGCTTGTCTTAAGGCTGACTGACCACCTGGTCCTGAGTGGGTATCCTCAAACTTAAAACTGAAACAGCTTCCATGGGACTCATTTTGTAATAGAGAGTGGGTAGAGCAGCCCCTCTCAACCAGGGTTTCAGGGAACCCTGGGGTTCTTGATGGCCCTGAAAGGGTTTCCTGGATGGGTGGGAGTTAATTTATATATAGGCAGGTAGGCAGGCAGGCAGGCAGGAAGGAAGGGAAGAAGGAGAGAGGGCAGGAGAGAAAGGAAGGAAGGAGGGAGGGAAGGAGAGGGAGGAAGGAAGGAAGGAAGGAGGGAAGGAAGGAAAAGACAGGAGGAAGGGAGGGAAAAAGAAGGAAGCAAAAGACAGAAACAAAGGAGGGAGGTAGAGAAAAGAAGGAAGGAAGGAAGAGAAAGAAAGAAAAACAGATAGACAGACAGAAATGAGGGAGGGAAAAGAAGGAAGGAAGGAAAAAAGGAGGAAGGGAAAAGAAGGAAGGAAGGAAAAGGAGGGAGGGGAAGGCAGGAGCCTGCCAGCTCTTGGGGTGGTGCAGCTGAGGGAAGTGCTTCTTGCGAAGCTTCTTGCTCCTTTGCCAACTGAAAGCCCTCATTAAGCGGGGAGGAGGCCGTTACTCTTCCCGAGGGAGTTCAGGAGAGCCCATTAAGATCCCGGGCGAGGTCTCCGGTCCGCTCGCAGGACTCGCAGAGCACTTACCGGCTGGCGGAGGACCACTAATAGCCGGCTGCTCCGCTCCCCGAGACAGCCGCACACACGCCCCTGGAAACCTCCCCGACCAGCCCGTGGGTGTCCGGCTGCTTGTCCGCCCTGCTGTCCGAGCAACCCGAAGGCCACGTTCCCGGGAGCCGCCCTCCTGGACAGGATCGCCCCCCCCCCGAAAGTTCCCCCCTCAGCATCTGACTTCACACCCCCGGCCTTAGCAGTGAGTCCCAACAGGACTTCTTTTCACGATCAGATGCGGAGGACTCGGGTGGAAGCTCCGGAAAGACGGAAAGTCTTTCTCGGCCTTAATTGGGGGGGTGGGTCTTCATTTAGGCATCCCCCTGCCCTCCCCGTCAAACGGTAACGTTTCCGAGGCAGGAGCCGCCTGGAGTCGAGATGACCCGCCCTCACCTCCCTCTGCGTCACGATCCTGGTGCCCCTACGGGGTGGGGTGGGGTGGGGTGGGGAGGGAGTGGGGGGTCCCACCCAAATATACGCCCGGGCCAACCTGCTTCACTCCCGAGCTCTGACCGGATCGGGACAGTGGCTGAGGCGATGCCTTCTTAGGATCCCTTCGAGGACTTCGGCGCTGCCTCGCCGCGGGACACACGAGCTGGCCGGCCCGCGTGGTGGCGATCCTGCCAGTCGGGGAGAGGGCCCTGCGGGGAGTGCCTCGAGCCACCGCCCCGTGCCGCTGCTCCGGCGCCCACCTCGTGCCCCCCAAGCTGGCAAGGCGGCCGCCCCGTGGCCCTGCTCTGCTCTCCGCCGGGGCGCAGGAGGCGCGCTCTGTCTGGATCGCGGGCGGGCGGCGTGTCGTCGGGCGGCGCGCCAAGGGCCGGCCGGGCGGGCGCCTTCCATTGGCCGGCGGGCGGGCACGTGCCCCCTCCCCTGGCAGCATATAAGAGGCCCCGAGCGACGCGGCGCCGGGCTTGGGCATGGGGGCCGCGGGCGGAGGGAGCGGCGGGGCAGGTGGCCGGAGCGCCTCGGCCGCGCCATGAACTCTTTCCTGGAGTACCTGGCGCGGGGCGGCGACGGCCTGAGCCTGGCGGGCAAGGCGGGCGGCGGCGGCGGCGGCGGCGGCGGCGGAGGCGGCGTCGGAGGGGGGGAGGCCCTGCGGCCGCCTTGCCCGCTCTCGGGGGCCGGCGGGGGCGCCTACCTGGGGAGCCCGCCCGACTTGGCCGCGGCGCCGCCGCCCTCCCCGCTGGAGCCGTGCGCCCTGGCGCGCTTCGCCTCGCCCCCCTACGGCGCCTGGCTGCGCCCGGAGGCGGCCCGCGGGGGACAGCGCCACGCCGGCGCCCCCGCGCACTACGCGGCCGCGGCCGTCTTCTCGGCGGGCGGCGGCAGGGGCGGGGCGGCGGCGTACCTGCCGGCCGTGGACTACAGCGCGCTGGCCGAGAGCCTGCCGCCCTGCGCCAAGGCGCCCCCGCCGCCGCCCCCGACAGCCGCCGCCCGCCCGGCCCGCGCCGCGCCCCGCACCTTCGAGTGGATGAGAGTGAAGAGGCAGGCGCCCCCGCGGAGTAAGCGGCCCGACGGGGCGGGCGGGGTTGGCGGGGTGGCCTCCGGAGGACCCGCGGGCGGCTGCCTGCTCGGCGGGACGGCTCTCTGGGAAGGAGGGGAGTGGGCAGCGGGCGGGAAGGGGAACCGTTGCCCACCACCCCGGCGCCGGGTGGCCAACACGACGGACCCCGCAGGGCCTTTGGCGGGGCGCCCCACCCGACGGCTTTGCGGGCGTGCGCCAAGCGAGGTCGCCTCCGGGTCTGGCTTCCTCGGCGGAGCCCCTCCCGCTTCCCCCGGCAGGGTGTCCTTCTCCCAGGGCGGCGGAAAGGCCTCGGCTGGGTCGCCTTCAGGTTGACGCCGATGTGTTGAAGCCGCGATCCTGGCGTCGGGTAAGCCGGCGCCTCCCGTGGCTTCCTCGCTCGCTCACCGGCCGCCCTTTCTCTTGCAGGCAAGGCCCGGCCCTGCGGCTCGCCCGGCCCGTCGAGCGCCGTCCGGACCAACTTCAGCACGAAGCAGCTGACGGAGCTGGAGAAGGAGTTCCACTTCCACCAGTACCTGCCGCGGGCGCGCCGCCTGGAGATCGCCACGGCGCTGGGCCTCAACGACACGCAGGTGAAGATCTGGTTCCAGAACCGGCGCATGAAGCAGAAGAAGCGCGAGCGGGAGGGCCTGGCCCGCCCTGCCGACGGCCGCGCCTTCCTCCGCGCCCCCGCCGAGCTGAGCCCCGCGACGACGCCCGGGAGGCGGACGGCTCCCTCGCCCCCTGCCCAGGCCTCGCCCTGATGCCGCTCGGCCGGCCTGACTCCTGCCCTTCCCAAGGCCGGGATCGCCGGGGGCGCCCCGGGCTTCTGCCACCCTCGAGGGGGGAGGCCCCGTCCGGCGGCGCTTCTTCCCGTGCGGAAGGGACTCCGCGGGCTGAGTCGGAAGGCTGCGCGCCTCCCCTGCAATGCTGCTCAACGGCCTCGCGAGCCCGCACGAACTCTCCCCGGCCCAACTTCAGGGGGCATAGGATCGCAGGCTTCCTGGTTTCAATTTGCGCCTTAGGGGGGGGGGGGAGGGGAGGATTGGGAAAAGGGCTTTATTTATTTATTTATTTATTTATTTATTTATTTATTTATTTATTTATTTATTTATTTATTTATTTATTTATTTATTTATTTACAAAGGAGACCAAAGACTAGCCCTAAAGCGCTTTCCGTCCGAGGGGGGCCTCCGGCTCTGCCTTTCATTTTCGAAACAACGTCCCGGAATCTCTGCTTTGGAAACGGGGCGATTTCTCCTAGTGCCTGCGTGGAAACACAATCATTAGCGGGAGGGGGACGAGGGATAGAGGCTCAGAGGTCAGGCTCGGTACCGAAGTCTGTCCCACCCCCCCAAAAAAAGCACAAATATGGGGTGGTGCCTTGCAGTCCAGCTTGTCTGCGGCCCACGGGGTCGGTCTGGGGCCCCACACCTGGTCCGGGCCTGAGTTTTGCATTTAGAACTCAAGATTCCCAGCTGGATTTCGAAGGCGATTCTGCTTGGTTTGCCTCTGTGTATGATGCAGTCAAGGTGCCTGATCCTGTGTGCAGGAAGGCCCACCCCTTGAACAGAGCTTTCTTGGTCCTCCGGGTGCCCCTGGACTCCAAACTTTGACTTGCTGCTTCGGACCAACAGGGCTGCCCCCCTGAATGTATTCAAGGGAACATTTTAATGCACTACAGTGGTGGTTGCCTCCTGACGGCCTAAGTCTTATTGTTTGCTTAGGAACTGGGGCCCAAAATAGCTTCTCAGGGTTGCCAACAGCCCTGGAGAAAAATGTCCCACCCCTTCTATAGATGCTCAAGGTGTGGGAAGTGAACACTTTTCAGGGTGTGTGTGTGTGTGTGTGTAAAATAGCATCCAAGCAGGCCTCTGTTAAAGGGCCAGGATATTTGCCCCCTCCTATAGCCACTTGTCTGAAAGCTACTATGCAACAACTAAGCCGCAGGGTGAATTTTTTTTAAAGCACACAGGTGGATCCCTCCCTCAGTTCAGAAGACACCTTGGTTTTGAAAGGGCCGCTGGATTTGTGATTAATATTTGCTGCAAGAGCCTAACAGGGCTACCCTTCTGGGATAGTTTTTAAAATGTTTGCATGGTGGTCCCTAAATAGGAGGAAAAGACTGTGTTCCAGAATAACAGAACGGGGTCGCTAGGAAAAGGCCAGGCTCCTGTAGTAACTTTCTACCTAAACCTTAATGCTGGGCTTCTGAAAAGGCCCTTTGGTTACAATTTATTATGATGAGTGCTGTGATGATGATGATAATGATGAATTGTCACAGTCAGATATTTGGCTGGTAGACAGTGCCCTGCAATTCAAGATCTAGCCAAGTTCTTAGGAATTGCAGAGGCGTCTTCTCAGGATTCTTGCTGTTCTGAGCATCAGTGTCTTCTGGAGCTGAGCTGGTGTTACTTGCCAGGTATTCCTTGAGACTTCTGGGTACTCCAAAGGCTCCAGTGACAGCAGGCACAAAGGTCACCTTCTTCTCCCAGAGGTGCTCTAACTCTATTTGTAGGTCTTGGTATTTGGTGATCTTTGCCTGTTCTTTCTTTCCCATTCTGCTGTCCGCTGGGATTGAAATGTCAATGTTCCAAACCCTATTTCTCATTTCGCCCCTCCCCAAAATGTGTTATATCAGGGATGTTATGCTCCAGGTGTTTATCTGTTTGCAATCAGATCCAGGTTGTTATTATTATTGTTGTTCTTCTTATTAATAATAATTGTAGTACAAAGACTTTGGATATTTCCTAGAGACAGACTTCTACTCCTGGTATTTTCTTTGGGTGGGGGACTGGAAAACAAGCAGCCCCCACCATTAGCTCAACTATTTTGCCTTAACATTTGGACAGACAGAAACGACTAAGGTATCTGCCTCAGGTGACCGGGTAATCTGGTCTCATCAATTCTCTCGCCTCTAAGAATGTACAATGAAAGAAAATAAATAAAGGCTGGGAACCCTTTTTATCGCCTTCGTTTCCTATTGTTATCTGAGGTGGTGGGCTGGCGATCCTGACCTTTCATAGTGTGTCCCTCCATGCCTTCCACCACAGCGCTCTCCCCCACTTGGAGGGGCACTGAAATACCCCCGGCAGACCTTTGCCCCTTCCGTTCATTTCTGTCACGAAACAGCCCTGCACACCTTCTAGGCAAGGGAGTGCAGAAACAGGTTGCCTTCAGCCTGCAATTCCATAGGTCTCTTGAGCTGCCAAGACCTGGGTTCTAATCCATCCTCCTGCCCTAAAAGCTTCCTGGGTGGCTTTGGGTCAGTCACATTCTCTCAGCCGATCCTACCTCGCAGGGCTGTTGTGAGGACAGAAGGGAGGAGAAGGCTGAAAGCCGCTTTGGGGAGAAAGGCTGGCTACAAATGCCTTAAATATAATAAAAATAATCCACATCGCACAGCGAGGCTTTCCGACTAAACGCGTGCAGGGAGATGGGACCGGAGCCGCCATTATCCATGCCCGTACCCGAAAAGTGTATGGGAACAATCCTCCGGCGCATCTTCGGAAGGGGAGCCACAGGGTAAAATCACCCCTCCCCCTCCCACTTTGCAGAAAGCCCTGCGTCATCTGACCGGCTGTTGCTTCCCTTTCCGACTGTGGTGCACAGCGCGATCCTAAACGTCGTTTCCCTGGGAAGATGCCCAGCGATGACGGAATGGGCGCATTCCTGGAAAATCCTGCTCCCCTTCTCCGGCCGGGTTTGCAAGCCACGGACAAGGGAGCCCCCAGATCCCGTGAGCAAATCTTGCAGGGCTTTAGGACCAGCGGCGGCGTTGGGATCAAGGTGGCAAGGAAGCAGGCGCGCAGGAATGGGGCTTTGAATGCTGCCGGGGGGGGGGGGGCGTGGGGCGGAGAGATAGTCCAAAGGCCGGGCAGGGCAGCAACCTCCCCCTCCCACCGTCCAATACGGTGTTGCCTGGACGACGTCTCTCCCTCCAGCCCCCCTGGCAGACCTTGGCCCCCTCCCCAAGAGCGCATCCGAGGTGAGGCAGCCCCTGCCTTGCTGGTGGAGCCTGGCAGGACAGGGTCGCCTTGGCTTGTCTCCCGCTTCTCCTCCAGAAAGCCCCCGGCATCTGCCCACCCCAAAGGAAGCCCTTGCAGGCCACTTCAATGCACTTTGCAACTGCATTTTTGCTCTGGGAAATAGCAAAGCCCGCTTGCAGATGGTGGCCGAAGTGGATTGAAACTGCATTATTTAGCCTCTGCAAAAGCTCCGGAGAGACAGGCCTAGAACGGATGGATGCACTTTAGCTTCCTCTTTCCTCCAAGGCAGGGTTAGTCAACCTGTGGTCCTCCAGATGCCAGCATTTGCTGGCAGGGGCTCATGGGAATTGTAGTCCATGCACATCTGGAGGACCACAGGTTGACTACCCCTGCTCCAAGGAACTTGGGAAGTGAGGGGGGGGGGAGAGATTTGTCCCCCTCCCCCAACAAGGGGGCAAAGGTGTGCAGAACAGCCTTTGGAGGGGAGGGTCCTTTTGTCCTTTATCAGACCGCTCCAAAAGGAAGGGTACCAACCAGCCCCTGGACCGTATTTACATCAGGGTTCTACCATGCAGAAGGAGCCGTAGTGCCCTTTGACGAAACACCCTGGAAAGCATCAGCCTAGCTAAGGAAGGGTGGAGCTGCCTGCACCTGACTCCCCCAAAACCTTTGCTGGGTTTGAGGTGGGTGTGGGATGCTGCTAGTCTTCAAGCTGGTGCCAGGCTCCTATTCTGTTTTGAAGTCGGCCTAATTTGCAGCTGCAGTTCCAGGGAGCCTTCTGTGGAAGCTCCGGACAGAGAAGAAAACTTCACCACTGGTTTTATGAAAGAACCTGTCTACTTTGTCATCCTAAGCAACTGTTCCCTGCAATAGGTATGAATGGGGGCCTATGGCATCTCCTGACCCATTTTGTTTTGACTCCATTGTTCCCCACCACAGAGTCCTCCCCTCCTCCCACATTTGTAGGTCAGCAACTGGAGGCCTGACTTCATTCTCTGCTGGTTGCCCCACATCTCAGGGAGTCCAACTTTCCCCTTTCCCCTTCACAATAGTTAGATTGTACAAAAGACAACGTTATTACAATAGATATAAAGAACTGAAGTCTTGTATAACCTACCAGAGGGTTAGAAGACCACAATGATGTTTGTGATAGGACCATGTCTGCCTCCCCATATAGCGAAGTGGAGTTGTAAAGAAGTAGGGTTCTCGTAGGACCATCTCATCCCAACGGGTCTACACCTGGTTGGTGTTGAAGAGAACACACCTTTAACAAGATGCCGTTTGGGCAGGTATTTTGTGATGGTACTGTAGCCTTCCCGAATGAAACGGGTTGGTAGAATGACCACAATACAAGAAGTGAAAATGCCACAGCAAAGCAAGGACAACCAAATATGTTTGAATTTCCTATAATACACCTTGGCCAGAAGTCATCCCAACATTAAGTCATGTGAGAAATTGCTAAGAATCACAGTAATGAATCGCCATTACATATTTCTAGATATCGCACTAAATAGGCTCTTGGCATACTCTCTGGCTTCCTCAGTTCTGGCAAAACCCTGGGGTTTGACAGCCCTGGATGGGTTACCCCAATGGGTAGGAGTTAATTAATTTTCTAGGTATTTTTATAATTTGTTAATTGGATGATATGTGGTCATCTTGACCCCCCCCCCCAAAGACCAGTGATGGTCCTGGAGGGGGTGGGAAGGGGAGGGGATCCAGGTGGGCGTGTCCACAGCCATGCTTCCCAAACACATTCTGTATGATCACACCACTTCTATGGTTTCTCAAAGCCTGACAAATATTCCGGGGGATTCTCAATGGTAAAAAAAAGGATGAGAAAGGAGATTGTGGCTCCGCTGGGTGAACTGATGGAGTAACATGAACCATTTTCGGTCTTGGCCTGAAGGTCCTGCTGAGCTGCTCCTCATTCTTGCCTTTGGGCATAGAATCATAGAATCATAGAATCATAGAATCATAGAATCATAGAATCATAGAATCATAGAATTATAGAATTAAAGAATCATAGAATCATAGAGTTGGAAGGGGCCATTCAGGCCATCTAGTCCAACCCCCTGTTCAATGCAGGATCAGCCCAAAGCATCCTAAGGCATCCAAGAAAAGTGTGTATCCAACCTTTGCTTGAAGACTGCCAGCATAACGGATCCCTCATCAGCACTTCCTTCTTTATTGCCTAGTGATAAAGCCTCAGCGTTGTCCTAACTTGACCTATAAGCAGAAGCAGAAAGGAGATGCAGGGAAGAGGCAGCAGGTATATCTGTTGCATGCAAACACTTAACCTCCTGCAAAGTGATCTCCCAAGATGAAAGGGCACTTTCTTCCATTTTTGAAGCACTAGGCATGGTGGGATTGCTGGTCTTCTGGGGTATCTATAATGGCCCTCTGCTTCTAGAAACTCCGAACCACTTAAAATCTAGTATATCCCTTTGGAGACTTACTTGGGAATGGCCTATTGAATTCAATGAAATTCACTTTTGTACAAACAAGCTTGCTATGAAGTGCTCTAAATGGTTAGCTACATAGTACTGACTAACTGAGAAGGGGAGGTTGCATTAAAAGAAAAAGACCTTAATTCAATGTAGGTATTACTATTTTGCATGTGTTTGTCACCCCTCCCCCCTTCCAATGGGCAAGCTGTGTGGCTGTGGCCAGACGAAGAATTCCCCCCTCCCCCCACACTACCTGCTTAACTTCCCTGGTGCCTTAGTTCAGCTTTCTGATATGTCCAAATTACTGTACCTCAGTACATCTTGGGAAAAGTAGCTCCAATATCAGACGATCTGCATGTACATTTCTCTGGGTGCCTGGAGTTTTATCCACTTGGATGTATTAGAACAGTGGTCCCCAACCTTTTTATCACCGGGGACCACTCAACTCCGGGGACAACTCACCGGGGACCACTCAGCCCCTTTTACTGAGGCCAGGCGGGGGGGGGGGGTAGTTTACTCCTCTGCTCTCAACCACTGCCCTAACGCTCTCTGATCGCTATGGTAATGTTTAAACATCCCTTCAAAATAAGATACAGACACGCCACAACAATGAAGTGTGTTGTAAAGGGCTGGGGGGGGGGAGAAGTAAAGGGCCGGGGGGGGAGAAGGCGTCCTTCGGGGCCCACCTCCAATTATTCGAAGGACCACATGTGGTCCGCGGCCCACAGGTTGGGGATCGCTATATTAGAACACATGCTCAAAGGAATAGATGCAGGAGAACAGAGTTTCTCATGCCACACTGGGGCCTGGCCTGCCTAGGTCAGCCAAGACTGGCAGCAGATTGGCACCAGCCAGGATAGTAATTTGGGGGAAAGAGAAGAGCTTGTCCTTCAGTTACATTATTTCTTCACCCCTTTCTTCTTTCTTCTCCCCTTGACCTCCATGAACTGTAAACCAGGCAGCGAGGCACCAGAATAACAAAGAGAACTGAATCTTAACGAAGATGAAAGGATGTCATTCATTTGAAATGTTTTAATCATAACAGCATTAAGTGGCTTTGATTAGTTAATATCCAAGCACACATCACTAATCAGAACATTAGAAGGCTGTTTCAGTCCGGGTGTCTGTCTTGTTCTGCATTTTGTGTCCAAAATTCGGGAGCAAATTGCTGCTGGGAAGCCCAGAGATAGGTCATGAATAGCTGGCAGTCCTACATTGATTGGCAGTCATCCAGCCATTTAGAAAGCCCGTAGGTGATGGCCAGGTGTGGCATGTTTATAGGGCAGTATGAATTGAACTTGCAGGGAACTTTCCACGGAGTAAGATCACATTGGCCACTGCCACTTCTTTTGAACACTTGAGGTGGTTTTGCAGTCCATCCAGGCATCAGTCTGTCAGCAGTGATACAGACTGCTCTCTGGTAGAGAGATCTTTCACATCTTTCTAAGTGGAGCTTTCTAGACAAGATCTAGTCAAGTGACATTCTGGGTGTCAATCGGCTTACCTCCTCTGAAACTGACCGCAGATTTACCACCCGATGAGGAGACGGACTCAAGTGAGGGTCTGCACGAAACAGGAAAACCATCCATCATCTTGCGGTGATTTCTCCCAGCATAGATTCTTTAGCTATCCTGTTACTTAAGCATCTTTAGACAACCTGGTAGCTGTAATCAATGCTGCATTATAAAGTACCCTGGCATGGTACGAAGGAGAGGTTCTCAAGCAGTAGACCAGGACTCCCTGGAGAAGCACAGGCCTAGATCCAACCAAGCACTAGGCTTCTAGCCATTCCACCCACTCCTGGAGCTCCAGCTATCCTGGTCTTCTCACCATCCATCCATCTACCCATCTGCTTCCAAGCCCTGTCTGTTCCCTCCCCCTCCCATTGATTCGCTGCAAATTCTGCTTTCTATGGGTATGACCCACGCCCATGTCTGGGCCAAAGCCTCCATTCATTTTAATATTACATTATTAGTAGCTTGTAGGGAAGCATATCCTTTTTCTTAGATGGAAAGATTTCAGGGGCTTTTAAAAGTTAGGTATTACATTTGAACACATTCACATGCTACATTCAGATTTAGCTGTGGTTGCTTCATAATTGTGTAGATATGCGGGGAAGTAAATTCAACTGATATTAATGGAAGGTACCTGAACTGGCTTATATCAGAATAAATGCCACTGGACTCAACTGAGATGTAATCCTGACTCAAGGTGTTTAGACCTCAGGTATCATCCAAGGGCCATATTGTTTAACCAAAGGTAATTTGTTCATGCAGATATTTATACTCCACCTTTCCCCCAAGGGGGACCCAAAGCAGATTACAATGTTCTCCTGTCCTCCATTTTCCTCTCAGAACAACAACTTTCTGAGGTATAGAATCATAGTAGAGTTGAAAGGGGCCACACAGGCTATCTAGTCCTACCTCCTGCTCAATGCAGGACCAGCTTAAAGCACCCAGGAGAAGTATCTGTCCAGCTGTTGCTTGAAGACCACCAGTGAGGGGGAGCTCACCACCTCCTTAGGCAGCCCATTCCACTGTTGAATTACTCTGGCTGTGATTTCCCCTACAGATATTGAGACACTGCTGTTCTACCTGATTACTGCATGTCCTATTCTCTGCTGCCAACAGGAACCTTTACCTGCCCTTCTCCAAGTGACAAACTTTCAAATATTTAAAGAGAGCAATTGTGTTCCCTCTTAATCTCCTCTTCACCAGGCGGAGTGTTCCCAAACCTCTCAGCCTTTCCTCATAGGTCCTCGGGCCTCGGATCACCCTCGTCACTCTCCTCTGCACCCTCTCAATTTTGTCTACATCCTTTTTGAAGTGAGGTCTCCAGAACTGCACACAGGACTCCAAGTGCAATGGGGGTATGATATCTTGCAATTTTGATATGATGCTTCTGTTGATACAGCCCAAGACTGCATTTGCCTTCTTTACCGCCGCAACACACTGTTCATATTTAACTTACAGTCCATAAATACCCCAAGGTCTTGTTCATACAGACTGCTACCCAGAAGTGTACCTCCCAACCAGTATGCATGCTTCTCGTTTTTGTGACCCAAATGTAGAAGTTTGCACTTCTCCTTATTGGATTATGCCTTGTTCTCATTTGCCAACTTTCCCAGTGTGTTCAGATCTCATTGAACTCTGTCTTCTGGGATGTTCGCTATGCCTCCCAATTTGGTGTCATCTGCAAATTTAATGAGACTCTCCAACCCCTCATCCAGATCGTTGAGAAAAATGTTGAAAAGTACCAGACCCACTACCAAGCCCTGTCCCATCCCATTGCTCACTACCCTCCAATCCAGGCTTTCTCAACCAGGGTTTCATGAAGCCCTGGGGTTTCTTGGTGGCCCTGGAAGGGTTTCCCGAATGGGCGGGACAATTAATTTTTAATATGTTTTAAAACTTTGTCAACATTCACCGGGTGATATGACCATGTATGGTCCGGTCAACCTGCCCCCTCCTCCCAAAATGGTCAATGTTGGGTCTGGAGGGGGTGAGAAGGGGAGGGGCCCTACGTGGACTATGCTTCCCAACCATATTCTGCATGCATGTGCCAGTTCTGGGGTTTCTCGAAGCCTGAAGCATGTTTCAGGGGTTTCTCAATGGTAAAGAAATTGAGAAAGGCTGTTCCAGTCTGTTGAAATACCATTGACAACTACTCTTTGGGTATGGTTCTCTAAGCAGTTCCCTATCCACTTAACCATCTGGCAATCCAATCTACAGTCATCCAGTTTATCCATCAGATCATCATAGAGAACCTTGTCAAAAGCCTTCCTGAAATCCAAAATGTTAGCCTGAGAGTGAGTCACCCAGCCAGTATCTGTGGCAAATTGAGGGATCTGAAGAGGGGTCTCCCAGAATTCCACCCTGCACTCTACCCACTGCATTATTCTCCATCTGATGATATCCCTGATGATATTTTTTGTGTCTTCCAATCTAGTGGTCCCCAACCTTTTTATCACCGGGGACCACTCAACGCTTGACAATTTTACTGAGGCCCGGTAGGGGGGGTAGTTTACTCCTCTACTCTCAACCAATGACCTAACGCTCTCTGATCACTATGGTAATGTTTAAACATCCCTTCAAAATAAGATACAGACACACCACAACAATGAACATAAGGAACATTTTATTTTCATGGAAATTTTAACTCATGACAATGACAAATCAATGGGAACCCTGAGCTTGTTTCTCTGCAATGAGATAGTCCCATCTGGGAGTGATGGGAGACAAGGACACCCAAAGTGTGTTGTAAAGGGCCGGGGGGGGGTGAAGTAAAGGGCCGGGGGGGGGGGAGAAGGCGTCCTTAGCGGCCCACCTCCAATTAGTCGAAGGACCACATGTGGTCCGCAGCCCACAGGTTGGGGATCACTATTCCAATCCATGTCTGTTTATAACCAACAACCGATAAGACAGAAGGCAGCAAATCTGTAAGACGGGACAATGTTTAGGTCCAAGGAAAAAGAAGGTGAAACAGACATTTTAGGCCAGTAGTGCAAATGAGATTCAACAGAGTGGCGAGACCCGTTAAAACAATGGTGGGAAAGCTTTTCTGCACATTCTGATCCCCGGGAGAATTCTTCGTTCCTCACAGCAGAGCCAGCAACCTGTTTCTAATTCTTGGGCATCCGTCGAACATATGTGGCACCCAACTGCTCGGCTTAATGTTGTATAAACGGATGCTAGACCTTATCTATCATTTATTTGCCTCATGTGTATGCCCATATATATAACAGACATTTTTATTTAATTATTCAGGAATTGGCACATGAGTTGCATTATCTCAGTCCTCTGGGCCCCTCGCTGACAGAATAATGCAAAGGAGCAATAGCTAACACTTATTCTCTTTGGATTGCCCATCAGGAAATGAGGTCTCATTAAACCGCCCCCTTCACATGGGAAGGAATGGTATTTAATAAGAAGTGCTCAGCCCTGGAAGTGCCTCTGCTCTCTTAGGAACGCCACTGCAGTGTCTCAGCTTTGGTTTCCCAAGGAAATCTCATTACTTGGATGGTATCCTGTGGATGGAGAGAGCTGTTTCCAGCTACAAGGTCAACCTGTAGACCTGTTTATGCAGGAATATATATTCCATAGGGGTGGGATCACTGCACACTGTAAGGCAGGCCTTCTTAACCAGGGTTTTGTGATACCTTGGTGTTTCTTGACGGTCCTGGAAGGGTTTCCCCAATGGCTGGGAATTAATTAATTTTAAATATATTTTAAAAATGTGTTAAATATTTATCGAGTTATGTGACCATATATGGCCATGTTGACCCCCCCCTCCCAAAATAGCCAATGATGGGCCTGGAGGGAGTGGGAAAGGGAGCGCCTCCAGATGGGCATGTACATAGCTGTGCTTCACAACCATATTCTGCACAATTGCACCACTTCTGGGGTTTCTTGAAGTCTGAAGACTGTTTCAGGGGTTTCTCAATAGAGCCAGTTTGGTGTAGTGGTTAGGAGTGCGGACTTGTAATCTGGCATGCCAGGTTCGATTCTGCGCTCCCCCACATGCAACCAGCTGGGTGACCTTGGGCTCGCCACGGCACTGATAAAACTGTTCTGACCGGGCAGTGATATCAGGGCTCTCTCAGCCTCACCCACCCCACAGGGTGTCTGTTGTGGGGGGAGGAATGGGAAGGCGACTGTAAGCCGCTTTGAGCCTCCTTCGGGTAGGGAAAAGCGACATATAAGAACCAACTCTTCTTCTTCTTCTTCTTCTTCTAATATGGTGGAGAAAGGCTGCTGTACCAAATGTAGATTGGTTAGATCTATTATATTTCCAGTAGCCACTTATGGCTGTGAAAGTCGGAGGATGAAAAAAAATCGGACAAGAGAAGAATCGATTCATTTGAACTCTGGTGTTGGAGCAGGCTTCTGCGGGTTCCATGGACAGCAAAAGTCACTAACAAGGAAATACTTCAGTGCATAAAGTCTGATATATCATTGGTAAGCAAAATCATGAAATTCCCGCTCGCTTACTTTGGCCATATCATGCGAGCCAACTCAATGGAGAAAGCGATTATGCTAGGACTGGTCAGTGGAAAAAGGAAACCAGGTTGACAAAGGGCACAGTGGTTGGATGTGAACGGAGTGGACACCGGCCAGAACATTGCATGGCTAAGGGAGGCGATGTGGAATCGGGGATCATGGCGACAGCTGTGCCATGGGATCGGCAAGAGTCGGACATGACTGAATGGCTGACAACCACAACAAGCATAAAGTCAGGGCCCTACACGGAGATGGCACCCACAGACCAGAAGTGATGACAAGAGGTCATTTTGGACATATTGCTCTGGGACTCCAAGCAGATTAACAACCAAATCCTGTCTCCAAAGAAAGTTCCACTGTATTCTGTTGGGACTTCCTTGCAAATATAATGTTTAACTGGGGAGAGTGCTCTGCAGAGGCAAGAAATACTGAGCCGCTTCTGAAAACCTCTTGCCTTGAAAGTTCCACCGCTACTATGTCATGGGGCAAGAAAGAGCATCGTTGCAGAATCCACTCCAGGAATACTACGAAACCCTGGCAGTAGGAGAAAATTCCTCAGCTATGCTAAGAAACCCCCATGGGGCCATATGTGGTCAGGGCCCAGTGTACCTGAGGGACTGCCTCCCTGCCTATGCCCCTAAAAGAGCTCTGCGCTCCACCGCCACCAACTGGCTAATGGTCCCTGGCCCTAAAGAAGTCCGCCTGGCCTCAACCAGGGCCAGAACATTCTCTGTTCTGGCCCCCACCTGGTGGAACGAGCACTCAGAGGAGATCAGGGCCCTGACAGAGCTTGAACAGTTCCGCAGGGCCTGCAAAAAGGAGCTCCTCCACCAGGCATTTGGCTGAGACCAGGCACAACCAACAGTGACTGAAGGGCCCCTGCTCCCCCCTTCCCTCTCAGAATTCCACCAGAGTGCTCTGGACCTGTTTGCACTGTTGCACTATTGCATTGTTTATACTGTTATATTGTTATATTGTTATACTGTTACAGCCATTAGTTATTAATATTATTGTACGGTTATTAATATGTTATAGATTGTTTCATGTATTGTTCATATGTTCTATGTAAACCGCCCTGAGCCTCCGGGGAGGGTGGTATATAAATATAATAAGTAAATAAGTAAAAAAGTAAATAAATAAAATAAACTGCTTACACTTCGCTATTTTATCCTGGAATGACCCTGGGAGGTAGGTTAGGCTGGCTGAAGGTCACCTAACAGGCTTCTAAGGCAGAGCAGGGATTTGGATCTGGGTTTCCCAGATCCTCGTTGGATTCTCTGACCACATTAAGATACTGCCTATTATTTATTCTTTTGTTTATGTATTTAAAATATTTATTAGCCGCCTTTCTTCCTCATGGAGCTCAAGGTGGCCTACAATATTCATAAAATACACGAAAGGGATTACATTAAAAAACATAAAACCCAAATTTAAAATCACTAGTGAGGACTGCTTTCATCAAACGTAGTCGTCATCATAGTCCCAATAAAATTGCTTTAAGATTGAAAGTGAGGGGAGCAGGCACACCTTCCCAGGAGGGAAGTTTCTAAGACACATTTGTAGTTTCTAAGGCACTGTTGTTTCCCAATGGTGGGGGCTGCCACTAAAAAGTCCCTTTCTTGTATATCCACCAAATGAGCTTCTTTGATTAATGGGACAGTCAGGAGGATTCTCTTCTGATCTTAACTCCTGGGCATGAACATCAGGGAGAACATGGTCCTTCAGATAACCTGATCCCAAGCTATGGAGGGCTTTAAAAGTACAAAACAACACCTTGAACTGGGATTACAAGTGGATCAGTAGCCAGTTTAATTGCTGTAATGTTGGGCTTATACACTTCTGAAAGTTGGCCCCAACCAATTACGGTATGTAATGCATGAAGCTGTTATTTTGACTATATTCTCAGCGTGGTGTAGTGGTTAGGAGTGCTGACTTCTAATCTGGCGAGCTGGGTTTGATTCCTCACTCCTCCACATGCAGCCAGCTGGGTGACCTTGGGCTAGTCACAGTCCTGTTAGAGCTGTCCTGACAGAACAGAGCCCTTCCAGCCCCACCTACCTCCCAGGGTGTCTGTTATGGGGAGAGGAAAGGAAAGACGAATGTAAGCCACTTTGAGACTGCTTCAAGAACTAAAAAGCAGGGTATAAAAACCAACTCCTCCTCCTCCTCTTCCTCTTCCTCCTCTCCTCCTCCTCCTCCTACTCTTCCTCTTCCTCTTCCCCTCCTCTCCTCCTCCTCCTCTTCTTCTTCTTCATTTATATTCTCATGTCCTGAGACTGACCTTGTTTTAAGTAGGAGAAAACGTGTTTATGAATGGGACCGGGGGGAATTGAACATAACTGAATCCAATGTAGTAACAACGATTAAAACATGAATGTCACACACACACAAAAAAAATCACTGGCAGTTTCTGGCCATTTACAACACGTCATCAACTCACTGTGTGTGATTGCTAATAAAACATTTAAGCAAGCAAATGTCTGTTAATCACTCAGTGGGGGCAGCCAGGTTCTGTGTGTGTTCACACGAACTGGACGCTTTGAAAATGGGATGAAATTTGTCCATATTAGTTCCCCAGTCTGTCGAAAGATTGATGGTGTGATACATGCACCATTATTATTTTACGGAAGGCCCACGGGAGTCCTACAGTATTCTATACTTTGGTCCATGGTTACTGTCTCCTTTACTACAAATGTGCCTTAGAAACTTTAGACTTCATTTGTAAAGTTGCTTGCAGATCAGTGACAGTTCTGCATTAACTAGACGGAACATGAGAGTCAAACCATCCCACCTGCAATGCTATGCTGGCAGGAAAAGGTCAACGGCTGCAATTTTTGTGAAAATAACACAGAATACTCTCCTGGGCATTAGTCCTATTGTGTAAAATGGGACTTTAGACTGTTTTAGGATTGCTCTCTGTATCTATCCTCGGGCATTACAGGAGTGGACGGAGAGTCTGTTGCACGTATAAATATGCAGGATTGCAAAATCAAAAGTGCACACTAGTAAAATTGTTTGCTAAGAGGCATGTATGCTGAAACATTTGGAGATTATTCCCGGAGGATTTATAAATGTCTATGGTTTAACCTTTCACCGCACCAAACCCTTTAAGCCGTGTCATTTTCGATTTTCTTGGATGACCGATCGTGAAAATTATGCACCGGCAAATATGGATAATGAATGTGGCTACATGTGACATGAGCAAAGGGTGAAATATTAAGGTTTAACTCCCCTTTGGCATCCCTCGGAACAGCTTTATTTAGATGTTAACTTTTAATTTATGTATCTGTTCTTCTAAACCACCCTCCAAGTGGCCTGCTCTTGGAGATGAATGAAGAGCAAGCAACAACAACAAATAATAACGGAGAGAAGCAGAAGCTGGATCATTCAAGTGGCCTGCCTCTTCTTTCCTTTCCTTGTAGCAGTTTGTGCGACATTTCTGCATAGAGCCATTCTTGACAGCCTTCACCTGAAGGCATCCAAGCCTAGTCCTTGGTTTTGTGGCTGCCAAACAAAATAAAAGCCAAGAGCAGACTGAAATGGTTGTTTAACTGTTTATTCCTTCTAGGGAAAAAAACCCTTTTTCCATTTGTCATTTGGGCTCTGTCATGTATATCCACATAGTAGTAAAACATGTGATTTAAAGGTTTATGATATTCGTTTCTTACTGTCCTAGGGAATGTATGCTGGAAGTTAATGCTTTCTCCAGCAAACTTTGGGAGATGCAATACAAGGACGTCACTAGGGAATCTCTAAGAAAAGTTCCTCCACTGGTCTGCTCCTTATGCTTTGAACCCACCCTCTTTCATGGTGCACAGGACAGCAAATGGGGCTACCAGCTTCCATAGGTCCACCAAAGAGTGTTGAGATCAAGTAGCCCAAATATTCTCAGGGTTCCCAGCACCAAAACAGTAAAACTGGCCTTGACCAGGGTAGAATCTGCACTGGGCTTTTTATCCCAGGTGACCCTGAATTAAAGAAAGTAATCTACACGTTATTCGAGTTCCATTTTGATATTTAGCGCTTTAAATTTTGTCTCTGCAACGTTTCTGATTGATCAGCAGTGATACTACATTTCCCCTGCGATATCCAGGAGCGGATATGGCTCGCTACATTTGAGGAATCCGCTCTGAGAGCCCTAGTATTAAGTGTAGATCTCTGCATTTTGCCTGATTAACTTCCTCCCCGGCACCTCCAACACTGTTGTAGTGAAGCAGTCTGTTGCTGATTGCTCAGGGCGTCAGTTCAAAGACTGCCATTCCCATGCAAGACTTATTTTTGCCCTCATTTTGGGATCTGTTTTAAAGTGACTGCGCTCCAAAAGCCCACACTTCTCTCAGTTGAGATTTGGCTCTTGGATTTACTTTCCCCTTCTTGTGCTCTGTGAGGCTGCTGCCTCCCCTCCCCCACCCTGCTCCTACAGGAAAACAAAGAAAGATAAACAAGCTCCACTTGCCCCTCTCCCGGCTTGCTCTGGCTGTATCGTTGGGAGTCAAAAGGCAGGAAATAAAGCACTCTCCAGCCTTGCGCTCCTTCAATGCCGGCTGGAGCTTCATCTGACCCCACCCCCCACAATCAATCGGGAAGGAGACTGAAAATTGGGACAATGCAAATGTAGAAGGGCGACATGTTTAAAATTGGAGAAAAAGGAAGGCTGTAGATACGTGTTCAAATCAACCAGAATTTGGCAAGATTTACAGTGGAAAAAAAATGTAAGTGCAGACCATACCCAGGACCAGGGCTTTTCCAGACCTGATACCAGTCTGGTGGAACACTTCCTAATGAGATTAGGGCCCTCTGAGACCTTAAACAGTTCTGGAGCATGTGTAGTGCAAAGCTGTTCTACCAGGTCTAGGGTTGAGACCAGGAAATAAGACCATGAAGATGCTGGTCTCCCTGTTGGAAAATCCACCCCTGCTCTCCAGGAAAAACCACCCTCCACTGACCAATACCCTCAGAAAACAATTTTAATTGAAGGGAAGTGGCTTTTAAAGTATTTTTTAAATTAAATTTAAAACTATATTGAAGAATGTATCTAAGATTGCTTTTATGGCATTTATGTCCATTGTTTTAAAACCTGTTGTCACCCGCCCTAAGCCATCTAGGGAAGGGTGAGCTATAAAAATAAAATAAAAAATAATAAAAATAATAAAAATAATAAAAATAATAAAAATAATAAAAATAATAATAATAATTATTATTACATAGCTGTAATTTCCTTCATTATATCCCATGGGGCAGGTGAAGTTGAGGAAGAGTGACTGGCCAAAGTCACCCAACAAGCCTCAGGTGAAGGAGGGATTTGGACCAGGTGTCCAAGATCCTAGTTTATCTCCTTAACTCAGACTTTCTCAACTTTTTTTTACCTTTGAGGAGCCCATGAACCATTCTTCAGCTTTTGAGAAACCCCAAAAGTGGTGCAACATGCAGAATATGGTTGAGAAGCGTAGCTGTCTACGTGCCCGCCCAAGGTCCCTCCCCTTCCCACTCCCTCAAGCCCATCATTGGCCATTTGGGGAGGGAGTGGGGAGGTCTATGTTGACCATATGTGGTCATATTGCAATAAATAATCAACAAAATTAAAATATATATATTAAAATTAATTACTCCCACCTATTTGGGAAACCCTTCCAGGGCCATCAAGAATCCTCAGGGTTTCATGAAAGCCTGGTAGAGAAAGGCTGCCCTAATCACTACACTGCAGTGTCTCTCATGAGACAAACTAGGCCAGAAGATGGTGTCATTTGTAAAATCACTGGGATGCTAGAAGGCCAACCCAAATCAATGACACAGGATTTGCCATACCATCCTAGGCAGAGATATATCCTTCTATGTCTGCTAAAGCTTAGAAAGGTATAACTCTTCTTAAAGATAAAGGTAAAGGTATCCCCTGTGCAAGCACCGAGTCATGTCTGACCCTTGGGGTGACGCCCTCTAGCATTTTCATGGCAGACTCAATACGGGGTGGTTTGCCAGTGCCTTCCCCAGTCATTACCGTTTACCCCCCAGCAAGCTGGGTACTCATTTTACCGACCTCAGAAGGATGGAAGGCTGAGTCAACCTTGAGCCGGCTGCTGGGATTGAACTCCTAACCTCATGGGCAGGGCTTTCAGACGGTTGCCTTACCACTCTGCGCCACAAGAGGCTCTAACTCTTCTTAGGATGACATTATTGGTGGTTTCTATTGATTTATTGCTTACTAGTGTTATGCTTGGGTTTGGGAGAGGCATCCAATTTGGGCTCAGGTTACAGCTTTAAAAAACAAATCTGAATGAAGATCAGGGATAGGAATCAATGGCACTCCATACAACAATTAGTTCTGCCTATCTATAATGTGCCCTCATGTTATCTCTCCATGATTCGTAGTATAGTCCTAAAGAGAGATATTTTCTTCTAATTCCACTGAGGGATAATTCTGCTTAGGATCAATCTGTGAGTTCCCTTATTTAAATATATCAGCTCCGAATGGATGGTGTCCACAGGTCTTCGTTCTAGTGATAATAACTCGTGACCCACAGTATCAAAAGTCACTGAAAATTTTGATTGGACCTATATCTCTAGATAAAGATCAGCAACAAAAGCCAAGAATTAGACTTGAGTCTCTACCATTGTCTCCCTTCTGAGGGGCTAAGCCAAGGAAGATGGCAGCATCTCAGTATATTTGGACTCCAGCTATGAAGTCAGTAACTTAAACTGTTGATCATGAACAACCCTTTAATACAGTTCTTCATGTTGTGGTGACCCCCAACCATAAAATTAGGCAAGTGTTCTTTCACAGACATTAAACCGAAACTGATCAATGGTGTGAAGATCCTTGTCCATGATTGTATATAAATTGTTTTTTTTTCTGGGGTTTCTTAGTTCAGTTCTGCTTCTTGTCCCACCATGCCGATCTCGCTCTTTTCCACTGCTCAAGACAGACGAACGCTCTATCTCGATCTACCCCGCAAGGCTGTTGTGTGGATGAAATGGAAGAGGAGCGAGGTCAGCCATTTTGGGACCTCCTTGGAGGGCAGTGCTGCTCACCTTGCCACAACCCTTGTGAAAGGGTTGTTTGGCCCCCAAGGGGGTCCCGACCCCCAGGTTGAGAACCACTGGGTTAGGACCTAGTGTGATCCATCTAACTGACGGACGGATCAGCGGCAGTCGGTATTTTAGTCCATCTCCTCCATCATACCACTTAACACAGCAGTCTCTTTGGATTTAAGGCACAGCTCTGTTTAATCAGATTCCGATTTCTGAATGTGCAGGGCTAGGCATTCTTCATTTTTGCCAAAAGTGTATAGAAAAATACAGGAATTAGGTGGCCTGTCAGATTAACTTGATATTTCCAGTATCAACTCTATGTATTATACGATGAAATGTTATTGCGCCCCTGTAGCTTTCCTGTTCTCATCTCCTCAATTGATCCATATCAAAGATTTAAATTATGGGGGGGGGGGGAATGGAGCAGTTGGCTGGAAAGGAAAATGTTGATGCTGAAGATCTTGATATAAGATTCCTGTCTTCTGCAAAATGCTGGGCCTTTTATCTTGTCTTTTGTCAGTCACTGAAGAAACTCAGTCACAAGATATTATCAGCAGGAGGAATGTCCTTTTCCTCTGTGTCTGATTCCAAAGGGCAAACATTTAATTCACATGCTCGAAATCCTGAGTGTCAGTTTTGGAATAAATCACATGCTCGAAACATTCAGGCTTGGGGGTGGGCAAGTACTTTGGGCAGGCAGAAATCTGCAAGTTTAAGGAAATAGGGCCAATTTTTTTAAAGTTCTGAATGGGCCAGGGTGCAAAGGCCAAAATGGTTCAGGCAGTGGAAGAAGAGCTATTTTTTTGGTATCCTGCTTTATACTACCTGAAGGAGTCTCAAAGCGGCTTACAATTATCTACCCTTCCTCTCCTCATAACAGACACCCTGTGAGGTAGGTGAGGCTGAGAGAGCTCTGAGAGAACTGTGACTGGCCCAAGGTCACCCAGCTGGCTGCACGTGGAGGAGGAGTAGGGAATCAAACTTGGTTCTCTGGATTAGCAGCTGCCGCTCTTAACTACTACATCAAGAGGAAGAGTCCAGTAAAAGTATTTAGCAAGCACTTACTGATGGTAAGCTAGGAATAAACAAGAAAATAATTTTAAACAATACATTAATTTTAGAAGGCATTCTATTAAGCACAGCTTCTGCTGAAAATGAAAATGCTGAAAATGTAATGAATAACCTCTCTCCCTAACATTTTGTGGTTGGCACCGCCTCTTGTGGCAGCCATTTTGTGGTTGCACTCACCACCCTGCATCAGAATTCGAAAGATGCCCACAGGCTCAGCAATGCTGGGGACTCTTGCAATAGACAGTTTTGTACATATAAACAATACTGTGAAAAAACCAGATTCTAAAATTTAGAGAGGAAAGCCCCTTAAAACAGTAGAAGGGGTGGCCAATCTGTGGTTCTTGAGATGTCAATGGACTACAATACCCATGTGGCCCTGCCAACAACATGCTGGCAGGGGCTCATGGGAATTGTAGTCCATGGGCATCTGGTAAGCCACAGTTTGGCTACGCCTGGATGTGTAAAGGTAAAGGTAAAGGTATCCCCTGTGCAAGTACCGAGTCATGTCTGACCCTTGGGGTGACGCCCTCTAGCGTTTTCATGGCAGACTCAATACGGGGTGGTTTGCCAGTGCCCCAGTCATTACCGTTTACCCCCCAGCAAGCTGGGTACTCATTTTACTGACCTCGGAAGGATGGAAGGCTGAGTCAACCTCAAGCCAGCTGCTGGGATCGAACTCCCAGCCTCATGGACAGAGCTTCAGACAGCATGTCGCTGCCTGGATGTGTAGAACTTGCCAAAAATATATGAGGAACAAAAATCCAAACTTGGGTCTTTATTCCACCACTGTCTTTTTAAAAAAGACTAAAAAAGGGGGAACAAAAGATAGAAAGAGGAGCATTGTGTTTTCCTCAGTCAGTTGGGCAACTCCCCTCTGATGTTAGGCCTGCTTCACACATGCAGTAGAATGAGGTGACAAAGTCAGGGGGCTGCAGAATGAACACACCACTGCAACCTGGTTTTGGCTTTGAATGTTTCTTTGTATGAAAATTTCTAAGCAAACTGAAAGCTACCAGAGACAGGAACAAAGGTTCTTAACCACTGAGGTGGCATAGTGCAGAAGTGGCCAAACTGTGGTTCTCCAGATGCCCATGGACTACAATTACCCACTGGCAGGGGCTCATGGTAATTGTAGTCTATGGACATCTGGAAAGCCACACTTTGTGGTGTAGCAGTTCAAGGTGTTGGACAGCTGGGATCTGGGACAACCAGTTTAGAATCTTTGTGCCAAGGATAATTGCAGGGTGAGCCTGGGCTTAGAACAATCTCTCAGCCTTGCCTATCTCACAAAGTGGTTGTTGTGAGGATAAATTGGAAGAAGAGAAAATGATGGGAAGAGCCACTTTGGCTCAAGATCAATGAGAAACATGGACTATCAATTAAAAAATTAAAAACAAAATGTTTATTTACAGCATTTCTACCATGGCCTTGAAAGTCCCAAATAATAATATACGAGTGCCCATAAATCCATTTCCCCTGTCACAAGTAAGAAGATTAGGAAAAGAAATAGCAGTCCAGGAGAGGTGACTTCAGCATATTTATTATATAGTCCTTTTTGACTATTGAGAACCCCTAAAACATTCTTCAGGCTTTGAGAAACCCCAGAAGTGGCTTGATCATGCAGAATATGGTTGGGAAGCGTAATTGTGTACATGCCCACCCATGGTCCCTCCCTTTCCCACCCCCTCTAGGCCCATTACTGGCCATTTGTGGGGAGGCAGGTTGACATGATCATATATGATCATTGTTGTTGTTGTTAGGTGTGAAGTCGTGTCTGACCCATTGCGACCCCATGGATAATGATCCTCCAGGCCTTCCTGTCCTCTACCATTCCCCAGAGTCCATTTAAGTTTGCACCAACTGCTTCAGTGACTCAGAGCCACCTCATTCTCTGTCATCCCCTTCTTCTTTTGCCCTCAATCGCTCCCAGCATTAGGCTCTTCTCCAGGGAATCCTTCCTTCTCATGAGGTGGCCAAAGTATTTGAGTTTCATCTTCAGGATCTGGCCTTCTAAGGAGCAGTCAGGGCTGATCTCCTCTAGGACTGACCGGTTTGTTCGCCTTGCAGTCCAAGGGACTCTCAAGAGTCTTCTCCAGCACCAGAGTTCAAAAGCCTTATATGGTCATATCACCTGATAAATGTTTAACAATTAACTCCCAACCAGTTGGATAACCTTTCCAGGGCCATCAAGACACCCAAGGATATCATTAAATCCTGAATGAGAAAGCCTAATATATACAATACATAGATCTCCATCACCAATTCAACTTCTGTCAGCCAATTTGTTCATATTAAGCTGGATTCCTGACTGCTGGAGAAGAAATTTTATGATTCTGGATTTTAACCTCAGGGGCAGTATAAAGGTACATATTAACAGCATATAAAGCTGAAATGGCCTTATGAATACTGTATTTGTAATTGTACCATAATAGCTGCAGTGCATTCCATTGTTGAGTGATATTGGGAAATGCTGTGCAAATCCAGAAACCCTACTGTATGCTCAGAAGACTCCTAACTTGGAAATGAATGGAGTTGTCCGTGCTGAGGCTGAAATTCATGCCCCCACCCCACCCCGGATAAAAGGCTCCACAGAAATGTCAGAATTCATACCATTCACATATTACCCTTTATTCCCACAAGTGATCTTGGGGACAAAAAGAAATAATTCTGATATAAATACTGAATGGAGGACGAGCCATTCTTTAATACATAAATAGGTACCACCTGTAAGGTCACAGACCACTCTTTATGGTCCAAGATAGAACCGGAGGTGAAATTCCCATAAAATCTCTCATTAAATTGCCTTATTTTTCACAGAGAGCTGTAAGATTAGGCCAGAGATAATGACCAGCGCACTGCGAAAATATAGTGAGAAGGGAGCACGTTGAAATTAGATCTAGACAATGCGGTAATGAAAAGCACCGGCCAATATTGTAACGGATGGGGGATATTTATCATAATTCTGTTCATTATGATGGATTGTTGGTTTGAGTATTAGCCACGTAACTATCAAGCAAATGGAAGCAAAGCATATGTTTGAAGGTGATGACATTTACTACATAAGTCGTGACGGATGTAAAACCCGTTAGTAACATAAACATTCTGGCTTCTCAAATATTGCTGACAGTTTAATTCTGCTCCCGCTATTAAAATGAAATATGAAGTCAGAGGGACAGAAAGCCTGCAGACGTGGAATTATCGGGGTATACAGTGTCAGCCGAGCTGTTAGCCAATGTGGGTCAAAGTCAGACGCGTGGCAGGGTCTCCAGAATCAAGGTGACTAGGCACCCAGGCCCTCTGGAGACGCAGGGCTCCCGTACTGGGAAGGGAACACATATGAACAAATATACATTTCATACAGATACAAAACAATGGGATTTAACAAAGGAAATTCTTCTCTGTGTTAATGGCCGTTGAGTCGCTTCCAGCTTATGGTGACCTAGAGAGGACATGATAGCCCTCTTTTAAGTATTTGAAAGGTTGTCACTTGGAGGAGGGCAGTATGCTGTTTCCGTTGGCTGCAGAGGAGAGGACACGCAGTAATGGGTTTAAACTACAAGTACAATGATATAGGCTAGATATCAGGAAAAAGAAATTCACAGTCAGAGTAGTTCAGCAGTGGAATAGGCTGCCTAAGGAGGTGGTGAGCACCCCCTCACTGGCAGTCTTCAAGCAAAGGTTGGATACACACTTTTCTTGGATGCTTTAGGATGCTTTGGGCTGATCCTGCGTTGAGCAGGGGGTTGGACTAGATGGCCTGTATAGCCCCTTCCAACTCTATTTCTATGATTCTATAAAATTAATGTCCTTCTAAGTTAAGGTGACCAGATTTTAACATTGGTAAAGCGGGATACCATAAAATTTGGTCTATATGGAGCAACAAAAAGTTTCATAGAATGCAAAAATATTATCGTAATATATATTTTTAAAATTTCAACATAAGTACAATTTGCCAGGTACCCCCAGATGTCCCTCCAAAAGTGGGACAACCTGGTCATCTTATTCTAAGTGTTCCTGCATTAACAGCCATTCTCAGGTCTAGCAAACTGAGGCTTTCTTGACAGAATCCATCCATTTCCTGTTGGGTTATCCTCTTTCCCTGCTGCCTTCAGATTTTCCTAGCATTATTGTCTTTTCCAGAGACCCATCTTTATATTCATCTGTACCAAAAGTTAAAAGAGGGGGCTTGTTCTGAACAGGAAGAATTATTTGCATTTTAACAAATGCCTTAGTTTGTTGACCCCGGTCTCTTTGGGGCCTGGCAAGAATTATGAGGGTCTCTGACTTAGGGGCTTTCTGCACCGGGATCCTTGTAGCAAATTGTTTGCTGAACAAAAAATCGCCATTTAAAATAGTGCAATTCATCATTATGCATACCTGACTTTGTAGTGGAATCCAGTTGCGTTTCTATCGTTTCCCACAAGCTTCCGGTCTCAGCAAAAATCGCTAGACAGGAAGTGCTATTGCCAAGCTCGTCCCGCCCCTGGCCGTCAAGCAGCCAATGGGCAGCCGTTAGCATGCTCCCAAACAGCCCCTTTCCCTTTAAGAAAGGTGTTTTTTTAAAAAAAAAACACACCCATTGCAACGAATATGTGTTGATTCGTTGCAACGGAGAGACCCATCAGCCGGCAGGTGTGTTTGAGCTGTCGTTTCATCGTTGCCACGCTCCCCGCAAGTGAAAAAAAAAATCCCCCCCCCTCACGGGCCCGATTTTCGGCCGAAAACAGTGTAAAAAATAAAGGGAAAATACATCAGCAAACGGGCTTGTCTGTTGTTTGTGCTTAGTGAATAAACAGCTCTGGGGAGGGACTGAAGCCGGGGAAGCCTCTAAACAGGCTTGCTGGTGGGTTGAACTTCGCTCGCTCGGAGAAAAAAAAATGGCGATCGCTTCACCAGAAGATCAGAGGAGAGAGCCAGGGGGAGGGACTTTGTAGAAACCACAACAATGGTAACGCACAGAACTTTCCCGCTAGTGTTGCAGATTGGTTGCAGGAGTGTAGCGCTTTCCGGAGGGTGAATCCACTTTTGGGGATTTCCCTGAAAGTGCTACAAAGAAGCGCTTTCTGCGGATCGGTTTCAGGTGTGTGGCAGATTGTCAACGACGTTGTGCATAATGGCAAATCAGTAGCGTTTTCAATTGGCAACCATTGTGCGATTTTGAAGGTGTGCGAAAAGCCCCTTAGTCTTTCTTAACTTTTTTACCCTTGAGAAACCCCTGAAACATTCTTCAAGCTTTGAGAAATCCCAGAAGTGGTGTGATTGTGCGGAATATGATTGGGAAGCATAGCTGTGTACATGCCCACCTGGGGCTGTTCCCCTTCCCACTCCCTCCTGGCCCCTCATTAGCCATTTTGGGAGGTGGGGGAAATGGGTCAACATGACCATATATGGTCATATCATTGGATAAATATTTTAACAAGTTTGAAAACATGCATAAAATTAATTAACTCGCACCCATCTGAGAAACCCTTCAAGGCTGTCAAGAAACCCCAAGTTCCTGAAACCCTGGTTAAGAAAACCTGCTCTAACTGAATCCTATTTTCACCTGCTTCATACTGTATCTGGGAGCTGAAGATTTATTTATATGGTGCTGGTTAGGGGAGACTGAGAAGGTCCTGACATAGGGATGTCAGCCTCCAGGTGGGACCTGGGGATCCCCCAGAATTACAACTCATCTCCATACTAGAGAGGTCAGTTCCCCTTGATAAAATGGCTGCTTTGGAGGAATGACTCTATGGCTCTGTACCCACTGAGGTCCCTGTCCTCCCCAAGGTCCTTCCCCAAACCTCTAGGTGTTTCCCAACCTGGTTCTGGCAACCCTAACCACCCCATCTCCTACCAGTAGCCTGGGGTGGTGGTGGTGGTGGTGGTAGTTTTATGAATTAGAATTATATGTATGGCTGATTGACAAGTACCCTGTGGCATCTAAAGATGAGCCATGGCCCCTCCAAATGAGGTGCAAGCCCATTGATGTGCATTAAGAGCTCTAGCATGCAAATTCAATCACTTCAGTCATGAAGATATGTGAATGTTTCTCTTTGACAGGAGAAACAGCTACTAGCCCTTATTTATTTATGGACTTCATTTATACCCTTTGTCCCCAGTGGGGACTCAAAGCAGCTTAGACCTTTCACTTCTCCATTTGATCCTCACATCAACCCTTCAGAGTAGGTTAGGTTGAGGGGATGTGACTGGGCCAAGGTCAACCAGCAAGTTTCAATGGCAGAATGGGTCTTTGCATCTGGCTGGGTCTTCCAGATCCTAGTCCGACTCATTCATGCTAGCATCTGTTCTGCTTATATAGGAGGCTGGAAAACCAATGCTTACTTTCCCAAAGCTGAAAGCACAAGTCCTAACAGTTTACTCACGAATGTCCACTCACCTGGAAGACACTCTAACTAAACACACCAGTTCTTTAACGCAACTGTTAAATCGGTGGGTTTAGAGGTGGACATAGATACTGAAAGTGATTAGTACTTTTTATTGTGACCCCAGCATGGTACAAAGAAAAACTAACCCCCTCCCCCTTGAAACCCCCAACTTATATACACAAAAATGAATGTACCCACCAGTGTGTGCTATTGATCAATTTCGATTTAAACTGAATGCATCCAGTAGATGGGATCTAGCTGCACATTGGTCAGTTACAATGTCAATTATTATCCTGCCTCAGACCTCAAGCTGGGTCCCCAGCAGGTCGACAGTCACAACAGCAACAATTTTATGATGTGAGGTTAGCAATGCTGTCTTCTTTATCAGTGAAATTTTTGCAGTGGCACGAGAAGCAGGAACCTGTCCATTTAGTCTAGCACCTTGCATGAGGGGGGAAACGTGTTGACTTTCTGCTTTCCATGCCACGCAGGGTGCATTTAGGAATTGCAAGCGGGGGGGGGGGGGGAAGCGATTTAGTAACAAAAGAAAAATAGATTTATGAAAAAGGGGTAAATCAGACACTGTTATTTGAGTCTTGCCATAAAACTGCTGGTCTTGAAGGTGCCCTAAGACTCCTGGTTGCTATTGCTGGGCGAAACATACAGTACAACGCAGAGACTTGCAGGATATTCCTGGAGATAATTGGGAGGGGGAGGAAGCCTGTGGAAGTCACGATTTGGGAAGGGAACTCAGTAGAAATGTGATACCATAGACTCCATCCCCGCAAGAAACCACATAGGAGGACTCCACTGGATACTTGATAATTTGTAAAGAGGAAGTGAGGAAGTAATGAAACATTCTAAAAGGTTTTTGTGTAGACACGTGCCTTTTTGTATACTTTTCCTTGTGTGACATTGTGTTATTTTTAGAGTTGCCTCTGAGGAAAGCATTGAACATGCGATTTATATAACTGGTACACCTTTTGGTATTTTTTAATTTCCCCTCTGGATATTTACAATCGTCGTTTGCACTGTGAGAAGTGCAGACTCAGAAGCAAAGATACAAGATTTGCACTATACAAGCCTGCCTGTCAGTTTCTGGGCTGCCTGCTCTACTGACAGGTCTTTCTTGTTTTGCCCACTTGGAGTTTGGAAAACCTCACGGGGACTCAGGCCTCAACCCCCTTGCTTTTCCTGGGTAGAATAACTCTGTGTAAGACGATAAAACCAGAGTCCAGTAGCACCTTGAAGACCAACAAAGATTTATTCAAGGTGTGAGCTTTCGAGTGCAAGCTCTCTTCCTCAGACTATGAATTGACCAAGGTGGCCAGATTTTTGGGTATGCTTTTTCATGGTCAGTTCTTAGTCTGAGGAAGAGTGCTTGCACTCGAAAACTCACGCCCTGAATAAATTTTTGTTGGTCTTAAAGGTGCTCCAGGACTCTGATTTCATTGTGCTCCTTCTGGCCAACACGATTTGAGTTTCCCCTGCGCTTCTCTCAACGATTCCCCCCGACCAGCAATTGTCCCTAGCAAACAAGGCAGAGGGGAAAGGCCGCCGCCCAGGCCGCCTGAGGCCTCTCTGCTCCGTGGCCGCGGCTTCCCGCGCGGGCTGAGGGGCGGAGCAGGCCCCGGATGCACTTCTCCCGCAGGCCGCCCGGCGCAGCCGCCGAGCGCCCGCCGCTGCCCTTCCTTCACCCCGGGCGGGCCCAGCCGAGGCGAGCGAGGAGCGCGGAGCCGGGCGAAGGGCGCCGTCCCGCCTCCTGCGCCGAGCCATGTCGCTGGCGGCCGAAGCCTTCGTGACGCAAATGGCAGGTGAGGCCGAGGCAGGAGGGACACGGGCCAGGGCTGCGCGGAGGAGGCGGGCGGCGGTGGGGACGCAAGCCTCCCTCCTCCTCCTCCTCCTCCTCCTCCTCGCCGTCTCCCGGCTGAGTAGCCCGCAGGCTCTTCCCGTGGGAACCCAATCCCAAGCCAGCACGCCGTGCTTCTCCGTAGAGCCCTGCAGGGGTGGCCAAACTGGCTCTCCAGCAAGGGTCCATGGACAGTTGCCACGAGTCTCCATCAGCGTGGTCATTGCAGCCCATGGACACTTGCAGAGCTACTGTGTGGCCAGCCCTGACCGTAGTCTAACCTCTGTGGTTTCATTAATCGCTAACCCTCACGGTTTTATTCCCCCAGCGTTTTTGTGAAGTTGGATCCAGAGGACGGATTTGCCTTTCTAGCAAGGAATCGGCATACTGCATATTTAGGATGTTGGGATGCTGTTTAGTCATTGGCTACTAATTTACTTTCTCCTAATGCCTTTATTCCAGGGGTAGTCAAACTGCGGCCCTCCAGAGGTCCATGGACTACAATTCCCAGGAGCCCCTGCCAGCGTTTGCTGGCAGGGGCTCCTGGGAATTGTAGTCCATGGACCTCTGGAGGGCCGCAGTTTGACTACCCCTGCTTTATTCTGATGATCCCTGTTATGTTGTCTGAGGAAGCTTGTGTGCACCCGAAAGCGCACGCCTTGAATAAAGATTTGTTGGTCTTTCAGGTGCTGTTGCTCAGGTTTTGTTGGGCTACTTCAGACCAACAGGGCTACCCACTTGAACCCTGTGATTTGAGTGTCCCTAAATTACAGTGCCTTTGTGCAGGACAGCACTGTGGGCTGTGCGATGGAGACGTCCGCACAGAGCAGTGTTGGAGCAGCTGTCGGGACAAGAGGCTTCAGCCATTCTAAAAGCGGGTCATGTCTTTTTCTTTACAAAGCGATCCAGTTTATAGATGAGTGTCAGCCTTGCTGTCTGCCTGATAGGCCTTGGGATTGTGGTGAAGAAAGGAGGTGATGACTCTCAAAAGAACTGCTTTTGCTAGGAGTGTCTCAATCTTTTTGTTTATATTTTTTTGCAAGGGTAGGATTAGAAACGTTACGAAATGTAATACAGGATACAGAAAGGTGGTGTGAAGTCACAGCGGACTCGTGGTGACCTCAGGGCCTTGGAACAGCCGTGGCAAGAGATGGTTTGCCATTGCCTTCCTCTGTACTTAACTTCAGTTTTCCTTAGTGGCTTCCGATCCCAATACGACAGGTTCCAAGGGCTGAAAAGGTTGGGCTTGGCTGGGCTTTTAGGCTGCTTGCACAATTTCCAAACTCTGAGATGAATATAATTCCTCTCTTTGTCATTCTTCCTTACAGTAAATATAGCCTTTCTTGTGTTGACAGGCACTTTTAGGACCCACAGTGTTTTATTCAAGGTCTGAGGAAGTGTGTGTGCACACAAAAGGTCATAAAGGTAAAGGTATCCCCTGTGCAAGCACCGAGTCATGTCTGACCCTTGGGGTGACGCCCTCCAGCGTTTTCATGGCAGACTCAATACGGGGTGGTTTGCCAGTGCCTTCCCCAGTCATGACCGTTTACCCCCCAGCAAGCTGGGTACTCATTTTACCGACCTCGGAAGGATGGAAGGCTGAGTCAACCCTGAGCCAGCTGCTGGGATCGAACTCCCAACCTCATGGTCAGACAGCTTCAGACAGCATTTCTGCCGCTTACCACTCTGCGCCACAAGAGGCTCTTACAAAAGGTCATACCTTGTGTTAAATCTCTGGGTTCCCAGGTAGCCAAGTCTCCTGTGATTTCAATTAGCTTTTTATTGTGATCCCAGCATGATGTTACCAGAGGCAAAACTGAACTGAGTACCCCCTAAAAAAAACCCCAACTTATATACAGTAGCAAACAGTGGATCTTCCCGCTAAGGGTCAGTTTCAGCTTTTTGCTGACTGGATCTTGCAGAATCTAGCCTCGCATTCTGCAATTTCAGTGCAGGCTCTGATCCTGCCTGCAGAACCACAAACATAACACCTTGAATAAAAGTTTTCTGGTCTTAAAGGGACTCTAAATGTGTTTTCTTGCTTCAGACCAACACAACTCCCCACTTGAATCTAGCTCTTATTGTTTAACTGCTTCCTACAAAAATGAGTACCCTGCTTGCTGCTGGGGGGTAAAACGGTAATGACTGGGAAAGGCACTGGCAAGGCCACCCTGTATTGAGTCTGTCATGAAAACGCTGGAGGGCGTCACCCCAAGGGTCAGACACAACTCGGTGCTTGCACAGGGGATACCTTTACCTTACAAAAATGTAATTGGACAATTTGGGAACAGATGTTTGAATCCAGTGGTACCTTTAAGACCAGCAAAGTTTAATTCCGGGACACGAAAGCCAATATGCAGAATTAAACATTGCTGTTCCTAAAAGTGACGTTGGACTCAAACTTTGGTCTGTTGCTTCAGACCAACACCTGAATCTGTTTTGAATAGTTTATTATACCTATTTAGTGCATTCCTATCCCTCTTGCCTTTTCCAGTCCCCTGGGCCAGGAGCAGGGCCGAGGCAGGCATCTGCTGCTCCATCACCCCCTGCCCCCCCCCTGTTAACTTAAATTTTGAGTATTTACCTCTCTGGACTCCAGACACTACCATGTTTGACAGGCCTTGTCCAGCAGAGGTTTTTATGACCAGGGCCCCGCCCCTTTCCACCCCCTCCAGGCCCATCATTGGCCATTTTGGGAAGGGACTAACATAACCACATGTGGTTATATCACCCAATTAATTTTTAAAATAACTCCCTTCCAATGGGGAAACCCCTCGGGGACAGTCACGACACTCCAAGGATTCATGAAACCCCAGTTGAGAAAGCCTGTTCTAGGGGCACGATAAAATCAAGGTCCAGTAGCACCTTTAAGACCAACAAAGATTTATTCAAGGCGTGAGCTTTCGAGTGCAAGCGCTCTTCGTCAGACTAAGAACTGACCATCATGACAGTGGGAATATATAAGCAAAAGTTAATCCTGTTACATTAGTAAACTGTGTCACAACATCCAGATAGAGCCATATGATAATTCTTTGCTAAACCAGCCAATCAGACCCTTTGAATTCAGTTGTAGTTCACAAAAACATATATGAGAAATAAAACTGTCAATGCCAGCGATCAATGGCTTCCACCCCACCATTTACTGGTTCTAGGGGCATAAAATCTTAGTTTCCACATGTATAGAATATCAGGGCTGGTTTGCCCATATATATATTCCACATCAGGGGCAGTCAACCTGTGGTCCTCCAGATGTTCATGGACTACAATTCCCATGCGCCCCTGCCAGCAAATGCTGACACGGGCTCATGGGAATTGTAGTCCATGGACATCTGGAGGACCATAGGTTGACTACCACTGCTCCACATGATCGTTCTTTGGATGATCATAACATAGCCTGGTAGAGATCCTCTCTCCATGTGAATTGACTCACTGTTCTGGGGGGGGGGGGTGAGCATGCATGAGCATGCTGGCCATGTCACTCATGTGGAGGAAGTGGCCTTGCACACATACCCTCCCCATGATCAAGAACGCTGTTTTCAGAATGTTGCAGAATATTGCTGATCACAGGGAGGGGGTGTTCACGTGGCCACTTCCTGTATGCAGTCATGCTTTGCAGTTAACCAGGCAGTCACATGGAGGAAGGTGGGCTGGGCCAGGCCACACATGATGGGGTGTCTGGACTGGGCTAATGATTATCTTTCTAATAACAGTGTTTGAGTTACCATCAGGAAATGAGGATGTTTGTTTGTTCTGATTAACCTGGAATGAGAGTTTTTGTTCTGATTAATTTGGGATAGTGCATTCCCACATGCTACAGTCTACAAGTTATGAATGTGAAGAATATGTGCACAGTAATTTAATAATTCTGCCGATTAGTAACACATTTTGCGTATTACCCTGTGTTCACTGGTTATTAAAAGCTTCAGTTTACTTACAGTGCATTTCTAGGCAGAATTATGCCCTTTTAGTCTGTTGAATTTGAACAATGTAGTGACGCTTAAAATGGAATGGTTTATAATTCCTAGGCAAAGTTATGCCCTTTTCGTCAGTTGAATTTGAACAATGTAGTGTTGCTTAAAATGGAATGGTTTATAATTTTTTTCATACTGTTTATTATAATGGCTAAAAAGTACTTTTATTGTTTTACCTTACTTGGTTATCTTTTAGACCGTTTATGCACTGGGAACTTCACTGCCCCAGCCTCCATGCAGGTGCACAAATCAGGGACGGATGAGGTGTACCAGGCCAAATGCTCCTCCATGTGGGTGCAGGAAGAGGTGGGGCAACCTGCCATGACTAAAACTCCAGCCTGCAGCCTGGCATGAAACCTCCAGTGCATAAACGGTCTTACACATGCAATCCTGAAGAATGATCTATCTTTGTGGGTTGATTACCTTTTAATCAGTATCTCTAATGGAAATCCCACTGTTATACAAAATCTTGTTAACGTTTCTCCATATTTTGGATGAAAACTCATGTAAAAGACCATATTTGTTTGCCAGTTTAAATATTTTCAACCTAACAGAACCTTGTTGACGCACCTCCATATTTTGGATACAAACTTTTTAAAAAGAGCATATTTGTTAGCCCATATAAATATTCAACCCAGGTCAGATTCCAACAAATTCCTTCCTCTGAGGAATTCCAACAAATTCCTCCCTCTGTCTCCATGGGTGCAAAGTCCCAGAGATGCTAACTCATATACCATTAGAATGCCCCACATTTTCTCATTACCGACCCTCACTACTTTTTAAAAATAAAATTTTAATTTTAGGATAGAAATAGAAATAAAGGTCATCTCCCCCCCCCCCCCCCGCAAAAAAGAAACATCACCTTATTGCAATCTCCAGTTAGTCACCTAATCTAATACAAATCAGGAAAACTACTTATTAATATAGTCTAAATAATAGTACAAATGATCTTGAAACTCTTCAAGTGGTCTTCTGTTTACCAAGCTTGTTAGCTTGGCCATTTTACAAAGTTCTCCAGTTTTATCTAACCAATCTGTCATCTTGGGTAAGTCTGGTTGTTTCCACCGCTGAGCAATTAATATCCTCACCGCAGCTGTGGCATGGGAAAAATTATTTGGCACTCATTGGTAATTTTAAAACACTTAACAACACATAATCGGAATACATAGGACATTTGATGTCTGCCATCTTTTCTAGGTTGGCATGAATAGTAATCCAGTTTTTAAAAACTTTCTCACACCACCATCACACATGGTAAAAAGAACCAATTGTTTCATAACATCTCCAACATTTACTGTCATGATGAGTCGACATTCTACTAATTCCTTTAGATGTTACACACCATCTATAATAAGGTGACCAGATTGTCCCACTTCAATCTTGTCACCTTAATCTATAAAATATTTGATACCAATTTACCCTCTATGCTTGACATTTCATAAGTTTCACATTTCCCCCATAATTGTTCCCATTTATCAAGTGATACGTTGTGATTCAAATTTTGCATCCATTTAACCATGCGGTTTTTAATCTGCTCATGCTCAGTCTCAAATTTTAAAAACCTCTTATAGATTTGGCCTTGTGTATGAGGCCTACATTGTGTTACTATAATTTCAAAGTCAGTCCTTAACACCAATTGAAATTGCTGAACCTTTTAATTCAGATTTCAGCTTCGCTGTCATTTGAAGGTATTCAAACCAATTAATCGTTTTTCCTTCTTTTTTTAAGTTGCTTCCAGCTTTTAACACCCCCAACATTGGTTAATAAATCTTTGTCTCTTAAACAATCAGTCTTTTGCTGTTGAAGTTTATTCAAATAAGCTTCTGCTGGGAATTTCAGCATAAAGTTTCAGATTAAGGTGACCAGATTTTAACATTGGTAAAGCGGGACACCATTGACCCGGGGGGGGGGGGATTCTTGATTAAAAAATTGGTCTATATGGAGCAAGAAAAGGTTTCATAGAATGCATAGAATGCAAAAATAGTATTGTAATATATATATTTTTAATTTCAACATAAGTACAATTTGCCAGGTACCCCCAGATGTCCCTCCAAAACTGGGACAATCTGGTCACCTTATTTCAGATGCTTCAGCATGATTTAATGCCATACGAATGTTTATCTTAAAATGCTAATTTGGTGTAAAACTAATAAGCAGTGTTGCACTTAAACTCTAGTAAGGAATCTAACTTTCTCGTAGCTAAACTTACCTCACAGGTTTATTACCAAGATCTGAGGGAAAATGCCCATGTATATTGTCCTGTGATTCTTGAAGGAAGTATATGCTGGTGATACATTAAAAAGGGAATGCCGATACATATTCCTGCCATAGGCACCTCCGAGTTGCTACGACAGGAGAGAGACCGTTCCTTCATCATTGAAACCGAATGGAGCATTATTCGTTATCCACATAAACATTGTTCAAGAGTGGGAATAAATGAGTCTCTGAATAAGTGCCTCTTAAAAGTTATGGATTTATTCCCTGTCCTTCTATTTTCTTTAATACCAGATTCCTCATTATGTAGATGTGTGGCAGTGCAATTATAATTGAGAAACTTTTAATATCGGTCATAAAAATGAAATTTGATTGGCTAGTAATAGAAGGTCCTGCGCGCAAAAACAATCACTTTGTCATGCATTTCCAATTAACTGTAACTACCCTGGTCATATAACAGCTATAAAACAGCTATCTTGGCTACATGGGCACCTACACTGGCCTAGGATGATTGTACTCTTATTTTATTTTTCGGACCTGGTGGTAGGAGATTTTTCCTTGGCCAAAGTGCAGTAGATCATGACTCCTGGATAGATATTAACTGGGTGGTGGGGGGAGTCTTCTCTCCTCTCTGGAGAACGTGTACAGTCTCTGCCAGACTTAAGTGTTCTGTTTCCTCTTTGCTTGTTCATCTCTAGTACTTAATTCTTATTTATTTCTTATATATACTTCAGCACAAGGGTGAATTTTAATCTTCTAGAGCGTGACCCCCTCCACTTGTTAAATTGCATTTGTTTGAACATGCTGAGAGTAGTCTGGTGCTCTAATGCACTTGTGATTAATTAGAAAACGATGACCAAATCATTCACGAAGCGTTAAGAGGGGTATTCCTACCTCACAGTAGACTGGATGAAAACGGAATCATTCACACGGGTTTCTTTCCATGCAAATAGTACTATTCCAGTTCTGGATATGTGTAATAATGCTTGTCACACCCAGGGGACAATATATATTCCCCCCTCTCCCCTCACTGGGGACTATATCTGTTCCACTTAAGATTTCTGGTAAGGCCTTGGAGGAGGAGGGTGTCTCATGGCTTAAGTGCTACTCAGCGCTTAGCGCCCACTCAGAGTGGCTGTCCCACCTCTGACAGCCTTCTCCTCCAACTGGCTTGCCTGTCTGTCCAGCGGCCAACCAATCGCCTTCCTTCCCCCATCCCTGGCCACCCCCTCCTCCTCCCACTTCCCTCTGAGGCTCGGAGGCTGCAGATCCCTGCCACGTGAGAGCTGCCCCTGCCGGTGAGTTCCCTAACAGCTGCCTGCAGCCTTTCCAGGTCCTGGGGGGAGGGAGAGGCTGTCCACAGAGTTCTTCCACCCTACCTCCCTAATCAAACACCTGTTGTTTTCCTGAATGCAACGGGCAAGGTCCCTAGAATGAATATAATCCCATGCCTTTATTTCAAACTCATTATCACATAAAACAATGCCAAGATCTCTTTGAGGAAGACCCTCTGTTCTCCCATAGGCCTGCCTAAGGATTGATGATTAATTCTGTATGTATCGCAAATGAACCATCAGAGTAAAAAAAATGAATTTCCTTTCCCACTTGAAAGTCAGCATCTTGGTTTTCTGATGGTATGAGACTTTAATCTTTCTTACAGCAACAAGTCTTCTTAAGGGTTACCTGATAATCTTAGAGCAGGGAGTTTTTCAAAGCATCTCTTCATTTAAGTGAAAAAGAAAAGGAGGCTTGTAAGATGAGATAATGTTTGTCCTGTCTGATTTGGTATTTTGGTATGGGAGAAATCACTATAGCTTTAAAAATAGGCATTTTTCCAGCCAGAAATCAGACCCCTGCAGAGGATTACAAACATCAATATCTCTTTCTTGCACTTTGATCCAAGGGTATGATTAGAGTCTTAATAAATATGCAGGGCGGCACCCAAGCTGTTTTGAAGACGATTGATCCACCATTTCATCAGCTAACAAGGCAGGCAGAACAACAAGCATATAGGAGAGATTAAAACACTTAAGCTGACTGCTGGTCTTTTTGACAGGGGTGTGCTGCAAGTCAGGTCTGAAGTATAAGAGAGAGTACATATCCGGTTCATGCTGCGGAACATCTACAGCCACTGGTGTTTCATCTCTGGTCTGCTGAATTGGGGAGTGGGAAGCATATCATGAGAGATGCAGGCAGAAGTGCAGTCCTGATTCTGTGCTATAGAGCAGGGATAGTCAAACTGCAGCCCTCCAGATGTCCATGGACTACAATTCCCATGAGCCCCTGCCAGCATTTGGTGATTCCTCCAAATGCATTTGCTGCCTGTCTGTCCAGCGGCCAACTACCCCTGCTATAGAGTTTCCTGTACCTGTCCAGATGTGTCACAGGTTCTTGCCTTTTGGCGCCTGCTGTCAAGTTGCAGCTGACCTACAAGTGACCCTATAGGGCAGGAGTGGTCAGAACGTGGCTCTCCAGATGTCTGTGAACTACAGTTCCCATGAGCCCCCGCCAATGCATCATGCTGGCAGGGATTCATGCTAAATGTAGTCCATGGGTATCTGGAGAACCACAGGCCGGCCAGCCCTGCCATAGGGTTTTCAAGGCAAGAGACATTCAGAGCTGACTTGCTATTGCCCACTTCTGCGTAGCAACCTTGGACTTCAGAGTTGTGCGCTTCAGTGTCGATCGGCCGCCTCTGCGATTACCGAATCCTGAAGCGGCACATTGGAGACCAGCGCCGCAGTGTGGGGAGGAGAGGAGGGGCAGCGGCAGCGGTTAACTCAGGGGTAGCCAAACTGCAGCCCTCCAGATGTCCATGGGAATTGTAGCGAATGCTGGCAGGGGGCTCCTGGGAATTGTAGTCCATGGACATCTGGAGGGCTGCAGTTTGACTACCCCTGGGCTAACTGGTGTGCTGCCACCACCACCCCTCCTCTCTGCGCTGCAGTTCTGGCCGCCTCGGGCTTCGGTGATCGCCGAGGCGGCCAAACTGCGCCAAACAACACAACCCTACTGGACTTCCTTGCTGGTTTTGTATCCCAGTACTAGCCAGGGCTGGCCCTGCTTCCAGGATCTGACGAGATTGGACTAGCCTGGCCATCCATGTCAGGGCATCGTGGCCTTTAGCCTTCTTTATTCCAATGCATATACAATTAATCTGTATTTTTGTTGTTGTTATTAGCTGAATTCTAGATGCTTAGATAAAGATGGGCCAAACATGTTCAGGTCCAACCAGCTGACATTTGCACAGTCTAGATCAGGGATTCCCAACTGGGGGTCCGGGAACTGCAGAGATCTGTGAGCTCCAGTGGGGGTCCGCAGTTCTTCTCTCCTGCCTTTGAAAGAAGCAGTTAAAATTCTAAATGCAGGATGCTAAGCGACAGAACGAATTGTTCTGCCTGGGAGATCAAAGTATGGCTGATCTTTAAATTCTAGACTTAGCAAAGCTTAAAGGCTCCTGAGCTTCCAGAAGAGCCCGGCAGTGCAATGCTTTCCAAAGTTATTCCAGTCTAATCACATTGATTTCAGTTAATTTAGCCAGGATTGCACTGTGGTTTGCCCCTTCTAGGCATACCTTTGTTCTTACCTGCTGAAGTGTGTGTTCCATTGTAATGGAACCATTTGGCCAGGTTGAATCAATTTGGAAATGCAATCTAGCCACCCTTCGCAAGAGCAGGATATGACAGCAGTAGCTGCAGCTGTTTAGCTAGCTGTTTTGAAGTGCTTGGTGAAGGATCTCCAGGGCAGAGTCTGCACTTACTTTGTTTATCCCATTGTCAATCCTGTTAAATTCAGATCGCTTTGAACTCGGGTCTTCCTCCCCTTCCCCATTGAAACAGGAAAGTGTTCTGCATGTGGTGAGGGTAGTTCAGAAAGGGGGGGGAGCCAAGCCTCTTTCTTTCTTTTCTTGAAGGGGGGGGGAGAAGCCAAGCAGGGAGCCTCTTTCTTTTCTTGAAGGGGGGGGGGAGAAGCCAAGCAGGGAGCCTCTTTCTTTTCTTGAAGGGTGGGGGGGGGGGGGCAGAGAAGACAGAGAAAGGGAGAAAAAATCCAGGCAGAGAAGGGAGAAAAAATCCAGGACCGACACAAGTTGAGAGAAATTAGGTGCTTCTCCTTTAAGGCAAGCTTGTCACATGACCACCTGTGGCCAATCATGGGTCTTCTACCATGGAGGAGAGCCCAGATTCAAAACAGCCTTTAAATATTGAGCATTAAAAGCACTCTAAGATATTGCACAATAAAGGTAGGGTCACTCCGGATTAATCCTTCTTGCTGCAGAAGGAAATTTTATATCATCCCAAATCCAAACGGAAATCGCATTCTATGTAGAGGGCAGGAACTGAATCGATCTGGGGTTGGAATAAAAGCTCCGTGCAGTTTACACCCAGGTTTGGGAGCATGACATAGCCTCAAAACAAAGCAGAAAGGATCAGTTTTACCAGCTGCAGGGAGTATGAAAGTAAAAGCTGCCAGAAGAGATCCCTTTAAAACAACCCACCTCTAGAGTTGCCAGCTCAGGGTTTTAGGAGGCCTCCATCTTGAGGAAGGGAGAGACAATGCTCCAGAAGGGTCCCTCAAGTGATGATATCCTCTTATACCAAGGTTGAAGAAGGATCAGTTAGAGGAGGGGTGGTCAAACTGTGGCCCTCCAGATGTCCACGTACTGCAATTCCCATGATCCCCTGCCAGGGGCTCATGGGAATTGTAGTCCGTGGACATCTGGAGGGCCACAGTTTGACCACCCCTGAGTTAGAGAAATCAGAGAGGAAGTGGATAGAGATAATATTTTTCTACTTCATAACAAAAGTGACTTGGGCAGAGTCAAAGGAAGTCCCTAAACTAATAATTGATACAGAATTCATTGGCTGTAAACAACTCCTGGCTTAGAGAGCTTTACAAGTGGGTTAAACAAGGCCATGGAGGATGATGGGTCTTTCAGTGGCTAAATGGAATGTCCATGTTGAGAAGCATCATACAGCTGAATTCCAGATGTGGGGCGGGACAGAGGAGAAAGGTCGGCTTTGTTCCTTGCTTGTGAGCTTCCTGGAAACATCTGGATAACCACTGTTGGAAACCGTTGCTCAATTTCATAGACGCTTGGTCGAGGCTTTTCTTGCAGTTTCTGAGCAGCTTCTAGATCTCTTTATTGCAATCTTTGGACGCAGTCTCTCAGAACAGCAGCAGTTCTGCTTGTTGGCTTACTTGCTGGTACAGTTTGAGAGTGAGCTAAAGGCTAATGGAGTGGGGGTGTTGGCTGCCATCCCCCTGTGTAGCCTAGCTATTCCTCCTGCAGAGTGACAACTAAAGTCGAACGTCTGCAGTCAATCTTTCCCGTTTCTTTCCCCAGCATTTTTCTTCTGAAATCTCCCCTGCCTACTATGCTAATATGGTTAACAAGAACCCCTACAGGTGTATTCAGACCCATGTGCATATAAACAAACCAGCTTTAAATGCCTTGCTGACAGATACAGGCTTAAATCCAGCAGGGTATATCTGCATGAGAATTGGGATGGTACTTCTTAAGTGGATGGGAATGCTGATCTGCCACTGATTATGGGGGTGAATCTGAATTAGGCCATAATACCAACCAGATCAAACTTAAATGGACTTCAGGGAATGGTAGAGGACAGGAAGGCCTGGAGGATCATTGTCCATGGGGTCGCGATGGGTCGGACACGACTTCGCACATAACAACAACAACACCAACCAGATGTAATGATCATCAAATGCTATTTAGCACTAGGTTATCCAAACAACATTATCAAGCCAGGGTACTGGTCAAGACAGAAACTTTTAGGAGCCCTCAAGGAGAACTGAAGAATGGTTTATTCTTCGAACAGTCATATTGTCCAATTGAAGACTCAACTCCTTACAGGGGTGGCTGAGCTGTGGCACTCCAGATGTCCATGGATCTCTGGAGAACCACAGTTTGGCTACTCCTTCCCTGAGTATGATTCGTAAGCCTGCGAGATGCCATTCTGAATTCACCAGGCTGTTTTGAGTTGTATGCGGATTAAATTTTCCATCACAAGAATAGAACCTTCTTACCTTCTTCTTCAGTCACTGATCTCCATGAAATGCTGCTCCTGGGGTGAGGTGGGGATGAAGGAGCTCTGCAAAATGTGGGGGAGGTTGACAGAGGAAGAGCTTGCCAATTGAGTCAGGATCCAACCATTCCTTTTGTTCAAGTGGCTCTTTAGGGTTGAGAACCTTGCTCAGTTGTATGCAGAGTGGAAAAGAGGCATATAAAGTGATGTCAAAGGAAAATAGCATAAAGGAAGGAAAGGCTTTAGGCTGCAGAAATCTGTCTAACGCTTTCTCGGGTGTTTTCTTTTTTTTTTTGGCCTCCTATCTGCTAAATCAAGAGACTCTTGTGGCGCAGAGTGGTAAGGCAGCCGTCTGAAAGCTTTGCCCGTGAGGCTGGGAGTTCGATCCCAGCAGCCGGCTCAAGGTTGACTCAGCCTTCCATCCTTCCGAGGTCGGTAAAATGAGTACCCAGCTTGCTGGGGGATAAACGGTAATGATTGGGGAAGGCACTGGCAAACCACCCCGTATTGAGTCTGCCATGAAAACGCTAGAGGGCGTCACCCCAAGGGTCAGACATGACTCGGTGCTTGCACAGGGGATACCTTTACCTATCTGCTAAATCATAAATGCTAAGTTAGCATTCCTGTTAATATTATCACAGTGTAATAGTGACTTGTGTACAATTGAAGCCATTCCCTGGCCCCCACCTGGTGGAATGAGTTCCCTGAAGAGATCAGGGCCCTGCCTGAACTTCTGCAGGGACTGCAAAAGGGAGCTCGTCCACCAGGCATTTGCTTGAGTGCGACCAACCCAACCACACCCACTGGTTCCCCCTCAGACACCCCCTCCATGAGCTGAAGCAGACTGACCTCCCTGGGGGTTTTGTCTAAGTTGTCATTCAATTTGAAGCCACTGTTGGTTTATTGTTGATATCTTATTTATGACTGTGTTATATGTTTAGACTCTTCTATTGTATAAATAAATCTTTAACCGCTCCTGCGGAGCAGAATAAATAAAATAATAATAATAAACTCATGCCACATCCCTAGTGCCCTGAAACACACACACACCTCTTGCCTGGTGTTAGGTCTACTGCAAATTCAAAACACACTATATTGCCTACGCTTCATTTTTTTGGCTGTTGTGCAGTGGCCTATTTTAGTCTGGGGAAAAAAAGTTCTCTGTAAAAGTCATTTGTAAAAGCCATTTTGGGTTCTCATCAGGGAGAAAGACAGATGAGGAGAGAGATAGAGAGAGAGAGAGAGAGAGAGAGAGAGAATGGAAAATTCCATGGCCAGGAACAAGCAGGAGAAGGCTTTTCCAGCCTCCAGCCTCTCAAAGATGGAGACTTTTGAGCAATGGCTGCCAGTCCTGGAGTAAGAAACTCTTGGAGACATGGGATGGAGCCTGGGAAGGAGCTCAGCAGGAATATGATCCCATCCAGCCCACCATCTGAAGATCTTGTTGTCTTCAAGAAGCTAAGCCGAGTTGGCCCTGGTCAGCGCAGGGGAGGGAGACCACCAAGGAAGTCCAGGGTCGCTACTATCCCAAGGCAAGCAATGGCAAGCCACCTTGGTCCAAGGTCACCCAGCTGGCTGCATGTGGAGGAGCACAGAATCAAACCCAGCTCGCCAGATTAGAAGTCTGCACTCCTAACTACTACACCAAGCTGACTTATATACTGCTCCTCACTGTGAAGTCTCGGGGCGGTGCACACAGAACAGGAAGAAGAAAATACATCCAACATTGATAACCATTTCCAACCAATAAATAATATCATTGCAGGTAACCAATATTTTTCAAATTAACAGGAACAGCCTAACACGTGAAAGGGATGTTTTAGGAGTGGCAGGCTATAAACTGACTTGTAAATAAATGAATTCAATAAATGAGGCTAACACACTTTTTTCTCTCTCTGTTAAAGAAGAGACATTGAATCTCCACCTTAATGAACTTGTTTTCTTGACCCTTTCTGCTGTGCAGTATACAAGGTTCATTTTACAAGAGAGGTCTGAGTACATTTTGAAATCGATCGTGCCTTCATATAGGTATTTATGTTGGATGATGATGATGATGAGGCAGCTAATTCATTTATTCATTCTTTATTGATCTCTACTAATGGATGAGAGATCTTATAACTAAAGTTCCAAACACTGCAGGTTCACCAGAGTAATAAAGGGTTATGTGTAGCTAGCCCTTGTCCAGTTAAAAGTTTTTAAATATCAGCATTTTTTTAAAAACTAGAAAGATGGTTTAAACATTCCTGTTTTAAGCTCAGCTGTAGGCTTGCCCAGATGTCTTGTTTATAAAACAGGGAAGATTTTTTGGTTTTCTTCCGCTTACTGAAATGTTTAGGAGACTCTTCCAGCTGGTAAAGGAGGCTTGAATTTTAGTAAGTTTCCCCATGTTAACTGCATATCACAAATTTAGTTTTGAGAGGTTTCAGCTGCAGCAGGGAGAACCGTGATTAGGTCCTGCATTCCTGTGTGTATGTTTGAAATGACTGGATTATGCAGGTTTGTTTAAAAGTATAAATCTACTAGGCTAGCATCTATACACTTTGCACAGCTGATGAAGTGAGCTCTGACTTGCAAAACCTTATGCTGGAAGGCCCTGAGCCTTCGGGGAGGGCGGCATATAAACATAATAAAGAAATAAAATTTGTTTTTAAGGTGTCATTGGACTCCTGTTTCATTCTGCTGCTACAGACTTTTAATCTAGATTAGCCTTTGCAACTTTTTGACCATGGAGGAGCCCTTGAAATAATTTTTCAGGCTTTCAGGAACCCCGGAAACTATGTCAGCTGACCACTCCTCCCTGCCACGCCTTCTGGAAGTGACATGTTGCCAGAAGTGACATCGCCACCTGCATTAACAGGAAGGCACAAGGAGAGCTGTGGGGGAGAGACAGGAGGCGTTTTAAGGTGGGAGTAGGTGTGCAGGCTCTGCCCTCTCCTAGGCACAGAAGCCATGAGAAAATGAACTAACTCACGTTGGGGGGGGGGGGGGAGAGGAGGGGAGGCAATGGAAGGAGCCACTTCCTTAGCTTGTGGCTGTCCTTTAAGGCAGGAGGGGAAAGCTGTGGGCCCCCGCTGGAGCTCCCCTAGATCCCTGGGGCTTCCAGACCCCTGGTTGGAAATCCCTGATCTAGATTGTCCAAATGTTGGTTGGTTGGACATAATGACTTCAATATGTTTTCCCCAACTTTATTCAAACCTGTGGAAACTCTAGAATTCTTGAGCTTGTTGGTTCATGCTGTTTGTTGCATGTTTAAATGGATTTTATAATGTATTTTACTTTTAAGAAGAAGGTTGGTTATTATATGCCGCTTTTCCCTACCCGAAGGAGGCTCAATGCGGCTTACAGTCGCCTTCCCTTTCCTCTCCCCACAACAGACACTCTGTGGGGTGGGTGAGGCTGAGAGAGCCCTGATATTACTGCTCAGTCAGAACAGCTTTATCAGTGCCGTGGCGAGCCCAAGGTCACCCAGCTGGATGCATGTGGGGGAACGCAGAATCGAACCCGGCATGCCAGATTAGAAGTCCGCACTCCTAACCACTACACCAAACTGTCTCTCAGTTTATTGTTTCATCTCATTGGTTTTTATTCTGATTTTATGGTTGTTACCCGCCTTGGGTCAATAGAGGCTCGGAAGAAAGGCGGGTCTATAAATATTTTAAGGAGAGAAGATGAGAAAGAGCACTTAGCCACCAGCCACCACTGTTCTGCGAGACCTCTGTGACCAAAATAAGTGGGACCACTGCAGCAGTTCCTTAAATGCTCTCCAAGATTTGCAGCTGAACCATCAACTCTTCATGGTCTGCGATATCTTAACAGCAGGAGCCAAATGATATTTACTTAGAAATAAATACCGAGTTCAGTGGAACGTCCTTCTTTTAAATAGAGCCACGGTTTATAGCAGCAGGAATGTCCAGCTGGGTTAATAGAGTATAATTTCCCCAATCAATCTCTAAGGAGTAATATCTTCCAAGGATACAACTGTAGCTCATTCCAGTACCAAGGTCATAAATTAAGCGAGCGAGAGTCTAGTTTAGGAAGGCAGACCTTGCTGGAACTTGAGTATCACTACCTAAAACGAACCTTTCGCAGCCAAGGGAAAATTGGACATAAACGTTTTGGAAGCAGTGCCCAAGATTTACCTTTCGGGTTGTTCATGCTTAAGCCTACTTGAATGAGATGTTAAGAATTCTGATTGGCATTTCGCCAAATAATGAACTACCATTGGTCCAACTAGTTGGTTGGCACTTTCTTTCCACTTTTATTTAGTTACTGATTTGATGTTTTTTATATTTCCCTTCCTGATAGACTGGCTCTGTATATATGTATATGCTATATGTATATAGCATATACATATGCAGAGAGTTAAACACATTAAAATTAAAACAGTTAAAACACACAGACACAGAAATACAGAGACTCCCTTTCCTTCTCCCTCAGTTTCCCCCTTACCTGTTGGCTTCCCAACCTCTTCTCTGCTTCCTCTCCCCTCTCTCACTCACAAAGACACAGAGAGAGAGACTTCCCCTTCCTCCTCCCGTTTCTCCCTTTATCTGTGGGTTTCCTAACCTCCCTCCCTCCAAGCAAGGAAGCATGGACGCGCACACACTCCCTCCCTCCCTTCCCCTCTCCTGCTTACCTGCTCCGCTGCTGCCTCGACCCCTGCAGGTCATGCATGCACGCGCACACGTACGCACGTGTGTGCATGCTTGCACACATGTGAGTACTCATGCACGTGCATGAACGCACGAGTATGTGTGCATGCACTCCCTCCCTCCCTTTCCCCCTTTCACTTACCTGGTCTTCCTCCAGAGAGCAAGTTTGGTGTAGTGGTTAGGAGTGCGGACTTCTGATCTGGCATGCCGGGTTCGATTCTGCACTCCCCGACATGCAGCCAGCTGGGTGACCTTGGGCTTGCCATGGCACCGATAAAACTGTTCTGACACAGCAGTAATATCGGGGCTCTCTCAGCCACACCCACCTCACAGGATGTCTGTTGTGGGGAGAGGAAAGGGAAAGTGACTGTAAGCTGCCTCCTTTGGGTAGAGAAAAGCAGCATATAAGAACCAACTCTTCTTCTTCTGCCTCAGCCCTGCAGGTTGCACAGCAGCTGCCCAAGGACCAGTGCAGTTGCTTCAAACGCCTTGGGTGTGGCCCTTTGCATTTCACGCAGAGGCTGCCTCGGCCCCTGGGGCCAGTGCAGCTGCTGCCTTGGCTTCAGGGGCGGTGCAGCCACCGCCTCAGCCCCAGAGGGTTGCACAACAGCTACCCAGGTCCCAGGGTCCAGCACAGCTGCTGGCTGAGACCACCATCTTCTGGCGTGCTTCTTGATGGACATCATGTCCGTCTACATTTCCGTTTGACAAGGTACACCAGAAGATGTGTCCAACATCAAAAAGCACAATACTAAGTAGCATTTATTATATATCCTATATATTATCCTTATCCATTGTTCCTCTTAATATTTGTGAAACAGCCCCGGGGGTGGATTGTGTCCTGGCTGAATGATTTGGAATAGGGCCAATCAGGGTGCAGGCAGCAAAGCTGGCTATACCCTAATTGGCCCTCTCTCTCCAGCTCCCACCCTCCTTCCATGGACGCAAGCGAGTCCTGATTACCTGCTATGGCTTCTTCTGGGAGGGTGGGAGACAGCCAGACAGAGACAAACTGTAAACGAGCCCCAAACTGCAAACGACCCTTACTTCCCTGCTATGAAGGAGCTCTGATTACCTCCTATGGCTCCTGCTGCGCCTGCTGGTGTCCTCTGGGTCCTAGTGCCTATTGCATTCCTGGTTGCAATGGGCTTTCTTGCTAGTATAATATATTCTGTAAATAGAGTACATTTTATTCTAACAAATCGGTAGAGGCAAATGTAATGCAGACATCAAATCCCATCTCAGGAAAATATGACCTTTTCAAGAGGATTCCGATGCTTGCCTCTTCATACTGAGAATGGCATGACTTGGTTTCTAAGACATTAGACACAAGCCCCTTTTCTTCCCTTTCAATTTCTTCCTACCGGTCTGAGCGTGACTGAGGTGAGATGGACGAATAATATCTAAAGACCAAAAGAATCCAGTTGCCGATGAATAAACTTGGTTTATCTTCATTATTAGACAAATGATAAATTTGTGAGGAGTTATTATAGCATTAATCAACTTGATGGATTGGAAATATGACAGAACTGAAGCAGCGTGTAATATTAGTACCTATTATTCTACAAATTATGCCTTCACCTATTGTTCACAAGGGTAGAGTCATGCTATACATTAGAAAATGCATGCTCTTTTCCTCTCCCTTGTTAAAGACACATCTCTTTATAGATTCCTCCTTCTGATCCTTACTGATTCCAGATATTCCTCTCAAACTGAGGTTCAGGGAGACATGAATAATATGGCTATATTTTATTTATGTGTCATTTGGGATTGCAGTTTTCAGGTGTTCAGATTTTATATCCCAAGGTTCAAGTTCAGCAACAAAAGCAACCCCTTCCTGGCAGAACACAATGAAGTTCTATTGCATTCTCTGATATTTCCCCTCCTTTCCCAAACTTTATTCTGACCCTTAAAGGCCACATAGTCTTCAAATGCTTTTGAAAGCACTGATCATTTAATTTTTTTCCTATTTTTGGTATCAAGCAGTATTCTTTTATACAAGGTAGATCTTATTTTCTGTGTCTTAATGTAGATTACAAGCCATTCATTTGTATATTTTCTTGGGGTTTTTAGTGTGACCCGCCACAAGCCAGCTTGCTACGAATGGCGGGCTAGAAATTGAAACATAAATAAATAAATTTAACAGTAAGGGTTGCCCCCACCTATAGCTTTCCCCCTGCTCTCCCCATAACTGTTGCCATTGCATTTTGGGCTTCCACAAACCACCCTGTATTGAGTCTGCCAAGAAAACGCTGGAAGGCGTCACCGCAAGGGTCAGACATGACTCGGTGCTTGCACAGGGGATACCTTTACCTTTACCTTATGGCAACATGATGCAGTTTCTTACACTCCAGGTTTTCTCCAGTTTGACCTCTTCAGTTACCCCAAGCTGTTTTGTGTAGTGCAGGGGTAGTCAAACTGCGGCCCTCCAGATGTCCATGGACTACAATTCCCAGGAGCCCCCTGCCAGCAAACGCTGGCAGGGGGCTCTTGGGAATTGTAGTCCATGGACATCTGGAGGGCCGCAGTTTGACTATCCCTGGTGTAGTGGTTGGTGTAGTGGTTAGGTGCGCGGACTTCTGATCTGGCGAGACGGGTTTGGTTCCATGCTCCCCCGCATGCAGCCAACTGGGTGATCTTGGGCTTGCCACAGCACTGAGAAAGCTGTCCTCTCTCAGCCTCACCTACCTCACCGGGTGCCTGTTGTGGAAAGAGGAAAGGGAAGGCATTGTAAGCTGCATTGTGATTCCTCCTGGTAAAGCGGCATATAAGAACCAATTCTTCTTTTTCATCGTCTTTGTCTTCTTCGTCTCCTCCCCCCAAAGCACATTTGACAGAGGTGTGGGTGGGAAAGTGTATTTCCATGCTCACATCATTTCGCCTAGCACCCAGTTAAAAAGTTGAGAAAGGCTATTGTACACTGACCAAGTAATCTACTACACAGTTATTTCATAGTAAAACGAATGGAAAGATTCATAATTTTCATCTTTCTCAAAATCCTTAATAAGCTTTCACGGATTTTTCTCGCTGAGTCAATTATCTTATCTGTGATAATGCAAGCTGTTACGCAGTTCTGTTTGTGACATTAGCTACCGTATATTAATGTTGCCTTTCTTCTACCTCAAAAAAATTAAGAATATGCCTAGAAGGTATTACTTCAGGGCTCAAACTTTCATTTTAAAGTAATAAAACATTGTAATGGAGGGGAAAAAAAGGTTTTTGTTATGACAGTTGGATATGATTAGTTTTTCCATGAGGTGTACATATGTGTGTGTATATATTTTACTTGTGTATACAAGCTTTACTGACCCATTCAACTTCTAAAAAAAACCCAACCCCAACCAATTTGTTTTTTCCTTCAGCAGAAGGCATAATTAAAGGGCTATGCAGGCTTTTTGTTATTGTTCTGGTTCCAAAATCATGCCGAAAACAATGTTTCTTAATCTCGTCCGGACTAATCGAGCAGCTGCAATGAAAACAGTCGCTGTGGTCATTGCATTGAGTAAGTCATCTTAAATCGAGTGGCATCTTAATTTTACTTGTTGCCAGCTAATTTGTGTTCAAATCAGTTTGCAATCTCAGCCTTAAGATCAGTGTGTCTTTTAACTGCAAGTTGCGAATATACTGTGAGTGGCTGTGCCAGACTTATTCGGGGTTTTATCTTTATGCCATGAGTGATGAATCAGATACAAATTCCTATAATGAAGGTCCTTTTGGTCCTTTAATTAATCTCTTAATGAGTCTGTGCTTATAACGTAGAATAGAAATATTTCCTCGGGCGTTCTACTAGAACCAAGTTTACTGACTAAGCACCTCTGGGAATTAAAATCCAAGAAAAAGGCCCATGTAAAACTTCTGCTTGTATTACCCAAAACAAATAAACTGTACACAGTCTGGTGGATAAATATCATGTGTATAAAATATTAAATCTGCAGATCCTCAACTAGTTTCAAATCTTACTCATATTTATACATAGAGCTGGTTGATTTGCTTCCTTTATAGCCTGCCTTTATAATGGAATCTCAATTTATAAAAAGAGTTTAGTTAGACAAGAGGATCTCCAATAAACAATGCAGTAGGATTAGGATTGGTTTTTTGGGGGGGCCATCAAGTCTATGGTGACCTTGTAGGTTTTTCAAGGTAAGAGACATTCAGAGGTGGCTTGCCATTGTCTACCTCTGTGTAGCAACCCTGGAATTCCTTGGTGGGTTCCCATCTACATACTAACAAGGGCCAACCCCGCTTAGCTTCTGTGAGCTGCTTCCAGGAGTGATAGGTAATAAAACAAATAACAACAACAACAACAACAACATGGTAGAGTATCTCAGGTGTCATTTTGCCCCTCTGGGATTCTCGCTGTGACATCACTTCTGGGAGATTTGGGTTTGGGACTTGGTATTGTCAAGTGGGATTGGGTATGGGGTAGGGGCCAGGATTCTGGGCATTTATAGATTCTAGTTTGTATTTTATATGCTTTTATATATTGTATGCTTTTTATTGTTGTTAGCTGCCGCGAGATAGCAGGCTGGGAGTGGCAGCATACAAATAAATAATAAATTGTTTGTTTTATGTTTCGCTCATAAGTTCCATGTAAACCGCCCTGAGCCTCCAGGGAGGGCGGTATATAAAATAAATAAATAAATAAATAAATATTATTAAATCTTTAGTTAGCTGCAGAGCATATCATCAGGATGTCGGCCTCTCCAAGGAAATGCAAACTTTGGTTTCTGTCTCAGTACTGATTTGGGACGCCTCCAGCCATTACACCTTCTGAATTAGTTTGTCCTTCAATTCTTTCCACAATCTTTATTTTCCAAGCAGACGGAACCCTCAGTCACCTTTTCTCCCCCAGAGTAGAGCAGTAGCTACCACTTTTCTGCCTTCCCAGAGAGTCAGTGGGGTGTAGTGGTTAAGAGCGGTGGCTTCAAAGCTGTGGGGAGAATTCAGGTTGTCATATCACCCTATAAACATTTAAGAAATTTAAAAAATATATCAAAAAATTAAATCCCACCCATCCAGGAAACCCTCCCAGGACTGCCAATAAACCCCAGGGTTTTATGAAACCCTGCTTGACAAAGCTTGAGCTAGGCTGTGGTATTCACCCCACTCCATTGGACCTGGTTGTTGCAGATCAGAGGAAACTAGATTGTCCTCTCTGGTTCTCAAGTTTAGTGCAGATTTTCATACCCCTGCAGGCTTTATCTTGAAGACCTGGAGTCGAAGCTTTTAATATTATTTCGACAAAGGTGCAGCTGTCCACTAGGGGTGACATCAGAAGGCAAAATGCGTTCCAAATTCCAAAAGTTTAGCTAGATGATTTTTTGTTACATGTTCAGTCAAGCTGGCTTAGAAACATTAAAAGTTGATGGAGCAGATTTTTCATTTGTCTGGTGGCTTTGTAACCCTATTAAAGAAATACGCTATCTGGTTCCAAGATCTCGCTTAACTCAGGTATTTGAAGTATTGTGTGAGTTTATTCTGTGTTTATTAGCAACAGCCGTAATAAATTATGTTGAACGCAGGAGAAAATATATAGACATCTCCAGTTTTGTTCCATTGGTATTGTAGCAACTGGGGCATAATTACCATGCATAAATTTGCTGTGAGACTGGAATGCAGGCACCTGAGCAAACTGGTTTATGCATGCACCGGGTTCTATGCTGGATTCAAATTGGGGTTTAAATGACCAGTTGGTGAAGGGGAGAGGTAGAATCTAGCTTATCTTGGCACTCGCCTTCAAACATCACAGTGAACTGGAATGATTCAAGTCCTCTCAAACCTGGAAGCCTTCCTTTGTACTTCATGATGTGAAGGGAGAGGGAGGGAGCAAGGTAAGCATGCAAGCGCATTCATAATAAGTTGCGTTCATACCTAAGGCACACAAGCTGTGGTTTATTGTGGTGCCTGAATGCAACCTGCTGGTTTTTGGAAGGCAGTCAGCAATATGGTCAAACTGTAGTAGTTCTAAGAACTTGTGAAGTAGCTTGGGTTTCTTGAAAGTTTTGGTAGTTTTCCTTTGCTAGAAAGCTTGCTATTTATGTGAAGATGGCAGGAAATTGCCTTTTAGTCCAATTTCAAATGGTAGTATCTTTGAATGTTTGTAGCAAATCCTCTATTCCACGGAATACAGTCCTCTAAGGAGGTTGGTGACCAATATATAGGCTATTTTCTGTTATTTGGTAGGTATAAAAACTGACAATTTGGATATTGAATTTTTATTCAATTCCTTTTGGGGGGGGGAGCATTTAAAGTGGCGTCACACTATGGATTGGGGATATTTTTTTCAGTTATACAGTCTCGTGTCCAGTCAAAAAACCAAAACAAGGCAACTTTTCTTAGAAGGATCCTCCGTATCTGATAGGCTCAGCCCCATTTTACGTGGGGTGGTGGTCAGAGGGGACAGTGGATGGCCATATGGACAGCTTTCTCAAGCGTGATGCTTTGACTGAGGAGTTCTTCCCTCACAACTGCTCACCTGGCACCAAGATGGTTCAGCTTTTGGTGTCAAGTGAAGTTATATTTTGTTTATTAAGCCTTTATTTATAATAATTAAATGCTGTCAGGTAGCAACAGAATAATGGTCCTCAAGGCAAGAGATGAGCGGAGGTGGTTTGCCATTGCCTTAATTTAAACCTTTAATAGGTCTTTATTTAGAGCAGGACTGGCCAAACTGTGGCTCTCCAGATGTCCATGGACTACAATTCCCATGAGCTGGCAGGGGCTCATGGGAATTGTAGTCGAGGGACATCTGGAGAGCCACAGTCTTGACACCCCTGATTTTAAAGGGTTTTTTTTTTGAGGGGAGGGAATTATTTGGCGATTTAGTGTTTTTTTTTAATACAATGGTTTAAAAACAACACACTCGGTTTTATGTTTAAATTCATGTTTTTCTGATATTTTTCTGTTGTAAACTGCCTTGGAGAAATGGAGTGAGCGGCAATAAATTAATAAATAAACAAAGCGGACAGGCTAGAGAATAATACATTGTTGTATGTGTTTATAAAGCAAAATGAAGAAATCCGCGATAATGGATAACAGGCTGATAACCATTTGACAGGTGTGAGATTTGATATGCGTTTATATCAGAGCTGCGCCGTGGTAATAATCTTGGCTGGGGTTAGGAAGGGGCTGCTTCTTGTTTCCTCATCTGTCTGCGCGTTTTCTGGCATGAGGAGAGAAGCGGGTGATTTGTGAGAGAGTTTATAAAGTGCAGAGGAGGGGGTGGGGAGGGCCCTTTATAGATCCCAGCAGATAGAATTCTGGTGTGAAATAATGACTAATGCTCATTTTGGCCGCTTCTTGAAATTCTGAATTAATCAATGTTTGTGTTGTTTTGTTTTCCGTCAGCAGCTGCAGAACCCTGGCCTGAAAATGCTGCGTTGTATCAGCCACTGAAAGGTGAGGACTTACATTTTCCTGCCATTAACAGTGGCTTCACTAAACATAGGTAAAGGTATCCCCTGTGCAAGCACCGAGTCATGTCTGACCCTTGGGGTGACGCCCTCCAGCGTTTTCATAACAGACTCAATACGGGGTGGTTTGCCAGTGCCTTCCCCAGTCATGACCGTTTACCCCCCAGCAGCAAGCTGGGTACTCATTTTACTGACCTCGGAAGGATGGAAGGCTGAGTCAACCTTGAGCCGGCTGCTGGGATCGAACTCGCAACCTCATGGACATCGCTTCAGACAGCATTTCTGCTGCTTACAGCCCTGTAATTAACTGGGGATCGGCGGGCTGGGGGAGATCTTCTTAAGAAGGGAATCCTTTGTGGTGTTTGGTCAGAGGTGTCCCCCGCAGCTCGATTAATTAATTAATTAATTAATTTACTAAACTTGTATCTGCCAATATAAGCCGGCTCTTCATGGCCCATAAGGTCCTTGGTTTATTATTGACTCATTATCTCAGCCGCTGGTAGGCAGTGTAAAATGATGTGGTTTGCAGGGCCAGTTGGCAGATTTACTGCGCCAATAGCTGAGGCAGCAGATTTTTGAAGTCTCATGGTAAAGTGGGCTCTCGGTAAAAAAGAAAAAAAAAAAAAAAAGGAACTGTTAAAATGTATCGTCTAGGATGGTTCAGGCTCCCTTTAGCAGCTCTTCATATATCATCAGATCACATTATGGCCCCCATTTGGGGCTCAGCAGCCTGCTACAGTTGTCAGAGGACTGCAAAGTAATGAAGACTAATAGGTAGCAGCCCTAGTCTTCTAAGCATGGAATTTTTATTGCTGCCTTCTTGTCATCTTTCTTTTGTGTGGCAGACCTAGACACAGTGTGCAATATTAACTGCAAGCTGGGGTTTTTTTTTTATATAGGTTTCAGAATGCTTTTACTTTTTAGCAAGAGGAATTATGAAGTTGCTGTTTTTATTTCTATTAGGAAATGAATAATGGCCCCTTTGTCCTTAAAGGGGCTGGGATTTTTTTTGTTTTGTTTTGTTTTCGAAATGGAGAAGGAATTTTTAAAAATTCTTAGCCCGATAGAATAAATGGCAGGGCTGATCTCGAAAAGAATATTTCTGGGACTTTGCGGCATGTGGACCACAGGCTTTTAGAAGCCGCATTAATGTAATGAGGCATGTGATTAGTGTTAAGAGTAGTTTTTCTCCTTATGTTTGTACACCATTTATTTTTGTGCCCCTCTTGAGCAGCAATTATCTGTCTCGAAAGAGCTGCTGCTTCTCGTAATTGTGTCTTGAAACTTCTTTCTTTCTTTTTTAAACAGAGGAGCAGATTTTACTTTCTGACAATGCAGCCTGTCTTGCTGTTCAGGTAAAAAATATATATTTTGTGCTTGGAAGATGTTGACTTTTATGCCCTAGATCAAGGGTAGTCAAACTGCGGCCCTCCAGATGTCCACAGACTACAATTCCCAGGAGCCCCTGCCAGCATTCGCTGGCAGGGGCTCGTGGGAATTGTAGTCCGTGGACATCTGGAGGGCCACAATTTGACTACCCCTGCCCTAGATCAAGGGTGGCCAAACTGTGGCTTTCCAGATGTCCATGGACTGCAATTCCCATAAGCCCCTGCCAGAATGTGCAGGCAGGAGCTCATGGGAATTGTAGTCCGTGGACATCTGGAGGGCCACAATTTGACTACCCCTGCCCTAGATCAAGGGTGGCCAAACTGTGGCTTTCCAGATGTCCATGGACTGCAATTCCCATAAGCCCCTGCCAGAATGTGCAGGCAGGAGCTCATGGGAATTGTAGTCCATGGACACCTGGAGAGTTACAATTTGGCAACTCCTGCCCTAGCAGATTTGAAGTCCCATTCATTTATGCATGCCCTGTTGAAATAACTAGTGTTTTTTCTTATGTTCCTCCAGAAGCTCAGTTGGGGGTGTTGTACTGATATTGCTCCTGTTGAGTGGAATCCAGCTAAATAAATAAATATAAGAAACCCAAAATATTTCTTAGAATTTTTTTCTACCTTAGGCTTTACCTCTGACTGTGTGGGGTTAATCACCTACAATATGCTTCTTTAAAGAGCACCAGAAGGGATGAGGTAGGCCTCTGACAACCTTGGGTCTAACACAGTACAAGTTCTGTTTTTTAATCCAGAACCCTGTAAACACTGGAGCACACATGCATGATTCCCATATATTTCTCATTTATTTTCATGACTGGCAGGACTGGTAAACTTTGTGTATGGGGATGCAGGCAATTGGAGGCATCCTTCCATTCATTGGAATACTTTGTGCATAGTAAAGCTACATTGATGGACATACTGCAACCATTTGGAACTTTCTGTCCATCTTGGTTTTCCAGACAACAGCATTTTGGGGGGGGGGGGAGCACCCACACAACATCCTTGTCCGGTAGTCACTTTTCAGGCAACCACGTTCTCAGTTTGTTCTTTCTTGAACTTGATTTGATATGACTTTCTTGACACACTGTAATCATGCCTGCCACCATGTCATCTGAACAGGAAGGTCTGAAAGGCACCTTTCCCCTTATGCCTCCACAGTGAAAAGGTCTAGAGATGTACTGATTAAAAGTCAAATTCTTGTGTGGTGTGATAGGGGGAAGAGTGAAAGGAAAACTGTGGACGATGGATAAAAGTGTACACACAATTCCCATATGGATGCTCAGTTGCCAGTGGGAACGCCTGTTAATTTGCAGCTGTGATAAGGAAACAGGGGATCTCTGCCATGTGGAAGCGCTAGGCAGTAATTAGGCAGGAAGTTGCCTCTGTCTGTAATTGGTTACTGAGCAGTGCGCAGCTAACACATTGCAAATGAGGTGGGGGTTCCTATCTGATGTGCTGCTGTAGTCGCCACATAAATAATATTTATATTATACTTTTATGTATACAGATTTATACTGCCCTCTGGTAGTTAGCAGAGAAGAACTCACTATCACTGATGCTATTTCCACAGTAACTAAAAGTTGATTAGGAAACATGTTTCATCCATAAACCTGTACTGAAACAAAGAGAAAATCTTGTTTATTGTTGTCTTCAAATTCAAGCTAGTTGTATGGTTTTTGAAGAGACACTCTTGAATGTAATGTTGTGTTCCTTGATGTTTGTTGTTGCCAATGCTTATTATAGTAAGATAGGGAGGAGAAAGGATGATGGAAGCTAATTGGATAAAGGAGCAAAAACTTGGGCAAAATTAGACCGAGTTTTTTAAAAAATATGACATTACCGTTTGTATCATTCTATAGTGAACTCACAAGTTTACATCTGTTATAAAACAGTGACCTCTCCCAGTATGCCCTGGACTAAAAGAGATGCGCCTGGCCTGAGGTGACCAGATTTTAACATCAGTAAAGCGGGACACCATTGACTGGGGGGGGGGGGGGTCTTGATTAAGAATTTGGTCTATATGGAGCAACAAAAATTTTCATAGAACACATAGAACGCAAAAGTAGTATTGTAATATATATATATATATATATATATATATATATATATATATATATATGTGTGTGTGTGTGTGTGTGTGTGTGTGTGTGTGTGTGTGTGTGTGTGTGTGTGTGTGTGTGTGTATGTGTTTAATTTCAACATAAGTACAATTTGCCAGGTACTCCCAGATGTCCCTCCAAAAGTGGGACAATCTGTCCTCAACCAGAGACGGTGCCTTTTCAGCCATGGCCCCAGCCTGGTAGAATATGTTGCGCTGAGATCCTGGCCATGACGCAACTACCAGAGTCCTACAGGGCCTGCAAAATGGCACTATTCCACCAGGCATGTGGTTGAGGCCAGAGCAAGCAACAAAATCAATGGATCTCTTGCTCCTACCAGAACATGTATAAAAGAACGGTAAGGTCCAACACTGTGAAAGAAAACACAGTTTAGCAGAAGAGATCAAAATGAAAAAGTACTGTTGGAGTGAATACAAAGTTGATGAGACAGGGGATAAACAAGCATTTAACAACCAGAGCCAGTTTAGAGGTCATAGAGAGAGTAATCCTAAACCAGTCTTCTCTGAAGTAAGTCTCAGCAATTGTAGTGGTTAGAGCAGCCTTGTTCAACTTTTTGACTGTGGAGGTGCCACTAGAATATTTTTCAGGCCACAAGGTACCAGGAAGTGATGTCTGCTGGCCAGGCCTCCTTGCCACTCCCTCCAGAAGGCGCCTCAGCTGGCAGAGGTTTAAATGTCCAGAGTCCCTCCCCTTCCCACATATTCTAGGCCCATTATTGGCCACCCTGGGAAGGAGCGGGTCAGGTTTTTTATATAAAAATATTCATCTTCACTTGGAGCTAGAAATGGCAGGCACAGGGTAGGAGGGTTCTCCTTAGCCGCCATTTTGAACCCCTCCATGCTACTGAGGGGCCTTCGGGGTACCATACCATGTGGCTGGGAAGCCCTGGCTTTGAGTGTTGGATTAGGATACCCAGCTCTGAGTTGCCACTCCTGCCATTGAAGCCTAACCATTTTTTACGGGATTATAGCGAGGATAAAATAAAATGGGAGAAGGGAGAATTGGTGTAAGCTACTTTGGCTCCCCACTGGGGAGAGAAGTGGGGTATAAAAAATAAACGCATTTGAATTTGAAACAGGCTCATTAGAAAATCGGAAAGACAAATGGGTGTATAATGTTAAGCAATGAGGATGCAGTTGTTAATTTTTTTAAAGAACCAAAGAACCAAATTCTACAAGAAACAATGCAATCCTAAAAATGCTCAAAGAAACTGTTGTTGTGTAAAAATAGAGGCCATTAACTTTTGTTGTTACGTTTTGAATTAAGAAGGCATTGTAAATAAAAAGAAATGAAAAGGCTAAATAAAACATTAGAGACAAAACAATTAAGACGAAACATTAGAATAAATGTACGAGATCAGAAGTGTGTAATTTTAAAAAGTTAAATAATATGGATGGATGAAGAAACAATGAAAATAAAAGTATTTAGAGAAAAATAACCTGTTGCCATAGTAAACGGTTACACACAATACATATATTAACTTTTTTAACAGGTTTTCAACTTTTAAGAGTACAGTGAGAAAAATGTGAGTTGCAGGATTGTGGAGCACCTACTCATGCATACAGATGCCTATGCATAATGTTGTGGGTAATATTAATCCATAACATTTCCATAGGATTCTACTTCTAATTAATAATTGTGATGCTGTGTGTGAGGACAATACTACACTGTTTTGGTAGGTGAATTAATTAATTCATTCATTTATTCATTCATTATCACATTTATATCCCACCATTCCCACTGATGTGGCTTGTGGTGGGTAACAATAGACAACCCACAAAAATCTTAATAAAACAATGATAAAATCTGGTTAACCCACTCCCTGGCAACAAAAGATTCTGCCCTGTACTATAGATTCTGAGATACAGTGCCTCGCAGGATAATTCCAGGGGCGCCTGATGATCTGGCCAGCCAGCAAGGGGCCCAGATCTTACCATCGTGACCTCAGCCAAAGACCTGGCAGCTCTGCCTTGTAGGCCCTGCGGAAATGTGAAAGTTCCACTAGGCCCTTTGGTTCTCCTGGGAGCTCATTCTACCAGGTTGGGGCGAGGGCTGAAAAGGCCCTGGCCATGGTCGAGACCAGGCAACCCTCCCTTGGGCTGGGGACCTCCAACAAGTTCATACCCGCAGAGTGTAATGCCCTGTGGGGGGCATAAGGAGAAAGGTGCTCCTGCAGATATGTGGGAATAGAATCCTGTGCATTTTATGGTAGAACCGAGTTTAAATAATCCTTGAATAGGTCAGACATAGTAAACATTTTATACTTTTAAAGTCTTTAGCTCTTACATCTTACAATATTAATCTCTGTTGTGATTACAGAAGTCTTTAATAACAGTCATAATAGTAACAATTTGTAGGGAACTTTCTTCCAAAGCAATATTTTGTTTGATTGTTTCTGTTGTTCTACTCATGTCACTTTGATGATAAATTAACCCTAATATATTAAAAAATCTTCTTTTTCTTCAATATTCTTTGGTCTGACAGCTGATAGTAGCCATGACTATAAAAATTACTTCGACAGATATCTGATTTTAAACTTTATGGAACAATTTTCTTTGATGTAAGGGAATGGTATCAGTTCATAGGAATCTGTAATAAGAAATATATGTATTTTATTTACAGACTTGTGATTATTTTGTAAACAGTATATTGCTCTAGTGTGTAAAGCCTGCTTACTGGTTATTTTTATCCATTACCTAATAAAACAGCAGTCCTAACATCTTTCTGATGAAGATGTTTTTGGGCTTCATGCTGTTGCTCTAATTATTGTTTCTTTCTTTCTTATAGAGGGGGTCAGATAATATAAAGACTCCTAGGATATATAGGGTTTTAATTTCTCTGTATGTTTTACATTTGTGCTCCCTTTGTTAAAGACTGTGGGCCATTTCGCACGGCTTCAAAATAGCACAATGGTTGCTAATTGGAAACGCTACTAATTTGCCATAACCCACGACGTCGTAGACAATCTGCAACAATCCTGAAACCGACCCGCAAAAAGCGCTTCGTTGTGGCGCTTTCAGGGGAATCCAGAAAAGTGGATTCACCCTCCGGATAGCGATACACTCCTGCAACCAATCTGCAACAGTAGCGCTAAAGACCTGTGCGTTACCATTGTTGCTGGTTCTTCAAAGTCCCTCCCCCTGGCTCTCTCCTCCAAACTTCCGGCAAAGCGATCGCCATTTTTTTTTCTCCGAGCGAGCGGGGATAAACGCACCGGCGAGCCTCTTTCTGTTTAGAGGCTTCCCTGGCTTCAGTCCTTCACATTTAGTCACTAAGCACAAACCACTTAAAAGCCCGTTTGCTGAAATAAAGTCCCTTTATTTTTTACACATACATTCAGCCGAAAATCGGGCCCGTGAGAAGGGGGGGGGGATTTTTTTTTATCACTCGAGGCAGCGTGCAAACGATCATACAATCAAACGACAGCTCACATTAGGCAGCTGGATGGGTCTCTCCGTAGCAACGAATCTACCTAGATTCGTTGCTATGGGTCTGTTTTTTTTTTTTTAAACCTTTCTTAAAGGGAAAGGGGCTGTTTGGGAGCATGCTAACGGCTGCCCATTGGCTGCTTGACGGCCAGGGGCGGGACGAGCTTGGCAATAGCGCTTCCTTTCTAGCGATTTCTGCCGAGACCGGAAGCCTGTGGGAAACGCTAAAAAACGCAACTGATTCCACTACAAAGGCAGGTATGCATAACGACGAATTCCACTATTTTAAATGGCGATTTTTCATTCCGCAAACAATTTGCAACAAAGATCCCCGTGCGAAAAGGCCCTGTGATCTGATCCTTTCTTGAAACTGTGTACAGACATAATGTAAAACTATGATCATCCCAATACGGCCCACTGTGCTACCAGTGTAGTATTAGGGGTGCTTTCCTAAGAGTAAGCCCCTCTGAGGAGACTTCAGTAAAAGACAGCTTGGTGTAGTGGTTAAGAGTGCGGACTTCTAATCTGGCGAGCCGGGTTTGATTCTGCGCTCCTCCACATGGAGCCAACTGGGTGACCTTGGGCTCACCACAGCACTGATAAAGCTGTTCTGACCGAGCAGTAATATCAGGGCTTTCTCAGCCTCACCTCCCTCACAGGGTGTCTATTGTGGGGAGAGAAAAGGGAAGGAGATTGTAAGCCACTTTGAAACTCCGTCGGGTAGAGAAAAGCAGCATATACGAACCACTTCCTCTTCCTCCTCTTCTTCTTCCTCTTCCTCATGTCCTGCCCTCTCAGGCTTTGATTGTACATCACGTGAAACCATAGCTAAGACTGCGATTAACATACGATCCTTACTGGAATGGTCTGGATCCCATTACACTAACCATATTTAGTTGAATTAACCGTGGTTTCACATGGCGTCTGAACTGAGCCAATATAGTCAGTCTTCGGATGTATACGATTAAGCCAAAGCATTCCCATCCTGAAACGATGTACAGGGCTTGTGAAGCTTTGTTGTTTCAACTTGCCCGTTTTCATTCCCAAAGAAATCATTGAACAATGTCACCCATCGCTATCATCTTATTGTCTGCTTTTCACGGGCAAATGTTAAGCTGTAAGATGTTTAGGACAGTGGTCTTGCTCATGCAAATGAACACCTACATGGACCGTGCTCTCACAGTGATATCGATACCCTTTCTTACGGTTCTAAAATGTTCTGGTCCTTTGGTCACAACACATAGTTCAGACCATGAATGCTCCGTCTAACATTTGTATGGGTAGCTTATCTGTGGTTTCTTTCCCTTGTGGGATCCTGCCATGTTTGTTCATGAATTCATTTTATTTTAGTAAAAAGATTTATTTTTTTAAAAAAATATTTAAATGGTATCGGGGTCCTCAATGTAGCCAACAACTAAAAACAGAGCAGTATTTAAAAAGTTAAAAACTGGAAGTGAAATACATATAAAAAGGTAAAGGTATCCCCTGTGCAAGCACTGAGTCATGTCTGACCCTTGGGGTGACGCCCTCTAGCGTTTTCATGGCAGACTCAATACAGGGTGGTTTGCCAGTGCCTTCCCCAGTCATTACCGTTTTACCCCCCAGCAAGCTGGGTACTCATTTTACCGACCTTGGAAGGATGGAAGGCTGAGTCGACCTTGAGCCGGCTGCTGGGATTGAACTCCCAGCCTCATGGGCAAAGCTTTCAGACGGCTGCCTTACCACTGCGCCACAAGAGGCTCTTGAAATACATATATATATATACATAAACAAAGAGGCAGCAGTTAAAAACATAAGGCAGGGAGGACGGCTTATTGAGGGAATCCCATATGAAAGCGCTTACCATCTGGCAGAATTCAGTGACATGAAAGGGTAGGTGAATGTCCCAGGGGAGAAAGTTCCATGGGGCCACAACTGAGAAGTCTGTAACCTCAGAAGGTGGTGCCACTTGAAACAGAGCCTCAGAAGATGGTGCTAGTGGTTGGTTAGAGTAGGCAGTCCTTAAATTATGATGACTTTATCTTGTTATGTTCTCTGACTTACCATGCAAACTTGAAAGTGGATGGGTCTGGGCTACCTACCAACCTTTATTGGCATTGCTTTAATCAAGGCTGATTTTGTTCTGGTGCCGCCTTTCTCAACTTTTTTTTTTAATAATTGAGAAACTCCTGAAACATTCTTCAGGCATTGAGAAACCCTAGGAGTGGCCCGATCATGCAGAATATGGTTGGGAAGCATAGCTGCCTACATGCCCACCCAAGGCTCCTCCTCTTCCCACCACTTCCAGGCCCATCGTTGGTCAGTTTGGGGAGGGGGTAGGACCATATATGGTCATATCACCCGATAAATGTTGTAGTCAAAATTAATTAACTCCCACCTATTCAGGAAACCCTTCCAGGGCCCACAAGAAACCCTGGTTGAGAGAGTTTGCTCTAGTGGAAGCAAGGCTAGCCTTTTTCTTCTTCCCTCCTTGGATTGGTACACTGGAAGGAAAAAACCTGGTTGGGATTGGACACTTTTCTCTCCTTTCAAAAGCTCGTAGATTAATTTTGTGGTTGGCCAAAAAAGGGTTCAGTTTTATCTCCTTGTGCTTCCTTATTTCAGCCCACTGACCCTCATGGCTGTTCCTCAGCCCCAGTTCTTAACCTGTGGTCCACGATCCAAGGGGAAACTGCATGTGGTTGAAGAGACCTTTATAGATGCTGGAGATACAGCTGTGTGATTGTGCTTCTTTTCCTTCCTTCCTTCCTTCCTTCCTTCCTTCCTTCCTTCCTTCCTTCCTTCCTTCCTTCCTTCCTTCCTTCCTTCCTTCCTTCCTTCCTTCCTTCCTTCCTTCCTTCCTTCCTTCCTTCCTTCAACAACTTTCATAGAACAGTAATAATATTGACATTAAACTGTAACACAGGTGCCAACTATAACAATGTGAACAGGCCCAGAGCAGAACACATGGCTGGATTTTTTAGGAGGGAGGGAGCAGGGCCCAGTAGATGTTGCTGGTCACTCAGTCTCAACCCAATGCCTGGGCCGTGTCCTCCATAATGTTCCCTTGAGAGGGCAGGGCTTGGGGAGAATCACTCTGTGCTTGGCTCGTGGGCCGTAAGTGCTGAAAGTGCTTCTGCTCAGCTGAATATTTCTTCTTCTTCTGGCGATATCCCCAGTAGACCAGCAGAAAGCCCCTCCCCAGTGGTTTCCGAGTACTAGCTCTACAAGGGCTCTTGTGTTCAGTGTTTGTATGTGTGAATATTAAATGTAATTTAAAAAATAATCATAGCAAGTCCAAACCTGAGCCACTGAGGCTTCTGCAGGAGGAGGAGTTGTTCAATATCCATTAATATTGATGATCGGTGCTGATGGGCTTCACTTTGGCTCATGCAATTAGACCTATTAAAATGCTCTTCCAAACTCAGTGCTACGTAGCAAACAAATTTAGAAAATAATACCGTTCAGCATATAGGCCATTACTGCCTCTTAAAAATTGGGTTTGGGCCTGTTGTGTGTGTGTGTGTGTTTTTTTTTTTTTACTTGGTCATCCAAGAGCTATTTCCCCAGATTCCTGGCACGGCTTTGAAAGTGGGTGAAATGCTTTGCCCAGGAGCATAAAAGTTTCCTGTTCTTCTGTGCTGTATTTGGAACATATGGACATCTGTTCCACATAATATATTTCTGGTAAGGGCTTGGAGGAGGAGCTGGTCTCATGGCTTGAATGCCACTCAGTGCTTAATGCCCACTCAGGATGGCTATCCCGCACCTGAGTGCCTCCTCCAACCAGCTTGCTTGTCTGTCCAGCAGCCAACCAACCACTTTTTGTCTCCCACTCCTGACCAGCCTTTCTCCTTCCCTCTGAGGCTCAGAGGCTACAGATCCCTGCTGCCCCTGCCGGTGAGTTTCCCAACAGCTGCCTGCAGCCTTTCCCGGTCCTGGGGGGAGGGGGAGACATCCGCAGAGTTCTTCCACTCCCCCCCCCAGCCTAGCACCTGTTGTATTCCTGAATGCAACAGGCTTTGCCCCTAGTATGGCAATAAAGTTAGTGGATGGCAGTGTTTTCCTAATGAGACATGAAGGGAACACTCCTAATCAGGTTTTCTCAGAAGTAATCTGCATGTCAGGCAGTGGAGGTTACTCCTCAGCCTTTAGGATCGCACCCTCTATCACTGTGGCAGCAAGGTACTGTTGAATCAGCAAACGTTTCATTTTGCCGTGTATAAAAAGCGCTCTTTCAGGAAGAGTAAATTCAAGTAAAAGGGTCATTCAGCAGTGACTATTCCATTTTAGAAATACGTTGAATCAAATTGCTATGCTTTCCATGATGACTGCTGTTTTTATCTTTTAAAATATTGTACAATTGCAATGTTTGTTAATTTCTTGGTGCAAAAAGAACACATCTTGTTCTCGTGTTTTAATATGGGAATTGCTCATAACTTTATCTGTCATTAATCCTTATCCATTGTTCCTCTTAATATTTGTGAAACAGCCTGGGTGGGTGGAACGTGTCCGGGGTGTCCGAGTTGGAATAGGGCCAATCAGGGTGTGGCCAACAAAGTTGGCCACACCCTGATTGGCCCTGCCCCTGCAGCTCCTGCCCTCTATTCCTGAACGCTAGCCACTTTTCTCTCAGACGCGCCTCACTACTGGAGCCAGCAGCAAGTCAGGGGAGAGGGCCCTGGGAGAAGGGTGGTGGTGGAGGGGGCGAGCCTTCCAGGCTGCTAACGAGCTCCATCCTCCATCCCATCCCGCCCTACTAACAACCTCCATCCTGTCCCACCCTGCTAACGACCTCCGTCCCACCCTGCTAACGAGCTCCCTCCCGTCCTGCCCTACTAACGAGCTCTGTCCTGGGCCTGCTAATGACCTGGCCAGTCCCTGCCTGCGCCACTTGATCCGGCTGTGAGCTGCTCTAGAGTCTGAGCAGCCCAAAGCCACCTTAAGTGGCATGGGGGGACAGGGGGGCCCTTTCAAAGCCTGTTCTTAGGAACAGGCTTTGCAGTTAGTACAGAAATATTGCAGATGTTCATCTGAAGTTCTCTGTATCAGCTAACCCAGTGGAGACAATACAAGCAAAGAACATTAACAGCATTCTTCTTAACCTTCTGCACATTTGTGATATTTAAAAATATGTAACACTTCCTCCCTCTTAACCCACATCACTTCTTGCTTCATGAATTCTTCTACAATAGGGCTTGAGCAAGGTGCCTCGGGGCACCATGATGCTCTCCACAGACTTCCCTGGGGCCTGCCAAATGTGGGCCTGGCCGAGCCAGTGGATGTTTTGCTCAGTATGGTTTCTGATTGGCCACTGGAAATTTGATTGGCTGCACAGATTCTTAAAAATGTTGCTTCAGCAGTAGCTGCCATCACAACATGAAAATCTTCATGGTGTGACTGAAGGTAAGCTGTGGCAGCAATTGTATGGCTCCACCTCCTACAGCCGCCATTTTGTGGCTATGCCCATCACACTATGTCAGAATTCCAAAAGCGCCCACGAGCTCAGAAAGGATCAGAAACTCCTGGGCTACAACAAGGAGGTTGATTTGTTATGTGGTGCTTGAAACCTACTTCTTGTTTGTGTATGTATATATATATTTATGTGTGTGTTAAATTTGTATGTTCCTATCTCCATGCACTTGGGGGGCATGTGTGCCCAGCTGCTCGGGCTGGGGCTGCCTTACCTGACCGCCACCTCTTTGTGTGGCTGGAAGGCTGAGGGGGAGGCAATCAGGGATGGGGTGTCCCCTATCTGATGGATCCTCTGGGGGGTGAGTGCTCTCCCTGAGGACCAATCAGGGAGGTGGAGGCAGTTAGGGGTGGGCTATCCCCTGCCTGATTGGTGCTACAGGGTGAGTGACTCCTCAAGGGCCCTATCAGGTCGGCAACGTGTCCCAGTTCTTCCCACCATCCCTCTCCATCTTTATTTATGGTGCACATTCTGTTGGGCTGTATGATATCTGAATAAAACGCTTTTCCTCTTCCAAACAGTAATAAAAAAACCCTCATTGAGTCAAAACCGTTCAAAGGTATCACAAGCCTAGATTAACGTTACCATAAACAGCCATCTGTCATATTTCATATTTGTACATTAAATTGAAGCCATTGTTCAGCAGTCTCTTATAACAAACTATGATCTAATATCAGATTAACAAGATATATAGGAGAATTAGTGTAAATGATATTGTTGGTTGTTTTAGATGGTTTAATATAGGCCTTAAAGCATGCAGGTTATGTTTTAATGTAGTTCGCTTAAAACAGCAGAAACTCCTAATAGCAAATCTTACCTTGATTCCAATAACTAATTAATACATTTCATTTGCTACAGATTTTCCATCAACCTTTCTTTGCAAAACTTTAAATACCTCAGTGCTTTAAATACACATTTGCTATGTTCCATATCTCCCTTTTTTGATGTTCAGAAGTTAATCAGTATTCAAGTTCTCGTGTTACTATATTTAGCACTGATTCTGTATAAACCGTTTCTCCTTGACAGTCCTGAAAGTTTCTACAAAACTTGTTCTTTAGATTCCCCCCACTAAGGTAAAGGTAAAGGTAAAGGTATGCCCTGTGCAAGCACCGAGTCATGTCTGACCCTTGGGGTGACGCCCTCCAGCGTTTTCTTGGCAGACTCAATACGGGGTGGTTTGCCAGTGCCTTCCCCAGTCATTACCATTTACCCCCCAGCAAGCTGGGTACTCATTTTACCGACCTCGGAAGGATGGAAGGCTGAGTCAACCTTGAGCCGGCTGCTGGGATTGAACTCTCAGCCTCATGTGCAGAGCTTCAGACAGCATGTCTGCTGCCTTACCACTCTGTGCCACAAGATGCTCTACCTTCCCTTTAAAAACAGAATATCTGCCTAACACAAAAGATTGGGTGTAGGTTATTTCTTCTTCTGAGCCAGTTCTTGTTCTTCTGCTTGAAAATAATGTAGAAGAACAACTTCTTGAAAATGGTTCCAGCGCGTTGCTGCCCCAAGGTAGCCAACATTGTTTCAAAAAGAGGAGGGCGGAGAGTGGTCCGGATGTTGTCAATCAGCCTTCCACATGGCCTATTTCTTCATAGGACTAATCACTCTTTGAGCTATTTCTTTGTCCTCTGTAGTTATGTTTGACCTTGGTGTGTTCTAGGTTTGTCAAGAGTAGATAGAACCTTGGGGGCACAGCAGTTCTGCTGCTCTGAGGATGCAGGGACTACTAGCCCATGGCTAACAATACTAGGAGGTTAGAGATAGATTAGTTACACCAGGCTTTCTCAACTAGGGTATTTGTGAAACCCTGGGGTTTCTTGGTGGCCCTGGAAGGGTTTCCTGAATGGGTAGGTGCTAATAAATTTTAATAAAATTTTATACATTTGTCAAACATTTATTGGGTGATACGACCACATAGAATCTCCGGGGGTCGGACACAACTGAACGGATAACATCATCATCACGACCACATACATGGTCATATTGATCTGCCTCCCACTCCCTAAACGGCCAATGATGGGCCTGGAGGGGGTGGGAAGGGAAGGGGAGGGGCCTCAGGTGGGCATGGCTTCCTAACCATATTCTGCACAATCATGCCGCTTAGGGGTTTTCTGAAGAATGTTTCAGGGGTTTCTCAATGGTAAAAAAGTTGAGAAAGGCTGGGTTACAGTTTGTTCCAACCATTGTCCTTCGACAGGTCTACGTTTTCATCCCTTTCAGTGGTTTTAAAGTCTAAGAAAGCAGAAATATTAAAATCTGGTGTTTGAGAAAGAATATTTCTATCGGAACAGCCTTGCTTGGACATTGGAGAGCACAGCATCTTTTATTCCCTCTAGATCTGCACCACTAGCTAGCCAGCTGTCGTGGTACTACACTTATTTGCTGTTGTCTTTTCTCCTCAAAACCCCACTTTCTATGTATTTAACTTACTTTATTTATACCCCTACCTGTCTCCAAACAATGACGTGGAACCGTTTGCATGGTTCTCTTCTTATCCATTTTATTCCTCGCAATGAAACTGTGTCTGACTTGCCCAAGGCCACTCAGCAAGTTTCTGTCCCAGAGTTGGGATTTGGGGCTTGCTAAAAGCCAATGGATCTGTAAGAGTGAAGATGCTTAGCATCAGGGGCATGTGCTTGGCTACAGAGGACTGCCCCCTCCGCAGAAAAGAGTGCAATGCAAATGCAAGGAGGGTTTAGGATCCTGGCTAGAGATCTTGCTGTCCAGTTAAAAATATTTATGAAGTAGTGGGGGATTGCTCTGCAGGAGGAGTATTGCAAATATTCTCACATTGCTGTAGTGTAATGAGGGCTGTTGAGGCAGAGTGCATTGGAAAAGGCCTGTTCCTTTGGAAAATGTTCATAAATCAGTCTTGTGGGCAGGATTTCTCTCACCTCTATTGATGGCACAGATACTAGCCATTAGGATTCTGATAGTCTTTGGCACTCCCTGCCCTGAGAGAGACAGATGGAAACCGCACCTGCTTTTAGATGCCAGATGAAGATGCTACTATTTCAGTGCAAATTTGGCCCGCATACAATACATTTCATTCATTCATTCATTCATTCATTCATTCATTCATTCATTCATTCATTCATTCATTCATTCATTCATTCATTCATTCATTCATTCATTCATTCATTCATTCATGGATATTTTACTGGGCCTCTCCAGAATCCTGCAGTACTTATAAGGCAATCCTAAACAGAATTATACCTCTTCAAGCCTATCGTTTTCAGTTCATTTAAAATGGTGTAAGTATGCTTAGGACTGCAGTGATAATAGTTTGTCTTGTTCTGACCTTGATTCTATTTTAACTGTGTCTTGTTCAGCTGTTCTGATTTGTTTTGGGACTGCATTATTATAATTGTTGATTTTTGTGTTTTGATATTTGTTAGGTAACTTGTAGGTTCAATTGAGATGGGGAAGCCTGGGTAGAAATAATTTATAAAATCAATATTCCAGGCAGTTCTCCAAAGTGCACTTAGTTTACCAAGAAGAAGAGTTCGTTCTTATATGCCGCTTTTCTCTACCCGAAGAGTCTCAAAGCGTCTTACATTCGCCTTCCCTTTCCTCTCCTCACAACAGACACCCTGTGAGGTGGGTGAGGCTGAGAGAGCCCTGATATTCCTGCTCGGTCAGAACAGCTTTATCGGTGCTGTGGTGAGCCCAAGGTCACCCAGCTGGCTGCATGTGGAGGAGGAGCGGGGAATCAAACCCGGCTCTCCAAATTAGATGTCAGCGCTCCTAACCACTGCACCAAACTAAAGAAGGGAGAATTAACTTTTTCTCAGAAACAGAAATGCTGCTGGGAAGATACTGCTGCGTATGAGGAATTCTCATAATACATTGGAAGGTCACCAGTTTGCTTTATGTTAGCAGCAAAAAAGAGGACTGTTTTTTTTTTTTAATATAACCACTTTTTGAAAAGAAGATTCTCTGCTGACTATCTAAACCTTACTGATTTGTGGGCTCTTAGAATGTGAATTTATAATTTTTTTTAAAAAAAATCGGATACTGTGCTTATTGCTCTAAAGTGGAGCGCCACGGAACGATATAATGAAAGCCTGACAATTCATTCTTTAGGCAGAATAATAGCATGAATTCTTCATGATTAGAAATACAGTATCAACATAATCGATTTAACAACATTACATTGTAGCTGAAAATAGACTGAAATCCCAAGCCAGGCCTCTACTGCGTCTGACTGAAACATCTTTCATATGGTTCTAAGATGAAATTACCCCTGAATGAATAGCATCTTCATTTATCTTCAAAACCTCCTCGGTGCTACCAAGGAGTCTAGTCTTCCCGCGTTCTGCAGCAGGAATTACATTAGACCATTACAGCCACATTCCGGTGCAGCGTGAAACAGATTGTTTTTGAAAATGAACCTGGCTTTGCTATAAATTACATTTGCAGGTACAAAGGAATTTGTTACTTTGTTTAAAGTAGTCACAAATACAATTAAACTGTTAATTTATGTTAAACTACAAATGTGAGTATTACCATAACCGAATTAGGAATACAATCTGTCACTCCAGGAAGGACGCCGAACAGGTTTCATTTGTAATTTCAGACAAGACTTTTTCCATTTGCTCGATCTGCCACGGCTTGGTGTGAAAAACTGAAAAATTTCATATGTTTGGACATAGTTCATAATTCCCAAACGTGCTTTTTAATTTAAATCGGGGAATAATTCTTACGTTGTCATTATAGCTTTCTCTTTGTTTCTTTTTATTAAGGAGGGGGGAAAAGAATCCACTCATGTCCCTTTTATTCCAAGTTTCACAATGGTATTTTTAGAGCGGTGTTTAAAATATTATTTGGTGCAGTTGCTACCTGAGCCCATTTGAATTTATTTGAATGTGTGAGGTTTTCTAAGAAGCATTCTGGTGGCTCTGTTTAAATCAGTCCCTCCCTTTCAAAAATGTTTTCTGTTCAGTTTCTTCAATTTCTACCATTACTTGGTCCCTTTGTTTGATGCAAGTATGTGTTTGATGCAGGTATTTGGGGAGATTCTTACAAGTGGCATTTTGCATTATTATTGTACTAGGGACAAAGCCCATTGCATTCAGGAATAGAACAGGTGCTAGATGGGGGGGGGGGGGGGGCTGAGTAGAAGACCTCTGTGGATGGTCTCCCCCTCCCCACAGGAAAGGCTGCAGACTGGAGGCCCCTGGGAAGGGAACTCACTGACAGGGGCAGCTTTCACATGGCAGGGATCTGCAGCCTCCAAGATTCAGAGGGAAGTGGAAGGAGGAGGGGGTGGTCAGGGATGGGAGACGGAAGGCAATTGGCTGGCTGCTGGACAGACAGGCAAACCGGTTGGAGGAGGCGGCACTCAGGGGTGGGACAACTGCCCTGAGTGGGTGTTAAGCACTGAGTGGCACTTAAGCCATGAGACATGTTCCTCCTCCAAGACCTTACCAGAAATATAAAGTGGAACAGATTGCCGAATGCTTGCTATTCACTGCACCAAGATGGGTTACTGAGAGGGATGGTATAGAAACTGATGAAATAAACAAATAAACAAACAAATAAATAAATTTGTGTGCCTGAAGACAGGCAAATAAGTGAGATGTATGCAAATAACTTTGAGGTTGCTACTCTTGCAACCGGATTGCTAGAGTATTCACATTCATTTGGCTTGAAAACTGCAAAATAATCCTTGCTCTGTTCAAAAGCAGAAAGCGGAGAAATGTCCAAGGGGAGTGAAATCCAGCATGCAGAAGTAAATGTGGGATGAGATCATCTATTTTTACAGTAGAGGTTTTGATTGGGGTGTTATCTTACTTAGGCAGAAGTAAGCAAATAAAAGTTATAGACCAATATAAACATTTCGGGTGACATAATTCCATTTTGAGAGCTAATTACAGGCTGGCGCTGCTGCTGCTGTAGCGTCTGAGATGGGGAAAATGGAGTTCTTAATAAGCACAATGTAGAAACTATATATCTCCAAACACCCAGGTGCTGTTTAGCTGTTTTGGCAAATAGCTTTTTTGAACAACCTGTTGTAACCATGCTGGAGGCTTAAAAATCAACACAGTTCCCCCATCCCTCAGTAATATTTATACTGTGCCTTCAGATAATAATTGTGACTTTTTATTTGCTCTTTATTTTCAGGCTTTTTTACAAATGTGCAGTCTGCCTGTCCGGGTAATTTACAGGGCGAACGCTGAGTACATGTCTCCGTCTGGTAAGAGCCCTGCTTATTGATGTTGTGTTAAATGCAGCGTTACTGTGTGTGTTAAAAGCAAAACAGTGCCAACTGCACAGAAGGAGGGAGGAGAGGAAATCTTGATTCTTGGGCAGAGGAAGGGGTTGCTGTTTTTATATTTAAAACAGGGTCATTTCACACTTGCATCGAGGGGAGGGCTAGTTTATCTATGTAGCATCTGTAGCACTTGCTACTGGCTCTGCGCTTCCAGGGGCCCCACAAGGTGCCTTCCTTCCCATGAATCAGGGCCACAGATTCTCTCCTCTCCCCCTTTCCCCTCTTTAAGGATGATCAGAGTAACACCCCTTTCCACTGTAGGGGGCCCCTCACCCCAAGTCTGGTTGCTCCCTTTCCACTGTAGGAGGCCCCTCCACCCCGAGTCCGGTTGCTCCCTTTCCACTGTAGGGGGCCCTTCCACCCTGAGTCTAGTTGCTCCCTTTCCACTGTAGGGGGCCCCTCCACCCTGAGTCTGGTTGCTCCCTTTCTACTGTAGGAGGCCCCTCCATCCTGAGTCCGGTTGCTCCCGCTGTAACTGTACTCTGCCAGGGCCCAGCAAATCCTTAAACTGGCTCTGGTGTGATGGTCCCCACAAATCCTTAAACCACTCCTGTTCAACAGCTAAGCTGTACAGGACATTTCATAACAAGTCAGGTCTCTGAACTTGATGCACTTTCCCTGCAGCCTCACAGCAGCTGTGAGGAGCATCTATTTAAAATCCTGATGAGGTCCAGTTCAGCTTAGGACTGTCACGTTGGGAAAGAAAGAGCTCCAGCCTTGGTCCTCCCAAGTCATTTTCCTAACCTGTTGAAATGGATGTGGGGGGAGAGTCTTCCACCTTTTTGCAGCTGCACATGCACAGAATACTGTGGATGCTGCTCTGAAGTGGGACAATCAACTCCCCTCTGGGGTTGTTTCAGATCAGAAAAAGCCACCAGGAGAAGGCAGGCACCCTTCCTCTTTCTCACACCATGGTCCCAGGCCAAATCCAGGGTTCTGCAGAGTTTTAAATGAACATTCCCCAGAGCTGCTGTGTGACCGTGAGGGAAGCAAATCTAGTAATTGATCCTGAGTGTAGCTGCCCAGTTTGATATTCAGCGAGACAGAACTGCTGTGTCTGTTATATGTAGGTTGGCTCCTGTCATGGGTTAAAGTTGATTGCTCTCCATCACTTAGTTGTGTGTTGACATTGCTTCTGGCCTTCCTTAAGAGCATGTCCAGAGGGGAGCATTGAAGCTCTTATGCAGGAAAAAGTACAAATATAAGTGCATAGGAGAAGCCATGCTGGCCCATCCAGTCCAGTACTGTCACACCATGGCCAAAACCAAGTGCCATCAGGAGGTCCACTAGCAGGGCAGGATACTAATTGGACTGCCTACACAGTCTAAGTTGGCCCTTTCCAGTTGGTGTTGTATAAAAAAGAACCATGAAGGCTAAACTGTACTGTCTATTATGGAGAGGATCAGCTCACTGAATTAGTATAACCCTAAGTAGATATTTCCTGATATGGAGGTTTTGATTGCATTCCAGAAAATATCTGTTGCCTGATTAATAAAATTTGGGGGGGGGGGGCGGTTCTCCCCTTTGTATTTGGAAAAAGGTGTGTGTCTGTGTGCATGTAGCATTCTTGTTTAACGTGAATGATCCCTCCATTTTGTTTCCTGACATTTTAATATGAAGCCCTACTGCAGCCTTTCTCAACTTTTTTACCCTTGTGAAACCCCTGAAAAGTTCTTCAGGCTTCAAAAAACCCCAGAAGTGGTGCAATTGTGCAGAATATGGTTGGGGGGCAAAGCTGTGTAGAAACCCACCCAGGACCTCATCCCTTCCCACCCCCTCCAGGCCCATAATTGGGAGGGGTGGGTGGGTTGACATGATGATATACAGTCATATCACGTGATAAATGTTTAACAATTTTTTTAATATATGTAAAAATTAACTCCCACCCATTCAGGAAACCCTTCCACAGCCCTGGTTGAGAAAGCCTGCCCTATTGCATTGCACAAAAATCTAATAATTTGCAGCTCGAGCCAAAGCGTGTCAATGGGACTGTCAGATCAGTGTGCCTGGGATTGTTGTTGTTGTTGTTAGGTGTGAAGTCGTGTCTGACCCATTGCGACCCCATGGACAATGATCCTCCAGGCCTTCCTGTCCTCTATCTGGGATAGAGGTCTTAATTATATATAGATCCATCTCCTCTTGATAAGAATTGACTGTGATGGTGTTTTCTCCCGTTCCCAAATGCTTCATGGTGGTCTCTGCTTTCCTTCTCTCATATCTTTGGAACTTTTTGAAAGGACGACTCCTATGGCAGAAAATACCAAAATACCATTCTTTGCTTCCATATAGATCCTGTAAGAAGTCTCGATCTAATTGAAATTGTTGTAAGGTCTGGAGGTTTAAAAGGCTGTGCATTCCATTTCCAGTTTGTATAATCGTGTAGGTGCTTTCCATGCACCTACCATTCCATGCTTGACTGTGACTTTGTGAGCCTGTGCAATTTGGCTGTGACTCCCAGTGAAGCTCTGGATGAGGGTTTCTCAACTAGGGTTTTGTAAAACCCTGAGATTTCTTGTTGGCCCTGGAAGGGTTTCCTGAGCAAGTGGGTGTTAATTAATTTTTAATATAATTTTTAAATTTGTTAAACATCTATTGGGTGATACGACCACTTATGATCATGTTGACCCACCCCCCCCTCCCAGAATGGCTGATGATGAGCCGGGAAGGGGAGGGACCACAGGTGGGCTTGTACACAGCTATGCCTCCCAACCATATTCTGCACAATTGCACCACTTCTGGGGTTTCTCGAAGCCTGAAGAATGTTTCAGGGGTTTCTCAATGGTAAAAAAGTTGAGAAAGGCTGCTCTGGATAATGAAGTTGTAAATATGAATTTATTTAGAGTATTTTTTTAAAGCCCACTTTTGTCCATAACATGACGCAAGGCAGGTTACCATGGTAATAAAAACACACATTTAAAAGTTCATGAAAATATGACAGATAGATCTTTATCCATGGTTACCCTCTTAATGTTTCGGAAACTGGCTGGGGGTGGAACGTGTCCGGCCCCCAGCGAGTGTCTGAGCTCAACTCTGGCCCAATCAAAGCTGGCCGCACCCTGATTGGGCCAGCCCCTATGGCTGCTGCCCTCGTGGCTGGCCGCTCACGGCTCTGGCCGTAGACGTGGCTGGCTCCCAGAACCAGCGCATCTGCCACGGTCCACAGGTGGCAGTGAAGAGGCGCCACCTGTGACACTGGCCCCGATAGTGCTACAGATTGGCTACCCCTGCCATAGGAAGGAGTCCCCAGAAAATCTCCCGCATCTATTGTGTCTCTGTTCTCCACGTGTGGACTATGGCTCTTGTGTGTAATCTGTAATTTCCAGCATCTGAGGTCAACATGCATGTTTGCTACTGTGGGTTGTATTTCCTGGTGCCATCGAGTGGGTCTGAGAGAACTGAGAGCCAGCTTGGTGTAGTGGTTAAGTGTGGCAGCCTCTAATCTAGAGAATCAGGTTTGGTTCCCCTCTCCTCCATCATGCAACTCACTGGGTGACCTTAGGCTAGTTATAGTTCTCTCAGAGCTCTGTCAGCCTCAGGTACTCAAAAGGTGTGTGTTGTAGGAAAGGTGGGTGATTGTAAGCCAGTTTGAGTCTCCTTTGAGTAGTGAAAAGCAGAGTACAAAAAAACAGCTCTTGTTTGCAGAAGAACATTACATTCCAATACTACTCATCTCCATTTTGTCTCTTTGATCCATTTAAATATTTTTTATGATGTACAGTCTGCCAGTTCAGCCTGTATAACTAATATGTAGATAGGTAATATTTAGTATTTTGTGTGTGTTTTAAGTCATGGGATTAGTGCTTGGGATGCATCAACCCCAATCACTAGGAGCAAAAACTGCAAACCATTTTTGTCTACCAGTACTGAATGCAGAATTGCCTGTGCAAATGTTTGCGTTTGGTGTTCTTGAACACTCAGTGATTTCAGCAGAATAATGGCTGACATCCCATTGAGTATTAACTCCGTGAGTTGAATTGATACTCTGATTAAGTAGCAAGTCTTTAAAAAATACTTTTTCCCCTCCCTTCTCTTTCTTGCAGGAAAAGTGCCCTTTATTCACGTAGGAAATCAAGTAGTTTCTGAACTTGGCCCCATTGTTCAGTTTGTAAAAGCAAAGGTAAGGAGCCTACACTAAACTGGTTAGTTCAGTAAATATTTAGCAGCTGTGCTAATTAAGTTGTGTTTATGAAATTATTTTGGTGGCTTAATGAAGTAGAATCTGAGCAGTGGAAGATGCGATGGCATCGTTTATTTCTCAGGACGAGGTTCTTCTAGAACAGCCCTTCTCAACATTTTTGCCATTGAGAAACCCTTGAAACGCTCTTCAGGCTCCCAGAAGTGATGTGATTATGCAGCATATAGTTGGGAAGCATAGCTGTGGACATGCCCACCCATAGCCCCTCCCCTTCTCACGCCCTCCATGCCCCATTTTGGGAGATCGGGCAGGTCAACATGACCATTTACGGTCATATCATCTAATAAATGTTTCAGACATTTATCACATAAATGTTTAACACAAAAAATACTTTAAAAATTAACTTCCTACCCGTTCAGGATGAGCCTCTTGTGGCGCAGAGTGGTAAGGCAGCAGAAATGTCGTCTGAAAGCTCTGCCCATGAGGCTGGGAGTTCAATCCCAGCAGCCGGCTCAAGGTCGACTCAGCCTTCCATCCTTCCGAGTTCGGTAAAATGAGTACCTAGCTTGCTGGGGGGTAAATGGTAATGACTGGGGAAGGCACTGGCAAACCACCCCGTATTGAGTCTGCCATGAAAACGCTGGAGGGCGTCACCCCAAGGGTCAGACATGACTCGGTGCTTGTACAGGGGATACCTTTACCTTACCCATTCAGGAAACCCTTCCAGGGCTATCAAGAAACCATGGTGTACTTGAGGGACCGCCTCCCTGCCTATGCCCTTCAAAGAGCATTACGCTCCGCCACCACCAACCGGCTAATGGTCCGTGGCCCTAAAGAAGCCCGCCTGGCCTCGACCAGGGCCAGAGCCTTCTCTGTCCTGGCCCCCACCTGGTGGAACGAGCTCCCAGAGGAGATCAGGGCCCTGGCGGAACTAAAACAGTTCCACAGGGCCTACAAAAGGGAGCTCTTCCGCCAGGCATTTGGTTGAGAAATTTCCAAAGTGGTGCAAAACCCTCCATAACCAACAACATCTACAGGGCCCCTCCTCCCACCCTCCCTCCCAGATATCCACCCATGCATTCTGCTCCTGGACCTGTTTGTATTATTATACTGTTTGTACTGTTGTACTGTTACCGTTGTTATAATTATCAGTTAGCAGTATTAATGTTATGGTTATTTATATGAAGGGATTGTTTCTTGTATAGTTTCTATGTTCTATGTAACCCGCCCTGAGCCTTCGGGGAGGGGAGTATATAAATATATATATAATAATATAAATAAAATAAAAATAAAATAAATGGTTGAGAAGCCTATTCTAGTATCTCATAAAGAACTAAGAAGGTTTAGACTTATTCAAGGCGTGAGCTTTCGAGGGCAAGCACTCTTCGTCAGACTATGATCTTCTTACATGTAAGAAGATCATACTCTGAGGAAGAGTGCTTGCCCTCGAAAGCTCACGCCTTGAATAAGTCTTTGTTGGTCTTAAAGGTGTTACTGGACTCTGATTTCATTGTGCTCCTTCAGACCAACACAACTACTCATTTGAATCTAAGAAGGTTTAGGGATTTAGTCAGGCGTCCACACCAACACAGAGAAAATACAAGAGATAAACAGGCTTCCAGTCCTTCTGGTATGCTTTCAGAGAGACCCATTCCTAGTGTTTTTCTTCTAAAATCTTGCTCACAAGAGTTCTACATCTTTCGATGCCCCTAAGTCTCTTTTCACTTACATATCAGGCACATAAGTATTGTGTCATTGTGTCCTTAATCTTCAGGATAACTCTCCTCCTAGCTGCTTGCAGGCATGATCCATGGTGTGATTCTTTTTTTTTTTGTCAGAAGAGTAACCCAAAATGTTCTCATTTTGTTCAGCCTGCAGTCTGGAGGGACACAAATGTATTTTCCACAGACGTATTACTCAGAGGTTCTATTTCAGGAGTCCCTGCAGAAACCTTCAAGGAGTCTTTGAGACACTCTGAAATTCAGAAGGCATTTTGGAGGTTCTGTAAGGGATCCTTCTAAGAGGAAGACTTTTTGGAAAACCAGATAGCCTTAGGCTCTGGCGTTCCCTGATTTTTCCTTTCCTGTAGGACTTTTCTTTAGATATGTGATTTCTTCTGATTTGAACTTCCCAACCGCATAGAACATGTGTCTGATTTACAGTGCAATCCTAAAAACACTGTCCTGGAAGGAAGTCCCATCGAGTAGACTTCAGCAGGATTCTGAGCAGACCTGATTAAGATTGCATCGTTAGTAGAGTTACTCTCCTTGTAGCTGCTTGCAGGTATAATCTTTAGAAGGCATTAAAATATGTCTGAACAGTCTTCTGTGGTTGGCGATAAGTGTGTAATGGAAGTTATCAGTGGTTTTTTTAACAGCTGGAAGGCCGTTATTTCCTGGAACCTTTTGGCTAATTTTATTACACGGCTCCTCTCACTGAGGATTTTTTATTTCCGTATTTGTTTCGACAGCCGCATGTCTTCCTTATTTAGTTGAGATACTTCTGGCAGAACATTCTAAAATGGCTCAGAAACTGTAGTTCTTAGCATATTGGAATTGTTTGCTGAATAATTACTTGGTTAGATGAAATAATAAATAATGTCCGTCTGCCCATCGTTTTCCAAATACTGCAAATTAGTGACGGCAGGATCAAAGGAACCTGGTGCATGCAAATCTCCCCTCCCCCACCCGGCCATCACTCTTACTACTGTTGCTTGTGTTGTGATGAATGCCACCCGGTAGCCTCCTCCCCCCACATCCCAGCCAGGAGAAACTCCTTGGGTAGCTCAGGTGGGTGCCATGAAAGTCCCAGCATTTTGGATCCCTTTGAATTCCACCTTCTGCCTAGAAGATTACTGCAGGGGTAGTCAAACTGCGGCCCTCCAGATGTCCATGGACTACAATTCCCATGAGCGAATGCTGGCAGGGGGCTCTTGGGAATTGTAGTCCATGGACATCTGGAGAGCCGCAGTTTGACTACCCCTGGATTACTGGATGTGGATTCCAGCTCTTTTGGCAGATCTGGGAGTTGTACTCGCCTCCTCAGCTTCCCCCAAAAGGTTTGCTTTGTCTGAATCTTAAAATTCCATGTTGTTCACGCTGACTATCGCTTCTTTCTTTAGCCTTGTAAATCGATGCCCATGCATCGAGTAGCCTATTTTAATAAGATGTTTGCATCATCACAATTCCCTCTTTGTTTGTTTACAAGGATGTCCTGGTTATTTTCAAAGGCTACTCAGCCGAAAAGGAAGAACTCCAGCAGATCTATAGTTGGAAATGCTGTTTGCTGGTTTCTCATTTTTTTTGGCTTTGTTGCTGAAACATTACATTTCAGTAGTTTGTTTCCTTTGAGAAACTTAATTGTCTGCACAGACTGCAAAACTGGATATAACGTTAGATTCAAATGGGTAGCCGTGTTGGTCTGAAGGAGCACAATAAAATCAGAGTCCAGTAGCACCTTTAAGACTAACAAAGATTGATTCAGGGCATGAAAAAGGAGATCATAGTCTGACGAAGAGTGCTTGCACTCGAAAGCTCACGCCCTGAATAAATCTTTGTTGGTCTTAAAGGTGCTACTGGACTCTGATTTTATTGTATATAACGTGTAATTTGTTATGATGCGGTGAAGTCTTCAAACACTCCAAAGCCCTGGACTTTGGTGGTCTTTGGAAGGGGCCTGAACTGATCTTTTTTGCTATTCTTTCTTAACCCCAATATCTCCCCCCTTCTTCCCTGCCTTAGGGCCATTCACTTAGTGACGGGTTGGATGAAGTCCAAAAAGCGGAGATGAAAGCCTACATGGAATTAGTCAATAATATGCTTTTGACAGCAGAGGTACAGGAAAACACTAGTACTTTGTCAGTCTTGTAAAATAAATGATATGGGGAGGGATGGGGTCAAGAGAGTGGAATGCTATTTTCTTTGCAACATTGCAAGCTAATATGGTTTTTTTCTTTTAAAACATAAGGGGAGAAGATTTGTGATTAACAGCAAGACTCCAAAAGAAGCACGCTTTCTAGTTTGCATACTATAAGCTCAATTTTGGGGGTTTTGTTGTTGGAGATCTGGGTGCCTGCTCCACAAGAGAAGTGGCAAACTCACCTTTGTCTGTGTTTCAGATATTATTGTTATTAATGGCTTGCTGGGTAGGGGGGAAAAGACTTTCTGCTGTTAGGCAAAGCTGCAAGGAACGAGCTGTCTGGGCAAACCTTGTGTGGTACGAAGTTTTTAGCATGCGTTTTTCCCCCCCCTTTCCTCTAGCTGTATCTTCAGTGGTGTGATGATGCTACAGTCCAGGAGGTGAGTGATTCTGTAGCATTTATCTTAATTAAATTTTAATGAGAAAACACTTTTGCTCACAATTGCTAGTCCCTGCTCATAAATGAAACATAGAGGTTTATACCATTAATGATACTTTTTTTTTTTTGGCTTTAGTTTTGCTTGCATGTACATTTTGGGGGAGCTCTCTGTCATTACTGGATGTACCGGCTTCACTGTGGAGATGTTTTTAATATTATTTTAAATGCTTTTTAAAAAAAAGCTGCAAGCTATGAACAATGGTCTAGAACAGCTCACAAAACAGTGCCACTACCATAAAAGCCATAACTGCCCTAGTCATTCTGTAAAACACTGCTGTTTTCCCAAGCATAAAATAACGTGAGACATTTTTCTTTTGTTTAAATAAAGATTACTCATCCAAGATACGGATCTCCTTATCCTTGGCCTCTGAATCATATTTTGGCTTATCAGAAACAGTGGGAGGTCCGACGGAAGATGAAAGCTATTGGCTGGGGCACCAGGTCATTTGATCAGGTCGGTCATTCATGCCTTGGGTCAGGCTGTTTCGCATGACAATGAATGTGTGTACGCGAGTCTCTGTTTTTCATGTTAATCCTGCTTTCTTGGTCCATAGAATATATTTATTGCTTTGTTTGGAGAACAGCATTGTGGCATGATGAAAACCTTGTGGCTGTCAGTCATGTGGTTGTCAGTTGTTTGCCTATGTGTTCAGATTTAGACTTAGGAACGCTGGGTCGGATCTAAGCTCCTGCGAACGGAACACGATTACAGAAATCGATGCTTGTCGCAGCATCCTATGACCCTCATGGAAAAGTTGACTGAGGGTTGAAGGACCCTCCTGTAGGACCCTCCTGTAGCTCAGCCATGGGGCAAGACCTGTCCAAATCTCCTGCCGCCACACTCACTCTTAGATGAGTCTTTGCCCCATTCACCAAGCTTGTTCTGCGTATATCAGTGTGTGGGGGATGTGGCTTTGGCCAGTGTTGCATTCTTGCTGCAACTCCCAGGGCCCAAAGGTATGTTGAAAGTCCTTTGATGTTAAGCAGCTGCTTTGGAGTGTGGGGTGGGGCTAGCTGAGGAAGGGGATTGGCTTTGGATTCATAAAATACCACTGAAAAAATGAAGCGGTCTGATTTAACGGGATGGAAACTTTAGAACAACTCCACGTCCCTTAAGTAATTAACTTGATATCAAAGTCTTCATGATAACCTTCACATAAAAGTAGCTCTGCGTTGAAAGAGGATGATTACTACACTCTTGTTACATGTTTGAGTTAAAGCTTTGTTACTGGACATTCACAATGAATGGGGGTTGCTGGTTAAATCAAATGTGCCAGATACTCAAGTGCATTGCTTTACCCCATCCCCTACCCAGATGAGTACGAATATAAGAAAAGGCAAATTGGATCAGGCCAATGGCCCATCCAGTCCAAAATTTGTGTGGCCAAAAAAAAGTGATATCAGGAGGTCCAACAGTGGAGCCAGAACTCCAGAAGACCTCCCACTCTTTCTCCCCAACCCCCAAGTATACAGAGCATCACTGCCCTAGACATAGTATTCCCTCTATACCTGGTGGCTAATAGCCACTGATGGCCCTCTGCTCTGTATGTGTATCCAGTCCAGGCCAATTGGAAGCTGCGCAGCTCCCGATTGGCCCCTTTGTGGCTCCCGATTGGCCCCTGTGAGTTTCTATCCTGGACTCACCCCACCCCTTTCTCCTCCCACAATGCCCTTACAGATTTTACAGAGCGGTTTACAGATATGACTATATATAGTCATGTTGACCCACCTCCCCCTCTTTAAATGGGCAATGATAGGCCTTGGAGGGGGTGGGAAGCAGGGGCTGGGTGGGCGTGTACACAACTATGCATCCTAACTATATTCTGCATGATCATGCCACTTCAGGGTTTTCTAGACACCTGGAGAATGTTTCAAGGGTTTCTCAGTGGTAAGATTGTTTCATGTATTGTTTAGACATTTTATGTAAACCGCCCAGAGCCTTTGGGGAGGGTGGTATATAAGTAGATAAACAAACAAACAAATAAATAAATAAGAAGGTTGAAAAAGACTGCCTTAATAATTTTAGTTGCTTTTTCCTGCATTTGTTCAATGTTATAATATCTTTTTTGAGGCGTTGTAACCAGAACTGTACATGATATTCCAATTGAGGCCATGCAATAGATTTATTGGTTGGCTGTCAAAAATCAAACAGTGGCTGGAGATGTCAGGTTGCTGGGTGGAGAGGTGGAGTAGGTCAGGCGCTGGCTTGAAGATTCAGGGGCATGGTGTCTGAGGAGGAGGAGCTTGCCTCATGTGCAGTGCTGGTTTACCAAATCTTCTGCATGATCAACTGCTGGATAACAAATATTGTACGGTGTATTTGTATACTTTATACTGCTGGTCCCCAACCACATGTTGGGCCGCAGGTCCCTGCCTCCGCAGGGCCACGCCGGGCCGCAAATGCGCGCGTGCGCCATGCGTGTCTGCAAATGCGTGTGTGCGGCACTCCCACGCATGTGTGCATGTGCGTCCAGGTCGCGTATGCGCCATGCGCGGCTGCAAATGTGCATGCGCGGGAGTGCCACGCATGCACGCTTGCTGCAGCGCATGGCACAAGCGCAAATGTGTGACCCGGCCTGAAAAAGGTTGCGGACCACTGCTTTATACTACTCTCTTGCATTACTCTTGTACACATTTTAAACAAGTCTTCTAAAAATATTCCAGTTTTTACAATTATGCCTAACCCTTGAACGTTGTTTGTAAAGGCCAGGTTCACATATTCCATTTCAATCACTTTGCAATATTTTTCAGCAATTGGCATGCACGTGTGAAACATGGACAGTTCTAATGCTTTAGTCTCAGGTTTCTGAATCACTGAATGGCTATTCAGGAAGGTTGACTGTTAGACGACCATCAGCCTTCCTGTGCTCCTGTGTACACGGGTGCTCTTTAGTTTTGACAGCTTACCCGTGAAGTCCCATTCAATAAAAACTGTTCTTTTTTCTCTGCATGTTTGCTCCTTAGGTGCTAGAAGATGTTGATCAGTGTTGTCAAGCACTTTCTCAAAGGCTTGGAACACAGCCGTATTTCTTCAATAAGAAGTAAGTTTATTTATGCATTTTACCATGGGGGATTGCCAGTCCTAGATTGTGGTGCATCAAGTGAAAGGGGAAAACCTTCACTCCAGAGGTCCCCAGCAGGGGGCCCATGGGTGCCCGGGCACCTGCGGATTCCTATCCTGATACTCACCAAGTGCTTTTGGAAAGTGGGTGGGGCCAGGTGTGTACTTTTGCTCAGCAGATTTTCTGGCTGGCTGTGCAAATTTTGGGAGACGTCACTTCACAGCACAAGAATCTTTACTAAAGATATGCTCCAGCAGCCATTTTGTATCTTGCTGTGACTCCTGTGGCAGCCATTTTGTGGCTGGGCCCACCTGCTTGTGCCAGAATTACAAAGGTGCTCATGGGCAGTGTCCCCTCTAATTTCCCCTCCCTACAGAGCAGACTATAATTGCTGTGATCTTAAAATGGGCAATGCAAGACCCTGTGCGGCTCCAGATTGCTGCTGAGCGGGGCTTCCTGTGTTAATGAACGGCTGCTTACATGCACAGGTTAGCAGGAACACTGCCTCTAGAGGCTCAAAAGAGTTGGGGTCACCAGCCCTATGCGTTTCCTAAAATACGGGGATAGCCTCTCCCACAACCCTCTCCCTCAGGCCCTTTGTGTGGAGCCACTCTTATGAGTGAGCTGGGCCTCGTGGCTTCCCTGGCCCTCAAGATCTTTGGCCAAACAGCAGCGCTGGTGACTTCAGTCAATCCCAGAAAGCCTTGAAAGGGTGGATCCACTGGGGTGGAAGCAGGAAGTCAAAAGACCCTAAACCAGGGGTAGTCAACCTGTGGTCCTCCAGATGCCCGTGGACTACAATTCCCATGAGCCCCTGCCAGCGTTTGCTGGCAGGGGCTCATGGCAATTGTAGTCCATGAACATCTGGAGGACCACAGGTTGACTACCCCTGCCCTAAACGTATGATATGAAGAGTTGCAGCTGCATCAGTTTCCAAAAAGATTTCTGGCTTCTGGGCTTTTATTCATTTATTTGAATTATATCCCAATTATTCTTAGCTGTCCTGAGCATCCAGCTTACTCTTACTGCTCAAGACAGCTAAGAATAATGAGCAGAACAATTCCAAGCAGCGTTGCGTCCTTCCGCATCCATCGGCCTAGAAGGAGGTAGCTCTGCTCAGAATCGCATCGCTAGTTAGGTTCGGATATGGTTTTTGCGAATAAAACTTTTCGGCAGAGGATTTCCCATTGCATACAGTCGGGTCACATCAAGCCTGAACTCTCCCTCAAAGCCAAAATGACTAAATGGAGATTATTGTACTTGGGTCATGCTACTAGAAGACAAGAGCATCAGAAAAGTCAGTTCTGCTAGGAGAAGTTGAAGGCCGTGGGAAAAGAGGACGGTCCAAAATGAGACGGATTGACTCAGACAAGGAAGCCACAGCCCCTGGTTTGCAAGACCTGAGCCAGGCTGTTACCAATAAGATATTTGGAGGTCATTAATGGATAGGGTTGCCGTAAGTCGGAAGCAACTTGGGAGCACTAAGCCTAAGAAAAACCTTGCTTCAGTGTTCCTAGTCTTAAAGAAAACAAGTCTGCAGGAGCAAAATGATAGTGAAAGGGTAGAAAAGAAAGAAACGCCCACCCTTTTTAGAAAGCACACTTCTAAGAACGCTGTCACGCAAAAATGCCAAGAGTTCGTTTGGGCTTTTCCCATGTGTCCGGGTTACTGGAGAGTGCTGTGCATCCACTTTACTCCCAAGTAATGCCTGCATGAGCCACACACACACACACACACTTTCATGCATGTTTCCCCCCTCCCAAAAACATTCTCTTTCAGCTTCTCTTCCATGCTGTTCTTAAGGGTCCTCCACCTCCCCAAGGTGCAGCGTGTCATATGACATTTTGGGCTCCAGCAGGAGGAGGGGAGGAAGAAAACTTGGATCCAGAGGTAGAAACACTTCCATCAGTAGCGGATCACAGCCAAGCTAGGAAGCCACCATCAATGGTTTGTACGGGATGGGAGTGGTTGGTTTGTGTTTCTCAGGGTCTTTTTCCCCTTTCCTTTCTAGGCCAACCGAGTTAGATGCTTTGGTGTTCGGACACCTGTTCACGATCCTGACTACCCAGCTGATCAGCGACGAGCTGTCTGAGAAAGTGAAGAGCTACAGTAACCTCATCTCGTTTTGCCGAAGAATCGAGCAGCACTACTTTGAGGGTCGCGCCAAAGACTCCATGTTCAGGCCGTCGTTGATAAGCTGAACCAGTGGTTATCTGGCAGTCGAAGTTTGAAAATGGGAGCTTAGATTTTTCAAAATATTGTTTCATGGCGAGTAGCCAAGAGTTTGAAAATTGGGCTTTGTTGCACTACTGTTTGAAACTGCCAAAAAAACCCCAAACGATTTGCCTATGTTGAATTCAACGAACACATTAGAATTCAGTGGAGTTTTTCATTATAGTAGCCTGCATGTTATTTGAATTTCACTCTGAAGTGCCCTTGAAACAACACTGTATCAAGATTTAACAACAATAAAATTTATGTGGACTGTATTAATATTGCCCTCTTTCATAGAATCATAGAGTTGGAAGGGGCCATACAGGCCATCTAGTCCAACCCCCTGCTCAACGCAGGATCAGCCCATTATCATAGAATCATAGAATCATAGAGTTGGAAGGGGCCATACAGGCCATCTAGTCCAACCCCCTGTCAACGCAGGATCAGCCCATTATCATAGAATCATAGAATCATAGAGTTGGAAGGGGCCATACAGGCCATCTAGTCCAATCCCCTGGTCAATGCAGAATCAGCCTAAAGTATCCATCCTGAGCAACTCTTGCTGGACATGTTGTGGCAGGAGTGGCCAAATGGTGGTTCTGCAGATGTCCATGGACTCTACTTCCCATGAGCCTCTGCCATCATGGACAGTTGGTAGGGGCTCATGGGAATTGTGGTCCGAGAGCAACCATTTGGCCACCCCTGTTCTATGGTGTCTTCAAAGTCATTGCCTTCTGTAGCGTTCATAAATTGGCTTCATGGCCAAGGTAATCCTGAAAACAAAAACCTTATTTGGATTTTTATGGTTTAGAAGTGACAACTTAGCTCTATTTATTTTGCAGTAGGAAGAGTTTGTATTCTTGTAGGAGTAGCCTCCAAAATTAAAAACAATTCCAATGAGGCAATTCAAGACAACGTAGCGGCAAAATAACCGATCATTATGTAATAGTAAAAGTACCAACCCCTGCATCAATTATTACAGCAATAAAATTGGTCCACTGATGCTCAAGTTACTGGCCTCTCCATCCATGGAAGATGCTCCAGAAAAAGGATGATGAAAGACCACATTCTACGGAATGCTGTGAGCAGTTGAAAGTTAACATAAACTAAAAATAGAGGGATGTAAGGAAATTGGCCTGCGGAGGCCTCTGAGAGTCCAAAGAGGAACATTGGGAGATTCTCAAATCCGGACTCGACTATTATAACAAGCTGTGTATGGGGCTGGCCTTAAAGAAAGGCAGTTTCAGTTGCTCCAAATATAGCAGCTATTGTCCTCTTTAGGTCCCTACTAATCATATTGAACCAGTGTTGCCGTCTTTTCCTACACGAAGACTGATTACGCATGGGCAGGAAGAGCCGGGCCTGTGCCTGCTTGACAGCGAGGCTAATCCCTGCTTATGCACAACATTGGTGCTTGACCCAGCCCCCTCCTGGCCCTGGTCTGCCAGTGGCCAGGCTGGGCCAGGCCCTTGCGCAGAAGGGGTTCCTCCCTGTACTATGGTGGCTGGGAGGGGACTGAAAATGCCCCACTCGGCTCCACAGTGTTTTGCAGCGTTGCGTGATTGAATGAGTTGTTTTTCTAGTTTGCAGGAAGGTAGGACCGCATTCCCACACATGGCAGAACCATTCTGCTGCGGCTGCATTTCCTGGGGGGGACATTTTAGTGGTGGAGCTACTCCGTCAGCAAAACTTGACCCTTGTGGTTGTACAGAAAGTGGTGGACTAGCTCCACTGTTGAAATGTGTTCCCCATGGGGACACAAGGAACAGCAGAGCGTGCTGCTCCACCGCAATGCATCAGCAGCGGCCCGGTATGGCTGTTGCCGTGCATAAAAGGTCTAAGTAAGTACAAGGTGCTGGGTTTGATCTTTCGTGATGGAAAGTGCCATTTAGTCACAGCTGACTTATGGTGATCCACTGGGGTGGCCAAGGTAAGAGGCATTCAGGAGTGGTTTGCTATTGCCTGCGTCCATGTCATGCCCCTAGTACTCTTGGGAGGTCTGCCATCCAAATACTGATGAGATTATCCAAATACTGATGAGATCAGGCTAGACTGGGCTATCCAGGTCATGGTGGATTGATCTTTAAAGGCCTAAAATGGCTGAACCAGAATGCCTTTAGGACCATCTCTGTGTGTATCAATCAGCCCAAGACTTGAGATCAAGCCAGAGAGCCTTTCTCTAGGAACAGAGGGATTTAACTGGTGGAAACCCATGGAAGGGATTTCTTGAACTTCTCATACCTCTCCCCCCCAAAACACACAAACACACACACACACACTTGAATCTTCTTGCAGGAACTGAGAATGGCTGTTTCCTTGAAGGTCTTCTTGATTAGTTTGAAGACCTGCTTTTTCGGGGGGGAACCTTTGAGATAGATCTGTAGAAAAACAGGGTGGCAGGGAGAGTGGCTATCAGAATGCATTGCATTTTGTTGAGGTATATTATTTATTGATGTTTTAATGACCGTACTGTTTTTCTGCATTTCTATTTTATTTTATTTTATTTTATTTTATTTTATTTTATTTTATTTTATTTTATTTTATTTTATTTTATTTTATTTTATTTTATTTTATTTTATTTTATTTTACTGTGGTCTTAAACCACCTTGGAAACTTTTAAACAAAAGATACGTAGATTAATTTTGAAAAATTAAGCACCACTAACCATACACTTGTGCCCCCAAGAGCATGAACCATTAGCATGGGTAACCAAACTGTGGATCCCTAGATGTCCATGGACTACAATTCCCATGAGTCCCTGCCAGCATGCTGTAGTCCATGGACATCTGGAGAGCCACAGTTTGGCCACCGCTGGCATAGGGTTTTCAAGGTAAGAGACATTCAGAGGTGAACTGCTATTGCCTGCCTCTCTGTAGTGACGCTGAACGTCCTTGGCAGTCTCCCATCCATGTATTAATTGGGGCTGACCTCTGCCTCTCCCATCCATACAGCAGTGGGAGAGAAAATCTTTCCTTCCTTGGCTGAACCATTTCCATTCGGTTAAATGTCTTCTGTATTAAAAGAAGATTAACTTAGTTGGCAAACCCTTGTTCATCAGATACTAATGTCTCACTGTCAATTTACAGGTAAGGTCACTGGAAGGCCATAGGACTCAGCGATAGTTTGACATGCATCCTGTTTAGATACCACAGAAGAAAAAGAAGAGTTGGTTTTCATACCCCGCTTTTCACCACCCAGGCATCTCTAAGCGGCTTACAATTGCATCCCCTTCCTGACCCTTTCTTGATCCTGCGCTCCCCCACATGCAGCCAGCTGGGTGTCCTTGGGCTCGCCATGGCACTGATAAAGCTGTTCTGACCAAGCAGTATTCTGAGGGCTCTCTCAGCCTCACCCACCTCACAGGGTGCCTGTTGTGGGGAGAAGAAAGGGAAGGAGAATGTAAGCCACTTTGAGACTCCGTCGGGTAGAGAAAAGTGGCATATAAGAACCGACTCCTTCTTCGTCTTCTCCCTCCTCCTCCTTTCCCCACAACAGACATTGGGTGAAGTTGGTGTGACAGAGAGTTCGGACTGAACTGGGCTGGGAGAACAGCTCTAAGAGAACGGTGACAGGCCATGAAAGGAACTGCCATTAAATGTACAAGAATTTTAGGCTTGCAGCTGCTGCTCCTGTATCCTGTAAATAAAAATAGCTGGCAAGAGCATCTGGGTCGACTCCCGCATCCTGCGTTCGCTTTGATTCACTGCAGTGGAATATTCTGTGTGTTTCGTGAATGCAGGAAATGAAAATCTGTGCCATCGGAGCCAAGTTCACTTGGAAAGGAAACGGCTGCAAGGGAATGTGATTGTATTCTGGAAATATATCTGATAAAAACACACGAGAGAGGTTGAAAGAGTTATTGCAAGGTCAAAGAGCACCAGGTTCAGGAGTTATATGACCCCTGTACATTTTATAGCTAGGTTGTTAACAACATTTAAACTGCAAATTAGATTTTTCAAACTATTGTAGGTATACATTTTCCAAAATCTCCTTAGAGCAATTGTGGCATCCAATAACTCGGGGAGGCTTGACATTTATTTTTATTTGTCAGTTTTTTGGTTCTGCGTCTAGGACAGGAAGGTCTCTTTCCCCAGCCTGCACAGCACAAAATCTGGAGCACTTGCTTATTTGCAGGGTCTGCGATTAACACCAGGAGAGACGGGAGTTCAGTTGGGAAGGAAGGAATGGTCCCATGGAAAGTTTCTTCTTGATTTATGTTTGTTAGCAAGCCAATCATCATATGAGATCAGGAAGGAGATCAAGTTGACTCGAATACCTGGGATTCCTTTGTTACGTAATTGGCTTAGAGTATTGTTGTGAGTCTCATAAAGATGTGAGCTCTTCCTTTATACGTGGCAAATTTCTATATCTTGCATGTGGAACAAATAGAGAGCCTTGTTAACAACCTACCTTGCAAAATTTGCCTATTACCATAATTACATGCTAGTTTGGATCGATGCCTGTCTTGCCTGCTGGTGACAGCTAATTTAAGAAGATAAACTAAAAAGATCAACCAGCAAACTGGATTCCGAATAAGTTGTTTAGCATTTAATGTCTGTTTTCCCAGCCCCACCTCAGTTCAATAAACCCATCTGCCTTGGCAGGTATTTTATTTTGCTAACTGCTTACGCCCCAAATTGGTGCTCAAGGCAAGTAATACCCCACCCATGCAATTATACGTCATATCAAGTTTGTAAAACTACAGTCCATAAATCCATCCGCCCCTTCCAAAATGCCTAGTGATGGAACTGGAGGGGGTGGGAAGGGGAGATGCCCTGGGCTATGCTTCCTAACTGAGTTCTGCACGATCGTGCCACTTCTGGGGTTTCTTGAAGTCTGAAGAATGTTTCAGGAGTATCAACAGTATAAACAGACAGGCATCGGATTGTAGACCTCCTAGAACAAAAAAAGGCTTTAGCCCAATCCAGAGGGTTTGGTGCTGCTTTCAGCTCTATGCTCTGAAAGCAGAGATCATACAGCCGAGTGGTTAGAGTGTGTGTCTAGGATCTGGGTGTCCCAGGTTCAAATCCCCACTCTTCCATGGAAGCTTGCTGGGTGACCTTGGCCCATGACACTCTGGTTAACCTACCTCACATTGTGAGAATGAGATAGAAGAGAAAAGAATGATGTAAATTGCTAGAGGTCCCCACTGGGGGCAAAAATGAAGCAAATCAAAGGATCTTGGCCATTTTTCCTGGAAAATTCCCAGTGTAAGGCTCCATGGGAAAAGAATATTTGCATGAAAGGTGGGGGTTACTGTGTGAGTTGCTAGGTCACTCTATTCTTCAGTGTGGTCTTCTGGTGACCTTCATTTTATACTCGCGTTTGTCAGACATGTGTGAATCATCAGTGACTTCTTGGATTGCATCAGAATGATGGCACCATTTGGTCAACAACACCCAACCACCCTTTTTATTTATTATTTATTATTATTTATTACTTGAATATATATACTGCTGTTCCCATTCGGGCTCATGGCGGTTTACACAATAAAAGAGTAAAAATACAATAAAACCCCTGAAATACTCCAATTTCATTGTTAACATTATTAAACTAAAAAATGGCGGTACTAATAAATCAATTTATCCCTTCGACCAGCCAGGCCACAGTCTACTGACAAGAGTGGGAACCGATGGACACAATGGAGATGTGTTGAGGCTTATAGTTGAGGCTTATAGTTGAGGCCGGGCGGTAAAGAAGATCAGTCCCCCCCCTCACAAACTGGCGGTGGAGAGTGTCAACCCCCCCTCCCGTAGTTGAGGATGCGGAGACTAAATGAGTTAGATTAAGTCATCATTGTTGCCACTGTGACCAAATGGTCACCAACTATTGTAAATTTATTGGAACTATATGGTTTTTAGGGGATGGGGTTATGTAAGCCGCCTCGAGCCTTCGGGGGGAAGCGGGATACAAATACAATAATAATAATAATAATAATAATAATAAATAATAAAGATGGGATGGGGGGATCCCAGATTGAATGGCGGGAATCCGCCCTGGCCTCAACCATATGCCTGGCGGAAGAGCTCCGTCTTACAGGCCCTGCGGAAAGTTTTAACTTCTTTATAAAGCCTGACGCAGAGTGTTAATTCAACGGAAGAGCGTCTTTCAGATTATAAATCCCGGCCATCTAGACATGATTTAGCAAGAAATACTGATCTATTGTAAGCAAATAAAGCTCAGCTAAATCTATTTGAGCCACTCAGGCTGCACTTAAGGGGTTGGGGAAGAGGGGGGTCATGTTGCAAACTCAATAAATTAAGTAAGATGAGCTGCGAGGCTTTGTAGATAAGTAATTTCTGTAAACTTAACCTTCCTTTTTCTTCCGTGCTGCCTGCACCTGCTCTCCGTGGCTGTAATTGAGTTGTCAGCATGCTGTTGAAATTAGGTTAAGAATCAGGGATTCCAAAGGTAGGGTGAAGTGTTTAATTCCCTGCTTCAGAGTGTTAATGGAGAAGTAGTGGCACTGGAAGGCCGAATATTGGAAGACAGAAGGACTTGTGTGTACACTTTGTTTAAGAGTCACAGGGCTTCTGTAATGGGGAAATTAATTTTGAACTCTTGGTAAACTACAGCCTAATGGGTGTGTGAGCTCTGAATTGGAATCTCCAGTGGGATAACTAGGGTTGCAACCTTTTAATCGGGACGACTGCTTGATGAAATGTTTAAAACTGCAGCTGAGAAAAGGGTTGCGGGCTCTTGTTTGGGCCTTTGACATCTTGAATACCCTCCCCAGCTTATGCATTTACGTGCAGAAGACAACTTCAGTGGCAGGAGAGACATCGTAACTCAGGAGTGGAACTTCTGTTTGCCACGAAGGTTTCAGGTTCAATCAGCAGCTCCAGTTAAAAAGGCTTAAGTAGTTGGGGAAGTGAAAAGTCCCCTGCCGGAGCCCCTCGACTGGTCAGAGTAGACCATCTTTTTTTTTTTTTGGCTTTAATCTTCTATAAATGCAACATGTTACTTCTTCTTTTCTTCCTTCTTGGCCTTTCCCTTCTCCTTCTCATCTTTCGTCTCCTTCTTGCTTTCCTCCTTCTCCTGGCCCTCTTTCTTCTTGGCGTCTCTGTTGACAATCTTGTTGTTGATCAGATTGTGGAGCGCGACCGCTGAACGGATCAGGGATGCCAAGTATACCACCACCATCTGGTCGTTGGTCTTCAGGTAGAAGGCCTTTACAAACTCTTGCAAGTTGACATCTGGCAACAGGTTGAAGACATCCTGCAGCTGGTAGATGATCTGGTGGTTGATGGGAAGCCTGCCTGTGGCCACCTTCTCCAGGTAGCTCCTGATATCGAGAAGCTTGGAATTCAGGCCCTTCAAGCCAAAGTAGACTATCTTGACCTGGATAGATCAGTGGTAGCTTTAAGGCAGCTCCATGTGCTTTCATGGGTCAGCAGTTTACATCCCTTTCCCAGTGGGCTGTCATGATCTTGGAAAACGGATTCTGGCTGCAGATTTCGGCTTCTTCTAGAGCACCTCTACAGTGTTGGTGGCCTACTCAGCTGCTTCAGTGGTTTTGGGCAACCACGAAGGAAGCAAAGGGCAATGGCATGCCAGAGGTCAGGAGAGGGATGTCTTGCTTTAGAAACAGTGCCAAGTCGCTGGGACAGGTTGGCCTTCTGTGCATAGGCCTTTATTCGACTACTTAGCAAAGCTGAGAGAGGGTATTGGGGAAAGTTTGCAAATTACTTGTGCCTTTCCTCAACAACTGGCTTCTCCAACAGGACAAGAGATTTGGTCCCCCCAGAAATTAGCATTTTACTCCACAGCAGTCTTTCTCAACTTTTTTATTGTTGAGAAACCCCTGAAACATTCCACAGGCTTCAAGAAAGCCCAGAAGTTGCACAATTGTGCAGAATATGGTTGGCAAGCATAGCTGAGTACAAGTCCACCTGAGCCCCTCCCCACCCACTCCAGGCCCATCACTGGCCATTTTGGGGGGGGGCAGATTGACATGACCACATATGATCATATCACCTATATACTAGGGGCCATGCCTGTTGCATTCAGGAAGACAACAGGTGCTAGATTGGGGGGTGGGGGGTGGAAGAACTCTGCGGACACCTTCCCCCTCCCACCAGGACCTGGAAAGGCTGCAGGCAGCTGTTAGGGAACTCACTGACAGGGGCAGCTCTCACACAGAAGGGATCTGCAGCCTCCAAGCCTCAGAGGGAAGTGGAGGGAGGAGGGTGGTCAGGGGTGGGAGACGGAAGGCAATTGGCTGGCCGCTGGACAGACAGGAAAGCCGGTTGGAGGAGGAGGCACTCAGGGGCAGGGACAGCCTCCCTGATTGGGTGTTAAGCGCTGAGGGGCACTTAAGACATGAGACCAGTCCCTCCTCCCAGGCCTTACCAGAGATATTAAGTTTCGCAATTGGCTGAGGTTCAAATCCTCACTTTGCCTTGGAAGCTTGCTGGGTGATCTAGGGCCAGTCACACACCTTCCTCCTAATCCACCTCTCAGTGTGGATGTTTTGATGATAAAAGGGAGGAGAGGAGAATGATGTAAGTCACCTTTGAGCCCTACGGAGCTAACTAGCATCAAATTTGCTTCCAAAGCTAACTAGCTTCCAAAAATCAGACAAGAGTCTGGGCTGCCCATGTCATAGGATACTTTAGGGGGATGCAAAACCCAAGGTGAGGCCAACCACATGAGGAAGGGGGAGAGGCTGAAATCAGACTATCAACAACAAGCACAGCTAATGTTATAAGAAAATGTCACATTTTGTACATTGTAAACATGAATAACTATAAACAAACTGTCCAAGTACACTGGCAGAGGCGATGTGGCTCATTGGTAGATCAACTGCTCAGCTGCAGAACGTCCCAAATTCAATCCCAGGCATCTCCAGTGGAAAGGATAAGTGAAAGATCTCGACCTGAGACCCTGGAGGGCTAATGCCAGTCTGAGTAGACAATATTAACTGATGGACCAATGGTCTGGTTCAATTTCAGGGGTTTCCCCTGATTTACTCAAAAATGCCCCCCCCGGGCTGCTTCTGGGGGACAAGGGAGCCCCTGGGAATTAGAGTTTTCCCCCCACCTATGTATAATGGTTGGATCCACTCCAGTAATTAAAAGGGGCAATATTTATCATTCCAAGTAAGTCAAAGAATCTCTAAAAAGTATTTATGCATGCATGTATGATCACCTGGCCTCAACCAGGGCCAGGGCCAGTCCTGGTCCCTACCTGGTGGAATGAGCTCCTGGAAGAGCCAAGGACCCTGCGGGAGCTTCCAGCATTCTGCAGGGCCTGTAAGATGGCGCTCCTCCACCAGGTGTATGGGTGAGGCCGGGGCAAGGAAGATCAGGTGGGCTCCCCAGATGAGATCTCTACCGGGCCGTCCATCGCTGTTGGTGGTCTGCCAGCACTTGAAGCTCCCCTTGGTGCGTCGGAAGGTTGTGGGTGTTGGTGATTGTTTGCCGCCAGGGGTAATTTCTTAATGGGGTTGTATTATATGTTTTTAGGTAAGGTTTTATATGAAACCTGCCGTGAGACCGCTTGCTGGGAGCGGCAGGGAATAAATAGAATGATAAGTGTGTGTGTATGTGTGTGTGTGTGATTATTTAGAATCATAGAATCATAGAATCATAGAGTTGGAAGGGGCCATACAGGCCATCTAGTCCAACCCCCTGCTCAATGCAGGATCAGCCCTAAGCATCCTAAAGCATCCAAGAAAAGTGTGTATCCAACCTTTGCTTGAAGACTTCCAGTGAGGGGGAGCTCACCACCTCCTTAGGCAGCCTATTCCACTGCTGAACTACTCTGACTGTGAAAAACTTTTTCCTGATACCTAGCCTATATCGTTGTACTTGAAGTTTAAACCCATTACTGCATGTCCTCTCGTCTGCAGCCAGCAGAAACAGCATCCTGCCCTCCAACCTTTCAAATACTTAAATTTGATTTGTGGAACTGGCTCGTGGGGAGTTACAATAGTCAATCACACAATAAAAAGTTAAAATATATCCTCTAAAACATTCCTTCCCTACGATGAAAAACAATACTCATCCTACCAGCTCAGCAACCTCCCCAAGAGCCCTAGGGGAGATGTCCATGGGGCCTGATGACACCCACCATTAAGCAAGGGAGTAGCCTCTGATCTCACTTTCCCTGGTCTCAACCAGATGCCTGTTGGGAGAACTCCGTCTTACAGGCCCTGCAAAACTGTGAAAGCTCCGTCAGGTCCCTCCGCTTCCCATTAGAAACAAAGCAGTTGTCTATAAAAGCAAACAAATATTTTCCCCAAACCCAAACTAGCATAACAGCATCTTCTCCCAACTGCTTTTGAGACTCTGAGCCTTGAACTAGTCTGTTAGGGGAAGGAAAAGGTGGAGACAAATGGCTTGGAAGAGCACAGTGCAGGTTGGGGGTGTTGGCAGAGTTTAAATAGGCAAAGGAAGAGTCAAGCACTAGCTGCTTAAGGCATAAATAGCTTTATTGAGGAGAAAAACAACTATGTAAAGAAGAGAGGAGAGAATCCCAACAGTCAAACTGACTAACTGTTGTTCTTCCTGAGGGAGGAAGTGTGCTCAAAGGAGCTGGGCCAATCAGGACACACGAGATTATTTGAAAAAATACCAGGAAGGTCCTAATCTAAATATGCTAAAACTGCCAATCTTCTCTGATGCCCCCTGTAGGATGTTCTTCATATGCGGCTGAATCATACACACTGCTGATCTTCCAACAGGGGGAAAGAGTCCCTTTCAGTCCCTTTCCCAGTCCTGCCTTATAGGAATTCGGAACTGCACCATGTTGTCACTAGGGACCCGCCTGCAGGATGTCTGCCTTGCCCCTGAAACATCACCTGAAAGAACACACTTGTGCAGGTAGAAATTCCCTGGGTAGCAAATCACATCATGATTAATAGTTAATTACGGTGCCTCTGAGCAACTGTCTCGAAGAAATGGCTGATGACTAAAAGCAACCAATGGGCCTCTAAGTATGTTAATAATAATTAAACGTGACCACATTACGGTTGCTGGAGAGCTTTATAAAGAGCACTGTCATTAAGTAAGTCTGCCTGGAACCCCAGTGGTCAGCCATCTCTACTCCAGACTCTCTTGGTCTCCATTTCCTTGCCCTTACGTTATTCATCAGATCTTTGCGGTGTGCACGTACGGAGCAGAAGAGACCAGCCTGGTGATCAGTGTCTGAGATCTCCCCAAGAAAAAGTTTTCATGAAAGCACTACTAGGCCACGTATAAGCCAGATTGCTACCAGGCCCGGGGATGGGCACCATCGCATGGGAACATCCCCTGGGAAATAATCTCTCATCAAGCCTCTGTCAAAGGAAGAGAACTTTGTATGACAATCTCCAGATGTTCTTTCCTGTTCTTCCTGATTCCCTATTTTTATTTGTATGTACCATGCACTGTGGTTCTTCTTACGCAGTACTGTGTTATGAACATGCAAATAAACAGACACAAACAATGGTACATCACAACAAGGTTTGAGTCCAGCGACACCTTTAAGACCCACAAAATGTTATTGAAGAAGAAGAAGAGTTGGTTCTTATGTGCTGCTTTTCTCTACCCGAAGGAGTCTCAAAGTGGCTTACATTCACCTTCCCTTTCCTCTCCTCACAACAGACACCCTGTGAGGCAGGTGAGGCTGAGAGAGCCCTGATATTACTGAAGAAGAAGAGTTGGTTCTTTTCTCTACCCGAAGGAGTCTCAAAGCAGCACACGGTCGCCTTCCTTTTCCTCTCCCCACAACAGTCACCCTTGTGAGGGAGGTGAGGCTGAGAAAGCCCTGATATCACTGCTCAGTCAAAACAGCTTTATCAGTGCTGTGGCGAGCCCAAGGTCACCCAGTGGTTGCATGTGGGGGAGCGTGGAATCCAGCCTGGCACGCCAGATTAGAAGTCCGCACACCTAACCACTATGCCAAGGTATATGTTTTCATCTTCGTCAGCTACAATGAAACAGAATTTCCTCAACTGTTACATATTGGTAGAGCAGCCTTTCTCAAGGATGGTTTTGTGAAACCCCGGGGTGATATGATCGTATATAGTCATGTCAACCTGCCCCAGTGATGGGCTTGCAGGGGGTGGGAAGAAGAGGGACCCCAGTTGGGCATGCAACTCTATGCTTCCCAATCACATTCTGGACAATTGTGCAATTTCTGGGGTTTCTCACTGAAGAATGTTTCAGGGGGTTTCTCAATGGTAAAAAAGTTAAGAAAAGTAGAGGGAGGGCAGTAACTTAACATATAGCATAATGAAGATGTTAACAAATTGTAGGACCAGACTGAAATGAAACAGAAACAACAAGGCTACCATTTGCTTGGGTTAAATTGGGGAGGGGGGAGAAACATGATGAAGGAAATAAATATGTCAAGATTGGAGATTAACGGGCAGATGCAGTCTTAATTGTGGGATGCTGAGGGTGATTAATGGAGGCCCTGCCATTACGCTCCATTTGTCTCCTCTCAAGCACTCCTTTGAAGTGGGGTGATTATCTGTGTAGAATTATTTACCCCATACTCAGCCCAGAGAACTACATATCATTTTCCCATTCCAAATTACATTACATGCTACTATTCATTAAGTCATACTACAATCTACTATTCAAATCTATTCTTCCAAATAAGAAATAAAATAATGAGGACATATATTGTTAGATATAAGTGAGAGAGAGAGATAGTGAGAAAAGAAACCAATATCCCTGTTGAGTCCTGGGGATTCCCTTGTTTTGCATGTTCTGATAAATTGTAGCTCAGCAATTTCCCTTTCCACTCTGTTCTTGAAGTTCCTTTGTAACAGAATAGCGACAATGAGGTCACCCATTAAATGTCCCGGAAGGTTGAAGTGCTCTCCTGCAGGTTTTTCAATCATGTGATTCCTGATCTCAGATTTGTGTCTATTTACTCTTTGGCAGAGGGTGTGTCCTACTTGCTCTATGGAGAGAACAGCAAGCCGCGTATATACAATCTTAAATTACAAGCAAGTGATCGAGCCTAAGATGGTGTAGTTGATGCGGTTAGGGCCAATGATTGTGCTGTCTGGATGTATGTGGCAGCTAAGTTGGCATCAGGTTTGATTACAAGTTCTAGTACCAATGCCCATGTTCAAATTAGATGTTGTTTTATTGTGGGTGATGAGTTCTTTGAGATTTGGGGGTTGTCCGTGTGCAAGAAAAAGTCCTGATAATTGTGAACAGCAGGGCATTGTTTTCCCTGTTCCCAGGGGTTACGTGGCAACCTTTAAATTTTTGCAAAACTTCAAGATATGATGTAGAACAGGCCTTTAACTTTTCCAGTCTCAGGACCTACCTGATCATTAGAATCACATGACAGGAAAAGAAGGAGCTACAGTCATAATCTCATTGACAGGGGGATCCTTACTCTATGTTTGTATGAAGGGCTGACGGGGTGGGGGTGGGGGTGGGGGAAAGCCAGGCCAGGGGAGGAGAGAGAAGGCCAGGATAAGCTTTTGTGGGGGACAGAGATGTGTGTTGCTGAACTTTCCTGTGCAAGAAAGGCATCCTCGCCATTCCAGAGTGATCTTGTCACAATATCTTCTGCTCTTCTCAGTGTGCACAGAAAGAGAAACAGGAAGTGGCAAAAACCAAATCTGGAGGAATTCCACAGGCAGAACTCCATGGTCCACCTGAAGTTCCCGACCCATGGGTCAAACATGGCTGTAGAAGGCATGATGAAAAGTGACCCATATTTGTCTCAGAACATACCATTCTAGCTAAAGTGTCTTAAAAATCCTTTATGGAAGGCAAGCTCCCCTGCTTTGGCAAATCTCCCAGCAGGCAAATTGCCCCCTGATAATTCTTCCCTTGCCCGTCCAGTTTTCTGAAGTCAGTGTGTCGCTGGATTAATCTTCCTTCGCTTCTTCCCCTGTTAAGGCTCTTTTAATAGGCGTCACACAGGAGACGGGGCCCCTTGTGGCCTTTGCGATCCTGCCTCTCCAGCGCATTCATTCAGGGTGTCCAAATTGCTGTTTTGGAGCGCTGAATCTCCCCCACCGGCCTGACACACAAACACTAATTTCAGCAGGTCAGAATCTGACCCCCGATTGGAAGGAAATCTGGAGTCAAATATTCACACCAGAACGCTCCTGCCTGGCTGCATGTCAGAAGCCATCTTGCGGCAAATGCTTCACACACCTTGGAGTGCAGCTTGTGGAACTGATGAGGTGAAGAGCATCGCACAGCATCTCTGTGCTGGTAATCACAGGCCTGAAGAAACACATACATCATCTGCCACATGGGCTGGCGTCGTGAGGGGGGGGGGGGAAACCCTTCACATTGTGTAAAACGTTGGACAAATGACGGCCATATGCATGTCCCTCTCTGTGCAGATGGCTCTGCAGCCTGGGCCTAGTGGGAAAGAGGTGGCACAGGCTGGGGGGGGGGGGGGGAGAGAGAGAGCCAGAGAAGCTGAGCTCGGCTTTCTGTGGGAAGACAGTTTAATATCAGTGACACAGTTTATGTCCTCTGCAGAAACAATAATGGAGAATAAGGTGACATAAATTATTTGCAAATCGGTTGACATATGCAGGCCGTTGTCCTTGACATCATCAACAACACTCTGTCAGTTTAAGATATGAACCGTGCCACGGCCATTTTATATCACCGGGCTAAGCTTTCACATGGGGTGAGCGTGCGGATTTGTTCTTTTGAGGGCCAATGGAACACCAATCAAATTTCATTATGTTTAGTCATAGCGGGGCCTGGCGTGCTTGGTTGAGGCCTACTGAATCCCGTCTCCTGCGCAAAGGTTCTGCGGTTACGGCTGAGGGAAAGTGTTTAAAGTGGCTTCCAGACAATTTATGTCATTCCTCTTTATAAAGGAAGTGTGGGGACTTGTTTAAATAGAGGGAGGTGCCTTGTATGTTCCCTCTGGACCTCTTGGAGGTAAAGCAGGACAAAAATGTGATATAGAGAACAACCCATTAAAGCAGTCTTTCTCAGCTTTTTTACAATTGAGAACCACCCCAAAAAGTTCTTCAGGCTTTGAAAAACCCCAGTAGTGGTACATTGTGCAGAATATGGCTGGGAAGCATAGCTGTGGACCCCCCCCCCATCTGGAGTCCCTCCCCTCCTCACCCCCTACAGACGGATCATTGACACATTTGGTGGGGGGGGCAGGTCAACATGACCGTAAATGGTTGGACTGGGGTTGGACTAGATGACCCTAGAGGTCCATTCCGACTCTGATCACCCGATAAATGTTTAACACATTTTAAAAATATATTGAAAAATTAACAACCATCCATTCAGGACCGTCAAGAAACCCCAAGGTTTCACGAAACCCTGGTTGAGAAAGCCTGCATTAAAGAACTGTTGAAGACTTTTACAGCTGGAATCAACTTGTACATTTTATAAGAATAAAATCAAATAATAATTATAAAATAAACAAACAAATAAATAAATTAACTGGGTTCTTTAGGTTTTCTGGTTTGTGTGACCACGATCTGATTGTTGTACTCTCAGACATACTGTCAGTTACTGTGGCTAGCATCATCAGAGGGAGGACATGGCAAGATGAGAATCTCTCTCAGCCAAAGTGTGGTGTGTGTAAACCAGGGGTAGTCAAACTGTGGCCCTCCAGATGTCCATGGACTACAATTCCCAGAAGCCCCTGCCAGCAAATGCTGGCAGGGGCTCCTGGGAATTGTAGTCCATGGACATCTGGAGGGCCGCAGTTTGACTACCCCTGGTGTAAACAGTTGCTGGGCATTTATTTACTTCTCGACTGTGTATGTGTAACTCATCACACTTCTGCCTCAACTGGGTGTTCATTAGCAAGTCCATAGCATAAATGTGTTCTTAGCTTGACCTGTTCTTGCGATTATGTTGTACAACATAAAACTATAAGTCACTTTGGGTCCCAGTTATATTTGAAATGAATAACCATTGTGCATTTCTCAAGGACCACAAAGTAATGTAAAATACTGATATCATTAGTGTCAATTGTTAGGCTTAGTCTTTAAAAACTACACCAGATCGGAACACTGAACCATATTTAAAGAGGGCTTCAGCTTTCCTTCCTCAAACCTCAGTGCCATTCCCTCCTCATGAGCTGGAATGACCCTGGGGGGTTCTGTTAGCTCCACTGAGAAGCGTCACTTGCAAAGTTGGGAAAATGGCACCGGCAGGAAGGCTGAAGCCCCTTCTCCAATCCACACCATGGTCCTGATTCATCAGGGCTGCAAGTCTCTGGGAGGCATAAAATCATATTGCACCCGTGATCCATTATCCTCTTGGTAGCCATGAAGTATTTGGAATAGTGTGCATGAAGCACCACTGAGGAAAGGATCTGGAGGAATGGGTGGGGAAGCAATGCAAGGATGCTCCCTCCTCTTACCTGCTTCCCACTGCCAATCCCTCACTCCCCACCAAGAAAGAATATAATCTAGGGCAGCCTTTTTCAACCTTTTGACCATGGAGGAGCCCCTGAAATAATTTTTCAGACTTTGAGGAGCCCCGGAAGTGATGTCAGCTGGCCACGCCTCCCTGCCATGTTTCCCAAAGTGACATGTCACAGCAGTGACATCACCACCAGCATTACCAGGTGGGCTCAAGGAGGACTGAGAGGGGAGAGACAGGAAGAAGAAGAAGGAGGAGGAGGAGGAGGAGGAGGAGGAGGAGGAGGAGGGTTGGTTCTTATATGCCGCTTTTCCCTACCCGAAGGAGGCTCAAAGCGGCTTACAGTCGCCTTCCCATTCCTCTCCCCACAACAGACACCCTGTGAGGTGGGTGAGGCTGAGAGAGCCCTGATATCACTGCCCGGTCAGAACAGTTTCATCAGTGCCGTGGAGAGCCCAAGGTCACCCAGCTGGCTGCCTTTGGGGGAGTGCAGAATCGAACCCGGCATGCCAGATTAGAAGTCCGAACTCCTAACCACTACACCAAACTGGAAATAGTTTAAAGTGGGACTAGGCATGCAGCCTCTGCCCCTCTGCCCCCTTTCAGGCACAGAAACATTCCATCTTTCAGATCAAACAGACCACAAGGAGTCTAAGGGAGGACCTCATCCCCTGTAGCCAATCATCCTTCCCAACCTATCACTATGTTTCACCCTTCCCTCCCTGCAGTTTTACTCCTTTTTCTAGTTCTTTCCTTTCCTTCCACTTAGTTATATAGTTTTCCCATATATGACTTACCGGAACTTCCCATTTTTCCATCCTTCTTGCAGTCTCCCCCACTGCTTAGTTACAGGAAGTGACATCACCACCTGCATTAACAGGCATTCTTGAGGAGGACTGGGGTGGGAGGGAGACAGGTTGCGATTTAGGGTGAGCTTAGGCATGCAGGCTCTGCCCCCTTCCAGGCACAGAAACCAGAAGGAGAGAACTCACTCACACTTAGGAGGCGGGAGGGAGGAAGAGGAAATGGAAGTGGCCAGTTGCATAGCTTGTGGCCAAGTCCATTAAGACAGGAGAAAAAATAATGTACTGGATTCAAGTGGGTTTGATATGTTTTCTGCTGTACAGATTGGAAAGCTTCCCTACCAGTTTCATTTGCCTTCTCCTTTCGTATGCCGTTCAAATGCCATTCCTTTCCTATACTTCTTTCTTATGCTCAAAACAAGTGGATTTTTTTAAAATTTCATCTTCTAATCCCTAATGCTTGTAACCCTAACTGATCCCAAATGCTTGACTGTTCCAAAACATGTAACCCTGAACAAGCTCCCTGGAAAGTAAATTCACTTTGGAGTGAGGACCCAGCAGCCCTTACTTCATGTGAGAGAATGTTGGATTGCAATATTAATTTTGATATGCAGAGGTCTTCGTGTTGCAATTCACCTGAGCAATTCTTTGGCTTGGTTCACCTGAGCAATTCTTTGGCTAGGCAAACAAATCAGGAGTGGTTTAAGGCAGTGGTTCCCAACCTGCGGTCCGCGGCCCGGTGCCAGGCCACGAAGGCCAGGGCGCCGGGCAGCGGTTCCCTCTCCCCGCCCCCCCTGCAGTAAAAAACTTCTTACTTACTTACTTACAGTCCCACTTTTAAAAGCGTCTTACTGCGGGAAGGGGGGAGAGGGAATCAGGGCCGCACATGCGCACACACGCGATGTGCGGACGAAATCGCGCATGTGTGGCACTTTCGTGCATGTGCGATTCGGCCGCACATCACGCATGCGTGCTGCGCGGCTGTGGCCGCACATGTGCGCTGCGTGGGCGGGGCAATTGCCCCGCCAGTCCCCAGCCAGGAAAAGGTTGGGGACCACTGGTTTAAGGATTCACAGGGCCTGTAGTACCAGAGCCAGTTTAAGGATTTGTGGGGCCCTAAAGGTAAAGGTATCCCCTGTGCAAACACTGAGTCATGCCTGACTTTGGGGTGACGCCCTCTAGCGTTTTCATGGCAGACTCACTATGGGGTGGTTTGCCAGTGCCTTCCCCAGTCATTACCGTTTACCCCCCCCAGCAAGCTGGGTACTCATTTTACCGACCTCGGAAGGATGGAAGGCTGAGTCAACCTTGAGCCAGTTGCTGGGACTCCCAGCCTCATAGTCAGAGCTTCAGACAGCATGTCAGCTGCCTTACCACCCTACACCACAAGAGGCTCGTTTGTGGGTCCCTAGCAGAGTACAATTGTGGTGGGAGCAGCCAGACTGGGGGCGGAGGGGCTCCCCACAGTGGAAAGGGATGTCACTCCGAGGATCCTTAGAGAGAGAAAAGGGGGGAGGAGGGAGGATACAGCTCTGATCCACGAGGGGAAGGCACCATGTGTGGCCCCTGGAAGTGTGGGGTCCGTAGCACGTGCTACATGGATAAACCGGCCCTGAAACAAATTGGAAGGAAAATGCGGCTTGTGATGAAAACGGTCATGAAATTTACTAGGTGATGTAAACTGGACTGCCGGTTTAAAGGGTGTGGGGGAGAATCCCTTGATTTTATCGAAGTTACCTAGAGTTTAATTTCAGTTGAAAGAATCCCATCTTTTCTGGTGAGTCTTAAACACAAAGGATTTATAGCATTGACTTCCTGGAGAGATCATCCTCTTTTGTTGTAGATAGTCATTACAGCCATTGCCATTTTATATCCTTTAGATAAGTACAGGCATTAAAGCCGATAAGTGACTGGCATACAAATAAAATGTGCAAACCCATCCAGCCTTCCACACTTCCAAAATGCTTGGATAATATTCATCCTAATATATTCCACCTATTAGGGCAGATAGTAACGCCCCCCCCCCCCTTCTCCAATAGTGGTATTTTGTTTTACATCTTGGACATTTCTAAAAATGTAAAATAAAACAGAAAAGAAAAAAGAAACAGATTTTGTTTTAGACTTTTGTGTTTATGGGATGTTTTCATTTCCCGCAAGAAAGCTCAGAGTGTCTTCCAGGGAGTTCTGGGACATGTCCAGGGTTCACATAATTCACACAGGAGAACACTGGCCCTCATGCATTGTGAACTGAGCATGCATCAACAAACATGCCCAACAGTTCTCTGTGGCTGCACAATTCGAGGAAGACCTGTGGAGGCGGGCAACTGGCTTATTGAGGAATAAGCAACTGGCTTATTGAGGAATAAGTAACTGGGTTATTGAGGAATAAGCAACTGGCTTATTGAGGAATAAGTAACTGGGTTATTGAGGAATAAGCAACTGGTGTACTGAGGAATGAGCAACTGGCTTATTGAAGAATAAGCAACTGGTGTATTGAGGAATAAGCAACTGGCATATTGAATAAGCAACTGGAGTATTGAGGAATAAGCAATTGGTTTATTGAGGAATCCTAGCAACCTTCCAAGATTCTTCATTCTAATGGGTTGTAGGTAACTGTTTGTATCTCTCTCCGTTGGCTTTCTGCAGATAGGCAAAACTACATTTTTGTTTCAGCAATGCTGGCCATTGATATCTGTTTCCTGGTTCAGTGTTTTTTGGCCCTGCCACTTAGCTGCTCTCAGTTTTGTGTTGTTGGTTACTTTTTTCATATCTCTATTTTTATGTAATCTTTTTGGCACTCTGTGAACAGCTTTGCCCTTTCAATGCAAATCAGGTTAAGGAATCGATAAATCTTTTCAGCTAAAATATCCTTTGTTTCCTTTCCTTCACCAGAATACAGGTCCCTTTCTGAAACTTAAAAAAGAAATGGCTGGAATTTGTCCCCTCCTGGACTGGGTGATTTATAAAGAATACACACAGATCTGACAACATTGGATGACTATTAAATGGAATTCACTGTAGCTTTAGTGTCCTTTCTGCAGCACTTCATCCCTAGATGCTGAAGACTATCTCTGCTTAGGCTGGACTGTTTTTCCTCTTCAATTTCCTTGAGCAGATGGGATGTCTACCCCAAAAATAAAAGGTCCCAATACTTGAATAAGAATGAATACCCCAGCCTCAACAGCCAAGAATCTTATTAATGACTTTTGAGCCCAAAAGTCACCATCTGCAGTAACTTGGGGACTATAATAACACAGTCCAAAAGATGGTTGTTCCCTTCTGAACCAATTCCTTCCCATAGATCTAGAGGGGGGAGTAACTCTGCTTAGAGTTGTGCTGTAAGAGACTGTAAGAGGCCACCAATCCCAAATTTTAGTCTGGTAGGACTGCTGAGATTTATGAGGGTCTTTAGCAGATTCTTACCTGGTCTTTAGTTATTTTATTTAGGGATACACCACCCTTCTTGACTTCACCAAATTACCCTTATAGGCTGGTTTTCTAGGTACAGGGAGTTTTTGTCTGTTTTTGTGCAAGAGGCTTTGAAGCAGGCATGGTCGCACTTGCCAATCCTAACCTACAACCCCCTGAAGCAGCTCTTGAAACAGAATGATAGATAAGTCAAAGTTAACAATTTGCGTGGTGGGAAAGGGATCATAATCCCCATCTGTTCCACATAATATATTTATGGTAAGGGCTTGGAGGAGGAGCTGGTCTCATGGCTTGTGCCACTCAGTGCTTAACACCCAATCAGGGTGGCTGACCCACTCCTGAGTGCCTCCTGCTCCCACCAGCTTGCCTGTGTGTCCAGCAGCCAGCCAATCGCCTTCCGTCCCCCACCCCTTACCACCCCCTCCTCCTTCCACTTCCCTCCGAGGCTTGGAGGCTTCAGATCCCTGCTGCGTGAGAGCTGCCCCTGCCGGTGAGTTCCTTGCCTGGGGGACTCCAGCTCCTGGGCCTTGGGGCTCCTTGGGAGGGCTCCTTGCCTTTAGATGACCAAGCTACCTGACCACGGCTGGGGACACGCCACCCTAACTGCCGCCTGCCGCCTTTCCAGGTCATGGGGGGAGGGAAAGGCAATCCACAGAGTTTTTCCACCATCCCCTCCCCAATCTCGCTCCCATTGTATTCCTGAATGCAATGGCCTTGGTCCCTAGTAATACTATAATTCAGGTGATGTTTAGATGCTTGGGCAGTTAGGATTACAACCCCCTCTGGAGCTGCCAGTTTCCCCTCACCTTTTGAATGCACTTGCTGCTGGTTGAACGTACATAGAACGCAAGGTCGGCTCACCTCTCTTTGCAGGCACAGCAACTGGAGCATCCAGAAGGTGAAATAAAGTCTCTCAGTGGTACAGATTATTCCTTCTTGCTTTGCCATGACTTGGTGCTTGGCTTGCATTTCCTGTCCCTGGCTTTCCTGATCTGCTGCCCATAGTGCTTTGCTGCCAGTGAGCTCATAGTTCACACCTTAATATTTACCCAATTCATCCTAAAAGTAGTTCAGGTGCTCCTCTCTGTTTCTCCTCCATCCTGTTTTCACCCCAGGCTTGCGAATTATGTTATGTTAGGACAGCCTTTCTCAACTTTTTTACCATTGAGAAACCCCTGAAACATTCTTCAGGCTTTGAGAAACCCCAGAAGTGAGATGGTTGTGCAGAATATTTTTGGAAAGCATAGCTGTGTATTCACCCACCCAGGGCCCCTCCCTTCCCACCCCCTCCAGGCCCATCCCTGGTCGCTTTGGGAGGGGTGGGGAGATCAACAGGGCCATATATGGTCATATCACCTGATAAATGTTTAACATTTTTTTAAATATAAAAAATCAATTAACTTCCACCCACTCAGGAAACCCTTCCAGGGCCAACAAGAAACCTCACGGTTTTCATGAAACCCTGGTTGAGAAAGCCTGGTTAGAAGAAAAATTTATGACTTTCACATCATCTACCAGCTGACCCTTTTAGCGGAAGAAGCCAAGGATTGAACCTGGGACTTCCTGCATGCCAAGCAGAAATTCTTCCACAGAGCCACAGCCCCTCCTGGCATGTTCCTGACCTCACAAAGCTGCCTTATTCTGACCATCTATTAATGTCAGACCAGCAGTGGCTGTCCAGAGCTCTTTCACATCACCTGATCTTTTTAACTGCAGGGACTGAACGTTGGATTTTCTCCATGCCAGGTCGATGTTCTGCCACCTCCTTTCCCCAAGGACAGAACTAGGTCACTCTCCCAAGAAAATACCTCTTTCATTAATTTGTTTTTCTTTATCAGGACGTCAAAGCACATTCCCAGCCCCCCTTCCCTTGACCCAAAGCATCCCACAACCAAAACACCATCAAAGAACTAGGACCAGCCTGGAGAAAAGGAGGTTGAGAGGGGACATGATAGCCCTCTTTAAGTATTTGAAAGGTTGTCACTTGGAGGAAGGCAGGATGCTGTTTCTGCTGGCTGCAGAGGAGAGGACACGCAGTAATGGGTTTAAACTTCAAGTACAACGATATAGGCTAGATATCAGGAAAAAAATTTTTTTACAGTCAGAGTAGTTCAGCAGTGGAATAGGCTGCCTAAGGAGGTGGTGAGCTCCCTCTCACTGGCAGTCTTCAAGCAAAGGTTGGATACACACTTTTCTTGGATGCTTTAGGATGCTTTGGACTGAACCTGCGTAGAGCAGGGGGTTGGACTAGATGGCCTGAATGGCCCCTTCCAATTCTATGATTCTATGATTCTATGATTCTATGATTCTATGATTCTATGATTCTATGATTCTATGATTCTATGATTCTATGATTCTATGATTCTATGATTCTATGATTCTATGATTCTATGATTCTATGACCAGCAAACCCAATGGTGGCTGGAACAAAATTACGGTGACTTGGATTTGACCCTAGAATCCATCCCCACCTTGACGTACTTGAAAGTTCAAGTTCAATTCGCCGTTTCTCGCGGGACAGAGGAAACTCGGGAGCCCGCTATTATGGAGCCCTGCAACATCCACGCCCTCCCGCAACCCGCCCCGTGCGGTTTTTTAACAAGGGAGCAGAACTAAATCGGGAAAGCCGGAATCGCGCTGATGTTCATCCCGGCTGTGGAAGGCCGGGGCCACCGCAGAGCCCCTTCCATTTATGCGCAAGATGCCCTCCTTTGTCCCGCTGGTCCTCCCTCTCCAGCTGTCTCGGCGTCCAAGATTGATGCCAGGGAGCTGCGCGGCAATGATCGATGGTGCCTGGCAAACCGAGCCTGACCATTGGTTATCGCTGGCTCTAATTAAAGGAAGACATGGGCTGCTGAGTCAAAGGGTCCCTTGCACTGGTGACAATAGGGCAGCAGTCTCCGAAAGGGCTGCGGAGGGAAACGCATTCCTTTTGACTGATTGCATGATGTCTGGATTAATGATCAGGAAATGAGCTATTATGGTATCTTTACCGGGAGGCCGCCTGGCAGCGCTTTAGGGGTTCTCTTCTCCTTTCGGCTGGGTCAGAAATCAAGAAACGGCTCCGATATCCGGCAGCATCTCCCCCTTGTTAGCATTTCGCTCTTTCTTCCAAGGTGCCCAGAGAACGACACACGCCATCCCCCTCCGTCTTCTCTTCCTCCACCCAAGAATCCCAAGCAGTCGTTAGGGGGACGGGTCCAAGATTATCCAGCGAGCCACCACGGCACAGCAGGGATTTGAACCTGGGTTAAACAGCTCCTAGACCTGCGCTGTACCCCCACTGTTGTTTTAGTGCTCTGCAAGCCAGCAGTCCCCAGGGTGGTGTAGTGGTTCAGCGCGAGGGCTGCCCCATTCCTACACATGCAGCCAGCTGGGTGGCCTTGGGCTCGTCACAGTCCTGTTAGTGCTGTTTTGATTCAGCAGTCCTGTGAGGGCTCTCTCAGCCTCACCTACCTCACAGGGTGTCTGTTCTGGGGAGAGGAAGGGAAGATGAATGTAAGTCGCTTTGAGTGGACAATGAAAAGCGGGGTATAAAAACCAACTCCTCCTCCTCCTCCTCTTCTTATCATAGAATCATAGAGTTGGAAGGGACCTCCTCGGTCATCTATTCTAGTCCAACCCCCTGCATTATGCAGGACACTCACAATCCTATTGCTCATCTACTGTAACTTGCTACCTTCTTCTTCTTCTTCTTCTTCTTCTTCTTCTTCTTCTTCTTCTTCTTCTTCTTCTTCTTCTTCTTCTTCTTCTTCTTCTTCTTCTTCTTCTTCTTCTTCTTCTTCTTCTTCTTCTAAATTTCCAAAGATGAAGAACTCACCACCTCCCAAGGAAGCCTGCTGGGTTACCAAACTCGAGGGAGGGTGGGCTGAATTACCACTGATCTCCAGACTAGAAAGTGTGGTTTCCCTGGAGGAATGGATGGTGGGCTGTACAGCAACCTCTGAACTCCCTTCCCTCCCCAAATTCTGCCCCCAAATCATTGTGGTAAGGTTTCTCTCTGTGGAATGAAAAGCCTGACCTGCCAGTTGCTGTTCAGCATCCTGTTTCGGGAGGCATGAAAGCCAGTGGCCATTTTCTTTCTGTTCTGTGGGCAACCCCCTAATATGAACCCCTCAGGGCCTCCCAAACAGCCACAGGCCTGCCGAATTACCTTTCACCCTTTTCAACATGGCTTTGGGTCACTCTGGAATCCTGGAGGCAAAGGAAGTTTCTCATTAGCTCTTTCCTTGTATGCCATGTGACTCCCGCTGATGACAGAAGGTTTATGAGGCAGGAAGCTCAAAGAAGGAGGAGAGGGAATTTACTAATTAGATTGAATGGCATTCTAGTTATAGCAGATCACCTGAGAGTTCATTTCAGTATCCTGTGAAGAGAAGGGTAGGGAAGGCCTGTGAGTTCTAGATTTGAAGCCTTCCTCACCCCGAAATTTATGTCTAAGAATTATCCTTCAGAATAATTCCCTGCATCTCAAAATTGATTCAGACCATTTGATCCCCCATAACATTTGATCTGGATTTTTGATCTCTTTTAGCTGATATTTCGCAGTATTTCCTAGATGGCTTTTGGTATCTCGTAGACCAGGGGTAGTCGAACTGCGGCCCTCCAGATGTCCATGGACTACAATTCCCAGGAGCCCCCTGCCAGCGTTTGCTGGCAGGGGGCTCCTGGGAATTGTAGTCCATGGACATCTGGAGGGCCGCAGTTCGACTACCCCTGTCGTAGACTTTGGCCTCTGACCTGGAGTAGTGTACAGCATTTCACAGTAGTTGCCAGCTGACGTGCAATGGTTATTTCCCCAATGGAGAGTGGGAGGAAAGGATAGGGAAAGTTAAGCCAGGGGCATCTTTGAGGGTTGTTGTTTGCTGTGATAGACTCTAATGTAGACAGGCAGCAGCAGGGCTGGTTGGCACTCCTCTGACACCCTATGAAAAGCAGAGTATAAAAAACAACTCCTCCTCCTCCTCCTCCTCCTCCTCCTTTAAGGGGTCACAAAGGAGCTTACAATCATATTCCCTTCCTCTCCCCAGAACTGCTGCCTTGTAAGGCTAGGTGGGACTGAGAGAGTTCTGAGAGAACTGGGCCAAGTTCCCCCATCAGGCATCAGGTGGAATTCTGAGGAACAAAACTTCGTCTCCAAATTAGAGGCCGCTGTTCTCAACCACTGCATCATGCTGGTGTAATGGAATGCCATGGGGCTGGTGGTGATTTTTAAAATTTATAATTCTCTCGCTGGCTGACAGACCAATACAGAACAGCAGCAGGAGTTGGTGGCAGGATGTCTCCTGCCATAGTGGGAGGCCTAGTAACCCTACGTGGGGCCTCTGATTGGAAACAGAACGGAGGCCTCATCCAGCACGGCTGCTCTTACATGCTTTTCTTCACTAAGGTTCACAAATAAGTGTTCAGATTTCACAGAATTCTTTATCAGGTTGCACATTAAAAACAAGAAAGAGACAGAGCAATAAGAAGTTTTCTCTGCAGACAAATGATATTAGACCTTTGCTTGCTGCTAAAATTTGCCAGTCATCCTGCAAAGGTATGTTAAGAAGAAAGAACAATGGAGACTGCCTCTGACAATACGAAAGCGTGCAATTATCTTAATAGTCCCAGGCACAAAATGAAACATACAGATCTCTTGTAAAGCAGAGGCAGTGATAAATGTACAAGGAAGGGAGTGGAGAAGGAATATTTTTGCGAAAAAGAGACGGATTCCCTTGTTCGTCCATTCCTCTATAACAACATCCCTCCACAAAGATCCGTTCCTTTAAAAATGTAAAACAATAAAGTGGTCTCCAAGCACAATGTATGTCATTAAGTGTTGGAGGCTCGTGTTTTAAAACCTATTTTAGCATGTGTGTCTAGTATGACTCTTAGGCATATTGGGAGGGTGGTATAAAAATTTAATAAATAATAATAATTAGAATCATCCGTTCTCCGAGCTCTTAGGTTGAATTGCCCCAATCTTACAGAGATCATACAATACATCACATCACATCAAAATCACAAGATGTCCTAGTCCCATTGTATACAGCACTGGTCAGACCACACCTGGAGTACTGTGTGCAGTTCTGGAGGCCTCACTTCAAGAAGGACGTCGATAAAATTGAAAGGGTACAGAGGAGAGCGACGAAGATGATCTGGGGCCAAGGGACCAAGCCCTATGAAGATAGGTTGAGGGACTTGGGAATGTTCAGCCTGGAGAAAAGGAGGTTGAGAGGGGACATGATAGCCCTCTTTAAGTATTGAAAGGTTGTCACTTGGAGGAGGGCAGGATGCTGTTCCCGTTGGCTGCAGAGGACAGGACATGCAGTAATGGGTTTAAAGTTCAAGTACAACGATATAGGCTAGATATCAGGAAAAAGTTTTTCACAGTCAGAGTAGTTCAGCAGTGGAATAGGCTGCCTAAGGAGGTGGTGAGCTCCCCCTCATTGGCAGTCTTCAAGCAAAGGTTGGATACACACTTTTCTTGGATGCTCTAGGATGCTTTGGGCTGATCCTGCGTAGAGCAGGGGGTTGGACTAGATGGCCTGTATGGCCCCTTCCAACTCTATGATTCTATGATTCTATGAATATCAGCTGGCCATCCATTTCAGGTGGTGCATGCAACCATGGGGTCGTAGATATTGCAGTTCAAAGTAGTGGTAGGGTCACAGCTGACTCCAGGTTCTAGCAAACTGGAGGAGAAACAACAATACATCCAACCCTTGCCCCAATCTTTCATTATTCACTTCACACATTACATTACTGTACCAAGCTGATGTGAACATCGAAAATCTGCTATCCCTACCCTTGGAACCCCTCCTCTACCAGGGGCGTGAACTGCCTTTAAAACTGAATGAATCCCATTCATTTCCCTAATTTTTACAGTAGGAACGAATAGGGAGAAATCAAAATGAGAATGAAGAATCATGCATTTCCATTTTCTTATTGCTCTACATCAAAAACTGTGCAGCAAAAGAGTTAGACTGCAAAGCAAGGCATGGCAGTGAAAGAGTTGGAGACCAATAATCCTTTCAAGGTATAAGCTTTTGAGACTCAAATCTCACTTCATCAGACACGAGTTGAAATGAAATCTCGGAGTCTTCGTTGCATGTGGAGGAATCAAACCATTACTACTTTGGACTAGGCATGTGCAATTTTTTTTTTAAAATCATACTGTTCTGGCCGAATCCGAAAGGCATGAATAACCCTTCACCTTTTGATTCAGCCCGAATCTGAAACATTTTGGGTTTTTTTGTCGGCATGCTTGTGCCCCCCCCCCAGACAGCAGCATCCCTGCAGCCTGAAAAGAGGGGGAAAGAGAACGCCCGCCAGTCAGCTGATGATAGGTGCCCCATGCACTGGTTACAATTGGGGAGGGATTTAAAGGGAGTGGGCAGGCCCTCTGTCATCACCAGCTATTAAACGCACTCCCCCCCACGTTCTCATAGAATAATAGAATCATAGAGTTGGAAGGGGCCATACAGGCCATCTAGTCCAACCCCCTGCTCAACGCAGGATCAGCCCAAAGCATCCTAAAGCATCCAGGAAAAGTGTGTATCCAACCTTTGCTTGAAGACTGCCAGTTCTCAGGTGCTGCTTAAGAAAACGTGGGGGGGGGGTGCACTTGAATGCAGGGAATTGGGGGGTTGTTAGGCTTGAATGAGTCCAAAAAAGTACCCAAATTAGCATTGATTCACGTACTTTTCGGTTTATCTGAGCTGAACCACCCATGCCTACTTTGGACTTTGTGCCCACAAAATTCTTTCTGTGCCAGAGAATTTCACCAGAACCCTTGGCAGACAAATGTAGCTCTTTAACCTGGCCCTCAGGGGTCTTCTGAGCACGGTTTCCTATGATGGCACCCAGTCTATGTTTCAGGAAAGTGAGCAAGACCCTTTCCCAATGGGGACTGTGGTTGACAATTGCTGCCTTAAGAGCACTGTCACCAGAGGGAAAGGGTACACCTTCCTGCTAGGGATAACCGCGGACACAGTTCTTTTGGTTGATGATATTTGTGAATATACAGAGTGAAGACCACTGTTCCATCATACTTGAGATGAGCTCTGTTTTGAACACGTAACTTTCTACATAGGGGTAGGGTTGCCAGTCTCCAGGTGCTAGCTGGAGTCCTCCTTGCATTACTACTGATCTCCACGCATTTGCTGGCAGGGGCTCATGGGAATTGTAGTCCATGGACATCTGGAGGACCACAGGTTGACTACCCCTGTTGTAGGTTACCAACCAATGAAGATAAATAAGTACCCATGCGAGTGGCTAAATTTTGGGTGGCTGAATAAAAATTACTTTGTAATTCTGATGGCAAATCTTAGGCTTCTCTGTTGGTGTGTAAGGGCTGGCTGTTTACGACTTTTGTCATGGCAACAGTCATTAAGGAGAAAACTGAGCCAAGGACAGTTTTTTCTACCTAGTTCCACAAGCATTGGCATTTATTCTCTGTGACCCACGTGTCACATTTGTTTTATGTTTTGTTTCAGACGGCATTTTAATGGGCTTCGTAAAGCCAAAAACTCAGTCCAGGAACTTCCTTATCCACTTCAAATGCAACGTTAATGGAATTATGTACACGTCTTCCAGTGAAAAAAAAGGGCAATATAAACAAACATTTTCAAGAACCTCTCAAAGCGGCAGTCCTGTGTTTACTATACAGTAAAACAGACTTTATTATGATCAATGCGAACCATTTAACCCTTTCTGTGATACTAAAGTGGATTGCTTTTGTCACCCTCCCTTGTGATGCACTTTTTCGGAAGTAAATTTTGCTCAGCTTCCAGTTTACTAGCATCTTAAAATGTCAGGGCTCCCTTTAAGTCAAATTAAAAGAAAACTTGGGGCTGAGAAAGACAAATAAAACCGGATTTCAAAAATGCTTTAAAAACTACTATTGGGGAAAAAAAGAAACTCTTGAGCAAAATCTAAATAGGCCATCTTGTACAGGCAGCTTTCGAGCTGCGTGTGACAAAAAGCTATATAGGGGAAGGCAGAAGTCAGGGAAGCTCCAAAAAGCTTTATAAATACAACCATTGGAAAGACGATCTTGATTCAGGAAGGACTTTTACTCTATGTGAGCTCAGTTGTCATAGCTGTCTCTGTAAGAACTTTCTGAAGAGTAGCAGTTCTTATAGACTCCCTGACTTTTGCCATAATCCCAGGAGCCACCATAACCCCCACCCCGTTTCTGATGTCATAGCGACCACCATAACTTCTGTCTCTACCACCTCTGAAATAGCCACAGCCTCGCCCCTTTCTACCAAAATAGCCACCTCTGGATCCACATGAAGATTTCCCTGTGTGGCCCACTCTGATCTGGCACCCATCTACAGACTGTCCATTCATGGCTTTCATTGTGAGAGCATCTCATTGTGAGGGCATCGGACGCCTGCTCAGGACTGGCAAAGGTGATAGAACCAAAGTCTCTTGATCTCTGTGTTTCTTTGTCCTTGATCCCTACAATTCCAGAAATAGGACCAAAGGAGCTGAAATGCTGACCTTGCTCATCAGCGTCCAAGTTGAGCCCTCCAACAAACAGCTTTCCTTCTTCAAGAGGCATGATGAACAGGAGTCAAACCACGTTACCCAGGCTGGAGCTGCTAGAAATGTGGGCCCATATGTCACATTTAGACCACCTATTTTGGCCCCTGTTCCTTTCGACTTCCTTGATCCCAGGAAGCTTAATGGAACCAGAAACAAAAGCGTTGATGAGCAAGATGCGTTTCTTTAGTGTTTGCAGAACTGAGGCCTGAAACAGAATCGAGGAGAGCAGAAAACCATTGGGAGCTGTTTTCCTGTCGAGCTTCATCAATCCGTCTTGCACTTCAATTATAGATCATCGAAAACAGAAGAGGCCAAACTGAGGCTCTCCAGATGTCCATGGCTCATGGGAATTGTAGTCTGCGGACAGCTGGAGAGCCACAGTTTGGCCACTCCTGATCTAAAAGGTAGCTTTGGATCTTGGAATGTGCCCAAGGAGAAACCGTATTGTCTGTGAGAAAGCATGGCCTATTATGCACGGCCGCTGAAACGGCGGCATGGAGAACGCGGAAGAGGAAGAAGCGAAACAAACTGCTTACGCACGGGACGGAATGCAACGGCGACAAAACCCAATCCGATTATGCACACGGCTATTCCGGAACCGCTTCTGGTTGCGCCCTGATCCCGGGAAACTCCACTTTCTTCCGCATCTCGCTAACGCGGCATTTTCGGCGGCATACGTTGACTCTGCGCCCGGTTGCCGCCTGCAGCGTGCATAATTGGTGATTTTAGCTGCCACCATTCCACCCTGAATGCAGACCTTCCGCTCCATGCATAATGGGCCCATAAGGCCAAAGTGAAGTGTAATCTTCCCTTGTGCTGAATGACTGGGACAACCCATTGAAACTAAAGGCGGCTGTTGAGCGGGTAGCATCTGGAACAACTAAGCTTTGGATAACATTTCCTGTAGCGCTCTCCCTAGGAGGACTAGGCTGACAAGGGCTGAGATATATTGCCATTAAATTGTTCTCAGATTTGACCTGTGTGTCCATAATAGAGAGAAAAAAACAATACCTGATGGGTTGTAAGTCTAACCAAACATTTCAAAGGAATTCTTGCCTTAAAGATCAAATACATCATGTAATCTTATCGTGTCAGATTAGGACGTAACATGATGTTACATGACACAAAACCACCCCGCTTGACGTATGGATTGAGAAATTTTGCAAACAACGTCTTGGGAACCTCTGACGCGATCCGTTTGAATAATGAATACGATATTTCCCACATTTCTTATGGCAGCCGAGAGGAAAATGAAGAGGCCGGAAAGTGTAACTAGACAGATTAGATTATACCTCTCTCTGAAGTGAAATTGCCACGCTGGCATCAGGAAATAAAACAAAGATGACAGCGAATGTTAAGATCAGCTTCTGTTGTCCAGAGCAAGTAGATTTTTACGAGTCTGTGGGGCTCGTTACGTACTTTTACTTAGTTTGATTTAAGCTTCCAATGGCTCTTCTGGACTTCAAACAAAGAAGCCATGTAACACTTTTCAGTAAAACCTGCCAGGGTAGACCACCGCGTACATGTTTTCTATTTCTTCAGAACGGCTGGTAATGTGTGGGAAGACGGGGTGGGGGAGATATTTCAGACAATATTTCAGGCCCTGGTCTGCATCCCCAATAAAATATTTTAGTGCCTCCAGTGGGAGAGCAACAGGAATGGGTGAGGCCTCCCCTGTGAAAGTTTGATGTTACAATGTGGTGACATCGTTTCTGGCATGACCCAGAAGTGATGTGATCGCAGTGGGTGATGCTCTAGTATTCACCCAAACTCTATGGTTAAGTGCTAGAGCGGACCTCTTCAACCAGGGTTTCATGAAACCCTGGGGGTTCTTGACGGCCCTGGAAGCGTTCCTTGAATGGGTGGGAGTTCATTTTTAAATTTTTGTTAAACATTTATCGGGTGATATGACCATATATGGGCAGGTCAACCCCCCCCCAATGGTCAATGATGGGCATGGAGAAGGGGGAAGGGGAGGAGCCCTGGGTGGGCGTTAACCCAGCTATGCTTCCTAACCATATTCTGCAAAATTGTGCCACTTCCTCTAGGGCAGGGGTAGTCAACCTGTGGTCCTCCAGATGTCCATGGACTACAATTCCCATGAGCCCCTGCCAGCAAACGCTGGCAGGGGCTCATGGGAATTGTAGTCCATGGACATCTGGAGGACCACAAGTTGACTACCCCTGCTCTAGGGTTTCTTGATGCCTGAAGAATGTTTCAGGGGTTTCTCAACAGTCAAAGTTGAGAAAGTCTGTGCTAGAGTTTTGCTCCTACATGATATCACTTTGGGGTCATGCCAGAAGTAACATCAATGGCATTACTGCTGCTGGTGATCCCTCCTGCCTCCTAACAAGTAGCAATGGTAGAAGAGAACTGCTGGTGAGAGATCTCCTGCCACTCTGGGAGCCTATGCAGCCCGGATGCGACTTACATAAGTTTACTGATGGGAAAGAACAGGCTGCCATTCAACTGAAAACCCAGAGATGCTCTTGGAGCACCCCTCAGGCCAAAGACAACATTCAACCCAAGTCAAAGGCCTGACACAGAGTCTGTTAAAGGATGGAAGAAATAATCGGAAAAAAAAACACCCTTTAGAAAACAACAGCTGTTTCTGCACATTCAGCAAAACGGGGAGGATCATATTTACATATGCTAGAGAAGGATTTATTAAAAGAGCGTTCCATTTGAGCTCACACTTGGGGCCAGCTATTATTAGCTACCACAAAAGGGGCAGGGGGAGAGTTAACTTCTGCACTGTACAGTCGCTCATGAATATGATACATGTCCACACACTGCATTTTCCAGAAACCTTAAGGCCATTATAGGTCCTGTTCCCCGCCCCATCCACACTTGCAGCAGTTCTGTACAAATGAGATATGACAAACTATGCCTGCATGAAGCAGAGGGCCGGCGTGGCACAGTGGTTAAGAGCAGCGGCTTCTAATCTAGCAAGCCAGTTTTGATTCCTCGCTCCTCCACATGCAGCCAGCTGGGTGACCTTGGGCTCGTCACAGCCCTGAGAGGGCTGTTCTCACAACGCAGTCCGGTCAGGGCTCTTTTAGCCTTGCCTGCCTCACAGGGTGTCTGTTGTGGGGAGAGGAAGGGAAGACAATTATAAGCCACTTTGAAACTCCTTCGGGCAGAGAGAAGTGGGGTATGAAAACCAACTCTTCAGCAACTTCTGCACATCAGTAAAAATAGCATTACGCCAGTTGAATGGCGTAGCACTAAATATTATTGCGCCTACCGGCCCCTCCTCACCTTTTTGCTGTGTCACTCTAGACTGCCGCCTTTTTGTGCTTCTCATCCTCCTCATCTGCTGCTGGAAATGGCAGAAGAGAACCAACTCTACTACTACTACTACTACTACTACTACTACTACTACTACTTCTTCTTCTTCTTCTTCTTCTTCTTCTTCTTCTTCTTCTTCTTCTCATTATATTGTAGCACACCCTTCTAGAAAACTGATTCAGGGTTTATAAGGTTCTTGTTGACCTCAAATGAACAGGTTCAACTGATTTCAGTGGGATATCTTCCTAAATAATAATGCTCAGAATTTTTCAGTTTTCCTTGGAAGGGAATTTTTATTGAAAGCAGAGAGTTTTACTTCATAACAAAATGTCTGAGATCAGCCTGTTGGGTTGCAGGGTTAAAGATGCTTAGTTGGACAGCCAATAACAATAATGATCATAATAGTTAGAATAGAGTAGTTAGAGTACTGTACCATGGCTCAGGAGACCCAGGTTCAAACCCCCACTTGGGTGAGTCATTTTAAAATGCAATCAGTTTCCTTCAAAAAAAAATCTAACACTGGTAGGAAGATCTTTGGTGTGGCTCATGTACATAAGTTGGGGTTGTTTGGTTCAGATCTCTGCCCTGTTAGTATTATGCTGGGGTCTTAATAAAGAGTTCAAATCACTCCTGGTGTCCGTGTCTGCCTTCGAATCCACAGGTTTAACAGATGGCATACAATCACATGCTGGCTAATTGCGTACCCAGGATTATGATCCTGGCTTGGACCTCAACCTCGGTCGTTGGCTGGTCTACAGACACAACAGGTGGGCTGGGGAAAGAGTTTGCCCCCCTCTAGGAAGCATGGGAGCATCTGCCCAGTGCTGCCCCACTGACTCTCCAGTCCGCTCATGTGGGTTTTCCTTTGCAATCCTCCTCCACCCAGTCCATGGGGGTTTGCCATGAGGGCACACCACTTTAGAGCTTACCAGCTGTTGTCCTTTATAAAGTTTAAATCTCTGGCACTTGGCATTAAGGTTTTTTGTTTTTTGATTCACACATGTTTGTTCGTTTATTCGTTCAGAAATTATGTGCGCCAACTCTCCAGAGACCCGAGGCAGCTTATGACTAAAGCGATAAAACAAGACAATTTAAACCAAACCATTAAAAACAAGCCAAGGCATTAAAAGAAGCCATTAAAAAAACAGGACATAAAACAGCATAAAACAAACATGGAGCAGCCTAAAATAATATTAATAAAACAGCCCTCAGGCCACAAGCAGGCCATAAAAATGATTTTTAAAATAAGCCTTAGTTAAATGTCAAATTATGCCATTCTAAACAAGGGGGGAAGTACAGCTCATGGGGTTTGTGCTGTGGAACAGAGCCAATAACAAAATGGAACAAAAAAAGTCTTTTTTCTTTTCTATCCCTTCTATACCAACATCTTGTCCTTCGATATCTATCTATCTATCTGCCTGCCTGCCTGCCTGCATAGTGTCCTGCATAGTGCAGGGAGATGAGTGATAGGGTTGTGAGTGTCCTGCATAGTACAAGGGGTTGTGCAGCTAGATGACCCAGGAGGCACCTTCTAACTCTGTTATTCTATGATTCTACATCCTGTGGGTTTGGAGGATAAAAGGGAGACGATGCGGGGACCCCCGCGCCCACTGGCCCCCCTTCCCCGCAGAGTCCCTGGCTTCCCTGCAGGCCTTGGAGTAGGCCCGCCGCCTCCCTGTCGCAGCAGGTCTGCTCCGGGGCCCGCAGGGAAGCCTCCACAGGCTGCTCCCCTCCCTGCCGAGTCCTCAGCTTCCCTGCGGGCCTCGGAGCAGGCCTGCCACGTCCCTGATGTGGCGGGCCTGCTCGGACGCCTGCGTGGAAGCCTCCGCCACCCAGGCCGCTCCCCACTGAACTCCAGCCAGTTGGGTAATGGGCCCCTCACCCGAATGGCTGGAATTCTTGTCAGTCTGGGTGAGGGGCCAATTGGAAGGCGTTTTGCACCTTCCGATTGGCCCCTCACCCGGACTGGCTCTGCCTCTTTCTCCGCCCACTTAGGGCTTAGTCAATTATGAATACTGCTGCTCCCAGTGGTTACAGATTAAAAACAAACAGGACACCAATTCAAAAGGGATACAAAAGAAAGAAGGGGTGTGCGTGTTACAAGACAGATTATATATATGAAAAATCATTATATATTCCTGTGTGTATGAAACAGGTACCTGGCATTATTATGTTACACTAAGCACCAGCCTGACAAAATCATATTTAGGTCAGATCTGGCCTGTGTAACAAGTGAGTTTGACACCTCTGCTCTAGAGACAATTCCAGGAGATCTCCAGGTCCCACCTGGAGTTTTGGCAACCCAATCCACTCTACGAATCATCCTGCTTCAAGGTATTTTTGTGCTTTGTTGCTTCAGGTAGTCTATCCCATCTTAACGTTGTTCCCTTGGGGGCAAACACTGAAGGTCAACCAATTTAACAGAGAAGTTTAATTTTGTGAAGGAGGAGATTGTTAATTTGTTCTGGGTTTTTTTTTTTTTTGCTGATCTTCCAAATCTCCTGCCCACTTGTCCATCCCAGGCCTGGTCTTGACCTCCTGCACGTGGTAAGGAGGTGGCAGAATGCGGAGGCGAAAGGAATGTACCACTTCAGATGGGGAGGGAATTATATTCTTCTGTGTTTCTTTATGGTAATAAGTCCATCTTAGGAAAGAACTAGTTCAGTAGGTGAACTGCATGATGTGCTCCAAGATTATTTGTAGGGAGTTTAAAAAAAAAAAACACGAGGGAGCACTAAAATGGTGACCCCCTCCCCCACCTGCAGTCTGAAATGGTACAGCCCACAATGTACCATTCCAAGCATAGGCCCGACGTCAGAGGAATAGCCTGTGGCTGCAAAAATGAGGGAAGTCACACAAAACCAGACAACAAATGTGTTTTGGAAAGGGTTTAGCAAATGGAAGCCATAGACCAGGTTTCCAGCTCTCTTATTTCAGGGAAACCACCTATTGGTTTCCCTCTTTATTGGCATCAGAAATGAAGCTCGTTCTTTCCCCCTTTGCATGCTGGGTATTGGCTGCTGTCAATCTCTTGGCCGCTCTTCATGGCTGTGAAGCGCCACAATCTGTTAGATCCTGGGGAACTGAGCAATCTTTTAATGCTGCCCCGTTTCCTTCCTGTGCAACCCTCCTTCTATCTTTTCCTGTCCTCTTTCCCTCCATTATTCTTCAGCTTCCCATCTGGACAATATTTTTCTCCCTGTCTGATTTGTCGACTCAACTCCCGGCATCTCCGGCGGCCTATCTCTTCCGCATCATCTCTGGACTGCTATCTCCCTCCCTATATCCTTCCGTTCTTGTTTACCTGACGTTGATCTGCGGATGCTATCAGCAGAACAGAACGGATGCAAGTTCTCGCCTCTTCTTCATCGTGTATTCGAGAGGCAAAGCTTTGCGGTCCTGATAGTTTTACAGTTCTGGAGTTTGCGGCAAGAGGACGACAGAGGAGCCAGGAGACACGTGGCAGCAAGTATCTGTGAAAAGCAATGGGGGGGTGGCGATCCCAATATTCAGGAGAGCAGAGATTTTGCCCAGAACGAAATTCCTGTTAAGAACATACAACCCGGGCAGGGCCCAGGGATCTCCCAGAATTAACACAGGTGATGGAGAAAATGGCTGCTTTGGAAAATGTACTCTGTGACATTTCACCTCACTGAGGTCTGGCCCCTCCCAAAACTCCTCCCTCCCCAGGTTCCTTTAGACTGGAAATGCCAGGAAGCAACATGGACCTTCTGCATACAAGAAGCTACCAAGTTAATTAACAATAACAGCAACAGACTCTCACAGCTTTCAATCAACTTTGGAGTCCAGCCAGAATGACCTCAGATCTTATTTCGTTTTCGAAGGATCTTTCCTCTGCTGGCGGCCTCCATGCATTTTCTGGCTTGCTCTCTGGGGCAGCGCTACAGATGTCATGTCCTTACCCATTTCCATCCCAGGGGGCGCACCAGAAGATGTGTTCCACATCAAAAAGGTTGCAAAGGTAGATGACGGAAGTGATGTTTTCGGGGAGGAGCAATGCTCCAATTCGGGATAACCTGGATTTCCCACAGACATACTACCTACCCACCCACAGTGACCCCAATTCCTTGCCCAGATGATTCCCCCCCCCAAAACCCCCAAAACAGAATCCCTGGCCAGTATGTCCTGGAGTAAATTCGCCACCCAACCCCAAAGTTATGATTGGCATTTCCCTTGGCATGCAAGAAAGGGCCACAAGAGCCAAGCTCAGACACAATTGCTTCTGCCAACCTACTCACCATCTGCCTAAGTTCACGGAATCAAACATACAGAATTTGAGTGTATGTTCTTAATTAATGTCATCATGTTTACATGCTGCACACTGCCCTGAGCCGATCTACTGAGAAGGCAGTATAGAAATATAATAATAACAATAATAATTTGCCATACAGCCACTCTCTCAAGTATTCATTTTCTCCAGGGAAATGCATTCCTATTGTCCAGAGCATCGTTGAAATCCCAGGAGAACTCCAAGCCCCACATGGAAGTTGGTAACTTTATATTAATGTCATATCGTCAGTCGGTCTACTGCCCCCTTCCCCCTAAGTGGGGGCAACAGAAGTGGTTCAACGCCCACTCTGAATTTTCAGAAGTATCTGCTTAGCGTCTGTTGGAAACCAAGGGGAACTGGATGGGATCCAGGGAAGCAATTCTCATGTTTTGAAGCTGGGAGCTGAGAGTAGGAGAAACTATTTGAATGGGAGTTGTGGGCAGGAAAGAGATTGGAGGGAGCTTGTAGAGGCTGTGGGGGGGGGGGGCGGGAGGGAGAGAGAGAAAGACAATCCATTAACCTAATAGCTCTGTCCTATCTCACAAATAGAATTCTATGATTCTTCTAGGCTGCAGTGCTGTCTGGTGCCAATCCGTGGTTGGAAGACAGTATTAAATGAGCACTTTTGTATGATACATGGCAGCCGCTCCAAAGGGACCTAGTACAAAGACATTAAGAAGGAGATCTTTGACACAAAACTGGCGCGATACAAAGTATCGTGTCAATCTGCAAAACTATTGCATTATTAAAAGGCTATTTTTTAATATATATCTAAGGAAGAAACCACGGACAGTGGCATCGCGAGCGTGTTTATTGCAAAAGTGGGGAACGATTGTGGGGGAAGATGCTGGGTGGAGACATTTCAATCTGTCAAATGCGCATTCGGGGACATTCTAGCAGAATCAGTATAGTGACAATGGCAGTGTTTAAATTCAAATATTCTTGACTTTTGCTCGGCCAGAGTTTGGCCATTGGGAAAGGGTCTCGGTTTCTGTGATCTGGTTCAGAAATGAAAACATCAGTCAGCAACGGAGGAGAAGAGAATAGAGAAGAGAATGGGACGTGGACCTGTGACAAAATACCTTGTAATGCTTCTAAAACAGAAGTATTGACTACACTCGTCAATATTTATAAGATGCTGTTGACTGTGTCCAGTTTTTCTTTATTATTTCGATTTATATACCCCCACATTTCCTAGGAACCCACAGCAGTTCACAGAATAAAACATTAAAATACAATAAAAGCCCATAAAACCCCAATTTACAATAAAACAAGCAAGTGGTCAAAAACACCAATAATCTATCTCATCCCACCTCATTCAACAGTTCAGATGGAGGCCGAGTCTTCTTCCACTAGGAGTGAGTGGGAGCTGGTCCAATAGACTCTAGTAGACTATGATAGACTTTGGGAAGGGGTCTTTGATGGAAACACCAGGGATCTACCCTGGCCTCAACCAAATGCCTGGAGGAAGAGCTCCATCTTACAGGCCCTGCGGAAAGCTGACAATTCCAACAAGGCCCTCAGGTCTTCCGGGAGCTCATTCCACCAGGTTGGGGCCAGGACCGAAAAGGTCCTTGCCTGGGTCTAGGCCAGGCGAACATCCTGGGAGCCTGAGACGACCAGTAAATTCATACTTGCAGAGCGGAGGGCCCTGTGGGAGGCATAAGCAACCAAGCAGTCCCGCAGGTAAGTAGGACCCAAGCCACGTATGGCCTTAAAGGTTAATACCAAAACCTTGAACTTGACCTGGAAACAGACTGGTAACCAGTGCAGATGGTGAAGCACCGGCTGAAGGTTGCAAAAGTAGGTCCCAATTTTAATCCCAGGCACTGCCAGTTAAAAGTGTTTGAGGTTAGCAGGGCTGACAAAGACCAGCAGGTTGACACACATTTGTTACCCAATTAATTTTTAAAAAAATAACCCAAGGAAATGCTATTAATTTAATTCACCATAATAACAAAAACCAAATTAACTTTGGAAATGAAAACGGGGCAGGGGCAATTGCACACTTCTGCAACTCCCTCTGCTTGAGATGCTGGGCAGTCTTCTAATAATGGGGCAGATAAACGGGTGGTTTGACTCAAGAGAGCCTCACCTGTTTACCTGCATCAATATCTATGGAGCCCTGACCTGGACAGCCCAGGTTAGCCAGATCTCATCAGACATCAGAAGCTCAGCCAAGCCCTACTTAGCATGTGGATGGGAGGCCACCAAAGAGTTATGCAGATGCAGCAAATGGTAAACCCCCTCTGATAGTCTCTTGAGAAGCCTACCGGGCTACCATAAGTCCTATGTGATTTGACAGCCCTTCCCACCACTATGCACCTGGGGAGTCCATCAGCAAGCGGCATCCCAAGGACCATGATAAACAAAGGACAAAAACTGCCAACCCTCGAGGCTTCCTTCATATTCAATAGCCACAAAGGTGGTACTTCATCAATCAAAATCCACATCAGCTGACAAATAAGCAACAACTTGAGTTGTCTTGACCCTCCTTCCTCCTCCCTCTAGAGGTAGGGATGGGTAGGGGGTGGTATTCTGCCATGTTCTCTGTTCTAATGTGATTTTATGTCTTGGGCTTTTGTGTCCTTTTAATGGGGGTTTTAATGGGATTTTATTGGACGTCTGTAACCTGCCATGATACAGTTCCAGGAGTGGTGGGGAATAATAATAATAATAATAATAATAATAATAATAATAATAATAATAATAATAATAATAATAATAATAATAATAATAATAATAATAATAATAATAATAATAATAAAATGTGCTGCTATATGGTGGTCAAAGTGCTGCCAAGTCACAGACCACTTTTGGCAACCTCATAGGGAAGCGTTTCTTGACTTTTTTAACTTTGGGAAACCCCTGAAACATTCCTCAGACTTTGAGAAATCCCAGAAGTGGCGAGATTGTGCAGAACATGGTTGGGAAACATAGCTGTGGACACGCCCACCCAGGGCCCCTCCCATTTCCTCCCCCATCCAGGCCTATCATTGGCCATTTGGGGGAGGGTTCACATGACCATATATGGCACCTGATAAATGTTTAACAATTCTTTTAAAAATATGAAACATTTATTAACCCGCACCAATTCAGGACCATATATGACAGCCCTTCCAGGCCCATCAAGAAATGCCAGGATTTCACAAAACCCTGGTTGAGAAAGCCTACCATGGGATTCTGAAGACAAGAGACATTCCAAGGGAGTTTGCCATTGCCTGCCTCTGTGTAACCACTCTGGATTTCAGTAGAGGTTACCTACTCAAGTACTAACCAGGGCTGAAACTACTTAGCTAGGCTGGGCTAGTTTGGGCCAACCAGGCCAGGGGCACTGCAATACAGAAACATTTGGAACCAGACCCTGTGGCTCTTTGGACTGATCCATCCGGGGGAGAATAATTTAAACCTGAAACACACTATCTGGAGTGCTGTGACAGATCAGCATTTGTGGTTGGCTCCCATGAACAAGTTGCAGTGCTTAGATCAGCTGTGCAGTTGAACATTTAAAGAAAATTCATTGCCAGCCTCCTGGCCTTTCTACCTGATGAATAAAATACCCCTTCTTTTTGGCTAATACATGAGAACGCAAATTCGGAACTGGTTTCCTGGCTTCTATCATTTCTGATTGTGTGCTCCATAACTATATATAGCAGCGGTGGTCAAACTGTGGGTCTCCAGATGGCCATGGACTACAATTCCCATGAGCCCCTGCCAGCACAAGCTGATTTATCTGATTTATGCGCACCAGTAAAAAATGTGTTTTATTTTAAGCTCTTTGTTGCTCCACCTTCAGATTCCTAACTTGATTTTTCAGGTTGGATTTTTGGTCTAGTGTTTCACTAAAATACAGTCATGGCCAGCACATGACCTCTTAGCAGATGTGTAGATGTGATTCTGTGAAGGTTCAAGGGGGTGGCAGGTTACAGTGGATGAGCGAAAGGGTTGTGAGTGTCCTGCATAGTGCAGGGGGTTGGACTGGATGGCCCATGAGGTCCCTGCCAACTTTATGATTCTATGATTCTATGACCATTGTATATGGCTATCACATGGTCACACTGGGATAATTGTGATGCTGGCTTGAAAAACCTCAGACTGCATCCAGTCATACAGGATCTGTGGCATAGCTAAGTCATGCTTCTGTGTTACCCATGACATGTAAATCTCCTGCAGCTCGGTGTCCTGGGGTTAACTGTGAACTTGTTTTTTCTTAGTCTTGCAGGGACGATTTCCTGATACCCAGGGTAGCTGTTGCAGTTATAAGATCTCACAGTTTAACACCTTGAACATTTAATCCTGCACCCACTTCACCTGTTTGCACCTCATTGATTTAAATGAGACTTACACTTCCTATATATATACAAAATTGCAGTCCAAACCGATAAGTGTATTATTTACGACAGTATCTACTTTGCTATATATTGTTCCTGCTCTGTATTCCCTAAGCCACCATCCCTTGTGTACACTAAGGTCACAAAAATTTATATAATGCCTATTCCACTGTGTTAAACTTTCATAGTTTTGGCGGTATACAATGTACCATTATAGATCCACAGAGAGAACAACTCTAACAATAAATCTTCCATCCACAGTGCAAGAAAGGGGTTAATTATGGGCTCCAGACTACAACAACATATCCCCTGAATTAATCCTATTTGTAATGAGGTTTATCTTTTTTTATTTATCCAGGGTTATTTTTTAACATTTATAAATTTAGAATTCCACGTTTGCACTAACAAGGGAACCCCCCCCCCCCAACCCGGAAACTACCTTTAATGAGACTTGTGTAGTTATTTACCCAGCTATTAATTATACAAACATTAAAATTTTTCCAAACTCACCCTTCGGGGCTAAAGGAAAAAGAACAGAATGATCTAGCATGGAAGTGAAATCCAAAACTGCATAGGTGCTTAATTTTATATCGGGACAATAAAAACGGCTTTGTTGGTTTTTTTGACAAATTAAAAGGGCTTTAACGGGCATATTTGTTTGGCTCCTCCTTTCCTTGAAAATATACAACAGAAATACAGGTTGCCTTTGGGCTTTTCTTTCAGCTTGTCCAAGCTTTTTATACCTGGGCCCGAATAGACGTCTTCAGTCTAATCAAGAAGTATTAAAATAGGGGAGATTTGGAATTGTAATTCAAATTTCATTTTAAACTGCTTATCTCTGGTTCCCTTCTGATTACACATAATTTGGGGGGGACATCAAAATGTCACATTATCTTTTACAGCCAAGCTCTGGTCGCCTGCAGGAAAGCCGCCGTTGGCAATTTTACTGCAAAGAGGGCTCCCCTTAGTGGCTTCTCCGTGAATTGCAAGGTCAACAAGGATAGAAGGTAAGATAGAGAATGCAATTCAGGCCACGGGCTGGTTGCTTCGTGCACGCCTCTGCTGGAACCTTGTTCTCCCGCCTCCTAAAATTAAAGGCAGATGCTTATCCGGAGGTGATCTCGTGCTTCATGGAAAACTGGTTGCTAATGTTTACAGACATTTCGGTTGCTGCTCTTCACTTTGAAGTCAAGGAATAGGGAGCACACGAAGTGACCTTGTATGCACACCGCCCCCTCCCCCACGCATCGTTTCAGAAATTACCTGCCGGCATTCATCTGAAGGCCGTAGTCCACATGGGAGGTTGCAGAGTACTGAGTCCGGCCTCTGTAGTGAATACTTGACACTCTGGTTGACAGACAGCTGTCTTCGCAGGCGTTATCTTTATTTACTTCGTTTTAACATATGGAAAGTGACATGTACTGATTTGGACCACTGGTCACTGAAGGTCAGAACTGCTGAATAGAACAGGCTGGGAGAGAATCCCCTGGGGTCTTTTACACCACCAGCTATCTGAACTGGAGATGCTGAGGATCGAGCCTGGGACACTCCACATGCGAAGCAGATGCTCTGCTACTAGACCCCAGGTCCTCTCCAAGTTATACCCCATGTTTATCCCAATGGTGACCTAAAGTGGCTGACCTCCTCTTCCTCCATCCCATCCTCACAGCGACCCTGTGAAGTAGGCTGGGCTGTACGTGTGTGGCTGGCCCAAGGTCACCCAGCCATCTTTCATGGCCGAATGGGGACCTGCACATGGGTCTCCCAGGGCTCTAATTGTGACACTGCATAGCCAGAGAAAGATCTTCCCCAACACCTGCTTGCTGAGATGGTTTTACTCAGCCTGGGGCCTTCTGCATGCAAACAGTGTGTTCTACCAGTAGGCTCTGATGTTCTTCATGTGACCAACAGTGAAGTGCTGGAAATCGGGACTGGTGGGGGTGGGGAGAGGGAATGAGAGCAGCTTTGCTCCTGCTGTATTATCTCTGTCTTATTTTTTTTACAAGCCAGTTTGCTGATGGAGGGTTCAGTCCTGACTTGGTTTTCAGCACTGCTCCTGTCCCTTTAACATGCAGAAATTCCACACCTCCTGGGCATGAAGAGGAAATTTCAAATGTTGAATCTCTGTTAGTTATGAAGCTGGTAAAGGCATAGTCAATAAAAGAAAACAAGGAAGCTATTCTAGGGAGAGTAGAAGGGAGGGAGGGAGGGAGGGAGGGAGGGAGGGAGGGAGGGAGGAAGGGAGGAAGGAAGGAAGGAAGGAAGGAAGGAAGGAGAAGAAGGGGAAGAAAAGAGGAAGAAAAGAAATGAAGAAAAGAACAAGAAGAAGAGTTGATTTTTATACCCTGCTTTTCATTGCCCGAAGGAGTCTCCTAGTGGCTTCCAATCGCCTTCCCTTTCCTCTCCCACAACAGACACCCTTTGAGGTAAGCGAGGCTGAGAGAGCCCTGACGTTATTGCCTGGTCAGAACAACTCCATCAATGCTATGATGAGCCCAAGGTCACCCAGCAGGCTGCATGTGGAGGAGGAGCAGGGAATCAAATCCGGCTTGCCAGATTAGAAGCCGCCACTCTTCACTACTACACCATGGGAAGAAAGAACAGGCTGTGTGGTATATCATAGAGACCCAAAGACGTACGTGCAGTGTTGTTCTCACCCCTTTAAGTCAATACTGCCCAGTGTCCAGTTAGACGGTCAGCAGCTCTCCAGCGTCTCAGATTGAGATCTTTCACATCCCTGACTGTTGGGGGTTTTTAACTGGAGAGGTCAATGAGTGAACCTTGGGGCCTTTGGTACACCAAGCAGATACTCTGTCCCCTTTCCTGATGCTTTTAAAACCTGCAGAAATACCATTGCCAATCTTACGATCTGACCTCCACTCAAGGGTGACGAGAAGCACTTGCTGTACAGAACCTCCGGCTGCTTTGCAAGGCTGGGACCTTCCTCACGTCCTCGAGGAGATTGTTTGATAAACAGGGGTGGCTACTACGATGCCTGAGTGGAAGAGCAACTAATAATCCATGGTCAGATCTGCCAAGGTGAAGAGGAAGTGGGATGGCTGTGCAGATACAAGGGCCGCTGAATAGACCATTGTGTGTTCATGTTCCAAGCTCTTCTTGAGAGAGTCCTAGGGCCTCATGATTAAATCATGACAGGGATACGCCATTTTCCTTACATGGCTCCAGAATTCCATTGACTCCCACAGGAATATTTCACAGATGGCAAAGTCTCCTGTTGGTAACTTGTCAGCAGAAGCAGTCCTGGGAAATCAGCAAAGGATTCCACTCCCGGGGAAATATATTTTTCCTTCACAAAGTTAATACTCCATCTAGATTTGCAGATGTTCCATGTGCTGCGTCTGGGTTAAGGATGCTCTCCTACTTCCTTATTTTGGTGAAACAATATGTGCTTTTTATCATTTTTTTTTTGGTATTAGTAATAAATTAGTATCGCCCTCTGTAGCTGATACTTCCCGACTCCCTGCTATCTTTCGTGAGGGTTTGCAGTTGTCAAAATGAATAATACACCACATCAATTTAAACCTTCCTTTTCACTGTGCTCAGCTGTAATGGTTTTGCTCCGTCTCAATTCTGTTGGTGGCTGTTAAATGTGAAGTTCTCCGAAATTCCCGAAGACTTTTCGCACAAGCGCCGATGATAAATTGTAAGTTTAAAAATTCTGCTTAAGACAAAGGATGTCCAATCCCCCTGCCCCAAATTTTCCTTGTGTACTAAATTAAGAAGATGTTAAGCAACCATTTTGCCATTGGAGAAAGATCATTTAAAAAAAATTAAAACCAGCCTCCACGATGGATTGTAGGAGAGCAAGAGAATCAAACAACAACAAAAAAGGCCCCCTTTGCAGAATGTGGACGCCAGCCAAGAACCACACAGTTCACCATTTGTTCATCATGCAGTCCCTGTGTTTAATGGGTCTCTGGTTGAAGTCATTTAGAAGAAGCTGCTCTTTGACGTGATTAACCTGGGCCTTAAAAAAGACCAACACATCTCCCCCCTCCTTTCCCCCCGCATTGTTCATTATAAATCTGGAAGAAAAAATGGACTCTAAAAAGGAACTCTGAAATCCATGGTGAACCTTGAACTTCAGAAGGGACAAAATAAAGGGAGACCCTTTCCAGACTCCTGAGGCCTACAAGCAAACTCTTGCGACCTCCCTTGAGCTCTCCTGTTGAGAATGAAATGTTCCTTTCCTTACCCCTTAATGATATTCTGGTTTTACCTCACTAGTCAAAACGACTGTTGCTTCAAGCTGCAAAGGTACATGAGATCACCAGATAAAAAGGCGAATTCATGCCAGGGTTACTTAGCATCCAAGTGAAGCACCCACAGGTCTCCTCCATGAGGTAAAAAGTAGAAGGGGGTTGACTTGTCTCATAGCAACAGGCTGACCGATAAAACGTTGAGAGTCCCTTGAAGGAAAAGCTGTATAATTTGGAAGCAAAAACCAGGAATAGAATTAGGAAAGCAGCAGTAGCCTGGTTTGGGTGGCAGTTCTGTTCTACGTTTTGAAGTGATCCTGTCATGGAGAGAGGAACCATTTTGACAGCAGTGTGGTGACAACGCGTGAGCAGCTGATGACATTTCAGTTGGGCCATTGTCTATTGTCACGCCTATAAAATGCCCACTGAACACCGTGTTCTAATCCGGCCTCGATGCCTCTTACTGGGAATTGAATTACTTTTCCACATAGCAAGCACTGTTTAGTTTAGTAGGGTCAAAATTGGGGGCTACGCTTGCAAGTACTGGATGAGCTAGAAATTTTGATCATTAATCCTTCCTGATTAAAGCTAAGTGAGGTGTCGAACCAGATGCAAACTCATTCCTACTTCTTCAAGGTATCGTGCAAGCACTGATCCGTATTGGTGGGCTCTTACTGGAAATACCTACAAAGTTGAGGTAGATGTGGGGTGTGTGTTTGGGGGCGGGGCACAGGAACATACGTTGCTTATCAGCCCATCACACTCATGGTTTGGCTTGCCTTCAGCTGAAATGCTTTCATGTACTATGATGATGTAGAAACATTGTGTCCCAAAGTTTAAGTGTCAGGTGCATCAATGTTTAGATATTTGGGATATTTTGGCTATATTAGTTTCCTAGCAAGTGTGGGAGGCACATTTACTTATGTCTACTTTGTGCAAATATACAATTGTCTCAAGTTTATTTAGTCATTGAGTTGCCGTGGACTATTTCTATATGAAACTTTTGGTCACCAGGGTAGTTGAAGTGTCATAACTGTCTGTCTACCCATTATCTATCTGTCTGTCCACCCATTCTCTCTCTCTATCTCTCTCCCCCCCATCCATCCATCCGTCCGTCCGTCTGTCTGTCCGTCATCTGCCCTTCTGCCCATCCAATTAAATTCAAAGGTTATCATAGCGAAGTGTTACCAGGATGAAGCGTATGGTATCTGTCTTTTATCTTTTAATCTAAGTAGTTCTTTGATTCTAGAAGCTTAATCACTACATCTTCCTTTAATGAGTCAAACTAGATTCCTTGCCCTGATCATTAATCCTTCCTGATTAAAGCTAAGCAAGGAGTCAAATTGTTACCAGATGCAAACTAATTCCTACTTCTTTTAATTTGGGGAAAAGTCTCTAGAGCTGCCACTCCCATGAGTTGGTTCTTAATTATATTTCACGAATAAAATGATTACACACACCAGAGGGTGACTTTCGGAGGATGCAATCCACCGAACGAGGAGGTTGAAGCCGGCTTGTATGAAAGGAAGCAATATTGCTCTTTCAGCTTAATGGAAAATGAATCGGGAAGTGGGGTAGATGTGAGGAATCACAGGAAGGGAAGGTGAATAAATTGTGCCATAGCTAGGTAAGTCCTTGCCAGCTCGATGGAACCTCCAAATTAACCAATATAACCTTCAAAGACTAGCACTATTGTAAATTTGTTCTGACTGATATCTGAACAGGATTGCATCTAACACTAAGTGTTAGTTGGACAATGAAAGGGGGGGGGATTTCTCCCCTAGCCTCCCTGTCTGCTTTGAAACAATTTGGAAAGGGAAATTGGAGTTGGCTCATTTGGAAGGGGTGGGATTAATATGCTAAGCCCCCTCCCCCTTTTTGCATATTTTCATCCAAGTAGGTAGATATCTTTACTTTGTGAATTGCCTGGTTTTGCAGCTCTCTTGATTGGAAGAAAAATCCCTGTCCACTATTAGATATTATTATTATTATTATTGTATTAGATCTGCTTCTACTAATACTACTGCTACTACTTCTACTACAACTACTACAAATAATAATAGCCGAAAAGCACAAAAAACTGATAATGGCTGCAGCTCATTGGTCCCTTTTCCCCTGCTCATTAGCAGATGGAGATGTTGCATAAATTCATTTATTTCATTCCAGACCGCTTTTTAGGCTGTCTATATATCACTCACACTTCCTACAGCTCCAGCATAGGAAGAATGGTCACAGGTAAAACTTGTGCTGCTCCCAGGAATTTCCAGGTGGAAGGTTCTTTAGTGCCAGGTGTGCAGATTCTCAAAGATCAGACAGGGGACTATTAAGAACTGCATTGACTAGAAGAGCAACTTTCACACCCACCCACCTCTGGGAAGTTGCCAGGTTTGCCGAATTCAGACCTGCATGGGAGTTCTGCTGCCCTGGAAGACTAACTAATGGCCCAGTGGAGACACAAAGTCTCGTAAAAAGCTGCAACGTTATCATACAAGAGAGGGACTCCTAAGGGAGGGAGAACACTATCTCCCCTCCCTTTCACTGAGGGTTTGCCTGGCAAGCAGTGGGGGAAGGGAGCTGATTTACCAGTAGAAAGAAGAAGGCCTAGGCCACATTCGTCCAAATTACCTATAGCGTAATTTTGATTCGGCCAAGTCGATTTGGATATGGCCGAATCGATTCGGTGTCATTGGTTTCAAGTCTATGGAGATCACAATGGAAGTGACATCACAAAGGAAGTGACTCCATCAGACCAGCAACTTCTGGGTAATGCCCTGTCATTTTGGCAAAAACTCTATGATAAAACTCACTTCAACCATAGCATTTTTGCCCAAGTCACTAGTGTGATGATGTCACTTCCAGTGCAATGCCAGCAACATGGCCTAGACTTTCTTTCTACTGATGAGTCCCCTGAAAGGACAGCTGATTGGCAGCTGGGGGCAGGGCCCAGCAGTAGGGGACCCTGCCTCCACTGTGGGGATCCGGCAACCTGATCTTCTTTTTGCTTTATTTTAAACTGGCTGTTGCCACCAGTCCGGCATTCCCTCCTCCTCCTGGATGGTTTCTCTGTCTGAACATTTGTGTTCTGTTAAAGTAAGCTGTTTTGAAAACCTGGGGGTTCTCCTGAGGTCTCCCATCTATGCATCCTAGGTGATGAATGACTTGCTCCCAGTCTCAATTTCCCACCCCAGGGAATTGAAGAATGGAAGAGAAATAATAGCCTCCATAGAGCAGAGCTCTGAGCATTTCCCCTAGTCTTTGTGGTAAAGACTATAGAGGCTAGGGGAGCCAGCCTAGAGCATCACCTAGACCATATCCTACCCAAACTGCCCTCGCAAACGCTGGCAGGGGCTCATGGGAATTGTAGTCCATGGACATCTGGAGGGCCACAGTTTGACTACCCCTGTGTTAGACCATGAGGCCATGAAGGCCAGTATTGTCTGCTCTGACTGGCAGGGTCCCAGATGGACCCAGCATGGACCTTTACATCACCTGACACTTTTAAGGGGAGACGCCAGGGATCGAACCTGGTACCTTCAACACGCAAAGCAGATGCTCCCTCATTGCTCTGAATACTTGGCGTTGTGGTACTGCAAGGATGTGTGTTTTGATAAAAAGTATCTGGTGTTTTTATGTCCCCAATGACGCAATTGATTCCTGCAGCTCTGACACAAACCTCTCCTTGAGTTCAGCAGCCGTTTCATTTTTACTGCTTCCTACCTGTGGCTTTTAAAGTTTTGTTCTACTTTGAAATAGTCAGCCAGGTCGGTCTGAAGCAGCAGTTTTGAGTCCTGGGGCACCTTTAAGAGCCACCCAGTTTTATTTGAGGCATAGGCTTTCGTGTGCAAGCACGCTCCGTCAGGTAGCTAAAAGCAAAATAATTAAAAGGTTCGGATCACGACTGTTTTAAAGGTACAGAAAAGTGCTCGGAGCGTAACTTCTGAGTGGCACCATGAAGAGCACATCCAGAAAGTGCCATAACTGAGCAGAGGATTCTGCTGTGAGCACAGAGGGCTACAGCGAGTGTCTCAATTTTAGGAATATCCAGAACCCAAGATGGGCAGTTTTTATCCCGCCGTATGCCAATTCAGAAAAAGTCCACCCTCGTGGCTTCAGTCAGCCCTTGAAAAACACAGACATTTTTGAAATGACTCTGCAAATCCATATGAGTTGGGTTTTATCTCCTGCTTTTCACTGCCTGAAGGAGTCTCAAAGTGACTTACAATTTCCTTCCCTTCCTCTCCTCACAACAGACACACTGGAAGGTAGGAGGGAGATCTGACAGGACTGCTGGGCCAGAACAGCACTATCACGGCTGTGACTAGCCCAAGACCACCCAGCTGGCTGCATGTGGGGGAGAAGGGAATCAAACTTAGTTCACCAGATTAGAAGCCGCCAATCTTAACCACTACACCACGCTGGCTCAGAGCCATTTTGCTTTAAGTTAGGAGCGGAGGATAGGACCTGCAGTAATCGCTTTAAACCATGTGTAGAATAGCACTGGTTAGATATAGGGGGTGGTGGGGGTGGGATTGACAGGATAGTTCATCAGTAGAAACAGCTGCCTAAGGAAGTGGTGAGCTCTTCCTCACTGGCAATCTTCAAGCAGCAGCTGGAGAAATATTAATCATGGATACTTTAAGCTGATCCAGCGTTGAGCAGGGGGGTTGGACTAGAAGGCCTGTTTGGCCCCTTCCATCTCTATGATTCTATTCTATCTGCTTCTCCGTTCTCCAGCTTTGTAACATTCTGTATGCGACGTTGTCAATGTTGTATCAGCTGAACAGAATTCTAATAGCATTAAAAAGTAAGATACAAGACATTAGCAACAAGTTTCTCTTCCGTAAAGGAGAAGACAGTGGCGGAACAAGTGGAGGGCTGGCTTGGTGTGTTGCCATCTGCTGAGTTTTATGTATCATCCACTTGCTTCATTGATATGCTTATTGCATTTTTAATTATAAGCTGCTGCGAGAGTACTTTTATGGGCCAGCTAGGTAGGATGTGCTTACGAAATAAATAGGAACATAGTGCTTTTAGTTGAGAAGCAAACCTTTTGCAGCATTTTTGTGGCCTAGCAAGATGAGTTTTGGGAGGTGCAGTTCTTGTCTGGGGCAACCTAGAGGATACATCTGCCCCAATGTCCGGGGAGTGAGACCCCCAGTTTGAGCAAGGGCTAGGCTTACCATTTGTCCCATGGGCCCCCCCTACCCGGCTCTTGGTCCCCACTGTCAACAATTTGAGAAACAAGAGCAAAGTGGGAGAGAGAGTGACACAGATGCTGACGCTGTTTCACCAATCAGTATGGTAAAGACCATAGAGACTGGGAAGGTATTCCTAGAATGTCACCCAGTAACATCACACTCAGTGACCCTCCAGCCAGACGTTGCATCCCATCCTCCATCCTGCTCTAGGAATTGCTCCAATGTGGTATCTTCACCATAGACATTGAGAACATTTCTAGAACTTGTTCAAAAGTGACACCGAATCCCCTTGAAACTCCACTCTCCCCCAGACAGCATCCCAAACTCTCCCATCATTTGCCTGGTCAGGGCTGGTAACTCAGCTTGGGCCTAGTTCAGCTCAGGAGGGCAGTATGAGGAGGGGGCTTCATCTTTCCCTTCCACTCCACTTTTTGAGGACTGGAAAAGGCTACAGCCCATTTGCCCTACCACAGAGTGGAATTCATGCAGATGTATCATTGAGTTTGGCCCTCAGTAAAAGAATAGATTACTTCAGTTGCCTGCATTAAACTTTCCCATATTTCCAAGCGGCGGGAAATTCCAGGGACAGTTCTCATCTAGGTTTGCTTCCTTCGGAGAACAGTATGCTGGAGACTGACAGCATTTTTGTTCATATGACAGCATTCCCTCACCATGTAGGCCACCCTGAGCTCTGCGCAGAAAGGCTGAAGTAAAAAATAGAATCTATAGAAATGGACTAGACTAGCCTTTCTCAACATTTTTACCAATGATAAACCCCAGAAGTGGTGTGATCGTGCTGTATATGTTTGGGAAGCATAGCTGGGTACACACCCACCCAAGGCCCCCCCCTTCCCACCCTCTCCAGGCCCATCGTTGGCCATTCTAAAGGGGGGGGGGGCAAGTTGACATGACCATATATGGTCATATCACTTGATAAATGTTTAGCAAATTAAAATATATATTAAAATTAATTAACTCCCACCCATTTGGGATACCCTTCCAGTGTTGATACGAAACCCCATGGTTTCATGAAACCCTGGTGGTTCCCCTCCCAGTGACTCAGGCACAGTTCCCAACTCTCCATACTTACATGGTCTTCTTCTTGTAGAAGTCTTTTTGTGGAAAGATTTTACAGATCGTCCAGAAGATAGAAGCAACTTTGGAGAATTTGTAAAGGTCGAAAGGGGACCTTAAATGCCACCCCCTTGATGGGTGGGGGTAGTACTACCTACCCTGTCCAAGTAAGTCAGGAAACAGGCTGAAATGTTTCCAGAGAAGATGTTAAGACATGATGCCGCATGTTCTACAGAGAGCTCTGCCTCCTTGGCATTGTACAAAGTGGATGGTTTTCTTGTCTGAAGGCTACCGTCTGCAAGCAGAGCAACAAGAGAACTGTGTACAGTCTGAGAGACAGAAATCTTTCAAGTGGAATGGCCCAGGGCTTCGGCTTTTAACATGACAGGCGTTTTACAAGGATAATTGATGAAAGGGATCACATGGCCGGTGAGCAAAACTCTTCACAGGCTTTGCCAACTGGAGCGCCATAACTTGCCAAGGGTTTGTAACAACCCAAGTTCCCTCAGAATGCTACAACCACATCATAAAATATAAAAGAAGTTCTCATAAATAAACGTAGCTAATTATGACATTATAGCGGCAAACCTCTGGCAGGCTGAAGCTGTCTGGAGTTAATTCAGCTATTTCCTTTCCCACAGAGCCAATAAGAAGCCGTTTAAAAGGTCTCTCCCTCTCTGGCTCTCTCTCCACCCATGCCCTCACCTTGCCAATACTGTGCCTATAAAGAAGACACTGTCACCTTGAGGCAGCAATTTCGTGTTGGATCGGGGGTCTGGCCATTGTCTGCAGTCAAGGACTTCCTTGTATACTTTAATGCAAGGGTCCCCAACCATGCAAGGGTCCCCAACCTTGCAACCTTAATGCAAGGGTCCCCAACCACATGCAGCCCCCGACCTGCTTGTCTGCTGCTACTACCCTCAAGCCCCTTTCCCTCAGACCCTTACTGTTCTCCCTGCCTCAAGAGGCCCCATGTACTGCTGCCCATCCTGCCCGTTTCTTGCAAAAAAGACAGTAGCAACACTGTTTGTTTTGGTCTCCATGGTTCCTTCTGCCAGCCCCCTCTTATTCTTATCCTCCATAATAGCATTTTGGCCATTCTAGGTGCTTTGCTAGCCAGCAAAACTCACTCGCCCATACCACTCAGCTTTTTAACTCCCCCTCTCCCTGAATTGCCATGTTGAAGCTATGTATGTATATAAGGAAGGTAAAGACGCTGTGTGAATGGGTTCAGGAGATGCCAGGTCTCCTTTGGTAAAAAAAAAAAAGGCGGGAAAAGGACAGTAAGAAGGATACAAACTGTTTTGCATACTGAACATTTCTAGAGGCTCCACCCATCAAAGCAAGTGGCTTCCAAAGCTACTGGTGAACTTGCTGCTGCAAGCACAATCATTCTTCATTTACCTTTGAATGTTAACTTTTGATCTAAATAAGTAGGTTAATAATTTTGTTACGTTTTGGTTTAAGATGTGGACTCCTTTAGGCACTGGACACGCTAATGTGGCCTGCATGTGCCAGAAGGGTTGGGACCCCTGCTTGAATGTATTGTAAGGGGATGCTTCCTTTTTCCTATGAAAAACCGTCCTTTTCTAGGGATCCATATTAGCAAGTCTATATGTTTGCAGATAACTAGAAATAATGTGCGTCTCTGCAAAGCACTCTCAAGGATGTCTGTCTGTCTGTCTATCTGTCTGTCTGTCTGTCTGTCTGTCTGTCTGTCTGTCGAGAACTAAAAACAAAGCACCTGGATAACAGTACCATTTTTGAAACATATACAAAAGGCTAATCCATGCATTTATAATCTTGAGGCTAGACTACTACTACATGCTCATTGTGGGTCTGCCCTTGAAGACTGTTTGGAAGCTATAACTGATGCAAAATGGGGCAGCTCATCTATTATCATATTAGAGTATGTCACCATCCTCTTGATATTGCTGCACTGGCTACCGTTATGTACCGTTGCTCTAGGATGCTTAGGGCTGATCCTGCGTAGAGCAGGGGGTTGGACTAGATGGCCTGTATGGCCCCTTCTAACTCTATGATTCTATGATTCTATGTTCCAGGGTCAAAAGTGCTGTTTCTGACTTTTAAAGCCCCATACAAACTGGGGCCAGTTTACTCAATGGACTATCTCATGCATTATAACCTGTTTGCCACCACAGATCCAGTCAGGGCCTGCTCCTGGTTGAACCTTCCCTGTGAGCTGAGATCACATGCTATTTCCCTGTCTTGAGCTCATTAGCCCTCGTAGAGGAGAAAGACAGGCGATATCTGTCTTTTCCCCTGAAAGAGCTAGTAGCCCAGGAGATGGTTTTATTAGGGAAATGGCACAGGGGGATAGAGAGAGGGAAATAGTTAAACCCTTGATCCTTCAACAGTGGCGTCTGTTACCTACAGAAGCAGTGGGCTCTCCTGTGCTAGAGATCTTTGAGCGGAAACTGGGTAGACATTTGTCCGAAGTACTCTAGCTTTGGATTTTACTGAATGGGGGCAGGAGGGTGAACAGTCCTGAAAATCCCCTTTGAACTCCAGGAGTCTGTGATGACCCTTATGGCCCCCACTAGATGTTATCACTACCCTATCAGTCCTGTGCAGAACCATTCCAATTCAAGGTCATTCGAATGAATGGCCTTAGATCAGAGTTACTCTGCACAGGACCGCACTGTGACCGTCCCTTCTGTGCCTTCTGAAATGCGACTCTCCAAAGCGTGTTGAGGGGAGACCAGACTTAAAAAAAAACAAGTGTTGATCCAGGTTTTCTTATGGTGGAGTTGCAAGTCACACCTAATCAGAAAAAATTACATTGCAGCGAGTAACCATTATTGCAAAACATTTAGGAACAGCACGAGTCTTTCTGCAAGGATAACTCCCGAGATTAATGTGCAGCTTCCCGAAAGCTATTGTAAGCTGCAGCTGCCTCTGGGAGATGGCTATTAGCATGCATAATAATGCACACCCTCAGTAGCACAGCCTCTCTCCTTTGTCAACAATCGCCGGAAATGCAGAGATTCCCCTTCTGTGGGCCTATGCACCACCTTGCCATTTGGACGGCCCCTTATCTCCTTTGCCTCTGCAACCCAGGACAGGCTAAAATAGAAGTTGCACATCAACACCTTGGCTAATGGAATCACTAGCTGGGAAATCGTCCTCCAAACACTGTCCTTTTCTGCGGACGAGTTGGTGTGTGTGAAAACAGACGGGGTTGCAGAGCTCCTCCATAGCTTTGCATTTGCAGCTGTTAAAAGTTAATTTATGGCCTGTGAAGAGTTTTATGACACTGACTTGACATGTCTAAGAGGCTGAAGTTTCCTTCTCCATGTAACTGGGGGATTTAACAAGCCCTCGGAGGTCCAGGGAAAGAGATTCCATAAAAACATTCTTAGTTACAAAAAAACACGAGCACAGGAGTTGCCAGGCTTGGCTTCACCACGATTCTGTATTGAGTGACAAAAAGAAGGGCCTGGCGTCTTGATGACCCTCAATATCTCCTCAGTGGGCCTTGAGCATCAAGGAAAGTTTTAGTTGAGCTGACGTCAGGGTTTAGAGTAGGCTTTTTCAACCTTTTGACCTTGAAGGAGCCCCTGAAATAATTTTACGGGCTTTGAGGCATCTCAGAAGTGATGCCAGCTGGCCACACCTCCCTGCTACACATCCACAGGAAGTGACATCATAACCCATGTTAACAGGAAGGCTTGAGGAGGACGAGGCAGGGAGACAGGAGGCAGTTTAAGGCAGGAGTAGGTGTGGAGGCTTCACCCCCTCCCAGGCAGAGAAACCATGAGATAAGACATGCTCACAAGGAGAGAGGCGAGTAAAGGCAAGCGGCCAGTTCCCTAGATTGTGACTAAGCCTATTAAGGCAGGAGGGAAAACACCACAGACCCCCATACAGAGCTCCTGGAGACCCCCAGTAGCCATGGGCCCCTGGTTGGGAATCCCTGGTTTAGAGAAAGGGAATTTCCTAGCCAGCCAAAGAATGCAACAGATGGCTGAAAGAAGTGAAAGGAAATGAGTTTTTGATGATGAAAGGGACGGAATGAGGAATGGGGATTCACTTGGGGATTCCAGGTTACCACTGGAGGGAGGGTTGCCCACCACTGCTCCAGTGGTCAGTGGCCGAAAAAAACAATCACCAGTGTACACAGAGACATGAGTGCAGGGACGTCCAAATGTGCATTGCTCAGGCATGCACCATCATCTACACATGCAATACTGGGCTTTCAGAGCGCGTTTCTCAGATTTAGCGGATAATATCTGCTCCTGAATAGCCCGGAGAAAAGGTTGTATCACTGCGGAGTCAAGCGTGGATGTTGCAGAAGGAAAATTTAAAGCAATCAAAATCAAAATGGAATTCAGAAAAGATGCAATTTGCTTTTTAAAATCTGGGCTGATAGAGGATAAAAAGCCCAGATCTCAGAAACTGAGCAGTGTCAGAAATTAGACTCAAGTCACCATGTTGGTTTGAAGCAGCAGAACAAATTAAGAGTCCAGCGGCACCTTTAAGACCATCAAATTGCAGCTGATTTACAGTCACCTGAGCAAGGGGCTCAAAGCCAAGCAAGAAGGAGACGTGGTTGGCCATTGCCTTCCTCTGCAGAGCCTCCCTTGGTGGCCCCCTCTTCCAATTTCCAAGATGCTTTCATGCTTTAGAGGCAAGGAAGGGGGCATAAGGGCTTCCTTCAAGTTATGAGCTCTCGTGTGCGCACGCACTTCCTTAGACACAATGGCATGGAATTTAAGTAATCAGTTTTTACTTATAGGCAAAGTGTGAGAATAAATTAACATACAGCACAATGAAAACGGTTAAGAGATTCCAGAAATGAATAGGGGGGGGAAAGCAATTGGGATTTCTTTGTATTCATTTGACACTGAATTGCATGAGAAACATCTTGACCTCAGCGATTAGCTAGCCCTTATGCCCCCTTCCTGCCTCTCAAGCATGAAAGCATCTTGGAAATTGGAAGAGGGGGCCACCAAGGAAGGCTCTGCAGAGAAAGGCAATGGCCAACCACGTCTGCTTCTTGCTTGGCTTTGAGCCCCTTGCTCGGGTGACTGTCAATCAGCTGCAATTTGATAGTACTTTACATCCCCCCCACAGGTAGCCTAAGGCAGGGGTAGTCAACCTGTGGTCCTCCAGATGTCCATGGACTACAACTCCCATGAGCCCCTGCCAGCCCCTGCCACAATTTCATGGAAATTGTAGTCCATGAACATCTGGAGGACCACAGGTTGACTATCCCTGGCCTAAGGAACCTAAGTGGGCCCAGTGGTATTAGAAGCAGTACTGTTCACAACCACTTGCCCCAATCCGATCGATGCTGACTCCCAGGACCCAGGACTTTTCTGAACTTTTATAAACAGATGTGAAGAAGAAGAAGAAGAGTTGGTTCTTCTATGCCGCTTTTCTCTACCTGAAGGAGTCTCAAAGCAGCTTACAGTTGCCTTCCCTTTCCTCTCCCCACAAAAGACACCCTGCGAGGTAGATTCAAATGGGTAGCCATGTGAGGGAGGTGGGGCTGAGAGAGCCCTGATATCACTGCCCGGTCAGAACAGCTTTATCAGTGCTGTGGCGAGCCAAAGGTCACCCAGCTGGTTGCATGTGGGGGAGTGCGGAATCAAACCCAGCTTGCCAGATTAGAAGTCCACACTCCTAACCACTACACCAAGCTGGCTCCATGGACATCTGGAGAGCCACAGGTGGGCCACCCCTGGCGTAAATATCTCACCCAGATATAGAGCTGCATTTAAGTTTGAGAGCAATTGACAAAGATCTATGACAAAGACCGCTTAGAACAGTGGGAGGGAGCTGAAAGAAAGCACACCGGCTTTCGCTTCTCTGTGTAGGATGGGGATGGGTGGAATAATTTCTTTAGATCAGGCTTTCTCAACCAGGGTTTCCTGAAGCCCTGGGGTTTCTTGACAGTCCTGGGAGGGTTTCCCAAATGGGTGGGAATTAATTAATTTAAAAAATTTTTAAAAATGAGATTAAACATTTATCAGAAGATATGACCATTTTGGTGCAAAAAAACAAATGAACATGTCATTTCCTTCTAATGACGAATGGTTATTATACAGGAAGTTATTTCATACTGGATAGGCATCCTTCATTCTTCATTATCAGTATACATTCCCAGGACATATAATAATATGAATTATGGACCAACTTATTAGTGAAATCTTCCTGAGTAGCACCCCCCTCTTTCAAAGATAAGACGGCTTGTCTTTTAGATGGAAAATAGTACTGTTAATGTTTTATGCATTATGAAACTTGATGTAGGGCAAAAATACTTTAAATATTTTAATTTAAAAATTGGCAGTCAAATATTTATTAATTAGGTATATGATATGAAAGGTAACACATCCTAAGTTTATATGATAATTTAAATATCTGATGTCAATTTTTTCCTTCCGCTCCCTTCTTTTTCAAAGTAATACATTAGATAATAGAAGGGAATAGGAATTTTTAAAAAATTTTAAATTGTAGATTATAGAAATGTATATGGGGAATTGAGAGCTTCTTGTGGCGCGGGGTGGTAAGGCAGCCAACATGCTGTCTGAAGCTCTGCCCATGAGGCTGGGAGTTCGATCCCAGCAGCCGGCTCAAGGTTGACTCAGCCTTCCATCCTTCCAAGGTCGGTAAAATGAGTACTCAGCTTGCTGGGGGGTAAACGGTAATGACTGGGGAAGGCACTGGCAAAACCACCCTGTATTGAGTCTGCCATGAAAACGCTAGAGGGCGTCACCCCAAGGGTCAGACATGACTCAGTGCTTGCACAGGGGATATCTTATATGGGGAATTAAGCAACCATAAAATATTTACAAAGGGAAAATGTAACATTTAATGTAATAATGCAAGTTTCACTTATTTTGTACTTTATTTGGTGGGTAAGCACCAAAGACAGGGCCTTTTTTTGTGGTGGCTGCTCAATTTCAGAATTCTCTTCCAGCAGTAATTCATCTGGAATTACTGTTGGATCCATTCATATTAAGCTTTAGGCACCAGGGAAGACTTCCTCTCCTTGCCCAGACTTTTCACTGGTTTTCACTCACGCCCATTTCTAATACCACCCACAACTTCAGTGATATTATTTGGCATTATAGTTGTATCGTGCTTTTAACTTCCATTTTGTTCTATAGGATCCATCATACTGTTCTAGAATCTGCTGCTGTTCTTTTACTTGGTGCTTTCAAGTACTATTCACTTCTTAATTATGGCTATTCTATTACATTATATTCTGTGAATCCCCATCCCCCATGTATGTTTCTCTTTCTTTCTTTCTTTCTTTCTTTCTTTCTTTCTTTCTTTCTTTCTTTCTTTCTTTCTTTCTTTCTTTCTTTCTTTCTTTCTTTCTTTCTTTCTTTCATAAATTAAAATTTTTCCAAAAAAGACAGAAACAGAATAGATACAAATAATAAACAATTGCCCATGTATGTTTTCAAGCAATTTAATTGAATTTGTCGTGAGCAGCCCCTGACAATATTTAACAGAAAGGTGTGGATTAAAATTATTTTAAAGAGAATACTTACATAAAGTATTATTGCAACAGAACACATTAATCAATTAAAAACAGTCCAATTCATTTTTTTAAAACCACGAACCAGCTGAACACCGTATTGGACATACATATATGCATGCACAATTGATGCATGCAGTGAGAAGCATTTTTTTCAAAACACACACAAGTTGCCCTTGATATCACGGCGGGATGTGTTACCTCTGCAACAGCCCCGTGTCCTGGAGAAGCCGGCTCTCATTACGGTGCCGATTGAAATATTCTCGTCTCTCACCAAATGATTTCCCTTGTAATTGATGTCATAAAGAATATCTGTGTTAAGTTGTCTTCATTTCCCCAGGTTTCAATCCTTATGATGATCAATTATTTATATACAGACTAGATGAAAGGCAAGATTGTAATGACCCGGAGGGCTTTAATAGTGACATCATAAATCTTGGGAGTAGAGCTCAAGTGGGTAAGATTAACAAAAAGCATTGCTGGGGTAGTGCATTTCACTGTTTCTTAGTGGGAATACCTGAGCGGCCTGCCAAGATGGTTCTGCCAATAGACCCTAGGTGGATGTAAAAATGTCAGATGTAAAAATGTGGGAAGGGCCACCAAGTGACACCCAATTTATGTTGTCCCCTGCAGGGGTTCACTTTGCAGGGTGGACTCCTCGGTATTGTACCCTACTGAAGCCCCTTTGTTCCCTATCCTTCACAAGCTCCATCCCCAAAATCTCCAGGTATTTCCCGACCAAGAGCTGACCATTGTATCCTATCACTCCACTAAATAAAGTTTGAAGCCTCCTCCAGGGGTAGCCAAACTGTGGCTCTACAGATGTTCATGGACTACAATTCCCATGAACTCCTACTAGCATGGCCAATTGGCTGGGGCTCATTGGAATTGGATTCCAGAAACATCTGGAGAGCCACCATTTGGCCACCCCTGCAAGGAACATTTCAAAAGGAGACCCCCCTTAGACTGGAGCAAGACCCCAAAATTGGAAGCGGAGATCTGCAACTTGTAGCTTTAGACCTAATGTGATTCAGTATGAAATTAAATATGGCTCTATAGAAAAAAGAAAATGAATTCTTGAAGTTCAGGTGTGTTGGCGGGCTGGGTGGGATGCTAGAATAGCCAGTATATGAAGGGGAGAATGTCAGGTACAGGGTTTTATGGAACTAAAGGGCTTTTTGGAGATGCTTCACAGGAAGGGAAATAACAGAGGTGAATACTTGTTGACTGTGTCAACAGGATTAGGGCTCAGAAGCTGCATATTTAACTGCTCTTCCTTAACTTACGGTACTTGCAACATTTAGAAGTGCTCGAGGCAGCCAAACCTCATGACAACCTGGGGAGGCTTGTCTGGCCTTGAGCAGAACCAGGGCTTTTGCAGTCCTGGCCCCCACTTGGTGGAAGGAGCTCCCAGAAGAGATCAGGCCCCTGCTGGAACTAAAACAACTCCGCCGGGCCTGCAAAATGGCGCTTTTCCACCAAGCCTTCGTCCAAGGCCAATGAAAGCCACCAACTAATGTCCAGAGGCGCCTCCCACCACCAACAGCGAACACTCCTAGAAGAACTGAATCTACAGCTGTACAGTTAAAAAGATATTACTCAGTTGCAGAGTTGTAAAGTTTAAAGGTTCTACAGTTTAAAATGTTATACGTTTTGCTGTTCGAAATGTTTGTAAGGTTCATGATGCTTCCTTTGTACTGCACTACAAATATTTCACTGTAAACCACCCTGAGCCACAAGGGAGGGTGGTACAGAAATGTAATAAAATATAACCCTTCTCCTGGAGGGTTGGAAGCTGTTGCATTTGGGGGTGTGGGGATAGAGTAGGTATCCTGCAGATAGTGATTTAACCACCATTTGGTCTTTGTTGCGGGCATTGTTTATATGTAGATTTTTAAAAATACTATTTAAACCGCCATGAGCCGGCTGGGTCCAAGAGTGGTGGCTAACAAAGACAATTATAAACAAACTAACAAATAAAAAACACAATCCAATACCATTAAAACAATCTGAAAATACAATGATAAAACAATCAAACATGCAAACAGTCAGTCAGCATAAAGATTTTAAAAACCGTCAACATATAGATGGATTGAATATCAACAAACCTAGTATGAAATCGTCTTTTGATCACCCGCAGCTAGTCAGGGGGCGTTTTCAGTAGAGGAGGCCTGGGAGATGCTATTATTTCACTGGCCCGGACCAAAAGCCTGGCAGAAGAGCTCCATCTTACAGGCCTTGCGGAACTGTCCAGGCCCTGTCAGAGTCCAGATCTGTTCAGAGAGCTCATTCCAACTGATAAGGCCAGGACAGAAGACATGCTGGCTGGCCCTGGTTGGAAGCGCATCCATTGTTTAATAAATAAGCTTCTATTTATTAAAATGTGAAACATCGGGATTTTTTTTTTTAAACCCTGCCCAATCTTATTCAGGACCCTCAAAAAGACTTCATAATATTTTTGCATTGATGTAAATATTTGATGAACTGTCTGATTTGTCAGCCTAAAAACCCCAGCCAATTAATTGACAAAATATTGCTTCGCTTCCCTGAATAAACATCCACACAATTCCTTGACAACCACACTCTCCCCAGTGGGGCTGCCCCACACAGCTTCCCCGAGGACCTGATTTGAGTGGGGCCTTGCAGGTAGCTTTCCTCAACCTTGTTGATTTGTACCGGAGATGAAAGGCCCGGTTCTTTAACAAACACAATCCCCACTTCTGTCCTTCAGGCGCTGCAAGGGAGACTTAATTCTCAACTATAAAGCAGTCTTATCTTGAAATCAGACCAAGATGTCAGTGGCTGGGATTTACGGCTTCACAGAGGGAAATGTTTCATGGACTTAACTGTTTAGCTGCTCTAAATTAGACATTTCGGTTTGTGTTACCATGGGGGAATGTGTGGCTGAGAAGTACCGACAGTGATACTCAAGAGTCCAACATCTGTCTACCTAATAGCTTTGTGATTTGCCTGTGTGTGCTCCCAAGGAGGGTATTTTCTGATGGCTTCTGTGGGACTTTCTGCATGCAAAGCTATTACACGAAACCACAGTCCCTCCTAAAAGGCAAGGTGGCCAGTTCTGGGTTGGAAAATACCTGGAGATTTTAGGGGTGGACCCTGGGAAAGGCAGGGTTTCAGGAGGGGACGGATTTCAGGAGGATCTAATACCATAGAGTAGGGGTAGTCAAACTGTGGCTCTCCAGATGTCCATGGACTACAAGTCCCATGAGCCCCTGCCTTTGGACATCTGAAGAGCCATAGTTTGGCCAACCCCGCACTAGAGTCTATCCTCCAAACCAGCTATTTTCTTCAGGGTATCTGATCTTAATTGTTTTGATAACAATTGTAATTTCAGGAGACCTCTAAGCACCATATGGAGGCTGGTAAGTAACCTAATTAAAGGCCTAGTAGAGCATAATCACCCCCATCCTTGGGCCACGTAGTCAACCATTACTGCGACTCGGCTTCATAGGGAAAGCACCCCTGGCTCTGCCTTTTTCCAGCTCTTCTGTCTCAAAGGACATTTGGGAGGGTCCTAAGTAAGTTCCATGCCCTTTTTATTCTCCTTTGCATATGCTGGGGGTTAAAATTCCCCGCTCTGAGAGAGGCCGAGATGACGGTAACCACACCAGGTCGATTCCTCACAAGGGAATTTCAGTGGTGGAAGCTGTAATAAATAGAAGGGCCAAGATCTCTTAGCTCCTTTCCCCCACACAAACCACAGTCTATGACTCTGTGTGTCTCCCTGCGTGACCCCCCTTGTGATCGAAATCACTGAAATATCCATCTGGGCCCTGCAAACAGTCTTTGCAAAACAAGGCTCATAAAGACAAGTATAATTGTTAACATAAAGGCGCCGCCAGTGTACATGACAAGCCCCTTGTCATTTCACAATTCATGCAACACAAATGCGACATCTTTCCTTTTAGATTGCGAGACATTAATCAAACATACCTCCTCATTTGAGAAGATAAATACTACCTAAGGAGGGGGAAAAACCCATACGGCCTTTAATATGTTTACTGGGTGGCTTCCTGAGCCCTGCTGCAGAACACAGTAATGAATAGGACTATGGATTCTTCATCACGTGAGAAACCGGCATGTCAAAGGGAATTTCTCCTCTCCTCTCGCACTGTCTTCATACGTTGGCTTGTTGATTTCTCAAGGCCACATGTCCTGTCGTGCATGTTGACTTTTGTTTAGGGTAGTTTCTTTTGCCAGGAATAATAGATATGATGATGTATAGCCTTTTGGGTCAAAAGGAGGCCACATAGAGCTAAGGCACATATTTCTACTAACCATAGGCTAGTAGGAAATGCAACAGATGAATAAAAATTAAACTGGGTGGCAACCCCCCTCAAAATAACAGCAACATCCACCGTTCTATCTGACGGTCTCTCCATCCGCGTATCTACCTACCTACCTACCTACCTACTCATCATTTTCTGTCTGTACATTCGTCCATCTACCCACCCATCCACTCATCATCTGTCTGTTGGTCCATCCATCCATCCATCCATCCATCCATCCATCCATCCATCCATCCATCCATCCACAAATGGGGCTGGAGAGCTGGAATTTTACTTATTATTATTTTATTTAAAAGAAAATAGTGTTAATGCCAACCACTATGCTAATGGGGGGACTGTAATTCAGCCAATCAGAGACTATCTTTAAATGAACTTATGGACCAATAAACTGCTCCCGTTAAGTACCAATCAGGACTTGTACAAGTGTATATAAGTCATCGCGTTCTGTTGATGGGTGTTTGGTGTTTCCGGTTGGAGTTTGGAGTTAATAAAGAGCTGATTGTTTCTGAAGAACTGTGTCTGTGTCTACCGAACCCGCAGACTTATTAAAAACACCATTCCAGGAAAGGAATTGGACCTGTGACTTATTACAAGGGCTATCAACTTTTAGCCACTTAATCACTGTCTCTTTGACTTGTTAATTGATTAATTATTCAATGACATTTATATATTTCCTCACAGGAAGAGACCTTCTGGACTTCTTGATGGGTTATTTTTTTAAAGCTTACAATTTAGCAAGTAAAGGCTGCAATTCTAAGAACATTCTCCTGGGAGTAAGACCCACTGATAAAATGGGGCTTACATCTGAGTAGACCTGCACAGGATTACTCCCTAAAAGCTATAACCCCTTGCTAAACTGGAATAGCCTTCCTAAATAGTCTCTTTTTAGAGTAACACACCAGACTAAACATAGAAACAACTGCACTCTTAACTGGAAATGCTCATAATTATAATGTTCATAATTATAACAGGTTCTTTCCTTGGTTAGAATTGCTTCAGTGACATATCTATAAAGCCAAAGATCAATCCACTAATTGCATGATTTCCTCTGCTCATACTTTCAGAATGCATAGGAGTTCTTCATAATAAACAGAACCAGGAATAAATTTAACGTGACCAGATTTCCGGGGCCACAAGGCAGGACATCTTGAAAACGCCGCGGGACATGGGGAAAATGCCCCCAAAGGCGGGACTTCTGGTCACCTTAAATAAATTCAAATGTGTCCTAATATAAAATTTAAAAATGGCCGTTGGCATGAGGTTACTTCTAGGAAAAAGCTGTAAGTGATATGGCTCTCTAGGAAATGCTGGAAACTCTATGCTGTAACCATTCTAGCCATTCATAGACTTCACTTCCAGGTTTACCCCAGAAGCGATGTCACTGATGGCTCCCCCCCCCCCCCCACTTCCCATTCTTCCACCCTAGGTACTTGTGGCCCAGATCAGGTTCAGGGTTTTGGTTTTGACCTTTAAGGCCTTACGCAGTCTGGGCCCCACATATCTGCAGGACCGCCTGTCACCCTATGCCCCCCGCAGGGCTTTGCAGGTACCAACTTGCTGGTCATCCCCGGCCCCAGAGAAGCTCATCTGGCCTCGACCAGGGCCAGGGTCGTTTTTGTCCTGGCCCCTACCTGGTGGAATGAACTCCTGGAGGAGCTATGGGCCCTGCGGGAGCTCTTGGTATTCCACAAGTAGTAGTAGCCAGCAGATGCTGCCTTGTTGCCCTGGTGGGGTAGGAGGGGCTTTCCTTTGCTGCCATGCTTGCTATTGTAATTTTAACTGGGTTTTCAAGGGGAATTATTGTATTATGGGTTTTTATTCTGTAATCCGCCACAAGCCGTTTTGCTGGGGATGGTGGAGAATAAATTTTGATGAAGATGTGGATGGATGGATGGATCCTTCATTGTTTAAATGGGCTCCCTTAATCTCCTTTAAGAATAGACTGCATGCCTATTTCTAAATCTGCTGAGTACCCTCTCCCCCCACCCCATCTCTCTCTAGTCTGGATTAAGTGTGAATGTATTTGCCCTCATCCTTTTCTGTCACTGAATCCACCCTGTGGTTTAGGACTTGAACTGCCACTTCAGGATTTGATGAAAAGGAGAAGGAGAGCTGGACATCATCAGCAGGCTCCCTCCTTCCCTGGCAGTGTTATGAAGATGTTATATTTTCTTGTCAGGCCTGGGATAGTTTCAGCTGTTTTACTTCATTTAAAATGTTGAGCTTTGTTTTTAAAGAAAACTGGCATTGAGGGGGTAATTTATGAACTGCTAGCTTTAAAGTGGACATGTGTGAATTACCTCCTTTCATTCTATGCTTGAGTCTGCCAAGTGTGGTAATTTACCAGTCCCCCCACTTTCTGGCTAGCTATTGATAGGGATATAAAATACTTCTTCTAGGACACAGCTAAAAGCACAGAATCTGTTTTTACTTTCTTGGCGTCTTAAGGACCACCTAGTGGTCAAACGAAGTACAACATATTTTATACGGAATTCCATAGAAGAGCTGGTTTTTGTTCCCGGCTTTTTTCTACCCAAAGGAGTCTCAAAGCAGTTTACAATTGCCTTGTGAAGTAGGTGACACTGAGAGAGCTCTCACAGAACTGTGCCTGGCTCAAGGCTACCCAGCTGGCTCCATGTGGAGGAGGAATCAAGCCCAGTTTCCCAGATTAGAGGCTACCACTCTTAACCACTACACCCAAGGTCAGGGGTAGTCAAACTGCGGCCCTCCAGATGTCCATTGACTACAATTCCCAGAAGCCCCTGCTAGCGAATGCTGGCAGGGGCTTCTGGGAATTGTAGTCCATGGACATCTGGAGGGCCGCAGTTTGACTACCCCTGCCCAAGGTGGTGTAAGAAACATGTGTCTTTTCTTTCCGTCCTAATGGCGAGGTACAGATCTATTATTCAAACGCTTGATTTAAGAAAAGTCTATTGACATCCAAAAAAGGATGGCATAAAAAAATAAATCAGTTATATTATTTTTGCTTTACGGTTTGCATTACAAACCGATCAAACCAGCCGGCGGCCTAAGGAGACCGCAGTCCATAACGACACGCAGAAGCGGCTTACATGTTCCCACCCTTGCCATTCATTTTCCCTCTATTGGAGTCGAGCCGTTTGAAGTCTCGGAGTAGCAAATAAAAGGCAAACACAACTGGCTTTCCAAGCTGTTCACGCTGCTCCAATGACACAGCACCTGATTGCATGCCAGAAGGCCTTGCATCATCGCCGCTGCGATTTGCATGCTGTAGAGGGGGTGGTGGCAATAGGCGTATTCTGAGGCAGAATTCCTCAGCACCAGCCAAGAATTCTGGGCATAGCTCACTGGAGCGCTGAGCTGTAATACAAGGAAGGGGAATGTTAGCTGGAACAGTTCTCACCACCACAAGGGAACTGGCAAGCCTACCATATGTTGTCAACCCCCTTCTTGAGAAATTCCTGGAGATTTGGGAGGCAGTGACTGGAGAACACAGAGTTTTGCGAGGGAAGGGAGCTCAGTGGGAGGGTGGTGTCATAGAGTAGCGATCCCCAACCTGTGGGCCGTGGACCACATGTGGCCCGTCCACTAATTGGAGGTGGGCCACCAAGGACGCCTTCTCCCCCACCCCCAGCCGTTTATAACACACTTCAGGTGTCATTGTCTCCCATCACTCCCAAATGGGACTATCTCGTTGCAGAGAAACAAGCTCAGGGTTCCCATTGATTTGTCACTGTCATGAGTTAAAATTTCCATGAAAATAAAATGTTCCTTATGTTCTTTGTTGTGGCGTGCCTGTATCTTATTTTGAAGGGATGTTAAAACATTACCATAGCGATCAGAGAGCGTTAGGGCAGTGGTTGAGAGTAGAGGGGTAAACTACCAGTTTGGTGTACTGGTTTGGTATAGAGCCAGTTTGGTGCAGTGGTTAGGAGTGCAGACTTCTAATCTGGCATGCCAGGTTCGATTCTGCGCTCCCCCACATGCAGCCAGCTGGGTGACCTTGGGCTCGCCACAGCACTGATAAAACTGTTCTGACCGGGCAGTGATATCAGGGCTCTCTCAGCCTCACCCACCCCACAGGGTATCTGTTGTGGGGAAAGGAATGGGAAGGCAACTATAAGCCGCTTTGAGCCTCCTTCGGGTAGGGAAAAGCGGCATATAAGAACCAACACTTCTTCTTCTACCTCCCCCCCCCCCCACTGGGCCCCAGAAAAAGGCGTTGAGTGGTCCCCGGCGTCAATCCAGAGGTAACCATTATAGTCGCCAGAGTCTTAACTAAGATGCTTTTATAACATACTGCCTATTTTGTATTTTATCTTTTATAGTTTATCATTTTAAGATCCGTTCGGTTATGTAACCCCATGGCCTATTTTATTATTTTCTTGCAATTTTAAGCCCTTTTTCAATATGATTTATACATATTTTATGCCAATAAAAGGTTACTGACTGAATGAAAACATCATGACTGAGCTGAATTATATACACACTAGAGATTAAGCCTGCTGTATAAAAGAGCACAGCCGGCCACGAAGGCCCCCCACCCGCCATCCGACTCCGGGGGCTTCGCTGATGCGGTGGGGCTGTTCCTGTGCTGGCCCCGAAGCCTCCCAGCCCCAGGTGGCTGCGGGGCTTCGGGGCCAGCAAAGGGACAGGGCCGTTGTGTCTGTGACGTGACTGTCCCCTTGCTGGCCGGGTGCCTACCTGTCGTCGTGGCAGGCAGCCTGGTAATGGCAGTGTGAGGGGAAGGCAACTGATGTTGGGGGTTGGGTGGGTCGCTTTGCGCCTCCCAACTCGTCAGGCTGGGACTAAGGGGCCAATCAGCAACCACGCTGCGCGCGGATGCCGATTGGCCCCTTGGCCCCGGCCTGATAAGCGGAGGGCCCAATCAGCAGGCGCTTCCTCATCCTGAACTGGGCCCACCCCAAGGGTCCTTACTCTTTTATTTATGCCACTCCCGCGGAGCGATTAAAGACTAGGGGCCAAGCCTGTTGCATTCAGGAATACAACGGATGTTAGATTAGGGGGGTAGGGTGGAAGAACTCTGTGGACAGCCTCCCCCTCCCCCCAGGACCTGGAAAGGCTGCAGGCAGCTGTTTGGGAACTCATCAGCAGAGGCAACTGTCATGTGGCAGGGATCTGCAGCCTCCGAGCCTCGGAGGGAAGTGGAAAGAGGAGGGGTGGCCAGGGGTGGGGGACAGAAGGCTGCAGACAGACAGGCAAGCTAGTTGGAGGAGGAGGCATTCAGGGGCGGGACAGCTGCCCTGAGTGGGTGTTAAGCGCTGAGTAGCACTTAAGCCATAAGATCAGCTCCTCCTCCTAGGCCTTACCAGAAATATTAAGTGGAACAGATGGCAGTGTCAGGAATGAAGGTCCTTGTGAGGTGCAGCTGTTAAGCATGTAGGATTAGAAACTGAGAGAGCTCGGTTCTAGGCCTCACACTGTCGTGAAAGTTACTGGGCCATTCTCTTTCAGCCTAAATTACCTCACAGGATTGCTAAGCGGGGGGAAAATGGAGAAACACTGAAGATTGGGTTGCACCTTAGTGAGGAACCAGGCAAGGGTCAGATCCACAGAGGAATCCTCCCCCTTTTCTGTGAGTTTAAACTTACCACCCTGTGGCTGTATCTCAGAGTGTGGGCAAAGAGAGACAGGAGACCCATACTTGATACAAGCATGGCCTAGTACGGGACAAAATTAGGTTAGGCATGTTGAGGAACATACTCAACATTCCCCTGTAGCTGAATGCTGCTGTAGAGCATAAGGAGTGTTTCAGGGAAGTTTGTTTGCCATGAGTGACACCCCGTGGGCCATAAAAAACCCTGACTGACTAGGGATCACGTCATTGAAGGAGACCTGACAAAAGTCCAATGAATCAAGGCTCTCCCAAATGCAGTTGTAAAAGCCCTGATCTTGGCCCTGTGCTAGAACCTGCTGGCTCATGTCTGAGAAGGAAATCAGAGTGAGGCAAGGGTCAAATTAACTGTAAAAGAAGATCCCTATTATACTCTTTTTTCCCCCCTTTGCGGGTTGCAGCCTCTCCTCAGTGTGAGCAGCATGTAGGTTAAGTATGGTAAAAAGAATATGCAAGAACACTTGGATTTTGACAGTAAGCTTGACAATCCTCAAGTGGGAAGATGTCTTAAAAAAACTTGACTGCCTTTGTTTAACATCATCTTTCTCAACTTTTTTACCGTTGAGAAACTCCTGAAACATACTTCAGACTTCGAGAAACCCCAGAAGTGGAGCGATCAGGCAGAATATGGTCGGGAAGCATAGCTGTGACCACGCCCACCCAGGGCCCCTCCCCTTCCCACCCCCTCCAGGCCCATCATTGGCCATTTTGGGAGGGGTGGGTGGGTAGACGTGACCATATATGGTCATATCATGATAAATGCCCAACAAATTAAACATTTCCAGGGCTGTCAAGAAGCCCTAGAGTTACAATGAATCCCTGGTCAAGAAAGCCTGTTTAGCAGTTTTGTCAGCTCCAGCAAGCATTTGTTCTTATCCTGTTTCTGTTCCCACATTGGGTACTCCTTTCCCCTTATTGCTGGCCATAATCCGTTTCCTAATAATGGCATCAAATGCTTGACCCTGCAGCCCACAGTCATGTGTTGCTCATTAAACTGCTTGTGAGGGTTTTGTTCAGCCTGCAACCCTCATTGTCCTTGACTTTCACTGTCCTCAAAATGTGAAAACTTCATGGGCCTGGTTGCTTTATTTCCCTTGGAGAAGAAAGCGCTTCATTGGCCAGGCCACAGCCAATCACCTCTCTTTGTAAGATGAATTCCGGCTCCCTGTCAAAATGGAGCCCCTCTGAGGCACACGAATGCAAACATTCTCCTCTCTTGAGCCAAGATGGCTGGATCCTCGGCAACACACTGTGCTTTCCTTCTCACTCACCGCCCCCAGATCCTTTCCTCTTGACGGCCTCCTTCCCCGGCACGCACCAGCAACAATGACATCTAGTGGGGAAACACAAAACCCGCAGCCCCGACAAAACTGCAGCATTACCGGGTTCTCCCATCCCCCTCCTGCTGCTAATTCAGACTTTAAAAGTCGGGTTTACGAGACTGCCTCACAGCAGCGTTTCAATAATTAACACTCGGGGAAGGAAAGTCGTAATGCGGCACCTTTTGTAAGTCAAAGCCATGCAGCACAATCTGGGGGAAGGGTTACTCAAGAGTAAGTCCCAAGTCTCAGGGGGGATTCTCCTCCTTTGAAAGGCCCTCTGCACATCCACAGAGGTCCAAGTACTTTCTGGTTATGGAACGGAACTGAATTCCCACACTAGAAGAAAAAGAAAAGTTGGTTCTTATATGCCGCTTTTCTGTATCCAAAATTGTCTCAAGGTTGCTTAGAATCGCCTTCCCTTTCCTCTCCCCGCAACAGACACCCTGTGTGGTGGGTGAGGCTGACAGAGTCTTGATATTACTGAAGAAAAAGAAGAGTTGGTTCTTATATGCCGCTTTCCCCTACCCTAAGGAGGCTCAAAGCGGCTTACAGTCACCTTACCTTTCCTCTCCCCACAACAGACACCCTGTGGGGTGGGTGAGGCTGAGAGAGCGCTGATATCACTGCTGGGTCAGAACAGTTTCATCATTGCCGTGGCGAGCCCAAGGTCATCGAACTGGAATCAAACCCAGGTCACCGGATTAGAAGTCTGCACTCCTAACTACTACACCAAGCTGGCAATTGACACAGGATTTCAATAACTAACTTTTCAGTCCCATTCTTACTCTGCTGTGGGGTTGTGGAACGGGATCCTCAGAAACTGAGCAGGATTGGTGCTTGGAACGAAAATCACCAAAAAAGGTTGTGCAGGGGAAGGCAATGGCAAACCATCTCTGCTTAATGACTTGCCCTGAAAACTGTAGTAGGTCACTATAAATTGGCTGCAACTTGACAATACCTTGCATGCACACGCACACGCACACATGACGCAGCTGAAGGCTATGTAACTTGGATCGTCGCTTGGACCTGCCAGCGTGGTATAGTGGGTAAGAGTGGCAGCTTCTAATCTGGCGAGCTGGGTTTGATTCCTCACTCCTCCGCATGCAGACAGTTGGGTGACTTTGGGCCAGTCACAGTCCTGTTAGAGCTGTTCTCTCAGAGTAGTTCTGTCAGAGCTCTCTCAGTCCCACCTACCTCCCAGGGGCTCTGTTGTAGGGAGAAGAATGGGGGGCAATTGTAAGCTGCTTTGAGACTCCTTCAGGCAGTGAAAAGCAGGGTATAAAACCAAGTCTTCTTCTACTTCATCCTCACCATAACTCTTTGACGAAGATCAGGCTGAGAGAACAAATCACTGGCCCAATGAACCTCACATAGACTTATGAAGTATGAAACTCAGAGAACTAGCAGTTATGGCTAAATTAACAAATTTGGTTAATTATGGAGCACTAAAAGATTTTCAAAAGCATTGGGGCGAATATTAGAAATACCTGTAAGTTTTTATTTTTCTCTAACCTTCCTAAACTTTATTATGTAAAAAATAAAAATTTCTTTAAAACCTCCCCCCCCATGATAATTTTTAAAAAATTAGCGGGCATCACAGGCCCTTTAAAGCATGGAGAAAGAGGATTGGTTGCCAGGATTGATTGACAGGAGGAAGAGAGTTGTGTATAAAGCACATTATTCTCTTCCGACATTTCCAGCAGCACTTTTGGAGGGTGGGAAGCACAAAAAGGCGGCAGACAAGAGCGATACAGCAAGGTGTAGAATTGCCGGGAGGGGCAATAATGTTTAGTCCTATGCCATGCAGCTGGTGTAACGCTATTTTTAACGATGTGCGGAAATGCCCTAGATTTTCCCATTTCATACAGGAAAACCCAGCTGCAAAAAAACACGTTGAAAGTGCATTATCCAATGGGTGCGGAATGGACCAGGTTTACCCCTGGTCAATATTTTAACAAGAGTCCACCAAGGAAGTCTGGGGACACGATGCAAAGGCGGGCAATGGCAAACCACCTCTGAAGTGAATGTCTCTTGCCTTGGAAACCTCACAGGGTCACCATGAGTAGTTTGCGACTTGAGTGCAAAAAAAGAGAGGTGTATTTCAAAGCTGGAAATACACACGTCACCACTTCAGGCACAATGTCCTCCATGCGCATCAGGAAGGCTGCAGGTAGGCCTCTCTAGTTCACCTAATCTGCAATGGGAGACACTTGCCCTGATCCAAGATGGAGATATATGGAACAGGATACGTACAAGCACAGGAACGTGCCTTCCATTTGCACTGTACTGTTTCCCATTGGATGAGCTCAGTCTCACAGAGGGAGAAATATGATGCCTGAAAAGACCTCCAGATTGCACAATGAAGCTATCTAGGTAGATCTTCTCACACCTGGAAGGACCTCTTTCCACGTTCTACGGAGATGCTCTTGAATCAGCCCAGGGCATCGCTGTGGAATCCAGGATAATGTGAAGCGACTGCTGGGCCAATCAGGCGGCTGCTTATCAAAGAGAAAGTGTTTTCAGACATCCTCAGAATGGGCCCAGAGCAGCACTTTGTTTAACAAAAGGGTCGTTAATTTGGGCTGATAGATGCTGGTTTCATTGGGACTAATCCAGAGCAGAGCTCCTACTGTTGTGCAGTTGGAGAAAAGGCAGAGTGACAGCTCCGAATCAGTTGAGAGAAAAATCAGGACAATAATATCAGGGCGGCCCTTCAGGGTAGGGGTAGTCAACCTGTGGTCCTCCAGATATCCATGGACTACAATTCCCTCCAGATATTCATGGACTACAATTCCCTCCAGATATCCATGGACTACAATTCCCATGAGCCCCTGCCAGCGTTTGCTGGCAGGGCTCATGGGAATTGTAGTCCATGAACATCTGAAGGACCACAGGTTGACTACCCCTGCTTAAGGGTAAGGACTCCCTACCCTAGAGTAGGGAGAGAGAACTGGTTTTAAGGTCTTACACCGTCAATTTATGGAATGTTTCCTTGCAAAAGTATACCCAAACAGATAGTGACCATGTCAGCTAAGCTTGTTCTTCCAGTTTGGTCCTTGCATCTGTTAAACATTTCTTAGGCTTTATTATGCTTATGCTAATTTGCTGCTCACCCTCTGCATATATGTATGAACTGGTAACTTCCATTTCAATGTATCTGAAGAAGTGTGCATGCTCATGAAAGCTTGTGCCTTGAATAACACTCTGTTGGTCTTAAAAGTACCACTGGACTCAACATTTTGTTCTGTTGCTTTAGACCCACATGGCAAGCTGAATCTATTTTATGGAAGGCCCATGAGTTTCTTAAAAATAAGCGTTGTTGTTTTTTTTTATACCCACTTTTCATTGCCTGAAGGAGTCTCAAAGCAGCTTACAATCGCCTTCCTTTCCTCTCCCCACAACAGACACCTATGTGAAGTAGTTGGGGCTGAGACAGCTCTTACAGGACTGCTCTGTGAGAACAGCACTATTAGGGCTGTGACTAGCCCAAGGTCACCCAGCCGGCTGCATGTGGAGAAGCGGGGAATCAAACCCGGCTCGCCAGATTAGAAGCTGCCATTTTTAACCACTAAAGAGGTGGCCAAACTGTGGTTCTCCAGATGTCCGTGGATTACAGTTACCATGAGCCCCCGCCAATTGGTCATGCTGGCAGGAGCTCATGGGAAATGTAGTCCATGGACATCTGGAGAGTCACAGCTTGGCCACCTCTGCACTATAACAATTCCCTTATTGTATTTATCACAAGTGGGGTTGGTATTGACTCATATCGCACCGGCCATCTGGCTGAGCTCTGTTGTCAAAGACATGAGTAGAATAGGAGAGCAAATTCTTGATAAAACCAAGGAAATCCCAACATCTGTTTTACAGAGCACGCTTTTGTCACACATTATCGACAAGATGTTTGACAATGAAATTGCTCAGAGGGCTAAAGAACGACGAACATGGGTTTAGCCAGCTTGGTGTAGTGGTTAGGAGTGTGGACTTCTAATCTGGTGAGCCGGGTTTGATTCCGCACTCCCCCACATGCAACCAGACCTTTGGCTCGCCACAGCACTGATGAAACTGTTCCAACTAAGGAGTGATATCAGGAAAAAACTCTTCTGTGAAACGTCATTGAGCCGTCTATGGTGAAATATAATAAATAAATAAATGAAACCGGTCGCTTCCTTGTTCTGAAATCCATCTACGTCCCTTCTGCTTAAATCGGCAGGTGTGTCGCGGTTGATCGGAACATGGATGTCCCGGAGGGTCGTGGCAAAGAATAAACCGTCTCTCCACGGAGCCACTTCCAGCTTTCCACCGAATGCTGGTTTTCCCTTTCTCTTTGTTGCCCTGTGCGTCCAAAGTAGCTGTCATTTATACCTAATTTATTATAAGCACATGTTGAGTAATAGGCCATAAAGCGTTTTGCAGCTCCTGTCTTTAGTTACATGGCTCCGGCGGTGGAGAAGAAATAAAAATGCTAAACTTTGTTTTGCAATGGGACGTTGATTAAAAGCTGCTTGAGTTTAAAATTTCCAACCGTCAAAAATGAAATGCCTTTGCATACTTCATGCGCCAGCCCAGTCAGACGGTTTATTTTCCTACTGTGTATAAATAATGGATTTTGCCTTTTCTGTGAATCCATCATCAGACTGTGTTGAATTCTCCAATAATGACAGTCTCAATTGTCTTGCAGGGAAGCTAACTAGCTGGAACTAATTCGGAAGTGGCTCCTGACTGTAATCACGGTCACCTGGGATAGGAAGGGAGGTATTTTGACCTGTTTATTGAATAAATACGAGCCAATGTGCTAGCAGAGGCGTCATGGCTGGGCGCTAAACTTTGTATTGTGACGTCAATTCTTTTAAAAATTCAGTACCAAAACCCTTCACATTTCTCTCAAGAACATGGTTACGAGTGCTCCAAGCATAACCAGCCGTTTATAGTTCATCTTAACTCCTGTTATCGAAACACGCATCCCTTCCCGTTCTCCCCTACCACACTCACAAATTAATGTGTACCAGGTTGAAGTGCGATTTGGAATTTTGCTTTCCAGTTTAGGTTAAGAAAAAGAAGAAGAGTTGATTTTTATATCCCGCTTTTCTCTACCAGAAGGAACCTCAAAAAGAAGAGTTGATTTTTATATCTTGCTTTTCTCTACCAGAAGGAACCTCAAAAAGAAGAAGAGTTGATTTTTATATCCCGCTTTTCTCCACCAGAAGGAACCTCAAAAAGAAGCTTTTCTCTACCAGAAAGAACCTCAAAAAGAAGAAGAGTTGATTTTTATATCCCGCTTTTCTCTACCAGAAGGAACCTCAAAAAGAAGCTTTTCTCTACCAGAAAGAACCTCAAAAAGAAGAAGAGTTGATTTTTATATCTTGCTTTTCTCTACCAGAAGGAACCTCAAAAAGAAGAAGAGTTGATTTTTATATCCCGCTTTTCTCTACCAGAAGGAACCTCAAAAAGAAGCTTTTCTCTACCAGAAAGAACCTCAAAAAGAAGAGTTGATTTTTATATCTTGCTTTTCTCTACCAGAAGGAACCTCAAAAAGAAGAAGAGTTGATTTTTATATCCCGCTTTTCTCTACCAGAAGGAACCTCAAAAAGAAGCTTTTCTCTACCAGAAAGAACCTCAAAAAGAAGAAGAGTTGATTTTTATATCTTGCTTTTCTCTACCAGAAGGAACCTCAAAAAGAAGAAGAGTTGATTTTTATATCCCGCTTTTCTCTACCAGAAGGAACCTCAAAAAGAAGAAGCTTTTCTCTACCAGAAAGAACCTCAAAAAGAAGAGTTGATTTTTATATCTTGCTTTTCTCTACCAGAAGGAAGCTCAAAGCGGCTTATCATCGGCTTCCCTTCCTCTCCCCATAATAGACACCCTGTGAGGTAAGTTGGGCTGAGAGAGCTCTGACAGGATTAGAACAACTCTAACAGGACAGTGACTAGTCCAAGATCACCCAGCTGGCTGCATGTGGGGGAGAGGGGAATCAAATCCAGCTCGCCAGATTAAAGCTGCTCCTCCTAACCACTAGATCGTGCTGTCTCTTGGGAATGAATGTTTTTGAATCCAAAAGTGGCATATTTACGAAACTGCGGTTGTATGAGCAACAATCCTCATAGCCCAATCTTGTCAACTGGGCTGGTTTACCCACAGAGCGCATGTAACACATGCCCTGCACGATGAGTCCTCCCTCCATAGATCGGGGCCCTAGCCTCTCTCCTTCTCCCCTGTCCCCTCGACCTTTATCGTGCGAGGGTGTTAAGACTGCAGTATCTAAGTGCCTGGCCAGGAGTGAAGGTGGCCGCATTGCACTAGTGCAACTCTAAGAAAGTAGAGCCAAGAGACCTGATGGGAAATAATAGTGCGCCTGCATCATCAAGTCGGAAGGGAGCGCCAGGGTCATCTAGTCCCACCCCCTGCTCAGTGCAGGGAATTCACAACTACCTGCCCACCCACAGGGACCCCCAATTCCATGCCCAGATGCTGGCATCCCCCCGCCCCCAGCCAGTGGCATACTCTCAGTGCCACAGTGGGGAGAAGAAGAAGCCTGCTTTGTCCTTCTCTATCCGAGCCTGGTCCCTTTCTTGCCCACTGCCTCTGCTGCTCCTTCCTCCATGCTCTGTGCTCATATTGCCTCCACCTTCAAGCAAATAAGGACCGCAAAGCAGTAGCAGTAGGCTTTCTCCTCGGAAACCCTCTCCTCCTCCTTCCAACACACTCTTGGCAAGGGTGTTTTATAAAAAAGTGAGCTTGGTTGATGGAGCTCTTGGTGGACAGCATTCTGCAGGGGGTGGGACTAGATGACCCTGGAGGTCCTTTCCAGCTCTATGATTCTGTTGTTGTTGTTGTTGTTGTTTCAATTTCTTACCCGCCACTTTCAAAACTCGTCTCACAGCCAGCTACAGTAAAAGTTAACACCCCACATAATTAAAACAAAAACTAACAAATTTTGTATTCTGACGATGAGAAAGGTAAAAAGAATCCCAACCCAACCTCCTCCCTTACCCTCCCCACCCACCATCTCAGGGAAGGGGGGCCCATTATTCCAGAGGGAAGTTGTTCTTGATCTGGTGCTCTTAACTCGATCTACCACGCCCTGGTCTCCGGTGGAAGAACCCCGACTGGTATTGAGAGTGACAGCCCTTTCTACTGTGGGGGGCCCCCTGCCCCTGGTGTGGCTGCTCTTGCCACAGTTGAGCTCTGCCAGGGCCCCGTGAATCCTTAAATCTGTCCTGCTTGCCAAAGCTCAGAAGCTAAACTTGGTTGGTACTTGGATGGGAGCCCACTAAGGAGGCCGCTATGCAGAGGAAAGTGACGGCAACTCACCTGTGCTCATCTCTGGTCTTGGCAACCCCATGTGATTCAACTTCATGGCATGGCCCTGAGTCCATTGTGCCTTTACGAGGGATTTTACCTTTATCTTCACATGAATGGAACGTTTTCTTTCAAAGAAATTGAGCCGAAGGATGGAAATCTATTGTGGGGCTCAGCAGTATTAGGGAAACAGCTAGGGATGGGGATATGCCGCTGCTCTTGGGAAGGAACATGTGACTGTAAGCTACTTTCAGAAGGGCATTCAACCCTGGGTGTGTGGTTTCAATGGGCATTTGGTTGGTGGGAGCCCTCCAGGCATCTCTCTTTATTTGCCAATATGGCCAGGGTTTATTTGGATTATTCTGTGGTCCTTTCCCAAAAGTTGTCCCTTTGTTAAAACCAAGCATATGTGTTGCATGCTCCTTTGGGGGTCTAGTTCAGCCTCCCACAACTTTTTTTACCATTGAGAAACCCAGGAAATATTCTTCAAGCTTCAAGAAACTCCAGAAGTGGCAAAATGTTTGGGAAGCATAGCTATGTACATGCCCACTTGGAGCCCCTCCAGGCCCATCATTGGCCATTTTGGGAGCATGGGTGGGTCAACATGACCATATATGCTCCTGTCGCCCAATGAATGTTTAACAAATATAAAACATATATTAAAAATGAATTAACTTCCACCCATTTGGGAAACCTTTCCAGGGCTGTGAAGAAACTCCGGGGTCAAGAAACCCTGGTTGAGAAATTCAGGTCTAACAGAAGCCAGTGATTAGTTGGACTGCTGCCACTCAAAGGAAAGAATGAAGGTTTCCAGTCGAGGCAGAAATATCTCTGGAGTGGGGCCCGGCTCCATTTGTACAATCATATTCTACAATCACTAAAGGAATGGGTGCTGCACAGCCTATATCATTCCAGGATGCTTCTGGGGTACTCAGAGAGAGAGATGGGTGATCTCAAAGAAGACAAGAAGAGGCCCATCAGGACTCAGGGGACATCCCTTGGCCCGTGCTAAGTCCTGTCTCATCTGCTACAAGATCTCCAGTGTGCCCAAGTGGATTTGCTGGGTGGCTCACTTGAGGTTCCTGGAGAGCACTGTGAAATCCATTCCAGATGATCTGGAAGATGGAATAAATCCATCTGTTCATCCGGCCAAAACAATTTTGGGGAGTTCATTGCTAAACAGAAGGAAATGTGTGGAAGCAGGAATGATGACAATAGAGATTCTGTAGTGATCTGTGAGGGCCAAGAGGCAGAAGTGATTGTGGCGGACAAAGCGGAGGGCAAACGAAAAACCTTTTAACAGTTATAAGTAGAACGGCCTGAGAACAGAGAGAAGTGGAACTTGTGAAGCAGAACAAGGGACCCATGCTGAAGAATCCCTTTACGGAGCTCTGGAAATGGTTGGGAAGAAGAGAGGTGGGGGGAGGGCTGAGAGAGTTCTGAGAGAACTGGAACAGGCCCAAGGTCACCCAGGGTCACCCAGTTGGCTTCATGTGAAGGAGAAGTGGAGAATCAAGCTGGTTCTCCAATGATGCAGTTTATGCCTCCTCCAGCAGCAGTAATTCAACAGGTGAAGACCCGTCAGCCGTAATACAAGAAAATGAATGCTACTAAAGAGCATTTACACTTGGTGATGCTAATATTTGTAGACCTCTGTAAAGTGGATACCATAGAAACATCTGAAGATTGAATTGCATAGGCCCATTATGCACGGAGTGGAAGGTCCGCATTCGGGGTGGAATGGCGGCGGCTAAAATCACCAATTATGCACGCTGCAGGCGGAAACCGGGCGCAGAGTCAACGTGTGCCACCAAAACTGCGTTAGTGAAATGTGGAAGAAAGTAGAGCTTCCCAGGACCAGGGTGCAACCAGAAGCGACTCCAGAGTAGCCGCGTGCATAATCGGATACTCTGGGTTTTGCCGCCGTTGCATTTTGTCCTGTGTGTAAGCGGTTTGCTTCACTTCTTCCTCCTCCGCATTCTCCATGCCGTCATTTCAGCAGCCATGCATAATAGGCTATACATATTACCATAGGATTAAGATTTCGTCCTGCTGATTTATGATAGGAATGCATTTAAAGAGGACCTATTATTAAAGGTTAAAGAATATTTTACATCACTGATGAAAATGCCGAAAACGAAAACATACCTAGGAGTTTGTTTGAATAAACTGTTCATTTGCCATCACCAACTTGAAAACTATTTCATTTACTCCTCCAGCAGCAGAGCATTTGCCCTATATATCAGGAATGCCAACCACCAGGTTGTACCTGGAGAGCTCCCATTATTATAATTAATCTGCAGGTGACCCAGTTCTCGGGGAGGGGGGTGGAATGGCTACTTTGGAGGGTGGGCTCTAAGGAATTATACCTTGCCAAGGCCTCTCCTCTTCCCAAACCCCACCCTGCCTAGACTCCAACCCCAAAATCTCCAGATATTTCCCAATCCCGAACTAACAACCTATGTAGATGAAGTTGATTAAGCAACTCACTAGCCCCTGTCCCAAAGGAGCAATTCCGAATTGTTAGGAAGAAGAATTTTGACCATATGGATGACATAACTGATGAGGGATTACCATTTATTTTTCTTGGCCACAAGCCACAAAAAAACTCAGGATTATAAAGCCCATGGAAAACAACAGCCACAATACATACTGAACTGGAAATCCACACAGGCAACGCAAACAATGAGGCCATTTTCTCAAAACTGTGCTGCGGCATTTCACCGTTGACTTCCAGTAACACATTTGCAGCTACTGCATAAGTAGCTCAAAACCTTGGCAGAACTGAATAGCTGCTCAAGTAAGAAGGAGAAGAAGAGTTAGGTTTTTCTACTCCATTTTTCGCTGCCAGAAGGAGTCCCAAAACGGCTTACAATCGCCTTCCCTTCCTCTCCCCTCAACAGACACCCTGAGAGTTATGTGGGGCTGAGAAAGCCCTGACAGAACTGCTCTGAGAACAGCTCTATCAGAACTGTCACTAGCCCAAGGTCACCCAGAAGGCTGCATGCGAAGGAGCAGGGAATCAAACCCGGCTGGCCAGATTAGAAGCTGCTGCTCTTAACCGCTACTCCACGCTGGCTCCATTTCACATGGCCTCTTTGTTACAACTTGCCAACAAATGGGCCAACCTCTATGCAGAAAACCAAAACGCAAGTCCTCCAGAAGCTGGGAGGAGGGGGGACCATCCATTTGTGGACTCCATTAGAATTGGGTACAGAAAGCCTCTGCTGGCAGGCACTATCAACAGTAGATGTGGCCAGGCCATCTCTCGCAAGGAGCCATCTATAATCCAGAAGCAATGCCCTACATACGTCAAATCCCTTTTGGCAGAATTCAGCACTTTTTGGGTCCGCTTTGTAGGGCGCCCGTTAACAATGAGTAATCTGGTTTCCCCAGCTCACCCCGTAATGAGCCGAACAGGGAAAAATCATGAGGAACGAATATGCATAAGCTGTTGCTTAGCGCAGGGAGATTTCTCTCGGAGGTGCTAGGGGTATTATGCGAGCGCGGAAGTCAACGCTGTGATGGTTTCGTACCATTACCCACTGTCCCCTTGCTCGTGAATAGGTGCGCAGGTGATGAATGCGTTTGGAAGTTTCCTTTAGACAAATCTTTTCTTGCTGGCATTGTGTGCAAAACCCTTCCTCGGGAAAATAAACACAGTGGGACAGAAGGAGCTGGATTCTCTTAACAAACATTCCCACAGACAAGAAACGACGGAGCTTCATGGTATCATTCAAAGAGTGATCCATGAGTCAGGAAGACCTTGTTCTAAATTTGCCTCGGCCACGAATGTATAAGGCGCCCTTCTCTTCTTCCCATTGCCATATGCATATTATCATACTAGTGCGGTATCGTGCTGGGACCCAGATAATCCAGCTGAGGCTGATCTCATCAAGGCCTATTCTGCACACATTGGATAATGCACTTTCAATGTGCTTTTGCAGCTGGATTTTCCTGTGCAGAACAGGATGGTCTACTTTTAAAGTGCATTGAAAGTGCTTTATCCAACGTGTGCAGAATGGGCCCAGGTCTCAGAAGCCAAACAGAGTCACCCTGGTTAATACCTGGTTGGGAGACCATCAAGGGAGCCTGGGGTTGTTAAGCAGAGGCACGTAATGGCAAACCACCTCTGAAGAATCTCTGCCACTGAAATTCCTATGGTGCTATGGTCACTGTAGGTCAGTTGTGACTTGGTGCTATTGTCATTGCAAAGGATGCCAGGAAACTGAAAGGCTTGGTGCCTTCAGAAGACGCGAGTGTGGTATAGGGATTAGAGCAGGGATTCCCAGCCAGGGCTCCGGGGAACCATGGGGTTATGTGAGAGCTCCCCAGGGGTTACACAGCCTTTCCCAGAATTTTGGATGGCCGCTGACATCACTGGAGCCCACTTCCCCTGTTGCTCTACAGGCCTAGTCTCTTTCTCCACAGTGGAGATAATAAATGATCAATTGATCGATCGGCTGGCTCCCGCACCTTCCTTCTGCACCCACTTTTCTGAAGGGGCATGTCACCACTTCCCGGGATCCTTGAAGCCTGAAAAATATTTCAGGGGTTCCTCCACGATCAAAAGGCTGGATCAGGCCTCTCTCAGCCTCACCCACCTCACAGGGTGTCTGTTGTGGGGAGAAGAAAGGGAAGGTGAATGTAAGCCCCTTTGAGACTCCTTTGGGTAGAGAAAAGTGGCATATAAGAACCAACTCTTCTTCTTTCTCACCGCCCTGGCCTCAACTCTAGACCTGGTGGAAGAGCTCCATTTTGCAGGCCCTGCGGAATGCCAGTAGCCCCCCAGGGCCTGCAGTTTGACTGGGAGCTCATTCCATCAGGTGGGGGCCAAGACCAAAAAGGTCAAGACCAGGAATGCTTCTCTAGGGCTAAGAATGACCAACAAGTTGGTACCTGCAGAGCATAAAGCTCTGCAGGGGGGATAGGGCGACAGGCAGTCCCTCAGATATGTGGGTCTTTGACCATGAAGGGCCTTAAAGGTCAAAGCCAAAACCAGGAACCGGATCCAGGCAGCAACTGGCAACCAATGCAGCTGCCTCAGCACAGGCTGGATATGGGCCCTCCAAGATGTTCCTGTCAGATAATGAAGGCCGCATTTCCTGGCTTAATCCTGTCTCTGTTCCCAGACAACCAAGGAACACGCAGTGAACATGAGCACTCCACTAGGCTAGGCTGCCATTCGTGTTCAGGCATGCAACAACATCACCTGTGGAGATGAATATGATGAACCCACTATGCTGCACAGCCAGTTGTATTTGGCCGTGGGGTGACGTCGTCCACGGCGCACGAGCTCGGTTGAGAGAGAGAGGGAAACGTCAACGGATACGGGAAGCTCGTGAGGAATGTTGCCAACCACTATCCAAAAGGGAAGCATTTTTCAACACCGACAAAAATGTTCCCCAAACAGTAACTACTTGCTGCTCAGCCCTATCTCTAAACAATGTTATCATGATAGATTTAGGCTGATGAGTCTCGAGGGGGGAAAGGCAATAGCGGAACATTCATTTTAAAACAACTCGGTCCGCTAGAACTAGAGAGGCTCAGATTTAGCTCTTACGAATCGAGAGGCGCTGGTGGCTCCCAGCCCGATCCTCACCGCCTCTCCGTGGAAGTAAATCCAAACGAAAACCAATGGGATGTGCTCTCGAGTAAATATGTTTAGGATCGGGATGTTAGTCACCGAAGTGCCGTTCTCCGGCTAAGCAGTGAAACTAAGCAGCTGATGGATGCCCTCCTCTCAAATGAAATTAATCGCGGCGGTGAAGCTAAATCAACACGACAGATTTAGCAAAATCCCTCCAACCAGCCGGCTGTGTTTCTTGACAAAATGCAGTGGCGGAATCACAGCATGCAGCGCCCGGCTGAATAGCGGGGAAGGTTCCCTCGTCTTTTTCCTGCTTTTTGCCGTGGTGGCTGCAGCAACAGCCAAGGCAGGGGAAAGCGGAGAAGGAAACATTTTGGGAAAGATTCAAATGGGTAGCCGTGTTGGTCTGAAGTAGCACGATAAAATCAGAGTCCAGTGGCACCGTTAAAACCAACAAAGATTTATTCAGGGCGTGAATTTTCGAGTGCAAGCACTCTTCCTCAGACTGAGGCCTACACCTTGAATAAATCTTTGTTGGTCTTAAAGGTGCTACTGGACTCTGATTTTATTATGGGAAAGGTTCAGCCGAGCTGCAATGACTCCTAGCTGAAACCTGAGCCCAGTAAATGTCTATCCCGGTTCTATCAGCTCTCTTATTCCGCTGATGTAGCCTGTTGATTGGAACTCACGCACTGAGATAGCTCAGTGTTCGTACACATGTACTATACATAGGCCCCCGTGTTATCTTTTTTAATCATTTTTTTAATACAAAGTAATAGGTCAAACCAATAGGGAACAGTAACAGGCACTTAAGGCACTGAAGTTCTTGCATTGGGTCTTCAGAGCACATTTGGAGGGTGGGGAGGAAAAACAAAGCAAAGTTGGTCGGAGAACATTTTCTAATACAGCCTTTCTCAACTTTGTTAGTGTTGAGAAACCCCTGAAACATTCCTCAGGCTTTGAGGAACCCCAGAAGTGGTGCAATTGTGCAGAATATGGTTGGGAAGCAGAGCTGTGTCCATGCCCACCTGGGGCCCCTCCCCTTCCCTTCCCTTCCCTTCCCACCCCCTCCCTCCAGGCCCATGTGTTGGCCATTTTGGGAGGGGTGGGTGGGTCGAAATGACCATCAATGGTCATATCACCCGATAAATGTTTAACAAATGAGGTCAATTTTGTTGATTTTCCCACACACACACTTCTGACTCACCCTTCATGCAGTCCCTGGGGCTCTCCCACAGTATCAGTATATTTTTTACAAATTTACAGCTAGCTAACTGCAATCTAATGTAACGATATATATGAGGGCAGAATAATATTGCAAGGGGGTTAAGCTAAGCCATTGTTCTGTAATGTTTAGAATACTTGACTGGGACACAGGGCTGCCAGTCTCAAGGTTGGACCTGAAGTTCTTCCAGAATTCAACTGATCTCCAGTTTATATTTCCCTTGGAGGAAATAGTGAGTTTGGAGGGTAGACACTATGGTATCACATCCTTGCTCAGTTCTTTCCTTCCCCCAGATTCTACTTTCCCCAAGCACCATCCCCAAATCTCCAGGAATTTTCCAAATCAAAGTTGGCAATGTTTACTGGGAGGCCAGGGTCCATAGAATCATAGGGTTGGAAGGATCATGCAAGCCATCTAGTCCAACCCCTTGCTCAATGCAGGATCAGCCCAAAACATCCAGGATAAGGATCTGTCCAGCTGCTGCTTGAAGACTGCCAGTGAGAGGGAGCTCACCTCCTCCTTAGGCAGCCCATTCCACTGCTGAACTACTCTGACTGTGAAAATTTCCCCCCTCATATCTAGCTGATTTAGTTCTACACGTAGTTTAAACCCATTACTGCAGGTCCTATTCTCTGCTGTCAACAAGAACCTTTCCTGGCCCCCCTTCACCCTTTCAAATACTTAAATACAGCAATCATGTCCCCTCTCAACCTCCTCTTCTTCAGGCTGGACATTCCCAAGTCCCTCAGTCTTAACAGAGGATTTGGTTCAATCTTCATCAGCCATGAATCTCAGAGTTAGGAGACCTGGGTGTAAACTGCACGGAGCTTTTATTCCAACCCAAGATCGATTCAGTCCCTGCCCTCTACACAGAATGCGATTTTCGTTTGGATTTGTGGCGATTTAAAATTTCCTTCTGCAGCAAGAAGGATTGATCCGGAGTGACCCTACCTTTATTGTGCGATATCTTAGAGTGCTTTTAATCCTGAATATATTATAAAATTGCATTGTTTTGAATCGGAGCTCTCCTCTATGGTAGAGGACCCGTGATTGGCCACAGGTGGTCATGTGACGAATTTGCCTTAAAGGAGAAGCCCCTAATTTCTCTCACCTTCTGTTGGTCCTGGATTTTTTCTCCCTTCTCTGCCTTTTTCGATCTTCTCCCCCTCCCCTCCAAGAAAAGAAAGAGGCTCCCTGTCTGGCTCCTCTCCCCCCCCTTCAAGAAAAGAAAGAAAGAGGCTTGCCCCCCCCCCATTCTGAACTACCCTAACCACGTGCAGAAGACTTTCCTGTTTCAATGAGGGGGGGGGGGAAGAGGAAGATCCGAGTTCAAAGCGATCTGAATTCAACAGGATTGACAATGGAATAAACAAAGTAAGTGCAGACTCTACCCTGGACCACTTATTCTCCCTCAAACTAACCTGTTGTGACAGGACTGCCTCTCAGAGTACAGCCAATAACAGCAAACAGAATAGTACGGGGGAGGTTGACTATTGGGAGTGGATGGTTAGGAGAATTGGAGAACAAAGAGAGGGAAATGGGTTTGAGTCTGTCAGTGTAAGAGCATGAGTCAGAAGTTGGCTATAAGGAAGCTGGTTTGTAATTGAGAGGCCTGGAAGAATGAAGACAGGGTTCAAATGTTTGTGCATTGAGTAAAGGTACCTTTGTGCCTATAGCACTCCAATGTTGTTTTAAAGATCTGAATTCAAGTTGACTCCTTTTTGTTCATCCCTGCTGAGTGTGAATTGTCTCTGAGGAAGAAACTGTATGAGAGAACAACTCTGCTCCATCGTCTACATAGCTGCCTTTTAAATACTTGAAGATGGTTATCAGATCCCCTCTCAGTCATCCCCTTTCCAGGTTAAACAGACCAAGCTCCCCCAACCTTTCCTCATACGTCTTGGTCTCCAAACTCCTCACCATCTTTGTTGCCCTCCTCTGGACATGCTTCAGTTTGTTTACATCCCCCTTCAACTGGGGTGCCCCAAACTGAACACAGTACTCCAAGTAAGGCCGAACCAGAGCAAAGAGGTACCATCACCTCCCGTAATCTATGAATCTCTGTTTCATACAGCCCAAAATCCCATTTGCCTTTTTAGCCACCGAGTCACGCTGCTGACTCATGTTCAATGTATGATCTACTAAGACAAGTCTCCCCCATCCTATATTGGAAACTGAATGTTATAGGAATCTGAATGGCAAAACAGAATATTGGTGAATGTTTCTTATGCCGGAACCTAAAATTACCCCTTCTAATCTGTTAATGCAGGGGTCCTCAACCCCCATGGTACCGGGCCGCCAGCAGCCGCGCCTTCCTCCCCCCCCCCGCAGCGAGAGGGGGGGAAAGAAGCAGGCACGGCCACCGGCACGCCAGCGACGCAAAGGCGCATGTGCGGAGCTGCCGCGCATGTATGTTTGCGCCCCCTGCTGGCGAAAACGCGCACGCGCGGCAGTTCTGTGCATGCGTGTTAGTGCCACCTAGTGCCGAAAACGTGCATGCGCGACAACTGCGCGTGCGTGTTTGTGAGCGGCGGCGGCAGCCGGGCCGCCGGCTCTCTCCAACCCTCAGAGGCAGTACCCGACTACTAGAAGGTTGGGGACCGCTGTGTTAATGCATCCAAGCTTAGTTGAGATGGAGTGATAGGGGATAATAATTTGGGGGCAAAAGAAAAAATTATAGTCACTTTCCATGATGTGGGATAGTCTGGTCGAAGAAACGGCAGGATGGCCTGCAAACTGGGTGTATGTGTGCATTTAAGGCAGGTTTTCTCAACTTTTTTACTGTTGAGAAACCCCTGAAACATTCTTCAGGCTTCAAGAATCCCCAGAAATGGTGCAATTGTGCAAAATATTGGGGAGCATAGCTGTGTACACTCCCAGTTTGGGCCCCTCCCCTTCCTACCCCCTCGAGACACATCATTGACTACACACACAGACAACAAATGACTGGATGTAATACCCAAATTTGTGTCTAGAGGCTAAGGCTGGGCTGCTAGGCCCTAAAAGAAAAGACTTGATTTGATTGCCAGTGAAATAAAGAAACACAAACCTTTGGCATGGCTGAAACAAAAACCTTTGATTGAGTTACCTGCACCTCCCAGGTCAGGGAGGTCACTGATAATTGCTCCAGGTGAACTTTGATTGGTGATTAAGGATGGCAAAGGTGGGGAAAACAAATTAATTAAGACCACAGGAAGGACGAAAGGGGAAAGCACTTAATCAGAGAGATTAACAAAGCCCTGGGTGCCAGGTGCCTGTCAATAGACATTAACATTTTAGGGTGAGAAGGGTCCCTGATGAACCCCCTTGCGGGTCTAATGATATCACCTGCATGATCCAGGGATCTCCTGGAGGGATGTGGCACCCAGACAGAGAATGTACCTTTCCTTTGCTGCGTGTACAAACACGGATGAGGCAGTTTCCAGGGTGAAGCTAACATGCATTTGTACACTGCGATGCTGTCTTGGTGAGGTGCAGGCAACATTTACCCAGAAGGAAGTCTGCATGTAAACTCCCCCCTCTACCCCTGCAGGGGTCTGGCCACTAACAATTTCCCATCCCTCAATGAAGGAAATACGGCATAGCCACTAACAGACCTCTGGTATACCAGCTCTCATTGTGCCACACTAGCTCTCTCTGCCGTTCTCAAGCTGTAGCTGAATCTCTCCTGAATTTCAAAAAGCCTTTTTGCTGCACAGCATGCCGGTGGGCCGCTGTTGGTGAAATACAACCAAAGCCCCCCTTGGGCATGCCTGATCTAGTGGCGCAGTTCTTGGGATCCTGGCAGCTCCTTACAAATGTGTTTCATAAAGTTTCTCTGCCGTCTGGATCCCGGCTTTGCATTTTGGGCTTTGCAGTCGCACAGAAGACTCCTCCGGCCCATCTCTACGAAAGATCACCAGTGGAAGCAAAGGGCTGGTGTAGGGAAGCAGCTTCAGCTAACCGAAGGGGCGCTCAGATATCCTGTTTTTGTCATTCCTAACATGTCACCCACTTGGGTCACTCCAAAAGTGCATTCCTGGATGTCCTTGGCAGGATGCAACTGCCATTTCCTCAGTTTGTGTACCCAGTTCTTTATTAGATCACCATCACTTTGCAATAGCATTTAGCTTGTGGCTTGATCGACAGGCAGATAAAATGTCTCCTTGAACGCTATAGTGCATTTTTTTTTAAAAGGGTCTGTCTCATTTCTTGCACAGATTCTGCTGTCTGAATATACACAGAAGGTTGCAATGCACCCCAGATGTCCTGCCTGCCTCGAATCCAGCCTTCGGTGTTCTGCATGAGCTGACCATCACCTTGAAAGAAATCATCTTCAGCTTTATAATTTCGGGTTATTAAAAGGAGATGCTATTTTCTTTTTAAAAGGACTGCCTAATCTCCCGCATTGCTTTCCTGATTTACCTGCTTTCTGTTTCCTGCTCCCCCTTTTTGCCATAAAAATGCTGTAAAAACATATATCAGGCTAGCAAAAATATGCTCTGTTTCTCAGCAAAGCTCAGGGAAATCAAGTACGAGGCTTGCGATACATCGGCTAACAAACGTAAATACATATTTTACAGCAAGCTGTTATTTCCAAGACATCTGTGCTTTACAGCAGCAATGCCTGGGCTTCCCTCTCCTCCCTATGAACTTATAAGGCATGTTCGCTGCACTGTATCTTCAGTGCTGTGGGTGCGGGAACATCCATGGTGGTACCACGGTGGCATTCTGGAAATATCCCGCTTAACTAGGCACAGCACTGCAGAGTGGTAACTGAGAGCTTTCCCTCCAGCACCTCCCCAAATGCTGCCAGCACAGTGTATTTAAGTGCATAGAATATTGTCTTAATCCAGTGGTTTTCAACCTTCCTAATGCCACAACCCTTTAATACAGTTCCTCATGTTGTGGTGACCCCCAACCATAAAAGTATGCCAGTGTTCTTTCACAGAAATTAAACCAAAACTGTCCAATGGCGTGAAGATCCATTGTTCGTTATTGTATATAAATTGGGTTTTTTTGGGGGGGAGTTGTCAGTTCAGTTCTGCCTCTTGTCCCACCATGCCGATCTCGCTCTTTTCCACTGCTCCGGACAGACAAATGCTCTATCTCAATCTACCCCACAAGGCTGTTGTGTGAATGGCGCCCCCCAGCCAAGCTGCTTGCCCTGCCGCGACCCCTGTGAAAGGCCATTCAACCGCCCAAAGGGGTCCCGACCCCCAGGTTGAGAACCACTGCCTTAATGTGTATTGTATGATTTAGCATGTTGTATTTAATGATAATAAATTCATGAAAAAGCTTTAATGGCAAACAGTATTGTTTACTTAGGTATATATACTCGCCAGTGCTCTGAACTGTATTTACCAGACTAGCCTGGTTTTGTCAGATCTGGGAAGATTATTTGGATTGGCCCCTGGATGAGAGAATTCCAAGGAATTCCTGGGTCATGATGTGGAAGCAGGCAATGGCCGACCACCTCTAAACGTCTCCTACTTTGAAAACCTTCTGGGGTCGGCATAAGTTGGTTGCAATTCAATGGTCCTTTACACACAAGCAGCCCACCCCAATGGGGCCCAAAGTAGCTCACCTAATTAATCCATTTTTTCCACTTGTTGCAAGGCAGGTTCAGCTAAAAGAGAACGGCTGGTCCAAAGTCACCCAGCAAGTTTCCATGGTTGAGTAAGGATTTGAACCTGGGTCCCTGAACTCCTTGTCTGATACTTTAACTGCTATACCAAACTGGCTGACTCTAAAGGCCATTGCCCTAAAGGTCAAAGGTAAAAGATTCCACCTTGCTGGTCCATGAAGACCAGCTGAACTGATTTGACAACTAGTTTGCAGTCAAAGCTCAAGTAACTGGCTTCAGCTGTTTACAATTAACTCTTACTCCATTTAGGTGGGGACCAATGGCTTGTGGGTCCACATAACACAACAGACTGGATCCATGTAATGCAGGTTGTTACACTGGGGATCCAGAATATTGGTGACCCTCAAACTCCTAACAAGATGGAGAGACAATTTTGCCAAGCTTAGTTATCACCTGCATTTCTTATGAGCTATCTTAGAGAGGATGCATCAGTGAGAGATAGGAATGTTGGAATACTTGCTGGTTCCTTTTAAATCCTGTTTGCCAGTTGCAAACAATTAATCCAAGATTAATTTGCAAAGGAAATCCCCAAATAGGAGAAGGTCTTAATCTGCTCAGTATAGATTCTTAGTTATAAAGATTTCTTTTTGCAATGGCTTAGAATTGGAAACCTGTTAAAGAAGGTTTTAAAAATCTTTGAGTTTAGCCCTCTATCTTGACAGCTGTTGAAGATGATCTGATGATTCAGTGTTTTAACAACTGTCAAAGATGTTCTGTCAGTTGGTTTGACAACTTGTTTGCAGTCAAAGTTCAAGTAATTGGCTTCAGCTGTTTACAATTAACTCTTACTCCATTCAGCTGGTGATCATTAGCAAAGATGTATCTAACAATGGTGGCTTGTAGGTCCACATAATGCAACAGACTGGATCCATGCAATGCAGGTTGTTACACCACTTGGGAGCAACATTTTTTGTCTGTGCTGGTAAGCATTTGGAATGTATTCAATGCATGGGGAGTAGTTCTTCTAGATATTGTAATGGCTCTGTTTGTATTTTTCCTATTTCATATCTATTCAGCCCAAATGTGCTATGACAAAGCAGAGGTGAAACAAGGTATTTAATACTGAAACCTTGTTGCATATTATTGCAGAATAATATATGCAACTGGAATAAAAAAGAAAACTTTTATATGCACCTTTGCATTTTGATTGGCTTTGACAGCTATGCCACTGTGTTTTTTCTTGTACTGATGTTGTAACAGCTTCTTGTGGTTGCCTATAATTATTTAGTTACTAGTTAGTGCCTTTTCCCCTGCTTGTCTTAGACCAGGTTGTTACAGTGGTTGGTTTATTGGTTAAATCTAACTTTTTAGTTTTTACCCAATTAATAGGTTTGATATCAAGCAGATTAAGACCTTCTCCTATTTGGAGATTTTGTTCTTGGCAAAATAATTAAGGGAGAGCATAATCTCAGAGTCATGTTCATTGGAATGTTGGCTCAGCGCACTTCTTAGACACGACATTTATTTGGGGTCATTCAGACCAGCATAACCATTGTCATAGTTCTCTTATGGGCAAATCTTTGATCAGAAAGTATATCCTAGAAACTTGTAGTAATTTGTCCTTAAGAGCCTACTGTATTTGCTTACCCATGTCTTTTGGTCTTTCTTTTCCAAAATCTTTACCCCCCCCCTCATATGTACTATCTTTCTATCCCGTGATATTGCAGTGCTTTCTTGTTTACAAGATTGAATATTATATACTTAGTGGTACCACAAGAAAGATTTCTGAATATATCTTATTCCAGTAGTATTTGGCATTGTGGTCTGAGTAGGGTTGATACATCTTTTTGAGTTTTGCTTGAATGTGTGCTTTTTTAGAATATAAGGATTCATTATATTCAGCCACTAATTGATCAGTCATCCCCCTACATCTTGGAAACTCTTTCTTCTTTGTTTAGGAATAATAAATGAAACACTGCAGAGCCAAAAAAAAAAAAAGCAAATAAAGAGACCATGAAATATATGGTATTGGTGATAGTGGTTAGAATAATTTGTGCAGAAAAATCAGATGTCTGTCCAAGTTGAGAAGAATGGAGGGGAGGAACTTGCTGACTATACAATATCTGTATATCTGTACATCCAACTGCTTTGAATGCATCTTTAGAATTAGCCTGTTTTTTATAATGCTGTCCCTTTAAACAACTTGTCACCAGATGCACCTGCAATTTACGGTTCAACAAATAATACTGGGTCCCTTTGATTCCCTTTTTTGAGACCCAATCTATAATGATCTGGATCCTTTTTATCCTGCAAGAGTCTATCCTGCAAAAACTGCATTTATTCAGGTACTACTATGGTGTTACATATGACTTTGTACATATGACATTATGTACTATGAACATTATGTACTATTATATTGTTAATAACTTTGATTCATTGAATATTAATTATATTTACACATTTCTGGACTGTATGAAAATAATACTCTATGAAAACAATATTATAGGACTTTTGGAGATATATTCTGGATTCTATGATATATGATTATGTTTGTTGGAATATATTTAAAGTTCTATTGGAAATTGTTCAATGAATTAATTATGGTAATCTGTTAAATTTATATCATTGTTAATTTTTTATTAGAATTGTTACTGATATGTTGTATTGTGACTGTTATTTATTATATGGTGTTCCATGTATCCCATAACATTCCATGTAGACCACCCTGGGCTGTATGGGAGGCCGGTATAAAAACCTGAGAAAATAAGTAAATAAATAAGTAAATAAATAAATAATCAGGTTTACTGTTTATATTGTTTTATTATATTATGTAGGGACAAACCGCTGAAGAATGGCTTAGTCTTTGAAAAGAGGTATAATTATTTAGATACCGGTTTGGCTTAACCCACCCTAACCAGCTGTATAATTTGAATAATAAATAAGAACAGATAAAGGATATTAATATCGTGAGAATTTTTATTACATCTGGAATACCACCTGGGTTGGTTTTCTTTCTTTGTTTTTAACTTTTCTTACCAACTCGTCTTCATTTGCTCAACTATACAGTAATGGCAAAATTAACAATGTAACAAGTAGATCAATTTTGAATTGATCCTGAATTCCGACTGAACGTTTAGTCTCAGTCATCTTATGGAGGAAAATTTGCCGCAATTCATCACTCTTCTCCCCGCCCCCCCCCCCACTCAAGGGAGAGTGTAAACCCCATACACGAAAGAAAAGGCAACAAGGGCTACGCAAAGCCCCCGTACCATGATCAAGCCTGCCTTATTTGCAGACACCGATAACAGAAGAACAAACCTACCCTAAAGGTAAAGGTAAAGGTATCCCCTGTGCAAGCACCGAGTCATGTCTGACCCTTGGGGTGACGCCCTCTAGCGTTTTCATGGCAGACTCAATACGGGGTGGTTTGCCAGTGCCTTCCCCAGTCATGACCGTTTACCCCCCAGCAGCAAGCTGGGTACTCATTTTACCGACCTCGGAAGGATGGAAGGCTGAGTCAACCTTGAGCCGGCTGCTGGGATCGAACTCCCAACCTCATGAGCAAAGCTTTCAGGCGGCTGCCTTACCACTCTGCGCCACAAGAGGCTAATTAACATTTAAACAATTTAACAATAAATACAAATAGAAATGTCTTATCTGTTCTTTTAATCATCATAAAACAACCAAAACGGCCTCCAGATTTAAACCGTTTTCAAAGTGGCATTTTCATCAGTAATTGTTTTTCCTTAGTATTTGCTGATGGTCTAGTCCTTCGCTTTGATCTTTTCTTCCCAGAATTTAAATAATATATATATTGGCCTTTGGTTCAAAGGTATGGGGAAGCTTAGTCAAAATACTGTTTTTTCATGGTGTACTCTCAATCTTATTTGCAGACACCAGCAACATGGCAACTCTTTCTGCCAGCACCTAGTAAGTCATGATATAACCCTGTTACTGGTGGGGCCACATGGAGGCAGTGATTCCAAGCAGCTGTGTTAGTAACGTAAGAGCGCCATAGTTACTCCAGCATGTCACCATTACTCCCACCATTTACCCGCTCTTTGTTGAATTTCTTCATTTGAATTCCAACACTGGGCAGAAATCACATTTGGTCAACACCCTCCATGGGACTTTGTGAAACTTTATTCTAATTAAATTGAACAGTCAGACCCCACCTGGTCTATGCCAATTGTGTCAGCTGGTAGGCACTGGCGGTGGTGGAACGCCAACCTGCCCCATTCCTCCAGCAGAGACCAGGTCTATCTGTTAGAAATCCACGACTGGTAGATGTTGCCACCGAAGGCCAGGTCTTCCCCAAAGCAGCCTCCCATGGGGGGAGATCTTTTCTCCCAAGTCCAAGTCCAATAGCGGCTTATGGCAGGTAGATCTGTTTTCCTGGTTGTCGGGAATTCCCATGGAAGCCTATTGGGGGTAGACCTGGCCTCTGGAGTGAGCACTTGGACCTGGGAAAGTAGACTTTGACCTGGCTGCAGGAACTGACCTCATCCAGGAAACATAACAGGTAAACAGGGCTTCCCAAGGGGGCTTTCACAGCCAATGCATGGTAAACCTGGCCTCTGGAGAGAGCGTTGGGGCCAGGACAGATGGGAATGGGCTCCCTGGTGGAGTTCCCCCCCTTCCCCCAAGCCACAGTCAAATTTTGAAAGAGAGCAAGAGAGAAATGCCCCCCCCCCCCGGGACATTAAGAAGTATATGGAGAGAAACATTATTTCAGTTCACAAAATATATTAATACAGTCCCTAAAACTATTAAGTTTAAACTGAAGTATGATGAGAATAATTTTCTAGAGGCGATCATTAAAAAACATGGCAACAATTTCAGGAAACCCACAAACGTCTACTCGTTTCTGGCAGGTGACAATTTTCACTCCTGCAATCTAAAAATGAATCTTCCCTTCTCTCAGTTGCTAAGACTGAAAAAGAACTGAAGCTGTGAATCTGATTTCATATAACAGTCTCAAAGAACTGTCCAGCAACTGGCTGAGAGAGGTTATTCAGCCAAAATTTGAAATATGCTCTTTATAAGGCTAAACAAACTCCTAGGACTACTCTTCTAATTCCCCCAAATAAAACCAGTACTATAGATAAAATGGTCGCTGTGTTAACATACAATAAATACTACATTACCATTAATATCATTAATAGGTACTGGTACCTTCTAACATTCCGAGATGTAATTCAATCCCTTTGTTTGCCTATAAATGAGCAAAAAACCTCAAGGACATGCTTGCTCACAGTTGATTCTCCCTCACAGAAACAGCAGTGAGTACTTTACATGGAAAAGGATTACCAAGCATTTTTCCTCACCAACATTGTAAGACCAGCCAGTATGCTTAAAAAAAAGAAGGTATAACTAGACCTTGAATAATAGATAGAGAGCCTTCCTTTGCCTACCACAGACCTCCTGTGATAGAGGTGAGGCTAAGAGAGCCCTGAGAGAACTGTGAGTGGCTTTGGTCACCCTGTGGGTGGTATGTGGAGGGGTGGGGGAACCAACCTGTTAGACAAAGGCAATGGCTATGTCATCATCTGCCGTGTTTTGGAGGCATTTTGGTCTGGGACGGGTTAATAAAGGGGTAAGAGTTATACTTCTTCATTTCTAAAATATTGTTCTCGATTGTCTGTAATTCACCCCTGTGTTTTTTGTGGTACTCTGTTTAATGCCCATCCCAGGGTGTTCCAGAGGCATTTTGGCTCAGAAGAGGTTAATAAAGGGGTGAGAGTTCCACTTTTTCTTTTCCAAAATACTGTCCTTGAGTGTCTGTAATGCATCCTGCTGTTTTCCGTGGTACGTTTGTTAGTTTAATGCCTATTCCGGTGTGTTCCAGAGGTATTTTGGCCAGTATGTGTTAATAAAGGGGTGAGAGTTACACATCTTCATTTCTAAAATATTGTTCTCGAGTGTCTGTAATTCACCCCAGTGCTTTTTCTGGTATCCTTCTTTGATTAATGCCCGTTCCAGCCTGTTCTGGAGGCTTATTTGGCTGCGTAACAGTTAATAAAGGGGTGAGAGTTCTGTCTTTTCATTTCTTAAATATTTTTCTAAAGTATCTGTAATGCCTCCCACTGATTTTTGAGGTACTCTTGTTTGTATAATTCCCATTCCGGCATATACCCTGTCCCCATTTTTATTACTCCTGCATATATTCAGCAAGAGCCTCTTGTGGCACAGGGTGGTAAGGCAGCTGGCATGCTGTCTGAAGCTCTGACTATGAGGTTGCGAGTTCGATCCCAGCAGCCGGCTCAAGGTTGACTCAGCCTTCCATCCTTCCGAGGTCGGTAAAATGAGTACCCAGCTTGCTGGGGGGTAAACAGTAATGACTGGGGAAGGCAGTGGCAAACCGCCCTGTATTGAGTCTGCCTGAAAACGCTGGAGGGCGTCACCCCGAGGGTCAGACATGACCCGGTGCTTGCACAGGGGATACCTTTACCTTATATTTTGATTTTTTTTTTGACCCTGCATTAATACCATGAATCAAGATGAGCCCTCAGAGTATCTGGATTTGCACTGCTATCTGCTACACTGATCCCAACAGCAGTGGGTTGATTGGCCCCCATTCTGCGTCACCTGTTAATTATCCAGCCTTACGACGTGGCTCCCTTTGTCTATGTCTTTAGAACCATCGAATCTGTAGTTGGATGGTTCATTTCAAGCCACTCCTCTTTCGTTAGGTTTATTTACATTCAACACATCATGGTACTGTCAGAAAGGATCCTCCGGGCAAATAAATGACGGCTCACTGGAGAACTTTAAAAAAATAGCCTTTTCTGTTCCACTCCCCCCCCCCCCCGCCCGACACACTAATGCAATACAGCTAATAATAAAAGGCGATGTTGTAAGCCCCCAAAGTCCTGTGACAGATAAAATAAAAACGCTGGAAACAGATGAAGCTTTTGCACAATTAGATTTTTGGGAGGCTGTGCTGCAAGGATTTTCCAGATCCCCGTTCAGGTCTGATTGATGGAAAAATCATAACTACATCATATTAGCCTCAGAGTTCACTGACAGGTTACCGTAGATTAATATTGCTACTGCTGTTCGCTTACCATCAAAGCCGGGGAAATATGAATCGAGCGGCCCTCGTAACAAACCCTGCATATTAAAAGGTGCAGTGTTTGAACAAGCTCGACTCTCTGTCGGGGAGACGCAAACAGCTTTTGTCTGGGTGGTGCAGCAGCAACCTTGCTGCAATTTCAAGTGGGGTGGTTTTGTTTTTTTGTGGTAAGGACCTTCGTAATGTTGACCCCTGAGCCTGTAGACAGGATGTTCTTTTTTGTGCCTTAGCTGATGGCTGCCTGGAAATGGAGAATGGAAAATATTTGGTCAGGAGGCTTTCTCCCCCCGCCCCCCCATCTCCAAAACTGTTTTTAACACAATGCTCTTTCTGGGATATATTTATCATGCACGTGCCGGCTAGTTAGATGGTATGAAAATCAGTTCTAGGATTAGTGTTGTAAATGCTGGGGGTAGCTGAAAATGAAGCCCCCTCCCCATCTTCTATCCACTCAAGAATTTAATCCCCGTATTTGGGTGGATAGGTAGATTTGGTGAAGGCCGCAAGACTTTCTTCGGACAGAAAAACAGAAGCCCAGTGGCAATTTGATGGCAAACAACCCTTTTTCCCGTATGTGCTTTTGAGAGCTAAAGCACACTTCCTCAGATGGAGCGTAGAGAAGATCATGCATGCATGACAGTGGGGCATATTACCATACGGAATCAGGCTATTGGACCTTCAGCTCAGCATTGTCTGCTCTGACCATTTCCACATGAGGAGACATGTCTTCTTTTAGCCTCGCTTTGGATTTCCATTGGATGTTGCAAGTTGACTCTAGCCTTTCTGCATCTGAGCTTTCCTCCCCTCATTTCCCAGGCTGAAATTCACGACAGGCTTTCTGCACAAAGTCCAACAGAGGCTTCCTCCCATCATGCTTTGCTCCCTTTCTTTCTGCTTGTCCATATCCCATGAAGAGCGACACTTTTACTCAAACAGATTGGTGAACCCTTGCCCCGAAGAACTCAACAAGATGGTGGCCCCAACCTGGTGGAATGAATTCTGCAATGTGATCAAGGCCCTAATGAAGCTTAAACAGTTCTGTGGGGCCTGCAAAATGGAGCATGTCCACCAGGCCTTCTGCTGAAGATGAACAATGGTAGACTTCCTTGCAACCTAGACCCATCTCTGTTAACACATTATCCAAGATCCTGGTGGTCTCCTCTCCAAATTGCTGCAATTACTGTTCAGTGTTTCTGAATTACATTCTTGATGTTGATGTTACAACTATTATGACTGTTTTTGATCTGTATACACCAGCCCTTTCTCAACTTTTTTACAGTTGAGAAACCCTTGAAACATTCCTCAGGCTTCAAGAAACCCCAGAAGTGGCAAAAATATGCAGAATATAGGTGAAAAGCATTGCTGTGTACACACCCACCTGGGGCCGCTCCCTTTCCCACCCCCTCCAGGCCCATCATTGGCCATTTTGGAAGGGGGGGTCAACATGACCATATAGAGTTATATCATCTATATATATATTTCTATAGATATATCATCTATATATATATCATCATCTATATATTTATGTAATTTATGATTACATTTTTATACCGCCACTCCCAGCACAGCTGGCTCGTTGTGGTTTACAATCAATAAAATACAGGCACATCCATAAAACATCATAAAATCATCCTAAAACATACTATAAACCCGATAATTCCAAGATGATGATAAAAATCAACACTCCTTCCCAAAGACTCAAAGCCGTGGCATTAACATATTATGCTGTCACTATTGCCTGATGTAACCCAGGGGAGTAGATTACCCAATAGTCCCAGACTCGGACTAACACCCAATTCCAGGAAAACCCCCAAAAGGGGGATGACCCGATCTTATAGCCCTGGGCACTCTACCTGGCCTCAACCAAATGCCTGGAGGAAGAGCTCCATCTTGCCAGCCCTGTGGAACCCAAAGAGTTCCATCAGAGCCCACAGCTCTTCGGGGAGCTCATTCCACCAGGTGGGGGCCAGGACTGAAAAAGCCCTGGTCCTGGTCAAGGCCAAGAATATCTCCCGGGTTCACGGGACAACCAGCAGATTCCCACAGAGTGAAGTGCCCTGCCGGAGACATAAACAAGTAAGTGGTCCTGCAAGTAGGTGGGACCCAAGCCGCATATAGCCTTAAAGTTTAAAACCAATACCTTGAACTTGATCCGGAAGCAAACTGGCAACCAATGCAGCTGCCTCAGCGATGGCTGGATGTGGGTCCTCCAAGATGACCTAGTGAGGACCCGTGCAGATGCATTTTTCACCAGTTGCAATTTCCAGGTTAAAGACAATGTTTAACAAATTTTAAAAATATATTAAAAATTAACTAACTCCCACCTGTTCAGGAAACCCTTGCAGGTCTGTCAAGAAACCCCAGGGTTACACAAAACCCTGGTTGAGAAACTCTGGTTTACACTGTTAAAAAAAAAAGTTGATATATGTTCCAACTTCACTGGTTCTATGTACACTGCCCCAAGATGTCATAGTGAGGGGGTAATATAAAATGAATGAATGAATGAATGAATGAACGAACGAATGAACCAAACATCCAATCAACCAACCCACGTGTTTTACAGGTAGGGCCTTCTAGCCACTTTTGCAATGTGTGACCCAAACAGCAAATGTATTTTGTGGGCTGCCTACTTTCTCTGCTTGCCATGGCATTTAAAAAACAGCCACCACCTCCCCATGTTTGATTTTCATTTGGAAGAGGACCCAAATGTTTTATTTTAAAATTTCTTCTAGCCGGCAAAATCATTTGTTTCTGTGATGTTTGCGATAGCAAGGATAACAGTCATAAATATAATGGGGTTCATTGAAAATCTCCATGCTTATCTTTGGCTTGCTTTGGTTATTTAAGACAAATACGCAGCTCATCCATCTTCAAAATGGAACGTTTGATGGAGTATTAAATTTGATGACTCACTGCCAGTCTCTTTGTTTGTTAGTTTTAATATACCACATTAAAGCGTTCATTAATAAAGTGTCACACAATGTTGCTTTGATTAGAGCTTAAAAGGTTAATGGCTTGATATACACCCCTGATCTCAGAAGGTAGTTCATGACAAGGAGGGGAAAAAAGAAAAGAAAAGCTCTTTGAAATTCAAACAGAAGGCCATTGGGGTTGTCTATTTCAAGGCTTCATAAATGACTTCAAAATTGAACAGAAACCGCTGGTGGAGACATAGAACAAATTCATAATTTCTGGTCAGCCCCAGTGAGTGGGTCCCCTTGTGAGCTTTCAGTTAAGCAGGGTCCATTATGTATATGTTGGTGAATGCCCTTTCAGTGCCGTTTAGAAGTAGATTATCCTGTTCCGCACAGGAAAATCCGGGGCCCATTCTGCACCCGCTGGATGATTCCCTTTCAATGTGCTTTTGCGGCTGGATTTCCCAGTGCAAAACAGGAAAAATCTAAAGTGCATTGAAATTGCATTCTCCAACCTGTGCAGAATCAGTTCAGCCGCAAAAGCACATTGAAAATGCATTATCTGAAGAAGACGCCCCTGGAATAAATGATTGGCTGGATACAATTGTTGAGTAAGATGGCAGAGTTAACAAGCCTAGTAAGTAGAAGAGCTCCAGAAGGGTTTCAGAAACATGGCCAACTCTACTTGGGCTTTGGGAATAGGTAGTTTTGAAAAAGTATTAGCAACAATAGTAAGGTAGAGAATGTATTACTCTACTTTTCTGTGTTCTATCTTTTATAACTATCTCTCTAAAACTAATAAAATATAATTTTTTTAAAGGAAATTGGAGGCTGCCCAGGGAGGACTGAAGGGGCAAGTTGGATTCTTATCACAAACTCTCCTGATCCCTGCTTCCTGGTAACCTCCAGTTCAGCCCCCTGGTCAAGTCATGTGCAGTTCTTGAGTTAGTGAGGAGGTGCAGTGGGGGTGTAAAGATGGTGCTGGCTCTCTGAGCCCCACCTACCTCAAAAGGTGTCTGTTGTGGGAAGAGGAAGGGTTCCTGCTGGTGTATAGATAAATAAATAAAATCCTAGGTATTGTTATTGTTGTTGTTGTTGTTATTAATTTGATTTATTACCCGCCACTCCCAGACGGCTCATGGCAGGTTGCATGTGTCTAAATAAAATCCCCGTAGAAGCCCCATTAAAACCCCAGACATAAAAAAACACAATTCATTAATCAAAGAAGATGAAGATATAGCGGAAAGGCTCACTCAACTATTCTCATTCCCCCAATAAAACTTCTCCTAGAGAGGTGGGTGGAAGAGGGGCGCAGATGGAGCTCACAAACTGCCATTCAAGGTAGCTGGTGTGAAGGGTCTTCCTGTGCTTGAAGGTCCAATGAGCAGGTACTGGAACAAAGTTCTTATTAGGCCAGGATTTCCTGATGGCCCTGGAAGGATTTTCTGAATGGATGGGACTTAATTAATTTTAAATATATTTACAAACTTTGCTAAACATTTATCAGGTGATATGACCATCTGTGGTCATGTCAACCTACCTCCCCCTCCCAAAATGGCCAGTGATGGGCCTGGAGGGGGTGGGAAGGGGAGGGGCCCCGAGTGGGCGTGTCCACAGCTCTGCTTCCCAACCATATTCGGCAGGATCACAGCACTTCTGGGGTTTCTCAAAGCTTGAAGAATGTTTCAGGGGTTTCTCAATGGTAAAAAAAAAAAGTTGAGAAAGGCTGTACTAGGGAAAAGGCAGGTTCACTGATTCATAGGGAGTTGTTCTAGGACCTCAGCCAATATTTTCATTTTACCTGTGATTTGTTATCTTCTGCAGGGCTTCCTTTGGTGTCTTCAGGCTGAATTTATTAGGGTGAGGCCTCCTGAATATTCTGAAACTGAGACTGGAGGCCGGGTCGCGGATAAAAAGAAATCTTTGAGGAGGAAGCGAGAAGAGTACTTCACTTTCCTCCTCTTTTAGACCACTACATTTGACCCTTTGAAGAGAAACGCCCCTCTCGGCAAAGTCATGGGTGAAGGTAACTAGTCTGAAAGGAGACTTGTGATTCAAGCTACTTATTAGCGGCGAGCAGGTAGTAAAATCAATGGCCCCTGCTTTCAATGGGAGACAAAGCGTTTCCATAGGGACGACACAGGTGAAGAGTTGTAACTGAGCCATTTCCTGAGCAAATACAAGGTTTTCTATTGGACAGGAGACAGTTCCCATGTTGGCAGTTGTAAAGAAGAGCGCTTCGAAAAGAACCCACCAAAGGTTATATGGCTGCAATCGTAGCCACACTGAAGCCTTTTGCTGTCAGTTTACTGTTGTCAATATCTTGTTAAATTGTGTCGGTGGAATCCGTAAAATTGGCAAAGTTACCATGAGGCATCCAGGAAATCAAGAGGGGGCGGGGGGGGGGTAAAAGGGAGATGAATCTTTAGAACAGAGTTATTGGGTTTATTCTGTGTGTGAAGGGCTGCTTTAAAACAAAACATAACTATTCGCGTTATTTGCAACATCCTTTCCTTTTAAAAAAAACATATTCATAATTTTAAAAAACTTCTTCTGCATTCATAGGTATCCATGTTTTGACATACTGTTGTGTCCAGGGCTGTATTTATTTATTTGTTTGTTTGTTTGTTTATATCCCGCCTTCCCTGAAGGCTCAAGGCGGTTCACATAGAACTGAAACAATACAGATAACTTAGATAATTTAGTAAGAAGAAAATAAAAAATACAACTCTCATAATTCATACCTTGATTGATTCTACCCATTATCTATCTGGGTTTTTGCCTTTTCATCTAACTGGGCTCTTGGGCTAGGCCAGCTCACGGCGGATCACAACAAAGTCATAAAAACCATTTTAAAAGCAATCAGTACCCCCCCTGCTCCACATAATCCCACTGAAAATTGCCCCGCATATCTCAATAACAATCTTCCCCAGGGGTTATGAGTGCAGTTCTTTCCAAGAATAATGGACATGACCATCAATGATGAGAGAAAATAAATACATGCAAACAAACTGCCCTCTGCTAAACTCACAAATCAGCAATATCCAAATTACATTTAGTAAAGCATTATAATCAAATATTAATAAGCCATTGACAAATAAACACGCCTTCCCTAAAGCTCCCTACACCCCCTACATGTGTGTCTGAATTCTCTTTCTTCACGAACATCCTTATTTAAAAATGATGCATTGCTCGATGTGAAAGGACATCCAAAGAAAGGGGGAAGAGGGAGAACGAAAGAGCAGACATTTTGTCAGGCCTGTCCTCAGATAAGCTAAGGAGGCCTAGTGTTGGTGACAGCCTGCCTACATCTCCGACAGAATAACGTCGCACGTAGCATCCATGTTACCAACAGCCTGTGAAAGAGGGCTTTTAAATACGAAGGCTTCCATCGCTAAATGAACATGTCTGTCGGGCAAGAAAACAAGGCAGGGAAAATGTGCCTCTCCCGATCTGGTTCATCGTCTCCTCTCAAAGACACTTCAAAGTAAATTACGTAAACCGGCTTTTGGGCATCTGCAGCTGCTTAGCTTACAACGTCACGTGGGCTCCGCCGTTTGAAGTTAATGGATTTGTCTGATAGAAAGCCCAAATGTGTAAGGAGTCAGCCTTGGATCTGTTATGTAACATGCTGCTAATATCTTTCCATCCTAGCATGTCATACGAAAAGAATGATCATTATAGAGTCACGGGGAGATTAGGCCGTATCGCATAGGGGAAGCAGATGTGAAGGAGCTCAGATTTCAAGGCCCGCTTTCTTCGTTGGGAGAGGCCCTTCCGAGGCTCTGGATTTGCCGTGAAGTGCTAACTCTTCCTTGCCAATTCACACTGGTGTGTTTTACAGCCCCAATGATATTAGCAGACCCAAAGAGGGAAGCTTCTGGCTCCGGTTCATGAATCAGAACTAGTAAAAATGGTCCTTTTTCAACCATTCAGCTCCTCTGTAAAGTCTAATCAGGCACCTTAAAGCCGAACAAAATTTATTTCCTCACGGGTTTCTGTGAATCATAGCTTGCTTCCTCAGACGCACATACATCTGTAGGCTTGGTTTAATGGCTGGGTATTTAACCAAGCCTCTGGACATAGACTTCTATGCATTTGAAGAAGTGAACTCCAACTCACAGAAGATTATGTCGAAATAATTGTTGTCAGTCTTCAAGATGACATCTGTTGTTGTTATTGTTGTTATGTGCGAAGTTGTGTCCGACCCATCGCGACCCCATGGACAATGATCCTCCAGGCCTTCCTGTCCTCTACCATTCCCCGGAGTCCATTTAAGTTTGCACCTACTGCTTCAGTGACTCCATCCAGCCACCTGATTCTCTGTCGTCCCCTTCTTCTTTTGCCCTCGATCGCTCCCAGCATTAGGCTCTTCTCCAGGGAGTCCTTCCTTCTCATGAGGTGGCCAAAGTATTTGAGTTTCATCTTCAGGATCTGGCCTTCTAAAGAGCAGTCAGGGCTGATCTCCTCCAGGACTGACCGGTTTGTTCGCCTTGCAGTCCAAGGGACTCGCAAGAGTCTTCTCCAGCACCAGAGTTCAAAAGCCTCAATTCTTTGACGCTCGGCCTTCCTTATGGTCCAACTTTCGCAGCCATACATTGCAACATGACATCTGACCCCTGTGTAACTTTGCTGCAGCAGACTAAATCAGCCTTCCTTCTGAAATTATTCAAATGGGTAGCCATGTTGGTCTGAAGCAGCACAACAAAATCAGAGTCCAGTAGCACCTTTAAGACCAACAAAGATTTATTCAAGGCGTGAGCTTTCGGGTGCTTTTGTCTGAGGAAGAGTGCTTGCACTTGAAAGCTCATGCCTTGAATAAATCTCTGTTGGTCTTAAAGGGGCTACTGGACTCTGATTTTGTCCTGAAATTATTGTGTTAGTCTAACACAATGCTAGTTCCAGAGATTTATGGGAGGAGATTATATGCAGGCTTCAGGGTGTGGCATTCAAAATAATTATTATTTCCACAGATAATCTGAAGGCCATTACATTCTTCCAAGATAATTGACAAACTGGCTATAACTGGAAGCTCACTGGGACACCATTAGAGGGAGCCAAAACCCGAATGGTAAACTGTTTCTCTGCACCCTGGACATTAATAGCTTTCAAATCAGATTCATACTTCTTTGCAGTCATAGGCACCCAGTGAGTGAGTGTTTCACACAGCATTCTTCTGAAGCTTTAGCGACTGACATTGTAGTTCAGGGCAAGCTGCAAGCACTGGAAAATATTGGATAATCTCCAAAGGATATTGGGTACAGGCACTGAAATAATATCTCCCAAAGGCAGTGGTTGCAGGTATTGGGGAATACTGGACAATCTCCAAAAGGCAGTGTCTGTGATGGCAGCAGGTCAGCTCTCTGGTTTGTTATCTGTCCAGCATCAGCCTAGTTGAGAAATGTCCCAGTTTGCCTGGCTGATGAGCCTGAGTCAAATTTTTACTGTTTTACTGTTTAAGCTCCAGTACAATAAATGCTGCCTTTTAAAAGGGAAATACCCTGGAAAGGCAAGCTAGGCTCCCAATGCCATTTTTTGAAAATGCACAAAGATGAAGAAGAAGAAGAAGAGTTGGTTCTTATATGCCGCTTTTCCCTACCTGAAGGAGGCTCAAAGCGGCTTACAGTCGCCTTCCCATTCCTCTCCCTACAACAGACACCCTGAGAGGTTGGTAAGGCTGAGAGAGCCCTGAGATTCTTGCTCGGTCAGAACAGCTTTATCAGTGCCAAGGCAAGCCCAAGGTCACCCAGCTGGCTGCATGTGGGGGAGCGCAGAATCAAACCCGGCATGCCAGATTAGAAGTCCGCACTCCTAACCACTACACCAAACTGGCTCTCGATCATTTACAATCCATCACATCTTGTATTTTGTCATTACAATATATATCAGAGAGTCAGATTGGTCAAGATATTGGCAACCTTAATGGATTGAGCTGTTAGTTTAGCATCGAAGAAGGAGAAGGAGTTGGTTCTTATATGCCACTTTTCTCTACCCGAAGGAGTCTGAAAGCGGCTTACAGTCGCCTTCCCTTTCCTTTCCCCACAACAGACACCCTGTGAGGTGGGTGAGGCTGAGAGAGCCCTGATATTCCTGCTCAATCAGAACAGCTTTATCAGTGCGGTGGTGAGCCCAAGGTCACCCAGCTGGCTGCACGTGGGGGTAGCCAGATTTGAAGTCTGCACTCCTAACCACTACACCAAGCTGGCTCTCTTTTGGTATGTAAGACATAGGCTTATCATCTGAGTTTGAAGTAGGGTTGTTAAGTTTTGCGTTGGGAAGTCCATGGCAATTTAGGAGTGGAATATGGGAAGGGTTGAATTTGGGGACGGGAGAAATCTCAACAGGGAAGTGAGGCCATAGACTCCGCCCTCTGAAGCTGCCATTTTCTTCAGGAGATCAGGCCCTATCAGCTCTACTTTTAAGTATCCCATTATATGTTATGTAGCAATTTCTTGTAGCTTTATTGGCAATATGAAGACCCTCTGAAGCCAAATGAGAAAAAGTTTCCTCCCACTGTATTGATAAACAAAAACACCAACCAACGAAACCGTTGCCACCAAATAGGCCCCTTGTTGAAATATTGGAATATGGGGAATTTGTTTTCAAACACTTCAGCTATTAGGAACCACTAAAACGTTTTCAAAGTTATAAAGAGCTTTTTCAAATAGCTTCTTGGAGAATGAAGAGAAACACAAATCTGGAAGTGATAAAAATGACCATGGGAGTCTGGAAGTAAATGTTAGGCTATGATCCAAAAAGCCCTGGCTACCCAAATAGTTTCAATTACAGAAACTGTTCTCACAAAATCTCAGGCTGGCAATTTCCCTTTAGACATTCTCATGACAAATTTTTGCTTGCTTTAAAGCTTCGTCTCTGCCCCAAGTTTGAGTAACAAGAATGTATAAAAAAGGTTTTCTCAAGGGTTGTCTTTTCCTTGGAGGGCATTCCACAATAATTTGTAGAGAAGCTGGGGTTCATAGAATCAAAGTTGGAAGGGGTCATCCAGGCCATCAACCCCCTGTTCAATGCAGAATCAGCCTGCAGTATCTGTCCAGCTGCTGCTTAAAGACCACCAGTGAGGGGGAGCTCACCACCTCTCTTTAGACAGCCTATTCCACTGCTCAGTTACTCATATCTAACTGATACTGCCCTACACGTAGTTTAAACATTACTGAGTGTTCTGTCCTCTGAGGGACCGTTTATGCACTGGAGGTTTCATGCCAGGCTGCAGGCTGGAGTTTTAGTCGTGGCAGGTTGCTCCAACTCTTCCAGCACCCACATGGGTGAGCATTTGGCCTGGTGAACCTCATCCGCCCCCATTTGTACTCCTGCGTGAGAACTGGGGCAGTGAAGTTCCTAGTGCATAAACGGTCAGGTAGAGCATCCACTCCCAAGTAGAACATCTGCTTTGCCTGCAGAAGATCTCAGGATCAGCCTCCAGAAGAAGCTCCAACTAGAACAGTGGTTCTCAACCTTCCTAATGCTGCGACCCTTTAATACAGTTCCTCATGTTGTGGTGACCCCCAACCATAAAATTATGCAAGTGTTCTTTCACAGAAATTAAACCAAAACTGACCAATGGCATGAAGATCCATGGTTCAAGATTGAATATAAATTGTTTTTTCCCCTGGAGTTTCTCAGTTCAGTTCTGCCTCTTGTCACACCATGCCGATCTCGCTGTTTTCCGCTGCTCCAGACAGACGAACGCTCTATCTCAATCTACCCCGCAAGATGGTTGTAGGGATGGTGCCCGCCCGGCCAAGCTGCTTGCCCTGTGAAAGGGTCATTTGACCCCCAAAGGGTCCCGATCCCCAGACTGAGAATCACTGAACTAGAAGGATCAGGTGGTAGATAATATTGGTGTGAAAGTGTTTTCAAATGTCAAACTCCAAACCAGCACAAAAGAGCCTCAAAAATTTCCTTCTTAACCAAAGATTATTTGAACTACTTGTACAGTAGATATTTTATTTTTTGTTGGAGTACAACTGAATCCTGCACAAACTCTACCATGTGGACAAATGCGTTATGTAGGATGCAGTTGTTACATTTAGGACGAGTGGTGGTGCGTAAGATGGATTAGGTTTTCCATTATTAATTACTTAAAATTATTTATTAATTCAACACTTTCCTATCCTACTTTAACTCCCTGAACTCCAGATTAAAGATATCATTAATTGCATAATAATTTAAATTTGAAAATTAAATTATTTTGGCCAATACTTCAATAGCTATTAAAATTTCTTTTTCTTGTTACCATTTTGACATTCCATATTTTTATTTTTACACACCGTTCAGTCTCAAACCAAGCTACCTTCTTCTCAGCCCTCTGACCACATCATCTGATTCATCATGAGGCATATTATTTTTTTTGCAATGTCCGCTAAGGAATACTTACCTATTTTGGTATTCCGTTCTGCTTAGGCATGCATCCCAGCACAATGGTCCTATTTTAATAGATGCATAATGGGTGCAAGCAAATATAATGCATCATGTTCGTTTCACCCTTTTAATTATACACTTGCAATAATTAGACTGTCCATGGGATTTTCCCAGAAGTGCATGGCTTTTGGGAGTCCTAGGTTAAAAATGTATAATGCTCTTGCTAGGTAAATAAGAAATGCCAGTTGCATTTCATTGAAATAGCCAAATAACTATCTTGGGCTGCATGGCTCAATTTGATTTTTGTTGGCGATCAGCATGAACGCTGACCTTTGCCTTCTTCAATGATCTTTGCCTCCTCTGCAAAGTTCACAAAGAGGTCACCGAGCGGAATAGACTTCCTCTAATGCATGTTTCCCAATCACGGACTTGATAAGAGGAACCCTTTCAAAGAGGAAAGCTTCAAAAGAGAATACAGTGATCCTTTCTAGGATCCATTTTTGAACATAGGGGATTAAATATCGTCAGATATGCATCTCTTTCGCTTAATTTCCTTTGACTTAGGCTGCATCATTCAAGTGCATGCATTGATAGTCACACCAGGCTAAAGGGGTGGATTCAGCTGGAAATAATCCCTTTTCCATTAAAAGAAAAATGCTAGCATAACTGTATCAACCGAACAAAGCTAATCTTGATTTCTGTTTGTCAGATCCACGCACGGGAAAGATTTCACTGGTCTTTCGTGCTTTAGATCTTGCCCAGTCCCTGCAACAATGAAAAATGATTTCCCCCCGCATTCCGTAGATCCCCTTCACACATAAATCTCTGTTTCCCTTGCTCCGCTCTTGTCACTGCGAGGAGGCAGACAGGGCATCGAACAGAAGATGCTCTGCTGACACTGTAGGAATCGCCCAGATGCTGGATTCGGAATCCGAGCGAAGAGCGCCTGGTGCAGGCTTTAAATCTCAGCTCCGCATCTCCTGCTATTTACAAACACCGAGAAGAGCTGTGAAATGGTGAAAAATGCAGCCGAGTCACCCTGAGAATGATTGTACGAGGTGGGTTATAACAATACTTTTCAAGACCGCGATCACTGGGTATATTCACACCCGGGGCTATTTATCTTGCAGATATACAGTCTGGGAAGTTCTCCGCTGCTTGCTAGCAAGCTTGTCGCAGGGAGAAGGAACCATCTCTGGGTTTGTCACCAGCTGTACATCACCGCAGCTGGGCCCTTTGATTACACAGAGGCCTCCTCTGGCCATTAATAATGGGAAGCACTTTTTTGGGGGGAGGGGGGACAGTCTGGCAAATGAATCTCAACACAGTCCTTGTCTAACATTCAGGCTAGGATCCCGCAAGGCGGGATTAAGAGAGAGGGCTACTTTCTTCTGTGTCTGCAAAGGCTGTGCACAGGCTGATAACCTCTGGAGGTGTCAGAAAAGCCCCTATTGCGAGCACCTTCGAGCGTTCCTCTGTCTTGTCCTGACGTGGCACACAAATGGTTAACCGTTCTGCAGATAAATGGCTAATTCCAAGGCTGCTATTATTGCTATACAGTGCGGTTCCCGAGATCAGAGTACCTTGCATGCTTGCTTTGCAGAACATGCGGACCGCATGTGAAGGAGGGGAACATTCCTTAAGAGGTACTTTGTTTTGTGTAATCCTCCGTGCTGTTCTGAACGTCCGGATCGGTTTCCAGTCTGATCCGGCAAGAAAATGTGTGGATTCTCAGTGGAATAGGCTTCCTCGGGAGGTGGTGGGGGGGGGTTCTCCTGCTTTGGAAGTTTTTAAGCAGAGGCTAGATTGCCAGCTGACAGAAATGCTAATTGTGTGAATTTAGACAGATTGTAAGGGGGTGGGCAGGAGGGACTGTGTCTGAGCTTGGCTCTTGTGGCCCTTTCTTGCATGCCCAGGGAAATGCTAATTGCCACTTTGGGGTCAGAAGGCAAATTTCCTCCAGACCAGACTGGCCAGGGATTCTGGGATACTTGGAGGGGAATTGGGCATGGGATTGGGGTCACTGTGGGTGGGCAGGTAGTTGTGAGTTTCTTGCATTCAGCAGTGTTAGACTAGATGACCCTGGAGACCCCTTCCTACTCTTATGTTTCTATGATTCTAAAACAGTAAACACTTAAATAGCTTTTCTCCTTAACTAAACAAATTTTTGTAAGAAGACTCAGATACTGAAAGGCCAGAATCATAGAGAGAATAGCCGCAGCTGTAAACACAGGAAAGGGATACCAGCCAATGTGTTCTGAAAGCTAAATGTAGAAGGGCACTATATGTAGATGTCAGAAACATAGAACATAAGGAAAGCTATGATGGATCAGGCCAAGGCCCATCCAGTCCAGCACTCTGGATTGCACAGTGCCCCAAACCCACGTGCTGTAAGAAGAAGGCAAAGAAGGCAAAGAAGAAGAGTTGGTTTTTATGCCCCAATTTTCACTACTTGAAATTGCCTTCCCTTCCTTTCCTCACAGACATCCTGTGAGGCAGGTGGGGCTGAGAGAGCTCTGAAAGGACCGCTTTGTGAGAACAGGCTAAGAGGACTGTAACTAGCCCAAGGTCACCCAGCTGGCTGCATATGGAGAAGTGGGGAATCAACCCCAGATCTCCAGATTAGAGGCCTCTGCTCTTAACCATGACACTACTACACCAAGGAGATCCACCAAGCAGGGCCAGAAGTCCAAGGCCCACCCACTTTTGCCCTCCAGCCACCAACAATACAGAGCATCCCTGCCCTTGACATAGCATTCCATGCAGAGGTCTGAAATTCATTTGTTACAAGGATGGGATCTGGTTTGAACTTTGTCGGGCAGGGCAAGGTGTGCCATAAACCGCAATGCCAGGTGCTGGAGATATAAACTTTATAAATGACAAAGGCAAACCTAATTAACGATGTTATTTTTTTTTACACAGAATGCAAACAAAAGCGATTGATTTTATTTGTATTCTGAGTAAAAGGACTGATTTACTGGGGAATCCACAAAAGCCCTAAAAAACGTAGTTAATCATATGCAAGACTGGGTATTTTTTTTTCCAAGGGACAACATAAAAGGTGAAGGTATCTTACATTTCCATACAAATTAGGTATTTTTTTTGTATATATAGCACTTTGAGGAGATGAGTCATTGGCCTTGCAAGTAAATGAGGTAGTTTTTCAGCAACCCCCATATGCCCAGCCTCAGCAGCTGTACACAGCTACAATCCATCACTCACTCTTTGTTTTCTTTCTCCCCCCCCCCACTCCCTCAGAGGATCTTGAGCAGGCACACCAGACCTCCCTCTCCACCACCCCTCCCCCCCACACACCACCAACCCTGTAAGGTAGTGCAGTCTGACTAGCTCTGGGTGACCCAGACAACAAGTTCCTGGCTCAGGAGAAGGGAGGGTCTAAACCTGGCTCTCCTAGGTCCCCCCCACCGCCAATTCTGTTCTTATCAGGAGGTATTGCTCATCTTTCTCATGCCATATGCTTCCTGGCTATGTGTCACACTATGAACCTCCTACATAAGTGACCTCATACCCCAGTCCACCTGTCATGTACACCGGTGGCCCTGGGCCAATCACCACTCTCCTGCAGGAATTTCAAACCCTATATCCATCGTAGCTTGTGCTCTGATATGTGTGCTGTGTGATCTTTGCCACCCCTGACGTCATTTATCTGGAGTTGTGTTGTGATCTTTCCTTACCCAATGTCCCTCTCTCCACTCAAGGTTGTCAACGTCATCGCTTTCTGGGACCCCTCCCAATTCAGGGGTGTAGTACATTTTCTCTTTCCCTATTTAGCGAACTTTTCTCCCAATAGAACTTAGTGTGTGTGTCCTCTTGCTGTGTTTCTTAATGAATACAAAATCCTTTGGGAACCAAATCAGGTCTGCTTGTTTCAAGGTATTCCTATAGGAATTGAAGAAGAAGAAGAAGAAGAGTTGGTTCTTATATGCCGCTTTTCCCTACCCGAAGGAGGCTCAAAGCGGCTTACAGTCGCCTTCCCATTCCTCCCCCCACAACAGACACCCTGTGGGGTGGGTGAGGCTGAGAGAGCACTGATATCACTGCTCGGTCAGAACAGTTTTATCAGTGCCGTGGCGAGCCCAAGGTCACCCAGCTGGTTGCATGTGGGGGAGCGCAGAATCGAACCTGGCATGCCAGATTACAAGTCCGCACTCCTAACCACTACACCAAACTGGCTCTCTTGTATACACCCAGTAAAAGATCTCAGTTACCTTCCTCTCACTAAGCTAATTTCCCCTATGAGTTAATATATAATAAGAATTTTGGGTAACAGAATTGGTGGAGAATGTGCAGGCACTAACATATTTTGGTGGATCACATGGGCAACCTCTGTACTTCTGGTGTGTTCTCTCGGTGTGTTTCTTAATGATTTGGGAACCAAATCAAGTCTGCTTGTTTCAAGATGTTCCTATAGGAATTGGGTCCCCATATGCACATGGTGAAAGTCACCCTTCCTCTCACTGAGCCAGGGATTCCCCAAAAGGGATCCGTGGACCCCTGGGAATCCCTGGGAGCTGGGGGGGATCTGTGACCTTTCCCTTCCTACATGAATGGACTTGGTCACAAGCTACAGAACTGGCAGCATCTGCCCAGATGACTTGGTGGGTAAACCGAAAATCAAAGGGCAGAAAGTTGGTTGTGTCATGGTATGGGGGATCTGGGCTGTCTTCTCAGCTCCTGCCATTCTTTCAAGCCAACATGAGGTGGAGCCTCCGTAGTAGTAGTAAAGGTGTGGAGGGGAGGGACAGGAGGGCAAAGGGTGTGGGTGGTGATATCACTTCTGATGACATGTCAATTCCAGGGGCCATGACAGGGTGGCATGACTAGCTGACATCACTTCCGGAGGTCCTTGAAGCTTGACAATTTATTTCAGGGGCTCCTCCACCGTCCAAAGGTTGAAAAAAGGCTGCACTAGGCTAATTGGGGAAGGCACTGGCAAACCACCCCGTATTGAGTCTGCCATGAAAATGCTAGAGGGCGTCACCCCAAGGGTCAGACATGACTCGCTGCTTGCACAGGGGAGACCTTTACCTTTTAGGCTAATTTCCCCTATGAAATAATATTTAATAAGCATTTTGGGTAACAGATTTGGCAGAGAATGTGGAGGCAGTGACAGCTTTTGATGGATCATGTGGGCAATTCCTGTACTTCTGGTCATGTGGCCAAGATCCACAAAATTCCAGAGCTAGGAGAAGAATTCCTAAAAGAAATCCTCAAAATGAAACTTGGATTCAAAACAATGTGTGTTTTGTACCTAGTGGCGATTCTCTCAGGGTGGGTTTTCTACTTTCATTCTCATTCTCTCACATTTAGACACTTCGGCATCTTTCCAGCCACAATAGGGACTGACCCCAAAAGGTTAGACTCCCCTTTCTTAGGAACGAGACCCTGAAAGCTAGATTCCACCAATTAGGACCCGTCCCAAAAGGCTAGGCTAGACCAAAAAAGGCTAGTTTTGAGCGAAGCAGGGACTGCCCAGAACGGTAGCCTCCTGAAAACTAAAGTTCTGCCTTGATTATGCAGACATATTGCCTAGGTTTAGCCTCGAAAAGGCCAACCACATCCTCATAGGTTTTGCCTATGTTCTCATAAATTATGCCTTGAAAAGGCTAACCAGTAATTAGGATCTGCCCTGAAAGGGTAGATTCTCCAGTTCCGAGTTTGTTCTCATAGGTTATGCCCTGAAAAGGCGAGCAAGCAACTTGGGCCTGTCCCCAAAAGGTAGATTCTCAAGTTCAGTGAACTTTTCCCCTTTATTGGTGGTGAAGGAAAGTAGCCGAAAACGACAGGTGGGGCCTCTGGCTTGAATAGGTACTGGAGACAGCTGCAGCATAGCAGCAACGTTGCGCTTGTACTCCAGTGCCACTGACCGTGTCCCTGTGTTTGGTGTCACCGTCTTGACCTAGGCTTGTCATTTTGAATTGCTGGGGTTGATGAGATGGTTGATTTTATTGTTTTGGGGGTTTATGGGGTTGTTCCCTGTTTTATTCTGTAAGCCGCTCCAAGCCGATATTCTCAGAAGGGGCGGGATATAAATCCAATATAAATAAAAATAAATAAAATAAAAATTGTCTGCTGCTTAGCCATTCAGGTTTGCTTACTGAAACTCTTTTGGGACTTTCAGCTTTGACCCGGACTGTACTTAGCCTTTGGCTGGTGTGGGTGTGGGTATCTCTACATGAGACTTCCTCTCTCTCCACCTTTGCATCTATTCCCCCCAACCTATCTCACACTCATAGTCCTGTCCCCTACCCATTTACTTTTCTATTTCCTGACAGCTTCAATCACACACACCTCACCCTGTGTGCCCATCCCCCACCCCCAGATCCTCCTGCCTTCCCTCCTTCACACCAGTTATTCATAAGCGAGGTAAGAAGCCTGGATGGGCCGGTTCTGGCCCCAGGTCATATGTTTGATACCCCCGAGCTGGCCCCAAATCATGTATTTGACACTCTGACAAATAGCCAGTGATGGCCCTCTGCTCCATATGTCTCTCCAATCCCCTCTTGAAGATGTCAATGCTTGTAGCTGCCACCACTTCCTGCGGCAGTGAATTCCATGTGTTAATTACTCTTTGGGTGAAGCAGTACTTCCTTTTATCTGTTCTAAGTCTTTTGCTCCTGAATTTCATGGTGTGCCCATGAGTTCTTGCATTGTGAGAAAGGGAGAAAAGAACTTCTTTCCCTACCTTCTCCATCTCATGCATAATTTTGTAAACGTCTATCATTTTGCCCCTCAGTCGTTGTTTCTCCAAGCAAAAGAGCCCCGACCTCTTGAACCTTTCTTCATACTCAGGTTAGTTGCCCCTTTTTGCCCTTCATCCAATGCTATAATGTCTTTTTTTGAGGGGCAGTGACCAAAACTGTACATGGTATTCCAAATGAGGCCACACCATCCTTATCCATTGTTCCTCTTAATATTTGTGAAACAGCCTGGGGGGTGAAACGAGTCAGCTGGCCGCACCCTGATTGGCCCTGCCTCTACAGCTCCCGCCCTCCTTCCCTGGACGTAAGCCATTTTGCTCTCAGACGCCTAAGAGAGAGACACAGAGAGACACAGAGCCCTGCCCCAGATACCTGAGAGTAGCCCGCAAACCAGCCCTGATTACCTGCTATGGCTCCTGCTGCGAGGGAGAGACAGACAGAGACAGCCGCCCCAAACTGCAAACCAGCCTTGATTCCCTACTACAAACGAGCCCGGATTACCTCATATGACTCCTGCTGTGTGAGAGATCTGCACTTGCCAGTGTCCCCTGGGTCCTAGCACCCATTTTCTTCCAGGTTGCAATGAGCTTTCTTGCTAGTAAACCTATAAAGGGGCATTATGGAACTGACTGATTTGTTTTCAATCCCATTCCTAATAACACCCAGCCTAGCATTTGATTTTTAATTGCGGTTACGCATTGAGTCGGCATCTTCAGTGAGGTGTCCAAGGTCTCTTTCTTGATCAGTTACTGCCAGTTCTGATTACATCAACATCTATGATAATGTTATCCATTCAGTCGAATTCGACTCTTGGTGATCCCATGGCTCTGCTGTTGCCACAATTTTTGATCTTGCACCGCTTCTTTTAGTTGTATAATGTTCTGGCTGGTCCTGAGCATGCCGGGCGCCAAGTTTGGATAAATGGGGAGGGTGAAGGAAAGACCGGGAAAACTACCTTGTAAAACGTTTGCTGCGAAAATCTCATGGAACAGCTCTCAAATGATTAACGTATATATAATTAGGATATTTTGCGCCAATGTGCATTACTTTGCGCTTGCCCATCTTGAACCTCATCTGCCATGTTGACGCTTGACAGGCCCCTTTGGAGCTCCTCACAGCCCGCCTTGGTTCTCATTGCCCTGAACAACTTAGTGTCATCTGCAGAGTTAGTCACTTCACTGCTTACTCCCAAATCCAAATAATCTCAGGTGGCTACCGCTGGAGAAGACCCCTGCCACTTGAGACCCTGGAAAGATGTTGCAAGACAAAGTCGGCCATAGAGAACTAGCTGGACCAGTGACCTGATTCAGCCTAACATAGGTCCATATAGATAGAGTCAGGTGGGTAGCCCTGTGGGTCTGAAGTAGCCCAACAAAATTTGAGTCCTTTAGCACCTTTAAGACCAACAAAGATTTATTCAAGGCATGTTCCCTTTCAGTTTCTCCCATTCAATTTTTCTTTGTTGCTATTACCTTCAATAGCCTTCTTTATATAGTATCATAGATCCTGCTGATGATTGCTGCTCCCGGAAGGATTTCTGTCAATGGAGGGTGACTTTATTTCCTTCTCATCCTGTTGCAGACCCAAAACCTACTCAAGACCCAAAACATTTCTCCCCAAAAGAGCCACTAACTCTCTGCCTATATTCAGCACCTGTGTGACAACATTTCTCTTAAATCTCTTGTTCACATCTTATTTGGACCATAGAGCCAAAGTATGTTCATTTCCTCAGGTCAAATTTATTTCCCAAATCTCAGTAAACAGAGAACCAGTGTGTAGGTTTTTGTTGTTGTTTGGTTTCTTTGTTGTGGTTTGGTTGACCCTGAAACTGAGGGAATCTGAATTCTACACATTTATCCTCTTTATGATTTGAGTATTTAGGATACAGAGGAACTACAATAAAAGCATCCCACAGAATATTTGGGAGACACACAAGCTCATTTGCGCTTCCAGAATTCCTGGACATCATGCTTTACTGCATCCCATCAACAGGCAGCCAGGTACTATATCATCCTTGAAACAGCAGTAAATCCTGTACCAGAGAAGCCATGCCAAATTACGTGACAAATATTGCCTGCTCTCTTTTGTGCATATTTATAAAAACAAGCTATAATTGTCGAGCAACAGAAAGCTGGTCATTTGAAGAGTCCAATTCATGTTACTCGGAAGAAACAACAATTAATATATATATCCCTGTTACCCTCTGAACCAGCACAAGCAAGCTTAAATGGATCAGAATATGACTCTCTTGACAAGGTGTTTTGATTAAAACACTACGGCGGGGGGGGGGGGATAATGCCATGAGGTAATTTAGAACAGGGGTAGTCAACCTGTGGTCCTCCATGGACTACAATTCCCATGAGCCCCTGCCAGCATTTGCTGCCAGGGGCTCATGGGAATTGCAGTCCATGGACATCTGGAGGACCACAGGTTGACTGCCCCTGATTTAGAATATGCCAGACTTTAGTGGTCACTTGAAGGCCACTTGTGGCACTAAATGTGTTCAAGATGAATTGCGAAACCTCTCCCTTTCTGTGCTTACAACTTACTCCCAGGCTTCACAGTGCTTGAGGTGGCATGGCTTAATTCGATTTTCATGTGATCATTTCACACAGACCTGGTTTCTTCATTTTTTTCTGCCCGGATTCCTGGAGTATATACTCTGCATTCCAATCAGAAAAGGAGAAGAATTGGATTTTGTTTGGGGCAGGGGTGGAAAATTGTGTTTTGCATAAACGTCCCAGTTGATCCGTTCCACCACAGGTGTGTTCATTGTAAGAGGAAAGCAATTCCTCAAATTGTTTGTTGAATTTACTCTCAGATAGCTATTTCCATGGACCGCCCCCCCCCCCACACACACTATGTACTAATTAATAATCCATTTAATGTCTCCGTGTTCCTCCTGACATTGGCTCATGAAGTGAGGGATGAGCCTTCTGTGAACTCTTGTGATGATAACTTTGGTTTGGAGGTTTAAAAAAAAAAACTGAAAAATCATGGCATTCTCTTTAAAATCCCAGAAAAACCATGAACTAAATATATGCTGATCACTAAAGGTTGGAAAACCATTGAAGAAGGGGGAAAGTTAACTCTGAAGGACATCTGCTTGGAAAGTGCTGTCAAATGCAGACGTGAAAAAAAATAACCAGAAGGGAACTCACTGTGAAACTGGAGGAAACCACCAGTACAGAAAGGACCTACGACTCTCATTGTATGTTCATGGTAAGAAATATTGCTTCTCATTGACATTGACGTAAGCACTCAGAAAGTATATCATGAAAAGAACAGCAGAAAGTCGACAAAAGTAAAAATTCCAATGAATTCCAGCTTCCAGCCAAGCTAGTGATACATCCCTGTTCTACCTTGGTCATAAAGCCCAAAGAGGTGTTTTACAGCTTCACGTTAAAGGGAAACAAAATCATGTACATGTTCCCAGACAGGTATTTCCAAGGGGCTGAAAAATGTGAGCCAAATCTGCAGTTTGAAAGAGTGACAATATTGACATTAATGAGGTATTTAAAGGTAGAGCCAGAGAGGGTACCAGAATGAAGGAATGAAGAATGGGAGGTGAACAAAAGATAAGGAAAAGGATAAGAAGAGTCCTATTTTGTATACTGAGGAACAGGAATATCAGAGATGGAAGATAAAAGTGGTTGTTGCTCAACAGGAGATCACATAATTTGTACACTGAAAGTCCCAGGTTCAATTTCTGCCATCTCTTGCTAAAGACTAACATGGATAAGGGAAGACCTTTTTTCCTCCCTGAGGTCTTACAGAACTGTTACTGCTAGTTACAGTTTCAGGTGGGTACCCACGTTGGTCTGTAGTAGCAGAATAAAATTCAAGGCCAGCCTGAAGACCAACAAACTTTTCCAGGGTATAATATTTTGTCAATCAAAGCTCAGTTGGTCAAGTAGATCCAAAAAAACTTTCCAGGGTATAAACTTCCCTGAATCACTTTGCCTGTTTATATTTGTCTATCTTAGGTTTGTGACAGTATATTAAACATAAAAAAAAATGTCTTTTCCCTAAAAGGGGATGGAGATTTATTTTTTTAAAAAAGATGGAAGCTAGAAATTCAGAGAACCTGCTAAACCTATTGGTACAATAATGCTCTAGCGATATGGCAATATTTTAATGCCTTTTATAAAAAGGAAAGTGCTGTGATGCCACCTTATTAGCACCCCGTCTTCAAAATCTTCTTTATTATAGGAACATGTGGAAGAAAATAATCTGACTCCACAACTATGAAACTGCAGGGAGGTGGGTGTGCACAAGAACTGGGCCCAAACTGGCTCCGATGCTTGAGATCGACTCCCAAGAAAATCAAGAGAAAGCTGAGTGTGTGCAAAAGGGGTCGGAAAGGTGTCACTCCATTTATAGGATTATATATTTTAAGATGCTTGTATCCTGCTAGATGACTCAGGCTGAACCTTTGAGGCAGACGTGGACTGGACAATTCAGTCGATTCGATGCCATGAGACCCACTAATTAGCTACATCCAGTTGATTTTAAATAGAAAATGAATCAGAAACAAATCTCATTTTCTTTTCTTTTCTTTTCTTTTTTTCTTTTTTTTTTTTGCACATTCCTCTGCAAAAATTAGTGGCTTCCAGGCCTCCAATTCTGTTCCTCTTTTAACTGATGAATATTTATTTTTCTAAGCTGGGCTGGGGGAGAGTTGGTTAGGCAAGGGGGACGTGAGGAATGCGTTATAAGGTAGCCCTAATGTACTTTCCTGCTCCCGGCCAAAATGCCCCTGCATCCTGAAAGTTTGTTTTCGTTTCCCCATTTATATTCCTGAAGAATAGATACGTCTTTCAGTCGTTGCACCACTTTGTGACACTTGGATTTACAACGTTCAAGTTTAAGTCTCTAGCCCCTTGCAGTCTGTCAAAAATGGCTTCTCCGACCATTTATTTGTGTCTTGTGCTCTCCGTCTGAATATCTTTTGTAAATTTATACTTGACAAGCCTCGTATTTCAGGGGCTGGCTTTGTTTCACAATCCACCTCAACTTGCTCGGTTGCATTAGCTGAAACAACAAATTTAATCCACGATGTCAATTGTAAATTATGGTGAAGCTGAGGGTGGAGGGCTCACATCCCTACAAAGGTCAAGGCCACGGTGTGTGTGTGTGTGTGTGGGGGGGGGAAAGCCACGTAATGGATTCAAAGGCTCTTCTTTTTATTGGTAGACGGTTAGCATTATGAAAACCATATTAGCGTTCCGCACCAAATTACGTGAGCCCCTTTAGTCGCATCCAGTATAACAATGCGTCATAAAAGAAAGCTTCCATGGTATGAAAATATATATCAAAGGAAGTCTGTAATGTGGTTATATTGCGTATTTGCTAACAGGGCATTACTTTCCAAGAAAGATTAATTGAGGGGAAACATTTTGAACTAATCTGGAAGTTGCTAGGGTTTGACGGAGAAGATTAGGAGGTAATATTGTGGAGAAAACACTTATTTGCATACCTACCTAAACTACCTCGCCATTAAAGTATCTAAATTACCTCAGTGTATTCTGAGCACAGGAGTAGTTGATGAATTGCTTTTGCATAAATGCACTTTCCCTTCGCTGGAACTTAATTTTGTGTATAAAAGGCACACGAACACACCGAATGGAGCAACCGGTGAACCCTCTCAAGAAGAAAAATGGAAGTCTGGAATTTTCTCTGTAATGAAATGTTTCCAAATGCTGCTTGTATTTATAAGCATCCTTCGAGTCTCAGAGGATTTGCCCAAAATGGGTTATTCTCCAATAAGGAAAAAGAAGTTAATGAATCATTTTTTTTTCCTGGGTGAAATTGTTTGTTCTTGTTAATTTGTGGTCTTGTTTTCCTGGGTTCTTTTTTACTATTATTTTAGCGTGAAAATTCACTCGGTTTAAAAGCTCATTTGGTGCCAAAGTGGTAAAATGCTTTGTACAATGCAGACAATAAATTAATATGCTGGAGAATCAGAGGTTCCATTCCTCCTTATATCAGAAGTGATTTTGTAACTGGTATCAACAACATCGAAATCTCAGGAATCTCATTAAGGAAGCAATATTTTGGTCTTGTTTTCAAAACATTTCAGTTTGTTAAATGGTAGATGAGAGCCTAGAGTCTGTGTGAGACATTTAAAAATGTAATGCCTTCCATAGCAACAGAGCAACAAAGGGATACACCCTTCTGCCAAATGAAGGGTCTTAATTTTGGAGGAAAGATTCATGGTTTGATGGAGGAAATATCCTTGATTGGGGCAAATTTCCTTCCTCTTGAACAAGATGGCTTTCTTCACAAGACTTCTTACTTCAATAGATGGAACTTACTTTATCTAGGGATGCTGAAATACTAGCTAGTTTGGCTAACACCCTGTTCACCAGTCACAAACAAAGAGCCAGTTTTTCAATTATTGGTTCAACTATTTAGTCTGCCTGTCCTTGTTCAACATCCTGCTTATCTGCATTCCTAATTGTACTCCTTAATGTAACTGGCTTTTCCTGCAGCCATGGCCGCCGTTATCCCTGCTGTGTCATTGGAAGGCTTTTGGAGAGTTTAAAAAAAATCATAATACTCATTGTTTCACTAATCACTGAAGCCCCAGCACATTTCCCATAACTCCACAATGGAAGCAACTAGGACTAGCTTACTAGCTTCCTTAAGGTTCTTTAATTTGCCCAGGCTGCACAGAGATGCACATACTGAGGCCCAGCCCAACATTCCTCAGGTGTAAGGTTCGGGCCCTGCTGCAGGCTCAGATCCTGACAGCTAGCTCATGGGAATTTTGCAGTTCTCAGCACAATCATCCGCTTAATAGGTGGATTTTGACAAACTGCTGTCTTTGATCTTCAGATGGCACTCGAAAACTCACATCTTGAATAAATCTTTGTTGCTCTTAAAGGTGCTATTGGACTCAAATTTTGTCGCACTACTTCAGACCAAGACGGCTACCCACTTGAATGCTGGCTTGGGAAATTCTTGGATAGGAGCAGTGCCTTTGAAGGGCAATTTCCCAAGCTGGATTTGGCAGGCCCAACAAGGAGGGATGCTGATTGCTTGCAAATGCCTGTGCCATCTTAATTCCCTACAACGACTGGGACCAGGATATATTTGAAGACCTGTCTCCTCCCATATGTTCCTGCCCAGGAATTAAGATCACACTGAGAATCTCTCCTGGCTGTCCCATCAATCGAAGAACCTCGTTTGGAGGATCTTTTCAGTGGCAGCCCCAAGATAATGGATCAACCTTCCCAGGGAGGTATGGCTGGACCTTCCCTTTCAATATTTCGTAGGTAGTTGAAGATGGTTTTATTTAGGGCTGAATTTAAGTTCTGAGTTGTAATTTAAATTTTGGGTTTTACATTTTTAATGTATTGTATTTTATGTGTTTTATTTTATGCTGTCAGCTGCCTTGAATTCTGTAAGGAAGAAAAACGGCTAATAAACACTTTAATAAAATAAACTAATAAATATGCACATATGTTTATTAATTTTATTTATGATTCAATGTCTTGACTGCCCCTTCCTGAATATAAAATATAAAAACATGATAAATTCAAAACCATAATAAAACATAATAAGTTCCTTAGCCACCATAGTTTAGTTGGCAAGTTTGGTGATTGCGACGGTAAAATGTCCCTGGACAGGGGGAGTGTCCTAGAGGGAGGGCAGAAATGGAGAGGAGGGAGGTCAAGCTTTCTCAACCAGGGTTTCTTGATGGCCCTGGAAGAATTTCCTGAATGGGTGGAATTCTCTCTCTCTCTCTCTCTCTCTCTTTCTCTCTCTCTCTCTCTCTCCATCTATCCATCGAAAATTTGTTAAACATTTATTAGGTGATATGACCATATATGCTCATGTCAGCCTCCCCCTGAAATGGCCAATGATGGGCCTGGGAGGGGTAGGAAGGGGTGGTACACAGCTATACTTCTCAACCATCTTCTGCACGATTGAGCCACTTCTGGGGTTTCTCAAAGCCTGAAGAACGTTTCAGGGTTTTCTCAGTGGTAAGAAAGTTGAGAAAGGCTGATTTAGGCCCTTGCTCTAGGCTGAAAAGGCCCTGGCTCTAGTTGAGGCCAGCCAGATCTCTCCAGGGGTAGGGATCACCAATAAGTTAATGTGCTACATTTGGGAAACATATTGGGAGAACATGACTTAGTCCTGTACTGTCAATACGGCACTGTAAGGACATTATGACTCTGATTCTGCAAGGGTATAATTCAGGAAACAAGTGCCTGTGAAGGTATGGTCTCTGACAAATGGAAACTTATGTAAAGAGAGCCAGTTTGGTGTAGTGGTTAGGAGTGCGGACTTCTAATCTGGCATGCCAGGTTCGATTCTGTGCTCCCCCACATGCAACCAGCTGGGTGACCTTGGGCTAGCCACAGCACTGATAAAACTGTTCTGACCGGGCAGTGATATCAGGGCTCTCTCAGCCTTTCCTACCTCACAGGGTGTCTGTTGTGGGGAGAGGAATGGGAAGGCGACTGTAAGCCGCTTTGAGCCTCCTTCGGGTAGGGAAAAGCGGCATATAAGAACCAACTCTTCTTCTTCTTCTTCTAAACCTAAGGCATAATACCTTCTGGATATATTGTATTTTCCATGTTTTCATATGGGTTAGTGTTCCATGGCCACAGGTAAACCGGTGGAGGTAGACTCTGAGAGCCGACAAGAGTGAAGCGATTCCTAAGGATCCTTGTGCTGTTCAGATGAGGTCACCAGAAGTTTAAGCCATCTTGCTGGCAGCATTTATTTAGAGTTTCAGTCTGGCTTGATAAATGTCTGATGCTCGATCAAAACAAACAAGCTGCACATTATTCCATTAGCAAGTTTCCATTTTCTCCGGCACTTCCTGCGATTTATTAGTGTTATTTATGTTAATATGCTAATGCCTTATTTTACATATTTTACAATACCTGCTTTCATCGCCCTTTAATAATGACGAAATGGCCGGGTACCTTGGATCAATAAAGCCCATATAATATTTACAAGTCCTTTTAAATGAAAATGCAAGGTCACATAATCTATGGGCTTGATCCCGCAATCTTGATCCTGCACAAAGCCCATATCTGGGGATGGAAAGCCGTAACTGTAGATTATTCATTCTGATGAGCCTACGTTATATTCTGATGGGAGCATCACTCACAATGAACTTTTAACCATTATACCAAGCTGGGATCCAGTGACAACAAATGTAATTCGGTCCTAAATTTTACACTGCTTTAACTGTCACAATGTCCTTCGGAGCATTCGAGACATTCTAGTTTGTTGAGTAGCTGAGAAATTTCTGCTGGAGACTCATAGCCTACCTACCCACCCTCATCCAAGGAGTCTCATCTCAATGTCTTTTGTCATGAAGACAGAAATTCTTGCATCGCAGAATGGCAATTATTTTGGGACCACTGATGAATTCAGTGGAAGCCCTTTCACACTTTCCTAATATCCCAGCATACTCTGGCACACAAAGATGGCACCCAGGTGGCAAAAAAACAAAACCGAAAAAAACAAATACCTGATATGTTGTCACTTTTTAATGAATCTTGAACAATTCACCCTGGAACACGCATGACAACAGATAGCCTGGTACATTTCAATGGGAGCATTTGCTTGGGTGTACACATGCCCAGCCTTCAATATCTTGGGTGTACCACATTTTGGAATTTATGAACCTTACTGCTTCTCACCCAGTGCCAGAAAGCAAGATGCAACAAATATAAATGACATTGTTTCTGTTGCTACTTAAAAATTATGACAAGCGTAGCATAGTATGGAAGGGTGGTATAAAAATCTAATAAAATAAAATATATAAAAACCACACAAAAAAGAATAAAGAATCATGTCTCAAGCAAAGCAAAAACAAAAACAAAAACAAAACAACTTTTTCTTAAAGTTTCACAGAGTTTACTTTCAAAGGAAAGGTCAGGTTTTAAAACAGACCAAGTTACATGGTGCTCGCTGAACCATACAGATGGCTATTATACCAATTCCATGCTTTCCAAAAGTGCATTAGTACAGAAATATAGAAATACATCATGTCAACAGCCTTGGCTTAAACACTGGAACGTAGAAGCCCTTTCGCCATTCAGCATCGCTGTAAAATGCTTTGAGGCCTAAAAATGCATGAGAAAATCAGGGGTCTGAACATAGCTATGCTTGTCAGATAGGACCTGTCAGCCTGTAGTTGGAGACTGCCCTAGAGAAAATGGCAGCTTTGGATGGTGGACACTATGTATCACTGCCCTGCCCAGTTCCATTTTCCCCTCAAATTCCATCCTCTCTGGCTTTCCCACTCCTAATTTCCAAGAAAGAGCCTCTTGTGGCACAGAGTGGTAAGGCAGCCGTCTGAAAGCTTTGCCCATGAGGCTGGGAGTTCAATCCCAGCAGCCGGCTCAAGGTTGACTCAGCCTTCCATCCTTCCGAGGTCAGTAAAATGAGTGCCCAGCTTGCTGGGGGGTAAACGGTAATGACTGGGGAAGGCACTGGCAAACCACCCCGTATTGAGTCTGCCATGAAAACGCTGGAGGGCGTCACCCCAAGGGTCAGACATGACTCGGTGCTTGCACAGGGGATACCTTTACCTTTACCTTTTAATTTCCAAGAATTTCCCAACACAAAGTTGTCAACCATATCATCAGAGAGGCAGGAATGTTTGTGGCCGACCTTTCAGTGGGCACTTAGCAGACAGAGGCCTACGCAGGTACCTTCAAGAGGGCCTGGTGGTGGTGGTGGAAAGTATCCTCAAATCACAGCTGACTTATGGTGAGCTAAGGGGTTTTTCAAGGTGAGGGACCACCACAGATTTCAATGTGATTCAATTGTAAGTGCTGGAAATGTCCAAGTGAGTTTTTCCTTTTTTCCCCTTTCTTTTTATAGATACTGGCCTAAAGTTTATACTGTTTTGTTGTTTTGTTTTTCATATGTGGTGAAGTATTAATAAAAATTGCTGAGCTATTTAAAAAAGGTAAAATTGACATCTATAGGCAACAGAAAACCAACTGAAGAATTTCAAGAATAGTGGAATTCTTCTCTGGAGCATTCGGCAAAATGAAACTTCAAGCAAATGGGGACTCGGGGGGGGGTAGAGGGAGGGGTGATATTGTAACTAATAGTATTATTTTTTGTACTTTTTCTATAGAGCCAGTTTGGTGTAGTGGTTAGGAGTGTGGACTTCTAATCTGGCATGCTGGGTTCAATTCTGCACTCCCCCACATGCAGCCAGCTGGGTGACCTTGGGCTCGCCACAGCCCTGATAAATCTGTTCTGACCGGGCAGTGATATCAGGGCTCTCTCAGCCTCACCCACCCCACAGGGTGTCTGTTGTGGGGAGAGGAAAGGGAAGGCGACTGTAAGCCGCTTTGAGCCTCCTTCGGGTAGGGAAAAGTGGCATATAAGAACCAACTCTTCTTCTATATCTATATAAAAATAGAAATTTATTAAAAAGTGATCATTGGGTGTTCTTGTGGCCAAGTGAAAAATTTAGGAATCTTGACTCCTAGGTTCTGCCACTGACTTGGTGTGACCTTGAAGGAGGTCACTTGGGTGCCTCAGTTTTTAACCGTCTGTGAACTCTTGTGATGTTCAAAATGTGTCATGAAGATTAATGAATGTTTCCAAAGCAATTTTTGACATCTTTGCACTAAAGTTCAAGTTACTTCCTGGGAGTTCCAATTCCCCTTGACCTTTTAGCAATTTTCTTGACGTTACCAGTAAGACATTGTATGGAACTCAGAGTCTGCTAGTTTGATAACTCATTTATTATTTTCTGACAAATGTCTTGTAAGTCCATCATGGGGAACTAAAAAGACCTACTACAATTAATGCCTAGATCATAAAATAAGATACTCTGTACCATGTATACATTCACTTATTGCCCTAGAATGACACCCCCCAACTTTTATTGCGTTTTTAGTTCATTTTATTGACTTGCATTGTTAATTGAATAAGCTCTGGTATGAATGCCTAGACTGATTTACACATTGTTGCTGCCCTTCATCCCTCTGGTTTTCCTTTATAATTTGAATTCTTAATCTGTCTTTTATAGCAACCCATCCATAGCAGAGGAGATTGCTGTGAAAGCACACATAAATATACTCAATATATTCTTTATACCTACATATGTGTGATAGGAGTTATGAATCCATTTTATGCACTCCAAGAGGCATGCAATCAAACACCTCTATAAATGATAAAAATTATATTTTATTTTTGTTTCTTGCAAAAGCATGGCACTGTGGCAAAGGTCAAGACTTTACTAGTCAACAATGCACAGAGCAGGTTTTGTTATGTATATAAACTGACTCACATACCTCTTAGCAACTTAAATAAATTTCCCCTCGTTGCAAAGCCGAATTTGTGTAAGTGCTGTTGTTAGGCCCCATGAATGATGCCATTCTTTCGACGCCTGTGTGAACATATCAAGAGCATGGCACGGAGGAAAGAAAAGTTGTTTTGTGACATGTTGATGGAATACGGGTTGCACAGTAAGCATGTCAGCGGGTGATGAATGTGATGCTCCATACCAAAAGCCCAAGCCAGATGTGTGAGCGCATAGAACACGTTGGTGTGTGTCCTAAATGACTTGTCTACTTTGTGAGAGTGAACAGGGAGACCATGGCTTGTGTTCAGGCACTTCATTCCTTGGCTCCCAAGTCAACATCTTATGAAAGAATCCTTTCCTATGTGCCCCCACCCAAAGAAAAGATTTCACCGAGATACTCTTAAAATCTGCCCTGTCAATTTTATTTGTGCATCTGTAGCCAGGGGACAACTCAAGATATTATATATGATGGCACATATTGTACTCTGAAAAAGATATCATAGATTCCTTCCACAAACATTACTCTAGGAGCCACTGCTTCATGTGGAGGTACACAGCTGTGCCTTTTTCTCCTCATAGATATGCCACACATGAGGTACCACTGCCTGCTTTGGCAGCCAATAAGATCTGCCATAATTTTGTAAGCGATTACTGTTTCCTGACACACAGAATGCTGCTTGACTGAAATTTCCTGACAGCCAACATTTAGAGGAGACAAATGGCTTTTGCCATAGTACAGTCACTCATAAATGTTGGATTCCGTCCCATCCAAACCAGGGAAACTCCTGAAGATTTCGGGACAAAGCCTGGGGAGGGCAGAGACCTCAGTGGAGTACAATGCCAGAGTCCAACCTACAAAGCATCCCCCCCCCAAAGCAACTGATATCCATAGTTTGGAGGTGAGCTGTAATTCTGGGGGACACCCAGGTCCCATCTGGAAGTTGGCATCCCTATTGTCATTCAAAGTTAATAACGAAATTGCTTTGTCTTTAACAGAGAAGAAAATGGTCCCCTGTAGGCTAGCAGACATAAATGGGAAAGTATTTGGACAAATATATCACACTGATTTTGAGATTACAGGTAATGATCCATTTTGGAAAAAAAAAATCAGCATTGTTCTCATACCGAAACACTGAACAGTTAGGTCCCTAATGTTGGTCTTCTAGAAAGCGGTCCTCTATAGCAGGGGTCCCTGAGGGCATCCCTGGAATTTAGATAAAAGGTCGTGAGCATAACAACAAAATGGCTGCTCCAGATCTAGCTAAGCACAAAATGCCAGGGAGTGAGATTATGTGTAACTCTAATAGTATGCATAACTCTAATAATAGCAAGGACATTTTGGGCAGAAGCTCTCATTAGCAGGATGTTTTTAAATCTGCATAGCCAATCACTGCTGGGCAAAGCCTCATCTGGTCCCATAATTTCTAAAACTACCTGGCAGGTGTCAGGAAAGGTGTCATCAGGCACCATAGCTTCCATGGAAACCATGTTATGGATTTGTGCTCTGTAGTAGTTGTCCCCAACCCCCGGTCTGGGGACCAGGACCAGTCCGTAGATCAGTCGGTACCGGGCCACGGTTCCTCCTCGTCCTCCTCCCCGGCTGCTGCCTTGGGGACTGCCCTGCCACTCTTCTGCTGGCTTACCTTTGGTGTTCTCTGGCGGCCGGCATGGCTAGGGTTCCCCCTTGGCATGGTACTGCGCACCTGCTGCTGGCAGCACCCCCCAGTGGGCAGTGGGAAGTCAGGGGCGCTGGCGGGAAAGCAAGCGGAGCAGGGGCTCAAGCAGCGGCAACGTCCCTCAGTAGAGGGTTGGGGACCACTGCTCTATAGGTTATAGCCATGGTTAAAGATGAGGCCTGTGGTGCCACTTGGCAGGTCTGGTTTAATAAATAACAAAGTCCTTTCAAAAACAACAACAGCTATTTATTTAAAGATTTTTAGACACCGCCACCAATTCACATGTAAATGCCAATTAAAAAACAACACACCATTCATTTCAATTTTCAAACATTTTTATTGAAAACAAAGTTTATTTCTTTTTGGGCTAAAAAAAACCCCAGTTAATGAACATGAAAAAGTGTGAAAGGCATCTTGACAAGAGTGAACCTTTGTAGTGACAGGAATCCCCTCGTCTTTAAGAAGAGTGTAAGCTTGAGTAGGGTGACATATTTGTGTGCATGAAGGCTTATGCCTTGAATCAGATTCAAGTGGGTAGCTGTGTGGGTCTGAAGCAGCAGAACAAATTTAGGGTCCTTGAATCAAACTTGGTTGGTCTTAAAGTCTGGACTCAGACTTTGTTCTGCTGCTTTAGAACAACATGGTGACCCACCTGAATCTATCTTGAGTGGGACATGTAAGTGAAGTGTCTCACCTTCTACAAATAACCAATCCTAAATTGGTCTATGCAAAATCCTACTCAGATCTACCTCCCAGGGAGGTGTTTTTAAGCTTACACCGCAAGTGACTCATTTGGTCGGAAATTCTGGCTGCAGTCCTAAAAACATCAGCTTAGTGTAGTGGTTAAAAGCAGAGGCCTCTAATTTGAAGAAGCGGATTTGATTCCGTGCTCCTCCAGATGCAGTCGGCTGGGTGACCTTGGGCTTGTCATAGTCCTGATAATGCTGTTCTTACATGAGCAGCTATTGCATATGAGCTCATGATGATGCATTCCTTATAATCTACTTTTTATGCCTACGTTGCATTGGGTTTTTATACTTTTTGTTCTTACAATTATGATGTCGTTTTTCTATACATGATGCTTTGCATAGTATTTACTTAGACGAGGGGTGCCATGCCAGAATTATAATTTGCTATTTTTCTTATGTTATGTTGGAAACTTACCGGTCAATGTCCATATCAATAAGGTATGTGTTCTCACAGAGCACTCCTGTCAGGGCTCTGGCAGTCCCACCTACCTCACAGGGTGCCTGTTATGGGGAGAGGAAAGGGAAGGCAACTGTAAGCTGCTTTGAGACTCCTTCAAGTAAAGTGGCATAGAAGAAACAATTCTTCTTCTTCTTCAGTAATATCAGGGCTCTCTCATCCTCACCCACCTCACAGGGTGTCTGTTATGGGGAGAGGAAGGGAAGGGATTGTAAGCCGCTCTGAGACTCCTCTGGGTAGTGAAAAGCAGGATATAACAACCCACTCTTCTCCATCTTGGAGGTACAAAATCAAAAATCTGAGCTGACCTGCTTGGGTTTCTTTTCCATTCTGGGAAGACCCCATGGAAAGTCAAGGTGGTGTCATGGCTTGATTTTTTGCTTTAAGATCTAGGGGGATGGAGGTTTGCATTCCCACCCTTGGTCGATTCATGCACACTCCACTAAGCTATCTCAGAGGATGGCTGTGAGGACAAAATAGAGCAGACTTTCAGATCCATAGTGGGGCGGTCACAGATCCCTTGGAATCTTTACCTGTGAGAATATTTCTCTTCATGGGTTCTGTTTGTTGCCATCCTTTCTTCCTCTCTGCTGCTGCCTTTGATTTCCTTCCAGCGCCTACTTTCTTCTCCTTCCAAGACCAGTCTGATCCCGGCCAACTCTAAATCATGCTGTGGACAGGATGATCCGTCCCATATTCAGAAAGAGACATCCCTCCCTCTTCATTTCAAAATGGTGGTTGGGGTGGAAAGTATCAATTCGCGACTCCTTGGTAGTCCACGGCAAGAGAAGTTCAGAGATGGTTTGCCATGGCCTGCCTCGTGGATAGCTATCCAGAACTTCCTCAGCGGTCTTCCCTTCCCAGCACTAAACCAAGGCCAGCCCTGCTTAGCTTGTGATCTGATGAGGTCAGGCCAGCTGGGTGGTCAAGGTCATCTGGACCTCCAGCCATTGTTTTCACAGGGCACCTTCCGCAGCTGTGAAGAGGAAGATTTGTTTTGAGAGTAGTGAATTGGTTATGGCCAATGGGTTACTTGCCCTGGACTGATGGGAAGTGGGTTCTTTTCCCGCTTCCCCACTGCATCATGTGGTGCATTCATGTACTTCCCATGGTTGTCTCAGTTTTCTCCCATTTTGCACAAGCCAACTTTGGCGCAACATTTTGGGGAAGATGGAAGCACATCCTGGATGGCTGCTGTGGGGGTGGGAGTGTTTGGATTTTCCCAGGGAAAGGGAATGGGCTAGGTAGAAACAAATCAACCCCCTCCCCACAAAACTACAGGGAAACCAGCAATGTAGATGGCCTAACAGTGCCGTAACAACAGTGGCAGCAGCAATGGGGAAACTACGCAAGTCTTTGTGTGGAAAGTACCTGTCTGAGCCAGCCCTTTTCAACTTTTTGACTGTGGAGGAGCCCCTGAAATAAATTTTTCAGGCCACACGTCCCTGCTACGCCTTCAAAAATGGAACACCACAGGAAGTGACATCATCATCCACGTTAACAAGGCAGGCTTGAGGAGGACTGAGGGGGGAGAGACTGAAGGTGGTTTAAAGTGAGGGTAGGCATGCAGGATCCACCCCCTCCCAGGTGCAGAAACCATGATAGAAGTCATGATTGGGGGGGAACAGATAGTTCCCTAATGTGTGGGTGAGTCCATTAAGGCAGGAAGGGAAAGGCCATGGACCCCCCCCCCCGCCCAGAGCTCCTGTGGACCCGCAGAGGTCCACGGACCCCATATTGGGAATCCTTGGTTGCATAATTTTTGAGAACACTACAATTCTATGCATTTGGAGCATCTGTATAACACAGTTTTCACACAATACAAATTCCACAGCACTTAATAAGGGGGTTAATAATACATAGCTAGTTAGGTTTGCTATTTGGGGGGGCAAATACTTAAAAATAAGCCTATAATAATTAAAAGGGTAATCACACTGAAATCTAGCACGTTGGTTCAGGAAGCTGCAGGGGAGAATGAGAGAAAAGGAAGATACATTAGCACTGGAAAGAAACATGCAAAAAAAAAAAACCACCCAGACAATCTCTGGACCAAAAAGATGTTTACACAATTTCGGCTCCCCAATTTGCAGTTAAATAAAAAAAACGAGATTTCTTGCAGGCGTTTCAGATATTGTTACCGTCTCATCATGATAAACGGGCGTGTTCTTATCCTACAGTTATTCATAATGAACAGGTGTTTCAGAAAGATGTCTCTTTGTGGATGTTTGATGGGAAAGGATTACATTTTTTTTTCCTAAGGTCTTTTTAAAGAAAGACAAGAATGGATTGGCCTTGCTCTGCCGCTCTCCACCGAGCCATTCATTTCAAGGTTGTAATGGGGCCATATATAAAAGTTATGACAATTCCAGCGTTGTTCAAACTATGTAGTAATTATAAACTTATTTGCATGCTTGTTTCAACTTGACAGAGATACCAATCACACAGCGATATGTACAGATATGTCGGCGTTTCCGAAGCGCAACCGAGCGTCTAGCGATCCTATCGGAACTGGAGAGGTGCGCCTGGAGATACATCCGAAGGCTTTTGCTTAGGGGTAGGGAGAACTGTCTTTACAAAATAGAAGGAAGTTATTAATTAAACAGACACTTGTGGGTGCCAACCTCCAGGTGGGATATTGTACAACAGGATTCTGCTCTGAATTTTCTTCCTCATGTTTGCTAGACAAAGTATATGGATCCATGACCCCTGGAGTAAGAACAGACCCAATTCCATTCTTCAAATCAGGGGTAGTCAAACTGCGGCCCTCCAGATGTCCGTGGACTACAATTCCCAGGAGCCCCTGCCAGCATTCGCTGGCAGGGGCTCCTGGGAATTGTAGTCCACGGACATCTGGAGGGCCGCAGTTTGACTACCCCTGCTTCAAATAAATGACTGATTGACTGATTGCCCAATTGGGCTTGTAAACCGCCACGCCTGGCCAGCCAGCTCGAGGCAGAGGACATCAAAAGAAAAATACAATTAAAACAACAGAAAACTAATCTACCCCACCTACCTCCTCCTGTAGTGCAATGGATTACATATGCCACATGACATCTCCGGGGCAGGGGGAGGGGAATGTTCGGGGTGTGTGTGTTAGGCACAAATCTTCCATTTTGACCTTCCTCCTTCCAGAAAGGGATAATGGAATCGGGCCTGTTCTTATTGTAGGGGCCATGGATACGGTTACTTTGCCTAGCAAAGAGGAGGAAGAAAATTCAACACACAATACTGTTGTGCTATTTTCCAGCAGTGGCAAGCTTACTTCGCAGCAGGATAGGTGCGTTGTTTGTGGGAGTTTCAGTCTAGGTGCAGAAGGCCTACTGCTTGTGTTATAACCTCCAGGTGGGGCCAGGAGGGCTTCCAGTATTGCAAGTGGTCTCCAGACTGCAGAGATCAGTTCCCCGGAGAAAATGGCGGCTTTAGAGGGCGGAACCTTTGGCATTATACTCTGCTGAAGTCTCTTTGTTTACCAAACCCTGCCCTCTGCAGGCCCCCTTCCTGAAAAATCCAGGTATTTCCCAACCCTAACCTTTAACAGTTGGCTAAAGGCGCCATTTCTAGTTTCGTTGGGAAAACAGGAGGGGAAGTTCAGTACCAGTTTTGTTATCTGTGGAACTGGTGGGAACAGGAACTCCTGGTTAATCAAACATGCTAGATGCTCAAGTGGATTACTCTTTCCTGCCTCCTAACCAGCTGAGTCCACAGTAGCCAAACGGCCACTGTACTGGGGGCGCCGTAGCAACTACCATATTTGCAGGGTCCTTCCCTTCCCCCATGAGATATGGAACCATGCTGCCTAGCAGGCAGACAAGCAGGTCAGCTTCCCAGGCTCCTTCAAGCAGAGATGGCTCCCGACAGCTCGAGGCACACTGAGGAGAAAGGAGACACCGAATGTCAGATGGTTGCGCCATCTTTCAGAAGGCCCACCAAGGCTGAAGGCAACAAGCTGGTCGGCTGGAGTGAGCACATGATCTGAAAACTCAGGGGTATGGTGGCTGTGGAAGGTGGTGCTTGATGCTGACGACTCAAGCATTTGGGGTAATCAGGTGCAAGATACTGCTTGTAAGTGGGCTAACAGGTGTATTTATTGGGCTTGGGTAGCAAACATGGGTTTTTCTTCCCTTCTTTCATTTCTCTCAGATTTGCATATTTATTATTATTTAATTTTTATCCTACCGCTTCCAGCAAGCTGTCTCGCAGTGGGTTACAGATAAAACCCCAGTAAAACATACAATTGATTACCCCATTAAAACAAAAATGAACCCCCCCTCCATGGCAGCGACAATTCCAAATAGCTGTTATCTGGTGCCAAGGGGGCTTAGAGTGATGGTTCACCACACACAGTGATGGTCGGCTGATAGAAACTCTATCAGTCTCTAGATCTCCTCTCTACTCATCTGCCCAACTACCGGGGAGGCCACCAGACCTTCCAGGTTCAGCCTCAAGTGTAGACCTGGTGGAATAGCTCCGTCTTGCAAGCCCTGTGGGATGCCGGAAGCTCCCACAGGGCCCTCAGCTCCTCCGGGAGCTCATTCCACCAGGTCAGGGCCAGGATCGAAAAGGTCCTGGCTCTGGTCGAGGCCAAACGAACTTCCCTGGGGCCAGGAATTTTTAGTTGTGGACAAGAGGGCTATTTAGGTTATGCCGTCTCACCCTAGCTCGATCCAACACTTTCCCTTCTGCACTAAAAGAAGATATAATCACCGGACTCTCAATGCCAACCAGGGATCCATGTACCCCCAGGGGTATCTGGAGGGGGTCCATGGCCTTTCCCTTCCTGCCTTAATGGCCACAAGCTAGGGAACTGGTCGCTTCCAGTGCTCCCCCTCCTGAATGTTAGTTCTCTCATGGTTTCTGCCTGCAGGCCTCCTCCGCCTTAAACCGCCTTCTGTCTCTCCCCCACTCAGTCCTCCTCGAGCCTGCCTGTTAATACAGGTGCTGTATTAAGGAGAATCAAGTTCTCCTGACACCATCCAACATATCCTACTGGATTGTCCCTTGTTCACTGAACAGAGAAGGCATATCATACCTCTCATACCAAAACGGAGAAACCATTCAAGAGACCTGATTTGCCAATTTTTACTGAGTGATAAGGATGCCGACGTCACTTTTATTACGGCTGAATTTCTGTCCTCAGTTTTTAAATTTAAACTGTCTGACGTATCCTGACTAACTTTGTTTATCCTGCTTATCTGCTTTATGCCAATAAAGGTATTGTATTGTACAGGTGCTGATGCCACTTCTGGGGGTGTGTCTTCAAACAACAGAGGCCCACAAAGAAGATAACAGCAAAAATAGTTTGTGTGTTCATAAGTATATACAATAATAATGTATAAATCAAAACATTCTAAGTCCTACTTATAGTCCAATCTTTGGAAGCCAAAAGAAAAATTCTTTATAATGCTTGCTGAACAGGGTTCCGGTATAGTACAACCTGTTTCATGACTTTCTTCAGCAGTATTAACTGAGGGCTTGGTCAGGAGGCGTGGCCAGGCAACATTATTCTGGCGCTCCTCGAAGCTTGTCAAATTATTTCAGGGGCTCCCGCATGGTCAAAACGAGCCTCCTCCACTGCAACCCAACAGCTCACTGCCTGCCCTAACCAGAAAAACTAATTGGGGATCAAAAACTGGTTAACAGATTAATTGTTAATTGTTTTAATGTTTTAACTGCTATTTTATTTAATCTATGCTGTAAACCGCCCCAAAATGGCTGTGATGACAGGGGCGGTCTAGAAATTCAAGAATGAATGAATGAATGAATGAATGAATGAATGAATGAATGAATGAATGAATGAATGAATGAATGAATGAATGAAAAAGGCTACTCTACGCTCATGCTCAAGCCATCTGAACCCATTCATTATATATTAACACCAATACTGGGCAGACAACAAAGCAGAACAAATTGTTGACTAACACAAAGATATTACTTGCAAAGTCGCAAGATTCTGTGCCGTTGCTTCCCTAACAAGACAGAGAAACGTGCCCTAACATGATTTTTAAAATGGTACAAGTTGTCATATTGACAATATTTTAGTCCAAGTTTAACTGGTCAGTAGCCTTAAATAATAATGGAGCTTATTTTACGTTATGCCAGTCTGTTTTATTTCAACCTGATCTTTGATGGAGATAATAAAGAGGATGAGGTTATGCAGTCCGCATGACTTGCTATAGGATGCTGGCGCATGGATTTCCAATGCTGCCTAACTGGTGTCCCCACCCCACACAAAGGAAAGGACCCTGTGATCTCTTTGTGTAATGCTGCCGTGCAAAACCTAAGGATACTTCAGCAACAGCAATTGCACACTCAAATCCAAAGGGCTTTTTTGTAAAAGAACACACGTGGGATCCCAGTGTTAGAACATTTACTCCTCGGTAGTGATATTGAAGCTGGCTGAAATCTTCCTTTGTACAAATGATTTCTGGACCACAGCCATTGCGGGAGAAAGAAGGAGTGTAATTGTGAGCAAGCATTGGCTTTGACGGTGTCAGGATTTCATCCTTTCATTCCAGAGAGGGGAAAATAAATCTCACAATTGCTGTAGCCTTTCACGGATGTTTTTCTTCAAGCTATCACATGCTCCTTTGCTGACAAAACAAACAATCTTGAGTCTCACACACACACACACACACACACACACAATTAAGTGCTAATGAAGAATAGCAGCGGGAACTAAAAAAGGGGGTGCAATATTTGCAAAGCCTCCATGCGGAAGTATTTTTGCAGGGAGAAATCTATTGGTCATTCCCGGCCCCAGAGAAGCACGCCTAGCCTCAACCAGGGCCAGGGCTTTCTCTGTCCTGGCCCCCTACCTGGTGGAATGAGCTCCCGGGTGAGCTGCGGGCCCTGCGGGATCTTTCAGCGTTCTGCAGGGCCTGTAAAACGGAGCTCTTCCGCCAGGTCTATGGTTGAGGCTGCGATCTGCAAGGTAGAGCATTGCCCCCCCCCCCCCCCCAGAGTTCGAAGTATACATCACTACTGTCCATTCTCCATCGCCTTGGTTGGGCAGGGGGAGAGTGGTATTTTCCGCCATGTTGGGAATTTTTAAAAGTCTTTTAATAGGAGTTTTAATGTGGGGTTTTAAGACTGCTGTTACCCAACACGAGCCTATGTAGGGAGTGGCGGGAAATAAATATGATGATGATGATGATATTGTGTTTTGGCAAGTGTATTCGCAGACTTCATTTCCAACCTCCGGCTTTGAGAGCCAGCTTGGTGTAGCGGTTAGGAGTGTGGACTTCTAATCTGGCGAACTGAGTTCGATTCCCTGCTCCCCCACGTGCAGCCAGCGGGGTGACCTTGGGCTTGCCACGAAGCTGAAAAAGCTGACCGAGCAAGAATATCGGGGCTCTCTCAGCCTCACCCACCACACAGGGTGTCTGTTGTGGGGAGAGGAAAGGGAGCGCGACTGTAAGCCGCTTTGAGACTCCTTCAGGGAGAGAAAAGCAGCATATGAGCACCAACTCTTCTTCTTCAGTAATATCAGGGCTCTTTCAGCCTCACCGACCTCACAGGGTGTCTGTTGTGGGGAGAGGGAAGGGAAGGTGATTGTAAGCCGCTTTGAGACTCCATAGAGAGGGGGGTATCCAGAATCACCCACAGATTCCTGGCTGAGGACGAGATGTTAAGTTGCACCCCAGCCAGGGTGGGTAGGTGTGCTTCCTGGTCTGCTGCCTTTCTGCCCAGCCACAGGACCTCTGCCTTCGCGCCAGAGATCATCCACCAAGGTGACTAGCACAGTCTTCACCCCATGGCCAGGACAGAAGACTGACTGTTATAGATTGAGCACCGAAGCTTCTTCCAAATATGTCAGGAGCTGGTCTGCTGCATCAGCCTTTCTCAACTTTTTATACTGCTCAGAAACCCCTTAAACATTCTTCAGGCTTTGAGAAACCCCAGAAGGGGCACGATCATGCAGAATACGGTTGGGAAGCATAGCTGTGTACACCCCCACCTGGGGCCTCTCCCCTTCCCACCCACTCCAGGCCCATCACTGGCCATTTTGGGAGAAGGGGGGTGGGTTTACATGTGCACATGTGGTCATATCACCTAATAAATGTTTTTAAAAACGAAACAAAATATTTAAAAAATTAATTAACTTCCATCCATTTGGGAGAGCCTCCCAGGGCCATCAAGAAACCCCAAGGTTTCACAAAACTCTGGTTGAGAAAGCCTGCAGTACATATATACTCAGAAGTAAGTTCCGTCCCAGGAAAACACATGCAATTTGAATATGTTTTAGACTAGCGATCCCCAACCTGTGAGCCGCGGACCATATGTGGTCCTTCGACTAATTGGAGGTGGGCCCCGAAGGACACCTTCTCTCCTCCCCTGGCCCTTTACTTCATCCCCCCCAGCCCTTTACAACACACTTCATTGTTGTGGCGTGTCTGTATCTTATTTTGAAGGGATGTTTAAACATTACCATAGCGATCAGAGAGCGTTAGGGCAGTGGTTGAGAGTAGAGGAGTAAACTACCCCCCCCCCCACTGGGCCTCAGTAAAAGGCGTTGAGTGGTCCCTGGTGAGTGGTCCCCGGCGTTGAGTGGTCCCCGGTGATAAAAAGGTTGGGGACCACTGTTTTAGACAACTGTCATCTGCAGAGGATGAACAATTATTTATTTTTATTGGAACCTTTTTTTGGCAACCAAAATATATGCTGATTTTTCAATTACCCAAAATTCTTTAGGAGGACATTATTTATTTAACGTCATTTATATTCCCACCTTTCTCTTCAAAGGCGACCCAAAGCAGCTGACATTGTTCTCCTCTTCTTCATTGTGTTATCACAATAACCCTGTGAGGTAGGTTTGGCCACCTGGCAAACTTACACGACAGAAACAGGATCTGAACCCAGATTGTCCGGATCCTAGCCTAAGACTCTAACCACCAGACCAATGTTTCTCAACCAAGGGTCTGTGAAATCCTGGGATTTCTTGATGGCCCCGGGTTTCCCAAATGAGTGGGAGTTAATTAATTTTAATGCATTTTAAAAATCTGCTAAACATGTATCCGGTAATATGGCCATATATGGTCATGTCAACCTCCTCCCAATATGGGCCTGGAGAGGATGGGAAGGGGAGGGCCCCCAGGTGGGCGTGGTCACAGCTCTGCTTCTCAACCATACTCTGCACGATTGGACCACTTCTGGGGGTTCTCAAAGCCTGAAGAATGTTTTTTTTTTTGGGGGGGGGGGATTAAAAAAAAATGAGAATGGCTGTACTGGACCATGCTGTTTCCTGTACCAACCCCAAGGTTTCGAATAGCACAATTTCGACAATTTCGAATAGCACAAAGCCATATTCACACACACACACACACAAATGGACATTTGAGTAACAACATTGGGTAGATGCAAATTTGCTGCAAACATTCTTAGGGGTTGCTTGGCCACACATTTAGGACTGCAGAACAGGTGCCTTTTTGGTACTAGAAATACCCCCCCACACACACACACACCTATTCCCTTCCCCAGGGAAAAGCATAGCAACATGCAAAATTCTCACCCTGGACGTGGGCCTGCATCTTTAAGGCTTACGCTAAGCATTGTCTTGAAAAGCTATGAAATTTTGATAAATAGCTTTTCATTATGAAAGCCTCATTCTTCTCGATAGTCGCACCCAGGTGGATGCATGGCTCCAGGCCTTCATTTGTGAGCTCTAAGCCAAGACATACTGTACTCACAAGGCCTGGATATCTGCAGGCAGTGACTTGCAAATGGGGCGATTACGCAGCTGCAGATACCATTCCAAGCCCCGATCTCAAAAACGGCTCCAGCAAACCAGCTCGGCTATAGGTGTCGGAATGCACAGCAAGGTAACTTCCCGCCACGGAGGGGGCCGTGGGAGCCAAGCAATCCCTTGACGTGGATGATGTATTTCGACTTCAGAGCCGGGAACTAAGGAATTGGTTTCTGGAAAAGAGAGCATGGGAATTGAACAAACAACAAGGATGCATCATCAAGGAAACCAATAGCACTAAAGTATTTATATAATGCTTCCCCCCTTCCCGTAATACTCAAAAAGCTTTGCGCAACTTTTCTAAGTCGCTGTCACAACAACCCTGTAAGGCAGGCCAGTGTTACGATCTCACATTGCAGATGTGGGCTAAAAAAAGAAAGGAAGTGCAATTGGAGTAGAGAAGAGGCTACCTGGGACTTAGAATCATAAAATCATAGAGTTGGAAGGGGATACCTGGCTCATCTAGTCCAACCCCCTGCACTATGCAGGACACCTACAACCCTATTGCTCACCCACTGTAACCTGCCACCCCCTTGATTCTTCACAGAATCTGCCTCTCCGACTTTTTTGGGGGGGGAAGAGGCTATCTGAGAGCCAACTTGGTGTGGTGGTTAAGAGTGGCAGTGTCTGATCTGGAGATTCGGGTTTGTCCTCACACAGCAGTCCTGTCAGGGCTCCCTCAGCCCCACCTTCCTCCCAGGGTGTCAGTTGTGGGGAGAGGAAGGGAAAAGTGTTTGTGTGCTGCCTTGAAACTCCTTTGGGGAGAGAAAAGCAGGGCATAAAAACCAACTCTCCTTTTCCACTAAAACTCCTATGGTATCCCACCCCCATCCCAGTGACTCTGTGAAAAAACAAACCAACAACAGTAGCTCTAATTTACCCGGGAGGGGAGGAAATGGGGAAGACCCTGCTGGCTAGCCGGTGACCACTGGAGGAAATCTAAGCTGATTTTGTTCCCCTGCTGCTCCATGCATTTTTAAGGCCTGGGAGTACCCAGAGGCATTACATTCACTGAAGGGTTTTTCAGCACAGGGTCACAGCCTGGTGCAGCCAGGAAGACCAGACAGGAAGGTCCATTCCATGTTCCCCGCCTTTCCCTTCTCTTGCCCAACATTATTGCACTTTTGAGGGGTGTGTGGTTCAAGCCACTTGGGATCCCTGTTGGCGAGAAAAGGGGGATACAAATACATAAAAGGCCAGTGTGTTACGTGCTCCCAAAAGTTGTGCCCTTGCCAAAGACCACTTAGTGTGGCTTAGTTGAGGCTTGAACCTGGGATGCCCTGGTGACAGCCTCTCTCTGGGCAAAAAGGGAAGCAAATTAGTATTATTCCCCTTTAACACACTCTATCTGGAACTGATCAAAACAGGAGCCAGGAACCATTCAGGAAGGTCACTCCTTTTACACTGTGTATTCCCCTTCCTGACAGGAGGATATCACTCAGCCATCTAACTCTAAAACCACACCAAGCCCCAAATTAGCAAATGTTATGCCTGATAAAAACCCATCCCACCCACTCCCAACCAGATGCTAGTATCAGCTGAGGATCTTTTACTCCGGGGAGTTTCAGTAATCTAAGATTTTGCTTGGCACCTTAATACTAAACGGATCTGGGGGAAATCTCCACTGATTTCAGCAGATAAATAACTTATGCTCCAGGATGCGTTCCTGTGACTGCAATGTGAAAATTGATCTCGGAGGGAAAATGGTGCATTATGTAAGAAATGCACACAGGACTGGTTAAGAGGCTTCCGTTTGCAGTCTATTAGTGCATGAGAAACCCTTGAGGACGAGAAAAGGATGGGTCCCAATTGGAAAAACTTCACATTAAAACAAGCAACTGGTTATTGGTGAACCTTGTGCCCATTTGCGCAGCTCACGTCTATACCCACACGGGTTGTAGGGTTATTAATTGAAAGGATTGTGGAGAACTTGATTGTATCCTAAACATGTTACTTATTTATATCGCACTCTGGTCCACAGCAGGGACTGAAAGTGGCTTACAAATCCCTCCCAGCCTCCATTTTATCCTGAAAAACTCTGAGAGGGTATGACTGTCCCAAGATCATCCCAAAATATCTGAGGAAGAGGTAGGATTTGAACGTGGGTCTCCCAGATCTTGGGCTGACTCTCTAACCCAGCTTTTTTCAACCATTGACCATGGAGAATCCCCTGAAATAATTTTTTCAGGCTTTGAGGAGCCTGAGAAGTGATGTCAGCTGGCCACGCCCCCTGCCATGCCCCCTGGAAGTGACATGCCACTGGAAGTGACATCATCAGCTATGTTAATGAGCAGGCTCAAAGAAGAAAGTGGGAATGCAGGTGGCGACTTAAGCTGGGAATATGCAGGTTATGCCCCCTTCCTGGAGCGGAAATTATGAGAGAACTCACACTTGGGAGGGAGAACAACACAAGGGGCCAGTTCCCTAGTCTGTGGTTGAGTGAATCCATTAATGCACGAGAGGAGGAAGAAGGAGTTGGTTCTTATATGCCATTTTTCTCTACCTGAAGGAGTCCCAAAGTGGCTTAAAATTGCCTTCCATTTCCTCTCCCCACCAGACACCCTGTAAGGGAGGTGAGGCTGAGAGAGCCCTGATATTACCGAAGAAGAAGAAGGGTTGTTTCTTATATGCCACTTTTCTCTATCCGAAGGAGTCTCAAAGCGGCTTACAGTCGCCTTCCCTGTCTTCTCCCCACAACAGACACCCTGTGAGGTGGGTGAGGCTCGGTCAAAACAGCTTTATCAGTGCTGTGGCGAGTCCATCCAGCTGGCTGCATGTGGGAGAGTGGGGAACCAAACCCAGCTTGCGAGATTAGAAGTCCGCACTCCTAACCACTACACCAAGCTGGCTCTCTCTTGCAAGGATGCAGATCCTCTCCAGAGGTCCCACAGACCCCTGGCAGGGTATCCCTGCTCTAACCACCGTTTCCATACAGCGAACCCTGGCAGGGGATTGTGGGAATTGTAGTCCATGGCCCTCTGGAGGGCCACAGATTGACTACCCCTGCACTACACCATGTTGGCACTTTATTTACATAAGAAAGCCTTTGTGTTCAGAGGGGCTTGGTTCAGAGTGAACTCTTCTCAGAGTGCATACACGTCTTATGACTGCTTCTCCTCATTACCTGTTATATCTGTCAGCAAGACTAGGTGTCATTCCCATATGATACGGAGGTATACAAATTCAGGCATGTCCTTAACCTGGACTTTCTCAGTGCTTTTACCATTGAGAAACCCCTTAAATGGTGCGATGGTGCAGAATATGGTTGGGAAACATAGCCGTGGACATGCCCACCTGGGACCCCTCCCTTCCCCACCCCCTCCAGACCCATCACTGGCCATTTTGGGAGGAGTGGGTGGGTCAACATGACCATATATTGATATCACCCAATAAATATTTAACAAATTTTTAAAATATCTGGAAAATTAACTCCCACCCATTTGGGAAACCCTTCCAGGGCCATCAAGAAACGCCATGTTTTCACAAAATCCTGGTTGAAAAAGCCTGGATTACCCTGTTCCATTAAAGCCAATGGGAGTTGAATGGACTTATTTTAGCTGCCCTTTATTTTGACCTATATGCTACATTTTCCCCCAACCCACCTCCCACAGTGTTGGGGGGACATACAGTGTTTCCCTTTTATGTTCACAACTACTCTCCATGGTAGTATGACTGGCCCATGGCCACTGAGTGAGTTTTATGGTGGAGTGTGGATTGGAACCTGGGTTCTATATACCAGGGGTGGCCAAACTCTGACTCTCCAGATGTCCATGGACTACGATTCCCTTGAGTTCCTGCCAGCATGGTGCTGGCAGAGGCTCATGGGAATTGTAGACCATGGACATCTGGAGAGTCACAGCTTGGCCACCCCTGCTATATGCTAAACTGGCAACATAAGGAAAGGCTAAATTCCCACAGAAATGTCTGTTTCTTGTTTAAGGCGAGAACAGCTGGAAAACCTGACCTTCGGTTATTCTGCAAACATGCCTCTATAATGTTCTCACATTTTGGCCCTGTTTAATGCCATGGGAGTTACCTGACTGACACTAGGGATGAATATGGCAGTAAAAACCTATCTTCTAAGAGTCCTGGAAGGTATTCTTTATGCAGAAAGATTTATGGCTTGCTTAATGCTAAATGGCTGCTGTGCTTGCTTGCATGGGGGGGGGATACTCTGGACTTAGGGAGGAGAAAACACGGAAATCAAATTGTGCAATGCTACGAAGAACACGTTTGCTCTTATAACCCAACAAAAAACAGTCGGGGGGTGAGGGGGTTAGAAGGTTACAGAGAAGGAAGACAACAGTGAGTAGGAAAGCAAGAAGACATTTTAAAAAGTCAATTTTCCCCTCCTTGTGATTGTGGACTAGAGGTCAAATTAAAAACTGACATGCAACCAAGAGAGATTCAGGTATGGAGGACTCTGCTTTCTGCTTTCTACCGGGGTGGCACAGTGGGGGTTAGAACACTGAATGAGGACACCAAGTTCAGACCTTGTCATGAAGCTCCCTGGGTGATCCTAAGCCAGCTGCTAACCCTGCCTAGTTTGCGGCGTTGCTATGAAGATAAAAGGAAAGATGGGAGAAGCAAGGCCTTGGGGAGAGGGTGGAGTGCCAACATAATAGACTATTTCCTCTCTGGCTGACCTGGAAGGCACTGATTTTCCGCAAGTATTCTTTTGGCCCATGCTCAGGATCGCAGTCCAAACTGGCAAAATAGCTCACAAGAACTCTCTCTCTGGATCAGTACAAGGCCCACTTAGTTCAGCTAAGCCTCCCGCAATGAGAAGCCAAATGTTTCCATATAATCCCCAAGCAATGGGACTCCCTTATAGAAGGATTTGGTTAGTATTTAGTGATCAAAAGCATTTTTAAACATGGAGGCTCCCAACTGGCCATCAGAGCAAACAGAAGTTCATAAAGTTCTCCACACAGGTGGTCTGGACAGATACTGATCATGGATGCTTTAGGTTGATCCTGCATTGAGCAGGGAGTTGGACTGTATGGCCCCCCTCCAACTCTGTGGTTTTATCCTTGGTGAGTTCAGTTTCTCAGCTGAGTCCAAAAGGTTTTTCAGGCCCAGTTGTTTGCCTGGATTAAAATCACTTTTTAAAAAAAGGAAGAGGCATTCTGCTATTTCCGTATAATTCTTGATAGTTCTAAATTCACAGAACAAAAACAAAACAAAAAACAAGAATACACAAGGACATTCCTTTTTTAAAAACAAAATTGGTGAAAATTGAGGTCTGTCTTTTTTGGTGATCTATCTGCCTAGTTTTCAAACCCACTAAACTGGAGGTCTCTGTTTAAATTGGGCTAGCACTCATCGAGGTCCATGTAGCCGATGCTGCGATCCCAAGCACACCCTTCCTTCTAAAGGAAGACTGATTTCCACTTTGTATACCCTCAAGTACTCTAATGTAAACAGTTTATCAAATGCAACCTGTGCATTCCACAGTTGCAAACCTGTACAGTAAACAGGCGTCACTTCCTGACCCATAAAATACCTTACACAGTCTGTTTGTTTTAGAGGACTGATCATTCTGTGACCTTATTGTTACTCAGCAGGGGAAAAAAACACAAATAATTTGGCAAATATCTGTCTGGAATGGATCTTTTAAACAGAACCTAAAAACCATGCTGTTGACCTAAAGTATTCTAGTGGATTTAGCAAGGGGGGGATGGGACAACTGGTGTAAAATCCAAAAACAACGTAACTATTGTATTACTGCAGAAACATGGTGCATGCTTTAGTGAGATTTTAAAAGAGAACAGTCTACAGTCTAAAAGGATCTTGGAAAAATGACTCTAGGTTAGTACGTGGACTGTAGGTTAGTATGTGGAGATATGAGTCCCCACCCCAGTAAAAATCTGTAGCTGCTCATTCTGGCTGGGACTATTTTCTTCCCTCTGCCTCTTCCTTTCCTTTCTCAGTTCTGGGTTCAACTAGATTTATACAATTGACAGTCAACTTGGCCTTTTGGCGCCATTGTTAAAAACATCTGGCGTATTTTCCAGTGCTACCAAACAGAATTAACAACACTTCCAAAGAAAAGGATTCTCTGGTAGTTCTGTAAAAAAAATAACAACACACACACACATCCCACCACCACACACAAGTTGCACATCCTCCCTCAAGATCAGCCAGCCATTCTGTGCTTGATTGGCGCACTGGAATGAGTTCTTGGGAATTTCGTCTGGACCGTGGGCGCCATTGACTTTGCTGCTGGGATCCACAAGGTGAGATTTGTTTTCAATATCTGTAAAGTGCTCAAAGACTCTTACAAAGTCCAATATGGTGGGGAACTTTCCCGGCATATTGCATAAACTGCTTTGACCAAAGTAACGGATTCTTGGGGATGTTACAGACAAACTCTGCTTCCCCATTTAAAACAAAGAGCATCATTCTAAGATATGGCTCTGGTATAAACACAATGGCCTTATGGCTGATGTTAAACACTTGGCTTTGGGGCCATAAACCGGCTGCAAAGCAATCAGCAAATCGGTTAATTGGGGAAGGAAAAAAAAAAGCAACAGAGCCAAAGAAAATTAAACTAGCTTTAAGGACGGTGGCATATTTCCTGTATGTACAAATAAGGTCAAAACAGAGGCTGGCTGGTTTCTGGATTAGGTGGTGAGTCCGTTTCTGAAATCAGATGTGCCAGTTTTTAAATTCTCTGCACTTATTTGAAGACTTTGTCCAGGTTTTTATGCCTCTGTGGTGTTCAAAGACTGGCACACATATTTGGCCCCTATTACATGTTAATCCCAAAGACTTCAGTAAGGGTTCTTTCAAAATGCTGTTTGGGACGGGGCAGGAAAACTAACACTTCGACTGCTCCAATCTCAGTGTTGTTATGAGCAGGTATTGGTAGTTTCATTTCGCATTATGTAATACAAAAATAACTTTTAAAATAAGAGAACCACTGTTTGGAAAACAGTTTTATTCACAGCGATTTGTTCAATTATTATTAAACATCCATTTTTTAAAAAAACAGAGCTCTCAAAATCGAAGTACTTTAGAAGCAACTTGGTCAGCTTTCCATCCAAATACAGATTTTAGGATCAGGGTCCTCAACAACAGCTAGCAAATTGCTGCAGGGCCATCCTAAGTAATTTTACTCAGAGTCTTACTAAGGTCTATGCAGTGGGGCTTACTCCCAGGAAAACATTTTCAGGAATGGACTTTCTTCAAAACAGGCCTGAAAAATCCACCAACAGTACTCCAAAAAAAGTTTAACTCGGCTTTCAGTTCTATGAAGCTACAACTGAAGTCATAAAGCAAGACTGGTTTAACTGAAAGAAAAAGAGAAATCCAGAGAGGTGATTCTTTAAAAAAAATCTAGCTTTGATTAGGTTGCAACAGCTGGTATGTTTGCCACATGTCCCAGTTCTAATATGTGTCTCAGTTCAGAAGTGAGTTTCACTGGAGCTAACTGCCAAGTAAAGAAGTCTGTGTAGGATTGAATAAGGCTTCCAATGAGAATGATTCCAGTCTTTCAACCCACCAGCAACTTTTGGACAATTTTGGACAATTCCGAACTCCCTTTTCGAAACCAAACGCAAAGGATCGGTCTTCAGCACATAATGAAAACAATGCTTCCAGTTTGTGCAGCCTTTCCCCAATTTTTTAAAGCTTCTTGGACAAAACTCCAGCGCTTCCCACATGGCTAAAATCCATTGTGTGGAAGCTTCCCCGGACCAATTCGGCAAGCCATAACTAAGCTCTTTCCCCCCACGTGTTTCAATATGCGGCCTTGGCAACCTTGAGCTCTGGAGCACAGCTACACTTTTGACGGTGGTGGTGGTGGTGGTGGGTGGGGGACAGAGAAATCGGTTCTCCCAACTAAAATACCTGCATCGGGGCATATGGCTCCGCTTTGCCTAGAAAGTTCACTTTCAGGAACGCTTCAGAAATTGAAAATAAAAACTGGAGCCCTGCATGCGCCCCACAGGTTTCTTTTGAAAACAGCGCCTGAGTTGAGGCAGGCAGGCAGGCAGGCCTCCAAGGGACAGTCCCTCTCCTGCCTCTGCGCCCTGGAAGAGCCCAGGAGGGGAGGGGAGTGGAGGGGAGGCCAGGTCTTCCCCGGGAGGCAGGCGCTCGCCCGGGCCCCTCTTGGCCTTGAACATCAGCCAAGAGACCAGCCGGTCCCCGGCTTCGGGGCAGGGCCCAGGGGCGCCCGGCGGCTTGCCCAGCAGGTGCGGGGAGGCCGGGGCCGGGGCCGGGGCCAAGAGGATGTCCTGCGCCAGGGCCCAGGCGGAGCAGCCGTGCGCGCCGCACACAATCGGAGGATGTGCCGGCCGGAAAGGCCGCTGCGCCCCGCCGGGCCCGCCCGGCTTCCCAGCATTCACGCCTCGGGCCCGGCGGGGCTGCGCGGGCGGATTTCCGATGCACGGCGGCGCATCCGTCCAGGCCCCTCGCCACGGCCCAGCCCGGCGCAGCCTCCTCTCCGCAGGCCCAGGTCCCTTTCCGGGGAGGCCACCGGCGCCCATGCCGCCCCCGTCGGGTCGTGCCTTTGCACGGTGCTTGTCCCTGAGCGGAACGGGGTGCTGGCCGTGGAAAGGGCCGCTCCGACTGGCGCGCCGGGCTGCAGAGCGCGCTTCCCCCTCGCCCGGGGGCGCCTTCCGCGGGAGAAACCCCGTCGACAGCGCCAGGGAGCCCGCGGCCGCGCCAGGCCGTCGCATCCCCCTGAGCCGCGCATCTCCGCCCCCTGCCCGGCGTCCGAGCCTCGGGCCGGGTCCGCTCCCGCCGCAAGCCCCCCTGAGCCAGGTCGAGTCCAGGGGCCGCCGCAAGCCCCCAAGCCCGCGCCAGCCCTCCTGGCCGCCCCACTTACCTGGCCCGGCGGGCTCCGGCCTGTCCGCGTGGGGCGAGGCGGCGGCGCCTTCTCCTTCGCCCTGCGGAGTTCAAGTTGTGGCTCACGGGGGGCGGGCGGGCGGGGGGGGGGGGAGGCTGTGCAACGGGGGTCGCTCGCCTTGCACGCCTTGCCCCAGGAGCAGGGAGCTGTGCGCGCCGCGGCTTTCTTTTCCCTACTTCAGTCTCCCCCCCCCCTCCTCCCCTCGCTTTGCAAGAAATCGCAAAAGGGGAAAAAATAATATATATATATTTATATATATATATATATATATATAGTAAGTAGCATTTCTTTGAAGGCGACATTGGGCTATGTAGGCTCCGTTTCCCGGGCAGGAGCTCCGCCGGGCCTCCTCGCGGGGATTCTTAGTCACGCAGCGCACCCTAGTGGGCGCCAGAGGAAGGCTCGCTCGCCTTCCTTTCCATTCCCGGCCTGCAATATACTATTATTATTTCTCTCTCAAAGAAGCACCGACAGGCCGCAGGGCATAAACGGCCCCGGAACTCAGCGTCCTGAGCCTTCCTATTTACCGAGACGTGACTTTCCCAATTAAATAAATAAATAAAAAAACGAGGGGGAAGAATTTCAGGAAGCGCAAGGCCAAAAAAACCCCGCACCAGTTGCAATGCTATTATTTCTCCGGATCTTTGAAGCCAAGCCGGGCTGCTTCGCTCTTTCTCTCTTCGCTCATTCTCTCTCTCTCTCTCTCTCTCTCTCTCTCTCCGTATTACATGCTAATTTAATTTTACTATGGACAATATTTTCAGCATTTGCTGAGGACAGTAAATTTTGTAGTTTATGTTATTTCACTTTTTATGACTTTTTAACACTTAATAAAATTTTATTAGAGCACTTTTGTGTTTACAAGGCCACAAAACTCTTGGCAGGTTGTCACGAGGCCCCCTTCTTTTTTTTATGATGATCCGACTGATATATGGCGAGTAATGAAATAATCATGTCCAGAAATGTATCAAAGGCCAGAGGGATTATCCAGTTTAATAGGCATACAGATGCGCGGCGCAGGATACGGACGACGCGAGAGGTGTCGAAAGAGCCGTGCGGGAAGGAGGCCGGATTGGTTCGTTCCTTTGTGGACGGGCCTCGCTATTGTTGGGAAGGTGGTCAGGTGACGCTGGGAGGATGCTGTCAAAAAGATTTGGATGACGTGTGCAATAGGCACATCTGTTTACAAACAGCATTCTTTTCTCTTTTTTTTTTTTTTGCCTTGGCCTTTTCAAACTTTCTTCCTTTTATTGCTCAGTGCATTAATTCACAACTAGAAATGACATGTGTTGGAGGCAGGGAACTGGCTATTGTAAAGAAAATGGAGAAGAGGCGAGCTGTAGTCCAGTTCTGTTTATTCCCCCCCCAGTGGCTATCGCAGTAGTCTGTTTTGAGGTGTGGGCCGCATTTCTCCACAATGAGCAACTGTCCTCCTCTGCCCTGCCCTTCCCTTCCCTCCCCACCCCGTCCCTCCGTTGGCTTGCTGTTCTGAGGCCTAGGCTACTGCAGCTGCTATTAAGGTCACTTCCTTTTATTTTAAATAATTATTCATTGAACATATGTGGCGAAACTCATGCTTGTGCCAAGAGGAGGCAATAATATTCCCCTGACTCTGAAGGGGGAGAGGGGGGAGGCTTTGGTTTGGAATGGAATTAATCTTTTTCAATTTCATTTTTTTCCCCCTTGGATGTTTCCTTTTCAAAAGCGATCCAAGGAATGGGTCGTGTTGGTCTCTTTTCACTGTATTCTTTCGAGCACGCGTGGTTTTAATTTTTCAACTGCATTAGGGCCCGGCAGAAAAACTTTTTAAATAAAAAGTTTATTTACCTGTTTATTTGCCCCCTTAAATAGACAAAGATCAATGCCTAACAGTTAGGTGACTACTTGGGGTTTAAAGAGATGCCCAATTCACTTTGAAATTTAGAGGTGTCCCTTGGGAAAAAACGACTATGGAATTTTGTTAAACATTTATCAGTGATATGACCATATATGGACATGTTGACCCCCCAAAATGGCCAATGATGGGCCTCGAGGGGGTGGGAAGGGGAGGGGTCCCAGGGGATGTATGCGCAGCTATGCTTCCCCACCATATTCTGCACGATGGCACCACTTCTGGGCTTTCTCAAAGCCTGAAGAATCTTTCCAGGGTTTCTCGATGGTAAAATCTGGGAAAGGCTGCTGTAGGGGAAGACAGGACCCAGGTCAGGACCTTCAACTCCTGAGATAGCTGGTGATGATTCTCACTGTTTTTTTTGTTTTCAGAAGTTGAATTGTAAACCCCATTAGATGTCCTGATGGAAAGGCACTTTCTGATGTCCTGATGTTTTTATGAACATCCTCACTGGCATAGTGGAAGCAAACAGGCCCTTCTGTGACTCAGAACTTACACCAGCAATGTCCCCTTAAAACTATTCGGACCACACCTGTGGGAGTCTATAAATCATGCCTGCGCTGTTTTTCCAAATGCCTGCTGCAGTTAACGACAGGGGACTTGTCCCCCATAGTATAATGAAACACATAACTCTCCAGTGTATGAGAAAACGTCTCCGAACGGAGATTTGGGCTCTGGTATGGAAGTGCAAATTCCCATCCCTGGCAGAGCCCAGATCACTTTTAGTGGGGCTACGGGGCTTCTAGAACTGGGAAAGTGCCAGCAACTGAGAACCTAGAAATGGATGCAGTTGTGCAGGAGTTTTTTTTTTTGGAGGGGGTGGCAGGGAGGAATTAGACAAGGTCATTTGGGATTAGGAAGACTCAGACACTCAGGTCAATGCCCTGTCAAACTAGTTGTAATCAGGCAGTTGAGCTTTTGACAGACTGTTTGTCAGTTGTTCTTCCTGTTAGTGGCCTGTTAGGTTGTTTCAGCGCATTGTTTCCTAACAGTAATGCGTGGTGTGAAGCAGAATCCGTTTTCACGAAGAAGAAGAAGAAGAAGAAGAAGAGGAAGAGGAAGAAGGAAGAAGAGTTGTTTCTTATATGCCGCTTTTCTCTACCTGAATGAGTCTCAATGCAGTTTATAATCCCCTTCCCTTTCCTCTCCCCACAATAGACACCTTGTGAGGTGGGTGAGGCTGAGAGAACCCTGATATTACTGCTTGGCCAGAACAACTTTAACAGTGCTGTGGGGGGAGCCCAAGGTCACCCAGCTGGCTGCATGTGGGGGAGTGCAGAATTGAACCCGGCGTGCCAGATTAGAAGTCTGCACTCCTAACCACTACACCAAACTGCATATTCCCCCCAGCGGAGGTCTCAGTAGATAGTTAAATCACAAATGATATAAATTGGTCATAACCACACACTGGTTGTGGCCCTCCACAAAGTCTTACCACCCTGTGTTAATCTAAACCAGAGTGAAACCCTGGGGTTTCTGGATGGCCCTGGAAGGGTTACCTGAATGGGTGGAAGTTAATTAATTGTTATATATTTTTTAAATTTGTAAAACATTTGTTGGGTGACATGACCCTATATGGGCATGTCAACCCGCCCTCTCCTCCCAAAATGGCCAATGAGGGGCCTGAAGGGGGTGAGAAGGGGAGGGACCCCAGGTGGGCGGGTACACAGCCATGCTTCCCATCCATATTCTGCATTGTTGTTCCACTTCCGGGGTTTCTCAAAGCCTGAAGAATGTTTCAGAGGTTTCCCAATTGATGGAGTAGGGCAGGGGTAGTCAAACTACGGCCCTCCAGATGTCCATGGACTACAATTCCCAGGAGCCCCCTGCCATTATTCGCTGGCAGGGCCTCCTGGGAATTGTAGTCCATGGACATCTGGAGGGCCGCAGTTTGACTACCCCTGGAGTAGGGGGTGAAATAATATTTTCTTAATTATTGTTCTGTAAAGAAAAGCTTGGTGTACCAGACTGTTTTGTTACAGAAGGCCCAGAAACTTGTTCTTGAATGTATTTTGAAATGTTACCAAGGCTGATATGTTCCATTCTCACAGCCGGATGCAATTGTTTATATTAACCAGAGAACTTTTGTAACCTTTTCCTGGTGACTTAGCATAATGGCAATGGGTGGTCCTGTGGGATGTGCAAGGAGGTGGAGACCCCAGATTATTGGTTTGACCCAAAAAGCATCATCTTTCCCTGCCTTCAATGGAATATTATACAGTCTCATGCAATCCTTTGTTCTATACACAGGCTCTTTCGGGACCAACCCCCCTGTGTCATTTTGTTCATCTGCAGTTGAATAAAATCATAAAAGGTTTTCCAGTCTAGTGTTCATTCTATTTGGGTACTGCACACCAGGCAAACGATCCTAAAAGGCCCAGACCAGACCCTGGGCCATCACAATGGTCAAAAAGTTGTGAAAGGCTGCTTTCTCTATGGGGTTTTGTTGTAAGTTGGTTGCGTCTTGACTCCATCTTCCACCCAAGTAGTCCTTATCGAAGTAAACAGCTGCTGATCTGTTTGGTTTTGCTGTGTTTTTGCACAGGTGCAGTCTTACACAACCTAGTACCTGCTCGCCAGGCATCCAAATCATTCAGGGATGGACAGCCCCAGAACGGCTCACTTTGGATTGCCAGAAATGAACATGATATGTTTGACCATTTGCATGAAATTAGCAGTGTCTGTGGTTTGGGGATCCAGCAGGCCTTGCACAATGGATCTTTGTTCAGACACAGAACAATTTGGGACCCGCTCAAGTCCAAAAAAGCACTGTTGCCATAGGCACTTTTGAGATCTGGGGCTGCTCAGTGTTCACCAGTAGCATTCTTCCTGTCTTGGGGGCTGACGGTGGCCCTCCTGGGGTGGGCATGCCCCAGGTACCTTCATTTTTATTTTTATTGGCTTACAACACTAAAGTTAAAAAGCACCTGCTAGCCTTAACTGGAGCCAGGACTTTGTCTTCCCTGGCATCAGCCTGGTGGAACGTGCATATATATTTCCTGGTGGGAAATGTCTATATGACAGCTCACAAATAATTAAAAGTGCCCAAAAGGAGAACAAAATATTTCCAAAGTCCTGACAAAAATAAGCATCATTTTGTTTCCTGAAAGCCCCCCAGGGAGCCTGACCTGCAGGCCTTTTCCCACTGTTCTGCTAAGGGTTTCTTTTGTCTTTTTTCAACGTCTGTTAATGAAGTTTTAAGTTGGCAAAAGAGGAGAGAGACCCTTTCCACAAGACTGATTGTCACTTTTTTTCTTCTTTGTGTGGAATGCCACCGTGACAATCCAAAACAGCAGCTGGCGTTCTGCATCAGGGGTTTTCTTCCATTTCGGTCCTATACTTCAACAACTCAACTGGCTCCCAATTGAATTCTGGATTAGGCTTAAGGTTTTGGTTCTTACCTTCAAGGCCATAAGCAGACTGAGCCCAGTGTACCTGAGAGACCGTCTCTCCGCCTATGCCCCCAAAAGAGCACTATGCCCTGCCACTGCCAACTGGCTGGTGATCCCTGGCCCCAAAGAAGCACGTTGGTCCTCAACAAGGGCCAGGGCTTTTTCTATCCTCATCCTCACCTGGTGGAATGAGCTCCCTGAAGAGATCAGGGCCCTGCCCAAACTCCCACGATTCCGCAGGGCCTGCAAAATGGAGTTCCTCTACCAGGCATCTGCCTGAGACCAACCACAGGTCCCCCTCAGACATCCCCTCCATGACCTGAACCAGTCTGGCCTCTATAAGGGCCTTAGTTAAGTTACCGTTCGTGTCGTATTGTTGTTTAAGATCACTGAAATTGTGTTATTAGAACCACTGTTAGACTATTTACTATGAAGCATGTGAAGCTGCTTAGAGACTCTTGGAGAGATGGCAAAATTATGCTGGTGGTGAGGCAGTACCTTGACTGGACCTTCCTTATTTCCTGCCCATGCATGGGAATCCCATTGACTACAAAGGAAAAGAATTGTTTTTTGGTCCCTGCATTTCACTACCCAAAGGAGTCTCGAAGCAGCTTAATTGCCTCCTCTCCCTCTCCCCGCAACAGACACCCTGTGAGGGAGGTGAGGCTGAGAGAGCCCTGATATTACTGAAGAAGAAGAAGAGTTGGTTCTTATATGCCGCTTTTCTCTCCCCGAAGGAGACTCAAAGCGGCTTACAGTCGCCTTCCCTTTCCTCTCCCCACAACAGACACCCTGTGAGGTGGGTGAGGCTGAGAGAGCCCTGATATTACTGAAGAAGAAGAGTTGGTTCTTATATGCTGCTTTTCTCTCCTCGAAGGTGTCTCAAAGCGGCTTACATTCGCCCTCCCTTTCCTCTCCCCACAACAGACACCCTGTGAGGTGGGTGAGGCTGAGAGAGCCCTGATATTACTGAAGCAGCAGAGTTGGTTCTTATATGCCACTTTTCTCTAACTGAAGGAGTCTCAAAACAGCTTACAGTCGCCTTCCCTTTCCTCTCCCCACAACAGACACTCTGTGAGGTGGTGAGGCTGAGAGTCCTGATATTACTGAAGAAGAAGACTTGGTTCTTATATGCCGCTTTTCTCTAACTGAAGGAGACTCAAAGCAGCTTAATCGCCTTCCCTTTCCTCTCCCCGCAACAGACACCCTGTGAGGAAGGTGGGGCTGAGAGAGCCCTGACAGGATAGCTCTATGAGAACAGTGACTAGTCTAAGGTCACTTACCTGGCTGCATGTGGAGAAGTGGGGGATTAGATTTGATTGGAAGCCACCCCTTTTAACCACTATGCCTGGCTGGCTCTCATCATGCATCCTTTCACCAGGTGCGGAAGCACAGCCGCTGTCCCGTCCCCTCCCAAGTTGTTCCGCAGACTCACTTCCTAAAGCCAAAGACATGGCCTTCCGTTCTCCCTGGGGTGTAGTCTGATCTAGGACCAACACCAGTGCTTCTCCAAAAGGCCTCTCCCTTCCACTCTCGCGGCTCTGCCTGCAGCTGAAAAGTCAACTTGGCAACTTGTTCCGCACGGGGAACTCCCAGTGACGTCAATGGAAACGGAAGTGCCTCCACAGAGGGCGAATGCCAACTGAGCGACAGGAAACACTTGTTGCAGGGAGGCAGAGGATACAATTTCTGTCAAAAAAGAATAATGCAGCCATGTCTGTCAAATGGCACTCGCTCGGGTTTCTTTCCCCCTCTCCCAAACAGATCCAAATTCAACAAGGAGTGACAGGAATTTGCAGTGTCATAGGCCTTCCTGGAGCCCAGAGGCCGTCACCAGACTCATCCCAGTTTCGTTTAGCAAATGGGGAGGCAGAGGGTGACATTTCCCCTGACACCGAGCTGAAGGAGATAACAGAAATGCATGCTGGGACAGTGAAGTCCTTTGTTGAACTAGGCTCTGGGACACCCGGGCTCAAATTCCCACACTGCCACGGAAGTTTGCTCAGGCCAGTTGCATGTGCCCAGCCCAACCAATCATATGGGGTTGTCGTGAGCACACTATGAATGCGGGGAGAATGTTGTAAGCTGCTTTGGGTCTGCCTTGGCGTGGAAAGTGAGGTATAAATGCACACATGTGTATTTCTTTTTTCTTTTCTTTTTTTTAAGAATTTAATTATTCCCCCAATAAACAGAAAGTTACAGAAAAGAAACAAGAAACAGTTACTGAGCTTTACAAGCATTTCAGAAATTCGTCTCAATGTCTGAAAGTCCTCAAATGGCCTTTGATTTACCATGTTGGTTAATTTAGCCGTCATAGCTAGTTCACCAGGTTCCTCACACAATTTTTAAAATTTTCCAACAGAAAATTACAGAAAAGAAACAAGAAACACTTACTGAGCTTTACAAGCATTTCAGAAATGGGTCTCCTGGGTCATCCAGTCCAATCCCCTGCACTATGCAGGCCACTCACAACCCTATTGCTCATCCAATGTTCTAAGGCAGTGGCCCTCAACCTTTTTGAGCCTGCAGGCACATTTGGAATACGGACACAGCATGGTAGGCACAACAACAAAATGGCTGCCACAGGAGGTGGAGCCAGCTGTAAAATAATTCCCATGGCAGTAACACGGTGTAAATCCTCATGCTGTGGTGGTACCTGCTGCCAAAGCAACGTTCTAAAAAAATCTACACAACCAACCAAATCTCAAATAGCCAGTCAGGTGAGTTTCAGGGCAAAGCCTTACCTGGCCCCATCCACTCCCTAAAAACATCTGCTGGGTGTCATGGGGGCAGCAAAAACAAACACCTCTGTGGGCTCAGCATTTCAAATATGGAACGAAGTAGCTGATTCTGCCCCCCCCCCCATTAGCCCTTGTAAAAAAGCAACCACTATTGCCCATGAACCACGACATTGAGGAACCCTGTTTTAATGCTAGCTGACCCATGAGGTCTCTTCCAATTCTATTTTTCTATGATTCTATGATTCTAGAAGATAACAGATCCCCAAATTGTAATGTGCAGCTTTTCACAAAAATTGCACTCCCTTTTGGTGGGCTGGAAAGCAGCAAAAATAACACAGGTGTACTTCTTTAAAAAAAAAAAAAAGACAGAACACAAGAGGATCTAGGAAAATTGCTAGCCAGCTCTCCTAATGGCTGATCTGGCTAAATCAGTACAAATGACAAAGTTAGAAGGATTAAATGTGTAGAACTGCCTTTCTCAAATTTTTTACCTTTGAGAAGCCCCTGAAAAATTCTTCAGGCTTCAAGAAGTGGTGCAATCGTGCAGAATATGGTTGGGAAGCACTCGGGCCCCCTCCCCTTCTCACCCCCTCCAGGCCCATCATGGGCCATTTTGGGAGGGGAGGGTGAGTTGGCATGGTCATATATGGTCATATCACTCGATAAAGGTTTAACAAAGTTTAAAAATATATTCAAAATGAATTGACTCCCACCCAATTGGGAAACCCTTCCAGGGCTGTCATGAAACTGTTACCCAAATTGCTGGACCTTCGTTGAGAATAGAAGAACATCCCTTCTGCAATAGCGTCAACACACCTTTCCCATAAGGCTTTGGGAGTTCTTCCTCAATAAGCATGTGGGTAAAGGTGATGGGCTGGTAGCCTGTCCCTGTTCTGTTGAAGTCTCTCAGCAAAGACTCCTGACTTAACAGTCGCGGAATGAAAGGAATCGTCTTCCTTGTGGGTTAGTTATTCGTTCAACAACAGGAAGCAGAAGCAGGAGTAAATGAACTATTCTCAACAATAGAAGGAAGCAAGCAGTACGATTTACTGAGTCGATCATTACTGGTACCTTGCTGTGGAAGCGTGAATGCTGGCTTCCCAGGGGAACTGACTGGCCCCATTGTAGAACAGGATGCGGGACTAGATGGACCATTGGTCTGATCCAGCAGGGCTCTTCTCGTGTTCTAGCCTTGGGCCAGTCACCCACTCTTGGCCTAATCTATCTCACAGGGTTGTGGTATGAACAAAGTTAGAGTCCCATGGCACCCTTTAAGACCAACAAATCTTTGTTCAAGGTATGAGCTTTTGTGTGCACACACATTTCCTCAGATATAAAGGTTTGTGGTAAGGATACACACAACAAGAGAGAAACCACCTCAGCCAACTTGCGTCCTCGGTGTTGTGTTTGTAGACCTGCCGAGGACCGAACTTGACCAATGTGCGGTGAGATCCCATCTGCTGGACCCAGTCAGTCTAAACACGAAACTAGTGTGACCTGGCATGAAGATCCATTGACTGCTCATGTATATAAGTTGGGGTTTTCCGGGGGGGGGGGGAGGTTCTCAGTTCAGTTTTGCCTCGTATACCATTCTGCTGAGATCAAAATAAAGCACTGATTGAGGTCCCAGCGGTCCTGGGCCTAGTCTGCACACAATAGATAATGCAGTTTCAGTGCTCTTTAGAAGTTGATGTCCCTGTTCCGCACAGGAAAATCCGCTGCCAAAGCACATTGAAAGTGCATTATCCTATGTGTGCAGAATGGGCCCTGGTTTTCTCAATCAGGGGTTTCTTGATGGCCTTGGAAGCGTTTACTGAATGGGTTGGAATTAATTGATGTTTATATTTTTTTTACATTTGTTAATCATTTATTGGATGACCATATATGGTCTTGTTGACCCCCAATGGGCAATGTCAGGCCTAGAGGGGGTGGGAAGGGGAAGGGCCCCGGGTGGGTGTGTCTACAGCTATGCTTCCCCATCCATATTTTGCACGATTGTGCTGCTTCTCAAAGGCCGAAGAATGCTTCAGGGGGTTCTCAATGCTAAAAACGTTGAACAAGTCTGCTCTAAAGTGATGGGAGAAGGGTAGAGATGCGATCGATTGGGCATTTGATTGTCTGTGTTGTTTTGTTTGTGGCGTAGTAAAACAGAGCCAGAGAGCTGGAAGTCTGGGGATGATTGGCCAGCTCCGAAGTTTAAAACCTTTGTCCACCCAAAACAAGTCCTCTGTTTTGCGCTGGAGATTTGTGGCAGGGCTGTTTATCTAAGTTATCGGTCGCTGTTTAGATCCAAGGGGGCCTGAAGAACCATTTGCAAGCTCTGTCGTAGTACCAGACACCGCAGACATCTGGATGTCAGTTCTAATGGCATCCTGCAACCAGGAGTTGTTGTTTTTTTTGGGGAGGGGGGAGGAAATTACTCGGTGTCCTCTTTGAACATGATGCACAACAGTTTCCAGCCATTAATGCGAGAGGCACAACCAGCCTTTGGATGGAGCCGGGTTGGAAGAGAAGATTTATGAGATCGGGCAGCCAAGGAGGGAGGAAGGGGGGGAAAGGGGTGCTCATTTTACAAAAGGGTAGCTCTTTGAGACGGCCTGTTTTTTTTAATGGCACGACAGCTTCCTCTCTGGCCCTACGACATATTCTTTGAACACCCCAAAAGAAATAGTGGATCAGAAAATTATTTTCATGGTGTCGCTGTGTTTACTGTTTCCTGTTGTCTTTTCTTAGAAAAGCCACAACAGCTGGATGAAAGACTCGGCTTTTTAAGACTTCCTCTTCTCCCGGGTGACATGAGAAGGGCCGTGATTTAAACTTGGCAGACTCTGGACAGGATATGCCACCAATTAAGAACACGAGGGCTAATTTTTGTACGGAATAATAACCATAATCCCCGGTTTTGTTACCCGGCTTAGCGTGTTACTGACACCACATTTGTCCCTTGACCAGAAATCCCTGATAAATCACTGGTAAATCTTTTGATTGAGGCAAAGAGGTGCCGCAAATATTTTCCAGGGAATAAGAGAAGTCGGCTGGGCAACGTGGAGAGGCAGACCTTGCTCAAAAGCAAAAATGAAGTTCTGAATTTTTTTCAAAAAAAGAGAAACTTTCAACGGACGTTCGTTGGATGGTAAACACAATACGGGAACAGCCCTATCAACACGGCACGTTGATCTTATCAGGAGAGATTTACACACGTGTTTAACTTTCCCCATTGAAACCAGTGAGACTTGGAAGTGCTTTGACTCTGGCTGGTTCCAACCCCCTGCATCTGTTCTCTAAGCGTCCTACTAGCTGCTTGCTTTCTTATCGGCTGCTGCCAGCCTTATATAATATTATGCCGTTGTTTGTTTGTTTATACTAATAATTATAAACCCACCGTTCTCCTGATCAACCCAGAACCCAAGGCAGGCTACAGCAATAATACGTCCCCACGTATAATCGCAGAGTGAAAGCCCAATAAACATTAAAAGCATCAATAGGAAATATGTCTGAACTGCATGAAAAGCAGCCATCTAAAACGCAAAGGAAACATTAAAACAATCAATCTAAAATATTTGATTCTGAGCAGATGCAGACTCCCCTAAAAACTCTCCCGGACTGGTTTTGTGGGGTTTTTTTAGTCTCACCACTGAGACAGGAGGGTTGAAATCTGACTTCTTGGACCTGAATGGTCACAATTTTATGAATGTCCCATACAAACATCTGGCAGATATTTGAAAAGAAATACTCATCCCTTCCCTTTTCAGACCCTGGCCAGTGAATACTAACAGTCACTGATTGACGTATCTCTGACTTCAGGCATTTGTAACATTTGTCTGAGACGGAAAGCATTTGCCCAGGAATTCTGACGTTCATCACGTTTGAACATTTCAGCATAAAGCAAAGCACTCTATTCGATTTGCCCAGATGTCTCCCATTTCCCCCACCCTCTTCTGTACCATAAACTATCTCTTTTGTGACCAAGTCTAAAGAAATCCAAAATGTCAGAACTAAAATCAGATCTGCCTCCCATCGACATAAAACAAATCCAAGTATAAATAAATAAATAAAACAAATCTACATAAAAGGTGTCTTTTGCAGACTAAGCCACTCCTACGTAGGCGGCTGGAGTCTAGGTAGACAATAGGCTGCGAAATTCAATAGCGTTTCCGCCCAAGTACGCGTACACAGGAGGGCAAGCTCAGCCAACCAATGTCATTCCCAATCTCTGCTTAGGAAGCTTCAATTTGAGCTGTGCTTTAATGCCAAATAGACGTACGTTCATTCCTTACATTGTTAGCACTCCCATTGCATTTATTGCAAGAAGGGCCCATGCTCAGGCCTCTCGATATTCGTAGCTGCCATTTTGTGAAGACAGGGCAACACCTTTTTCCCCCTGGCTTCAGTGTGCGTGATCCAAAACCCAGACTTGTCGTGCGTTTGTACACAATGACGCTTCAGAGTACAGATCCACACAATATAGTTACATAAAGGCAGATTTCCATCGGATAGATTTGAGTCTAGCTGCGTCGCGGAGACCAATAAGAGTTTCAAGGGATCAGCTTTTGAGAGTCAAAACTCTCTCCATCAAATGCAAAATTGGTGTCTAGAGTGCTCCTAGACTCGAATCTAATGGTTTTACTGCAGACCAAGAGAGATACCCTCTGAAACGGATTTCTATTACGCTCCCATTATGCAAAGGAGGATCCTCAAAACCATAACAATTGAAAAGGATTTACTTCTACAGAATAATATACTACACTATATATATATATATATTTTTTTTAAATTACAGGATCACGTGACTCGATTTATTTTTTAAAATGCCCTACTTAAATAGAAATCATCCCTTATTTCACATTGCTCTAGAATAAGGTGACCAGATTGTCCCACTTTTGGAGGGACATCTGGGGGCACCTGGCAAATTGTACTTATGTTGAAATTTAAAAATATATATTACAATACTATTTTTGCGTTCTATGCGTTCTATAAAACTTTTTGTTGCTCCATGTAGACCAAACCTTTACTCAAGAACCCCCCCCCCCCGATCAATGGTGTCCCGCTTTACCAATGTTAAAATCTGGTCACCTTACTCTAGATTGTAATTTATTTAATTTCAGGCCACAGTTGCTCTGGAACATCTCCTGAAGTTGTTGCAGTTCTTACACTCACGTGGGTGTGTTAGATTGCACGACGAGATTCGAAGTCTACCTAACACCCTTTAATCATGATTAATTTCATGCATAACCCATGCCAGGGACTGACACATTGGTCTATCCTGAGTATCCCCAGAACTAGCTGTGATAGACATAAAATGGGTTATCAATGACCAGGTGGCACATCGCTTGTACCCGTGATGGAATCAGTCCGACATGTTTACTTACAGGTTCCAAAATGCCTTTGGGGGTGAGGGGAGCATAAGGAGGAGGTATTTGCAGTTTCACTTCTACTCTTGAGCTATGTATTTATATATTTGGAGGGGAGTATTTAATTTACATCTATTGTCTGCAAAGCTGCCTTGAAAAGTGTAAAAGATAAAAGATGCCAATGTTATATTGGTGTCCTGATTCATTCAAGGTAGCATAAAGTTTTTGTTCTAAAGACAGTGACCCCCCCCCCACACACACACATAAACAAACACACATACATAGACAATTGTGTCTTCGTTATAGCCCAGAGGAGTGCTACAATTTTGGACAAACTATACTTCAGATATACAGATTTATCCCATAGAAAATTCCATACCTGGGAAGTCTAAATGTGAAACGTACCCCCCCCCCCAGATTCTTATTTCTGTCCGTGAATGTGCATGCGCATCTTATTCAACAAAACAGGTGTAATTTTTTAAATAAAGAAATAAAAGAAAGGAATGTATCCCTTACTTGTTTAGCGTCATCTCATTGAGGACTGGATGTCTAAATTTCCTCCACATTTACAGCTAGCATAGTGGGAGCACATTAAGATGGTTCTAAGAAGTATTTCACAGGAGGGTTTTCTTTTACAGCCGAACAGACACATTCTTCCCCCTCAATTTCAAGGTTAATTTTTAGCCAGTGCATTTTGCTGAGGCACCTCTGAACTGTGTCCTCATTTCCTTGTCTTTTTGTGTGTGTATACGTGCGCGCTGAATTTCAATTTCATTGCCATTTAATTGCAAGTCGCCACCAACATTTTTGGAGGGGGGGGACCTCTATCTTGCCGCCATTCAGGACGGTAGGGGACGTCAGATGTCTCTTTCTCCACTGCCACCATTTTATTGCTTTCCGGGGCAGATGGTAAAATGGTGACTCCAAAGGCGTTAGAAAATGAAGACGGCCCGAACATTCAGCCTGCCGTTTCGCCGGCCGACACACAAGGCCGGCTTTCATTCTGTCTCCCATCACAGAATTAGCTAGCTAGAACTATCCTATAGTCCCGTCTCTACCCCCGCCTGTGAATGGCCAGAGCCAATGGAGTAGATCCTCTTTTTTGGAATTTTTGGATCACCAAAAAAGCACGTAGTTCTGGGTCACATCTCCCCAATAAGGACAGTGAATTGTAACACATGGTGGGGGTACAAAGTGCTATCTAGTTTCACCCAAATTATGGTGAACCCTCATATGAATATATTTATTTATTCATTTATACCCTGCCCTTCTCCCCAGCAGGGACCCAAAGTATCTTGCATTGTTCTCCTCTCCTCCATTTTATCCTCACAACACCACCATGGGGTAAGTTAGGCTGAGAAAATGTGACTTAGCCCAAGGTCATCCAGTGAACTTCCACAGCAGAGAGGATCTGAACCTGGGCCAGAGCCCCAAATGTCACAGAGGTTTGGCTGGAAAGAAACGTGGAACCACTGCAAGTGAATTAATCCCCAAGAGATCGCAGTCAAAGTTATGTGGTGTAATACTGTGTATTATTTGCTTGTGGTGATCGATATTGAGGAGGAGACAGGATAAATTTGACAGTGATGGAGACCGTCATGTGTGGGAGGTTTTTAAGTCTGAAGTTGGGTGAGTAGTACCGATTCTAAACTGATCGTGATCTGTTTGTTAACATATCAGAATCAGTATTTTTTATCCTGTCCAACAAGTTGTGACTTGTTTCATGTTTTATGAAATACATTTTATTTTAAAATACCGAAAAGAACTTGTGCATCAGGGGAGACTTTGAATTCTAAGGAAATTGGTATTTTCCTGTTATATACAAAACAGTATAAGAAGATATCTGGTAGAGCAGAGTCTTCATTCAAACGCCAGCCTAGGGAACAGAAAGAACCTTTCTGCCTGTTTCACAAATGGCGGGTTGGTTTTTGAAATGGCCACCTGTCTGTCGGCATTCGCTTGTAGGGCTGGAATTGGAACGGAGCATCATTCAAAATAACCCCAAGGACTTACACTCTCTCTCAGGGGCTCCCTTGGAACCGAGAGTTTCACCTCAGAGCAAATCAAATAGAAACGTGTCCAGTTGTTCAGAACCCAATGAACATGATTCATTCATTTTTCTGAGGAGGATTGCATGCACTTGAAAGCTCACGCCTTGAATAAATCTTTGTTGGTCTTAAAGGTGCTATTGGACTCCAATTTCGTTTCATTCCTCAACCGTAGTTGTTGTCCTAAGCTCTGGAAAGAGCAGCCATACCCCAAGCTCCTAGTGCCTGTCAACCGAGGAAGATGACAAGAGATTAAAGGCAGTGTACAGTGTGCGATGTGCAAAAGAGATCGGCTGCAACGCTATTTACAGCTTCAACAACAATATTATGTTCTGCTCTTTGGCGTCTAAGGGTTGTAAAAAAAAATGGGAACGCTATTAAATCTAGCAGTAACAAGGCTCTTAAAGCCCGTTTTATTATACCAGTGCAGGTAAAAGCTTTATCTTTTCTTTTTAATCTTTGTGTCTTAGATTCCCTGCTTGAATCGGAAATCTGGGTGCAGTCTATTATTCATCTCTCCACTGAGTCTTTGGCCAAGAGGAAATGGACAGATGTCCATTACCAAAGAGCGCCACCTGGTGGTCAGCCCAAAGACTCTGTTGCTGACTCATAAAGTCAGCGAAGAAATTTAGCCGCTTGGGAGTTCACACTGTGAGCAGCTTTAAATATCATGTTGAGATAGATTTATATTTCAAGGCGAATAAAATGAAACAATCCCCTGGAGTTTAGATTTCACCGGCTTGCTGGGTCTCCAGCCAAGTATTATCCAATTTTCACATGCAATCTGTTTTGTGAGCTGGCTGCGCATTTCAAAATGGTTTATTTTGATGACATGGTCATATTTCTAAATAATTTGATTTCCAGATATATGCATCATATTGTGGTCTTGCCAGGAACAAGCGCGTGCAGGGCGGGGGGCGGGGGGGGGACCCGCTCAATGGAAATTGCAGAGTCTTAACCTGTAATCTAAACTGAAAACAACCATCTTAGATTTTTGTAGTTGTCTAGCGAGGTGGGGGAAATGACAAAATTGTTTGACAAAAGAATCAGGAGTCAGTCCCTTTGTGGGTCAGAATCTAAGAAAACACACTGCAAGACAATTCTCTAACATCTATAGGAAAAAATTAAGATACGATATACTATAGTTGTAGGACATGCCCTTTTTTAAACAGACCGAATAAAAACATAGAAACCCCTCCCCTACAATGCATCTTAACATTTTTTAAATGCGCACACACAGCATACATAATATTTGCTCTCGGATACAATGCATACATGGTACAAGCTGCGGTTAAGATCTCCATGGCCTGTTTAACCTATTTCTTTCTACGATCTTCTGTGCTCTTTCACCCACCCACGTACAGTGGTGAGAGCCCACAAGCCAGTCAAAATGTAATTCTTCCCAGTCCCGCGGATTTCGGTGCAGAAGAGGGCAGCGTGCCAAGCCGTCTCAGCGCAATCAACGGGCCTTTAAAATGCTTTCTTTTTGGCTTGAATACTGGTGTCAATACACAGCTGTGGCTAAATCTCCAAGAGACGTGGCTGCGTGGAAACCAGATCTTTCCCCTACCCTGCCGCTGTTTTCCTATAACGCCACTGCCGTTCCTTGCCTTTAAAGTATGCCGCTTTCCCAGCGGTACCCAGATAAAAAGCGTCTTGCAAGCCTGAGCAAGACGGGAAAGAGCGAAGCCATCTTTCTGGTGATGGTGGTGGTGGATTCCCCCCCCTCTCCAGCAGCCCTTCTACAGCCCTAGTGAGCCCCCATGCCTTCAGTTTCCCTTCTAGGCAGAAAGCATTTAATGAGTGGGATTCTCTGCATGGTGCTGGACCGGATCCTCCCCTTCCCCCTAATGTCTGAGGCAGGTAGACAGACAATGCAAATCGTTCGGGGAAACAATCAGGTACGAGGGTGTTTTAGTGCCAAATATCCTCTCGGATTCTGCAGATCGCTCTGTCTCATAAACAACAACAGCTGGCGAGCTCCATGCCTTTGTAGCTGTCTTTATGCATGATCTTAAAAAGAGAGAGAGAGAGAAATGTAGCTACTTGTTCGGAATAGACATGCTTTTGCAGGGCACGGCAACCGAGGGGCCTTTTTTCATTCTGCTTACGCAGGAAACCTATCACCATTTTTGCAAAGGAGGTGGGGGGAGGAGAAACCGCTCGGATGAATGTCATTTCAGATTCACGCTTCGCTTTTGCATGCTAATTTCCTCTTCTGCTATAACCAAGGTAATTACTGACCTCCGATTCTTTTATCTTCTATATTAAATTAAGAAATTAAACTCCATGAAAGCGGACGTAAGGCGAGGAGAAAATAGGTTTTTTACAGTCACACGTGTGCAGCCCATCTTCGTTTTTTCTATCGCTGTCCTCTTGGTTGGACTCAGTCAGGTGCGGAAAGCTAAGCTAAAGAGAGTTCACGGAAATAGGGATTCTCCGGGCGTTGATGTGGAAGGGGCTACCCTCTGGTGGACTGAGGGAGAAGTTCCCTCTCCTGCCCCACTCTTTAAACACAATACTGAGAGGGGGTGGCCAGATGTTTCCTGTACAGCAGGGGTAGTCAACCTGTGGTCCTCCAGATGTCCATGGACTACAATTCCCATGAGCCCCTGCCAGCAAACGCTGGCAGGGGCTCATGGGAATTGTAGTCCACGGACATCTGGAGGACCACAGGTTGACTACCCCTGCTGTACACCATGCCTGCTCACTTTGGGGCAAGGTGTGTTGATAGCAATTCATAACAGACCCGACGCTGTTGTTAAGATTCCAAGGAAGAATTTATACCGATGAGCTGAAGGGAGAAATTAATTTCCAAGGAGATGTTGTTGTGCAATTAAAAAACGGGCACATTTTTGAGTGCTGTTACTTTGAAACATTTGTGCAAATGTTCCATGGGTTTTTCAACATGGCATGCCTAGTTTTAAGCCTCCGTTTTCATGCTCAGGCAGCTATGGACCTAGCTTATGTCCAGGAGTGGTTTCAGGATTTGCAAGGCCGGTAGTACCAGAGCCAATTTAAGGATTTGTGGGGTGCTAGTAAAGTACAGCCACCTGGGGCATTTTTTGTTTTGTTTAGGAACGTGTTCTTAAAAAGGCAAATGGGATTTGGGGCTGTATCAAACGGAGTCTCGTGTCCAGATCACGGGAGGTGATGGTACCGCTTTACTCTGCTCTGATTCGGGCTCACCTGGAGTACTGTGTTCAGTTTTGGGCACTCCAGTTGAAGAAGGAAGTAGACAAACTGGAGCGTGTTCAGAAGAGGGCAACAAAGATGGTGAGGGGTTTGGAGACCAAGATGGATGAGGAACAGTTGAGGGAGCTTGGTCTGTTTAACTATGAGAGAAGATGACTAAGAGGCGATATGATAGACATCTTCAAGTACTTGAAGGGCTGTCACATAGAGCAGGGGTAGTCAACCTGTGGTCCTCCAGATGTTCATGGACTACAATTCCCATGAGCCCCTGCCAGCATTTCATGGCAGGGGCTCATGGGAATTGCAGTCCATGAACACCTGGAGGACCACAGGTTGACTACTCCTGACATAGAGGATGGTGCAGAGTTGTTTTCTGTTGACCCAGGGGGTCGGACCAGAACCAATGGGATGAAATTAATTCAAAATAATTTTTGACTAAACATCCGGAAAATCAGAAGTTCCTGACAGAGCATTTCCTCAGTGAAACAGGCTTCTTCAGGAGGTGCTGGGTTCTCCTTCCTTGGATGTTTTCCAGCAAAGGCTAGATAGGCACCTGACAGAAATGCTGATTCTGTGAATTCAGGTAGATTATAACTGGGTGGGCAGGAAGGATTGTGCCCATGTTTGGTTCTTGTGGCTCTTTCCTGCATGCCCAGAGAAATGCTGATCACCACTTTGGGGTTCGTTGGGAGGCGAATTTCCTCCAGGCCAGACTGGCCAGGGATTCTGGGTTTTTTTGGGGGGGGGCATGGGATTGGGGTCACTGTGGGTGGGCAGGTGAATTTTCTGAATGTTGCATAGGTTAGACTAGATGACCCTAGAGGTACCTTCCAACTCTATGATCCTATAATTATATGAAACAGAAACAACCTGGCTGCTGCTGCCTCCCCCCCCCCCCATATGACAGAACCTTTCTGCCCTAGGTGCTTTGTGAAGAGGCAGAGATCTGGGGCGGACCAGGTCCGGTGGGGAAAATCCTTCCCCATAAGGATATAGGAAGTGGCGGGGCAAACTGCCCCTTTGCAAGCACCTGGCGTCTGTTGTGGAGAGAAGGCAAGGTTTTGTAGCTTCCTCTAGGAAGTGAAAAGGTAGTGAAAAGTAGAGTATAAAAAAACAGCTCTTCTTCCTAGAGAGGATGGTGCATATGTACACCTATCACTCATCATCAATGCAACCTACCAAGCTGTTCTTGTGCATGTGTGAAATCCAACCACCAAGATGAAGAGGAGACCCATTGGATCAGGCCAAAGCTCCACATCAGGGATAGTCAAACTGCGGCCCTCCAAATGTCCATGGACTACAATTCCCATGAGTCCCTGCTAGCATTCGCTGGCAGGGGCTCCTGGGAATTGTAGTCCATGGATATCTGGAGGGCCGCAGTTTGACTACCCCTACTCCACATAGTCCAACAGCTGGTTTCTCCTGATGCACAAACATGCAACTGGGAAGAAAGATTGCAAAACATGAAGGAACAGCACTTGCTTGCTGCGGCTTCCCCAGCAACTGGTTATTGAGTGGTATACTGCCTCTGGATATGGAGGTTTTATTGAGCCATCATGGTAAATAGCTGTAAACTTTAGTTTGCTTTTAATATTATCTATGCTAGTAGCCATCTTACAGCAGCAGATTCCATGTATTAATTATCTATCACATCTGACCTCTTTTTTTACGTTTTTATTTTATATATAACAGAAATGGATAGGAGAAAAAGAAATAAACATGCTTAGATTTTTGAATGCTCATCTGACTTCTTTGTGATATGAACAGTTCCTGACAACCCAGAATAATTGGGGGCAGGGAAACGGCCTCTAAGTCACATGCAGATCAGACAAAAACTACTCCTGACTTAGTGGGCTGCAACTATTGGATAAAACATAGGGCTTACCACTCCAGGGAGGGACATAACTAGAGATCTCAGGGAGAAGCTTGGAGCTGTTGAGTAGGGAGAGGGCAAAGGCCTCAGTCGGGATGTGATGTCATAGAGTACCGCCCTCCTAAGCGGCCATTTTCTCGAGGGAAGCTGACTTATGTGGTCTGCAGATCAACAGTCATTCTAGAACTCCAGGCCCCACCTGGAAGCTCGGCAACCCGGACAACCGACAACATATTACCCCCCCTTAAAATGTATTCCCTAGTCTGTCTTGAATGCTTTGCACCACATGGACAAACATGGACAAAAAGGGAGCAGCTGAGCTTTGAAAAAGAAAAGTGTAACAGCAAATCACAATTAACAATTCAGTTAAATTTTGTATCGCTGTTTCGTAACTGTTTTTTTAGCCTGTTTTCTATATTTTCTGTTGTTGTTAGCTGCCCTGAGCATGTCCCTAGGGAGGGGCAGCCAATAAATCTAAATAACAACAATAACAATAACAACAACAACATTTTGAGGGCGTTCTAGTTACTTCACATGCATTGTTGGAATAATTCTTCCAGAAGCCCTGGAAGGTAGGCCAGTATCCTCAGTGTTGAACACGGAAGATGCTAAGAGATAACAACTGCCTAGGAGTCGATAACTGAGCTGCTGTTTGAACCAGGGACTAAGCCGTTAAGTCAGGCTTGTTTTGTAAATTAAAAGCTCCAGAACAGGAAGGGAGTTGCTTGGTGGGTCAGTGAAATCCGGCTTCCTACTAGTGCAGAAGTGTGTGTAGGGCCGACTGGACTTCCAAAAAGCAGGCTTTCTCAAACCACGGCCTCCTTATTGAGGCCTGAGATAAATTAGCTTTATGGCCTGTTTCTGAGGCCATCCAAGTGCCCAGGGAAGGGGAAGAGGAGGGTCATGGCCGTATAAGGCTCCTTGCTGGTTTTATGGCTCTTGCCTGTTGGGCTTCTCTCTTCCCACCTCTGACATCAAAGCCCTTTCAAGGCTAGGCCCAACCGCTTGTGCTGAAATGGGCCTTTCGCCTCTCCTCGTGTGTCCCCTCAGCCTCTTCCTCTGCCCTGCCTGCCAGACCCCTCCGGCCATGATGCTTGCCTCACTTCATCTGTCAATCCCCCAGTTGGCCCCTCGACACGCCGTCTGTCCCTCCACACATCATGAGGAAATTAAGCCATTTCCTCCTCTCTCTGTGTAGTCTCCTTTCTGCCCCCTGCCTGATCTGGATGCTCCTGACCATTCTGTACTAGCTCCCTGCCCGGGGAAAATTAATCCAGATGGACAGCGTTGAAACATGCCTAGTTACCATCAGCCACAAGAGCCATGTAGATTACTCCCTTTCCTCAGAGATTATTTTGTAGTCTAAAATGGAAGAGAGGAGAAGGGTGTGAGCTGCTTTGGGGCATAAAGGGATGTAATTAATAAATAAGACACTTGTATCTTTGTTTTTAGGGTTCAGAACAGTTGTTCATGCCTTCCCTGTGGCTATTTTAAGACCTGAAAAAAAGGTTTTATGTGTGTATTTGGAGGAGGGGGCAGACAAGAGCTCCTTGTCCAATCAGGTTGTGGGCCTGATAAGGATCAGGTTTTCATAGTATTTTTAAATCTCCCAGTTTAGGTTTTAAAATGGCAGCAGTGTTCTCATATCAGACACAAGGATACTGTCACATCTAGCTTGGGTCTAACTCAGAATTTCTCAACCAGGGTTTCCTGAATGGATGGGAGTGAATACTTTTTTAATATATATATTAAAATGTGTGAAACATTTGTCAGATGATATGACTATATATGGTCATGCCCCCCTCCCAAAATGGCCGATGATGGGCCTGGAGGGGGTGGGAAGGGGAGAGGCCCCAGGTGGGCATGTAGACAGCTCTGCTTCCCAACCATATCCTGCACGATTGTGCCACTTCTGGGGTCTCTCAAAGCCTGAAGAATGTTTCAGGGGCTTCACAATGGTAAAAAAGTTGAGAAAGGCTGCTCTAAATAATCTCCCTTTTGCACTTTTGTCTACAATTAAGCTATCATTTTCCAATCATACCCACTTTTTGCCTCCTTGACTCATGAGTAGGCATTATACTACTACTACTACTACTACTATTATTATATTATTATTATTATTATTTCAATTTAATTTTATGTAACCCACCATGGACTCATGGACTCATGGTGGGTTACATTAAACTGAGTAAAACCTCAATAAAACCAATAATCAACTCCTTAATATCATAAAGCCACAAGAGGCAGCATAACCTCCTTCCTCTCATCTGTAGCCACCAAGGCCTCTGATCATGAGGAACCTGAAGTTCTCAAGGAGGCCTCTCTCCTATTCATATCTACTAGCTGGGGGGAAGAACTTACTGCTTGTTGCTTCCATAGTAGAAAACATTTAATTTCTGTTGCCTCCACAGCAGAAGAGTTTTCATTTGTTTCTGCCTTTCAGCTGGGGTTGCCAGCTCTGAGTCATCTGATGGGTCATCTCCTTCAGCTGTTTTCATCCCTGTGAAGCAGGTGGAATTGATACTCACAGTGGACAACTAGGTGTCCATGGAAGGTTTAGGAGTGTGGTACAGAGGCCAAAGCTGTTGTCCCCAAAAATGGCATTTTATAACTTTAAATGGACTCTATGTCCATTTAACCACCATGCCTAATACCTATGATAGGCCTGGCCTCCAAGTATCTGCCTGGCTCAGCTTTATCTTTAACTGTAAACAGCAGTGGTCAAATATAGCCACAGAGACACTCTTTAGGTCAGGAAAACCTTCCAAAGCATAACGGGTCCCAAAACAGGCCACACAAAAGACACATTTCTCAGTCTGAGAACAGAGCAGAAATCAAACCGAACCAATAACAAAACATGGGAAACACTATAGCAAGGCCTCCCAACTTTGCCCTGTGGACGCTTTTGGAATTTTGCAAACAGCCAATGGCCACCATTACAAAATAACTGCCATTAGCTGGCGGTACCAATCACAAAATGGCTGCCCGGCCAGGAGGTGACTGGAGGTGGGCAAGGGCCCTGCCCGGGGGAGGGGGCTGCTGCTGCTGCCGCCACCACCACATCCACATTGCTCGCTGTCCTGCTCCCTTGGCTCACTGCTTCTCTCCTTTCTCCCTTCTTTTAACCACAGGGGGTTCCTCAGCGGCCCTGCTGCAGAGCACGTGGGGCTTGCCGGATGGAGTCGGGTGGGATGGAGCGACTTCGGAACCGGGGGGGAGGGGGTCGCTTTCTTGCCAGCTCTGAAAGAGCTGAATGAAGCGTTCCTCGGCAGGTGCCGGTGCGACCCTCTGGGCAGGCTGGGCAGCTGCAGAAGGAGCCAGTGGGGTGCTGGAAACACATGCGCGCATGCATGCGCACAACAATCGCAGCGGCGTGTAGGCAGCCATTGCCATGGCTCCACCGCCTCCACCCAGCTCCGCTGGCCACCGGTCGCCGCCTCCACCCGCCTCTGCCACCACACACCTCCACACGCTGCTGCCTGCCACCGCGGTGGCGGGAAACCTGGTGACCCCGGGGGAGGGACCAGGCAACCCCAAATGGGGTCCCGACCCCAAGGTTGAGAACCACTGGTCTAAAGGAAATAAGCAGTGGCCCAATTCTCTGCTTTGTGTCTAAAAAAAAAAAGAAATACCTGATAGTAGGAGTGGGGGAAGCAACCTTGCTCTTCAAATTCACACCTTCCCAGGGAGGCCCATATTGTACTCTGAGAACCTTTGCCCACGGGGGTAAATTACTTTCTCGTGTATGACCACTGTATACGATCCTGGGTTTCTTTTGCTTTAAACTCACCCACACGTTTCTGGAACGGTTTTGCATCTATGCATCAAAGGGAGCTGGCAGATTTGCAAGCTTCTACCCAGTGAACAACGTGAAGTATTCATCCCTTGGGATAAGGGACTTGGAAGTGCAGATGGTTCTGATACACTCTGCTAGGAATGTAAACAGGAAAATATCTTTGTTGACTTATTCTTCAGTAATCAGTAATAATTAGTTACTGTCGAGGGATGAATTACAATTTCGCATCTCACAAACCATGCGGTGAACAACGCTCTGTGAAACATGGCAGTGAAGGGAGGTCTGTGGGGTATGTGCGTTCATGCCGCGCTGCATTAGCCTGATTTCAGAATTCATTGGGCTTCTTTTAAACACACTCTGCTGAGCTTTAGAGTTCGAAATCAAAGCAAAGGGGGTGACCCGTCAGCCCGGCAATGCAGAGAGGAAAAGAAGGAAGCTGATGATGGCGATTACTCTTATTTCGAAAAATTGTATTGGTAGGCATCACGGACAATTCAATCCAGTCAGTCAAAATGAGCTCCCAGGTAAGCTGCTAGTTTACGAGTCTCTTCTTCAGTGACCATTTCCAAAGTACACATATTGTTAGAAGAAGAACAAGGAGGAGGAGGAGGAGGAGGAGGAGAAGGAGAAGAGTTGGTTCTTATATGCCGCTTATATCTATCTGAAGGAGTCTCAAAGCAGCTTACAGTAGCCTTCCCATTCCTCTCCCCACAAACAGACACCCTGTGAGGTGGGTGAGGCTGAGAGAGGCTGTGAGGTAGGTGAGGCTGCGGGTCAGAACAGCTTTATCAGTGCACTGGAGAGCCCAAGATCACCCAGCGGGCTGCATGCAGAGGACCGGGGAATCAAACCCGGTTTGCCAGATTAGAAGTCTGCACTCCTAACCACTGCACCAAGCTGGGTCTCTCTACACCAAGGTGGGTCTCTTTCAATATCCTGTGTTCTTTTCAATACTCTAATCTTCCAAGTCTAGAAATATCATTTCCACCACAAGGGGTTTCACATTTAGAATGACCTGGGGGGCCAGTGAGCCAAAAATGATATTTCTAGGATCATCTACAAACCAGAGATCATGAAGTCATAGTCATGACACCATGATCCTGTTCCACTAGGAATACCATCCCCAGGTAGGACCTGGGGATCCCCTGGAATTATAGCTCATCAATTCCCCTTGAGAAAATGGCTGTTTTGGAAGGTGGACTCCATAGCATTATACTCTACTGAAGCCCCTCCCCAAATCCCACCCACCCCTGCCTTCACCCCCAAAGTCTCCCAGTATTTTCCAACCCTGAGTTGGCAACCCTATATTCCACCAATTCAACTTGCCCTCATGTCGAACGCAAAGGAAAGCAGGCAATGCTTCCAGGACTGAATCTGCACTCCTGCACTCCCCCCCCCCCCACTGACTTGAAACAGAAACCCATCTGCACGAGGCTGCATGTGAGCGGGGGGGGGGGGCAAGATGAGCGGAGGACCCAGAATTAAGAGAACTTCCTCCCTGATCTCTCAGCCTCTCCTACCTCACAGGGATTGAATCTGCGGGCGGCCAGGGGAGCCGAGATGAGCAGAGACGAGACAGCAGCAGCCTCTCACAGAATGAGGCAAATTTCTGCTGCAAGAAGTGTGGATTGTGGAGCACAGTCACATTAAAGTTTTAAAAAGAAATAAATCTTACAACCAGGAACTAGGCGCCCAGCCAATCAGGGACAGATTTCCTTGTTACAGCGTTGGAGCCACGAGGCAGCAACAAGTTATTTCGGGGAAAGCAGACAGCTACACCTTTACTGATGCTGATTTTCCAAATATCGAGGTTTGTATCCACTCCTGGATATTGCGGGGGAAAGGTAGGGTCACTCCGGATCTATGATGCTTGTTGCAGATGAAAAATTTAAACTGCCCAAAATCGAAACGGAAATCTCATTCTGTGAAGACAGCAGGGACTGAATCGACCTGGGATTGCAATAAAAGCTCCGTGCAGATTCGGCCCAGGACTGTAATCTTAACTAACCAGGAAAGGCTTGTGAGGGCAAAGGAAACGGCATTCCCTTAATAAGTAAACACTTTCATCTCCTTCACAATGTTCCTTGAAAAATACACCAAAAGGGAGATTAGAACAACCCTTGACACCAATTAAATTTCCCTTCTGAAAACAGCTTTCTTTTCAGCTCAGCTGTACCATGAAATAATTCACCAGTGCTTGTACCTTATATTCCATTAATACGTCATCAGCTGGCCATTTTAATTCAAATCCGTACATGCTTTCAGTCACTTGTTTTCTCACTGTCACTGTGCATCATGGGTTTTGTAGTCTTAAAGTTGCACAGAGACTGAGTAGTCAGGATGTTCTGAGACTCCCTTTGGTAACCTATGAAGGTATTACTGCATTGTTTTATATATCTCTATATCTATATCTATGACTATCCTTATTCACCTTCAGAACGATTTTTATTTTTAGTGCTACAGCGTGGGGACCATAACACCGGCATGAAGTCAAAGCTAATGCTAACATTCTGGCTTTACTATTAGATAGACTCCGAAGAATTCTATATATCCTGCTCAAAAAAGGAAAGAGTTCCCTGCACAGAAACATGATTCAACACATAGATTATCTTGATGGATAAAGAACAGCTGTGTGGGTCTCTGATAACTGATCCATATGTAATTCCAGTTGCTATTACTGATGTAAAAAAAAAAAGAAATATTAATTGCGATGAATATTGGCCATTGCTTCCTAGATAAATAATAGTTATAGATTTTATAAGCTCATTTGGGCTACAAATACAGTTACTGTGATCATTACAAATGCAAGCATAATGGATACAATAATCATGCTACAACAAGCAAAGAGCTATTAAAATGATGTTAACATGAAAATGTTGAATGGAAATCTTTATTGAATGAAAGTAGCAATAGCTCTTCAAAGTAGGCAGGGAGGCAATCACTGCCCTACACTGTCCTGTGCGACATTCCGAATGGGATGTACGATTCTTAAAATCGTTCCCTGTGGAAGCGTTTTAGTGACTTGGAGTGATATCAGCTATAAACAGAAGATTCATTATCAGAGCTGTGTCAGGGTTCATTTGGATTTCAGGAAGAGTGGAAATCAGATGGGCTGCGATTTCTGCAACAAGAAAACAAAACCCACAGGCGGTAGCATTCCAAGTTACTCCGGTTGCTTCGGCGAGCACCGCAGCCCAAAGAGGGGAGGGGCAAAAGCGGCGCGCCAGCTGGCACCTGCACGCAGGTGCAGAGTTCTGCACCTCCAGGCGCAGAGTTCTCCGCCTGCATGCAGGTGCTGACTGGCGTGCCGCTGCCGGCACTGACCCTCCCCTCTCCTCCGTGGTGCTGGTTGCCTCAGGCTGTGGTGCTCACCGAAGCGGCCGGAGTGTGCCAGAGCACCCAACCCTACAAGCTATCTTGGGTTGAACCCAACCAGCTTTTCTGCTGATGAAAAATAGAGGAGGGGTCACCCAAAAAGGCTATGGTGGGATTGTGGTGTCTATCTAGACAAGAGGCCTGTGGAACAGTAGTCAAGAGGGGGATTAGGTGAAACTGAGTAGAAAAGCTGGCTGGATGACTGGGACAATACCCTGGGTGCCAGGTTGAATACCTCGTTTCCTTGCCAATCACAATTTGGGTGCAGGGGGAACGTTCAGCCTGACCACTGGCTAGGTAGCTATTGAGGACACATGCTTGCCATTGCTGGCTTGAATGGACAGTGTAAGCCCCCAGGTTCACCATCATCTCATTGTTTTGCCTTGCTGTCAAGCCACAGCTGACTTATGATGACTCTGTAGGGTTTTAAAACAGAGATGCTCAGAGTTGGTTTGCCACTGTCGGCACTTCTCGGCGGGATGCCATCCAAGTATGAACCAGGGGCAAGCCTGGTTAACTTCTAAGATCTGATGAGATCAGGCATTGATTGTAAATGCGCTGCTTTTGCATCTGCACAGCTAGCAGGGTTATCCTGGCAATCTGTGGGGGGATAGGAGGACTTACCAGGAGTAGGAGGGAGGTAACATTGTCAGCAGCAGGTCTATGTCACTTTCATCTTGAATCAGAATTGGCATCATCATGATGAGACATTGCAGTGATACTCTGGCATTTAGTTAAAAACTCCATGGTAAAATGGTCTTTGACCATAGAGTTTTGACTCAAATACCAGACTGTCATCTGGACATTACCAATGTGATGATGTCACTTCCTGTGAGCACTGAAAATAAACCACCACATTGCTGGTGACATCGCCTGGGCTTTCCTCTTTCTCCTGCTGACTAGCTGACTGGCAGCCGGGGTGTGGTGTGGTGGGGCAGCCCTAACAATTGGTGATATTCGTCACTCAGGAGCATTCATCATGCTGGCGTTTGTTCCAAATGGCAAATGCTAGGGAGTAGTGCCAGAACATGAACACACTTGTTGTTGGGAATCAGGGGAGAGCTCTAAATGCTAGTGAGAATGGTCTGCACAAGGGTACTAGCCACCACCAGGATTTCGGAGACAGCAATAGAACTAGAAAAACAGACATGTTAGGAATCTGTGTATCTGTCCTGTTGTTTGCTCTGATGCTATTCCATTGTTTACCCAAGATCACTGTTCTCAGGGGAACATCCTTCCTTCCTGGCTGACCGCTCTTTTCTTCCTGTTTTGCTTTGTATAACCACCAGGAGGACAGGGCTGCTCTCTCTGTCTCTCTCTCTCTCAATCCTAGCTCAGACAGTGCCCCAACCCGGTGTGTGCCCTTTATTCTTAGCATTATTCCCATTCCAAACGCTGTGGAAATCAGCTCAGCAAATAGGCAACGCTAGAACACGAGAAAAGTTTCTTCGGTCGCTACTCCTGTGTCACGTACAAATCTGCCTGGTTCTCAGACCTTTGGTCTCTCGAGATCTGAACTCTTTACAGTCACTTCCATTGTATAAAAATACACATTTTCTGCGGGTGCTCCATGAATCTTCCACAAGAGCTCAGGCTAATTTGGTGGAAAATGGCACTTCTTGCAAGAGGAAACTGTTTTTGTGTCTGTAGACCTGCCAAGAACCTGAGCTTGAGGATTGCAATCCAGCTACTGCAACTGGTCAATGCGTGGCTGGATCCCAATTGCCAGATCCAGTGAGTTAGCATTATTATTATTTATTCAATTTATAGTCCACATTATTCCAGAGATCAAGGCGGGTTACATAAAAGCATACCCCATTAAAACCCCTTCCCTATAACCAACAACCCCAATCAACCATCAAGACAGTGAAGTCCCCCCCCCAACCCCCGTCAACCATCAGAGGGATTTGCTCGATGACATAGCGTAGCCCGAGGGGGCTCAGTGATCTTAAGAACTCGGCCTCAACCAAAGACCTGGTGGAAGAGCTCCATTTTTACAGGCCCTGTAGAATGCTAACAGTTCCATCAGGAACTCTCCCAGAAGTTCCTTCCACTAGGTCAGGGTCAGGCCAGAAAAAGCCTTGGCCCAGGTCGAGGCCAAGTGTATTTCTCTGGGGCCAGGGACCTCTAACAGATTGGTACCCACAGAGCAAATAGCCCTGCGGGGAGCATAAGGACACAATCAGTCCTTCACATAGGCAGGGCCCAAGCCATGAATGGCCTGAAAGGTTAACACCAAAACCTTGATCCAGAACACAACTGGTAACCAATGCAGCTGCCTCAGAACTGGCTGGATATGGGCCCTCCAAGATGTGCCAGTGAGGACCCTAGCCACTGCATTCTGTACCAGATGGATTTTACAGGTCAAGGACAAGGGTAGGCCAGCACAGAGCAAGTTACAGAAGTCCAGTCTGGAGGTGACCGTCACATGGATCAGTGTGGGTAGACAGTCCAGGGGCAAGGAGGGTACTAGTAGCCGTGCTTGGCGAAGGTGGAAAAATGCTATGCACGCTACTTCTGTGACCTGGGCCTCCATCGAAAGGGAAGCATTCAAAATCACCCCCAAATTCCTAGCCATGGAAGAGATGTTAAGCCAAGCCTGGCAAAGGTGGGGAGGTGCGCTTCCTATCCTGTCCCTTTCCTGTTCAGCCACTGGACCTCCGTCTTGAAGGGATTGAATTTCAGGCAGCTCTGCTCTAACCACCTAACAATAACTTCCAAACATCTGGCAAATGTATCCGGAAGCAAGTCCAGGTAGCCATCCATGAGGATATAGAGCTGGGTGTCATCTGCGTATTGATGACACCCCAGCCCATAGCTCTGGACCAGCTGACCTACAGGGCACATAAAGATGTTAAATAATGTGGGGGAGACTACCTCTTCCTGTGTGACCACACAAGGGAGTTGGTAAGGATGCGGTAACATCTCCCCCACAGCCACCCTCTGTGTCCGGTTCTAGAGAAAGGAGCACAACCATTGAAGGCAGTGGGCCAACCAGCGAGTGGGCCAACCAGCGAGGCAGTGGGCCAATAGCTCATGGCCAAACTGTAATTGACCAATAGCGCCCACTGGCAGGAATCGGCTATTGTTCTCACCTGTATGGTGTTTTCGGGGAGGGGGTTCCTCCGTTCAGTTTTCGTTCTCTGTACTCTAGAGCTGGGGTCAATAAAGAGCTGAAATGAACTCCCAGTGTCCTGATCTCTGAAACCACGGATTTAACCGTTGTCAAGTCAAAACTGACTTATGCCGACACCTCACTGGATTTCCAAGGCAAGAGATATTAAGAGGTGGCTTGCTGTTGCCTGCCTGAGTGGTCTCCCTTCCAAATACTGAGCAGGCCTCACCCTTCTTTGCTTCCAAGATTTGAGGTGATCGGGTTAGATTGGGTTACTCAGACCAGGGTAGGGGAGGCACAAGAGAAGCTCTAAAACAGGGGTAGTCAACCTGTGGTCCTCCAGATGTCCATGGACTACAATTCCCATGAGCCCCTGCCAGCATTTGCTGGCAGGGGGCTCATGGGAATTGTAGTCCATGAACATCTCGAGACCACAGGTTGACAACCCCTGCTCTAAAACACACATAGCACAGGACATTCAGGAATTGCAAGTCTGGTTTAATAGGGGGAAATTTCACCCCTTAAAAGCTGTCTTAAATCAAGAGCTAATACTTTCCCACTTCCCCAAAAGAGTAATCTTTTAGTCTTGATGAAAAGGGGGTAATACATGAAAGTCCTTATGATTAGATCCACTGCTTGGTAGAGAGATGAAAAGCCCGGCTCCAGGTGGAAAGAGTTAAATGACAGAAGGTTTCTGCAAATTTATTTAATACAATCCCTCAGTTGCATTTGGAGTTCCCCCACTGAATCCAAATATCCCGAAACAGACATCAAAAGTGCCAGATGGAGGCGGGGTGCCTTATCTGAATATTGCAAGAGTACTCAAAAGTCTCTGAAGATGAAAGGTCAGATCCAGTTCAAGTGGATCCAGCCCTTGGTAATCTAACATAAGGCTTAAGTGCAGGGATGCCCTGTGATTTTTAACCGCAAAATCTCATTTTAATCGTCCTTCTCCATTTAGGGAACTGGATCTGCAAATCTTCATTTTAAGTTTCCTGATTTTCGCGATTAAACACAATGGGTTGAATCTCATAGGTCTGTTCTGGAATGGTGGCACGAGGGACCTGTTCTTCTTGCTGGTGGGAATGCTTTCTATCTTCATGGAAAGTGACTTAATGTGGAGGACCACATCTGTGAGTTCCAACCCATCCCCCCCCCCCATCTTAGCAGAGGGTAAATATGGTACAAATGGAGTTTGTGATACAGAAATGGCACCTGACTTGGGCACAAAAAGTCCGCCAAGGAAGTTGCTATGAGGTGGCAAAACTACCTTGATTCGTCTTTTGCCTTGAAAATCCCAGAGCTTTGCCATAAGTCAGCTGCAGCTTGATGGAACTTTCCCCCCTCATAAAGGTAAAGGTATCCCCTGTGCAAGCACCAAGTCATGTCTGACCGTCGGGGTGACACCCTCCAGCATTTTCATGGCAGACTCAATACGGGGTGGTTTGCCAGTGCCTTCCCCAGTCATTACCGTTGACCCCCCAGCAAGCTGGGTACTCATTTTGCCGACCTTGGAAGGATGGAAGGCTGAGTCAACCTTGAGCCGGCTGCTGGGATTGAACTCCCAGCCTCATGGGCAAAGCTTTCAGACGGCTGCCTTACCACTCTGTGCCACAAGAGGCTCTCCCCCCTCATGTAGGTATTCAACTCATAGCTTTACCTCAGAAATACTTCCTCCTTAAAAAAATGTGATCCTTGTAGTTCCTAAAAATAGAAGATTTCTCAGGTCTGCAAGTTGCTGGGCGGCTGATAATAAAAATTAAAGTCCCACTTATTCTAAAAACTGTCACTAAAAGAATTTACTATTTACACTGGTCTTTAATTATCGAAATGGGGACCTGCCGTAAATCAAAACTACTTGATTCTACTGTGTAGAATATGAGCAGGATTATGTGTGCTTTGACAGCCAAGGGGGGAAAATACTGATAACAAGCAGAAATACCTTAAAAGCATGGGGATTCTTTAAGTGGTTTGCTACAAAGCCTAATGAAATATTGGTTGTAAAAGCTAATTTGCCAAAATAACACTATGCCGATACTATTCTTAATATTACATTCTAGGTGAAATTAGTTATGACTTTAAAAAAAAAACTGAAAGCCTAATATAGTAATGGTGAATTCAATGAAAATATTACTTAGGCGCAATTTATTGTAGTTTTACTGGAACTTCCCCCCATTTTGCATGGAAAAAGACTCAGAGTTATGGCACTTTTACGGCTAATAATCAATATTGATTTTTAGATTTCTAAAGGAAGTTGCCCTTTCAATGTAACACTTTCATCTTGGCCATTGTCCTTTAATTCATTGTTTATTTGACAACCACATGACTTTTTACAAACAAAACACAATACATTTATTTAGAGGTAGTGCTTGGGGAAGGGGAGGGAGTGCGGTGAGTGAAAAATAGCTACAGAAGCATCCCGTAAAGAAAGGAAAGCAGAAGCAACTCTTCCTGCCTTTTCTCCCCCTGGTCCTTCCAAACCAGGACGCCAATAACCACCAGTAGCTCTCCTCCCCACCCAGATCCAACACTATTCCTATGAATTTATTCAAGTGGGAAAAGCCTAGCAAGCATCATCTTTATATCTGCAGGGAGCACCAACTTGGAACCAGGATGCTTTTGAGGCGGGCACTCTCAGCCTTCTGAACTGTATCCCCAAGGCCGCCATTTTGTGACTGGTCCTGTTCCGCACAGTATTGTTGTGGTGCTCACTGTCTGCTTTTGAAAGTTGAATAAGGCCCACAAGTTGTTGTTGTTTTATTTATTACCCACCTCCCCCTGAAGGCTCGAGGCGGATTACAACACTCAGTTAAAAACCCCAGTACAATCCATTAAAACCGATATAAAAACCACAATACATACAATACAAACAACCCCTTAAAACCAAGATGCTGTGGCAAAAAAAAATTCCTCCTGGACCTAAAACCCCACCTAGAGGGGAAAGTGCAAGAGGGTGCTGATAAGAGTTCGTTACTGCTACTCCTAAGGGGGTGCCCTGATCTTCCTTGCTGCCTGGCCTCAACCATAGACTTGGCGGAAGTGCTCTGTTTGCTGACAGCTCCAATAGGGCCCGCAGCTCCTCCGGGAGCTCATTCCACCAGGTTGGGGCCAGGACCTAAAAGGCCTGGAGACTTCAAAAACAACTCTACACTGATGATGATGATTATTATTATTATTATTATTAATAAAAATTAAGAATTACCTGTAAGCTAATGATTCAAAATCCATTCTCTTAGGATACCTTACCACAACTCTCTGAGGTAGATCTTATTTTGATTCCTGTATATAAGGTTGCCAGTTCTAGATTGGGAAATACATGGAGACCTTGGGGTGAACTTGAGAGTGGGCAGAATTTTGCAGCCCGATAAACAATGTATGTGGCATACAAGGCCTCTTTAATAAACTGTGGGCATTTCCGCACATTGAAAAAAAATTGCATTACGCCAGCAAAATGGTGTAACGCTAAAAATTATCTCGCCTCTGGCCATTCGTCATCTTCTGGTTCTCTTGCTTTTGTCGGCCACCTTCTTGCACTCCACATGCCTGCTTGAAATGGCGGAAGAGAACAATGCGCTTTACACGTGACGCTCTTCTACCTGTAAATCAAGCCAGGCAGCCAATCACCTTTTGCAAAGTTTTAAAGGGCCCGCGATGCCAGGTAATTTTTTTTTAAGCAAACTTCTCCACTGAAACGTTTATGCATCTAATCATAGATGCATAGTGTTTTTTATAATGCCACCCCTTATGGAATCATGAGCCTTGAATCTTTAACAAACTTAATCTAATAAAAAAACAGATAAAATTGAAAATCAGAAACTAGCAAGCCACACACTAAGGAAATGTGTGGAGTTGAAGTAGTGCTATCTCCACCTCCAATTCCCGCCCTTGCAGCCAGTTCCCTCTCCCTTCTCCTGGGGACTTTTTTTTTTAAAGCAAACTGCATGGTGCAATGAATAGGCGTTAAATCATGCAGGCAAAGCAACCCTCCCCCCCCCAAGAGGGCGGGAATTGGAGGTGGCTCCACACATCTCCTTAGTGTGTGGCTTGCTGGTTGCTCTCCTGTAACTTGTGCTTTTTAGGCTGGGAAATCCACTTTATGCGATTCCCCATCTAGTGCTTTAAAACAGAGGATGTAGCTACCGGTTTGTTGCTTGGATGCTGGCAACATCATGCAAAATACCAAAAATATGGCATCTGCATAAGGTGAACATTTCACTATATTAATCAGGTGCGGTATGGCCCTGTGTTTCTGATTTTCAGTTTTATCTGGATACTAAGAGTTCCTTTCAAGTTTGTGGTGACGCTTTTGCACCTACCAAAGATAGTGGATTAATGTTCTGAGTTACAGCCAGAGGTACACTTGGTATATCCTCAGGCAAGGGGCAATAGAAGATCAGGGAGGGGCTGTAGTCAACAGTAGAGCATCTGCTTGGCATGCAGAAGGTTCTGAGTTTAATCACTGGTATCACCAGTCGAAAGGATCAAGTCATAGATGATGGGAAAGACATCTACATGAGATCCTGGAGAGCCACAGCCGATCAGGGAAAACCCATTTCATCGACTCATTATGTGTAATCCACCCTATAAATAACAATAAATAAATAAATGCTGGAGTCCATCAAACCAGGCCCCCAGTAGAGCTGGGGATCCCACAGCCCCAATTTCCCTTGCCCACACTTGCTCTGAACAGCAGCAAAAATTTTAAAAACAGGCATGACTTCCATTAAAAAAACTCAAAGCGACGTAAAGGTGGGCATAGGATTCAGCAGAAACCCTATGGCTTTGTTTAGCAACACTAGCTCGCAACCCCAGCGGCAACACTCTTAGATTTATTTAGAGTGAATGCTTTTCATATTCTTTTTTTGAAGCTGAAGGATTCTTCTGTCATATTCTGCTCCGTATCGCTCGGCCTCCGGTCCCACCCCATCCACCCTCAAGTAGAATGCAAGTCATGGAGGTAATGAATCCTCTCAGCTGTCTTTTCCAATCAGGCCGCAAAGAGCCCGTTGACATCTAAGTTCTACCGAGCATGGGAGCCAGTTCTTGCTTAAGAAATGCCTCCTGTCACCTTCGTGATGCTATAATTACCTCACAAATCACCTGGACATGAACAGAATTAAATTACTTCCCGCTTCAGAAAGTCACTTATTCTCTGTTGGTATCCCGAAGATGGCTTGTCTAAAGCTACTTGAAGCTGGAAATTTGTGTATTTATTTATTCATTACAACCTTTATAATCCTGCCTTTCCTCATGGTTCAAGGCAGCCGACAACAACACTTTGAAACACCCCCAGGGGAAACCCAAAGCTCTCGCCCCCTTAAAAGATGCCTGGCCTTTAGACCTCCTCTAAAGTAGATCCAGAATTAATTCTAGATCGATTAACAGAGAAGTCAGAAAAAATTCTTAACGTCTTGAGGCCCATCTACCATAGCTTGAAGCGAACAGAAAGGATCTGTCCTCCTTTCCCTCACAGTAACCTGATACTCCTAGGATCAAGAGACAATTTCAAGCTAATCGGCTTACACATATTGCATGCCAGCCATTGGAGTCCTCACCATGCTGAAATTGTTTTCAGTGGCCAACAACTGCACCATTCACAACCCATATGACTATAACTCTGCCATGTACCTGTCATATCACTACGGTGCTCTGTACATTAACGAGGACTACACAATGCACAATATGCCACTAGTAATAAACACCAGTACAGCTACTTAACTGTTAAGTCTAACAGTTGAGTCTACCAGTGAATAGGATCCAAGAGTCCATTGTACAGTCACTTCAAGCACAACATCGTAGTGGGCAAATATCAATTAAATCAAAAGCTTTTTAAAAAGTTATAAATATTTTAATTCAGAGTAACTTTGGTTCTTAGAATAACATGAGTTGGGTCAAGCCAGCTCTTCTGTGATGAAAAGAGAGGCAATAACCTATGCTAATTATCATCGGATATGTATTAATGAAAGACCGGAGAATATAAGAAGAGTCCTGCTGGATCAGGCTGTTGGAATATGCAAGATCTGTAGTGAGCATGTTTCAAGAGCATATTAGGAATATCCTACAGGGGGCGTCGGAGCATAGTTAGAATTGGAACATCCTCATGTTTTTCAAATACTTTCCTACAGTGTCCTGATTGGCTTGAAGATTCGCTCGCTTGAAGATTTCCTGCTCCTTTGAGTACACTGTCTTCCTCCTTGTCAACCAAACAGACTGAATGAAGCCATCCGAAAAGTTAGCTAAGACCTTCTCTCTCTCCTCTCTTTCTATACAAAGTTGTTTCTCTTCTAAATAAAACTACTTTATTCTTTCAAGCAGTTTGGTGCTCTGCTCCTCTTTGCAGATTTGAACTCTGCTAACACAGGTTACTGGTCCACCAACTTGTTTCACACAGGTTGGCTCTCCGGTTGAACAAACAGCACTTAGGAGACAAGGCCTTCCCCTGATTCTGCCTCTTCACATGAATATCCAGGTGTATGAATTCCATTTTTCACCATGGCTACTAGCCGCTGATGGACCTTCCCTCCATGAATCCATCTAATCCCCTCTTAAATCTAAGCTTGTGGCCATGGCTACATCCTCCCCACAATAGAATATGTGGTTGAATGAAGTACTTCCTCTCATCTATCTCAAATCTATTGCCCATCAAATTCGTTATGAAACTCCTGAAACATTCTTCAGGCTTCAAGAAACCCCAGAAGTGGAAGGATCGTGCAGAATATTGGTCATATTGCCTGATAAATAGTTCACAAATGTAAAAAAATATATAAAAAATAATAATTAACTCCCACCCATTTGAGAAACCCTTCCAGGGCTCTCAAGAAAAACTCTGGTTGAGAAAGCCTGGACTAAGAATTAGGTGAGGTTGAATGAAAAGGGGCATTAGAAGGAGATGTGACTTTAATATAAATGAAAGGCATATAAATAATTTCCCAAAACCTAATTAGGACCATCTATCAAGCAAATTAAGCTAAAGGTTGCTTTTTTATATAAAAGAGAAGAACTGTGGGTAAAGGCAACCAAAAAAAACCCCCTGAAACAAACACAGGTAATTAATCAAATATCCTTAAATGTCTATCAAATGTATATCCATGTCTCAGTATGATGCTGCAAACATGAAATATCTCACCTATGTAGATAATGACAATAAAATAAATGATGCCTGGGAGAAGGCTGCCCTATACAAATTGTGAACCGTATATTTTTTGACATAATTGTCCAGTTTCTACTGGAAGTAATAATTTCACTGGATCTGTAGAATCTACTGCAATCGGTCTCTTCTAAGATTGAAATCACAAGTACCTTGTAAAGCACAGAAAGGCTGAAATGCAATTGTAAATCAATCTTCCGGCCTGGCCATGAATCGATCCAAAGGCACATTTAAAACAAGCTCTCTGCTTTTCACACATGCATACCCACCACACGAGGAGGCCTAAAAGAACATTTTAAGGGGCATACGTCAGTGTGGCCTAAGTGTCTGACACATAGAGCTTTTTTCTGCTGGAACATTTGTTGGGGTGAAAAATTCCTTCCCAGGATTCCAGGATCCCCTTCATCTTTTACAATACTCCTGGAGGCCTTGCCTTATCTCCCAGTTTGACTCTTTCTCCATCACTTCTCCCATCACAGAGAGTGAGGACCTCTAAAAAGGACTTTGTTCTCTCTATTTCTAGTAACATGTAAAAACAGGAAAATAAATGCAATAAGTGGAAAGCATGAATACTGACCGAGTTGAGCTTTCTCAGCAAGGGTTTCGGGCAACCCTGGGGTTTCTTGATGGCCATGGACAGGTTTCTCAAATGGGTGGGCGTTAATTCATTTTTAATATATTTTTAAAATGTATTAACTATTTATTGGGTGATATGACCATATATGGTCATGTTGACCGCCCCCCCCCCCAAATTGGCCAATGAGGAGCGTGGAGGGGGTGGGAAGGGGAGGGGCTCTGGGTGGGCGTGTCCACAACTATACTTCCCAACCATATTCTGCATGATTGTGCCACTTCTGGGGTTCCTCAAAGCCTGAAGAATGTTTCAGGGTTTCTCAATGTTAAAAAACATCGAGAAAGGCTGAGCTAGATCTATAGTATAGCAAATGAGGACTTTGCAACCCTTTAAGCGATCAGCTTGCAGCCCCTAAAGTTCTGCTCATTTTCACACTGTGTACCAGATTTATTGAACAACTGTAGCATCTTAGGTGCAATGCTGATTATTCCATATTCAGGCAGTTTTGGATGTCAGTATTTGGGTTAGGGGGATGGCTGGAGAAGAGCCAGTGGCTCTATGGACTGGATACGAATTCGATTAAGTAAGAATGCCTTAACAAAAAACACATCTCAGAAAACATCTGTAAGGCAGGCAAACCACATGGGGTATCCTTCCTATGTAATTTAACGTCATTGCTACAGAAGATCTGTTGTTTAAAGGTCAATTCCACGTTGGCCAAAAGCAGCATCCACAGAACTCTACAGGACGATGCAGATAACAGATGGTCTGTGCCATTCTAAGAATGTTGTGAACAAAGCATTATGGGATAGGCAGGCTGCAAGGATTCATGCAAAAGGAATGCATAGCACAATGGAGGTCGTGACATCAGGAATTTTGAAATAATTTGCTTTTACCTATTCCTCACCTTTTCTTTTTTTTCCAGGTGGGTGCACAAGAAAAAATCAGGAAGGGTTAAAAGTTGCATGCTTGCTGTTCCAGCCAGCGTGGTACAGTCATTGAGAGCATCGGCCTCTAATCTGGAGAACTGGGTTTAATTCCCCAGTCCTCCTCTATCTGCAGCCAGCTGGTCACAGAGCTCTCTCAGCCCCACCTACCTCACAGGGTGTCTGATGTAGGGACAGGAAGGGAAGGGAATTGTAAACCACTCTGAGCCTCCTTCGGGTAGTGAAAAGTGGGGTATAAAAACCAACTCTTCTTCTTCAGTATGAATATACCTGCAATTGACAGGTTAGGTTCCAACTCTCCCTGATTATTGGCCTGGGGGTAGTTGCCCGCATGGGGAACCTTTGGCTCGTTCTCCTCCGTTTGCCCCCAGGGGCAGGAAATCGAAACTTCCCGCCATTTGTTTTACTTGGTAATCATTGCCATGTGATGAAAACTCCCCAATCACCTTCCAGCACAATTTGAGCGCCCCCTCCACATCACACACACACACACACACACACACACACACACATATACATATACATATTTATTTATTTATTTATTTAGAATTACCACGATTGCATTGTAAAGCAAAACCATTACAACACAAACAAGAGTACCCGACACTGAAATGTGTGACACAAAAAGCTTCAGAGCATGCAGCTATGCAGCTACACACCAGCATCGGCCCAGCGCTGCGGCCACGTGCAGAATCGGCCTGAGTGAGAGTGAAGACCTGTGGTGTGATATGGTCACGGCTCTCTCTCTATTTTATAAGATATATGAGAAGGGCAGCAACATGTGGCACCTGACCTGTAACCTGAACCTGAGAGAGAGAGGTGTAAAGAGTACTAGGCAAACTGTTTGAATGGGGAGAGACTCTCACAATACCCACTTCAACAATCCCTGGAAGCAAACTTGTCGGTCACTATTTTCACACTGTTTTTTCTTTCCCACATTTTTCTACTGTTCCGTGTTGCTCGTTGTTTCACTTCTTTCATTATTGTTAATCTAAGTATTCTGTATTGTTCTGTTTTGTGTGAACCACCCTGAGCCTTTGGGGAAGGCGGTATATAATTATAATAAATAAATAAATAACAAACAAATAAATACACACACATATGGCATATCAATACCATAAAGGAATCTAATGACGACAGCAATGAAAATGAAACCAACTGAAACGCAAGGCAGCAATGCCAGCCTAAGGAATCAAAAGCCCAGGAATACCCATATCAGCTCATCCTATGAAGAACTTCATATTCACAACACAGTCCTAGACAGTCAATCAATGGGCTTACATGGATGTAAATCTGGTTTAGGACTGCCCAGCAAATCTGGCATGTTGGGGCAATTTGACCTTAGTGATCAGGTAACTGCATGGTAAACCAGTCCTTTGTAACATGCTGCCAAATATTATTATTTGAGTTTATTATTTATTATTTGAGTTTATATACCGCCGTTCCCAATTGGGCTCACGGCGGTTTACACAATAAAAGGATAAAAACACAATAAAACCCCATAAATACCCTAATGACATTACTATAATAATTTGATTATTTTAGAGGCAGAATTCTGTTTTCCTGCTTTTTTAGGTTTCTGTTTAGGTGTGGATATTCTTCTCACTTCATAGCAGGCAGATGAAACATTTGCCACGTCAAATGCATGGTGTAGTTACATCCCACTTAAAAATGAGTGTTCATGAACCGCCTGGGATTAGGAAGAAAGACTCCTTTGTTGGATTTTTATCTCCACTGTTTCCTTGATCTATCTTTGTATACTTTCGTTCCCATACCTGCTCCAGTAAGGGGGGGGGGGGAAATCAAATAAATTTAAGTTGACACATCACCCACCCAGAAGATCCTGTCAGTTAATAATTTCACTAGCAGAGAGGATAATTTATGGGCCTGACAAAAAATTCAATACGATACATTTAATTCCCTTATTCATTTGTTTTAATTAGACCACTTCTGCTTACACTAAGTAAACTTGAATTTCAACATTCAGATTGGCTGGCCTATATTGTACTTTGCCTCAAAACCTTCTTGGCATGGAAATTTGGGCGTTGGTGACCTGGCTGGCGAATTATCATCACTGCCACCTTGAGAAACCTGTGTTGCCTACAGATTGGTCAGTGCTTGATGAAAGCAAGGGTATTTAGGTTGAGCAATCTACAGCGTGGTGTGGGGAGAGGAAAGGGAAGGTGACCGTAAGCTGATCTGAGCCTCCTTCGGGTAGAGAAAAGCGGATTATAAGAACCAACTCTTCTTCTTCTTCTTCTTCTTCTTCTTCTTCTTCTTCTTCTTCTTCTTCTTCTTCTTCTGAGTGGTTGGCTTCTAATCTGATGAGCTGGATTTGATTCCCTGCTGCTCCATATGCACCCATCTGGGTAACCTTGGACTAGCCACAGACATGTTAGAGTTGTTCTCACAGAGCAGTTCTGTCAGAGCTCTCTCAGCCCCACCGACTTCACAGGGTGTCTGTTGAGGGAAGAAGAAGGGAAGACGATGGGAAGCCATTTTGAGACTCCTTCAGGTGGTGAAAGGAGGGGTATAAAAAACCAACTCCTTCTTCTATAAACAACATGATGAACTAATTAACAGTATTAACAGTTATTATTAACAATCTCTGAGAAGCTTGGCGCCTATACCTCATGTACACCTTTCTTTGTAAAAGCCTGCATGATATAGTTTTTTATTCTTGGGTTTCATGCCTGATGATGTAATGCAGGGGTAGTCAACCTGTGGTCCTCCAGATGTTCATGAACTACAATTCCCACGAGCATATGCTAGCAGGGGCTTGTGGGAATTGTAGTCCATGAACATCTGGAGGACCACAGGTTGACTACCCCTGATGTATTGAATGCAGATCTCATTATTTCTGCACACTTGGCCAATGTGGACTTGAAGGCTGACAAATAAATATGAAGCTTGCTTATATTGAATCAGACCATTTATTTACCTACTTTGGTGTCGTCTACAGAGACTGATAGGAGCCATTCACCACAGTTTCGGGCAAAGAAAGCTCTTTCGCAGTACTACTCAAGATCCTTCAGCCAGCAATGCCGAAGATTAAATCTGGGCCCTATTTCTTCTTGGCTTACTCAGAAAGTTTATATGTGGTGGCTCATGACTAAAATAATAGTTAAAACCAAAGCAATTGTAAAAAAATATTTAAAAACCTACAGCGTAAATGAAACACGGAGCAGTCTAAAAAGGTCTTCAGGCTAGAAGTGATTCACAAGAACAGTTCTGGAAGATGGAGCAACGTCATGAAATGCACCATGAGTAAAATGAAATGCTTTGGTAGATTCCAACAGGAAAGCAAGATGGTTGCCAGGAAAGGCTTAAAGAGCAGGGCATTCTACAAGCCGAGGGACACCACTGAGAATGCTCTGTCTTTGGCTGCAACCAATCACACCGCACTGACCTGGACACCTCAGGCAAACCCAAGCCCATCAGAGATCAGAAGTTAAACAGGACTGGCTAGCAGTTGGATGCGAGACCTTCAAGGATTTGAATGGAGTTCCTCCAAGGAGCACTAGGGGTCATGATGCAGAGGTAGACAATGGCAAATTGCCTCCAAAGTCCTTCACTTGCCTGCCAGACAATCCTTGGATCAACATAGTATCATTGATTACGGTGATGTGTAAACCACATCAAGACGAGAAAAGAGAATGAGTATTAGAAAAGGTGAGGATTCTTGGGAATGTCTCTGCCCAGTAATAAGATCTGGGTAGACTTTCTGTTTCTTTAGTCATGTGTAAGACTCAGCCATCTGCCATGAACCTAAGGGTAAGCGTTCAAGAGCTCAGCTCCTAGCCTTTGGATCATAGCTCATGATCATGACCCTGAAGGAGGCGGCTCTGGAAACCAGGGTCAGTCCTGGTGGATGTAGTCCTCTAATTCAGTGGTCCCCAACCTTTTTATCACCGGGGAGCACTCAACGCTTGACAATTTTACTGAGGCCCGGTGGGGGGGGGGTAGTTTACTCCTCTACTCTCAACCACTGCCCTAACGCTCTATGATCGCAATGGTAATGTTTAAACATCCCTTCAAAATAAGATACAGACACGCCACAACAATGAACATAAGGAACATTTTATTTTCATGGAAATTTTAACTCATGACAATGACAAATCAATGGGAACCCTGAGCTTGTTTCTCTGTAACGAGTGATGGGAGACAATGACACCCGAAGTGTGTTGTAAAGGGCGGGGGGGGGGGAGAAGGCGTCCTTCGGGGCCCACCTCCAATTAGTAGAAGGACCACAAGTGGTCCATGGCCCACAGGTTGGGGATCGCTACTCTAATCAACTATACTTGCAGTTTACTGCAATTTAGCATGCTTCTCCCCCCCTCCCCTGAATTTATTATTCATTTAATTGTATTTTTGGAAGAATCCTTGATACCATTGGAGAGAAGTCAGAGAAAAGCTGTCAAAACACACAAACAAATGTATGTTGAACATGCTTGAAGCATATCCCATCCATCTGTATCCACAGCCCTGTCCCATAGACACAATCTCATGCGGAACCCTCCTCCCCTCCCAATTCTGGTTTTGTTTCTGACACAAAGAACAAGGAGGGGAGAAATGTTAGATGGAACAGAAAACAACAAAACCTAACTGAAATGAGTTAGGACTTGAAAGGTTGGAGGTCTGTGCAAAGTGGACAACAGATTACAAAATTCAATAAACATTTATTGTGCGCAGCTTGGTGTAGTGGTTAAGAGTGTGGACTTCTAATCTTGCAAGCCAGGTTTGTTTCCTTGCTCCCCCACATGCAGCCAGCTGGGTGACCTTGGGCTCGCCACAGCCCTGATAAAGCTGTTCTGACTGAGCAGGAATCTCAGGGCTCTCTCAGCATCACCCACCCCACAGGGTGTCTGTTGTGGGGAGAGGAATGGGAAGGCGACTGTAAGCCGCCTTGAGACTCCTTTGGGTAGAGAAAAGCGAGTATAAGTACCAACTCTTCTTCTTTAAGGTTAAAAACACACACAAAGCCCACAGACCGTGACTGGAAAAGTATCATATTGACTGTACAATTTTACCTTTTAGACCCGGCGCATTTCGACCCTCACTGGGTCTTCCTCGGAGGTCTAATTTTGACACACAGACATCGACAAAAAACAAAATACATCGAGCAACCAGTAAAATAAATAAACAAATTATGAGAACATATTTTTTAGGGTAACAAAACAAATCGAGATGGAGCAGATGGAAAATGTCCATTTATCAGATAGCAGTCCCCTTCTTTCAGGCCGTCAAGAAATTCTGATGCGCTCATGAAATCAGGGCATACACAAAGACAGGGTTCCTCTCCCGCCCCAGACTAACTAGGCCCGAATACTACAAATCTATTTTTCTCCCTATTCAGGAATATTGTGCCCAAACAGCTTAAGCACAACAAGACTGCAGTTTTTACCACCAGCATGACCCTTCGGCTCCCTCATGACCCTTCGGCTACCATCCAGCACCTTGTGACATCCTAAGCAGCCTTACTCCCTTCTGCGACCCGGGAGGGGCCATGGCTCAGTGGTCGATAGAGGGAGTAGATACCAGGCATGTGTGGCCTTCACAAGAAGCGAATAATATGGAAAGAGCCATGCACACGGAGCAGCTCCGTTGTTCTACAACGGTTTTACAATGAGCTGTAAAGGGACCCAGGGGCGGCTGCAGAATTCCCACACCAAGTTTGCTTCCGTGCATTAGCATGAACGAAATGTAAACTCCATAGCCCCAGAATGAACTTGCGTTTGGCTCCGTGCCTTGGTTTGATCTGACAGAAAATGAGTTTCGCCTGGAGCAAAGCATAAACTGTTCCTTACCTTCACAGAAGGCCCAAACTGCAAGCTTGCTTAGTTCCCTTCCAGCGTTCAGATCTTTGATTAAACAAGTGGAGTTTCATGATCAGCCCCTTTGGATTTCCAACTTTCTCCTTCCCAAGGGCTCTCGGGGGGGGGGGGGGAGGTGATTTGCAGCATGAAGCAGGAGAACTCCAAAGCGAAGGCTGCTGGTTCAGACTCCTAAAACCTCTGATGGGATCCTTGCGCATAAGTAGCCCACATCGTGGGTTGCCGACTCTTGGTTGGGAAATTGCTGGGGATTTGGATGCGGAGTCTGTGGAGGGACATCCGTATAGTTTGGTGCCATCTATCCTCCAAAGCAGCCATTATCTCCAAGGGAAATGTGGAGATCAGCTGCCATTCTGGGGGATCTCCAGGCCCCACCTGGTGGTTGGGAAACCGGCAACCACATCATGGGTCTTGTGCTATTATTTCCCTCTAGCCATAGTTTAGAGAACCTCTTGTGGCGCAGAGTGGTAAGGCAGCAGACATGCTGTCTGAAACTCTGCCCATGAGGCTGGGGGTTCAGTCCCAGCAGCTGGCTCAAGGTTGACTCAGCCTTCCATCCTTCCGAGGTCGGGAAAATGAGTACCCAGCTTGCTGGGGGGTAAACGGTAATGACTGGGGAAGGCACTGGCAAACCACCCCGTATTGAGTCTGCCATGAAAACGCTGGAGGGCGTCACCCCAAGAGTCAGACATGACCCGGTGCTTGCACAGGGGATACCTTTACCTTTAGCCATAGTTTGCAACTGGTTTGCCTTGTCCACAGAGGAAAACAAAGTTGTGAATCACAGTCCAGTGGCACCTTTAAGACCATCAACGATTTATTCAAGGCGTGAGCTTTCGAAAGCTCACGCCTTGAATAAATCTTTGTTGGTCTGAAAGGTGCCACTGGACTCTGATTTTGTTTTGTTGTGATGCTTCAGAACAACACGGCTACCCAGTTGCGAATGGTTACCACAGCACGACGACAGAACAACAGCCAGCAAGATGTGGATGGAGCTGAACTCTGCTTATATTGCAGAAGGACATTTATTTACATTCTTGATGACTTATTTATACCCCACTTCCCCACCTAATTAACGGAGACCCAAAGCAGGGCACAGCATCATTAGCCCTTCCTCTATTTTATCCTCACACCACCCCTGTGAGGTAGGTTAAACTGAAAGAGAGGCCCAAGGTTACCCAGCATGCTTCCCTGGAAAGTAGAGATGCTAGCCTGGGCCTCTAAGATCCTAAAATTCCTTGCAAATCCTAAAACAAGGCAATATCTATGGAGTACCTTTCATTAGGGCCAAGTAATGGGGATCTTCTGCTGTCTGGCTCTCGTTGGGGCTGTCTATACTCCAGCCCCCCTGTGGCCTTTCTGTGAGCTCTTAGAGACGAATCATTTACTTCCCTACTGCCCCAGGTCTGCTTGCTACGGTGGCTCTGCTGCAGCCTTTCTCAACGTTTTTACCATTGACAGACCCTTGAAACATTCTTCAGGCATTGAGGAACCCCAGAAGTGGAGTGATCACGCAGAATATGGCTGGGAAGCATAGCAGTGTACACGCCCACCCAGGGCTCCTCCCCTCCCCACCTCCTCCAGGCCCATCGTCGGCCATTTTGGGAGGGAGATGGTTGGAGTGACATGACTACATATGGTCATATCACCCAATAAACATTTAAAATATATATATATCCATATATATATCCATTTGAGAAACCCTTCCAGGGCCTTCAGGAAACCCCAGGGTTTTGCAAAACTCTGGTTGAGAAAGCCTGGTTTATCCCCTCCTGCGGTGACCCCAGAAATTCGTGGGGTCCCCATCAGGGAGGGCTGCTCCTTCACTTCTAGCCTGGCAGAGTTGACATGCACAGCCCCCACCGCCTCTCCCCCCACATCTCCAAAGGGAGCATGATATCTATTGAACAGGGGGATCAATAAGGTGCGGAGTCACTCGTGGACTGAAACAGCAGCTCTTTATTAACATCCCACCAGAGAATTAACCTCAACAGCCCACCACCGCAACTTATATACCATGGGTGGCCAGACATCTGGAGACCCACAGTCTGGCTACCCCTGCTATGTATAGTCCAGAGTTCCCGCCAAGGCCTATGATTGGCCCATGTGAGTTCCCCAGGTTCAATCTGATTGGACCATCTAAACGACCCAGGATGGATCCTGTTTGTTGGCCAATGCAAACTAGTCTCCGATGTTTTTAATTGTACTTCCTGCTCTGCAGTTCCGCTATGCCACATCCACATCAGCACTTTATTATTGTTATTGTTGTTGTTGTTGTTGTTGTTGTTATATTTATTACCTGCCACCAGGCTCATGGCGGGTTACAAAAGTGCATAAAACTCCATAGCAAACCCCTAAAACTATCCCTTAAAAGCACAAGAAATACAATCACAATAAGATAAAAAGTATAATACATGCCAGATTCAGGGAACTCACTATACCCAGTCCACTAATACAACCTTCTTGGGGGAGGAAGGAAGAGGTGGGATAGCACATAGCAGCTTGAGCCATTCAGGGTGTCCAGCGAACACTTTTTGCATCCTGATGCCTGAAGCAGGTTCGGCCGCATAGAAGCCACAGCGTAGGATCATCCCACAGAAAGAACATATCTTCTCCTGGAGAACACTGCCAAATGCTGTACAGAACTGGCAAGCTGCATGAACAAGCAGAAAAGCAAACACTAAATCATTCTGACATTTTTCTGTGCTTGAGCAATGGGTTGCTGTTTGATTGTTGCAAATTGCTTGTTTTAATGCTCTAGTTTGTTCTTCAGGGCTTCGGGGTTTTTTTATGCTCTGCCTTGTTCTGAATGGCTTGTTTTTAAATTCTGGCCTGTTTTTCTTTGCTGACATTGTATTAATGGCTTATTTTAATGCTCGGGCATGTTTATAATGGCTTGCTTTTATTTTCAGGACTGCTTTTGTTCTCTGGCCTGTTTTTAATTGCTTGTTTTTATGTTTCGGCATGTTTTAATTGTTTTTATGTTCTGGGCTGTTTTTAATGGCTGTGTAATGTTATTGTACTCTTTGAAGTTGTGAGCCGCCTCAGGAAGAAGAGGTAGCATCAAATGTCCACGTCTGTGCGCTTAATCTGCTTCTAATGTGTTGTGACCCAGTGATTTAATGTCCTCCCAAACATCGTATTGTTAACAGCCCTTCTCCAATTTTGCACAATGAAGGCCACAGCTTCCTTGACTGAGTCAAACCCAACTGAGTCGGGTGTTTCCCTTTTCCTGCTGCCTTCAACTTTTCCTAGCACAATTATCTTTTCCAGTGTCTTCGCAGAATGTGACCAAAGTTCAGTTGCCTCAGTTAGTCATTTTGGCTTGTAGGGAGAGTTCAGGCTTGATCTAGTTTAAATCAACGCAGGGAGGAGTTAGTTTAGAACCTCCTTATTTGTCTTTTGGTCAGTCCATGAGATCTGCAAAACTCTCCTCCAATACCATATCTCAAAGGAACCTTTCTTGCTGTCGGCACAGGGAGCAGTTGGATTACCAGCATCCCTACAGTACAGAGCCAAAGGCCAGGGTATAGTCTTAATTTTGAAATTGAATAGAGGAACAACTTAACATTTTGAGACTGAATAGAGGAACAACCAATGAGGAAAATTCCCTTTGAAAACGGGAGATATCTGGAACCTGTTCTGGTTGGATGCTACAATAAACCAACATAATAAGAAGAGACTTTTTACTTTTCTTTTCTTTATATCTTGTATTTATTTTGTTAATATTCTTAGTAGCCTTGGGATAGGCACTTGGTTGAGGATAGGGCGGTGACCAGAGATGGCATCTGTGGATCCCGCCCTGTGTGTACGACCCGCCCCCTGGATGGACAGGATAAATAGGATCATCTAAGCTGGCCTGGCTGGAACAGTTTTTGGGTTGGAGAGATTATGCTGCCATCTGGTTCCTGGTCTCGATTCTCTATGGTTATTTGTGTAACTAAGAGGTTTTACGGGTTTTATATTGTATTTTATTGATTTCGTTTTGTGAACCGCCCCGAGACGGTTTGTCGTGAGTGGCGGTATAAAAATTCTAAACATATAAATAAATATTATAAATATTCCCGATTCCCAACAGGAGAAGCTTCTGGATGAACCCTAGCAGTGTCCTGCTGTGCTGCAAGAAACTTCTTCAAATGCACAATAAAATCAGAGCCTAGTAGCACCTTTAAGACCAACAAAGATTTATTCAAGGCGTGAGCTTTCGAGCGCAAGCACTCTTCGTCAGACGAAGAGTGCTTGCGCTCGAAAGCTCATGCCTTGAATAAATCTTTGTTGGTCTTAAAGGTGCTACTAGGCTCTGATTTTATTGTGCTCCTTCAGACCAACACAGCTACTCATTTGAATCTATCCTCTTCAAAATATAGCCACTGACGAGGGTGGAAAAGCAGGATCGATCGCTTCCCCAAGTCCCACTGGAGCTCAAAGGACAGCAGTAAGGAAGGCATGACTGCTCATTGTCTTACAAGCTAACACCAGTGGCTTGCCCCCCTGACTGGTGGCTATCTCGGAGTTTAATACTTTATACAAATGCGGGTGTCCGTGACAGAAAGCAGAGCAAAGTGCCCTTATTTACGACGAGTCCTCATTAAATTTAAAAGCATTCCACGGTGGCGAAGACCACCGCAAAAGTGAGGGCCACTTTCCCCCTGCAAAAGGACTAGTTAAGCACAGGAAGGAAGGACAAGAAAAAGAGAGCCAATGGTATTAAGCCATCTCTAATGGAAAGAACCCCCCCCCCCACCTCCATTCTAACCCCCAGGCATTTATGGTGCTCACAACTTTTCCTTCCTGGAGAGAATCATTTGGGCTTCGGGTCATGAGCAATAATGGTGGTGTGTTGTGAACTAATAGCACTTTGTCAAATGGTTTTCGGAAGGATGCAGAATATCTCGAGACGTAAACATCCATACGCCTCTCCTCCTCTGTTCCATTGTGGGATTGTGCAACTGAATGTCTGACCCGCATCTACAAGACTCTCCTGGGCCAGGTAAAACCAGGTGCTGCTATTAGTGCTCAGCAAAACAATTAATTGTCAGCCAATGACATGTGTAAAGTGAAGTTGTGTTTGTACCACACTGCCCACTGCCGCCTTTCAGCTAGGGACTATGCTAGCATTTAACTGCGATGCTGCCTTAATTATCTGTTTGTTTGTTTATTATTTACACTAGGGACAAAGCCAATGGCATTCAGGAATACAAGGGGCACTAGATTGGGGGTGGATGGAAGAACTCTGCAGATGGCCTCTCCCTCCCCTTGGGACCTTGAAAGGCTGCAGGCTGGAGGCCCCTGGGAAGGGAACTCACCGCCAGGGGCAGCTTTCACATGGCAGGGATCAGCAGCCTCTGAGCCTTGGAGGGAAGTGGAAGGAGGAGGGCGTGGTCAGTGATGGGGGTGGAAGGTGATTGGCTGGGTGCTGGACAGATGGGCAAGCTGGTTCGAGGAGGAAGCACTTAGGGGTGGGACAGCTGCCTGAGTAGGTGTTAAGCACTGAGTGGCACTTAAGCCATGAGACCAGCTCCTCCTCCTAGGCCTTACCAGAAATATTAAGTGGAACAGATTTACAGACCACCACTATCGAACCAGTTGTATATTGCTAACCAGCCTTTTTCAACCTTTTGACCAAGGAGGAGCCCCTGAAATAATTTTTCAGGCTTCGGGGAGATCCAGAAGTGATGCCAGCTGGCCATGCCTCCCTACCACGCTCCTCAGAAATTGCATGTCACCAGAAGTGACAGCACCACCTGTGTTAACAGGCAGGCTCAAGGAGAACTGGAGGGGAGAGAGACAGAATGTGGTTTAAGAGAGGAGTATGAGTGGTTTATGAGTGGGCGTGCACGCTCCACTCCCTCCCAGGTGCAGAAACCACTAGAGAGGTCACTCACGCTCACGAGGGGGGGAGCAATGGTAGCAACTGGTTCCCTAGTTTGTAGCTGAATCCATTAAGGTAGAAGGGGAAAAGTCATAGAATCATAGAGTTGGAAGGGACCTCCTGGGTCACCTAGTCCAACCCCCTGCACTATGCAGGACACTCACATCCCAATCGCTCATCCACTGTAATCTGCCACCCCCTTAAACCTTCGCAGATTCAGCTGTCAGATGGTTATCTAGCCTCTGTTTAAAAATTTCCAAAGATGGAGAACACACCACCTTCTAAGGAAGCCTGTTCCACTGAGAAACCGTTCGCTGGCAGGGGCTTATGGGAATTGTAGTCCATGGACATCTGGAGGGCAGCAGTTTGACTACCCCTGGGCTAAACAGACTGACAGGGTCTCATTCTAAAGACTTTTATATCACCTGCTACCTGGAGGTGGTGGAGATGGATCCTGGGACCATTTGCATATTAAGTAGATTCTCTGCCTTACGGCATCTTGAAGATAAATAAACATTGATGAATAAACAAATTGAGCTTTGGTGACCTCGCCTCATCAGGGGCATGAAGTGTACATCAGTACAAGATAGAATGGGAAAGCCTACTGTGGAATGGCAGCCAGCTCATGGCAACTCCACACAATCCCACCTCATGGGACTTTCAAGACAAGAGATGAAGAGAGATGTTGACCATTACCATCCTCTGCATGACACTCCCCATCTTCCATCCAAGTCCTAACTTTGGATGGCCCTGCTTAGGTTCCAAGCTCTCAGGAGATCAAGGTTATTACAGCTGCTAGGAGATATTCATATTTATCTTTGTTCATACTTACTAGCTTTAATTAGTTATTAGATCTGGCCTCTCTTTGCAATGTATCTCCAATCCGCTTTGCTGTAACTTCTTAAGTAGGTGATATAAGGTAAAGGTAAAGTGTGCAAGCACCAAGTCATGTCTGACCCTCGGGGTGATGCCCTCTGGCGTTTTCATGGCAGACTCAATACGGGGTGGATTGCCAGTGCCTTCCCCAGTCATTACCGTTTTACCCCCCAGCAAGCTGGGTACTCATTTACCGACCTCGGAAGGATGGAAGGCTGAGTCAACCTTGAGTCGGCTGCTGGGATCAAACTCCCAACCTCATGGACATCGCTTCAGACAGCATTTCTGCTGCTTACCACTCTGCGCCACAAGAGGCTCTCTGCGCCACAAGTAGGTGATATATCTTAACACCGCCCGCGGCATCCACGGCGTCGCGGACTAAATAATGTGCTAAGAGCTGGGGGGAGGAGTTAGGGCGGGCTCTGTCCGTGATGAGGAAGGGTGCCTATTGGCCCCTTCCTCCGGACTGACAATCGGAGGGGCGAAGTGCCTGCCGATTGGGCCCTCCGATTGGCCGCCTGCCGGCAAGGGAGCTACCACGAGCTGCGCGCAGCGAAGCACCTCCGATGCATCAGGCCACCGGCATGCCGTGCCTCCCGCCATGCCTCCCTTGCCGCGGCTCGCGGTTGCTCCCTTGACAACTCCCTTAAACAATTCAAGATAATCCAATCCATTGAGGGCCACTCCCAACTCAAGATGGATGGGCAGAGTAGAACAGAACCAGATCTAATCAAGGAAGGTGCAGTGTGAGACCAGATAAGCAGAGCTAATTAACATCAGTACAGGATAGGTCATGCTGACCAATTAGGAACTCAATTCAAACTTCAGTATACTTTAAAGGTGTAACTCTCTTTAGGACTAGACTGATAGTGTTAAATCCACTGGGAATTTATAATGCACGATTTGTTGGGTAACACTGAGTCATGACCTTGCACAATAACGTCGTTTCTCCTCTGTTTTTCAGAAGACAATACTAGTCTACCCCAACTCTAGGGAGTGGAGGGGATATCAGCCAATATTTTTTTTTTGCTGGGGTGGGCCAGGACAATACGTACGTGCAGTAGAAATATATAGCTAATAACCACAGAACCAAAGAATTTTTAATGTTAAGAGCTGGAATATCGTAAATAAATATTAAGATATAATAAATATTATGTTACTAGGGGCCAAGCCTGTTGCATTCAGGAATACAACGGGTGCTAGATTGGGATGGGGTGGAAGAACTCTGTGGCCACTCCCTCCTCCCTCGGGACCTCTGGAAAGGCTGCAGGCAGCTGTCCTGGTCCTCTCTTAAAGCTGCCCATGGCAGGGCTGTGGTTTGCCAGTGACTGTGGTTTGGGATGCTGGCATTATTCATTTATTTGTTAGATTTATTGACCGCCACCCTCAGCCAGTGGTTTACAACAAAAGAAAACCATAAAAGCACCATAAAGTAGTAATAATACAATTACCAAAACTAATCCCTCTAAATCGCAAGTCAGCTTAACAGACCCGTCCCAGCCCAATGCCTCAGGGCTGATGCTTGGAAGAGGAGCCCAACAGATCTTCCTCTCCTGGCCTCATCCAAACACCTGGCCAAAGAGCTCTATCTTGCAGGCCCTAAGAACTGCGATAGCTCCAACAGGGCCCTTAGCTCTTCTGGGAGCCCATTCCACCAGGTGGGGGCCAGGACCAAAAAGGCCCTGGCTGAGGCCAGACGTACTTCACGTGATTCAGTGATCACCAACCTGTTGGAATTTGCAGAGCAAAGAGCTTTCAGAAGGCCATAAGGAGCTGGATGGTGCATTGGGCCCAGGCTACTGTCTGGTACGATTTGATACTACCAATTCGCTTTCTTGGATTCGCTGTCTTGGGCACCAAAAAAATCAGCATGACAGGCTGATTTAAGTCGTCATCATCCAATCCTATCCAATCATCATCATCAATCCTACACTACTCATAGTCTGGAACAATGTTTTCAATAAAAATGTCAGCTCTCGATTCAACAGTACTAGGAATGAAGCCTAAAAACCTTGGTCTGTTGCACATTTTCTGTTTACGCATCCAGGGACAGGTTGGAGGGCGACCATCTGAGGTACTTGGTGTCGGTGTCCGAGTGCGCCCAGCTTTCCTACGCTGCTGAACAGATATCCCTTGGCTGTCGAGACACACAGCTGGCCCCGAGGCCGAGAGCAGGGGATGGAGTTTGAAGAAAATAAAAGGAAACGTTCTGACAGGAAATGACAAAGCAGTCACCATATTCTGGAAGAGAACGAAAGCGGGGGGGGGGGGGAGGAGAGAAGTTCTTCCTAACCACAGAGGGCTGCCAGATCTCTGTAGGTGAGGTTGATGAAATAATAAAGCATTTCCCGTGTGTGTTTTTCATTACCCGATTTTGTTTTTCTTCCAAGTGCTTGTGGAAAGAGAACAGAAGCCCCATGTTGCAGCCAGGACTGTAATGGCCACCTCCCAAGGGGAAAACAGCTGCATAAAGAGGCGGGGAGACGCTCAGTGGCATTGATCCCAACACCTCCCTAATGGAAAGAATGATTTGCTAAGTCTGCTTTGTACTCCTGCTGCTCCGTAATTAGTAGTGGGGGGTGAGGGGATAAGGATGAAAGACCTTGCTCCCAACTGCTTTGAGAATGGGCCAAGCCGGAATGTTTCCATTGTATCTCCCAAACAGGTAGCCAGAATCCAGTGGTTTAAAGAAGAGCCCTGGACTGTGGAGTCGTCCTTCTGAAATCAATCAACACTTATTCTCTGCAAATGAACTGGTATGATGTCAATTGGTGGAAATGTGTCTCTCTTGCAGGATATATTTGTGTTGAATCCCAAACTCGTTTCTTTTTTTTTTTTAATGAATCTAGTCAAGGGCCAAGTTCAACAGCCTTGTCGATGATCTTCCAAAGAAGTTATATTAGGATTAAAAAATGAGAGGAAGAAAAGCTCCCGAGTGCCATCCTCAGTACCGAAAACTGAAACAGTCCAAAACATCTGCTGCTGCCTATGAGACATTAATTAGCTACGATCCTGTGAACAAGATCCATGCCTGCTAGAGAGGCTCTGCCAAGCCTTCTGTTGGCCTCTGGTCTGAGTTACAGTTGTACATGCATGCTTCCTCCTCCTAGTTCCTCCTAGGTATGCAGATGAGGCCCCTTCCTAAACATCAATAAATTGCATTCTGTCACCTTACTGCAAACCAAACGTCTGAACCGTGATTTAATCCTGATATAGAATTCCAGTTTATGGGCCAGAAGGAACTCCCAGTTTGTTGACACACTGGGGTTTTCTACTTTCAGATATTTAAAATAATCGTCCGTGTAAAGGAAGAAGACAACAAAACAACAGAAAACCTTTCTTATCCAGAAATTTCGTTGAGGGGCTCTAAATCCATAAGAATTTGGTCTGCTTGGTTTAAATCTATTAACAGGCTTTCAATGAGCCAGTAAAAGCAGTAGAGTCTGGCTCTAGCATAGGCTGACAACAGTGGTGCCAGACCACTGTCAAAACATAATGTCTTCTCTCTGATACTGATAGGGGTTCAGTAACCTATATGATCAACACAATTTATCACAAGATTCAGGCAGTGACAGCACTTACTTGAGAACAGGCTGATAAAGCTGCAATTATCTTTTTTGGAGGCTGTTGGTCATCCCAGCTTCTCTGTTATCTTTTGTAAGGATTAATTCTGTTTTTCTTGTCTTCTTTGATATGGTAATGTTTGTGTATAAGTATGTTACTGGAAAAGGGTTGGAAGAGTGATCGTCTGAAGTAGATTAACTTATTGTGACTATATATTTTTTAATTTCACACAATTTAAACCAGTTATTGCATTTTAAAATATCAATACATCCCATAGTCAACATGCCCCCATCTGTAGATACTAAAATCTGTGGACTGGGGTTCTGTAGACCAACGGGAGATTGCCTCCACAGCAAACTCAGTTTGTGTAAAAAATGGAAAAGATAAAAAACTTAAAAAATAGAGGGGAGCTAAAATCACCCAAAGATTGAGATTTGTCTCCACAAGTGCCTCTATGGGTCTGCCAAGAAAGTCTGAGATGGTAGCACTGCAGGTGACTGGGGGAGGGACTATGGGAGCCATTGACCTGGTTGGGCAAGAAAGCAGATGGTTGGGCAAGAAAGCAGAAGATGAGGGCAGAGCAGCAGCAGGCGGGAATGGATGGTAGGCCAGAAAAGTGGGGAAGGGGGTGGGCAGAGTTGGAGGGGAGTCAGTGGGAGGGTGGGCACAACAATTGGGAAGGAGATGAAGGAGAAGCCAGGGTGGCATGGAGTGTATAAGGAGAGCACCCTCTGGCACCACTGCCCAGGGAAGACCAGACAACCCCCTCCCCTTTTTCCATGGTGGTGATCCATGGCCTGGGGACCAAGCCCTATGAGGAAAGGCCTGGAGAAAAGGAGGTTGAGAAGGGACATGATTGCTCTCTTTTAAGTATTTGAAAGGTCACTTAGAGGAGGGCAGGGAGGAGTTCCTGTTGGCAGCAGAGGATAGGACCAGCACTAATGGGTTTAAACTATATGTAGAACAATAGTGTCTAGATAACAGGATCCCCCCCACACACACACACAGTCAGAATAGATCAGCAGTGGAATGTGCTGCCTAAGGAGGTGGTACGTTCCACCTCACTGGCTGTCTTCAAGCAGTGGATGGACAGATACTTATCCTGGATGCTTTAGGCTAATCCTGCATTGAGTAGAGCAGTGGTCCCCAACCTTTTTATCACCGGGGACCGGTCAACGCTTGACAATTTTACTGAGGCCCGGGGGGTAGTCTTTTGCCGAGGGATGTCGCTGCCTCCTGGGCCCCTGCTCCACTTGCTTTCCAGCCAGTGCACCTGATTTCCTGCTGCTCACTGGGGGGCGCTGCCAGCAGCAACTGCACAGTGCTACGCCGAGGGGGAGCCCCAGCCATGGCGGCCGCTGGAGAGCACCAAAGGTGAGCCGGCGGTAGAGTGGCAGGGCAGCCCCCGAGGCAGCAGCCGGAGCGGACAAGTAGGAGCTGCGGCCCAGTACCGACTGATCTGCGGACCGGTACCGGTCCCCGGACCGGGGGTTGGAGACCACTGGAGTAGAGGGTTGGACTAGATGACCTGCGTGGCCCCTTCCAATTCTATCGTTCTATGATTTCTATGAATACAATGTAGAGGGGTGGTGCTATAATGGGACAACCTCTAAAGAGGCATCTGAGTCCAATGCCGGCCCCAGTATCAGAACTGCTTCCCTGTTATGAGTGCTGCTAGCAGCACTGTAGGGTTGTGTCCTTTGGAGATCTTGCACAGAGACACTTCTAATAAATAGTTTATAAAAGACTGATTAATGGTTTATAGATGGTGTGAAAAATAGTTAATCAATTGCACTAGATCACGACGGAGTCCAGCCTTTCAATAGGATGCTTATAACTATGGTTTATGACCTTTTAATGTCTCCTACTTTTATCATTATAATCACGTGTCTATAACATCTATTTTGCACATAGTTTAAAGATTAATTGGGTCATTGCTGATGCTTCATTGAAGGCAGTTAAGTCTATCTCGATTACCAGTGTAGCGATGCAAGAAAACATCTCATCGTTGGAGAGGGATTCGGGCAAATTTGGTTTTGTTCCTGTTTTTTAGATGTTTCACAACACTGTTTTTGTATTCTGCTTCAGTAAAGAGATTGAAGCAGACAAATCTCTATACATAAAATCGTGACCATACACCCTGACAAAATGCTGAAGGTTCTGAAGCTTCCTGTTGGTGGAATCTCCCCCACTCAGGGCCAATTGCTGCTCTTGCTCAGGATTCTGCGCCCCCCCTCCCTTCAGGCCTGCTGTGAAGGGAGCCTCTAACAGCCCCTGACTTAGGGGAGGGAGGCGTTTCCAAGAGCAATGCAGGGGAGTCTGAGGGCATGCATGGGCATTCCTTTTGAGGGGGGAAAGCTTTCCCCTTCTGCCTAACCATTGGCTAACAGGGAGGCCACAGACAAGCCCCCTCACACTATACTGCTGTGGCTGGCCTCACTGCTGGAGACAAGCCATGCACGTCTCTTCTCCACTCTCTGAACCTCTGAGGCCTACCATGCAGGATTGTTGTGCAGATAAAACTGGATGCTGTTGCAGGGGTTATTTTACCTCCTGTTTCACCTGCACAATAACCCTGTGTGTAGGGCCTCAAGTGTTTCATCTCCACAACAACCTGTGTGGGAGGCTCAAATGTTTCTTTTGCACAACAGCCTGTCCATCCTCCAAAGTAGACATTTCTGCCTGGAGAGCTGATATTTATAGTCTGGAGATGAGCTGTAATTATAGAAGATCTCCAGGCCCCACCTGGAGGTTGGCTACCCCTGGGTTGGAAATATTCCTTGAGGTTTGGAGGTGGGGCCTCATAACGGTACAATGCCTCAGAGTCCTAGCCTCCTGCAGAGGCAGATTTTTTTGCCTGTAGAGCTGATCAAAATAGTCTAGAGATGAGCAGCAATAGTTTGTATTTTTGGAGCAAACAGACTGATAGACCAACTGGATAATAAAGACGATGGTAGAGGCTTGCAGGCTGAGGTTGGGATGGAGTGGTACAAGGGTCCTGTGAGTCTGGAAAGTGCAGGAAGATCTAAATAAGGACTATTTAGACCCTGTAACTGTAAATGGGGAACAAGTAACTGGCTGGAGAGACATAGGGGCTGAAGTGACTTTGCTCAAACCTGGACTGATAAATAAAAATCAGTATTTGCCAGGAAGATCCTATGAAATCAAAGGCATAGGTGGTCCAGAATTTCAAGTTTTACAGGATTTCAAGCTTTACAGGAAAGTAGACAGTAAGACTTTGGGGGGAACTTTTTTATTAGGCAACAACTTGGTCTTTCAGACAACAACAGAGACTGTAGTTGCCAGCAGTAGGCCTCAGGCTTCAGAAGGGCAGACATCACCAGCCAAGCAACAGACTATGTTAGCTAAGCCCAGTGAGAGTGAAGTTTGGAAGCGAGGCTTCAAACAGGCATCATGCCTCAGAGTCCATCCTCCAAAGCAGCCCTTTCTGCCTGAAGAGCTGATTTTTATAGTGTGGAGATAAGCAAGAACTCCAGGGGATCTCCAGGCCCCACCTGGAGGTTGGCTATCCCTGGATTGGAAAAATTCCTTGAGGTGTGAAAGTGAGTCCTCAAAAGGGTATAATGCTTTCACAGCCACCCAACCAGCCTCATAATGCCCCTGGCCTATTTCGGGTCAGGAACACATTTCAGAGAGGAGGTAAGATTGTCAGATAGGTGTAGGTTCATGTTCTGGAATGCCACACTACCTAGGTGTGCATAAACCTGATTTGGATCAGGATTGTCATGCACAGAGAGACCTCCTCTTAGGGTTGCCAGCTTCCAAGTGAGGCACAAAACCCACACCAAACCATGAGCTAGCACCTGTTGTATTACAATATGCAATGGGTTTTACTACTAGTATAATATATATTTATAAATAATCTTTCCATTAAAGATTACTCCTTTTTAAACCTCAAAGCGCTATCAGTCTGGATCTGTGCCTCATCCAGAAAGGCAACTAATAACTGCATACTTTCAAAATGCTCTGAGTCTGCAGCTCTAATTTTCTGGAGGGATGCAAGCCAAGCGCAAGAGTCCCAACAAAAACCCATAATGCTTTACTGAATTATTTTGTTTTAAAAATTTTGTTACCCACCCTGAGCCCTTGGGGATGGGTGGGCTATAAATAAAATACTATGATTATTACTACCCATTCAAATTTCCAACCTGGTTGGAGTCCATTATTAAAGTATATGGAACTAACTATGTCTGGAACGGTTTCAGCAGCTTTTAGACTGCAGATTATGAGTTAGCAAAGACTGATTTGAAAGAATATTGTATTCTATTCTCCCCACCCCAATGTTTTACATAGATTTATGAAGCTGTTATTCTTTCTTTGCAATCAAAGCACTACTAATATTTAATAAAGATCAAACACTGAAGACTTAGAGGAGGCGGAGGTCATACCTAGGTTTTCGATATTATATAAATTCCCCCTTTTCTATTCTGCATTCATACTCTATATCAGTGGTCCCCAACCCCCGGTCCGGGGACCGGTACTGGTCCGTGAGTCAGTCGGCACCGATCCGATGCTACTCCTCCTCGGCACTGCTGCCTTGGGAATGCCTTGGGAATGCCCTGCCACTCTGCTGCCGGCTCACCTATGGTGCTCTCCAGCATCCCCCTCAGCATGGCACTGCACAGCGGGCGACGGGAAGTCTGGGGCACCGATGGGAAAGCAAGTGAAGCAGGGCCTCAGACGGCGACGTCCCTCTGCAAAAGACTACCCCCCCACCCCCCGGGCCTCAGTAAAATTGTCAAGCATTGACCGGTCCCCGGTGATAAAATGGTTGGGGACCACTGCTCTATATAACAGGAATTTGTTATAGAAATTTATACTGGATTTTTGTTTGTTTATCTTATATAGAATTTAATGTATTATGAAATATACGGAAATAAAGGAAATTTGAAACTGGGGAAAAACAAAATTCTAATTTCCATTTAATTCTCATTACTGTCCATTACTGCTCTAGCGTCATATACAATTTCTAAACAGGAAGGAAGAAAATGAAGCTGTTTCTCATCCACTTCCGGCTAAAGAGATAGAGACAACTTCTTGTTTCCTTTCTTCAAGTGTCTCCCTTTCCAAAACAGCTTCCTTGGCCAAGGCGAATGGGCCATCCAGTGAGCATGGGGCAGCCACTGCATCAAATGACATATAGCGCTGCATGATTTTCCTCCAAAAAACCCAATACCCAGGGTACCCCGAGGGTCTCTTGTCCTTTCAAGCAAATGATTTGTATACTTTCTCATTGCTGCCTTGCAATAAATGTCTCGTTTAAGAAGGAAGCCTGCCTGCATTGTGAAAAGAACTGTGGCTTCTTATCAGACAAATCTTGGCAACCCAACCACAGAGGACTGACATCACATTGAGAGCATGCCTGCCACGATTTTAGAAAAAAGGCTTCAAATGCAATCTACAAAGCACTTAATCTGTCTCAGAGTTGGCTCCAGCTATCATAAACCAGCCCCTTTAACCCCCCCCCGCCTACGCACACAAACTGTTCATGCAAACAGCCCGCTCAGATGGAGCAGTGTAATATTGGTGCGACAGACGCACAGCAGAGCGCTCCTCCCTTCGGTAACATTGTAAGTTGCAATTTTCCAGTTCATGGAAGTGTAGCAGGGAAGGTACTCTTTGCTGAAATGGTAGCTAAGTAAGCACCACCGCCACCGCCCCACTCGGATCTTTCCCTCGAGGTACCGATTTCACTTACATTACATTAGGAAACCTGCTCTTCCAAAGATCACACAAATGGGAATTTACATCCCTGGAATCTGTCCTTGTTGCTTCTTGAGCTGAGCCGTTCTTTCTCATCCTATCTCAAACATCCAAGATCTTTCAGTGCCCTTCCTTCTTGGTGAGAGAGAGAGAGAGAGAGAGAGAGAGAGAGAGAGTGCAGGTGGGGGGGGGGTATGCAACCTTGCATTACAATTTGCATCTAGGCAAAGATGGAGGGAGGGTAGGAACATAAACCGTTCATTGGTAATTACAAAAAGGGGACCACCGGTGTATAATTGCTACATTGGGATATTAACACTGCATTCCTAAACAGGATTATTATGCCCTTCTAAGATGATTAACTTCAATGGATTTAGAAGGACATCGGTTTGCTTAGGTCAGCACGGTAAATTAGAAGGTGGCTAGCCCACATTTATCAAGATACTTCAGCCTCCACTCCACTATATACTTTATCAGAAAACAACTGCAACTGGTACATCTCAACTAGAACGGCAGATCCCCTAATGAAACCATGGCTTTGCTTCCACGCAGCGGGGTGTCTTCCCCACCTCCATGGACAGCAGTAAAAAGGAGAATCCAAATAACATCATGGCCAATCTGTGCATGATTTGTCTAGCTCATGATCCCCGCCGCCCCCTTTATTGTGGAGAAAATATAAAACTTTATTTTTTCCAGAGCAAAGTGTTAGGTGTCACAAACCTGGAATAAGCTTCCACAGAATGCAAATCTAGCTGAGACATTTTTTATAGAGAAGAGTTCAGAGAGCTGTTTTGTTTCATTCAAAGTGGGCATATCAGGACACATCGGAAAAGGAAAAACTTTGCTAAGAACAAGTTACTAAGTAATGCCTGAGATTCATATAGGTGGTTCTCCAGATGTTTGTGGACTACAGTTACCATGAGCCCCTGACAGCACCATGCTAGATGTCCATGGACATCTGGAGAGCCACAGTATGGCCACCCCCGATACAGGCAATCCATCCTGCTACAAGCAAATGCACATTTTCCCACAGAGAACAGGCTTTTATCTACAAAAGAAGGTCAGAACATATCTGCCAACAGGCAGTCGACACCTTTTGATCTAAGATATAATATCCAATTTGATAGAGATAGCACTATGAAGGACAGCACCAGTTCTCTTGGCAGAGCCAGACTCCAGCTGCACCAGTAGCAAAACAACCTAGGAACAGATTTATTTTTATACCACCACTCCCCAACAATAAAAACCCATAAAAACAATATTAAAATCCCCAATTAACCCCCTCAACAGCGAAACTCCCTGCCCCTTCCCAGCTCACAAATCAGGGGAGATCTTCCTAGGAGGAGCTGATGGCCTATGTGAAGGGCCCCTGATCTTCCTTGCCCTGGCCTCAACCAAAAGCCTGGCAGAAGAGCTCTGTGGAACCATGAAAGCTCTAACAGGGCCCTCAGCACTCCCAGAAACTCATTCCACTAGGTAGGGGCCAGGACTAGGTAGGGGCCAGGCGAACCTTTCTTGGGCCAGGGACCTCCAATAAATTCATTACCGCTGAGCGTAAAGCCCTGTGGGGGGCATAAGTAGACAGGCAGCCCCACAGGTATGTGGGGCCCAAAGCACAAATGACTTTAAAGATTAACACTAAAACCTTGAAATTGATCCGGGCCACAACTGGCAACCAACGCAGCTGCCGCATTTTTTACCAGCTGCAATTTCTAGGTCAAGGCCAAGGGTAGGCTCATGTAGAGCAAGTTACAGAAGTCTAGTCAGGAGGTGACTGTTGCATAGATTAGCGATCCCCAACCTGTGGGCAGCGGACCACATGTGGTCCGTCGACTAATTGGAGGTGGGCCGCGAAGGACGCCTTCTCCCCCCCCCCCGGCCCTTTACTTCATCCCCCCCCCAGCCCTTTACAACACACTTCGGGTGTCATTGTCTCCCATCACTCCCAGATGGGACTATCTCGTTGCAGAGAAACAAGCTCAGGGTTCCCATTGATTTGTCATTGTCATGAGTTAAAATTTCCATGAAAATAAAATGTTCCTTAAGTTCATTGTTGTGGCGTGTCTGTATCTTATTTTGAAGGGATGTTTAAACATTACCATAGCGATCAGAGTCAGAGAGCGTTAGCGCAGTGGGCCTCAGTAAAATTGTCAAGCATTGAGTGGTCCCCGGTGATAAAAAGGTTGGGGACCACTGACATAGATGACTGTGGCTAAGCAATCTGAGGACAGGTAAGGTACTAGTAGTTTTGCCTGGCATAAGTGCGTAAACATCAAGCATGTTACTCCGGTGACCTGGGCCAGTTGAACTTCTTTGGGACTGGGGATCTAGGGTAAGTCTTGCTCACTAGATCTTAAGTTTCTTGCGGGGTGGGGGGATATCATAGAGGAGGTGGTTTTGGAGATACGAAGGTTCCAGACCATTTAGGCTTTAAAGGTGAGAACCAACAACTTGAACGTGATCCAGTCTCCAATCTGGAGTGAGTGCAGCTGTGAGAGCACTGGTTGAATGTGTGCTCTCCACTGGGTCCCTATGAGCAGGGGTAGTCAACCTGTGGTCCTGCAGGTGTTCATGGACTACAATTCCCATGAGCTCCTGCCAGCAGTTTGGCTACCCCTGTCTATGAGGATCTGTGTAGCCACATTCTGGACCAACTTGACCATCTGGATGCTTCCCTGTAGCCACCACAGGGAGGAGGGATAGAGTTAATTTCTACCTTCAACGTGACAGAATTAAGCTCTTCACCTCCCAACTCCCCTTCAGCCCTTTCAAGCGTTCCCTCTTTTCCAGCTTTATGATTTTGTAGCTTTATAGAAGGGCTCAGCAGTAAAAGGGAAACAGATGGGGAAGGGAGATTTCCTGGCTGCTGCCATCTTGGCCAAATTGTCATTGCGTCCGCGCCACTGTGCAGACATGATGGCACAGGGGGCAAAGAGCAGGGGTGAGGACATAAGCAATAGCCACAAATAACTCAGGAACGGAGGCGTGTGGCTGCTATGCTCCCCTGTTCCCACACTACTTGCTGTGGCTACTGTGGTGGAGTGTATTTGCACACCTCCATGTGGACGTGGCTCCTTTCATAGGAATGGGTATTCTGCATGACTCTAGGCAGGCTTAATTCAGATACAAGCATGCACTTAAGAAGCCCCTAATGTGTAGTTAGCTTTCCTGATCTAACATTCAGATTGTTTAATTCCTGGCCAGAGGTACATCTCAATGACTTTTTTTTTTTGGCTCCTGATGGGTACAGAACACAAGTAATACCATCAAGAGACTCTTTGCCTCCATTGCATCCTTTTATTACACCATAACTGCTCGCATATTGAACAGAAAATTAATCCATGATTGCTATGTAGGTAGTTAAAGGAGGAAGGATTCCATGAGCCCATTAAACTATCTTACCCAAAGATAAGCAAGTCGCAAGCAAGGAGGCTCTCCGAAGAAGAAGCTTCCCATATTTACAGTTTTTAAAGAAAATTTCCTAGCTGCCCCACTTGAAAACGGGCAAACATTCTTGGCTAATTTTCTAATCAACTCATTATCCTATAACTCTAAACACCATACAACGTTATCGATACTTGTATACCTTCTTAAAATACCCAAAAGTATTAGTTCATTCTTTCAAATTTTTATCGTAACAAAGCCTATCTAAAAGTCGCACTTACAAGTTCTTCTTAGGCCTATTATGCACGGCCGCAGAAACGGTGGCATGGAGAACGAGGAGGAGGAAGAAGCGAAGCAAACCGATTATGCACGGGACGGAACACAACGGCGGCAAAACCCAGAGTATCCGATTATGCACGCAGATACTCCAGAGTCGCTTCTGGTTTCGCCCTGGTCCCAGGAAGCTCCACTTTCTTCCGCATCTCGCTAATGTGGCTTTTTTGGCGGCATACGTTGACTCTGCACCCGGTTGCCGCCTGCAGCGTGCATAATTGGTGATTTTAGCCGCCACCATTCCACCCCGAATGCAGACTTTCCACTCCGTGCATTATGGGCCTTACACATGAATGTTAGCCCTCAACCAATACATCCACCTGTTAACTACACCTTCACTTCTGCGAAGCATTTGGATCAGTGGCTCTCAACACGGGGGCTGCAACCCCTTGAGGGATTGTGCAGCGGCGGCAGTGGCATGGCTCTGGCCTCCTCCGCACTGCCTCGAAGTTCATGGAAGCCGTGGAGATCACCAGGGCCGCACGGAGGAGGCCAACATGACGGCAAACGCTGCAGCAAGGGGCCACTGCGTGTGGGCCCACATATGTGCTTGTGCCGCTGCCACCCCTGCTTGTAGGGGTAGTGGCATTAGGGGGGTTGAGAACGGCTGATTTAGATGCTTCTGGCATTTGAGCCCAGTTACATATTGACATTAATTAAAAGGGTAGCCAAACTGTGGCTCTCCAGATGTCCATGGACTACAATTCTCATGAGCCCCTGCCAGTATACATGCATATTGAGATGTACCTTTCACCAGCATATGCTGGCAGGGGCTCATGGGAGTTGCAGTCCATAGATATCTGGAGAGCCACAGTTTGGCATCCATTCTCAACCGCTTTTTGGCCACAGCCTTTTAAAGAGTTCTTCTCAGGTTCCAGGACCCCCTGCGGTAGGCTGGCCACTAGCACAGCAAGCTAGGCTAGAGAAGGCCTAAGTTAAGGTGAACAAACTGTGCTGGATGTACCTTGTCTTATATATACACGAGACAGGTTTGGATAACATTCATCCAAGAGATGCATGTGTGCTTGTGTTTTTATCGTGAACGCATTCATTCCAACACACACAAAAGAATGGATTACATGACCTCTTTTTCTTTCCCTTGACGAAGATTGAACTTTCAAGCAATTAATGTTCTTTCCTGAAATAAACTATTGAATCTTTTTGCCTAAATTTCTGAGTTGGCCTATTTTAGGCGATGCATGACATCACCTACGTCTTCGCTTTCTCTTCCCCACGCCATTTATTTGTTTGTTTATTTGTTTAATTTATTATATATATATTAGTCACTGGCCAGAGCTGGTTGTGATTCTTCACAAGGTATCTGTTGCTGCGTTGACCTCTCCTGGCTTCATTGTCTCACTTGATGCCCATGGTATTCCATGTAACGGATGATATATGCCTTGGGATGCGTTTCAGAGCTTTCTAGCAATATACAAAGCCGTTTCTCTGCATAGCTGTGAGTCGTAATGTCGATTGTTGTTTTCGAGCCTTCCTGAGCAGGCTGGGCTTGTAAATAAAAAAAAAACCTTGTCCTCAATAGACTTTTATGCGGTTAAAGATTTTGACTGATTGATTAACTGGAAAATGTTTGCTAGCAGGCTACTGAGCGAGTGGAGACGGATTGCACGGTTCCCATCAGTGACCTAGAAAAAAAAAAAGCATATTATTTCAGTCCTTTTTAATAAAGACGAATGCAGCAACCTCCCAAGCGTCAGCCGGCTTCCATTTCATTGTTCCAACGTTTCTCCCCTTCCCCCTTGGTGTGTTTCATAACCTCTCGTTTGCTTATTACAGCTGGTAAACTTCACTGCGTTCCTGGTCTCCACCGCAGTCTATGAAAAGTCGGCCATTTATTGCACACGGTCCCCTGAACAGAATTTGTCCTGCATGCTGGAAGCGCCTTCAGAGGGAAGTGTTTCATCAGACGGAGAGCACCTTGTCTAAAAAGGTGAAAACTCCGGTCAGCATCAGATGTCTTTTCTTTCGACTTCTCCGGACTAACAAGCGAAGACGCTCAAGCACCTTTCTGTTTGACTCACTGCTTGGTTGCAAGCGGCAAACAGTGTCCTTGAAGGCATTGAGACATTATTCGGGCAAGGAAATGTAGGCTGCCATCCTTCCCTGGGAGTACATCCTCTTGGATTCTGTTATATCACTGGGTTCAACCAGGATACAGACATTTCAGCTCCAACGTGGAGAGAGCTTTTAGGAACCAGTAGGGAAACTGAACTGAACGGCAAGAGGAAGAATAGATTCAAATGAGTAGCCGTGTTGGTCTGAAGTAGCACAATGAAATCAGAGTCCAGTAGCACCTTTAAGACCAACAAAGATTGATTCAAGGTGTGAGCTTTTGAGGGCAAGCTCTCTTCGTCATACTAAGAATGTTATGTATGTGGGCGTTCTGTGCAGCCAACCCAGCCAATCAGGAACTTATGGACAAACTGGGGGGCAAGCCTGTTGCAGTCAGGAATACAACAAGCACTAGATTAGGGGAGTGGAGTAGAAGAACTCTGCAGATGACCTCCCCCTCTCCCCCCCCCCCCGGACCTGGAAAGGCTGCAGGCAGCTGTTAGGGAACTCACCAGCAGGGGCAGCTCTCACGTGGAAGGGATCTGCAGCCTCCGAGCGAAGTGGAAGGAGGTCAGGGGTGGGGGATGGAAAGTGATTGGCTGGCTACTGGACAGACGGGCAAGCCGGTTGGAGGAGGAGGCACTCAGGGGCGGGACAGCTGCCCTGAGTGGGTGTTAAGCGCTGAGTGGCACTTAAGCCATGAGACATGCTCCTCCTCCAAGGCCTTCCCAGAAATATATAGTGGAACAGATGAACAGCTCCCATTAAGGGCCAATCAGGTTTTTTGGCGGGCGAGCCAAACTGCATTTAAATCCATGTTTTCCTATGTTCCCTGCTTGTTGTTTGGAGTTGGTGTTGGATTTAACAAGGAGCTGATTGCTTTTGAAGTACTTTGGAGTCTGTGGTCCATTCCGCACAAGTTTAATGTAGCAGGAGTGTGGCAAATTGTAATTTCTACTAAAATGCAGTTATGCACAACGTCGTACACAATCTGCCACACTCCTGAAACAGTCCCGCTAGAAGCGCTTCGTTGTAGCGCTTCCAGGGAAATCCCAAAAAGTGGATTCACCCTCTGGAAAGCGCTACACTCTTGCAACCAATCTGCAACACTAGTGAAAAAGTTCTGTGCATTACCATTGTTGCGGTTTCAGCAGAGTCCCTCCCCCTGGTTCTCTCCTCTGATCTTCCGGCGAAGCGATCGCCATTTTTTTTTCTCGGAGCGAGCGGAGAGCAACGAACCAGCGAGGCTTCTCCGGCTACAGTCCCTCCATACAGCTGCTTTAAAGCTCGCATCAAGTCACCAAACACAACACAGCCCCGTTTGCAAGTTCCCTTTATTTTCGGCCAAAAATCGCGCCCGTGCACGGGGGGGGATTTTTTTTCACTCGGGGGAGCGTGGCAACAATGAATCGGCAGCTCACAGGCCAGCTAGATGGGTCTCTACGTTAGGAGGAAGCAAGGAATCAAGGAATCAAGGCATATTTGTTGCAACGTGTTTTTCTTTTTTAAAAAAACATGTTCTTAAAGGCAAAGGGGCTTTTCCGGAGCATGGTAACAACCGCCCATTGGCTGCTCGCTTGATTGACGGCCAGGGGCAGGACAACGCATGGCAAATATCGCTTCCTTTCTAGCGATTTTTGCCAAGACCGGAAACCTGTGGGAAACGATTGAAACGCAACTGGATTCCACTACAAAGGCAGGTATGCGTTACGCCGAATTCCACTATTTAAAATTGCGTTTTTTCTTTCCGTAATCAATTTGCCACATTGATTCTGGTGCGGAATGGGCCTGGGTCTATTGAACCCACAAACCTAACAGAGAACACCCAGGCTTTATATACATATCCAACTGCTTCAGGCCACGCCCTCTTAGACACACTGCTGGTTATTGACGCATCCATATGATTAGCTATTAAACATACTCCACTGATTGTTGGCTTGCTACATTCTACCGAATCACAATTGAGGACCGAGGAGCCAGGTCCAGGCACAAGCTCAGATGCGTGAACTCTATTGCAAGAATATGCATCCACATACGTAAAACATTCCATGGGATTTACTTCCACGTAGACCTGCTTGAATCACTTCCCAAGGATAGAGCCAGCGTGGTATAGTGTTAAGAGTGGCAGCTTCTAATCTGGCGAGGATTCCCCACTCCTCCATATATATAGCCTGCTGGGTGACCTTGGGCTTGTCACAGTCCTGTTAGAGCTGTTCTCACAGAGCAGTTTCTCTCACAGCTCTCTCAGTATCACTTACCTCTCCGTGTGTCTGTTATTATGATAGGAAGGGAAGGCAATTGTAAGCTGCTTTGAGATTCCTTCAGACAGTTAAAAGCAGGGTATAAGACCTCTTCCTCTTCTCCTTCTACACATGGTGACTACCTCTTCGGAGCACTGTCATTTTAAATACCTGATTCACGGCATCCTTAACCACACATATTTTAGGTCATAAACAAGCAGGCGTTTCAACAATTCCTCATATCTGCAGAATAGTTCTGATTCAGTGCGATTTACTGTGGGTTTACCCCCCCCCCCCATCTCTGTGGAGATTTGAGTCCTGCACAAGTTGAAACTTGCTTGACCCTGGTTAACTAAGAGAGCTGGCAGGATCACAGCCTGAGGTGCAGTAGTGAAGGCCATTAATCAGTGCCTCTTTTTCTCCAAAGATTTAACCATCTTCAGCTATGTAGAAAGGAGGCAGGCAGCACTGGAGGCACCTTTAAAAACAGAGGAAAGGAGAAGAGAAGGTCAGGAGGACCTCAAACAAATCGGCTCCTTTATAGCTGGCACACTCTACTTCAGCCTTTCTCAGGCTTCAAGAAACCCCAGAAGTGGAGCGATCATGCAGAATATGGTTGGGAAGCATAGCTGTGTACACGCCCACCCGGGGCCCCTCCCCTTCCCACCCCCTCCAGGCCCATTATGGGCCATTTAGAGAGGGAAGGGCAGGTCGACATGACCATATATGGCCATATCATGACAAATGCTTAACAAAATTTAAGAAATATATACAAAATTAATGAACTCCTACCCATTCGTGAAACCCTTCCAGGGTCAACAAGAAACTCCTGGTTGAAAAAGCCTGCCCTACTTCTTCTGAGATTTGAAAAATTACTAATAGAAAGCAGCAGGTTTTTAAAAACTGATTATCCCAATGCAATTAATTAGGCTGAAATAAAGGGGGGATGGTGGGGCAATCTGAACTCTCTTTGAACTCTGACTACTGAAGAAGCCAGCAGCTGTTAACAAATGGGTAGTGGCTTGCCTCTTCAGCCAACCCAATCACTGCAGAGAAAGCTTCAAAGAAGTGCCTAAGGAAGAGTGCCTTACTCTTGCAAATACAGCATCTTTGAATTTGGAGCCACAAGCTATGCACACATGTGACAGGGAAACCACATAAAGAGTTGGTGAAGGGGTTTCAGCAGTAGCTGCTTGGTTGACTGAATAGGCGCACACAATCGTCTTTCTTGTTAATGCATGTGAACACAACTCCCAACATATCTTTGGTTCTAGGCTCTTTCTCTCCAGTCTGCCAGTGGTTGTTGCTGGATCTGGAGCCTCCCTCGAAGGCCAAAACAGCCCCCCAAAGGGCCCTGCCCCCTCCCCTGCCTTTAATGACAGAAATCAATGCCAAACTGGCCAGGGGGACATCATCTGGGCATGGAATTGGGGTCACCATGGGTGTGCAAGTGGTTGTGGATTTCCTGCATTCTGCAAGGGATTGGACTAGATGGCCCTGGAGGTCCCTTCCAACTCTATGATTCTATGAATGCCAGCAATAGTATTGCTGTTGCCTAGAGATGCCTGTCCCCAGGTGGAACCTGGGCTTCCCCCGGTTTTACAGTTCATCTCCAGATAACAGAGATTGGTTTCCCTGGAGAAAATGTCTGCTTTGAAGGAAGGACTCCATAGCATTATACTCACTGGAGGTTCCTCCCAAGCTTTGCCGCAAAGGGTTCCATAAAGCTTCTCAGCAATGGGGGGGGGGGGAACCCAACGAGAGCAATCCCAACCCATCCCATAATTAGAAAAAATTCAGATCGGTTCTTAATTTAATTCGCCACCCCAGCATCCATGATCAGATCGGCATCAAGCTAGATCTCTAATACGATCCATTTTCATAAATGCATCCTCTCCCGAATACGGGTCTGATGGATCCTGACATTTTAAAATATGTCCTATTGTCCTTTTCTGCGCAGCAGACCAAGCACGGAATGTTCGGCTCTATATCATTGTCAGCGTGATATTAGACCAGATGGCGGCTTCCGCGCGGCATCAGAATTGGAGATAATTTATGCCATTCACTCTTATTAGAATGGAGGAATGGAGCGCGTTTGCAACATGCATACATGAAAAGGCAGGCGCCCATCCATCTGTGACACTCCGATGACAAGCTCTGGGGCTGCTACAGCAGCCATGGTGGGTCAGAATCTGTGCCATCAAACCATTTGCGTTCACGGTGGCTGGTTCTTTTCACATAAACACATCCCTTCAACGGCCCTATTAAGACTTAGGTCAATTTTTGAAAAAGAAAGGGAATGAAATGAAATTTATGACCAATGTTTGTCCTCATTTTCTTATACACTTCCTTTTTTTTGAAAAAAAAAATTTCTCATGAATAATGGAGAGGGCTTGGTTGAGTTTTAGGAATGAATAGATTTTCCCGTCGGTCCATCAGACGGCATTATTCCAGGAGTTTATTCTGTGCGGTGTTCTGCTATATTCTGGTTTAACTAGAAGTACTAAGGAAATTCATGCAGTAATGGGAGATATGTAACTCACAGTTTCTTCTGCTCATTTGCAAACCCACCCCATGTTACCGATCGGGGTCCCAAACATTGTAAAAAAGCAATCTAAATCAGATCATATCTATTGTTGCCTCAAGACTCTTTTTGTGCGCCGTTTCAATGGTGCATACTTGCAGTTTAGTGTACCTCTCATCACTGTACCCAAACAATCCTGAAAACACAGTATGTGCTATTACTCCAAACTGGGGATGTGTAGCATTCTGTCTGTCCTTGCAACAAGCTTGCTTTTTTACAGTGTCTTACCAATGGACTCCGGGGAATGGTAGAGGACAGGAAGGCCTGGAGGATCATTGTCCATGGGGTCGCGATAGGTCGGACATGACTTCGCACCTAACAACAACAGTCAATGTTTATACTCCTGATACATGAACAAACCAAAAGAACTCAAAGATGTGAGTTTAACAGGCACAGAACAAAATTCAATGACAAATCAGAATTCCTAATGTATGGGTCCAACACTGAAAGCATGACTGTGTCAATCTGAATCCCCAAACCTTGCACTGTCATTGGTAAGTTTAGACAGGGCTTAAGGGTCTTATAGTGAGCGAGGAATCGCACTTCATAGTACACTTCAAATGCAAAGCTACAACCTGATCCTCCCTCACCCAACCGAGTAAGCTGGAGGGCATGTACCCTGGCTCCCATGGCCTAGTGTGCTACCAACTGAAACCTAGAATAGCAATCCCCAACCTGTGGGCCGCAGACCACATGTGGTCCTTCAACTAATTGGAGGTGGGCCCCGAAGGACGCCTTCTCCCCCCCCCCCGGCCCTTTATTTCATCCCCCCCAGCCCTTTACAACACATTTCATTGTTGTGGTGTGTCTGTATCTTATTTTGAAGGGATGTTTAAACATTACCATAGTGATCGAGAGCGCTAGGGCAGTGGCTGAGAGTAGAGGAATAAACTACACCCCCCCACCGGGCCTCAGTAAAAGGCGTTGAGTGGTCCCCGGTGAGTGGTCCCCAGTGTTGAGTGGTCCCCGGTGATAAAAAGGTTGGGGACCACTGACCTAGAAGACTGGAATGTACATGCTGTATCCTCCTTAGTATATCTCCCTCGGGACTTCATGACAACCATGGGCCTGGCCAGTAATTCATGGGCCTTACACATTAAGAAGCACATGCTGGATCTACCTTCCAGCATTGTCTGTCTGTCTTTATGTCTGTCTATCCATCCATCGACCTGCATGTTGTCATCTATCTATATGTCTGTCTTTCCAACTGTTCGCCTGCCTGTTGTCTACCTTTCATAGAGCCCAACACATCCACAGGAAGAGATGATTACATTAGTTCCGCAGGGCCTGTAAAGACAGAGCTATTCGGCCAGGCTTATGACTGAGGCCAGGAATATAACACCTACATCCAACCAGCTGGCCATCCCTGAGGAAATCTATTGGGACACCAAGGAAAAATACACATGCCCCTAAAAGGATACCCTCCTTAATATTTAATTCTAGAAATATAGGCCATTGTACTCTGAAATGCAATGGGTGTTAGTAGGGGGCTGGAAGGGGTGGGGGCAGGCCGTGGCAAGGGTTGCGCATTGGTGCGGCCACTGGAGCCAGGGCGCCGTCGGAGGAGAGAGGGAAGGTGATGGGGAGGGCAGGGATTACATGCGCGGCTCCCCCAGCTACCTGCGGAGTCCTGGTGGCGGCCATCTGCGGCAGCGAGTTGGGGACGAAGCATGGGGGAATGGCGGGCCCGCAAGGTGGGCGGAGACATGGACCCAGGGAGCAGCGCCATTCTGGGAGTGCCTCTGGAGGCGGGCGAACGGTGCGGCAGTGATTCAGGGGCAATCCCCGGCCAAATGGCGGGTCCTTTCGGTGGGCGGGGACACGGTCCCAGGGAGCGGGGACATCCAGGGGGGTGGTAGTTGAGGCGGGCGTGCAGTGCAGTGGCGAAGTTGGGCCGATGGTTGGCCGAATGGTGGCTCCGTGTTGAGGGCAGGTGCAAGGGCGGAATTGGAAGGCGCGCTTTGCACGCCGCCCAATTGGGCCGTGCGGGGCAGACTGACAAGCAGAGAGGCCAATCAGGAGGTTCTTCACACTTCCCGATTGGCTTCTCTGCCTGTCAGTTCGGGGGAAGAGGGCCACTCCATGAGTTTTAATCATGGACTCGGCCCACCCCAACCCCTCTTACTGCTTTATTAGGAGGAAAAGATTTAGCTAGTTGGCAGATGGGTTGGATTTTGAACTCTTTTCAATGTAAATAATAATTCATGAATTGATGTTACCTGTCCTGAGCCTCATAAGAAGGGTGGGTTAGAGGGGGGAGGGAAAGATATATTGATCTATTTATGCTTAGCAAAACAAACTGAAATGGCATAGGGTGACACGTCTGCCCCTAAAAACATGGTAGCCATCAGAAAAATCAACATGGTTGCAGGAACTGTTCCTGTTCCTTGCTGTGGAATAGAAGCAACTTTGCATGGAAACAAAGTCAGCAGGCAAGTACCCTGTACAAAACAAACAAACAAAACCATATCAGGGCATTTGGTAGACAAGTCACGTCTACCTGAGGCTGAAAGGTAGAACAGTTCAGTGGTCCGGCACTCCATTATATGACAGATAGTTCATTACCACTTCTGGGCAAGAACTTGTATTCCATACTTCCATTATCCTCTACTAGCATTCTGCCATGTTGGATACAGACACTGCTACACAGGACAGCTAAAAAAGTGCTTCCATCCAAAAATGTTATGTATCTAAAAGGACCAGCCAAAGGAAGGGATTAGCAAAGACCTAATAATATTAAGCAATGTGATGAGTTTATCTAGCCTCTGTCCAATTTGGGGTTTCTACTTGGATTAACGACAATAACACTTGATCATCATCTAAGGCCAGAGGAAACTTGATAGTTCATTGAGCTTTAATTGATACGGCATATTTACTCGGTGTGAACTCGGTCAAGTAGATCCCGGGTGGAATGCTTTAATGCGGTCCGAGTTAATTTTAAATCTAGCCAGCGAACATGATTAAAAACAGATTTGGGCCCCATACTTGGTGAATGCATCATTTGTACTCATGGCACACGCAGCGAAACTGCCCAATACTTCCAGAAACTGTTCTCAGAACCAATATTTGCAATGTAGTGCATTCCTAAACTGATCGGGACAGCAGGAGGCAGCTAACTGGATGACTTATCCCTGCTGTGCAATATAACCCTTGCAGTTGTGAGTGACAGGGACCCCCCCCCACACACACACTGTCAAAGGGATATCCGCTCCCCCCCCCAATTAAGACATTTATAATTTCTACTTAACGTAAGCTTGTGAAAGTGTATGGTAAAACTGGACAGTCAAAAGAATTCAACAAAGCGTAATGAAGGATTGTTTCCCGAGCAGGACGCTACGGTGCCCTGTCAGAAAGGCCTCTTTTCATTTTCATTTCCTGTCCAATATTGTCAACAACTGGATTTCCCTTACGTCCCCGCCCCCCCCCCCCCCCAAATTCTCCATCTGGGTAAAATCTGACTGGTTGTTTTATTACAAAGAACTTCATCAAAATGAAAGATCGTTGCTATGCAGAGTGGTAACTTGCCGAACCAAATGTTCTCCCACCCCTCCCCCTGGAGTTTGCAGCTTCACTGGTTCTAATAGTAAAGCAGAGCTCCATTTCCTCCCAGAGAACATTGCATTTCATACAGGATGTCAATTATTAACACACGGCGTCCCCTGTCTTACTTTTCAGCAAATGAATTCATTTGTGAAATTTGCTAATTTATGCAAATAGTCTTTAACCTCTTGGTTGCCTTTAACCTCAGTACGTTTAGGGTTCTTTCTTTCTTTCTTTCTTTCTTTCTTTCTTTCTTTCTTTCTTTCTTTCTTTCTTTCTTTCTTTCTTTCTTTCTTTCTTTGCCACAAAATGAGTGAAATAAAATAAATGCATTAACAACATTCTGTGCTACCCATTTAGCATTAAAATCAATTACATTTTACAGCAGCTCTAAGCAAATTTGGAGAGATGAAACTAAAGAAGAGGAACAAGCCATAACACTAAAACATCTCAGAATAACACAGTAGGACTGTAAACATGCTGCAGTGGTGTACAGTTAATGTGCACAGAATGGGGTGGGGCATGGGATTGGAACAAACTGCACTCCACATCCTCGGTTTACCAGACTGCCTGCCTTGGAAATTCCCTGCCCTAGCCCCTACCTCCATTCTTACGGGCAAGGAAAAATGGGCGGGAAATGACATCACATCACTCTGTAATCCTCCACATCTCTGTGGGTTTTACCATAGAGATGGGGGAATTCCTAGAGCACCATGATCCCTCCGCCCCCCTCCACATCCCACCATTTTTGCTCCCATGGACTGAAGAGGGCAGCTGGCAACTCGTCTAAACATGCAGAAGACATTCCTGACAGAGCGGTTTCTCAGTGGAAGAGGCTTCCTCTGGGAGGTGGTGGGTTCTCCATCTTTGGAAACTTTTAAACAGAGGCTGGATAGCATCTGACGGAGAGGCTGATTGTGTGAAGGTTCAAGGAGGTGGCAGATTACAGTGGATGAGCGATAGGGTTGTCCAGCATTGTGTCCAGCATTGTATGGGGGGTTGCACTAGATGACCCAGGAGGTCCCTTCCAACTCTGTTATTCTATGATTCTACAATACCTGTGCCTGGTTGACTAAATATCTGAAAAGGCCTAGGAGTTCACAAAGTATATGTGCATAGGCAGAGACCCTAATCAGGCATGCAGAGACAATGCATATACATTGTCTATGTAGGAAGTTTCTTACAAACATTATCCCAGGGTGGTGGTGATGTTAGACTATGCCAGCCTGCTCCCAATTGCAATGAGGTGCTAGTGTCCCAGGGCTGTTCAATTTGTAATGGATGGATGCCGTCAATCTCTAAAGCAAACAAAGATGAAATAAATATTTGAAGAAATACTAGTACTGGTCCTATGAAACTCTACAACCACATTGCCCTGCGTCCCACCATGCTGTGCACAGAATGTGTCTTATGTTACATCGTCTTACCTTAAGGGATACACACCTCACAAAAAAGTGCAACATTTTTCAAATTAGGATTTCAGGAAGGATATAAATACAGGTATTCAATGGCCTACAAGTCCCCCAGTACTATTTTGGGATTTGTTATTGGGTTTTTAATGGATTGTAGAATTATCCGGGTTTCATTATTTCCAGCCAGCTGGGAGTGCCTTTTTCAACCAAACGACACCAAAATTCCAGGGGAAAATATCTATGGATTCTAGTTCTATGGTTCCTAGTCCCCCAAAGGGGGACCCTGGCGAACCCTTCCAACTCTATGATTCTATGAATTATTGTCCCAGTCTCTTGTTTCCTACCATTGTTCAGAGAAATTTTTTTTATGGCAGTAGAATTTTTTTATGGCAGTCCACAAGTACCTAAAACACCATCAAAATTTGTGGCAGTGCATGAGCTTTCGTGGCTCACTGCTCACTGCTTCTGTTACCATAAAGGTAGCCCATAATGGAAGGGTGCCTGACACAGAGACACTTTCATGCACAGAAGCCCGTGACTGAGCTCTGAGCAGGTTAGTACACGCAGAAACCAGCCTGGCAGAGACTGACTATGGAGTCAGTAGGGCCCCTCAACATACCTAGGAAGCCAGGCCAGGTCTCCATCTTGTTTGGGCTTCAGTAGATTTCTTCTCTTGCCTAGGAAAGCCAGGCCCGATTTCCGTCCAGTCTAAACTGGACTAGAAGCATTTCCTGCTTGCTCAACTGATTGAGCTAAAAGTGCACATTATAGAAATCACACTCTCCCCGCCAAAGACTATTTATTTAGGCTATCAATAGGAAAGGTATATTCTCCCAGGTACTAACTGCAATTTCTTTTGTCTCTTTTGTCCAGTGCCATTTCTGCCTAGCAGCATCTCTTACCCTAAATGTCTCCCATTGTACTCCTCCCCCCCCCCCCGCCCTTCCAGATTAAACAATACGGGGGCATTAGCAACACATTACATCTAGCCGAGGTATTGTTCCGCTTGATGAGCTTACTTCATACCTCCCATTCTAGTGACCTCATATGCCAGCCACCCTATCAGAGTCATCCATAACTCCCAACCAATCATCAGTCACTTACCTTGATGTGGGTAGTCACTGGGGCTGGCCCAGGAATTTCAAATTCTATATCAATTCCTGCACACCCCCTAAAGCGTGTGTGTGTTTATCCCTCCACACCTGGAATCCTTTCCACCCCTGGTGTTGTCAACCCCGTGTCTTTGCTACTTGGACCCAAGGCAGGTACAGTATTTTCCTAATCTTTTCCACTGGATAACTTAGTGTATGTATGTTTTTGCTTGTGCATGTTTTGAATGTACCCCCATATTTTCCCCAAATAAATCCCTTTGAGTTTAAGCTGAATTGTCATCTTCATTTAAGAAGGGTTTCTCCCAAAGAATGGACTCCATAAAAATTGGTAGAAAGGATCTTGGGTTACCCAGCCTCTTGCTATATTCATGATTCCCCACAATTCCCTTTGATCCAATTTGTGTAACACTTCAGATACCTGAAAATCATATACTTCCGAAAGCTCATACTGTGCCACAAATTTTGTTGGTTTTTCAGTTGCTACTGGACTCTTACTATTTTCTACTGCTACAGACAGACTGACATAGCTACTCATCTTGATATTTAAAATCGTGTTTACATGGAATCACTTAGGGGGGAAACCTGAAAGTGACATCATGCCTTCTAGGAATTGCTGGAAACTCTATGGTTTTTCCCCTGGCTATAATGTCAAAAAGGCCACCCCTCTCCCACAGTAGCTTGAAATGCCCATGTCTCCCCCAGGAACAAGATTTCAGGAGGAATTTATGGCTGCTGAGGATCAGAAGAGTTGAAGAAACTGTGCTTCATGAGCAGAAATCCCATGCCTGTGGAAATGTCTAGACTGGGTCCAAGCCAAAGTTTTTGTTATGAAAATCTGATTTTTGGCACACTGAGTAACAAATATAAAGTACTACCAATGTTTTTTTTAAACTTAAATTAAAAAATATATTAGAAGGTCAAGGAAACTGCAATTTTAATCCATTCCAGAGGCTACTAGCCGGCTACTCATGCAATAATGAACATCAGCCACCACACAGGCATAAATATACCATCTATTCATTTTTATCCCAGCCTTTCCCCATAGAGCTGAGGGCAGTTGATGTGTCTCCCCATTTTATCTTTCCTGTGAGGCAGATAAAGATAAAATATTGCAGCAAGTTTTAGTATTTATTTTCAGTTATTTAGGCATCTTACCCCACTTTCCTCCCTAGCTGGGAACCCCAAGTGGCTTACACAAATATTAAATATAATCTAAAGGAACAGAACAGACAAAAAGATCAACTAAGCAACCTCCTGGGTTTGTCTTGGGTCTACTGGGTAAGCTCAACAAAGCTCACATGCTACAAGCCAAGGCCAAGAGCCCTTTGGTCAGAAATCTCATGTCTCTGGCCACATATAGACTTAGATGAACAGCAGCCATGAGATAAGACAGCCTTTCTCAACTTTTTTTTCCACTGAGAAACTCCTGAAACATTTTTCAGGCTTTGAGAAACCCCAGAAGTGGTGTGATCATGGAGAATATGGTTGGAAGTATAGCTGTGTACTTGCCACTGGTGGACCTCTTGATGGCACCTGAGTTTTGGTCTCTGTATGACATAGTGTTGGACTGGATGGGCCACCGGCCTGATTCAACATGGCTTCTCTTATGTTCTTAACTCAAGAAGGAACCCAGATTACCTCCCAGTTCACTAAGATCTGAGCTGAGTCTATATTCCTTCTTGAGTTGGATTCACACACAACCTAAGTAAACTACAGTTTAGGGACTCACATTATGATGTGCCTCTAAATACAGAATTTAAGATTAAATTTTGAGTTTTCTTTTTTGTTTTTGTGTTGGTTTTACTATAGTAATAATACACTTGAGGGCCTCAGCATCTCTTACTCTGGCTTTGCCAAGTATTGTCCTCCTGAGCTTCATGGATGATCAGTACTTGAACACAGGTCTTTGCTATTTTTGCTATTTGTGCTATTTTTGCAGAGCAACAGTTATTCGCCCCTGGATTATGTCATGAATTACTGCTACAACACAACAACAGCACCACATTCAGCCGTGTGTGGTTACAGCTTCCAGCCAGCATCTAACCTCTCAAAATGCCGCACCTTGAAAACCTCAAACCAATCCGCATTGCCAGCATGTGGAGCACTTTGTTAGAGAGAAAACGGGCCATAGAAGCAGGGTAAGTGATTTTGAGCATGTTATTTGTGACAATTACAATGTCACTAATTGTTTTACAATGAACAGTTCTTTCTTTGTTATTTTATTATTCAGAGGCTATGTCGACAGAAATTCTAATAAGTGTCAGAGTAAGAATTCATTGCTTCAGTTTCGTGTTTTGCAGCAGGAATGGTTTAGGGAACAATGTTTCTTTAAATCTACTCAGGAAAATATTCCTCCTGGCCCACAGGATGCCAAAAAATGACTCGATGATTTATTTATGTGGAGCTTGGCAGACCAGCGTCCAGATTGTGGGTGAAGCTGAATTTTATGAGCTTTTCCCCCAGTGACTATATTGACAATTTTTTTTTAAAAAAATTAAAAGGTCTTTGTGGGGTTTGGCAGTGATTTCACATAAATATTATTGGGAACAGCAATGGCTGAAGGGGAAAAGCCTTTAAAACGAGTACAAATATTAATCTATTAGTATAATGCCGTATTTAGAAGGTGAAAATTTTTCCTGTCGGAAACAGTAAACTTTCCTCTTTAACAAATAATAATATTTTTAGTGGCTCGATATGGCCATTACTAACTTGACATTTCTTAGAAAGACGAATGCCTCATTGTCATTCCAGGGAAAACAAAAAGCAGTAGCTCGTGCAGTGATGTAAGAATGCAATTTTCGGCCCAATTTTTATGCTATTTGAATATTTCTGTGACTGATGGAACAAAACATGAGAAACAAATCCATGTGACATTTTTGGCCAATCAAAAAGAGTCCGTGTTTGAATGTACCACAGTCTACACAGGACTTTCCTCCAGGGAGATTACAGAAGCTGCCAAAATAGAGGCGATATTCATATAAATAACAAAAAAGCCAGATGTGTGGAACAACCCTTCCAAGCCAAATCCAGTTCTTGTGGATCGACTGCTGAGGATGTAATCAGGAGTAAGATGAGCATGCCTAAGAGGCCAATATAATCTCCCTCTTTGCTGATTTACACACACACACACACATACACACCCATGTTGTTCTTGGTACAGTGTTAGGGGACACTGGCTCATAGCCCAACCTGGATAGCCCAGGAGATCTCAGAAGCTAAACAGGATTGGCCCTGGCTAGCAATTGGAAGGGTGACCTCCAAGGAATATCAGGGTTGTGACACAGGGGCAGGCATTGGCAAATCACCTCTAAATGTCACTTTCTTGGTTGCCAGACAAACTTAAGATCTCCTGGCTATGTTACATACATGCCATACGACAAACAAATAAATAAATTAGTGGCTCATAAAAGGTTATGCCTGGGGAAGGCACTGGCAAGGCCACCCTGTATTGAGTCTGCCATGGAGGGCGTCACCCCAAGGGTCAGACATGACTCAGTGCTTGCAGAGGGAATACCTATACCTTTAAATGACCACAGTCATAGGTTTGCAAACTGGCTACCCTCCAGGTATTTATCAGCCACTGCATTTACCTGCTTGCCCATCTGAGAGTCATGGTGCAAGAAAAGGGGGCAGGGAATGGCACCCTGATACTAGAGCTGATGTTGCATTTGTCCAACACTCTAGAAACCTCCCCAAATCTCTATGGTTTTTAACCACTGAGTTTTGGTGGGTATTCAAAGAGAATGGGAATGACATCACTTTGAGGAACAGACACAGCACTGCTTCTAAAATATTTCTAGCCATGTTTATTAACCCTTCCTGACAATATTTGAACTTCAGCTGGCTCCATTATTCCTCATTCCAAATCTAGCGTGTTGACTTTAATGGAAAACGAAGACTCAAAATACTCATTAAATGGATTCTTTAAAGCCACAATTTGTTTGGGAAAGCTATATCTTAGGGCAGAAGTAAGAAATAGCCTCTCTGGTCATTTTCCAGTTGAAAATAATCCTATTCCAGTTCCCTTTTCACAACCTGGGCTGAATCTGCATTGAGCTTTTATTCCAATCCCAGGTTGATTCAGTCCCTGCCGTCTACACTGAGGGCCATTCCGCACCAGGATCTATGTAGCAAATTGGTTGCGGAACGAAAATACACCATTTTAAATAGTGGAATTCGTCGTTATGCATACCTGCCTTTGTAGTGGAATCCAGTTGTGTTTCTATCGTTTCCCACAGGTTTCCGGTCTCGGCAAAAATCGCTAGTCAGGAAGCAATATTGCCGAGCTTTGTCCCGCCCCTGGCCGTCAAGCAGCCAATGGGCGTCCTTTATCATGCTCCCGAAAAGCCCCTTTTGCTTTAAGGAAGGTTTAAAAAAAAAACACGTTGCAACGAATCTGCGTTGATTCGTTGCAACGGAGAGACCCATCTAGCTAGCAGGTGGTGTTTGAGCTGCCATTTCATCATTGCCACGCTCCCCCTAAGTGAAAAAAAAAATACACCCCCCGCACGGGCGCGATTTTCGGCCGAAAATAGAGTGAAAAATAAAGGGAAAATAAACCAGCAAACGGGGCTGTGTGTTGCTTGGTGCTTGGTGACTTTAAACAGCTCTGGGGAGGGATTGCAGCCAGGGAAGCCTCGCTGGGTAAACGAAGGTTCGCCGATGCGTTGATCTCCGCTTGCTCCGAGAAAAAAAAATGGCGATCACTTCGCCGGAAGATCAGAGGAGAGAGCTAGGGGGAGGGACTTTGCAGAAACCGCAACAATGGTAACGCACAGAACTTTCCCGCTAGTGTTGCAGATTGGTTGCAAGAGTGTAGCGCTTTCCGGAGGGTGAATCCACTTTTTGGGATTTCTCTGAAAGTGCTACAATGAAGCGCTTTTTGTGAATCGGTTTCAGGAGTGTTGCAGATTGTTAATGACATTGTGCCTAACAGCAAAACAATAGCGATTTCAATATGCAACCATTGTGCAATTTTGAACGAGTGCAGAATGGCCCTGAATGCGATTTCCATTTTGATTGTAGCCGATGTAAATTTTTCCTCTTCAACAAGCATGATTAATCTGTAGTGACCCTACCTTTTCCCCGCAATATCCTGGAGTGGATATAAACCTCGATATTTGAAAAATCAGCATGAGTAAAGGTGCAGCTCTCTGCTTTTCCCGAGCTAACTTGCAGCTTCAAGCCTCCAATACTGTAGAAAAGCCCTGATTGGCCAGGGCATCAGTTCAAAGGCTTCCCTTAAAGGGGAAGCCCAAACTTCTCTCATCAGAAGCTCCAGAAGCCTTAAATTCTCTCGGCATAGATTTTCCTCGGATTTATTCTCCCTCCTTTGCTGTCTCCAATTCTCTCCCCCCCCCCTTCACGAAAAGAAAGAGGCTCCTGCTGTGCTTGTTTCCCCCCCTTCTGAGCTTCCCTAATCACATGCAGAACACTCTCTGTTAAAGGGGGAGGGGGGATAGAGGAAGACCCGAGTTCAAATCAATCTGAATTGAGCTGGATCCACAACGGAATAAACAAATAAGTGCACAATCAGCCCTGGTTGAAGAATAATCTTTTAAAAAACCATCATCTTCTCCTGCAGGTTAAAAGTAGCATGGTAAAGGGAGATTTTTCCTTATAAAAGCCAGAGCTAAAATGAACGCAGAGAAACACATTTGAGGTGAAATTCTAAGGAATTCCCAGCTGGATTAATATATACAGTATAAGTATTAATACCATTGGCAAAACCTTACAAGGCTGACAAATAATAAAGACAGGATTTGCATTTTAGTATGGCTTCATTTAATCTTTTAATTTCTGCATTCGCCTTCCAGCATGACATAGGCGGATCTGATCCAACCCTGGAAGTGAAGCCCTCCGGGGAGGGCGGTATAGAAGTATGATAAATAAATAAATAAGGTCTGTTTTTGGAAGGGAAATCACCAAAGAAGACACTGCAGAGGAAGGCAAGGGCCAGCCAGCTCTACATCTCATTTGCCTTCAGGATCACTTGCTTTCTTTAAAAAAGCATAGCCTTTATTTATAACTGATTTATATGACTTGTCACTAATTTAACTGATTTATTTTTAAAATTGCCTGTCGAGTGGAGCAATGGTACAACAAGGAGAGACAAGGGGAGCAGAACTTACGTAAGAATGACAGTGCATGAAAAACTGATTTCACTGTGCTATGTTTTCAGGAAGGACTGTGATGACTCAACCTGCTGAACAGGCACAAATGACTGCAAAACAAAAAGGCCATAGAAAAACTGTGATCTCAGCCAGCAAAAAGGGTGTGAGCGGAAATCTAAGGGCTTTTCTGCATGTGATATAGTGAAATGCTTACCTTGTGAAGACGCTTTATTCCGTATAACTTCGCCAACCTCCTGCATCTGGCCAGCAAATTGCTCACTACATCTGCCATTTTGAAGCACTAGTTGGGGAATCACATAAAATGAATTCCCCAAACTAAAAGCACTTTCCCCCAGCAGACAACCAGCACACTACACGCTAAAGAAATGTATGGGGGTGAAGAAGCGCTATCTCCGCCTCCAATGTCCCGCACTTGCACCCGCCTCCCTCTCCCTTCTCCTGGGGATGTTTTTTTTTTTTTAGCAAACAACCTGGAGCAACGAATAGACATCCAAGTGTGCAGGCAAAGGCAAAAAGAATTTTTTCCCAAAGCTGTCACACAAAACATACCTCCCTACAGCCCCTCCCAAAAAATCAGGAACAAGATTAATTTTTAAACAATTCAAGACTCGTGATTCCATAAGGGGTGGCATTATAAAAGCACTATGTATCTATGATTAGATGCATAGGCATTTCAACAGAGAACTATTAATTTTAAAAACATTGTTGGGCATTGCGGGACTTTTAAAAAATGGAAAAAGAGGACTGACAGGTGAAAGAGAGTCGCATATAAACTGTGTTGCTGTCTTCCACTATTTCCAGCAACACTTGTAGAGTGTAAGAATGCATGCTTAACTTAATTTTTTTGCAATGTGCGGAAATGCCCTAAATGATACCTTGAAATCTGTGTCTTTTGGAAGATGTTGCTGCCAGGCAAAATGTTCAATCGTAAATCCTTCCAGGCATAATTACTGTTTTGAGGAAGTTGGCATATATGGGTTATGACCCATCAGGCAATTAGGCGACACCATTCGTGGGAATAGATTTTTTTTAAGGCGATGCTAAAAGAACATTTCATATAATCAAATATACAAGTTCGAGATTTCAGGAATTATCAAGCTGTAGAGGCTCAATGAAGAACAGAGCAATTTTATTTTTTCTTGATAGCCTCATATTGCATATTGGAACAACAGTTTGCAGCCAATTCAATTACCTTTTCACCATGGCCTGTCAAAATAATTTTATTTATATTTTTAATCAGCCTAGTAAAAGTCTCAACAATAACTTTCCATTGTTGCTTAATCTTCTTTTCAGAACAAAATAGTAGAGTCTGATTTGAATCCAATAGCTACTTACATCTCTGCAAATGCCTATGCCAGCCTTTCTCAACTTCTTTACCACTGAAAAACCCCTGAAACATTCTTCAGGCTTCAAGAAACCCCAGAAGTGGAGCAATCATGCAAAATATGGCTGGGAACCATAGCTGTGGACACGCCCACCTGGAACTCCTCCTCTTCCCACCCCCTCCAGACCCGGCATTGGCCATTTTGGGAGGTGAGCGTGAGTCAACTTGACCGTATATAGTCATACCATCTGATAAATATTTAACGTTTAAAACATATATTAAAAATTAATTAACTCCCACCCATTAGGGAAACCCTTCCAGGGCCATCAAGAAACTGCAGGGCTTCACAGAATCCTGGTTGAGAAAGCCTGGCCTATGCTAACAACTTGAACAATAAAAGTGGGCAAGAGGAAGGGGCAGGAAGTTAAAGTTATAGTGATGAGCCATTACTATATCTGATTCATATTTTATTTTTTAAACCCGTGTCAAAATTTGATAATAATAGCAAATTACAGAGCATCCCTGTGGTCTACAGACTGGCCTTTGAAGTGGATTATCCAGCATTCTTTCCTGCCTCATTGCAACCCTTTTGCAAAGAAAGGGGTGACTTGTGAATTTAAAATCTTGGATGGTTTCACGGTGCTTGCTGTTTCCAAAACTAACCTGTAATCCATGTCTGAGGGGCATCGAAAAGGCAGGGGACGGGGAAATATACACTTTTAAGGAGCCTCAAGCATGTTCACGTGCATTTCCCATTGTTCTGTGGACTGAGTAAAGGAAAATGAGATGGAATCTGATTTGCACAGGTCACCCAAGGTAATTACACAGTTACCAAACAAGGGCATTAACACAATTTACTCTGTAATTACCACGGCTCCCAGTGAAGTTACTGTGTAGTTAGCCATGTAATAACATGCATTATTGCACAGCAACTATGCAATTAAGTCCTGTCAAAAGAATATGCTAAGAAAAAAATTGAAAAATGGGAGCAAAGCACGGCCGAGCCTCAGAGTCATGTGTATTTTGGAGGTGTGATAGAGATACATTGGATAAGTGAATTTTAAAATTCAAGAATGGAGAGTATCACAACACAAGGGGCAGAACAAACATTCTGTATAGACTCTCTTTGTGCGTGCATATATCAAATGCTCCATAGAAAAGATCCCAGCAGAAAAAGAAAGTATGGGGAGTGCAGTTCCAGAGATCCCCCTTCAAATTGGACACCCTTTGTAGTCTCATGTATATATGTGTAGAAACGGCCTATTATGCACGGCCGCTGAAATGGCGGCATGGAGAATGAAGAGGAGGAAGAAGCGAAGCAAACCGCTTACGCACAAGACGGAATGCAATGGCGGCAAAACCCAGAGTATCCGATTATGCACGCGGCTACTCTGGAGCCGCTTCTGGTTGCACCCTGGTCCCGGGAAGCTTCACTTTCTTCCGCATCTCACTAACACGGCTTTTTTGGCGGCATACATTGACTCTGCGCCTGGTTGCTGCCTGCAGCGTGCATAATTTGTGATTTTAGCCACCACCACTCCACCCCGAATGCGGACCTTCCACTCCGTGCATAATGGGCCAATGTGAAGACCTAAAAAACAGCAACAAACTGGATTTTTTAAAAGTGCATTCTCCAGTTTGCCCCAAGAAAAGTGAAAAGGAAGACGTGTAGATTTTTATACTCTGCCTTTCTCTATGTTAAAGAGTCTCAAATTTCCACACTGGGAACTTCACTGCCCCGGCTCCCATGTGGAGGCACAAATATGGGGCAGACAAGGTGCACTGAGCCAAATGCTCTCCCATGCGGGAGCAGGAAGAGGTGGGGCAACGTGCCCCGGATCAAACTCCAGCCTGCACCCCAGCGTGAACCTCTGGTGCAGAAACAATCACAGCGGCTTACAATTGTTTTTTCCCTTCCTCCCCTTACAACAGGCACCTTGTGAGGCAGGTGAGGTTGAAAGAATTCTGAGACAACGGTGATTGGTCCAACGTCACCCAGCAGGCTGCATGTGGAAGTGGGGGGGGGGGATTTTCCAATATAATATTGGAAACTGGAAACTGGAGGGGAGGAGGGATAAACTGAAAAAAACGTATAAACTATACTATCTTTTGGAATTTACAAAATGCTTTTAATATCAGGTTATATTCATTCAAAATATGAAGAATGTAGATCTTTAGAGAATCTACAGCATTCAAGAGTTAGAGCATTCGAGAATCTATAACACTTGAGAATTGGGGCATTACAGAATGTCACAATTCCTGCATTTACATAGATTTTCAATGTATCAATATTTTCAACATTACCTGTACTGTTTGAATGGGGCCAGCTTTATCCAACGCTAATATGTCACAATATATATGATCATCATATACCATTGAAGAGCTTATTGTTATGAGGTTTAACAATATTTGGGCCCAGATCAAACTCCAGCCTTCAGTGCAGCACAAAGTCTCTGGTGCAGAAATGGTCAAAGCAGCTTCCAATTGTTTTTCCCTTCCTTTCCTAACAACAGATACCTTGTGAGGCAAGTGAGGCTGAGAGAATTCTGAGAGAACGGTGACTGGTCCAATGTCACCCAGCGGGCTGCATGTGGGGAGGGGGGGGGGAGAATTTCCCAACATAAAACTGAAAATTGGAGGGGAGGAGGGATGAACTGAAAAAAACTTATAAACCATACTATCTTTTGGAATGAACAAAAATGCTTTTAATATCAGGTTATATTCAAGAATCTATAACACTTGAGATTTGGGGTATTACATAACGTCACAATTCCTGCATTTACATATATTTTCAAAATATCAGTATTTTCAACTATATCTGTACTGTTTTAATGTAGTCAGCTTTATCCACCGTTAATATGTCACAATATATATGATCATCATTCACTATTGAAGAGATCGTTGTTATGAAGTTTGACAATACTGAGATATGCTTGTAATCCTAATGTCGCTATATGAGACTAAAGGTAAAAGTAAAGGTATACCCTGTGCAAGTACCGAGTCATGTCTGACCCTTGGGGTGACACTCTCTAGCGTTTTCATGGCAGACTCAATATGGGGTGGTTTGCCAGTGCCTTCCCCAGTCATTACCGTTTACCCCCCCCCCCTGCAAGCTGGGTACTCATTTTACTGACCTCGGAAGGATGGAAGGCTGAATCAACCTTGAGCCGGCTGCTGGGATTGAACTCCCAGCCTCATGGGCAGAGCTTTCCACTCTGTGCCACAAGAGGCTCTTTATATGAGACTAGGGCAGAGTCTGCACTTACTTTCTTTATTCCATTGTCAATCCTGTTGAATTCAGATAGCTTTGAACTCGGATCTTTCTCCCCCCCCCCCATTGAAACAGGAAAGTCTTCTGCACGTGGTTAGGGTAGGTCAGAAGGGGGGGGAGAGCCAAGCCTCTTTCTTTCTTTTCTTGAAGGGGAGGGGAGAGGAGCCAGGCAGGGAGTCTCTTTCTTTTCTTGGAGGGGGGGGGAGAGAAGATCGAAAAAGGCAGAGGAGCGAGGAAAAATCCAGGACCGACAGAAGTTGAGAGAAATTAGGAGCTTCTCCTTTAAGGCAAGTTTGTCACATGACCAGGTGTGGCCTATCAGAGGTTCTCTACCATGGAGTTTTCTTTCCCAATCCAGATATTGAGCATTAAAAGCACTCTAAGATATTGCACAATAAAGGTAGGGTCACTCCGGATCAATCCTTCTTGCTGCAAAAGGAAAATTTAAATCGCCCAAAATCCAAACGGAAATCGCATTCTGTGTAGAGGGCAGGGACTGAATCGATCTGAGGTTGGAATAAAAGCTCCGTGCAGTTTACACCCTGGTCTGCCCTAATCATATATTTTCTTTTGTTCAATACAAAACTTTGATTTTGATGTTTTTCCATCCCTCATATGGCAAAAGTGAAAGTACATTTGTTAATGCAGCATTCGGTGCAACAATTTGTGGAGCTTACTGTGATACTGTGTCAATTCACGGTTTAGCTTGTAGGAAACTAAGGCATTTATACTTAATTTCATAACCTTGGCAAATAGTTCTGTTTTACATGTTAGCCGTCCTAAATGATTTTCTTCCAGTTGTAAAAATACGTTCAGGTTGGATAAGGAAGTAATTATTGCATATATTTCCATTTTTGTCAAAAACCTGGAGGGAAAAAAAGTTTTGCTCCCCTCTCTATATTTTCAAAATGTCTGGAAACATATGAAGTGGAGAGCCAGGCTTTGTTAACATGAGAGAAGAACAAAAAGTAATTCCACATCTTGGAAAAGCTAGAAAGTTGGGATTATATTATCCGCTTTATTGTGTACTAGAGGCCAAGCCCGTTGCATTCAGGAATACAATGGGCGCTAGATTAGGGGGTGGAGTAGAAGAACTCTGCGGACGGCCTCCCCCTTAATCCAGGACCTGGAAAGGCTACAGGCAGCTGTTATGGAACTCACTGGCAGGGGCAGCTCTCACACAGCAGGGATCTGCAGCCTCCAAGCCTTGAAGGGAAGTGGAAGGAGGAGGGGGTGGTTGGGGGGGGGACAGAAGTGATTGGCTGGCCGCTGGACAGACAGGCAAGCCAGTTGGAGGAGGAGGCACTCAGAGGTGGGACAGCCATCCTGAGTGGCTGTTAAGCACTGAGTGGCACTGAAGCCATGAGGCTCCAAGGCCTTACCAGAAATATATAGTGGAATAGATATGTCGGATGAGTATATATCTGCATTTATTTTCTCTACGGAGTAATCAGTACATGCACAAAAACATCAGATTTCCACATGTACGTAGTATTATGCATTTATTTATTTCTATTCCACCTTTCTCCCCAGTGGGACCCAACATAGTTTATACCTATTAGCAGAGTTTAAATAGACAAGAGAGTGCAGCGCAAAGGGTGCTTAAGAAATAAAATAGTTTTATTAAGAAAGAAAGTAACTTTGTGAGCAGGAGACAGGAGAGTCTAACTGTCCTCTAGTTAATCTGTTCTGGAGGCAAGCAGGAAGGAAGTGTGCTCAAAGGAGCAGGAAGTCTCCAGATGAGCCAATCAGGATGCTGGAGGAGAATATTTGAAAATCATCAGGAAGTTCCCATTCTAACTATGGTACATACACATCTCCTCTAATGTCCCTGCAGGATATTCTTAATATGTTTTAGAATCATGTACAGATCTTGCATATTCTAACAATATCATTCTCCAGTTTTGCACAGGAAAATCCAGCGGTGAAAGCACACTGAAAGTATATTATCCAATGTGTGTGGAATGAGCCACAGTAAAATCCAGTTGCAAAGAGGATTGAAAGTGCATTATTTAGTTTGTGTACAAGCACCCATTGCTCCTCTTGATGGCCTGGTGGCAAAGAAAATGATTGCAACCTTCTGATTGATCATATAGTTATTAGGGATTGGCTATAATTCTACATCCTGTCCTGGTTCAAGTCTTTGGTTCTTACCTGGCAGAGAAAACAGCCTGTTCTTCTTTGGAATGGAGTTTTTTATAAGCTCTCTCACAAGACCAAAGTTTATTTTATAGCTGAGATTATCCTTCTCAGGGCTAGAGAAATGGAAGACGATTGTATCACTACCGTTTATATAAACAATTGGAGGTTGGGGGGGGGGAAGCATGCAAGCAGCTTTTTTGACCTCTCAGCAGTTCCTGGAAGGCTGGCGTAAGGGCTGCAGGGTATTCCCCTGGGAGGTAGAGTGGGGAGGTAGAGACCCCAGGCTATTGGCTCATCCTGTAAGCCCAACCTCCAAGGGCCTTCCCACAGTATTTAATATGATGTAATCCTATTGTTCTCTGCACAGATTTGGGAATTCCCCTGTGTCTATATTTCTTCTGCAGTAAAAATATAAAAAGGTTTTTCTCTCAGTGTGACTCACTGGGGTTGGGCAAAAAAGCCCTAATTTGACTATTTGGCTATCAGTTTTTTAACTAAGATCAAGTGTAGTGTAGCTGGCATAAAAGGGAGGTTATAGATGTGGTCCTAAGCATGTGTCCCATTAAATCCCATTGAACATCATGCCTTAGGATTGGGCTGAATGGTTTCAATAGTTGGTATATCCATTGACAACTTTTCTCCCTAATGGGACCCCAACTGGCTTACGACAATGCAATAAAATAATAAAATAAATATAATGTAAATATTTTAAAATATCTAACATGCCAGTTGTGATGGACAGCACTCAGAAAATGAGGTTTGAGGTGCTGAAATCAACAGCAGTAGTGAATGAGGGGTTAAATTCCACCTTCTCTTTCTTGGAAGAGTTTACCTCACACTTTGGCTTAATTGGGGAGCAAACACCTGTCTACTCAAATTCCCTCTGCCAAATCACTGTCCAGGATGACCAGTCACTGTGTGGATTAGCCCTGTCAAACAAAAACCAAATACTCTCACTAGAGCAGGGGTAGTCAAACTGCGGCCCTCCAGATGTCCATGGACTACAATTCCCAGGAGCCCCTGCCAGCATTCGCTCCTGGGAATTGTAGTCCATGGACATCTGGAGGGCCGCAGTTTGACTACCCCTGCACTAGAGTTTTCCCTCAGAGGAGTTTTTCAGCTAAAGAGTTGTCTGACCAGTCTCAGAATCCAACTGTTGTCCTGGTTCATATTGTCTAGTGAGCTTCAATCACCTCAGAAAGGAGAGAAAGTTGTGGGTCACCCAGGAAGGGAGAAAGTTGTGCCCACTTTCTAGGAACTAAGGAGAGTTCTGGGGGAACTTTATAGAAAACAAAGTTCGAAGAAAAAATAAATGTGTTTGGGGATACAACACAGTCGAGAAACCTTTCCGTTTAAAAGGGACTTTAACATCTGAAAGAAAAGCCTGTAAATATTTGAACAGCCTGAGAATTAGAACTAAAAAACTGTAAAAAGTAAAACAATTCCTCAGTCCCAACATCCCTCACCTCTTTGTCAATAATATATTTTATTTGATGACTTATAAAAATGCCTCAGTGCCATTCTGACTAAGGGGTTTTAGTGAAAAGACTGCTCTATTCCTTCCCTGTCACTCCCAGTGACTGGGTGGGATAGAGTTTAATTTTGGAGGAGAAATTTACCTTACAGTGGGAATACAATAAAAGTATGAGGAAATCCCCCCCCAAGGTTGTTGGGGGGGATTTCCTCATACTTTCTGAAACAAAGCAGGGGAAGGATGCCAAATCAGGGGTTCTCCCACCCCTGGTAGGAGCCTGGCATCCCTATGTTATAGGAACTGTAAGAAATCCCTTATTTTTCTTTTTGATTTTTCTCTCCAGGATGACACACCCCCTCCTTTGGTCCCAGTTCCCATTCTTGCCATAAGTGAGCAAACAGGAACCTTGTGGACCATGAGCTACATAGGTCTAGGACCAGGAGTTTGGCCATGCCCAACATGTATCCATAAGACAGGAAGAATAAAACAAAACCACATCTAAGATGCTGCAGCTGGCAGCAATTTGGTCCTCCCAATTGTGCCCATTCTGCTCAACAAGGCCTTTGTTGGGCTGTCTCTGACTTGAGCGCTACAGCTTCAACGGTGGCTCTGCACCCAGCTGCTGTTAATCTCTCCTGTTTAAATCTGGTCTGCAGCTAGAGAGATGTTTCTGAGCTCTCTTTCCAGCCTTTTGCTGCAAAGTGGTGGCTTTCTTTCGGCCCCGGCTGCAACTTACAACTGTGCTTACTGGAGTGAGACTTTAATTTGCTACACCATGCCAGAGTATTAATAGACAATTATTTATTGCAAATCTGAATCATTTATACTGTTTACTGAGTTGACACAATGTAAAATTTTGATCCAAATGTTAATGTGCTCATGACATTGCATAATTCTGTGCTGTGCCAAGGTCTCTTATATGCCCCCCCCACCAGCCATTCCTCTCCCCTCCCCCCCCCCCCGGCCCCAGCTTCTAAATGAATTGAACAGGCAGTACAAGGAAATCGGATTTTTAATGGATGGATAATTTACAATCTAAAACTTGTGGCTGCCTGTGCACTTTTCTAGAACGAAAGGGGGGATATTGCTAATTAGAATCACAGCAGAATTAAGCCAATTTTGAATAGCATTTGGGCAAGCATGCAGACAGAAAATGGAAACGAGTCACAAAGTTCTTAAAGGGTAGCTGGATAAATCTTACTGGATATACTGGGTACCGTTTCAGACAAATATCAAATATATTTGTATCTTCTGTGCAACAGAGCAGAATGCTGGGGGGGGAAGTCACTTATTCATACATAACCATCGTTATTCAGATTTTCCAACCAATTTTTGTTTTTAAATTCTGAAATTGCCTGTCTGTAGAAGAGTTCCATTCTAAGAGGTGTCATAGGTGCATTTTACATGCATGCCAAAGGGCAGATTTAACACGAGTAGAGATAAATAAATCCTAACAGCTTGTCTCGTTTCCCACCCATTTTCTGTGATCTATCTCGGCAAATTCTCAGCAACAGCAAAAAAAAAAAAAAAACTAACAAAAAATCTAAGCACTCACAGAACTTTGCAAAATAATGCAAGTGTAAATGGCAATTGTTCCCCTTCTGCAAACTGCTTAGCAAGTCCATTGGCTAGATTCTTTATTTAATTTATTTTTTATTTTATTTTTGGACTTGTATACCGCCACTCTCAAAGAGACTTACAGCGGTTTACAATAAAACAATAAAACAACGCAACCCCCAAAATCCCCTTAACACATTAAAACATTAAAAGATGGCATTCGATCAAGTGGCGAGGCGGGAATTAGGATAACTTCTGTCTGTCTGTCTGTCTGTCTGTCTGTCTGTCTGTCTGTCTGCCTCTCTATGTCTCCTCCCTCCCTCCCTCCTTCTCCCTCTCCTTCTCTTACTCCCTTCCCTCATTGCTCAACAGAGGTGCTGAGAAGAATCTTTTGCACACAATACCATGAAGAACTACATTTCCCAGGATCCTTTCCACCTTGGCTGTTGCCATTGCACCATCCAGGTGCTCCAGCATTGGAAAGGAGAAGGGCAATGTGGCTGCCTGTGCCCTGTGCAGATAGCTCATGAGAAAGCAGCCGTGTGAAAGATCAAGAGGGTCTTTGTTGCAGATAAACCTCAACAGTGAATCCAGACAAGCCCAGAGCTTAGTTCCAAAGGGTGACCTCATGTTCAGATGATCGCTTTCGGGAAGGGGAGTTTCAATTCTGAATTCAGTTCAAACTTAAGAGCTACAGCCTGGAGCCCAGTGCTACTGAGAGGAAAATACCGAACGCCAGCTACACCAAATGTTAATTACACATTTCCGTTAATAAATCCTTTTCTTTTTCCATTGCAGAATTCACAGAGACGACTTGCCAAAACGTGCAGCGGGCTGAACAGTGTTTTCTCAGTAGTTTCATTAGTGGCAAGGCTAATAAAAAATAAATATAACAACATTGTAACAATAATTGTAACTTGCTCTACGCGGGCCTGCCCTTGTCCTTGATCCGGAAACTTCAGCTAGTGCAAAATGCAGCTGCTAGGGTCCTCACTGCGACACCTTGGAGGGCCAACATCCAGCCGGTGCTGAGGCAGCTGCACTGGTTGCCAATTGCTGTCTGGATCTGGTTCAAGGTTTTGGTTTTAACCTTTAAGGCTTTACGCGGGTTGGGGCCCACATACCTGAGGGACCGCCTGTCACCTATGTGCCCCTACGCTCTACGCTCTGCGGGCTCTACGCTCTGCGGGAGAAAACCTACTGATCATTCCCGGCCCTAGAGAAGCGCGCCTAGCCTCAACCAGGGCCTGGGCTTTCTCTGTCCTGGCCCCCACCTGGTGGAATGAGCTCCCAGGTGAGCTGAGGGCCCTGTGGGAGCTGTCAGCGTTCCGCAGGGCCTGTAAAACGGAGCTCTTCCGCCAGGTCTATGGTTGAGGCTGGGATTGGCAAGGAAGAACATTGCCCCCCTGGGGGGTTTGAAGTAGTCATCATCACTCTCCATCCCCCAATGCCCTTGTTCGGTTAGGGGAGAGTGGTATTTTCCGCCATGTTGGGTATTTTTATAGTCTTTTAACGGGGGATTTTAAGACTATTGTTACCTGCCACGAGCCTGTAGGGAGTGGTGGGAAATAAATTGAATAATAATAATAATAATAATAATAATAATAATAATAATAATAATAATAATAAGAAGAAGAAGAAGAAGAAGAAGAAGAAGAAGAAGAAGAAGAAGAAGAAGAATAGGTTTGAGAAGGGCCATACAGGCCACCCCCTGCTCAATGCAGGATCAGCCTAAACATTTGTGTATCCGTGTGGCTCTTATACATCTACTTATACCTCTAGTTCTTAATAAACTGAATATTCCTTTTCAAACAGACACTGACGATATTCTTTAAATCAACCAAGACCAATTAGATTTTCCAACAGCATAATATTCCCAACAGAGAAACCCCACCAGTCCATACTGATAAAGTTTAAATCCTGAAATTCAAAAAGAAATCTTAAATACTTTCATTCGAATGCTGGCAGCCTGCCAAAATGCAGGCTTACCTCCTGCCTGTTTCTTTCTGCTGTGAACATTACCATAAATAATATCTATTTCTGAGGTGCTGCAAATTTCACCACGCATACGATCAGCTATCAAACCTACTGTATTCAAAGGTGGCAATCAGGTGTGAACCAATCACTCAGTCTGTTCATTTTGCGCTGAGCATCCACGAACCAGTTTGCATCAGGTTTCCCCCAATGTGCACACGCGCGCACAAACGCACACACACACAAAGATGCTGCCAATTCAAACTGATCTACAGCCATTAGCATCACTGAGGACTACTTAGATGAACACTGAAGGGTAGGATTTTATTAATATTGCATTTATTTACGACTGATTCATATGATTTGAGAGTGATCAAATTGCCTATTTAAACAATTGCCTGCTGAGCAGAGCGGTTACACAGCAAGGATGGGGAGGGTTAGGAAGACTCAATTGGGCGGGGCCAGAATGCGCACACACAAAAAGACAGTCACTCTGTAGCATATGGTTAGTAAGGAATATAATGAAACAGGGATGTGCGCAGGGGGGAAAGGGATTCTCTGTTCTTCCTTTCCCATCATAGGAAACAATGGTGGTTGGGTGGGGGCACCCTCTTTGGGTGCCCGCAGAATTAGACCCCCCTGGTCCAATCTTTTTGAAACTTGGGGGTTCTTGTATGGAAAGATTCCTGCAGCTGTCCTGCAAATTTGGTGTCTCTGCCTGAAACTCCTACCTCCTAGACCAGTGGTCCCCAACCTTTTAATCACCAGGGACAGGTCAACCCTTGACAATTTAACTGTGGACCGGGAGGGGGTAGTCTTTTGCCAAGGGGCATGCCGCTGCCTGAGCCCCTGCTCCACTTGCCCCTGACTTGCCCCTGCCGCCCACTGGAGGGCGCTGCCAGCAGCAGCTGCGCAGTGCCACGCCGAGGGGGAGCCCCAGCCACGGTGGCCGCCAGAGAGCACCAAAGGCGAGGCAGCGGCAGAGTGGCAGGGCAGCCCCCAAGGAGGAGGACGAGGAGGAGCTGCGGCCTGGTACCGACGGATCTGCAGACCGGTGCTGGTCTTCGAACCGATGCTGGTCTTCGGACCATGGGTTGGGGACCACTGTCCTAGACCACGAAACAGACAAAAGGGCATTTCCCATTGACTTTAACGGCTGCATAGGCTATAATAGAGTAGCTACTAGCCAAATCACATCCAAATTGCCAAATCAGACAAAAAGTACCCAAATCAGCATTGATTTGGGCACGTTCCAGCTTATCGAAACCATAGCACACATCTCTAGAACCAACTTACTGAACATCTGCAACGTGATCAACAAACTATCAGGTCTCTGACTGCAACTGGTGAACAGGACACAAACTGAACCAGTTCAAGCATTCCTAATGTATTCTCAGAAAGCCCAGATCTGCACACATACAAGATTTTTAGGGCAAAAGCCAGTATTATTATTATTATTATTATTATTATTATTATTATTATTATTATTATTATTATTATTATTATTATTATCTTTCGATTTATTGCCCGCCACTCCCTTACGGCTCGTGGCGGGTTACAACATTTTAAAACCCCAATAAAATCCATTAAAATCCCTCAACAACAATTACAATATAACATTATCGGTTAGCAAGCTAACCTGGCAAGATAGGCTAATCAACCTCCCCCTCCTACTACAAGCAGGTGGAGAGGGGATACTGATGGTACTAATCCCCAATCTCAATCCCAGGTCCCGGGTCCCCGGGGGGGGGGGCATAGATGTTAGCCTTGGCCTCAACCGTAAACCTGGCGGAAGAACTCCGTCTTGCAGGCCCTGCGGAATGATGGAAGATCTTGCAGGGCCCGCAGCTCTCCCGGGAGCTCATTCCACCAGGTAGGGGCCAGGACCGAAAATTTGAAGGTCTCATAACGTTACAGTTGACAAGAACTTATGAAGGAACTGCTCCCATGAACTCTGGACTACAAAGAAGTACATAACGACCACTAAAAAGGCTAATTATTAAGAGGGTAGCTGAGAAAACGTTGGTGAGGGAACATAACATAACATGAAGCTGGGGAGTGTTACTGAGCTTAAGCTTAAGCAGATATCTTACATCTTGGGAGTCCCCAAACTTATTGCGCTTTTATTTATTTATTTAATTAATTACTTACATTTACTTACTTATTTAGATTTTTACACCGCCCTTCCCTACGGCTCTGGGCGGTTTGCATAAAACATATAGAACATTTACAGAGAACAATAGCATATATCAATATATATATATATATATATATCAATATAACAAATAACAATAACATATCAGCTAGAACAACATTTCAACAAGCAACTTTGACAAGCCCTCGGTAGGTTCGACCTCTCAGTTGAGGGGGGGGGACCTGTAGATGTTTTGAGTCAATCAGCTTGTCGGCACTTCTGTCAGAAAGTGCAGTAGAGCCCACCACAAAATGGCTATACTAGGATGTGAGACCAGAAACAAAAAGGCTTCCATGAGGAGGCGGTCACAAAACGTTAAAACATTTCTATGTCACCTTTCCACCCAAATAGGATCCCCCAAGTGGTGATCACCAAAACATTAAAACATTTCAACAGTTTTCTGAAGCACCGTCAGTGAAGAAGAGGAAAGCCAGGATCAGCCCTTTGCTTTCGGGAAGCAATACTTTCAGGAATAAGTGACCCTGTGTGAGATTGCTCAAACACTGTGAAAACCAAATGGGCAGCCATTCACAAAATTCTCACAGGAGTGTGTGCATGAGAGTGTTCTGGTCCCTGGCCCATGTGAAGCTCACTTGACCTCAACCAGGGCCAGGGCCTTTTCCCAGTGGAATGGGGAAGAACTGAGGGCCCTGATGGAAGTGACTGGGTTCCACAGGGCCTGCAAGACAGAGCTCTTCCACCAGGCATTTGGTTGAGGCCAGGCTAAAAGAAGATCTACAGCCCCACCTCCACCCCACCTCCACCATAGGATATCTTCCCTTGATGTATGGCAGATAGGAGGTAGGCTGAGGGTGGGTTGGGGAGGGTAGGTTGGGAAGAGTAGGGATGGCTTTTTAATGTTATTGTATTGTATTGTTATGAATTATTGCTATTGTGAGCTGTTCAGGAGTGGTGGCATATAAATTTAACAGATAAAAATAAATAAATAAAAATGATGTTTGTTGGTAAACACTAGCCAAATCAACGCATTATGTCTGATGCCTTCCCTTTCAGGGCCCGGGTACCAGGCAGTATTCTGGAACAACAGAAGGTGAAGCTTGACGGAGTATACGAGCGAGAGAGTGAACTAATTAAAATAATATGACCACTGAAAACACCAAGCTGGCATTTTTGGAATGTTGGAACATTGATGCCATAGACGGAAAAAGAATATTAACAATGCTGCACATTTATGGATTTTGGATTCATAAAACGGATTTGCATAATATGAAATCACATTCACAAATGCGCAGCCAAAGCTCTCACAAAAATAGTTATTGCTCATCTGGCCCAAATGGTTGCATTCATTTGAACTCTTTGAGATACAGGATAAAATAACAGAATTGCTTTAATATTGCAAAAGGACCTCGTAACTCAGTAATGGTAAAGCCCCTAAAAAGGCTCCAATGGGGCACTCAAAAACTCTTCCAGTTCAGTGGCGGGTTCATTTTTAAGCTGATTTGTAAGTAAAGATTAGAGAGCAATCCTAAGAAGGTCAATTCAAACTCCTACTCAGGTCTATTCAATGGATTTTATTCCCAGGAACATGTTCTTGTGATTGTGCAGTTTCCCTGGACCCTTTAAGACTGGAGCACACCTCCCCATAGTGCCATTTATGTTACGATATGCACACCCCTCTCAAGAAGATCGGGTATCATTTGTTTAGTTAAATTTTTAATGAAGGACTTGGCAAACAACAACTACCAAAGATTCACACTGCACTATGTTAAAGAATCTCATTCAAACATTCCCTGGGACTCAGGAATGGCCAAATGAAACAGTTAGGAAATGCAGGAAGGAGGTTTGTAGAGATTCAGTGGGTGGAGATTTTCATTGGGGGTGGTGTAACATGGGCAGAACAAAGGAATGGCAGGGTAGAGGAAAAAAACGGGGGACAGGTTTCTGCCTTTCAAGCTCAACTGTATGGACCCACTGATTTCTTCAAAAAATTGGGGCAAAAGAACTATCAAATAACACGGGGAGAAAGGTAAGGAGATGCATGCTCACAACTGTTGACTGTGGGGATGGTGCGGAATCAGGGGGGAAAACTGGATCTCAGAGGAGCTGGAAATAGCGTAGTGTGCAAAAAGAAAAGAAAAGAAAAAATCAGCCAGGAAAGCAAAATTAGAACAGAACAAAAGTTAAGGGCAGAAAGAGCTTAAATGGAAAAGTCTTACTAATATCACATTAGCCATTTTGGGGGGTTTTATGGCAAGAGGAGGGATAGTCTAAAAACAGTTAGGACTCAACTTTTGAAGGGAGTTGAAATTCCAATATGGCTGCCCTAGTAGTCTTAACTATTAGTGTTGCTAACCTCCAGGTAGAAATTGCCCCTCTCCTGCAATTACAAGTCATCTCCACACAATGGAGATACGTTCCCCTGGAGGAAATCAGCATCCCATCCCTACTGGGTTCCCTCTCTCAAATCTCTGCCCTCCCCAGACTCCATTCCCAAAACTTCAGGAACTTTTCATACTGGAATCCGCAAACCTAACAACTGTAGACAAATTATTTGGATCAGGGTAGGTGTGACACGAAAGACAGGTAGACTATTTTATGGTTTTCCTTTAAACCAGATTAGTAGTCTGACTTGACTTCTTTGAAAATTGAAAAAGGTCACAGGGGTGATGTTATTTAACCCTTCCTTCTCAAGCTTCTTCTAAATAAGGTTGCCAGGTCCCCCCTAGTCACCAGCAGAGGATGGGGGTAGGATTGCTTGATCCAAATTGGGAAACTCCTGGAGATTTGGGGATGGAATTTGCAGAGGACAGGAACCTCAGCAAGGCACAAGGCCAATAAGTCTACACTCCAAAGCATCCATTTTCGGCCTGGGAACTGATCTCTGCAGTCTGGAGACGAGCTATAATTCCAGGGGATTCCCAAACCCCACCTGGAGGCTGGAATTATTATTATTGTTGTTGTTGTTGTTGTTGTTGTTATTTCAATTTATTACCCGCCACTCGCAGATGGTTCATGGCGAGTTACAGGAGTCAGAATAAAATCCCACTAGAACCCCCATTAAAACCCCAGACAAACATAGATCCAACAATCACTGTACATAAAGAAGATATTAATTAATTAATTATATTTATATACCGCCCTCCCCGAAGGCTTAGGGTGGTTTACAGGGAACAGGAAAAGATACAGATAACATATGGTAACAGGTGATAACAGTAGTAAAATTATAACAACAATAACTTAACATGATCACAAGAATAACATTAGAAAATGGTGGAATTGCAAGAGCCTCAGCTCAACTCTTACTGGGACCCAGTGGGTTAGGGAGATTAGTGTCAGTCGTAGTAGGGGGGGAAGCACTCGAAGCACTATAAATTCCCCCAATAAAAAATTTCATAGGGGGGGGGGTGGAAAGAGGGGTGCAGGTGGTAGCTGCCATTCACTTCGCTCTATCCTGGAAGGGGGGCGGGGCATGCAGATCTCCCTTGCCGTGCTGGCCTGAACCACGCTTCCAAATCACCTCTCTGAAGTTCCAAGCAGCTCTGCAAAGGGTTCAAGTCAGGTATGGTGTTAGTGTCGATTTCACTTTCTCCCTGCGGAGCTTAACTGTAGTTCTGGAAGCCCAGTTTACTTCGAGGAAGAAATCTGAGAAGATCCTTAATAAGCTCTTTGAAAGCGGCAAGGCTGCTTAATCGGGGATCTCCCGTGGCTCATCTAACTTCCATACCAACCTTAAGCGCTATTTTCTTAAAGAACCAGTCGAAGCCGAACGAGAATGAAATCTGGGCCAAAGAAAATATTATTTCGCCTGCCAGCCAAATGGTGATTTTTTTTTTTGTAATGAAAAGGAAAAAGATATTCAAATGATGCAATGAGATCTCATTTGCAAGCCTGTCCCTCCACAAGGCTGTTGCCTCCGGAGAGGCCACTAGGACCACGGCAGCTTGTGCAAGTGGAACAATCTAGTCATTCATGCCGACAACTTTTTAATGCCCCCCGCCTGCCACGTAACTTCAACCGCAAGCCATCCGAATGATTCACTGCTATGGAACTGTGTAACCATGTCATAACTGAAGCTGTATATTTGTCAAGAGCTACTTTTATGTGTGACTCTTACCTTCTGTCTTCATCAGACAGCAAACCACCATGATCTCCTCCCTGGGCGGTACGCAGCGGGACGCTGTTGTGATCGGAATTATGAATAGCAACAAATGTGGAGTACTCTGGCAACAACCAAAATGGCTTTTAAATAATGATCCTGTAAATCCTTTAAACAGATATTCAGTGCAATTCATCTTCCTCCTTTCTGTTCATGGCAACCCAGCATATGGCTGGTTTTTAGCTGATATACCACCAACCATGGTTGTTACTAAGTGTTAGGGTTGGACGCTTTAGTGTTAGTGTTTATGTGGACAATGCACTGTCCCACAGCAGGAATATTCTAAACAGTTTCTTTAATCCCCTTCCACTTCTTTTGGGGTCTCAATATCACCATAAATTAGCTAAAATAGGTTATGGGCCTACCAAATATAGCTTACCTCTGAATAATTCCATTGAATTTTTTTTAAATGACGCTTTGCTTATTTGGTTTAATATGGTTGTTAAGAATTTTCATCCATTAAATTATAGTTGGGTTTGTCTCTGGTTTTGTTTCAGTGTGTGGATGGTTTCATAAGTGAAGTACCCATCTCTTCCCAGGTGGAAGGAGCTCAACTGGGTGTGTCTTCCCTCTTCAAGAATGAGCTCATCACGATTCATTCTGAAGAAGCCCACAACAAAAAGGAGAAAATGTCTTGACCCAAGTCAAGAAGCCCCCCAAGAAAGGTCAAAATAAGGAAAATGTTCTCAAGCCTCTGCAGAGTAGAATGTATTGTAAAACTGAATATTAATATTTATTAAAATTAAAAGCCCAAGGCTTAAAATATAGCCTTATTAAAATCCAAGCGTACAATTATATTAGTGCCTCCACTGACCAGATGCATTTTGGCATGACTGCTTTTATCAATGTTCAGGCATAAATGAAACTATATATATAAAATACCAGAAAAGAAGTATTAAATATACAGTTGGCTCCTTTACATACCATTTTGCCTTGCCTAAACAAAGGGAGTGAAATATGGGAGCGAAAGAAACATGGGAGGAAAATGGGACAACAGTGAATGGGGAAAATCCCAGTAATTTGCAGGGCAATAGGTATGAGGCATTCTTCATTCTTGGGGTTATGTTACATTGGTGGTTTCAGAGACCAGGATACCGGGAGTTCATTTCTGCTGTTTATTGACTCTAGCTCTAAAGCAGTGGTCCACAACCTTTTTCAGGTTGCGGACCGGTGGGGGGGGAGGGTGATCTGGCCGCCGTGCATGTGCGGCAGGTCCGCTCATGGGTGTTTGCACTATGCGCGGTCGCAAACACGCATGCATGACAATTACGCGCATGTGCACATGCACGGCAGATGCACACATGCACATTTGTGGTCGCACATGGTGCAAATGCGCATGCGCAGACCTGTCGCGCATGCGTGTTTGCACCGGCGACCGCACTTCTCTCTCCCCCCCTCCCGCAGAAAGAAGCTTGCCGGGCCGCAAACTAATCGGCCGCTTTGGCGGCCAATTTGCTTGCGGTCTGGGAAGTTTCTCACTACGGGGGGGGCAGGGAGAGGGAGCCGCGGCCTAGTGGTTGGGGACCACTGCTCTAAACTACAAAGAACCAAACTGAACTGATGACCCCCCCCCTTGAAATGCCCAATGTATACAGTGGAAAACAAAGGAAGATTCCCGCCAATGCGTGCTATAGGTCAATTTCCCTTTGAACTGATTGGTTCCAGAGCCCAGGATCCAGCCATGCATTGGCCAATTATACTCGCAATATTATGATCCTGTCTCGGACCTCTAGCTTAGGGTCTTGACAGGTCCTAGGTATGTCTAATCAGTGAGTTGGATAACCCAGGCTAGCCCAATCTCATCCAATCTGGAAAGCTAAGCACAGCCAGCCCTAGCAAGTGTTTAGATGGAAGACCTCCGAGGAAGTCCGGGGTAATGACGTGGAGGTGGGCAATGGCCAACTCCTCGTCTCTTGCCTCGAAAACCCTATGAACAATGACTTGGTGGTACTTCCTACTACCTATACTTGTCTAATCATTCCCCAGCTCTTCTTATTTTTGCTGAGGTGAACGGAACTCTGCTTACTACAACAAATACCTGGAAGAGGGTTCCCCCCTCCTGTTTCACTCAAGCACGCTTTATATCAAGGCAGACAGTTCCATCCAGGTGCATCTTGCTGCATTTGTCAGTGCCAGGGAAAGCAAACCTTCTGCAAAATACACACAAGAGGAGTGGGGAGGATCCCCCCTCACTTCTTCCCCTAAAGATTCATCAGTTTTGAATTGATTTACATGAAAGATGGCATTCCCAATTGTAACTGCAAAATCCCCTGCATGTTCTGATGTTTGCCAATCAGACAGCTTTACAATAAGGTCTTTTAAACGGCACTCTTTTAAACCGAAAGCCAGATGCTATGCTTAAAGTTTGCTCACACTGTTTACAAAAAGGGGTGCTCTGTTGAAGAATCTGGAAAGCCGAGCTCGATCCCAGACCCAAGAATGCCAAATGCTGCAGTAATGGGGCATATCCATCTCTTTTGCTTAAACTAATACATAACCCACCCTTTTTCAACCTTTTAAGCATGGAGGAAGTTAGTCTTCTAAGAACCCCCAAAATGGTGACAGACCCCTCCAGGGAACTGGGTGTGGAAATAGGATGCAGGAGCCAACCAATCAGTGAATCATTTACTGTTTCCACTGTGGAGAAAGAGACTGGGCCTGTAGAGTAAGAGGGCAAGTGGGCTCCAGGGATGTCTAGTGATGTCAGCAGCCACATAACCCCTGGGGAGCTTTTGCGTAACCCCAGAGTTCCCCAAAATCCTGGTTGGGAATCCCTGACACAACCCATGTACCATTTAAAAACAAAACAAAGAAAATGAGTGCTGAGTAGCAATTCCCCTTGATTTTGCGCAAAAGGGGAGTAAAAGGGCTCAGACGTATAGAATGAAAACAGTGCTCCTCTAGAAAGCATTGCCCTCACTTTCCTAAGACTTTGTTTGCCCTTAGAGTCATCATCACATTACCTGAGCCGATTGACTGCATAGCATTCTGGATAAGATCAACCACGTCGTTATTCCAGAAAGAAGAAGAAGGGTTGGTTCTTATACGCCACTTTTTCCTACCCGAAGGAGGCTCAAAGCGGCTTACATTCGCCTTCCCTTTCCTCTCCCCATAACAGACACCCTGTGGGGTGGGTGAGGCTGAGAGAGCCCTGATATCACTGCTCGGTCAGAACAGTTTTATCAGTGCCGTGGTGAGCCCAAAGTCACCCAGCTGGTTGTATGTGGGGGAGCACAGAATCGAACCTGGCATGCCAGATTAGAAGTCCACACTCCTAACCACTGCACCAAAAGAAGATTCCTGAATATCAGCATTGAAACAGCAGTAGACCAAGGAGGGGGAATGGCAGTAGCAATGGGATGGGGGATTCTGGGAATGATCTCAGCCCCTGCCAAAAAGAAAATGGATGAACGTTCATTACAAACCTTTAAAAACAAAAGCTATTGCTTTTTTATTGTGCCTGATTTTAAGCCACAGTTCATTAGTCTAAAAAAGGCATTTCACTCCTAGTGACAGTGCTATGAGAGATAAACCTTTATTCTATCTATATATCATCCTCTGTGAATGGTTAGCTCCGCATGATGCTGTATAGCGTATCTGAGGACCAAATGTGTCATTCAAAACGTTTAAAGGCCGCCTTTCCACTGCAAATGCCTGAGGGAGTTCATAACAATAAAACCCAATGAAAACCACCCATATAACAATATAATCCAAAGTATCATGCAGAACCACCAAACCCACTAAAATCTAATTACAACTTTAAAAGAACAGTAAAGAGATAGTAACTTAAAAACCAACAACAATACATTAGGTTGGAGCATTCAGATCTGATTTCCCAATGTATTTCTTGACCCTAAGATGCATCTAAAGAGGAGCAATGCTCAGGATTCTAAGACAGGGAAGGTAGACGATCATGTGTACCCTATACTTAGGGTTGCCAGGTCCCCCCTTGGCCACTGGCAGGGGATGGGGGTAAGGTTAATAGATACAGGGCAGGAAACTCCTGGAGATCCGAGGAGATCTCGATGGGGAGGAGGAGAGAGACCTCAGTGGGGTACAATTCCATGGAATCTATCCCCTAAGCATCCATTTTCTCCGAGGACATCCGTAGTCTGCAGGTGAGCCTTAATTCCAGGAGACCTCATGTCCCACCAAGGAGCTGGCATCTCTATTTGTACCCCTTTCCCATTTGAATAGCTATCTGGGGTGCAGTGAGGAGAAAAAAGACAGGCACTGTGTCTTAGCTTGTCCTTTCCCCCTACTAGCCCTGATTGTAACAGGAAGGGCAGTTTCATCCCAAAATAAATTATGCAGGGAGAAAGAGTTCTCCCCCCCCCCCCCCCAGTACCTAGAGCAGCTTTTCTCAACTTTTTAAATGTTGAGAACTCCCTGAAACTTTCTTCTGGCTTCAGGAAACCGCAGGTCATGCAGAATATGGTTGAGGAGCATAGATGTGTACATGTCCACTTGGGGCCCCTCCCCTTGTCACCCACTCCAGGCCCATCACTGGCCATTTCGAGAAGGGGAAGTTCAACAAGACCTTATATGGTCATATCGCCCGATAAATGTTTAATACATTTTAAAAATATATAATAATTAATTAACTCGCACTCATTTGGGAAACCCTTCCAGGGCTCTTTTTGTTGGAGGTCCTTCCAACATCCAGGAGAGGTCATTAGGAAGTTTTAGGCTGATGTGTTGCCAATATACAGGTGATACCCAGTTCTACCTTTCTGTCCCACCCAGTTCCAAGGATGCTGTGGGTGTTCTTAAGCAGTACATGGAGACAACAATGTATTGGATGAGGGTGAACAAGCTGAAGCATAATCCTGACAAAATAGATGTTCTCTGGGTTAGTAGAAAAACACATCTGGAACTTGAGATCTCCCCTGTCTTGGAGGGTTTACACTACCTCTGAAAAGTCAGGTTTGCAACTTGGGAGTGCTACTTGACTCAGCAATCACCTGAGAAAATCATGATAAAGGTTAAAAACTAACTTTCTGTAAGGAAAACTGGAAGTATTTTGTAAATTATGTTACCCACTTTTTCCTTTTATTCTTTATTTTGTTTTTTCTTTTCATATTTGTACTTCTCATTAATCTGTAATTCTAATGCAATACTATTTTGTATGAATAACATTTTTAACATTTAAAAAAAATCAGGTGGCTGCAGTGGTTTAGAATGCATTTGCCTAGATTTGGCTTGTGCATCCACTGCATCCATTCTTGGGTCAGTCAGATCTAACCACAGTGATCCAAGCCTTAGTTACATCTAGACTGGACTACTGCTATGTGCTCTGCTTAGGGCTACCAGTGGAGATGGTTCAGAGGCTACAGATAGTGTAGAATGGTGCAGCTAGACTACTAATCAGGGCCAGCTACTGGGAGCATGTAACCCCAATAAAATAAAGAAATAAACCTTCTCTGTAGCATCTGGGCCTGACAAGTGACTAACCTTTCTCTGCCCCTTATCATTCTAATAAGAGGACTTTTTTGCATTGATGTTTTCCATCACTTTCACAGTACATTTCCATCACTTTTTAAAAGCTGTTCTGCTTTCCCATCAGGTTCACTACTTACCTTATTTGGGATTAATTTTGGCTTCTGCATCACTTTCCCTCACTTCAGCCCTCATTTCACTTTCTAGCCACTTTGGCTTATTTGAAAGTCTTTTGAGGATGGTCCTTCCTGCACCCCACACTTTAGAAAAGAAGAGAAAATCCACACATTTGCCCCTCAGGAAATATTTCAACCCTCTTAATAATGACCAAGAAAAAATTTGTGCAGCCTGTAAATGAACTCTACAGCCGTGATTTAGTGATTATGTGCAAATCTGGGGGATGCCCATGTTCCTGCTAAGCTCCCTCAACCCTTAGAATTTCTTTCTTTCTTTATGAGAGGGTGATTCCGTGTTCACAATTAGATGCACACACAGCACTATCTGCCTTTTGAGGTAAACATGGAGGCCTCAGTACTCACTGGAATGCCATGTATTTTTCACAGCACACATGGGTTTCCGTCTGGAAACCAATATGTGCATGTGTACACTTGAGGACTACTTTATTTCTGACCGAAATAAATAGCAGGCAATGCTAGAGCATTCTCCACCGTCGCTGAACAAAGGCGATCGAGCTCTGCGCAACCATCACAGTATTGAAATGAAATAAGCTTAGCTCTTCCAGATGGTACCCTGTACAGTGCCTGAAATAAAATGGAGAATTAGGGTGCCCTAAGGTGTGCACCAGGAAAGCAATTACATGAAATAAATGGGCCTCAGACCTAGATGATGCTCGAGTATGCTACACAGGAGACACATAGTACATCTGGTGAACAGGTTTTATCACACACTGGAAAGCTATAAAGCAGACTGTTGCTTTTCAGACCTCGGTTTCTCAAAGACGTTTTACCTGGGCCAGTACTCGGAGTTGTTTATTTTTAAGGGTGACGTAATCTCAGTGATGTGTTTTTCAAAGCTTCCATTTCTTGGAAAGGATGCTAGGACGAGAGGCATTTCTTTGGACAAAATACTCCCGCTGCAGCATTGCATTTTTATTTAATATAGCATTCTGCTGATGTGATTTTAGTAATGGGATTATACTGATCAGAGAGAGCCCCGTTTTAGACGAGGTTTGCAGCATTAACTCTTGCCTCCCTGTTTCACCACAAGGCTTCACTGTAACCTAAAACGAATCCATGATATTTTTAAAAATGTACATTCATTGAAAGGGATGCAGTCTTTTCCTCCTGCTTGTGTCCACTTAAGGCTAAAAACATCTGCTTTCCTAAAAGCAGTGCTTTATCATTAAAATGCATTGCTTAATTAAAAAAAAAAATCCAACAAGAAAAATGCATAGAAAATATAAATCTAGGTACGAGAATAGTTTTTAAAATACCCAGAGATGCAATTCACCTGTCATTGAGGTAAAAACTAACGGGTCTTAATTTCACCTCGGATCCCTGGTTGTTTTCCTTGTGTTTCCTGGAAAACACACAAGTAAGACAGGAATGTTTTAATTCATACCCTGCCTTTTGACTTCACTGAGCATAAAGGAAGTTAAGAAAAAATAAGGATGCAAATATAAATATTTCCAATAATCCTTAAAATATATATATTTACACACACACACACACACACACACACACACACACACACACACATATATATATATATATATATATATATATATATATATATATATATATATATATATATATATATATATATATATATATATAATTATTGCTGTTAAGCTGCAGCTGATTTATGGCAACCAATTAGGGTTTTCAGGCAACAGATGCTCAGAGGGTCTTTGTTATGGTCTGCCTCTATATCATGACCTAGAACTCCTTTGGTGGTCTCTCATCCAAGGAAGATATTCCACTGCTGGAATACAATCACTGGAAAACACCTCTGTGGTCGCCCAGAAAACACACGGATGGTAAGGATATATACAAAAGGGCCCCTAAATAATCTGTAACCATCAGTGGCTCTTATATTTTGGAAGAGCCACTGTGGGAGGAGCAGTGTCCAGAACCAGTCCGGGTGTCCAGACACTGCTTCCGGCTCCTGAGCATGCCTGGACTGGACCAGCCCCTGGAGCTCCTGCCTCCAGAATCTGGCTGCAAGGTGCACATGCAGCCTTGCAGCCACACAAGGACAGTGCTCCCACGGCGCCCTGGCCAGCCTGCCACTCAACCTGGCCACCAGCTCGCACAGTGGGCTGACCGGCTGCGGGGATGTGACCAAGCTACCAGCAGTATGTACAGATAAGAGTGGCGGCAGCACCCTCAGGGTGGGGGTGGGGGCACTGCTAGCACCCGTTGCTTTCCTGGATGCAACAGGCTTTCAGACGAGTATATAGGATAAAATACATTTCCCCTGATGATCTTGTTAACACAGGCCAGGGCTATCTGAAAATGCAATCCTGAGCCCAGATGGTGGTGGTGGGGCATTATTTGCCCCCTTTATATATGTGGAGGCCCTTCCATGGAACACATAATGCCCCTCATACCAGTTAGGGTCAGGTAAGTGTATAGGCCGGAGGCAGGAACCCCTGCTCTCCTTATGCCGCAGTCCCAGGCCAATTGGGCCCCCACAGCAATTTCAAATGGCCTTCCCACTGGGAACTCTAAGGCTGAATGTGTGTGTGAGCCCCTGTGGTAGACTTTCAGAAGATGAGCCTTTGAATGTGGTGTTATTGTGAAATGCTGCAAGATAACAGTAGGGCAAGACAGCAAAACAACAACAGCAATGATGATAGTTATTAAAACACATTTGTGTCCTGCCTTTCTCCATGGCTCAAGATAACATTTGATCCATAATTTAAAACATCAAGTTTAAAAAATGCCAACAATTTCTGAATCTGAGGGTAAACACATCTGAATACTCAAATACAAATGTGGAATTGGTGCCTCAGCAGGCGTTATAAAGTCTGGAAGCAATCTGTGGAAAACATGAATAAAATGGAGGAGAATAAAAATGAGCTCTGTGGGAGTATTTGAAAGTTCAGGCCGTATTTTTAAATAGAATATAGAAGAATACCAATTCCCCAATAGATTCATAATCAGTAATAAATTCAATCTGTTTTTTAGCTACTGTAAAACTGGGCTCTTTTTGTAAAACCAGCGGGGGGAAAGCCATTTTACACCATTGGATGGGTGATCAGAGGGGGGAAAAGAGCATTCACTCAGGACTGTCATGAAAATATTATTTAAAGAACTTATTTCATAAAACGAATTACTGATCCTACAAACAACAGGGCATCAAAAGGTATTCTATTTAAACAGTTTTTATGGACATAAAATACAGGGATAATTCATATTTCCTCTAGGGCTATGCAAATGGAAGCAGAAAGCTTGCTGAAATCCTGACAGAAATAAATTAGTCATGAGATCTTTTTGAAATGAAACAACTCCACGAAAAGCTAATTTGCTGTAGTATGAAATCATCTCAGACTGGCCTTCCCCTGAGCAGTAGACGTACCAATCATGTTCAAGAAGATCACGTAACAGAAGTAGTGGCTTTGAAGACACACAGAGTGAGAGCAGCTGATCATGATCATGTTCTAAACTGAATAAATATTAATTTTAGGGAAATTTTGATAAGGGATTCTAATGTGATTTAAAGTAAAAGCACAGGATCTATAGAAGCACATAACCTCTAATTTCCAAGTGTAGAATTTACAAATGTTGTCATGACCTTAATTTTAAATATAGAATAAATTTAAAAAATTATTGGTTCATAGATATATAGAGAAAGTAATAGTTGTAAATTTTGGGTGCCTTTTTCTTTGTATACAAGCAAAACAAAGCTTCCATCATTTATTTTTGAACATCCTCCCTAGAAGAATAGCGAAGCTTGGCCCGGCCCTGATTCCCTCTCCCCGCCCTCCCGCAGTAAGAAGCTTCCCGGGCTGCAAGCTTGCGGCCTGGGAAGTTTTTTACTACGGGGGGGGCGGGGGGGGGGAGCCGCGGCACGGCGCCATGGCCTTTGCGGCCCGGCACCGGGCCGCAGCCCGCAGGTTGGGGACCACTGACCTACAGCACTGATAAAGCTATTCTGACTGAGCAGTAATATCAGGGCTCTCTCAGCCTTTCCTACCTCACATGGTGTCTGTTGTGGGGAGAGGAAAGGGAAGGCGATTGTAAGCCACTTTGAGACTCCTTCGGGTAGAGAAAAGTGGCATATAAAAACCAACTCTTCTTCTTGACAAATAAGTTCACACTGAAGTGTGTTACTTAGAAAAGAAATAGAAGCTTTCTTATTGTAAGAGAACTCCATACTGGATAGGAAACGCAAAACCTTCTAGCTATCCATCTCAGCTAGGAAAGAAATTGTAGAAGGCATGTCCAGCCCTTGTGGTGGACACAGAGAGGGGGAGTGACTGGAAGGATGCAACCCCTGAGAGTAACATTCTGGGTAATGCCTGAGTAAAATTCTGAGAAGATCAGAAAGCATCCTACCTACCCCTATACTGAATCTCTACTACAGTGGTTCTCAGCCTTGGGGTTGGGACCCCTTTGGGGGGTCGAACGACCTTTTCACAGGGATCGCGGCAGGGCGAGCAGCTTGGCCAAGTGGGGGGGCACCGCCACTGTTGCCGCTCCTCCTGAAGGCGCCCGCCAATTTATATACAATTTATAACCAATTTATATACAATCATGAACAATGGATCTTCATGCCGTTGGTTGGTTTTGGTTTAATTTCTGTGAAAGAACACTTGCATAATTTTAGGGTTGGGGGGTCACCACCACATGAGGAACTGTATTAAAGGGTTGCGGCATTAGGAAGGTTGGGAACCACTGCTCTACTACCTTCCCCTGAGGCTCCAAATTCTGTGCTAGTATTTACCCTTTGTCACTATTGGTCATGCTTCAATCCAACTGAAATTCAGAGAGAGATCTATCAACCTTTGTAAGTTTCCTTCTTGAATCCCCTACAAGCAGGTTTTTTTGCAAAAGAGAAAAGTTTCTTAACTAAGAACTATAACACAGCGGATGGTGAGGACGCATTAAGAGAAGTGAATGCTTTCTCAATAACAGACAGGCTATTTTATGCCTTCACATTCACAGACAAATAAATAGAATTTTGTTTTTCACCCCTTGGCAAAGCCAAATGAGAAAAACACTGGCACGGTCATTAAAGAGAAAGCAATAGCAAATATTGCAAAAATACCACTAATTGACAGCATTATAAAATTATTTTATCAACCCACAAAATGCCTTTATAAGCTGAATATTTTTGGGATCATAAAAGTCAAACCCAACATATAATAAGAACAGCATGATTTTCAAACATGATTAGTATTGTGTGTATTGCAGAGGTAAATTGGGTTAGCCTGGCAGAAGCCTCCTTTTTACTGTCCAAAAGAGAGATTTTTAAAAAAGAAATGCAAGGAATTAATGGAGAAAATATTTCAAATCATTTTCGTCAGAGCTCCTCAAACTCCCTGTCATAGAATAGCCTAGGTCAGTCCAATGGGCATACTCAAGAGGAAGTGGTTTACTTTCATTCTAAATCACACTTTCTAAAACAATAAAAACAAAAGGACTCGAGTTGCATTTGCTACTGTCCTACTGAAATCAGAATGAGATGAAGCTACTGGAAGTCAGTGAGAAGGACTTTTGTGTAAATGGGCTGATCTGCAGGTATAACTGTGTGTGTTTGTGCTTGTGTGAAATGCCAGTAAGTCACACCCAACGTATGGCAACTCCATAGGGTTTGCTAGGCAAATGAGTAAGCAGAGTTGGTTTGCTATTGGCTTTCACTGCAAAATCTTCCTTGCTGGCCTCCCATCCAAGTACTGACCCTACTTAAGCTTCCAAGATTTGAGAAGATTCAGCTATACTACACTATGCCGCAACCCATGGGTATAAGTGAGTTGTCAGAAATGAAGAACATATATTCAAAATTATCTAGCCATTTTGGCATTTTTACTTTAAAAGAATCCCATCAAGCCCCACATTCCAGCATAGCCTCAGGATTCTGCTGTCACATGGTGACAACATGAGAGAAAGTTAATAGTCTATAATAGAGGATCATGGGACTTGTAGTCCATCTGGAGAGCCAAAGTTTGGCCACCCGTGGTCTCTAAAGTAAGGGGGATTCCCCCTGTAATTTGATGAGGAGCATAAATAATTGGATAAGGACTACAGATGCTGAGAATTTGCCACCACCCGTGAAAATTTGATCCTAATTGGATGGCAGTTAAAGTGAGATCCAGAAGTGGGTTGTGTCTCTGTTTCTGGAACATACTTTTTATTTGCCTGGAATCACACACATGCACACAGCCCCCCCCCCCGATCTCTGGATGAATTTAATCTGAGTTGCATATAGGAACGGAGAATTACAGGTGGAGATATGTTTTCATTGATACCAGTGTAAATGTTATCCCCATACAATAATAGCCAACTTTGAGTTGGAATCCAGCTGTAGTTTCCGTTGATTGACATGATTTCCATCAGTGGAATGAGATTTTTCTGCTTCCTCCCTGCTGCTGCACCCTGAAATGCTCCCCAAATGTTCTTGGGAGACAGGAATAGCAAGAGGGCAAGTGTAATGTGGGCAGTGGTATGGGGGAATCAGTCAAAATCACATTAATGGACCTCTGCAGTTGCCAGGCAGGAGAAGTTGTTTCTGGACAAAGGAGTCCTCTGGATCTCTAGAGCTTTAAGAACTTTAAAAGGGCTTTATTGCCCAAAGTGTCAGTGGCCTCAGATCTGGATCATCTAGAATCTGAAAGCCTTCACCAACACCCAACAAGAGCTCTGTATTGAGAACCCAAGTGTGAGTCAACACAGGGACCTCCAGCTGATTTCCCTTATGTGGGAAAGTTGGGAATAAGTGACTACAGTGCCTGTGTTGAATTAAGTGTCAAAATCTACAGTTCCAAAACAGGGGTGAAGGGCTGAGGATGGATGTCATACCAGGCTTTAGTGGGAGGAAGAGTAGGCAGCTGTGAGAGTGTTATAGTGTGACTTTCTTTCTCCATGTTTTTCTACAGCAAAGACTTCCTGAAGAAGATATTTCTTCATGAGAGGAAGTCTTTCTGCTTCAGAAAAAGTCATTCACCATTGGAGGAATCATTTTTTGTTGAAGGAAGGCTTAGTGGAACAGAAGTATAGGATCTAGCCCACAGAGTCTAATGTAGAACAGACATTTATCATTTGCTTGGTTCTGCTGGGCAAACTCCCAGCCAGACTGCCGCATTCCCACAGCACTCAGGGTCTCTAACCTTTTTGAGCATTCAGCCATGTCTGGAATTCTGACAGAGGACAATGGATGCAAGCACAAAGCAGCTGCCGGAGGTGGTGTAGCCAGCCACAAAATGGCTGCCACAGGAGGTGGAGCCAACCACAAAATGACTGCTATGAGAAGCAGAGACAAGCACAACATCAGGGATTGAGGTCACGTATAACTGTAACACCAACTCTTCAATGTTTCAGGGAGAAGCTTGGTTTAATAGGGTAACTTTTGAAGCTCCCTGGGGCTGAGGGAAGAGGCCTGGCTACTGTAGCGTTTGAAGAACAGGGAACCAAATGAAAGCAATGGCCTTGTATGAAGGAAGGCAATACATAATAAAGCATGTTGTGTTCTTTAAGACACTGGTGTATTTTACCACGCTTGTGTACATATTTCTAGTTCACAGTCTGTCTGCTGCAGATTTTCCTTTGCCCGCAGATATGTTAACATCCCTCATGGCAGGTTTTCCAACAGTGCCATCATCTGCGTATTATTAACTAGCCAAAAATTAAAGTCATTACTCGATGCTTAATTTTATCCAATGTTCCTCGGCAGTGTGTACAAAAGAGATGTGGGTTTTGCTACAGATTTTGTCAATAGCACATGCCAGAATTAAACAGAACATCATTGGTTTATTGACTCGGTGACTGATTAGATTCAGTGAAATGATTTACTTTTTTAAAAGCCGGCCGCTATTGTAATGTCTACTGGGTGGGGAGGGGGAAGGGGGAGAGAGAAGACAGGTCCAAATGTTACGGTAACATGTGTGCTTGTACACTTCGGTTCTCTGTGTTTTTCTTTATTTCCTGTTTCCTGAAGTAAACAGGAAGTGTGCAGATCCAGGGGACGTCTGTCATTTCATCTGGCTCTCATTTCATTTGGAGATTATACATTTCAACATAAAATATTGCAAGAAGCAATGGAATCGAAGAAAGTGGGATATAAAAATTCTGTTTTGACAGTTCAGCCAAATTCTACACAGCTTATATTGATAGAATACAGCACAGAACTAGTAAAGGGATAAGGTTGCCGCACCAGGTCGGGAAATTCCTTGAGATTTCAAAGATGGAGCCTAGGAAGGGAAGAGTTCGAGGGCGGGGCCAAACTCAGTGGGTTATTGTGGTAGAACAGACATAGGGGCTTTATGCACCGGGATCTTTGTAGCAAATTGGTCACTGAATGAAAAATCGCCATTTAAAATAGTGGAATTCGTCGTTATGCATACCTGCCTTTGTAGTGGAATCCAGTTGCGTTTTGTAGCGTTTCCCACAGGCTTCCGGTCTCGGCAGAAATCGCTAGAAAGGAAGCGCTATTGCCAAGCTCGTCCCGCCCCTGGCCGTCAAGCAGCCAATGGGCAGCCGTTAGCATGCTCCCAAACAGCCCCTTTCCCTTTAAGAAAGGTTTTTTGTTTTTTTTAAACAGACCCATTGCAACGAATCTGTGTTAATTCATTGCAACGGAGAGACCCATCCAGCTGCCTAGTGTGTTTGAGCTGTCGTTTGATCGTTGCCACGCTCCCTCCGAGTGAAAAAAAAAAACTCCCCTCCCCCTCTCACGGGCCCGATTTTCGGCTGAATGAATGTGTAAAAAATAAAGGGAAAATACATCAGCAAACGGGCTTCTCTGTGTTTGTGCTTTAGTGACTCTGGGGAGGGACTGAAGCCAGGGAAGCCTCTAAACTGAAAGAGGCTCGCTGGTGCGTTTATCCCCGCTCGCTCGGAGAAAAAAAAAATGGCGATCGCTTCGCCGGAAGATCAGAGAAGAGAGCCAGGGGGAGGGACTTTGTAGAAACCGCAACAATGTTAACGCACAGGTCTTTTTCGCTAGTGTTGCAGATTGGTTGCAGGAGTGTATCGCTTTCCGGAGGGTGAATCCACTTTTGGGGATTTCCCTGAAAGCGCTACAAGGAAGCGCTTTTTGCAGATTGGTTTCAGGTGTGTGGCAGATTGTCGACGATGTTGTGCATAACAGCAAATCAGTAGCGTTTTCAATTGGCAACCATTGTGCTATTTTGAAGGCGTGCAAAAAGCCCCCCAGTCTGGTCTGCAGGCCCTATTCCACCCCATCCTCCAACATTTCCCTCCAAACCTCCTTTTCTTTCTCTTTCAGGTAATTATTGTGACTACCTGACATTTGTTGGAAGGGTCAGGATTTCTAGCTTCCAAGTTCTGAGGCCTTGCCTGCTCACCACAGGGCCTGTTTACTGCCTTGTGTACCATTGGATGAATAGCCACTTGCCCCTGATGGCATATTCAATAACACAACCTGATTAAAGAGTAGATACATGTTTATTTAGGAGTTAACATACTTCATAGTGCAAAGGAAGGAGAGATTTGCCAACTATATGTCTGGCTGAGAGAGATAAAGAAAAATAGTGAACTGTGGCTTCTGAGAAGAAACAGGAAATTGACTCTAAGAGTAACAGTCAGAAGACAAGTACCGTATTTGTCGGCGTATAAGACGACTGGACGTATAAGACGACTCCCCAACATTTCCACTCAAAATATAGAGTTTGTTACATTACATTACAGTACTATGGGCCACTATGGGTAGCTATGTCTATCCCAACTGAAGTGTACCCGGAGTATAGGACGACCCCCCCACACTTAGAGGCATGTTTTTCGGGGGGGGAAGTAGTCTTATACGCCAGCAAATACTGTAATTACGCTTAACAGAGAAGGCCCTGACCTCACTATCCTATATAATAGTCCTCTTGCTGCCCCCTGCAGGGTCTTCTTCTCTTCTTTTTTGTACACGAGACATTGCTTATTCTAACACTCCCTGGTACTCCTTTTAAAATAGCATGTCCAAAACAATGGAGGTCTATGTGGTACAGAGAACCACTATCAAGAGTTGCAAAATATTTATTTACAAAAATGTTCACAAGCATACATTTAGCACAGCACCAGATTGAGCAAGGGATTAAAAATAAAGGGACAAAATACTATTCCTTTGACCTTTTCCCTATACATGCCCTATCAGATGTTTAAATACAGAACAGGCTCCTTAGCTGAGGATGTTATCAATCTCTACAGAATTTCTACTGCCTTGCAGCTTCCTCCAGCTCTTCAGGCCAGGACATCGTTAACGGCTGCCTTTTCCAGATCTCAGTTAAAAGTTCTGCCTGCTCTGATGAACTTGGCACCAAAGAACAGTTTCTCCTTGCTTCCCTGAGTTTTATCACTTCTAACCGCTACTTGCATTGCAGGCCCTTTAATCCGGAGAAAGGTGATTGGCTGCCTGGCTTGATTGACAGGTGGAGGAGAGTTATGTGTGTAGCGTGTTCCTCTCCGCCATTTCAGGCAGGCATGTGGAGTACCAAGAAGCGCAAGAAGGCAGCAGAGGGAAGCTAGAAACCCAGGAGGTACGAAATGGCTGAGGCACAATTTTTTATAGTGTTCCACCATGGCACTAGCATAACATTATTTTTTTCAATGTGTGGAATGGCCCTCATTTAAAGAGCCAAATTATGGCATGATGCAACTCTAAACATCCAAGGTGCCCACCAACACATATTCTGGTGCCTGCCGAGTGTTTTTTTGAAAGCGGGCAGGGCAATGTGGGGCTCCCCCCCCCCCACATCTGATCAGCCATTTGAGATCTGTTGGCTGAACAGATTTTATTTTTTTAAATTGATGTAGCTGTATGCATTTGACAAGCTGTGTGTATTCAAGAAGAACATTTAAAAAAATAGGTTTGTTTCAAATGGCATCTTTTAAAGCAGAACTTCTGTCTGAAATCCTGAAGTATTATTCTTAGTGAGGCATGAGTGCATTTCCTAGGATCACTCACTAACCTCCAGATGGGGACTGGGGATCTCCCAGAACTACAAGTGATTTTCAGACAACTGAGACAAGTTCCCCTGGAGAAAATGGCCGCTTTGGAGGCTGGACATTTTTATACTAAGGTTCCTCCCCAAACTCCCCCAAGGGAATTTCCCAAACAGAAACTGACAACCCTATCACTTCCTCACTTTTGGGGCTGGCTTATTCTCCTGTACAAGTCATTTTGCAGTTGGGTTCACCTAGGGTTGCTGGGTCAGATGGACCACCTGGCAAGGGATGCTGGGAACTTACCAGGAGGTAGGAGGGAAGAATTAGGAAGTAAGTCTCTGCGTCACTTGGAAGTGACAGAGCACGTTGCAGACATCAGGGGCAATCCTTGAGGTTGTGGGCAAAACCTCTATGGGATAATTAGATTTTTACGATAGAGTTTTGCCCCCAAAACAGAGTGTCACCCCTTGATGTTACCAATGTTCCTGTATCGCTTCCGGGTGATGCAGAGACATCATGTTTATTTCCTGGTTGTTTCCTCTACGCTCCTGGAAATTTCCCCCAGCTTCTTAGAGCCTTAAAATAAGGGGAGCGGCTCCAAACTGGGGGATCCCTTGGCTGTAACTGGGGATAACCCCCCCCCCTTTGCATGAATCTGCATGATACTGAATCAGACTCTTGGTCTATCAAAGTCAGCTTTGTCTACTTAGACTGGCAATCACTCTCCATCCTCTCCAGCGGAGATCTTTTGCATCACCGACTGTCTTATACTTTAACTGGAGATGCTGGGCATTTAACCCACGACCTTCTGCATGCCAAGCAGCTGCTCTACCACTGAGTCACTGCAGGAATCCATTATGTTCAGTCTTGTCAAAATTTGTATTAGCTAAGCATTTTTGTGCCACAATGAAGAAGGAACTAACTGGCTGGCTAGATTTCTGATTCCTTTCATCGTTTACCACTAATGGCTCATTTGCCTACAGTTAGAGGGGTGGGGGAACAAAGAAAACCAGTTGTTAGAGTTATCAACACACAAGAAGCTAAAACCTCACCAGCTTACATTTCCCCCCCATCTAATGAGTCGCTGCTCGGCTAATGCAGGTTTCCCCCCCAAACTGACTATAATGGAATTCTGCACCGACGACGGGAATGAGCCGGGCTGCTCATCTTTCTAATCCAACACTGGTTATCTTCATCGACAGTAGTCCCCTGCTGGATGCTGCCAACTTTAAGAGGAGCTGATGAGTAGATGGGATGCAAGGCTCCCTTTTGGCATTCATGCAAGCATTGAAAGCGGCACCAGCCCAAGAAACTGAAACAGCTTATGCATGTACCATATGGACATTCAATTTGGATGTGGGAAGGGATGTGATATTTTCCCTCTCTTTGCATCTAATTCCTCCCCCCCCCCATTCTCTGAAACTGTTTCTAGCCATGTTTTTTTTGTTTTTGTTTTTAATGAGGCTGTTTCAGCCAAAACCAAAACAAAAAAAAAAAGAAAAGAAAAAGAAGGCAGAATGATTATTTTAAAAAAAAGCATGGCAGAGCATCTGTATCACCTCCTTCCCTTTTTGTGTCAAAATACACGGAGGAAATCTGCAAATGCCACAGATTGTTCCTAGCCTCCCCCTCCCTTTCGGCAGGCTAGTTCCTTCCCTTGGCATTGCTATCATTATGCATTTGTCAGAGACAGACTGTCACTTCGGTGCTTTTATTATGCGCAAGACTTGGCTTTGCATCTCGCCTTGGGGATTTCCTTATATCCTCTGTGTGTTATTGTATTGCTCTGGCATCTACTAAATCCACAATGTCCCTTTCTTTGATGTCCCTTCCAGCCCTTCAATGTGAAAACAATGACCGAAATTTCGGATCAAAGCGTTCTGTCGAAAGCAGGCGACGCAACCTCCGCCGATACCTGACAGACGTGGAGAGTAAATCCCCACAGTGAAGGCGTAAGCCAAGAATCCTTCATAAACAGGACTAGCAACCCCCAAATTCATAACCATTCAAGGAAGTTAAACAAAAGCGTAGGAGGCAAAGAGAAAGGAAGACGGCAGTTTACGGTGCCACTATGGAGGGGGGGGGGAGAGAATGTCCAGCACTTTCTAAATATAGAGAAGAACAAACCACTCTTTTGCTATTTTAAATCCATTTCTGGGCAGCTGCCTTCGTTCTTTTCCTTCCAATATTTAAATTTGTACAAAGAGAACTGGGATGAAGTTCACGTCTTCCTGAAAACAACAGGCTTTTGCTTTCTTCCCGGGCTAGCTGGAAATATCCCCAAACATTTCCAATGTGCAGCTAATTACATTAGAGGCAGTCTTCGCTAATGACCAGCAGGGGCAGCTGCCCTGGGCTCCGTGTTGGGGAGGCACAGCCCACGGTCCTGTCCTCCAATGGAGTGGTGAAAATAAGAAAAATAACAGCCTCCCAATGGAGCCACTCGCAGCAGCCAGTTGGAAGGTTGGCCCATCCATTTGCGGTGACAACTGTTCACTAGGGTAGCCAGATCCCCGAGCCATTGGTGGGGAATGGGGAGCTAAAGTTGCCAGCTCCAGGTGGAGTGGCATCCTGCTCCCTACTGCTCAGCTATTTTGGGCTTTATTATGTGATCCCTTAAAATTTCAAAGAAAGTCCCCAAAAGAGCAACCACAGCTAAGTGGTGGGGAACAGCCCACTGTTTTGGGCTTTCTTAAAAGGACTACACAAGAAAGTCCAAAACAGCTCAGCAGTGGGGAGCAGTAGACGAGTAGAATGAATTGGCACTTGCCCAGGGAGGCATGACAGGGACTCTTCCAAACAATGAATGCACCCATAAGGAATAAGGGTATAAAATGTATACATGGAAGCATTGGTATTCAACATACGCCTGCACATGAATTCATTTGGGCTGTGAGTATGGTGACCAAATTTTAGATGGGTCCTCAAGTTGTGCCATAATTATAACTGATCTCCAGACTACAGCGGTCAGTTTCCCTAGAGGAAATAGCACCTTGGTAGGACAGACTCTATGACATTACCTCCCGACTGAGCTGCCTTCCCTCCCCAAACTCCATCCACCTCAGGTGTTACTCTCAAATACCCAAGAATTTCCAAGTCTAGACTTGGCAACTCTAGTGGCCCTGCTCTACCACATATGAGCATGTTTGTGCAGGGTATTGTGTGCTAAATATACCAACCAGACTCAAGTGGAAGGAAGTAAAGAGATGGTCATAATATGGAAACCAGTCCTTCAGTGAACTTACTCCAAGGGCATGTTATTTGAAGAAATTAATCTGGTACCCCTGAAAAAGTTATAATACCAATCTGTGCTATTCGCTGTGGTTTCTCAAGCATGGATTCCTGTTGCATGCCCAACAAAAATCTGTGTGAGGCAAAGCACTCCTAAGTCCTCCCAAGGGTTAGTGCAGCGGTTGTCAACAACCACCTCCCCACGACCCCAACAGCAGGTGCAGAGCAGTGGCGGCTTGCATGCTCATGTGTGCATGCATGCACGCATGTGGCAGTGCACATGCGCCAACCCAGACATTGTGGGGGTATGGAGCAGCAGCGGAGGGGGCCATAGTGGCAGCGGCATGGTTCTGGCCTCCTCCGTGCTGCCTCGGTGAGCTCCGAGGTGGCGCGGAGGAGGCCAGCGCCATGGCGGCACTGCTGCTGCGACCCCCGGGAAAGGCTGATCAACTCCTCAGGGCCTTGTGACCCCCGTGTTGAGAATCGCTGGATTACTGTAAGAGCTCATTCCATCTTGCAGTTGTTGTTAGTTGGACCTTTCTGCCTATTTAGACCTTATCATCCTCAAAGCCAGAGTTAGGAATGAGGTCACCTCATCATGAGAACCTGTAGCTCACAGGATGGGAAGGGAAAGTCAGGAGTGATTAGGTAATTTTCTAGAGGGTTCCAGCAAGAACACATCCTGATTGGATTGTCATCACCACCTGACTCTACTTGACCAAAAAATGTAATTGAGCTAAGTGCCTGGAAGAAAATTAGCTTAGATTCAGAGGCCTGGAATGACTAGACATTCCATAGACATTCCATAGACCAGGGGTAGTCAACCTGTGGTCCTCCAGATGTCCATGGACTACAATTCCCATGAGCCCCTGCCAGCGTTTGCTGGCAGGGCTCATGGGAATTGTAGTCCATGGACATCTGGAGGACCACAGGTTGACTACCCCTGCCATAGACAACACTTGAACTTTGGTCTTTTAAATTGGGACTGTAAAAATTGTGTTTATCTGATGCAGACTTCAATTACGTCAGTTAGCTTGGTGCAGTGGTTAGGAGTGGGGATTTCTAATCTGGCAAGCTGGGTTTCATTTTACGCTCCCCCACATACAGCCATTTGGGTGACCTAGGGCTCGCCACAGCACTGATAAAGCTGTTCTTACCAAGCTGTGATATCAAGGCTCTCTCAGCCTCACCTACCTCACAGGGTGTCTGTTGTGGGGAGAGGAAAGGGAATGGAAACCGCTTTGAGACTCCTTCGTGTACAGAAAAGTGGCATATAAGAGCCAACTCTTCTTCCTCTTCTAATTAATCTAGATTTTCTTGATTTTCCTTGCTGTGTGATTTTAGAGTTGTGTGTTGTCTAAAGACAAATCTATTTTTCTGAAAAAATATTATTCAAATACATTTTCTAGATATCTATTTTACAAGGACTGTTTTCTGGTGCACACTTGCTCTGAGAACCCATAGGGTTTAGGTTTGGACTCCTTGACAATCTGTATGTGCAAACATTTTAACAATTGGCAGGCTGGTTCCCCCTAGTTTCTACATGGTCCATAATCCACTCCCAACTTCCTAAGTGTGAAGTACATGCAAGGACTCAAATACTGGCAAATCTGATTTACACGATCTCTATCCTGCCATTTCCGAAACCATCCCCCTGAAGAAGTTTTTCTGTGACCAGATGAATACAACAGTGCCATCCAGTGGCTTTCCAGGCTACCTAGGAAAATAACAGGCCCTTTCTGAATATATTAATACTTGTAAATAAATCAAATTACTTTAAATATCTCTAATATCCTGCATATGTTATCCTAGGAGAACAAACGCTTGGATAGCCTTGCTGTAGCTGGAGTTATTGCCGTTGCAGTCGTGAATTGAGTTACACACTTCTGAGTCTATTGACTTCAGAGAAATTAGACTTGTGGGATTCTGGTTAGGGTTGCACTGCTTTTCATTTATCTGCCCCCCTAGCTCAGGCTGGATTATACTTTTTTATATCACCCCCGATATGGTGCAGATAAGTTTGCTAGACGCCCCCTAGGAGTGCGGGATCCCTTACCATTGTTCCTTGTCTTCAGCTGGTGCTCAAGGGAGCAGGCGGGAGTGGGGAGAGAAGGTGTCATATGAGCCCAGCTAGGAACTCGGAAGGCAAAAATAACAGCATGATCCAGTTTCACAAGGTCTCCATTCCCCATTCCTGGGCTCCCACCCATACTGGCAATGCTTAGAGAAGGTCAGAGGTGGCTTAAATTAATCGGATTGGAAGGGTGGTAGTGAAAAGAAGGAAAGGTAAAACACTATCCTTCCCACCCACCCACACACACACAAACTTCCTTCAAGTTGAGAGAAATGAATTTAATTCATTTGTCTATTAATTAATTCATTCATTCTGAAATTTGATTACCTTTCTCCCAATATGGGCTTGAGGGGGTTCATACATTGATACATAGTGTATTAAATTTAGCACACAAATTAGAATTTAAAATTATTACAATTAAACCAGTTCTCTAATTAATAACTATTTTAAATTAACTAACTACCCACTCCCATATTCCAGCCATCTTTTCTTTTCTTGTCCCCACTTGTTGGTTATGGTGATATCTCATGTTGGTGGAATGGAAGTGAAGAGGGGAAGGGACCTGGGAGGAGCAGAGGGAGGTCCCTATTAGGTCACCAGGGCCTCAATCATAGGCCTGGTGGAAGAATGCCTTATTACAGGCCCTGTATAACTGCAATAAAAGCCTCTTGTGGCGCAGAGTGGTAAGGCAGCAGACATGCAGTCTGAAAGCTCTGCCCATGGGGCTGGGAGATCAATCCCAGCAGCCAGCTCAATGTTGACTCAGCCTTCCATCCTTCCGAGGTCGGTAAAATGAGTACCCAGCTTGCTGGGGGGTAAACGGTAATGACTGGGGAAGGCACTGGCAAACCACCCCGTATTGAGTCTGCCATGAAAACGCTAGAAGGCCTCACCCCAAGGGTCAGACATGACCCCGGTACTTGCACAGGGGGAGACCTTTACCTTTACCTAATGAGGTCTGAACTAGCTGACACTGAGAAGGAAGGAGACCTGGGAGTTGTAGTGGATAGCATTATTAAAATGTCGACCCAGTGTGCCACAGCAGTGAAAAAGGCAAACTGCATGTTGGGTATTATTAGGAAAGGAATCGAAGATAAAGTATCAATATGTGTTGTAGAGCTATATAGTATGGCCTAATTTGGAACACTGCATGTAGTTTTGGTCACCATATCTCAAAAAGGACAATGCAGAGCTGGAGAAGTACAAAAGAGCAACAAAGATGATTCAGGTGGTGGATCACATTCCCCTGTGAGAAAATGTTGAAGAGTCTGAAGACTGAAGCTACGGCAGGGACATGTTAGAGGTGTCTATAATATGCATGGAGCAGAGAGAACAGACAGAGAGAACTCCCCCCCCCTCCAAAAATACTAGAATTCAGGATCATCCAATAAAATTGATGGACAGTAGATTCAGGATGGACAAAAGGAAATACTTTGGTACTCAGCCAGTGATTAAAATGTTGAATTTGTCACCAGAGGATGTAGTGATGGCCCAGGACATAGATAGCTTTAAAACAGGATTAGACAGATTTATGGAGGACAGGTCTATCAGTGGTGACTAAAGGAAGTTACTGGTTAGCTGTTGTGTGAGACAAGATGCTGGACTAGGTGGCCCACTGGTCTCATCCAGCAGGGCTCTTCTGATGTTCGTATGCCCACCCCCGTGTGTTTCATGGTGCCTGTTTGCTTCCCGGGGAACAAATTCAAAGGCTCTTGAATATAACAGGGAGAAAAGGGCTTGCTCCATATTAGTGGACTAACCAGTTAACTACTGAGCTCACCTTAGACAGGTGTATCACATTTGCACATCCTTAGCTTTGCCACGGGCACAGACGTCCTTATATCTCTGTCCATAGCATCCTGTCTCTGAATCAGGGCTGCCATGTCAGCTCCCAGTTGGGCCCTCCCACCTGTCCATGAGTTTATGCTGGCAGGTGAACAGGAAGGGGGCAGAAATGACACCATTCAACGCATCAGCATCATGCCCAGGCAATATCAAAAGAGCAGGAGTGGCCAAATGGTGGCTCTCCAGATGTCCATGGACTACAATTACCAGCACTGGCAGGGGCTTGTAGTAATTGTAGTCCATGGACAGCTTAAGAGTTGCCGTTTGGCCACCCCTGCCATAGACTTTTCAGGCTGTGAGGTGTCAGGAATCAGCCCGGCAACCTTGCCCTGAAGGCCCTTATCTTCCAGAATTGAAACAAATGACACATCCTCCCCTAAAGAAATACTTGAAGCTGCCTTATACTGAATCAGACCCCCTTGGTCCCTCAAAGTCAGTACTGTCTGTCTGCTCAGACTAAGAGCAGCTGTTCAGGGTCTCAGGCAAAGATCTTTCACATCACCTTCTACCCGACCCTTTTAACTGGGGAGCCTGAGGATTGAACCTGGGACCTTCTGCATGTCAAGTGGATGCTCTGCCAGTGAGCCGCAGCCCCTCTCTTGCTTCTATGGCAGCCATGTTGTGATTGGCTATGGCTATTAGACTGTTTACACACTGGGAACTTTATTGCCCCAGCTCCCGTGGAGGAGCACAAATCAGGGGCAGATGAGGTACACCAGGCCAAATGCTCCCCCGTGTGGGTGCAGGAAGAGGTGGGGCAACCTGCCACGACTAAAACTCCAGCCTGCATCCCATCAAGAAACATCCAGTGCATAAACGGTCTTAGTCTGGGATGGTATCCATTGCATTGTCTTAAAATTCCAACAGCGCCCATAGGATCCACAAGCCTGGCCACTCCTGGGAATAAACCCTGACTTGACTTGTGTCAGAACTGAGGGGCTTTTCGCACGCCTTCAAAATCGCACAATGGTTGCCAATTGAAAACGCTACTGATTTGCCGTTATGTACAACGTTGTTGACAATCTGCCACACACCTGAAACCGATCCGCAAAAAGCGCTTCGTTGTAGCGCTTTCAGGGAAATCCCCAAAAGTGGATTCACCCTCCGGAAAGCGCTACACTCCTGCAACAAAATCTGCAACACTAGCGGGAAAGTTCTCTGTGTTACCATTGTTGTGGTTTCTACAAAGTCCCTCCCCCTGGCTCTGGTCTTCCGGCAAAGCGATCGCCATTTTTTTTTCTCCAAACGAGCCTCTGTTTAGAGGCTTCCCCGGCTTCAGTCCCTCCCCAGAGCTGTTTAGTCACTAAAGCACAAACAACAGAGAAGCCCGTTTGCTGATGTATTTTCCCTTTAATTTTTACACTGTTTTCGGCCAAAAATCGGGCCCGTGAGGGGGGGGGGATTTTTTTTTTCACTCGGGGGAGCGTGGCAACGATGAAACGACAGCTCAAACACACCTGCCAGCTGGATGGGTCTCTCCGTTGCAACAAATCAACACATATTCGTTGCAATGGGTGTGTTAAAAAAAAACAACCTTTCTTAAAGGGAAAGGGGCTGTTTGGGAGCATGCTAACGGCTGCCCATTGGCTGCTTGACAGCCAGGAGCGGGATGAGCTCGGCAATAGCACTTCCTTTCTAGCGATTTTTGCTGAGACCAGAAGCCTGTGGGAAACGATGGAAACGCAACTGGATTCCACTATGAAGTCAGGTATGCATAATGACGAATTCCACTATTTTAAATGGCGATTTTTCGTTCAGCAAACAATTTGCTACAAGGATCCCAGTGCGGAAAGCCCCTGAACCTTTCTGAGGCAAGCCTTAAAGGGATTACTCATTTTTTGGGGGAGGGATCTTAAACAGTTGTTTCTGAGAATGAATAAGAACCAAATTTTCCTTTACAGCGCCTTCTGTTTACTAAACTTTTGCTAAAGTAATGTAACTATATTATTAACAGAGCTAGGCATGAATTAAACATGCATCCTGTGGATCCTACAGGTTGGCACAGATGGATTTGATTTTAAGGGGAAATGTGTGACTGCAGTTGGCTAACAACAGCGGTATTCCTAGCCAAGCATCCTGCCAGATCCAGCTGCTTCAGAGCCGGCCGAGGGAATTTTCCTGGCAGGATATCATATTAACACTGAGGCTGTAAAGAGCTTGGCAAACTGTGGACAGTGGCTTTTCTAAGGTGCACTGAGACCCCATTAGATGTGAGAACCACGTATGGGTATCTGTATGACTGCTGTGTAGGACATTAGTTCCACCACTCTTTTAGGATTACTTAGTTTAATCTAAATTTATCTGCCTAATGTTTTTTGCACATTGGGATTTATTGAAGCTGAATGTTCTTAATTTTTGATGTTACCCCCCCCCCCAAGGGACTAGGGACTCTTTCTCTTTTCTACTGAATGACATTATGTGTGTTAGAATAGAACTAGAACTTGGGAGATAAAATTTCAATCCACACCCAACTATGAAGTTTCTCTACATTTAGGAATTCTTCGATATGATAAAGCTGGCCGTATATCACAAGTCGCAGATCACATAAGAGCTTTCTTTTTAATATCTGCAGGTCAATACTGGCATGCATGAGCATTATTGACACATCTGGCGCAACCACTGCAATCCTAAGCAGAGTTATGGTCTTTGAAGCCACTGACTCCAATGGAAAAAGAAAGGTACACGCTTCACGGGCCAATCAGGACCTCCCTGATTGGGCTGACCCCTAGAGTGCCCACCCCCACAAGGCGGCCATGCTTGGGCTGCCTAGCTGCCAGATGCCACCTGGCCGCCAAGGGAAGCGGACCTGCGGCATGCTGGCCTGGCCACTGCTCGACCCGCCCATTGCTGTGCGCCGCCCTGTCTGGCCAGGTACATGGGGCTTTCCAACCACTGTGGAGGCTCCTGCTGGGCACAGGAGGCTATCCAAGATGCCCTCAGACCCCCTGCCCTCTAGGATGACTGGCCCCACTGCTGCGTGTGCAGCCCAAAGTTTGGCCGGCTGCGGCTATGTCGAGGGGCCCACTTCTAGCACCCGTTGCATTCCTGGCTGCAACGGGCTTTCTGGCTAGTGATTTGATAATTACATGATTCATGCTTTTCTAGATATGAAAATTAAATAAAACATTTCATTTTTTGGAAAGCTCATTAGGTGAAACAATGTACAATCAGGTATCCCCAATATGCTTTTTGGTACTGCCGTTTGAATCTTTGACAAAAGATGTTCCTCAAAGCAAGCAAGTGATTCTGGCTTTTCTCCGTTTCATCAGAGTAGGATGTGCTCCAGAGAAACCTATAATAATGGTTTCCATCTTTCATGATGCTGACCCACGAGTCCAAATTTACTGGATATGGTGACCCACTTAAAGAAACAACACTCACAAATCAATAAAACAGGAAAAACCTCAATCCAACTTTAACAGGCTTTGTGACCCAATTTTGACTCAGGTTGGGAAATGCTTATCTGCAGGGAAAGACATTTCAGAAACTGCTGCCCAATATTTTGTGACTGCGTGAAGTAAACAAAGCTGATAGAACTTTTACTCCTTTCCCAAAATGCTACAACTTAAGATCATCTAATAAAGCTGACAGGCAGCAGATTCATAATGTACATAAGCAAATACGTCTTTACTCAACAAGTCATTAAAATGTGTAATTTGCTGCCAGAAGATGTGGCGATGGACATAGGCACAGACAGCTTGAAAATGAATGAATGAATGAATGAATGAATCCAGCAAGGCTCTTATGTTCTTATGACTGGCCCCAGCACCCAGTAGCCATTTTGTGATTGTCCCCAACACCTGCAGCAGACATTTTGAGATGGCAACTATTGTTTGTTCTAAACATTCCAAAAGTACCCACTGGCTTGACATGATGTCCTAATTAGACAAGAGTAGGGATGGGCACTAACTGGCTCAGGGACTAATTTTTTTAAATAGATTTTGGCCAGTTCATGGTTCACAAACTGAAGTTGGTGGCAGGTCAACTGTCACAAATTTTCAAACAGTTAATGGGTTTTTGTGCTAGTTCATGGACAGACTCACTTCCAGATAGACTGTCTCAGCTTAAACAAATTCTTTAACAAACTTCAAATCCTTGTCAGTTTCAAATTAGTCATGACAGTTTTGAGAGGGTCACCCCTTTGCCCAAGTTAGTTGCATTCACTTCTCATTTTCTTGCACAGAGCTTGCAAAATCCCACCCCCCTGGCTTGGATTTGTGATTTTGTGCTTTGAGATCAGTCCTTTTAAACTTGCAGTGCCAGTGGCACTGGTTTCTGCTGGGTACTCTATGATTTCACTGATACTGCTGAGCACTCTAGACATTGTACTGGTCCTTCTGGGCTTGGATAAATGCCCTCCTTGCTTGGATTGTGATTGAGCTGGCATTGCTACATTGTCACTGGATTCTGCTGGGCACCACTAAATTGGATTGGTTCTGCTGGGCATGCAAAAATGCCCCTCATCTTCCGTTTCTACTGCAGAGATTCTCTGGGACTTTGATTCTATTCTGCTGGGCTTCTATTACCCTTGTTTGTTTGTTTTGTTCTTTCTTTTCCTCCTTTGAAAACAGTGGAGGATGGGGGCACCTTCTTTAGGGAGGTGTAACGGATCCCGTAAATCCAATCCTCCCCAAACCTGGAAGGCAAGTAGAGAAACTGGAGATGTCTTTTGACTTTGGTGTCTCTAGTTTCCACAAGATCTGTTCTATACATTCCTGAACCTGTCCCTGTAACTTCCCAGAAAACACTTCCTGGGGATACCGTCTTCTTTTTTTTGGGGGGGGGGGAGAAGTTATAGCACATTCAGATCTTCCTGGCGACGCACTGGCGGCCTTAGTGGAGGACTGGCAGTCCTGCCTAACAGCCGCTATAGATGAGATCGCCCCTAAACGTCCTCTCTGCCCTCGACTCAAACGGGCCCCCTGGTACACGGGGACTCTCCAGGAGAAGAAGAGGGATGATTAGAGCGAGTGTGGCGGAAGACTCGCGATGAGGCTACAAGAACATCTTATTGCACGCTTATGAGGGCATATGAGATGGCTGTGAAAGTGGCAAAGAGAGAGTTTTTTGCCGCGGAAATCATGTCCACAAGCTCTCACCCGGCCCAATTATTTAGAGTAGTTCGGTCCCTTACCACCCTTGAGGGGTGCCAAAAATTTAGTCAATTGGAACTTGGCTGTGAGGCATTAGCGAGCTATTTTGCGGATAAAGTCTTCTCACTCCACCGTGACCTTCCCGCCACGATTAATACAGTAAACGAACTGGAGGCCTGTTGGCCGCCTTTGGCAGTGAGGTTTGATGGCTTCAGGTGGGTCTCTTCTTCCAAAGAGGACAATTTGCTGGGGTCGGTCAGGGCGACCACTTATTTATTGAATTTATTTATTTACTATATTTATATACTGCCCTCCCCGAGGGCTCAGGGCGGTTTACTTGCCCACTTGACCCCTGTCCTTCCTGGCTCCTCAAAGGAGGCGGCCAGAGGAGAGGAGGCCAACTCAGGGACATTATCAACTGCTCCCTGGGTTCTGGGGAGTTCCCTGAGAGGCTGAAGGAGGCAGTGGTTCGCCCTCTCCTGAAAAAAACAACACTGGACCCTCACAGTTTACTAATGTAACAGGATTAACTTTTACTTATATATTCCTACTGTTATGATGGTCAGTTCTTAGTCTGACAAAGAATGCTTGCACTCGAAAGCTCACGCCTTGAATAAATCTTTGTTGGTCTTAAAGTTGCTACTGGACTCTGATTTTCTCATGAACTAAGTTGGTTCATTTAACCCTCAAAAGATTGTGGTGGTCTGTGGTTTGTGAACCAGGCACACCACAAACCATGAAGCAAGCTGCATTTTCCTGGAGATCAGCTGGCTGAATAAATAATAATAAGAGAGGAAGAACTGGATTAAGGATACAACACTAAGGAATGGACATTTTAATATTTACCCGTATGTCAGTTTCCAAATAGACATCACATGCATACACACCCTGAAGGTTCTATTTGCCTTACAGGCATAAACACAGGGAATTTTATATTCTTCCCTGTTGAGCAAATAGCAGTAAATAGTTGATAAACTAAATCAGGAAAATGATACAGGAGAAAAGAGCATGAAGGAAAGAAAAATCCGCTACACAGAACTGTAGCTCCAATCTAATTTACCTCCTCACTCTGATGGTAGCTTTCAAAATTTAAAACTATCACATCTTTAGACCTTACCACAGCTCAAGGTAATGGCAAACACTCCCAATCTAATGGGACCAGAATAGACTCAGGCTTCTCCCTGCAGGAAGTGGTGCATGGAGTAATATGGTCTGTGGTGATAGAGAAACAAATACTGAAAAGCCTGGTTTCTGTTGCCCAAGAAGGCAGAAATCGAAGCATAGTGACTGACTTCACACATTTATAGGCTCCATCTCTGATTTCTTAGCAGGGATTTCCTTTGAAATAAACCAGGGATTCCCAACCAGGGTTTCACAGACCCCTGGAGGTCCTCAGGAACTCCAGAGGGGGTCCACAGCCTTTCACCTCCTCCCTTAATGGACTTGGCCACAAGTTAGGGAACTGGCCACTTCCACTGCTCCCCCTCCCCCTGAGCATGAATGAGTTTTCTCATGGTTCCTGTGCTTGGGAGGGGGCAGGACCTGTGTGCCTACTCCCACCTTAAACTGCCTCTTGTCTCTCCCCGCTCAGTCCTCCTCAAGCTTGCTTGCTAACACAGGCGGTGATATCACTTCCAGTGATGTGTCACTTCCAGGAGGCATGGCAGGGAGGCATGGCCAGCTGACATCATTTCTGGGGCTCCTTGAAGCCTGAGAAACCATTTCAGGGGCTCCCCCATGGTCAGACGGTAGAAAAAATCTGAAATAAACTACATCCAGTCGGAACTGTGTTCAATAGGCTTCTCAAGGAACCTTGGCAGGCAACCCAATCTGGCAGGGTGCCATGTTGAGTGATCCATATTTCAGCATGGCAGATCACATGTTTCGCAGACCAGTCATAAGAAGAACTTTCTCCAGAAAAGGCTAAATGTCCTTAACGTTGAAAAAAAACACTTTTGCAGATGTTCTAAGCTGTAGTCCTTGGCATATTTGCATTTCTACCATCTCAAGGAGCTCAAAAGAGGTTCCTCGCAAGAGAAATCCCTCTAGACATTTTGATTTGCTTTTGAATTCACATGCATAGGAATGGTTATCGGTGTTAAAGGAAAGAGAGGGAGGGAGGAATTATAGATTGTTTAACAATTCCTAGAATTCTGTGGTGGAGGTCTTCCAATTTTATATTGACCTCATTTTCCTCTCCCTTTCCCTTCTTTGAACTGACGGCAACGTCCCAAAGACTATTTATCTTCCTTCTTCAGTTGGATAGGATTGACAAGTTACTATTATTTATTGAACCCTTTCCTTCTTCATTTGATCCTTTTCTGAAGACCTGAGAGCTTTGCGTTCTTGTCAGCCCCAGCAGTTCCTTTTGGCCTGAGAAACACAAGACCAGAACGGCCAGGAATCAATACTCATATATTCTTCCCGAGCTTTTATAAGTCTGTTTGTGTGACTTATGATGATTTCTTCAATAAGACAAATAAGAAACCAGAAGTAGTCGGTGGATATATATGTGTGTATGTGTGAGAGAGAGTGTATGTATTTCATAACCTTCACATAACCATGTCTTTTATTATACTGCCCAATCAAATAATCCATTAAAGTTATAGGGATATTTTATGCTTACAAGCAATGTTTGGATGGGATTGTACCATCCAATAAACCTGCCAGACCAAATCTAATACTTTAGTAGAAAGTTGTTTTATAAGCTTTCTATTATTTTTAAACATGGTCAGTTGGCTGGTTTGCTGCATCTCGGTGAGTATCAGAGCTGGTATAGGAGAATCTGTTGACTGTCCATCTGTCCGTCCGTCTTCCTATAGCTTCTCTGATATACATATATATTTCTCTCGAATGGTATCAGGGTTTCTGATTCATTGATCACTGATGCTCTGAGTTTTCACAAAAATATTTAGCTGTAGGACAATGTATTAGAGACACCCTTAACTAACGGCAGCCAATAAAAGCTCGGCCTATAAAGCGTCCCATCTCCTTGTAGTTTTCTACTCCGAGAATTACTAGCAGCACCATCATGGCTCCCTGCACACTAATATTTCCTCTGATACAGTATGATCAATGTTGTGGAAAAACATTTATTATATTTCTTCTAGCTACTTAAAGGCATTACTGAATTATGGGCATTGCAAAACGAATCCACTCTGCATTTTTTCTTTATGTGACATTTTTACAGTCTTCATTTTCTGCTTTGCAGCCACTGAGCTATGGTGATCACAGCAGGTACCTTCTCATGATTGCCACAGGGGTTAGGAATTCCTGTTCTCTTTTACTGTATCCCAAAGGTACTTCCCTTGGGAAATGCTCACTCTTGTTCTGAGCTAATTCTTCCCTCCCGAAAAACCAAACTCTAGCAAAGACAGTGTCATCACCTTGAAGGACCTAATAACATCCTTGGATCTTAATGAAAAAAGTTGCCAGGAAACAAAACTAAGGGGGCATTAATTAGTCATAGTGATTCCTAGGGGATCAATAGCAATGCCATTTTAACAATGCCTTTGACATTTAGTAAGGGCTTTCCCTTTATAGAGCAGACTATCACACCAATGGGTTTTACCTGTGTAAAAAAAAATGGGCACCACTCAAAAGGATGTGATAATCAAAAGCATTTCGTTCAAGCTGACCTGTTGCAGACACATAGTAGTTCATCAGGTACACGAATAAAATCACAGGAAAAGAACTATCAGAAATGCAAAAAGTTCAGTCTCTTGATATCTTCCTTCTTAAAAATGACAGCAAATGGTCACCGTATGTATGTATGTATGTATGTATGTATGTATGTATGTATGTATGTATGTATGTATGTATGTATGTATGAAAATGCTGCCAAGTTACAACTAATTTATGGTGACCCTAGCATGGGGGTTTCAAGGCATGTGAGTAGAGGTGGTTTTCCATGGCTTCCCTCAGCAGCATCTTCCTTGGTGGACTCCCATCCTAGTTTTGGCCCTGCTTCTCTTCTAAGATCTGATTAGATCAACTACACCATGCCAATTTCTGTCCCAGGGGTCACCACCATACACGAGAAGGTGGGGCCTGGCAATCCCCTGGAGTTGCAAGTGCTCTCCAGACTAAAGAGAGCTACTTCCCAGGAGAAGACGCCGGCTCTGGAGAGCAGACAGTATGGTATTATATCCCATTGAGGCCCCTCTCCACCTGAAACCCCAAGTGCTACTCCCAAAACTCCAGGAATTTCCAAAAAACTGGAGTTCTCAACCATTCAAAATACATACAATCAAGGCAGACAAGAAACACAATGGAAAGGACAACAAGGGAAGCATTCCACAAGCTCTGAACAGTTGTTAATGATGATGTAGTTAACCATTCCATCAAGTCCAACTCTTGACGATTCTATGGCTGAGCTGCCACCATGATTTTCAGTCTTGCACCACTTCTTTTAGTTTTGTAATGTTTCAGCCAGTGTCCATTTTGATTGTATCTAATCATTGCGTTCTTTGTCGGCCTAGTTTGCTCTTTCCACTGACCAATCCTAGCATAATTGCTTTCTTTATCGAGTTGGATCGCATGATATGACCAAAGTAATTGAGCCGGAGTTTCGTGATTTTTGCCTACCAGTAATACATTGGGCTTTATGCTCTGTAGTACTTTCCTTATTCGTGACTTTTGCTGTCCATGGAATCCACAAAAGCCTTCTCCAACACCAGAGTTCAAGCAAATCAATTCTCCTCTTGTCCAATTTTTTCATCCAACTTTCACAGCCATAAGTGGCTACTGGAAATATGATAGATTGAACTCGTCTACATTTGGTAGTCAGGCTTACGTCCTTGCTTTTCCATGTTCGGTTCAAGCTCGTCCTTGCCGAGCAACCCAGAGCAATTTGACGTTGTATTTCCATACTGCAATCGCCACTCTGATCAATTTGTGATCCAAGAAAAACACATTCTTGAATGTATTCAATCAACAGTAGATGGATAAACTACAGCTCCCCCTAGAGATTGCACAGAGAAAACATCTTGGATCATTATTTATTGTAATCAAAACTCAGATGGCTGCTGCTTCCTAGCTTCCTCACTTGCAACTTAACCTCCTAAGATAATTACAAGGATAAAATGGTAGATTGGGAATTGTGTATGAGACCCTGAACTTCTAAGAGAAAAAGCAGAGTGAAATGTAATAGACAGGAGTCTTACCTAATGCTCGGGTACCCTAGCCACAGATGGTAGAGCACTCCAATTTCCCCAAATGTCTAACAGAGCTATACTAAGCAGAGTTAGACCCTTCAAAGCTCATTGGACTTCAAACGATGTAGCCCTTGTAGCTCACATTCTCACAGGTTCACAGGCGATAGAGACAAAAGATGTGCCGTGATTTAAATCACGTTTTAAAACCGAAACACAGTGGATGTATTTCCTCTCCATGAAAAGGTTCACAACGCCGACTGGGAGCCGGATTTTATAGCACCGATAAGCTTGTTATCTCATTTATGTGAGTCTTAGCAGGCAATGTTAATATACGTGTATGAGACTGTAAGATTTGGAAATGACAAGATGGGCATTATTAATAGCTTAATTGACATTAATGGAGTTGCCCTTACCCTTATTACAATGTGCAGAATTACCTCAAGCCACTATTGGAAGCCTTATTATCCCTGGAGCTACCCAAGGATGGGACACTTCATTTGGTGCCAGACCCAAGCAATGACATTGGATACTTAGCCGCAGAATTATTTCAGTAAATCATTATAAACGCATTATAATAAAGACGTTATGAGCTATCGCATATTAACCTTCAGCCCCTCAAGAAAGAGCAGGAGTCAGCTGGCAAGATCCCACCTTTCATTTTGTGAAAACCTCCTTGTTATCAGTGGATAAACTAACATTTTGTCCACTGACAGCTGGTTTTACTAAATGAGTTTGTCCACAGGACTAAAACAACTAAATCAACACATCTAAAACCTCTCTCGTGGGGCTCTTAAGGTCGCCTCAGCGAAGCTTTACAACTCCGTCATACAGCAGGTTTTGAGTGCTACATTTATTTGTGTTCCTCCTATCACCACTAAAGTTGATGAATGCGTCTTACTCATAAGAGGTGCCTTATTCAACTTTTTTTTACTATTGAGAACCCCCTGAAACTTTCTTCAGGCTTTAGGAGACCCCAGAAATGGTGCAATTGTGCAGAATATGGTTGGGAAGCATAGCTGTGTGCACATCCACCTGGGTCCCTTCCCCTTCCCACCCCTTCTAGGCCCATCATTGGCCATTAGGGAGGGAAGGGTGTCAACATGACCATATATGGTCATATCTCCCAATAAATGTTTAACAAATGTTTAAAATATCTTTAAAATGAATTAATTGCCACCCATTTGGCAAACCCCATTCAGGGCTGCCAAGAAACCCCAGGGTTTCACGAAATCCTGATTGAGAAAGTCTGCATAAGAGAGTGCTCATCTTCAACTGAAGTGGCTAGTTATCTGTAATGCATGATGGACCACTGTGTCAAAGTTAGCTATTCTATTCTTGGATCGCTTTCTGGGAAGTCAATATTTATCTGCATATCCAATAGAGAGGATACTTCATATCCATACTAACTGAACAGTTAACAATAAAGGGATGAATTAAGGATACCATTTTGTATTCAGTCATGCCTGTCTATATTGTAAAAATCTGATTCCACCAAGGAATTATGAGCGTCCCATTCCCATTTTGTAGCCGTTCATTAATCAGCTCTTGTGGCACATATTTGATCAAAGCATTGGGATCACTGTGGCTTCTCTGTTATTTCTACTAGTCATGGCAACAATAACAATAAGAGGCAAATTAGGTACTGATACTTGTAGTAATTGTGTGCTGCAGGCTTTAGATCAGAGTTGGCCAAACTGCGGCTCTCTAGATGTTCATGGACTACAATTACTGTGGGCCCCTACCAGCATAGCCAGTTGGCAAGGGTTTATGGGAATTGTAGTCCATAAATATCTGGAGAACCACAGTCTGGCTACCCTGTTGGCTGGCCATGTCTCCCTGCCAAGCCCAAAGAAGACTGAAGGCGAAGAGAACAGAAGCAGTTTGAGGCAGGAATAGGTGTCCAGCGTCCACCCCCTTTTTCAAGCATGGTAACCATGTAAGAACACCACCACCCCTGTCAATGGAAGCAACCAATTTCCTGCTTTCATGGCAATGCCAGGAATAGCTTGTCACTGAATCCATTAAGCCTGCTGGGTTGCCTTGGTCCAAACTACCTCATAGGGTTGTTATTAGGATAAACTGAAGGAGAGGAGAATGATATAATGTGGGGAGAAAGGCATAGCTGAATGAAGTCAATGAATACATAAAATAAGTTATTCAGGATAATTCAGGATAATGTTTAAGAGCTATGAAGACTCTGGACGGGTTTGTGCAGATTAGGGAAATTCAGGAGGAAGTCTCAAGTCATATCTAGTGTATAGAATGTTAACCTAATCTCAAATGATGGTAGCTATTCCATAAATGATATTCAACCCACTGACAAATACTTACCTGCAAGATACCTGTGGATGGGTTCTATACATGGAATGGGGACTATGCATGTACAGATGCATGCATGGAAAGAGCCAGCTTGGTGTAGTAGTTAGGAGCAACGACTTCTAATCTAACAAGCCGGGTTTGATTCCCCAGTCTTCCACATGCAGCCAGCTGAATGACCTTGGCTCACCACAGCTCTGATAAAGCTGTTCTGACTGAGCAGTAATATCAGGGCTCTCTCAGGCCCACCTACCTCACAAAGTGTCTGTTGTGGGGAGAGAAAAGGGAAGGTGATTGTAAGCCACTTTGAGACTCCTTTGAGTAGAGAAAAGCGGCATATAAGAACCAACTCTTCTTCTTCTAGATGACCTGTTCTTCTGGTGACTAGTGGTCAAAAGAGATGTCACAGTGAGCCAAGCCCTCTGATCAGATCTGAGGTGGAAGGAAAGCATCTTGTATAAGAGAGGTTTGCACATTTCCAGTTTTATGGGCACTGATCTTTTTCTTCTCCCTTGAAAACTCTTATTTCTAGTGGCAATCTCTAGCAGAGGCCTGCACACCTATTATGCTGAACCAGCTATCTATAGTGGTCATATAGGGTCGCATGACCTACATCTGGCAGTCCCAGGGGCATTTGGGGATGGGGCACTGGAACTGCTGCCCACTACAGTTCCATAGGTGAAGTGGCATTACGGTGAAGTGGCATTAGAGACTCACCCAATCCCTATGGTAAAGACAGTAGAGACAGGAGATGTTCCTAGAGTATCACAGACATAACAACCAAAAGTGAAGTCACTATATCTACAATGTCTCCCTTCTCTGTTACTTCTTGCAGAAGGTAACCTGGCAAACCTATGGCCATGGGTGAGATCATAATTCTAGTTTTTGGTGCCTCTAGATCAGTGGTTCTCAACCACTCCCATGCCACGACCCCAACTGCGGTGGCAGGATCACAGCGGCTGTGTGCACACACGTGCGAGCACAGGCGTGCACACATGCATGCGCACAACGGTCAGGCAGCATGGAGGCGGCCATTGTAATTGCTTTGCTGCCCCCGCCTGCCACCACTGCCCGCCTCCACCCCACCGCCGCCACTTGCAGCCGCAGTCACCCATTACCGCCGCTTGCGGCCACTGCCACTGTCCACCCCCAGCTGCCGCCGCTGCCCACTCCTGTCTGCCGCTTGCAGCCGCTGCCACTTACTGCCCCTGGCCGCTGCTGCAGCTGAGGATCTTCTTTGCTTTGGACTGGAACAAGGTACAGTGAAAGGAAATCAAAAAGTGGACTCTCAAAGAACACTGAGGCAAAGAGATGGTTTTTTATATTTACTCTTTGGATACATTACAGCCTCGAGGCTTGAATACAGCACTGGATTTTTCTTGTTTTCTGTGAGCAGCCCCTTTAAGTTGGGGAATCAGCAGAACACTTGGAGATTGGGCTTCAGAGATAAATTAGAGATACTTGGGGGAAGTAATTGCGACCTTGTCTTTTTGGACTAGGATCTCCATACAATTATGAGCCGTTGGCCAATATATATTACTACTTTTGAGGTAAATTCACTGCATTTAAAACAAGAGATATGTTGAATGTTTATATTACATTATTATAGTTTATTGGCTGGTATTTATGTTTATAGGTTGTGGAAGAAACACTGTTTCAGATTTATTGCATTTAAAAGAAGAGAAGTATGGTATGAGTATGAATGAATTAGTTTATTTTACTTATAACAAAAATTAAGATGATATATTAATTGTGATTGTTTACAATTTAGGACTTGACACTGAGGAAAAGATAATAGAAAACGGATTTTATCTGGAAAACCGTTCTGGCTGACATCCTTGGAATGAAATAAACTAAAAGTAAACTCAAGAAAGGACATTGTTTAAAAACATTCTTTATTATTGTTTAATTGTTTAATGCCATAAGGATAGGTCTTTTCTTCTTGGTTTGAGATATCTGAAACCGTCCTGTGTTTTTCTTATTGTCATAGCGGCGGCGGTGGCAACCAACCAGGGGACCCCGATAAAGGGACCAGGCAACCCCAAATGGGGTCACGGCCCCTAGGTTGAGAACCACTGCTCTAGATGCATAAAAGGAGGGGAGGATATAATGTATAACTGCTACACCTTGTGTGGTTTCCTGTTCCGGAGAGCAGTGGTCCCCAACCTGCGGGCCGTGGCCCGGTGCCAGGCCACGAAGGCCATGGCGCCGGGCCGCGGTTCCCTCTCCCCGCGCTCCCCGCAGTAAAAAACTTCCCAGGCCGTAAGCTTGCGGCCCGGGAAGCTTCTTACTGCGGGAGGGGGGGAGAGGGAATCAGGCCCGCGCATCACACATGCGCGGCCAAGCCGCTCATGCGCACATGCACCATGCATGGCTGAAATCGCGCATGTGCGGAAGTGCCACACATGCGCAATTTTGGCTGCGCATGGCGCATGCGCGATGTGCGGGCAAGGCAGTTGCCCTGCCGGTCCCCAGCCTTAAAAAGGCTGGGGACCACTGCCGCAGACGAAGCAGCAGCAGCCCACTAAAGCTCCTTTGTTTTAATTGTTTTAATTTTCCTTTTTTATCTGATGTTTTTGGTGTTTAAGTGAAGACAGCCTGGCTTTGAAGAACGTTACTACTTGCTTCACTTACTTTGCTTCTGCTTTTCTTTGTATTTGATTATTGCTTTATTTTGTTACTGATGATAAGACGACGTTGCTTCTGGAAGTGTTACCCTCCCTAATTTCTATTCCTGTTGAAACAGACTGCATAACTGCTACAGTGCAATCCTAAACAGAGTTATACCTTTCTAAATGCAAGAACAGTAATGGACTGAGAAAGGTGTATGAACAAGAACAAAAAGTAAAAGAGATCCAGCAAAGTTAATCCTAATAAAGTTAAGTATCTAGGCTTATATCTAAATAAAGATTTAAATAAGTTATTACAAATAATTATAATGAAACTTGGCAATAGATAAAGAGAGACTTAACTCACTGGAAAAAGCTGAATTGTTTGGGGTTCAGCAAGGATAGCAACAATCAAAACGAATGTTCTGCCCCAGCTGAACTTTCTATTACAAACAATACCAATAGAGCTGAATGAGAAGACTTTATCAAATTGGCAAAGTGATATTAATAAATTCAGATGGAATAACAAAAGACCCAGAATTGCCTTTGAAACATTCCAAGATGGGGGAAACGAGGAGGATTGAGCATTCCTAATATATGCTTTCATGCACCTGTTTTGACTTGGATCTCAGACTGGATAAGTAGCCCACAAGGAAGATCAATAACATTTGAACAAAGAAACTCAGCAGTAGGGCTACATAGACTATTGTGGCCATGTAAGAAGAGCCATGACCATAAGGAAGGTCAGCAAAAAATCTGGAGAAACAGTTTTATTAAGATTTGGGCTAAATATAAAGAAAAAATAAGCCCCAACACTTCGCCTTTCAAAATAATTATTCAAAGAAGGTTAAAATATGGGACTATTGAACTCCTCTGAATACAAGACTTAGTTGATGAACAAAGGCGAATGAAAATTGACAAAATTTGCAACAAGAGGGAAAAACAACTAATTGATTTGTATATATGCAATGGGCATCAATGGTGAAAGAAGAATTAAAATATTCTAATGCAAAGTTAAGAGAACAAACTGATTTTGAAACGCTGATTATGCAAGATAAGCTGCATCTTCTGGGCAGAATCTACAATCTACTAATGTATGAAATCGAGACAGAACAAATAGAAAAATGCATGATAAAATGGATACAGAAGTTTGGAGAGTCAATGATGATGGAAGATTGAGAATATTTATGGTGCAAAACAGTGAAATTTACAAGGTCTTGTGAGAAAATTGGTATAAAATGTTTTTAGGTGGTATCTGATTCCTAAACTAATTTGTAAAACATCCAATTAAACTGATGGCAAATGTTGGATATGTTATGAAACTGTAGAGTCCTTCCTCCACATATGATGGAATTGTAAACTTTGGATAAAAGTGCATGCCAACTTACAAACCATGTTGAAATTTAAATTTGCTTGTGAATCAAAATATATGTTCTTGAGTGTGTTTCCTATAGATATACAGAAGGGCAGTGCAGAATTCTTTTTCTATGCAACAATAGCGGCAAGACTTATTGCTTCCAGATGGAAACAGCAACAAGAACCGCAGGTGGACTGATGGTGTGAAAATCAGAGAACAGGCCATGATGGACAAAGTAACAGCTATGGTTAACCAAAGACTGGTTGAAGAATGCAAAAGACATTGGGACGTATTTCTGAAATGTTTGTAATAGTTAATTTCTCATCTGTCTCTATTTCTATCCTGTAATCTATGGAAAATAATGTTTCAAATTATATTTAAAAAAGAAAGGTGAAACTCTGCTTAGAATTACACTGTTAGACAGGAATAAGTTTGGTGAGTTACAAGTATTAGAGGCCAGCCCTAAAACTGCACATTTCCCAATCTCAGATACTTTTAAAAAGAAGGCAAAAAGTATCGTTCTAAAGGCTTTTCAGAACCACTTTAAAGTTGTAGGCATTACCCTTTTAAAAATATCTTTCTTTCAAAAATAAAAGGAGGGGGAGAACTAGAGGGGGGGGGGGCTCAGAACCCATTGCCTTCCTATTCAACCATAGTTTTCCAGGATAGTGGTTGCTAGCAATAGGGAAGGCGGGCAAACTGAAGACACGGGGAAATAAAGATAGATTGGTTGGTGTGGGCAGTGGACAAGGAAGCAGGAAAGAAATAAAAGATATGGGGATTTTCCAGAAATGGAAAGAGGAAACAGTGGCGAAGGGGGAAAAGCATTTCACCCTTCCCCTCAAATACTTGTGGGTTCCCTCTTGTTATGCATTATTTTGGCCAATACCACCTTTCAACCCAGCTCAGGGTCCTCAAAGCCACAAACAATCAAAACATTAAAACAAACTATTGAAAAGCTTTCATTTGCTAGCATAAGACAATGTTAAAGGGGGACACTCAAAGTAGGGAATTCCAGAACTTTGGTGCCAGGACTGAGAAGGCATTTCCTCAGACAGAAGGGGTCTCCCAAGGCAGACCCTGAAGATGACAATAATGGTTGGTTAGGTTCATATGTGAGCAGGCATTTCTAAGGTATGATGGTCCCAGGCCATATATGGCTTTAAAGGTCAATAAAAGAACCTTGAATGGGATCCAGAAGCAAAGTGGGAGCCAGTGCAGATGGAACAAGGCTGGAATGATAAGGTCCCTAGGACCCAGTAAATACTATTGACTGATTAGGTTTTACTAGTGTATAACTCAAAAGAACATACACACACAACCCTTTGGCTTTTTAAACTAATAGACAATAGACCAGGGGGTGGCCAAACACGCTGCTGGAAGGGGCTCATGGGAATTGTAGTGCATGGACATCTGGAGAGCTGCAGTTTGGCCACCCTTGGAAAGAGCCATTAAAGATTACATTTTCAGCCCTGGCTCGAGTCTGGTGGAATGAGCTGCCTGTTGAGATCCAGGCCCCAAGGGAGCTGTCAAAGTTACACAGGTTTGCAAAACAGCACTCCTCCACAGTTAAGACCAGGGCAGTCCAATGTTTTACGAATCTCCCCCCACCTTCTCCTTCTTGGCTCCCCCAATTTGATGTTATCTCTCATCTGGGCTAGTTGGCAGAGTGTGCAAAGGTGGAGGGTTTTTAAAATTGTATTTAATTGTATTTTTATTATTGTAACTGATTTTATTGAATGCTTTATTGGTGTGAGGCACCCCAAGCCTATATAAGGAGGGACAATATGTTATTGTTGTTGTTATTGTTATAGAGCAAGTGGAGGAGGTATAGTTGGGGAGAGATGGGTATGAGAACCATGTTTCCATTTTCACCTGTGAATTGTTGAAAGTTATAGGGATAGCATCTCTACAAAGTCAAGCAAAACAGTAATTCTAACAAAACTTGAGTCCAATAGCATCTTTAAGACCAACAAACATTTATTTGAGGCGTGAAATTTTGAGCGCTCATACCTTGAATAAATCTTTGTTGGTCTTAAAGGTGCCATTGGACACAATTTTTGTTGTGCTACTTCAGATCAACACGGCTCCCCACTTGAATCTATGGAAATTATAGTTGCACATAATCCTTAATTGCCAATAGAAAGGCAAATGCAAAATAGAAACATCAGTAAATCAGTAGTAAGCTAATCTGGTCTGTCTGTCTGTCTGTCTGAATCCTTTTACAAGCAGGAAGTCTTTGGGCTTCTCTATAAGGAACGAGGAGGGCCACAAGAGGAATGGAGCGGAGATAAAACAGATGTTCAAACCTTCAGGAGTGTCTGGGTAAAGTTAAGCCTGCACTTTGGGGAGGTCAAAAGGCATAGGCAAATTTGTTATTTTGTCCATTCCAGCTGAGCACCGGGTGCGGTGTTTGTCTTCCATCCGAAGCAAAGTTCAAACACTGTCTGCCCAAGCAAACTGATAAGGAAAGGATTCATTGGGCTAACCAGGTAAGGCTGGAATGCTTTGGCAGGTATTAACACCCCATTGCCTCTATTTGAACTTCTGTAAGATCACAGAATTAGTGGTATTTATGGCCGAAAAGAATTTCCTTCTGACCATCTCACCTCTCGTACCAATCAGTGGACCAAGCCATTTAGACACATTAAATCAATTTTACAACTTAAGAAGGATTTATGGCTGTTGCAGACTGGAAGGGAGCCCAGTTACAGACTTGAGGCCGCATCTCTTCCATCTCGATCTTTTTTTGAATCTTTCAAGCCTGCCCTTTACCAAGGAGATTTAAAATCCTCAAATGAGATTCTTATTAAATCACAGGAATCTCTTCTGCATGATAATCAACTAAGTGCCAATGCACCAATGTGAGATTACACAAGAAGGAACCAAGTTTAGGCTAAACACATGTAGAAGTGTGCTCCCAGTTTCCCTACAAGGACTCACATGCATATAAATGTTTATATTTCCAGCAGAGGCGTCAGGTCTTTAAAAGCTGCCTATCTCGTTTTCTGGTTTGTGCTTTAAACTACGACAGGAATTCAACAGGGACAGCTTTCCTTATTACAACTCTGTGCAACTTTTAAGACTTTCCCAAGTGAAAACAAGGTTGTGACTCTAGTGGAAGCGCACATATCACTGATGCTTCCCTCACCCTTGCTTTACAGCAGTATGTATGCTGGTAAAGAAAGCATGCATTGTATAAAACTGAACCAAAGCTCTGAAGGGAGATAAGAAATCCCTTTATAAAAAAGAACCTTTGGATTTAGGAAGTCAGGCCAGATGTAATGCAAGAGATGGCCCTTGGTCTCAGCTGTCAAGAAGCTACCTTTGGGAAACCGAAAGACACAAAACAGAAAAGTTAACCCATTCCAAAGTTTCAGCTAATAACAATTAATTCTGAATGCTTACTCCAGTTTATGGACATCTGTCTGACATCAGCTCAGCTGAGCCACACCCCTACAATTACTCTCCCTTATGATGGCACATTTATTTCACTTAAGTTGATGATGCCGATGATTCTGCCTTTCTATGCATCTGCCTCCGGTCCTTTGTACATCTTCCCATTTTAAATTATCCACAGGCATGGCACATATTGGTGTATTTTGGGAAACCACAGGGAGTGCTTTTTGATCTCTTCCAAGGAAGCGATTTCAACCAGAGGGGACTATCATTACATTTTCCATCTGTAAATTCGGGCCTGTAGCAAAGGGTGGAGAAGAATGCCAGCATCTGCAGGTTTACCTAAGAAATGCAGGAGCATGACCTTCGTGGAAAGAGCTCCCGGAGGAAATCCAGGCCCTGTGGGAGCAGGCACAGTTCCACAGGACCTGCCAGATGGAGCTCTTCAGCCAAGCTTTTGGTTGAGGCCAATAACTCAATAACAAAGATGGCCCTCCCCTACAAAAACACCTCCATAGAGGTATGTCTAGTACGGAGATTTACGGGCAGTGAATAATTTGGAGGCTGCTGTGATTTCAATGCTGCTGAACTGACTACTTATGTTTTTACTGTGTTTTATAGCGTAAATGTTGTCACTGCCATGTTGGCTTTAATTATTGTTGATTTTAATTGTACGCAAACCATCCTGAGCCATTATGGGAGGGTGGTATAGAAATTTAATTATTATTCATAATAATCGTAATATGCGAAAGTCATGCTGCAGTGGCACTTATAACCTTGTATAGGATAAAACCAAGTCCTCACTCAAGGAAACTGCTACCTGGTGACATGGTTGATATCTGAAATCTTTGAAAGGGGTGGGGTAGAATCCCTACCCAGATTGTATAGGTGCGGCGAACCGACGAAAAAATGTCCCAGATCTGCGGAAGGATTTAGGAAGTGGTGCGTGGTGGTTTTTAGGTTCCCACACAGCAATCTGTCCCTGTTTAGTACTTTTTAAATCCTGTCTCTCTTACAAGGCCTTTGAGTGGCATTCGTTGTTCACTCCTATTTTTTTTATTCCCACAACATCCTTTGGAGGTAGGTCGTGTGAAAATTGGCCCAAATGTACCCAGCAAACTTTATAGCATGGTGAGAAACATTTATTTCTTTATTTGTTTGTTTAAACTTATATGCCGCCACTCCCAAGGTGACCGGCTCATGGCGGCTTCCAACATAAATACAAATACAATAAAATATAACTCAGTGCACTTAAAACACCATAAAATACAGAATTAAAATAGAATAAAAACCCGTTAATAATCAGCAGCAAGCCAAGTAACACTATAGCTCAGATGGTCCAGTGTGCGATGGGGCTGCAGCCATTTTGCGAGACATATCTTCCTGTCAATCCCATGTCCTCAATCTACAGATACTGGACCTCTTCTTAGTCTGACTCTCCAACCACCATGCTGTGCTGGACTCCGCTCTTTGAATATCAACAAGTTGGTTGTCTCCAACCTGATGGAAGTTCACCTGGCCTCCACCAGGCCCAGAGCCTTTTTGGTCCTGGCTAACACCTGGTGGAATGAGTTCCCAGAAGATCTCAGGGCCCTGACCGAACTAGCTGAGTTCTGCAAGGCCTGCAGGACAGAGCTCTTCCGCCAGGTATTTGGTTGAGGCCAGTATACGGACACAAATGCCATCTTGGGGCCCTCCTTGAACTCTTGATGCCCTCATGCTGCTAGAAGACTAAATATCAGAGTCAATTGTGATGTGTACTATATTTTTAACTATGTGATGATGCTGGTGGGCTCTATTTATGTTGTGTTGTTCATGTATCAATCTTATTGTATATTTTAAACTGTTGAAAGTCACCATGGGCTGGTGACCCCGGGAGCGGCAGCATAAAAATTGAAGGTGTAAATAAATCGAAGGTATGGGGAACGTGTCAATACAGACTGGTATCTCCATACCTATGTGAGCCTGTGGCCAGTATTATACTATTATTATATATAAGGTTTAAATTCTCAATACTTATTGATAAATATACTGAAGACTCAGAGGACTTGTCACTGATGAAAGAATCTCACTGAAAATGGATATTACCCGGATTCCGTTTTGACAGAAGTCCTACAGAATAAAGAAATAAGGAAAACTACAAAAAAGGACACTTTTCTCTCTTTTATGAATATATTTGTTGTATTGCCAGTGGATAGGTCTGTTTTTCTCTGTTTGGTTTAATTATTAGACCGTCCTTCTTATACTCTTGTATGATATTTGAAGGTATGACTGAGAGAGAGCTTTGGAACATTCACGCTGACTACAGAAAGATGAGAAATTAGACAACACTTTGATGGGCCATTAGATCTCTGTCTCTTATAACCAGCTTTATGGACAAACTCAGTATGGACAAACTGCAGCTTAGATCTTCACAACGTGATGGGTCTCTCAATCAGAAAAGAAGTTATAATTTATTGTAACAAAGCTTCAGTCATTTATACTTTTCAACATCCTCTCTAGAAGAATAGTGAAGCTTGGTGTAGTGGTTAGGAGTCCGGACTTCTAATCTGGCGAGCTGGGTTTGATTCCGCGCTCCCCCACAAGCTGCCAGATGGGTGACCTTGGGCTCCCCACAGCACTGATAAAGCTGTTCTGACCGAGCAGGAATATCAGGGCTCTCTCAGCCTCACCCACCTCACAGGGTGTCTGTTGTGGGGAGAGGAAAAGGACGGTGATTTTAAGCCGCTTTGAGACTTCTTCTTCTTGTTGTTTTATGGGACCTTTTGCTGACACAGGTTAAGGTAGGGGTCCCCAACATGTATAGAAGTCTTCAATTTCCGCCTCTGTTGCATCGGTTGTCACAACGTATACTTGAACAGCTGTGATTTTTATTGGCTTGGCACAATTTCAAATTGTTATGATTCGATCATTGATGGCTGAGAAACTTTCCACTGCGTGAGAATTTTTTTTTGCTTGCAATGAAAGCCACACCGTTTCCTCTTCGGTAGTTTTGTCCTGAATAGTAGATGGTAGAATCCTCTGACTGAAAGAAACCATCGTCTGTCCAATGTAATTCACTGATGCTAAGGAGGTCAATGTTCAACCTGACCATTTGTCTTTTGACAACTTCCAATTTTCCTTGAGTCAGTCCTCTAACACTCCAAGTTGGTATTCATTACATCTTTGTAAACTGCAGACACTTGCTTTCACCATTGGCAGCATCAGCACCTGGGGTTCCTGCTGGATTTGCCCCAAGTACATCATAAAATCCAGGGCTACTTTATGCAGGACCTTGTTCCCCCCCAGTCACTTTTTGGGTACCATCTGGCCTGAGGGGCTCACCACTGGGCACCATATCGAAATTGCTTGATTGTGGTACCATAGGATTTTCTTGGCAATTTTTTTTAAAGGTAGGTTGCTTGGCAAATTTTCACACTCATACACAACAATAAAAGTAAAGGTAAGCACTGAGTCATGTCTGACCCTTGGGGTGACGCCCTCCAGCGTTTTCATGGCAGACTCAATACAGGGTGGTTTTGGCAGTGCCTTCCCCAGTCATTACCGTTTTACCCCCCAGCAAGCTGGGTACTCATTTTACTGACCTCGGAAGGATGGAAGGCTGAGTCAACCTTGAGCCGGCTGCTGAGATCGAACTCCCAACCTCATGGACAGACAGCTTCAGACAGCATTCTGCCGCTTACCATTCTGCGCCACAAGAGGCTCTCTATACATAACAATACAGAATGCTAAAACATGAATTGTCCTGGTCGCCAGAGACACAGATAGGCAGTCTATTAGTTTAGTTTAGTTTATTAGATGTGTAGACCACCCTTCCAGCGAACTGACTCAGGGTGGTTTACAAAAAGATTAAAAATACAGAATTAAAACCAATAAAATTAAATTTTAAATTAACTTAAATTAGTAGTAACAGTTTAAAACAGCCATCACATTTCCATAGAGTGTCTGATCATGTGTGAGGGTTTTCGGGGTACCCCGGGGTAGCCAGCCCCGGCACACACTCTTAATTCAATAAGACGACCTCCACAAAGGGTGGTGTCATTCTGGCTCTTTAATGAAGCTTGAGAATATACAACAGGTGGTGGAGCAGTGAAGGCAGGGTTCTCCACTACACTCCTGGTGGAACTTCCTGAAGACTCTGAGTTTGAAGTAGAATAGCTATCATAGTCGCTGGGGATCCTTTGGGGTTCTCCTATCCCCCTTGGTGGCTTTTCTGCCTTCCACGATGCTGGCTTGCCCATGCAGCAGGCATGATTACGCCCCCACCACTCCCCTCTTGGGTCTCTTGTTCTCTGTTTCTTCGTCTCTCCTCTGTCTTCCCTCTCTCTTTCCTCATTTCCAACTTTACCCACCACCCCTAGTGGTTCATTTGGGGTTGGGTCAATACATAAATAAATAACAGATGAATGGATGAATTTACTTATTAAATATGTATTTATGTATGTAAATAGGCTGATGGAAGCGTCCATTGATTCAAGGTTCACAGGTGGATATGACTTTCATTTCATAGCAGTTAGGCTTTCTTTGATGCAGCATTTGGATCTTTGGTAACTTCTAGAGAAAAAAATTTAAAAGGTCCCTTGAAAATGAATTGTTTTCTCTGCTGTTAATAAGGCCCCCAAATTCTGCAGCCTGAGGCATTTCATCCTATTGCTGATGACCTTCCAAACACAACCATGCTTAGCAGGAGCCATAGTGCTGCTGGTACAATTTGGGAAGTCAGCATTGAAAACTTCCCTTTGACTATCCCTGAACAACGTCAAGTGCAAGATTTAAATTAATGAGCTCTTTGCTGATTGAAATGACTTCAGCACTTTGGCCACGTCCATTGATTTCTGTTTACTTTGGCAGCCTGAGATGTGAAAGAATGGATATTTTCCTTATTTAATTATATTTATGAAATATATGACTAAGCAGGCCGGTTCCCTGCAAACATGCTGAGAAAAAAAGATTCATTATTTGGAGGGGGGGATAAACATAATGCCAGAACTATATTATGAACATGCGTAGAGATCCCACATTACAGAGACTGCAACCTTACACTTATTTCCACCTCTGATGTTGGATGTTATTGAGTAGCCAACAGTGCTTCAATACCGGGGTAAATATGTCGACATATTTGCATTAATTTATTCTTCATGCAGTATATTTACTTCCGCTAAAGTATAGGCAGAGCAAATAAAACACCATCACGGTCCTGTATCCTCTGGGGAGAGATCTTCCGTAGACACTTCCATAGCAAGTCATTGAATTTAATTTGCCAGTCTTTGATATTGTGTATTCTGGGGCCAAAACCATTAGTCCGTCTTGTTTCTATCTACTGGTATGTTAAGCCTACAGTTGCCAACCACAGTTGGTTACTGAAGATCTCCAGCTGATGGAGATCAGTTCATCTGGAGGAAATGGACACGTTGGAAGGTGCCTTTTGTGGCTTTATATGTCATTGAAGTACTTCTCAAACCCCACCTTTATGCTCCATCCCCAAAATGTCTAGGTGTTTCCCAACCCAAAACTGGCAACTCTAAGGCATTCAGTTGTCTGGAACAAAATTCACGGATATCTCTGGATACTCTGCATGCCAGGAAATATGTGTGTTAATCAGATTCTACGAAATCTCACTTAAAACGGATTTCTCAACCAGGGTTTTGTGAAACCCTGGGGTTCCTTGATGGCCCTGGAAGGGTTTCCTAAATTGGTGGGAGTTAATTTTTTAAATTTGTTAAACATTTATTGGGTGATATGACCATATATGTTCATGTCAACCCATTCCCCTTTCCAAAATGGCCGGTGATGGGCCGGGAGGGGGTGAGAAGGGGAGGGGCCCCGGGTGGGCGTGTACACTGCCATACTTCCCAACTCTATTCTGCACATTTGTGCCACTTCTGGAGTTTCTCAAAGCCTGAAGAATGTTTCAGGAATTTCTCAATGGTAATAAAGCTGAGAAAGGCTGCTTTATTCAGTTGCCAAGTCTGTAGCAAGCCAGCTCTGCTATACCATTCACAAGACCCAGGGAATGAGTTTGGGACCTTCAATATATCCAGTTGGTCTTAATTGGGCGGTGGGACAAATGTTAACTGTTTGCGATTTTATAGTTAGATATTGATGGATCTTAACCACCATGGAGAAGTTGTACCATATGAATTTAAAATATATATATAATGCAAAGGGAGCCAGGAAAGAAGGGGGAAGATTAGGAACGATTCCGTATAACAGCATCGCACTCATTGGGAACAATAGCAGCTTTGCAGCGACATGAATACCCAGAAAAATGGAATTAAAATGAAGTCCTGTGGCCTAGTTCAATCAGGAATCAAAGCCTTAAATAACAAAGTCCTGAGTTCTGGATAAGCTTGTGACAGGAAGGCATTCACATTCACAGACTCCCCGCCCCTTTTTCCCTGTCCACTTAATATAGTCGCTTGGAAGGGAAGAGACTTCTAAAATCATCACTGTGACCTTTTCTGCATGCTCATAAGGCAGCGGAGCTAATCTGTTTCCACATTCCCTGGCCCATCACAACCCTGGCCCGCTTTAGGCCCTGTGTTGCCCCGTGGCAAGGGAAGGCGGATATTTCTGTGTTCCCTTTTTCGCCACAGGCACTAACAGAGCCTATCCCAGGGAAGGCCCATGTGGAAGGGGAAGAGACAGGCCTTCTTCCCTCTCCTACGGTGTCCCAGAAGGGACACAAAGATGCCCCACTCAGCAATGTGGTCCTTCTCAGTGGCATGAAGCTGACTAGGGCCTTTTTTATTTTCATAAAGGTGGGATTGCATTGTAACGCAACCCCACCTTTATGAAAATACCCCCTACCGCGAAGTATGGTGGAACCCCTCTGCCCCATCTGCCTGACATAGAGACAGTAATCCAGAGTGGACCAGGTAAAGCGGGGGAAATCTTCCCCCATCTGGACTTGGGAAGGGACAAGCCTAATTGCCCCATTGCAAGAAACTGGAGGCTGCCTGGTGTGGCCACTGCCATGCAAAAAGGGTCTGTGTCACTCCTGAGTGAGCTTAGAACTTTCCACAGACTTTGATATTGTGAGCTGCTCTATTGTTAAGAAACAGCACTGGGCATTAGAGTGGTAGCGCTGAAGCTGTTTTTACCTTTTCTGTCTGGTCATATAGATAGGAGAATGAGTATGCCGGATGGGACCTTGATTATGGTGCTTCCGAAGGCTCCATGCGCTTCCCAATATTGTTTGGTTTCTATGCCAGAGATTGTCTGAAGGGCTGGTACTGAGTGTCACTGATATGCTGGATCTTGTAGTCAAGTGACTGAGGGAGAACAAAGTTGGGACAAAGCGGGCCTATATCCTTGACCCGTAAACTACAACTGGTATGGAACGCAACTGCCCAGGTCTTCACAGGTACTCCCTGGAGAGCCCATATTTGTCCCATACTTCAGCAGCTGCACAGGCTTCCGGTTGAATTCCAGAACAAGTTTAAGGTGCTAGTTTTTACCTTCAAGTCCATCTGCAGTTTGGGCCTAGCATACCTGAGGACCGTCTCTCTGCCTATGTCCCCCAAAGAGCATTGCACTCTGCAATTTCCAACAAGCTGGTAGTTCCTGACCCCAAGGAAGTACATTTGGCCTCAACCAGGGCCAGGACATTTTCTATTCTTGCCCTCACTTGGTGGAATGAGCTCCTACAGGAGACCAGGGCCCTGAAAGCTGCTCCAGTACTGCAGGGACTGCAAGATGGAGCTCTTCCAACAAGCATTTGGTTGGCGCCAATGATTCCAATGACGTCAAATGGGCCTCCCCCAGAAGCTTCATTTCCCAGACTTGACGAGATTGGGCTATCCTAGGCACTCTAGGGCTGAATCTGCATGGAGCTTTTATTCCAATCCCAGGTCGATTCAGTCCCTTTCGTCTACACTGAATGGGATTTCCATTTTTATTTTGGGCGATTTAAATTTTCCCTCTACAAAAAGCAGGATTGATCCGGAGTGACCCTACCTTTTCCCCGCAATATCCTGGAGTGGATATAACCCTCAATATTTGGAAAATCTGCATGAGTAAAGGTGCAGCTCTCTGCTTACCCCAATCTAACTTGCTGCCTCATGCCCTGATTGGCCAGGGTGTCAGTTCAAAGGCTTCCTTGTTCCCAGGCTGCAAGGATTCTCTTAAAGGAGAAGCCCTAATGTCTCTCTGCAGAGGCTCCAGAAGCCCTAACTTCTCCCAGCAGAGATTTTCTTCTTGGATTTATTCCCCCTCCTCTGCTGTCTCCAATCCTCTCCCCCCCACTTCAAGAAAAGAAAGAAGCTCCTGGTGTGCTTGGCTCCCCCCCCCCCCTTCTGAGCTTCCCTAATCACGTTTAGAACACTTTTCTGTTTCCATGGTGTGTGTGGGGGGGAATAGAAGAAGACCCGAGTTCAAATTGATCTGAATTCAGCAGGGTCCACAACGGAATAAACAAAGTAAGTACGGAATCAGCCCAGGTCAGACCCCTGCATATTTTGGGATAGCATTTTCAGAAGTGCTTCCCTTCAGCCACCTTAAGGGAAGAGAGGAGCACCGTTCTTCACAGCCTATTATAAAGCTTTGCTGAAGCATAGCAGTTAAAAGTGAGATGCCAGATGGTCCTAAAATGCAGGCACTTGGCATTTTCTAGCATGTGCTATCAAACTTAACAGCCTGCAGATCATAGAAGGCAGGGCGTGAGCAGCGCACGGCATCCAGGTTTAGAGGAAGAGTCTCCACCACAAAGATCCTACGGCAGCATTATCTGCCCACTTTTATATAGTAACGGATTAGGAAATATATACATTGATTGCCTGTCAGCCAGGAATTGTTCTGCCTCACACAATGAAACGCTTTGCATATTTGCTGATGTTTCCCCAAAAGCACCGGGGGAATGAATCATTACGGAGGCAATTTACTTTCGGTTAGTGCATGAATGCTTTCCCATGATGCTTTGATGCTTTGTTTGTCCTCTTATAAAAATTATTTATGACCCTGAGTGTGATCTTCTAAATCAGAATGCTTATTCGCAACTCAAAGCCCGGGAACGTCTAACGCAACTCAAAGCCCCGGCTAATTTCTCAAAGCCGCGTTGAATATTCAAAAGCCAGAAATGAAGGAAAGGAGTTAACGTTAATTAATATTTGAAGCCATAAAATAAAAGCAACAGTGAAGCTAATTTTTGCAGGACAATTAATCATGAGCTGTGCTAATTACACAAGGGACCTTTTTTTTTTTGCAAATGATTTTTTTTCCTCTCCTCAGGTAGCCGGGTAAAAATGATAATCCGTTACCCATCAAAACCATTGGCTTCCCACCAATGTCCTCCGCAAGAGCAATTAGTGGAAACAGCAGAGCTCCCTTAATTGCATGTCAGGAGAGGCAAGCGGCCGAGGATTTTAATTGCTCCAAATAAAGCCCATTTACACCTGTTTCTCCAAAACAACTCCGGCAAGATGTAGCAAGCACGAAACCACTTCCAGGTGCCCATATAAATTCCACAGCATGGGAAGAGGGGCTCTTGAAGTCACCCATCCCATTTCTAAGTAGAAATATCAACAGACGCCGCTGAACTGCGGCGTCATCCCTTGAACAAAAGGACTGTGGAGTGCAGAACCCTGTTTAAATAAAAATATTGCCCATTGAAGCAAATGTGTAGATTCTTTATATATATCTGGCATCTTCTCCCCACTCCCCCCCCCTGCTTTGAAGAACTTTAACTATCTTTAAGGTGCCCGGGGCATCAAATTTACTGAATTTTCGGATTGCCCATAAAATGTTTTTAACAAGACATTTCGAGAGGGTGTAAAATAAAAAATAAAAAATTACCATATTCATGACCAGAAGCTTGCAAGTTGGCAATGCTATAAACTTGGATGCCTGTAATTTGCTTTGTGACTTCCTTAATTCCCCCCCCCCTCTGAAAAGAAGAGGAAGAGAAGCAATCCAAGTAATTAGGAACTCGAGTGCCATTTTACACTCTGTCTCCCATCCTTTTTCTTGCTCCCATTATTTGGAGAGTTTAATACAGGTACACGTGGATGCACACAATTGCAAATGATCAATAATATTTAACCGGGCGTCTAAGGCCTCAATTATGATGGATATATTTCAGTATTGCTTTCAGGGACTCAACTGATCATCTAGTTCCTTAAAACTTTTTTATAACCAGGTGTTGTTTTTTTAACTTCAAAAACAAGTACTGTTTAGTTTTGATGTTTAAAAGCAATGGCAAGATCGCTGTCCGGTCCCACAGATTTCTGTGGCCTTTTATCCTTTCCTTCTATCTCTAACTGCACCATCCTGGGGGAGCTAAAGTGAGTGTTCCCTGTTATTAGCTCCCTTTGTCGGGGTTTAAGCTGACAGCAGTCACTGAAAAGTTGTGCACGTTTCAAATCGGTGCAACCACCATTTATTACCCTGCGGCAACTTAAAGAAAAAAGTTGACCTTGCTTCCATTCCTGAATTACCCGGCAGATCACAGGTGTTGATCAGTCTCTCGGAGGTGACTCAGGTAATAAACGCTGGGAGTGCAGTTTATGTTTCCCTTCTCCCCCCCCCCCCCCCGTACACATAGAACCAAATCCTTTGACCCTGTTATTTGGATATACCGCTCACCGACAATAGACGGAGGGCATGTTTGTTAAGTGACGGCTTATGATTGGGACACTTCTTTTTAGAGTCTTGTCTTTCCCAAACAGAAATCTTTGAAGGTGTGAGTTCCCAGGGGAAAGAAAGCACCCTCCCTTCTCCCACTCCTCCTTAAGATGTTGGGATAACTGAGATTTGTGGCATTGTTTTTTCGCCGTGTATCTTTTTGTGGTTGATTAATTTGTGTGTGTTTTTATTCTGGGATTTTAATTGGGGGTTTTAGGGGAGGTTGTAACCTGCCACGAACTGTCAGGGAGTGGTGGGGAATAAATTGAATTATTATTATTATTATTATTATTATTATTATTATTATTATTATTATTATTATTATTATTAATAATAATAATAATAATAATAATAATAATAATAATAGATGCACCTGTAAGTCTAGCCTCTCCTACCTCCCTTCAAATGACTGTAGAGGTGCATTGTCTGTGCAGTCTTTTTCATTCAAATGTCACTTTAGAAAAATTGTGGGAAACAACATACCATCGCCAGTTATTCCCTCTCTATTAATACAAAGACACATTTTGGCTGTTGAAGATCACTGCCCCCCCCCCCCAGATGTTCACTGACCAAAGAAAGGGGCTTGGATGGTGACCAGGTTCATGTCTGATGAAGTATTTTGGGCAGAGGAATGAAGGATAAGAGTGACATTCAGAAGAGAAAGGCCTGCCCTTTGAAGAACAAGAGCAGTTCTGTTGTCTGCACAGAATCAATGCAACCTCTGAAACAATGAGAACCCTTGCACATGTAAGCACAGGGATAATATATGTAAACTAGTACATTTTGGTGCCTCAGGTAGAACATGTTGGCAGAGTTTTAATATGCAAAGGAGCAAACACCAGCTGCTTGAAAGAATAAGATCATTTTATCGAGAAGAGAAACAAATTTCACGAGTAAGAGAGGAGAGACAGAGTCCTAACAGTTTGACGAACATTTTTCTGCGGGATGGAACACAGGCAGGAAGTGTACTCAAAGGTGCTGGAAATCTCCAACTCAGCCAATCAGGACCCGGGAGGATATTATTTGAAAATATTAGGAAGTTCCTAATTTAAATATGCCAACTACATATCTCCTCTGATCCCCCCTGGAGGATATTCTTCTTATACTGTTTGATCATGCACACCACAGATCATGCATATTTCAACAGAATACACAAATAGTGCCACCTGCACATTCTAGGATAGTTCTAGTCATCTTCTTCATTCTATTCAATCAATTTCTCTCCTTACTCCAGGCTCCATCTTACATGGATTTTGTACATACAGGTCCCAAGATCCCCACAATAGCCTTTTTGGTTCCATTTTGAACCCCAAACTCCATTTTAACTTGTGTAGCACCCAGATCATCTTGTTTCTATGATTCACTATCCTCAATCGACCTTAATTCTGAGGCATTCTCTCCTAAAAATGACTCCTCTCAGCTTCGGCTTCCGAGGTTTTTCCAGAAATCTGGTGTGAAAAAAGGATTGCTGACCACACTTACACTGCAGGTAAACAGATTTTGCTTAGGTTTAAGCAGAGATGTCAGTGGAATTTCACTTGGGCCCATTGAATCTGAGTCTCTCTGTCTATACCCTCAAAAGAGCCCTATACTCTGCCATTACCTGGCCCCAAAGAAGCTTTCTTGGTCCTGGTCCCCACCTGGTGGAATCAGCTCCCTGAGGAGATCAGGGCCCTTCCTGAACTCCCACAATTCCATAGGGAGCCTGTAAAAGGGAGCTCCTTCACCACACATTTGGTTGAGGTAGACTGACCAAACAACATTGCTGGTCTGCAGACACCCCCTACAGTGATCTGAATCCAAATCAACCGCCCTAAGGGTTCATGTTAGAAGTTATAAAACTTACCATTGTATTATAAACTGTTGTAAATGTTTTGTTAACTTGAAACCCACGGTTATGATTATTATATTATTGTTATCATTCAGTGTATACCTCCACATTCTATGTAAACCGCCCTGAGCCTTATGGGAGGGTGGGATGGACGGACGGACAGACAGATATTTTTAAACTGTGTGACTAAGGCAAGAGACATATTTTCCAGCTTTGGTATGCAGAAGCAGAAATTCAAAGTTAGGAAGATATTCACTGACATGTAGGAAAACTGAAAAATATGTGTCTGGCTCTATCCACACAAAATGGTGGCCATACGTGTTCTGAGGTAATTTTGTAAAAATTTTGTTCTGAGGTAATTTTGTACATTTGCCCACTGTATAATGTATAATGTTGAGCACCAGATTCATAGTGGCTGAACACGGCTATAAGTTCAGGCCAATCCTTGCTACCTGAGATAATTTTAACAAGATGCCACCGTCTGAATCTTAGACATCCAGCAGGTATTTACTCTTGGCCCTTCCCTAGTTAAATCATGTTCATGAAGATTTACATCAGACACTGTTTAAAGCCTCACAACTCAGAAACTGTTCAGGGAAGTACCTGCTATTTGAGAACACCCATGAAAGTCCCCTGGGGGCATGCAGAAATACTTAGTCTTTGGATGGGGAGGGGCTCTTGGGTTCTGTATCTTAAGAATGTAAGAAAAATCCTATTCAATCAGACCTGTAGTCCATATATTCCAGCATCCTGTCTCAGAGTGGTCAACCAGTTATCCAAGAGGGCCAACGAATACAGCGAGGCCAACTGATGTTGCCTCCTAGCACTAGTATTTAGAGGTTTACTGCCTCTGAATGTGGACATACATGACATGCACATGAAGCTGCTTTATACTGAACTAGAGGCCAAGCCCGTTGCATTCAGGAATATAATGGGAGCTAGATTGGCCGGGAGGGGTGGAAGAACTCTATGGATGTCCTCTCCTTTCCCCAGGACCTGGAAAGGCTGCAGGCTGGAGTCCACTGGGAAAGGAACTCACCAGCAGGGGCAGCTCTCACACAGCAAGGATCTGGAGCCTCTGAGGGAAGTGGAAGGAGTGGTTGGTCAGGGGTGGAAAAAGGAAGGTGACTGGCTGGCTGCTGGACAGAAAGGCAAGCCGGTTGGAGGAGGAGGCACTCAAGGGCCGGGACAGCCACCCTGAGTTCGGTGTTAAGCGCTGAGTGGCACTTAATCCATGAGACCAGCTCCTCCACCAATCCCTTACCAGAAATATATAGTGGTACAGATTAGACCATAAAGGTCAGTACTGTCTACTCATGCTGGCAGCATCTCTCCAGGGTCTCAAGCTGAAGTCTTTCATATCACCTGGAGATGATTAGGATTGAATCTGGAGCCTTCTTCAAGCCAAGGATGCTCTACCACCAAGCCACAGCCCCTCTCCTTAACTCACCATAGTAGCTACTGACGGACTTCTTCTCTGTGAATCTGTTCTATTCACCATAGTAGCTACTGACGGACTTCTTCTCTGTGAATCTGTTCTATTCACCATAGTAGCTACTGACGGACTTCTTCTCTGTGAATCTGTCCCAACCCTCTTTTAAAGCCATCTTGAATCGCTCTCCTTAAACCCACAGAATAAAGCCATTAAGCCATGGGTGCTGAATGAGGCATATGTTTGGCAGATGGATCAGATGATACTTGCACAGTCCAGCTGTGTCTGTCTGGCAAACAGGTGTTTTCTTTTGGATTAGCTGACTAGCCACAATTTTTAATGAGTTTTCAATGGGAAGTGAAAGGGGGGAGTTGGCATGCCTGTTACTGACACTCGTATAACTAATTTGCTCTTTGTGGGACTGCCAGAAAAATTCCGCTTGCAACGAGTATATATTTCTGTGCGGGTTTTTAAGACAGACTCTCTCTGAGAGGAGGGAGAGAAAAGCTAGCCGATAAGTAATACATATGGATGGGAGCACAAAAGTCTGTTCTTAAGTGAGAACCAGAATGACGCTTTTGTATCACAACTCTCACCACTGAGACTCATCCAGCCATTATGTTGCATTGTCCTCTGTTTTTTTGCCTCAGGATGGCTCTCCCGATCTTTTCCCACATCTGCATGGGGAAGCCCTTGCCCTGCTTCCCCCCACCCGTTTGTCCCCAGATTTGTGTCAATATGCAATAGCCGAGGGACAGGATGTCAAAACTTCCTGCCATTTTTTTTACTCGTCAATCATTGTCATGGGGCAAAAACTCCTGGCCATCTCACCGTGCCATTTTGTCACATCTGAGCACCCCCCCCTACAAGTTTGAATTATTATTTTTTTAATCACCACAATCACATTATAACACAAAATCGTAACAACACAAACAAGGACAGCTGTGGGGCCCCATTGGAAGGGGCTTGATTCCATGCAGAACTGGGGGGGGGGGGGACCAGACATGAACAAATAGGAATTGGAGCCTAATCAGTCATGCCCTGATATTCCTGCTCAGAACAGTTTTATCAGTGCTGTGTCGAGCCCACGGTCACCCAGCTGACTGCAGGTGGGGGAGCGCGGAATCGAACCCAGCATGCTAGATTAGAAGTCCGCACTGCTAACCACTACACCAAGCTGGCTCTCTAGAATCCCCATCCCAAGTTTTGCCGAAACGGGAGTGATATAATATAGAGATGTATAGATGTATTAATATTTATAACTGAGCTATGTAAAAAGGATGGGATACAAAAATGAAAATGATGATGATGACTGTAACCCCGCAATAGCAGACTTTCCTTTCACGCCTATAGTTTCAGAAGAATGAAATAGGTTATACAAAAACGTAAGCTATCTGTGGCAGATATTTGTTGGACTTTTGACCAAGAAAGGAGGTTGCAAGTTTCAGCTCTATAGAAGAAAAATACATGCAAAACGCACGTGAAAATATAAACGAAAAGATCTAAAAGATCAAGAGCTTGCTAGATTTACCACTGCCTACGTGAACCAACTCCCCACATGAACCGACCCCGACCCTCAATGGAGTGTGCATCCTGACACCAGTCTTTATTACCTGTCACTAAAGTATTGTTTTTTCGAAAGGACTTAGGACCAGAAAGGACGGGTAAGGGACAGAATTATGGCTGTGCAGGCCCTCATAAATCTCCCACATGTCATGCCTGTTCTTGGTTGACTTTGCATTCGAAATAACAGTCTTTCTACATACCTTGCCTTTGCTTAGCAATCGCCACAGAATGGTTGTTATCAACAGCATCCAGCACTTCCTGCTTAACACTTCCTCCATGTTAGGTACAGCTTTATGCATGCACAAGATAGGCTATCTGCGTTTGGGGGCCCTGTTTGATCATTCCTATCCTGCAGATAAGGCACATATGCAAGCCATGACAACCGTGCGATTGCTTACCAAGTCGCCTCAGGAGTCAACAGGCTGAGAGCACAGGATAAAAATGTTCCCAATGCATAACACGGTGATAACAAAAGAGGATGCCAGGAAAGCTGAATCTAAGCAATTTTATGCAATCTCTAATTATGCAATTTCTAATTATACAATTATGATCCCTTGTTAGGTAATATGGTGCACCATCAAAATTTACAAATGAAACCACTAGGCTGAAACTAAATTTTCCATCAACAGAACAGAACGTTCCTGCCGCTCTTCCCAGTGCAGCCCTCTGTTACCAGAAATACGCTTATACACGTATCCTGTGACATGGATATATTCAGCTGGGGGGAATTTGCTTAGCGCAGTGGTTCTCAACCTGGGGGTCGCGGCAGGGCAAGCAGCTTGGCCAGGGTGGCGCCATCCACACAACAGTCTTGTGGGGTAGATCGAGATAGAGCGTTTGTCTGGAGCAGCGGAAAAGAGCGAAGTCAGTATGGTGGGACAAGAGGCAGAACTGAACTGAGAAACCCCCAAAAAAAACCAATTCATATACAATCATGAATAATGGATCTTCATGCCATTGGTCAGTTTCGGTTTAATTTCTGGGAAAGAACCCTTGCATAATTTTATGGTTGGGAGTCAACACAACACGAGGAACTGTATTAAAGGGTCACGGCATTAGGAAGGTTGAGAACCACTGGCTTAGCGAAAGGTGGTAATGTAGTGAAATGGATCATTTGCCAATATTTACAAGGTGATTACACCCTTAAGAATTCAAGGCAGACAACAGGTACATAAAAATAGCAACAATCTTTATTAGAAGGAAAATAATAAAATAGGCAAAACTATATCTAGTACACTAGCAATCAGTCAGATAGGGAGAAACTGAGTGGGAAAAGAGGTTTCAGTGTAGTTACCGGTCTTGAAGAGTAGGGACGCAGAGATCAGCAACACAAACCAGCAGGAAGGGTGTTCTAATGGATCCGAATCAGAAAGTATGAGGTGGTTTTCTGTAGCCACTGTTTATATTTGTTTTTCTGGAGGGGCTATGTGATATAACCCAGGTGAGCACATGAGGGAATTTTCCATGGAACTTCAAGTTGGACAATGCCTTGTCCAGGTCTCGAGATGGATGTTGATAAGCTTAGACAAAGGAGTTAATGGGTCTAAGAAAGAGAACCATCATGTCTCAATGGGTCTAGCTGCTGAGGTTGGGGACAAGATTACCCTGGCAGAGGGGCCAAGTATGCGTCATATGTGTGAAACAAACATATTTGCCTAGGAGCCCCTGGGCAAACAAGTTTTAGCCAGGACACTGAATCAGCAATACAATGGAGTGGGGAAGAAGGAGGAGAACAATACCTGAGTCAAGCGGTACCTGTGATTCCCAACCTATAGGGAAGGACAAGGTGAAGGTGGGGGGGGGGGGTGTCCAAGGTTGAGTTAGTCCCAGCAGTGTCTTGGCAGGTTTTTACATGATTATAACAACTTTATTCTTCACCAGCTGCAGTAAGGAAGGGTTTTTGTCCTAGTGAAAAAGTCGGAAGGCTAGATGGTTTTCTTGATGGAGCTCTGTTTTTGGGTGGTCTTCATTGCTTCTCTTGCCTTGCTGCAGCAAGACCCAGTGCTCAAGAGCTGACATCATGGGCAAAGAAGGGAGGCTACCTTATTCTTGCACCTTTTCTCCCACTGATGGTGTCATAAAAGTAGAAGAGCCAGAAATCTCAGGATGGCTCGCTAGACAAAAGAACTAGGCCAATGGTAATCCTTTTCTAAAGTGAAAAATGATGAGAAAAACATTGTCTTCAAGTGATCAATGGTTTGGAAACTTCAGCCGATCCAAACTTTGACTGTTTCCGCACTAATGATATCATTTGGACTTGCATTTTTAAAGGGTTGACTTTTTGTCCATTTCCGCACTAAAATTTGCTTCTTCAGGCGCAATCCCAAATTGCCCCCTATTTGCCCCACAGCAAAAGAATCCCCAGAAAACTAGATTTCATCTATTCAAGCAGGGTCTAATTTGGGGCTGCCCAATATGGTTTTTCCCCATGCTGCCATTTTGAGTCATTTGAGAATGCCCCTTTCCCTGGGGATTGAACCTGGGACCTTCTGCATACAAAGCGTAGGCTTTTCCACTAAACCACAGCTAGGTGTGTGTCTGCATCTGCATTTGCTAGATTGGATTGCTGAGCCTAATAACCTGGTATGTTTTGTTTTGTATTAAGACTTCATTAGACTGGAGGTAGCATTCCATTACAGAACCGCCCCAGGGAAAAGAGGAGCTGTTCTATCGCATGAACATCCAAGTGCTGACCAGCTTCTCATCAAATGCAGCATACATCAATAAGCCAAAAAAACACAACTTTCCAGTTATGAAAAAAAGCTTTTGTCTTCATATAAGGAGTTTCTTAAGGGCAGGAAGAATCACAAAGGGCACCTAAGAATACTTCCTTAAATACTGACAAAGACTCAAGGCTTGCCTGCCCCCCTTCATTGCATTAATCAGGATAAACTCTAATATGATCTGCTAATGATTTCAGATTGACATTGGTGGGAGTACCATATATAATATCAGAAGAACTCTGCATAACCCTGCATGAAGGGCAAACAGAGTGAGCGCATGTGGGGCGGAGGAGTTATTATTACAATTTCCGCTGTAATTTTTTCCCTGCGCCTTGGGTAAAGTCAATTGGGTGTTGCCATGAAAAGAGATCCATAACTCACTGCGTTCTAAGGTCAGCACTTCCTACTCAAGGAACAGAAAGGTTGCTTAGTAGACTATGGGATCTATTTTCAAACTCTAGGAAAACTCGGATTCAGAGGTGTTGGTGCTTCAACTGAAAGCATATTTTTAAATGTGGAAGAGAAATTGATGGATCACAAAAATTGCATGATTAAATATACTGCGTTTCCCCCTGAAGAGAAGCCACTTGCCAAAATAATGTTCACATGCTCAAAGGTCACTGTGATTAAGGCTGCAATCCTGGGCACGCTTCCTTGGAATAATTCCCTTTATTTGGCACAGCATCTTTTGAATAAAGATATGTGGGATTGCGCTGGACATTGCTACTAACAGTTTTGCTATCTGACTGACACCCACCTGAAAAAGAATCCCCAGAAAATCTGCCAGATGTTTGCACTGAAAGACAGAAATTTATATACAAGGGGTGGTGGGGGAGGTCGTCAGATTCAGCTGTTTGTAGACAAGGTGAAGGCTAAGGCCATTGGCCACCAGAACAAGGACCAAGAATAATAGTCTTCAAAGCCCTGAGACAAGCAAGCGGCCTGATCGAGAAGCCTTTAGGAGGTTCTGGATATCATCTTACCATTTTGCCTAAAGGTATTACCAGAGCTGCCAAGCATCAGCTTTGGGGGCGGGGATGGGGGGCTGCTCAAGAAAAGGCAAAACAGGTAAGTCTTCCATCCATGCATGTCATTGAACTCATAGAACCCTCTGTTCCAAATCTGTGGCAAGAAGCAGCTTCACATCAGAAAGACAAATCTAAAGGAAATATGACTGACCCACATTCCCTTACTTTGACCTTTTATAATGATGGGTGAAGTGACACGCTCCTCCCTGACATGGATACAGAGGCCATCTCTTGTACTACCTCCAACCACAACAAAATTTGAGTCCAATGGCACCTTTAAGAGCAACAAAGATTTATTCAAGGTGTGAGCTTTCGTGTGCATGCACACTTCCTCAGACAATCTTTGTTGGTTTTAAAGATGCTTTAGCACTCAAATTTTGTTCTACTACTTCAGATCAACAAAGCAATCTGCTTGAATCTATCCTTCCAACCACAGATAGTGAATAGATACATTAAATAACACTATTTTCGACTTTTAGGAACTTCAATGTGTAGAGTTCTCAATTACAAACCCTTTCAACTTATTCCTGCTTTTGTGTTCTATTCATCCTCTGATCAAGACTGGTTTATCCAAGTAGGGAATTTAGCACATGCTACGGGTCCCATAGAGCCTCTTGTGGCGCAGGGTGGTATGGTAGCCGACATGCTGTTTGAAGCTTTGACCATGAGGCTGGGAGTTCAATCCCAGCAGCCAGCTCAAGGTTTACTCAGCCTTCCATTCTTCTGAGGCCGGTAAAATGAGTACCCAGCTCGCTGGCGGGTAAAACGGTAATGACTGGGGAAGGGAATGGCAAACCACCCTGTATTGAGTCTGCCAAGAAAACGCTAGAGAGGGTCACCCCAAGGGTCAGGCATGACTCGGTGCTTGCACAGGTAAATTACTACTTACCTTTACCTTACAGGTCCCATAGTTCCAGGGCCCCACATGGTGCTTTAGTCTCTCTTCTCCCCTCTTTCGGAATGTCATTCCTTTCCACTGGGATGGGGGGGCTATGTCCCTTTTGTGCTTCTCCTGCCACAACTGTACTCTGCTAGGGCCCTGCAAATCCTTAAACTGGCTCTGGTTCTACGGGCCCCACAAATCCTTAAACGACTCCTACCTCTAACCCCTTAACTTCTGGCTAGAATGTTTAGAGCAGGCTTAGGAAAGTCCCAACACCAGCATACTGAAAGGACAAGGGATCGTACAAGTAGTGGAAGAAGCAAGTAGGAAATCCACTGGACCGGACAATGAAAGCACCATATTTACTCAGAAGGAAGGCACCCCTGAGTGTATGAAAATGCCTTAAAAATGCACCCATACAAATGTTAATGGACCCCTTCTTTTTTTTTGATGGTATTCCTATGGGGAAAAAACTTAGAATTGCACTGTTGACGGGCTTTCACAGGGCCAGTACAGTCTTTACTCAAATGCAAGATGGGCAGAAAAGGCCTGGAGGACAATCATATGGAAGCAGGGCTAATTCCCACTTCCACATTATGCTGCCACTGGGCCAGGCTCCTCCTGGGCCTGGTGCGGACTGGGCCCTCATCTGCCCCACACGAAGGGTTCCCTTATTTGTTGTGGGGGCCAATGGGGCCTGTTCTGTGGCCCATGTGGACACAGAAGAGCCGAGCCTAGCCTTCCAGGCTGGTTCCTCCTCATCCTACAGAGGTCTAGAGCAGACTAAAACTGTCCCACGAAGCTCTGTAGTGCTTTGTGGCACCGCAGGTCCGAGTGGGGCAGAAACCCCCCACCCACCCACCGCACAGCAAACTTTTCTACTGCAGCTGCATCTATTAAGACACAGAAATCCAGGGTGGACAGTGTCCACTGCCAAATGTCTCCCTCATGGGGACACAGGAAGTAGCGGAACAGTAACACACCAACAGCAGCCCAGTGCAGAATGGGCCAAAGAGTCCTTTCCTGGGAATAAACCCCGCTGAATGGACCCAAATCAGATTTTGAACAGACCTGCTCAGGATTATTGGCAAAATGACCTAGAAGTTTTAAATGGAAACAGGCAAACCATGGATGGATATATGGGTGGATGGGTAGCCTTTAACATAGCTTGGGCATGGTCTTTAAAATTAAGCATGACTTCTGAACTTTGTTCAATTTTCAGTGGATAGCCTATTAAGTGTAACAAATGTCATTCTATGTAAACTCCAGGTAAGAAGTGATCTTTAATTCCTGGTGAGATTCATGTGTGTTTTAAACTGAGCCCTACGAACTGGAGTTCACTGTAAGACAGCCGGAGATGATAAATATACCTTAAGTATCCATAATTCATGACTTCTCTCCTCAAGCATGGATACCCTTCTCCAAAAGAGCACTGAAGTGCAACCTCTTACCGCTGAGTAGCGGACATAACTTTCAGAGCACACCAGTCTGAGTTAATCAGCCCTTTTATCATAACCATCCATCCATTCAAACTCCCGGCCAACAGAAAGCAATCCCCATGTGGAAATACCTTTTACTTCTTCTTTCCTATAACACTGGTGTTTTTCTTAGGTGGGTGGCTGCGCTGAGCTTAAGCAGCAGAACAAAGTTACCTCTAAGATTTTGTTGGCCACTGGACTTCAAACTTTGTTCTTCTGTTTTGTTTTTGTTTCCTTCAGGTTTCGGACCAGGAAGTTTGTTAGCATTCTTACGACTCCTTGAAGGGCTAAGGCAAACACTTGTAATTGGCAGTCTTCAAGCAAAGACTGGAAGTCTTCAAGCAAAGGTTGGATACACACTTTTCTTGGATGCTTAATGCTTTGGGCTGATCCTGCGTTGAGCAGGGGGTTGGACTAGATGGCCTGTGTGGCCCCTTCCAACTCTATGATTCTATGATTCTAATTCTGATGTACTGGAGGAGGAAAATTACTATTTTATCTTTTTTGTACCTTAAAGTATTTATAAACCTGCCTTTCTCTCTGTATGTTATGGGGGGGGGAACCCACAGAAAAATAACCATTCAAATCACCAGCAACATCAAGTTAAAAACACACGCATGCAGTTGTCCTTCAAAGCCAGTCTTTTTGCCTCTCCAACAGTGCAGAAAGGATCTCTTCTAAAGTTCTGAGGGAGACCATCACTGGAGTGGTTACTATGTTCACACGGCCAGTGTGGTGTAGTGGTTAAGACTAGAGTGACAGACTCTAATCTTGGAAAACTGTATTTGGTTCCCTGCTCCTCTTCATGAAGCCTCCTGGGTAAACTTGGACCACTTACAGTTCTCTGACAATTCACCTAGTCCCACCAGCCTCACAAGGTATCTGTTGTGGGAAGATGAAGAAACTATGATTGTAAGTTACTTTGAAACTCCTTAAGCTAGAGAAAAGCGGACAATAACATCTACTCTTCTTCTTCTTGTGTACAGGATGGAACCTTGAAGAAAGTATGATGGTCCATCCACACCCCTCCAAGTCACAATACTCTTCAGAGTCCTTCAGCTGATTGTACAGCAATTTTAGGCTTTAAAAAAGGACAGTCCATCACAGAAGGCATTACTTTGCTGAGTGGAGCTGCTGGATGGGCTCATATTGAGAAAGATGCTTTTTCACATATGCCCAGATAGGTGGGCCCCAGTTCATGAAGGATCCAAATCCAGCCATATAGTCAAACCTTGTACATTTGCTGCTTTATTCCTTCCAATTTGTAGAGTTCATATTTTACCATCCTCTGTTTTTAATATGGTTGTATTCTTTTATATCTTGCATAATATACTATCTCGTCAGTTGTTTGTGGTGCGATAACAAATAATGGACTACCTTATGAAGGTAATTAGTTCTTCTCCAGCTAACACTCTGCATGTAGGTAATAGTTTTATTATTTATATATTAGCAAGGAAGCCCATTGCAAGCAAGAATGAAATGGGCGCTAAGACACAGGAGACACCAGAAGGTGCAGATCTCTCTGTGTGTCTCTCTCCCTCCTTCTCCCTGTGTATCTAGGTGTGCCTCACAGCAGGAGGCATAGCAGGTAATTAGGGCTAATTCTTAGGAGGGAAGGAGGGCTGGTATGCAGTTTGGGGCAACTCTCTCTGTGTCTCTGTCCCTCGTCGCAGCAGGGGCGGCTCTCACTGTGTCGCTGTCAGCAGCTTGGGGCAGCTCTCTCTGTCTCTCTGTCTCCCTCTCAGCAGGAGCGATAGGAAGGAATGAGGGCTTGTGTTTGGTCTGGCAGGGCTCTGTGTATGTCTCTGTCTCTGGCGTGTCTGAGAGGAATGTGGCTAGTGTCCAGGGAGGGCAGGAGCTGTAGGGGCAGGGCCAATTAAGGTGCAGCCAACAACGCTGGCTGCACCCTGATTGGCTCTATTCCAATTTGGACAGCTGGACTCGTCCCACCCACCCACTCCCCAGGCTGTTTCACAAATATAGAGGAACCATGCATAAGGATATTGGCAATGTGGCTGATTCCACATGGTCATGTTGTATATCTAGCAGATGTAAGTCAGTGGGGTGATGACCGGCCCCTCAGGGGGGGTCCAGATGTTGCAAAGGGTGGGGAAGAACCCAATCTTGTTATACCCCACCACTCCCACATGGTGGCTCGTGGCTTGTAACAACATATAATCCCCACAATAAAACTTCTTAAAATTATAAAATCAGTTAAACCCACCTATAGGAGTGATAAATAACCCACCCCCCTGCTCCACAAGCTTCAGTCCAGTGCCTCATGGGACACTGCAGGGGATAGCCAATGACCTGGCTGCTTTGGGGAGGGGCTCCAATGTCATTGCCCTGACCTAAACCAAAGTCCTGGCAGAAGAGCTCCATTTGCAAGCCCTGCGGAACTTGGAAAGTTCCATCAGGGCCCTCAGCTCTCCTGGGAAATCATTCCACCAGGTTGGGGCCAGGACCGAAAAGGCCCTGGACCTGGTTGAGGCCAGGCAAACCACCCTTGGGCCCGGAATCTCCAACAGATTTGCATCCATAGAGCAAAGTGCCCTGCGGGGAACATAAGAAGATAGACGGTCCTGCAGATATGTGGGGCCCAGATCACAATTGGCCTTGAAAGTTAGCACCAGAACCTTGAACCTACAACTCTTAAAATGATATGTTTGAAGAATTCTCTGACCTGGATATGGATAATTTGGACCCCTATCCCGCAACAGGTGTAAACAAACACAGGGTCCCTAATGAGGATATCATTTTGGTATTTCTTCTGGAAATCATTCCCTAACAATGTTAGTGTGCCTTTATGTATATCTGCTGAACTATCCATCTTGATCCTAGTGGATTATTCAATACTGAAAGGCAACTTATAAAGATTTACAGTGCTTCATATTACTATTATAATTGTCTGATCATACCAATATGTCTCTGCTTTACTTGGATTTTGCACTTATGATTCAGTTAGATCACAATGTACAAAGAGGCAAATTTTTAGACACACCTCTTAGCTGCATGAGGAACTGCGTGCAGGTTTCCGAGGGCCGAAAAACCAGCAATGATGATCAGAATCGTTGCAGGTAATCTAAAAGTCAGTAGCCCAATGTTTTATATAAAATGGGATTCTATCCAGATTGTTTATAACAGTGCAGCTACTTCTGCATTTAACACCCTTTCACAGTTGGCAGTGCTGATGCACATTTCATATCAAAGCTGCATCTATAATTTATGATGGCGTTACCGCATTGATTAAACTATAAATGCACTGGCTCTAATTTTTACCATTATGTTATGCATGCCATTCATGCATGACAATACTTTTAGGAATTCATCCATTGCATGGAATATTTTCTGCTTTTATTTATTTATAATTGAATTTTTATACTGCCCATCCCGGTATTTACAAGCTTGGGGCAGTTTATATAATTTAAAACAAGATAATAATTTGAATACCTAAAACAGTTAAAATAATTAGTAAATTTACATCAAACCATCAACACCCCCATCCCAAAGGGATGGGTTGTTCTTAGGGAGCGCTGTTTAGACGCTATCATTAGTCATTCAGTGGCCCCAACCAAAATCCTGGCAGGAGAGCTCCATTTTGCAGGCCCTTTGAAACTGGGAAAGTTCTTGTAGGGCCTGCAGCTCTTTTGGGAGCTCATTCCACCAGGGGCAAGTACTGAAAAGGCCCTGGCCCTGGTTGAGGCCAGATGTACTTCATCTGAATAGCCATTTTCATTTCAAATACATTTACTGTGATGGTATTCACCTTTTAAAATAATTTCAGTGTAGTATCTTTCCTCTGGCAGCTAAACTTTTTGTGCTTTCCCAGCTGCCCACAGTTGCTGCTTATTTTGCCTTCCTGACTTAAGCCAACCCAAGCAGAGTTAAGCCCTTCAACACCTATTTATTTTAATGCTAGTCACATTGATAATTCAAGCCAATCAAGGCTCAAGTACTTCACAAACTATGAAAACAACAGAGCTCAGGCTTTGAGTAAGTGCAAGGTAACAAATCTGAGGCATTCTCTGAGGGCAATTCTACACAAGACCAGTCTGTGACAATGAAAATGGCCAGTTTAAATTTTCCCTCTGCAACAAGCATGATTGATCTGGAGTGATTCTACCTTTTCCCCACAATATCCTGGAGTGGATATAACCCTCAATATTTGAAAAATCAACATGAGAAAGCATGTAGCTCTCTGCTTATCTCGAACTAGTAGCCTCGAGCCTCCAATGCTGTAGAAAAGCCCTGATTCCCCAGGGCATCAGTTCAAAGGCTTCCTCGTTCCCTTTCAAGGCTTCCCTTAAAGGGGAAGCCCTAATGTCTCTTGGCAGAAGTTCCAGAAGCCTAACTTCTCTCAGCAGAGATTTGCCTCTGGGATTTATTCCCCCTCCTCTGCTGTCTCAAATCCTCCCTCCCCCCCTTCAAGAAAATAAAGAGGCTCCTGCTGTGCTTGGTTCCCCCGCCCCTTTTGAGCTTATCTACCACACACAGAACACTCTCTGTTTCAGTGGGGAGAAGGGGGATAGAGGAAGACCCAAGTTCAAATAGATCTGAATTCATCAGGATCCACAATGGAATAAACAAAGTAAGTGCAGAATCAGCCCTATTCTTTCTGCCTCAAGAGGCACCATCTGCTGCTGTTCATCCTGTCACTTTTTTGCAAAAAAAGAGTAATAATAACAGCCTTTTGGGCATTCTAGGTGCTAGCAAGCAAAGCTCAGGTACCCATATTCTCCATGAATTACAATGTTGAATCGATGTAATGTATATTTGGAAGGTGAAGCTGCTGTGTGAATGGATTCAGGAGATGTCAGTAGAAAATCTTGGTATGAGTTGGGATAAATTGAAAAGCATCACACCTAATGGTGCAAGAAATATATTGGGAAGTAAAACTGGTGTAGTTGTGAAATCAATGAAGAGATATTGAAATTAAATAGTACAGTTTCCATGCAATTTTAGCTTTGTTTTACTTCAGTGGGAAAGTGTGATGCATATTGTCATCAGTTTCAAAATTTTCTCTCAGATATAGATGCATAATATGGGGATGTTTTGTACCATGCGGCAATCAGGTGGCTTAGCAGATGCAATGGCCTCAAATATTTTAAATCATGAAATTGATGTCATTCTTAAGGAGAAAGGAAAAGGTCAAGAAGCATATTCCAACCCTGACTGGATTTTTGATTGGGCTTTCTTAATGGATATCACAGAGCATCTGAACACTTTGAATCTTAGGTTGCAAGGGAAAGGAAAGCTTGTGTGTGACATGTATACTTAATTGAAATCTTTTGAAGCAAAACTAAACATTTTTGTGAAACAAGTTAGTGAAAGTAACTTTTCAAACTTCTCATGCTGCAATGGACTAAAATTTGAGAAGGATGGGAATTTACAATTCAATGCTGAAAGATAGATCAAAGCACTGAACCTATTGCAGATGGAATTTTAGAACAGATTCACTGATTGCCATAAGCTTGGAAAGGAAATAAGAATGTTTCAGAATCCATTTGAAGTAGCACCAGAAGATGCAAGTAACTTTTTTCAGATGGAACTAATTGATTTGTAAGCCAGTGATCATCTCAGAGACAGTTACGAAGAAAATAGTCTCTTAGATTTCTATTGTGGTCTACCTGATATATTTATCAACTTAAAGAAATTTGCTGCAGACATTTCACAGTCTGGCACCACATAACAAACATTTTCCAAGAAGAAATTTGTGAAATCGAAGTGAAGGTTAAGGCTTACAGAGGAACATTTACATGACATTTTAAGAGTGTCTGTCACAAACCTTGACTTGGACATCAATGCCTTGGCAAAACAGAAAACAGCCACAAAAATAACACTGACTAGGTAGACATGTGTAACTAAATAAACCTTCCACAGTCAAATATTGTTCCAAAATGGATTGCATTAAAGTTAATGTTTCTTCATTTATCTTTGAATGTTTACTTTTTATAACTATTTTTATTTTATAAGAATATACAGAAAGAAAAAAAATAACAATTGATTATAATATAAGCCCATCCCTCGACTCCCCAGAGTCCCTGTTGTCTCCTTTGCTGTTCAGTTAGCTAGGTAATCTATGTAGAAACTCCATTGTTCCTGGAATTCTTCCATTGTTTTTTTTTAATTAACTATAGAGGTAAGTTTCGTCATTTTCGCTAGATCGGTCAGTTTGTCCAACCATAACTCGATAGCTGATGTCTCTGTGGACTTCCAGTTCTTAGCCAGTACTAACCTTGCAGCCATAGTAGCATAAATTAATGTTTAAAGGTAAAGGTAAAGGTATCCCCTGTGCAAGCACCGAGTCATGTCTGACCCTTGGGGTGACGCCCTCCAGCGTTTTCATGGCAGACTCAATACGGGGTGGTTTGCCAGTTTGATATAAATAAGTAGGTTAATAATTTTGTTACCTTTTGGTTTAAGATGTGGCCCTCTTTAGGCATTGGGCATGCTAATGCGGCCCCCATGTGCCAAAAGGTTGGGAACCCCTAGTCTAGATGGCCTGTATGGCCACTGCCAACTTTATGAAGAGAAGCCCGTTCTATCTCCTTTGATTGACATGTATGTTTCCATACCACTACATTAGAGGCAACTACTCCCTTTGCATGTGATTCACCGCTTTCTGGGCCCAGTTAAAAGTACTATATACCACCTTTAAAGTCCTTATGACCCAGGGCCCTCTGACCTCACAAATGTTGTTTCCTGATGTTCCCCTTGTACCGCCTCAAAGAGAATTCTCCTGATGGCAACATCCCCTAGAATGGTCTACTTAGTAACACTTAAGTCACAGACATTCTCTGTGGTGTGCCCATTCCTATGAAATGGCCTACCAGAGTGGATATGGCAGGCACCTCCGCTAGCCCCCTTCCAGAAAACAAATAAGCTGTTCCAGAGGGCATTTGACAGAGGGTAAATGGTTTTGGGTTCTGTTTTTAACTGTGTATTAATTTGGGGGGATGTTTATGACATCATCTTTGCAGCTCTCCCGTTTTGTGAGCCACCTTGAATTTGCAGAGCCGGGGCCTATATTTTAAATAAATTCAATTAAAAAAACATTAACCCCCTACGTCCTTCCTTTCTGAAAACTCAGTAGTACCCTCTTAATGCCTTTTCATACCCGACCCGGAAGCTTCCTCCAGTAGAATCCAAAAGACTGCTTGAGTTTCTCACGGAACCTTAATTCAATACAGGTGAGCAGAGGAGTTATTTAATGTGACGGCTAAATGAACTTTATTAAAACTACCTCATGCGTTCCGAAAAAGGATGCTCCTAACATTCTCAGGCAGCGTTATTGTTCGGCAGGCTCTGTCTCTGGTTGCCATGGCAATACCCTCCTAAGTATTTGTAAGGTCACAAAAAGAAGAGGCAGCCCTCTTACTCCCAAGAATAACTAATGCAGCTCTGTTACCGGCTTGATGTAAATAGTCTCAGGTGACAGCCAACTGTACATATAGTCAATTAGAACTGCTCAAAGGAAATGATTTGTTGTAACAGCCACTGTTCAACCTCTGTGACATCAATGTTTCTATGGCAACAGTTGCCTATTGCTAGGCGTAGAATTGAGTATTGATCAAAGCAGGGCCGACACTATTTCAGGAGGCTTGCTACTTTTCGGTGTGGCAATTTACGAGAGGAACTCATAACATCACTGTATATTTCAAGCCCCAAGGAACCAATTTAGCAGACACTTACAGTAGAATATTAGCCGAGGTCAATAATGAAAGTCTGATTATGGACCTAGGACAATTATTCAGTGCTTTTGTTGTCTGCCCTTTCCGCACTCTCTCAGCTATTAAATTTTCCCCTCCCTCCAATAGTAATAATAATAATATTCAGGCTCGGAGAAAATGCCACTTTCGTCTTCCATTTTCAGCTTTATTTTTCATTGTTATAGTATCTATCGATAAAATTATTCAGCTATATTAGCCAAGCGCTGACCTCTCAGATGTAAATAACTATTGATCAAGAGGCAAAGCCGGAGTTGCTATTAACGGATCTCGTTGGCCCAGCAGATAAGGTGATTCTAACACAACAGTGGATGGTACTGACATGACGCCTTCTCATGGGTGACCCTTCCTGCGTTTCCCTCTGTCTCACAGTGGCTTTTTGCCTCCCAACGAAGCAGCAAGGGACAACAAGTTGAACTGCTCCCCCCACTCTTCAGCTTGTCAATCACAGCAAACCACCAGTCAATCCAAGCACAGCGGTTGTCTCAGGGACTCCAACTTCCATCCCCCCCAAGCCCCAAAATTAATGCCACAACGTAAATGCATTTTTAATTTAAAAAATCAACACTTCCTTGTTGCTATGGAATAACACCACAACAATAAAGCCTCCCCCCCCCTTTTTTTGGGATTTGTGGTGTTTCAGACTCTATTTATGTTTGGGTAGAGTTGTGAGAGGCTGGACATAGTAACTGGATCCCGAAGAATGATTGTGTGTAAACAGTAGGCTTAAAAACAAAGAGCACAGATGCCTAGCTCATCAGGAGAGGGCTGCTTCATCACACACACGTCCCCCCCCCTTTCCACATTCATTCACCTCCAACAGAAAACGGGACTGTGTTTTGCCTCCCCCATCCCAAAAAGACTGTGGACACTTCAGGGGAAATTTTATTTTAATTTATGCAAAGTAGCTTTGTGGTCCCATGGCAATATGGAGCATGGAATTTTAAAAAAGGAAATTCTCAGAGCAGGAAATAGAGAGGAGAGGGTGGGTGAGAGAGCAGGCAAACCACTGCAGGGATGGTGTGCATTTCTCCCCCCACATAGGCTTGCCCCTGGTTGCTCCCTGATGTGAAGCGCAATAGGAGGTGGCAAATCCAGTTTTCGCAATTTCCCTCATCTCAAGGCAAATCTGGCCAAAATTTGAGCCAGCCCCTGGACAGCCTTGGGATGCACACAGTGTTATGTGGAGGAAGCTCTAAAACCAGAGGCTGTGCAGAGGTAGATTCCTTGTGCGGAATCAGTCTGTGTAAGATACTGTCAGGATTTTTGCTCCATTGGTCTCTAGATATAGCTTCTGGTCTGCATGACATGCAGGTCCCCTGATCCTTAAACGAAGAACTAAGGAAATGGCATAGAGGCAAAAATTTATTTCTACTTAACTCTAATGTTTCTTTGTATGCATCATCCAAAAATTAAATAATGCCAAAAGGCCTCTTCTAGTGTTTCTTTATATTTCTATACATATATCATCCAAAAATTTTATACTTCCAAAAGGGAGCCAAAATGGGATCCAGATTAAAAACTGACCATTTTCAAGTTAAGCACCTTTTCCTCAGTGGCTATTCTCAACCTTAGTGCTGTTGATATGAGTAACCTTTCATCGTATGTTATCATACAATATATATTGGCCATAGGCTCACAGTTTTCATGGAGGATCCAAAGTATATGGCATTTGCTGGCAGGGGCTCATGGGAATTGTAGTCCATGAACATCTGGAGGACTAGCCCTGGTCTACACCATTTCCTTTTGTTCTTCATTTGCTGATTTTTGGGAAGCAGGTTGCCTCTTTTTTCTACATTTGGAATTATCGGTCCCATGAGCCTCAGAATAGCCTTTTTTGGTGGCCAAAGATGAACTCCTTCCTCCCTTCTTTCCTAAGGGAATAGCTGGTTTGATTTTTATGTGTTATGTACTGTCAGAGCACTTCCAACTTCTGGTAACTCTACAAATTAATGACCTCCAAAATGTCCTTCCATTTAACAGCCTTACTCCGGTCTTTCAAACTGAAAGCTGTGGCTTCCTTGACTGAGTTGAGCCATCTCATGATGGTTCTTCCTTTTTTCCTGCCGCCTTCAACTTTTCCTAGCATCACTGCCTCTTCCAGTAAGTCTTGTCTTCATATGAGGGGTCTCAGTTTATTTATTAATTGAATTTATAGACTGCCACTCTTGAACCAACCATATCACAGCGGTTAACAACAAGATATAAATTAAAATTTCAATCATCTCATAGCTAAAAACATTTTTTAAAAACCCACTCACCATCCACCACATAGTCCCCTTCTTCTGCCAAATTTCTCAGGGTTGGTACTTGGAGGAGGAGCCCAAGATCTTCCTTGACCTGAAGCTCCATCTTGCAGGCCCTGCAGAACTGTGTTAGCTTCATCAGGGCCTTACCTCTCTCAGGAGCTCATCCCACCAGGTGGGGCCAGGACCAAAAAGGCCCTGGCCCTGGTGGAGGCCAGACAAAATTCACCCAGGCCAGGGATCACCAGCCTATCAGAGTTCATAGAACATAAGGCTCTGGGATGATCACAAGAAGCTAGACTGTCTCTCAGATACACTGGGCCCAGACCATGGATGGCCTTAAAGGTCAAAATCAAAACCTTTAGTCATTTTAGCTTCTAGGGAGAATTCTGGCTTGATCTAATCTCGAACTCACTTATTTGTCTTTTGATCTACAACCTCAAGTTCTCCATTAATGGAAGGCACTTCTGTCAAGAGAAGTTTTCTCCCTTTCCTCTTCCACCACTACCCATTTCACAACTTGAAATGCTGCCTCCAGGAGATTCGGGGTCATCAGTGCATTGCTGTGGAAAGGAGGGTGGGCAGAAAAGTTCATTTGAAAAGTCTCAGGTGGCTTCTTGTGTTAAATCTGTAAGTAGCTTCTTGGGCTGAATCTCTAGGTAGCAAGCTAAAGGAAACTAGGCAAAAGAAATGAGTCAGACACAATCAGCACGAAAACGACTGGAATGACACCAAAATGATCAAGCTTTGGATTTATTAAAATTAAGACTAATGTTTACACCTGGTAAAGCACCAACGGCAGCTGGAGAAATGCAACATAGATAAGACACTGGTGATTCCTCTGTGTGAAAAAGGAAGCAGTATAAAGCCCAAGTCTTCCTGAAGAGAACATGAAATCAGGGCTGTGTCAAGTTCAATTCATATGCTACATGCAAACTGGGCCTACACATTCCAATTACAGCACAAAATTGCTTCTCCCCCCCCCCAGGAGTGAATGGCACTTCTTCACTTACACAAGAGTAACATTTAAAATGTTTGCTCAGACTACACCAGTGGGGTAAGGCCTGGCATATTCCTCTCACCCCCAGTTTGTCACTGGGAGAAGACTGTCTCTCCTGCAGCCAATCAGTGGGCAACAAGCCTCCCATTCTTTAAATGTCAACATCCTTTCATCTTCTTAATTCCACTTTAGTTTCCATAGCTGAAGTCGGACATGACAGGAGAGATCTATTGCTAGGATTGCATACTGGGATTTTTTTAAATTAAAAAAACCAACCCGATTATCAGCTCTAAATGGAAGCTTTCAATATCAGAGAAATGGCACAGAACAAAGGCCATTTCCCTTGTCAAAATCCTTCCTTGCAAAGCTACAATATGTTGGGAGGAAGACAGGAATGCAATTTGAGTTCTGATCCATTAACTATTCAGTACCACAAATTCTGAGAATAATTCATTCTTACTCCTGGCTCAAACTGAGACCCGGTGGATTTGCCCAAACAGTCCTCAAAGCACCATCTTTTTTATATTTGTTTCAAAGATTAATATCCCACCTTCCTGCTTTATAAAAAAGCGCCCTCAGGACAGCTTACAAAATAAAAATAAACAGAGGATAAAAACATTAATAAAATCAAGGTAAAAGAAGAACGTGGGTAAAACAAATAAAGTGGCCGGAAGATCTATCCTCTAGCCCAGCCTTCCTCAACTTTTTTTACCATTGAGAACCCCCTGAAACATTCTTCAGGCTTCAAGAAACCACAGAAATGGTGCAATTGTGTAGTATATGGTTGGGAAGCATAGCAGTGGACACACACCCCTGGGCCCCTTCCCTTCCCAGGTCCATCAATGGCCATTTGGGGGGAGGGGGCAGGTCAACATGACCATGAATGGTCATGGCACCCGATTAAATATTTAACAAATCTAAAAAAATATTAAAAATGAATTAACTCCCACTAATTCAGGAAACCCTTCCAGGGCCATCAAGAAAGACCAATCTGCCCATCAACATGTATTTTCAAACTCTACAACCTTCAAGGGAAGGAAACAAAGCCAATGGAATCCATTTAAAAAACTTAAGCATTATGGGCTGGCAAAAAGAGCACTCACCTTTGAGGAGAGAGTTCATTGAACCCACCTTCTCCCTATGGCCCTCGTCAAGTGGCTTCCACCCAAGCTCTGGAAAGCCATCAATGAGGACAATCACCATGGAGAGGACTCACTCTTACCTGCCTATCAAAGTTACCTTCTGCCGAGTCATCATGTTCATATGGGCACATCGTTGCCTTCCTTTCCTTTCTTCAGTGGCCACAGATTTCCCATTCCGGGAGAAACCATGAAAGATAACACACATGATAACACACAGCACCTCTGGTTCAAATGCATGGGAGCTGAAAAAGAGCTATTGAGCAGAGGTCCCGGTTTCAACAGGATGGCACTCGGAAGAAGGAGCCTCACGATCCTTCGACTACTACGAGTGCATTACTGTGCCTGTTCATTTCATCCAGATGACTTCTTGATTTATGGGGCTTGCCAATGACTTCCACCTCCAAGGCAATACATTCTTGTACCGGACTAGTTGGGGTGGCAAAACAAGGAAGGTGAAGGCTCCCTTGGCTGTCTTTCTTCAGGAGATGGCAGTGATTGCTGGCAAAGAGTCTGGACAGTCCGCCATGTCCTTCATGCTGCCGTGTTTCCTCTTTATCTGAAGTTATAATGATGCCTGGTGTTGAATATCCTGGGCCCAGAAAGGAACTAGGGCATAACAGAAGGAAGTAAGTCTTCCCTACCATCCCTTTTTACAGTAATCGAATTCAAGGCAGGCCTGACCTCTTGCTTTATCAGTGAGACAGTCCAAAAGATCAGACTTCCTCTTTAGAAAGCATTTGAGCATCTCTTCTATGAGTTGACTCCGTACACCACCCATCATAATCAGTGTCAAACGCTACAGTATATATCAGCCTTGGCCCTGGGATCATAAGGAGCATTTACAGGCGAATCGGAATATCCTCTGTGTCAATCATTTCCTATCCCCATCAGTCACCCTTCGCTCAGTCAGACCCCGCTCCACAAATTCATTCCGAAGACGAGTTAGGAAGAAGCTTTTATAGCTGACAGCTGGGAGTCAGGGCAAGATGAGCCTTTTCATCTGAGCAGCCGCACAAAGAGGACAGCAATCTTCTTAGGAGCCTGATGATCATTAGAGGAGGGTTTTTCTTGCAGACCAAACTAGCAATGCTCTAGAGCAGTGGTCCCCAACCTTTTTATCACCGGGGACCGCTCAACGCCTTTTACTGAGGCCCGGTGGGGGGGGGGGGTAGTTTATTCCTCTACTCTCCACCACTGCCCTAATGCTCTCTGATCGCTATGGTAATGTTTAAACATCCCTTCAAAATAAGATACAGACACGCCACAACAATGAAGTGTGTTGTAAAGGGCTGGGGGGGATGAAGTAAAGGGCCGGGGGGGGGGGGAGAAGGCGTCCTTCGGGGCCCACCTCCAATTAGTCCAAGGACCACATGTGGTCTGCGGCCCACAGGTTGGGGATCGCTACGCTAGAGGAGCTAAACTTTTGTCTGGGCAAAATGGAAGGCGTATCGGCTGGTCTTTCCCCCTCTTCTCAGGAACAAAACCTGGGCTGGAGGCAGAGAGCCATTTTTCTCAAGAGAAAGAAGGAGCTATATAAGTATGTTCTCTAAAAAGTGAGAGAAACAAGTGCTTTGGTAAAAAAAGATGGTGGCTCTGGCCAGGAGTGGCTTAAGGTTTTGCGGAGTCTGTAGCTACAGAGCCAGTTTAAAGGTTTGTGAGGCCCTAGCAGAGTACAGTTGTGGCAGGAGGAGCTTTCCAGTACCGTCAAGAAACGCCAGGGTTTCATGAAACCCTGGTTGAGAAAGTCTGCCCTATTTCCTGCTCTGCTGCTCTCAAAAGTTTCCTCTCCTAGGTAAGTGAGCACAAAACACCAAGAAGAAGACAGTGGTGGTGACATTATCGGCAGCAGCAGGAAAACTGCCAAGGCTTTTTCCTTCAGTTTACCAGTTTCCCTGCAAACTGAGGGATGTCCATGGTAGTTTTACAAGAAGGTAATGCAGAAAGGCAGGTCTATTATGTTATCATCAGCCTTGTCTCCACCCATGTTACTGGCCACTCTTCTACCCCACAGGGAAAGTATTTCTCTCTACATTTCAACATCTTGTGCTGCAATGTCAATTAATATGCCCCCATCCCCACCCGAAAGAAGAATACCTAGAGAACAGCAAATGGGCCCCAAACAGGAAAAGCACAAGAATGCCATGGTTTTAGAGGAATGTTTTAAGGATTTTAGGGGGGAAGCAGTGAATTATTAGTAGCAGAGATAACATATTCTGTGGCAGTGCCCCTATGATTCTGCTCCAGTCATGTCCCCCCTCCCCAAAAGCTTAATTTTATTAACTGTCTCTGTTTCTTGCCCCAGAGGATCAAGACAGAACCACTGCGATAAAATTAATTCAAAATAATTTTTGACAACATCCAGAAGAATTCCTGACAGTTAAAACAGTTCCTCAGTGGAACAGGTTTCCTCAGCAGGTGCTGGGTTCTCTTTCTTTGGAAGTTTTTAAGCAGAGGTTAGATAGCCATGTAACAGAAATGCTGATTCTGTGGACTTGGGAAGATATTTAATGGACATTTGTAACCCGCTATGAGCCTGTCTCGGGAGTGGCAGGGAATAAATCAAATCAATCAATCAATCAATTGTAAGGGGGTGGGCAAAAGGGACTGTGTCTGAGCTTGGCTCTTGTGGTCCTTTCTTGCATGTCCAGGGAAATGCCAATTTGGGGTTGGGAGGTGAATTTCCTCCAGACGAGACTGACCAGGGCTTTTGGGCAGGAGCATCATCTAGACATGGAATTGGGGTCACTGTGGAGGGGCAGGTAGATGTGTATTTCCTGCATTCTACAGTAAGTTGATGACCCTGGAGATCCCTTCCAACTCTATGATTCTATGTTTCGTAATGTGTTGTCTATGGGTCCAGTCAGTAAATCATAAAATGTCCACCATGAGAAGAAGGTTGGTTCTTATATGCCACTTTTCTCTACCCGAAGGAGTCCCAAAGCGGCTTACATTCACTTTCCCTTTCCCCACAACAGAGACCCTGTGAGGTGGGTGAGGCTGAGAGAGCCCTGATATTACAGCTCAGTCAGAATAGCTTTATCAGTGCCATGACAAGTCCAAGGTCACCCAGCTGGTTGCATGTGGGGGAGCACGGAATCGAACCTGGCTCGCCAGATTATAAGTCCATGCTCCTAACCACTACACCAAGTAAATACACCAAGGAAATGTTAAAATGTGACTGATTTAAACATACAAGCAAAAGCCTGCCATGTAGAATGCATGGAGTTTTATGAACCTAATGCACTGTATTAAACAAATAAAAGATATCTTGGCTGGTAATAAATATATAGCTATAGTGATGTGAATACATTGTATTAGAGAAGGCAGGATGTGTGAACTGGACAGTTTAAACGGTGCAGGGGAGAATGTTAAATTTTATTCTCAAAACTTTTTATTACCAAACATACTCTGGAAGCTGAAACACGATTTTACAGAAATGGCTGGAACGAGGAGTGGGGAAAGTAAATCACCATTTTAAAAAGTCTATTAGAAAAAGACGTGGAGAGCCAATTCTGGCCCTCTTAAGTAATTTCTTTATTTGCAACCCTAGACAATCTCCTCACCTTTATTACAGAATGAGAGTATTTTTATTTACCTAATGCATTAGACACATAAATTTCTTCCACTCAGCAAATCAAGTTATTGCTTACCTACAAGATACATTAGGAATGGGTTTAAATCACTCATTTCCCCCCCAAAAGATATACAACATGTTGGTTCCCATCCAGCTTGATAATATATTCACCATGGAAAATAGCAAGCAGATGTTCTTCAACATCCATTGTCTGTTGAAGCAATGCCCAGTGTATTGTTTGTTGGGGGGGAACCATTTGTCTTTCTTCTGCCAACAATGTGCTCACATCAAGAGAACATGCTCTAATATGTATTGGCCACAATTACTATCATTGAAATGAATGTCTGCCAAGCCATTCCAGTGCCATGGGAACAGAGGTTCTGCTAAAACTCATTAGTTTCCTACTTGGTTTACAGTAGGGAGATGAGTATATGTGCTAGAAACTGCGGGAAAAAGAGGAGTCTTCCATTCTTTGAAACAAAAAAGCCAAATGAGGGGCTGGACTGGGGCCATCCTGGCCCAAGCTAAACCACGGGCATCTGCTGTACTGGCAAGGGGTACCCAACCTGGACCCTCACCAAGGGGCTTCTGAGCAGTCTTCTCCTAGCTGCTAGCCGGGTTTCCAGAACTGCCTCAACAAATGCCAGGAGATTTTGAGGATGATGCCTTGGCAGGATGGAGACAGGAGTGGTTTAAGGATTTGCGGGGCCCATTTAAGGATGCTCGGGGCCCTGGTAAATTATTATTATTATTATTATTATTATTATTATTATTATTATTATTATTATTATTATTATTATTATTATTATTATTATTATTATTTAGATTTACAGCCCGCCACTCCCCTAAGGCTCGTGGCGGGTAACAGCATATAAACCCCCCTGATAAAAACCCCTAATACATAAAAACCATCCTAATACATAACACATCAACCAACCCAACACGGCGACATTACCCAAGGAGAAGACCAGGGATAGCCTGAAGGACTGCAGAAAAGTACAATTTCAGCAAGAGCAGCCACACTGGAGGCAGAGTGGGTCCCCCACAACAGAAAGGGGTGTCACTCCAACTGTCCTTAAAGACAGAAAAGGGGGGATGAGAGAAGCTATAGCCCTGTTCCGGGGGGGGGACATTGTGTGGGGCCCCTGGAAGCGTGGGGCCTGTAGCACATGCTACATGTTCTACATGGATAAACTGGCCCTGCTTGGAGAGGATGTGGTTTCACTTCTAAGCAACTATGCACCCATTGGGCCAGCATCCAACAGGTTAATGGTGCATCTCTGTAATGCTCTCAGTTCCCAATATCTATTCTGTTATGAACCAGATCACTTCTGAAGCATCCAGCTCAAAATGTAGCTTTCTTCCTGTGGCTGTATTAAACATTGGGCCTTATCATCAGTAGGCTACAGAACATTAAAGCTTTAACACCGCTGAAATTTCTGGGGGGATTATCTACAAAACCACCAGCTCCTAGAGTGTGCTGTGAATTTTAATCACGGCGCCGATCTAAATGTTGCTTAACTTATCGAGAGCCGAGAAAAAGTGCTTTCCTTTCACCTTGCTCCACAGCAAGGAAGATTTGCGCCGTTTTCCAAATCCCCTTGGCCTTCTGCCAGCAAACATCAAGAGTTATGAATGAGCGTTTCTCCTTATTCTGGTCCACTTTACATAGGGAAATAATCACAGGGCTCCAATGGCTTCCTCTGTGCTGCCGCAAATAATATTGTTTTAAAATGGGCCTCGGTCAAATACTGCCTAGATGCAATGGAAATCTACTTTTCTTTTCCAGGATGCTCTTCATTTCATATTCATGTATGTGGCATGCAATCAGAGTTTAGTATTACAGCATTTTCCTAAATTCTTCACAGATTAAAAAACCCACAGTGGTGCTTAGAATCCCTGTGCAGCAGATGCTGATCACATTACAAGTGATTTGCACAACAGAGAGAGACTTATGTACCGTTCCCCAAGAGTTTGTGGATGACATGAGAATGAAACCAGGATGTTGATTACTCTTAGCCAGAAGGAGCCAGCATGGTTGTAGTAGTTGAGAGTGGCAACTTCTAGTCTGGCAAGCTGGGGTTGATTCCCCGCTCCTCCATGTACAGCCAGCTGGGTGGCCTTGGGCTAGTAGTCACAGCCCTGATAGTGCTGTTTTGACCACTACCACTACCTCTTCTTCTTCTTCCTCTTCCTCTTTTTCCTCTTCTTCTACCTCTTCCTCTTCTACTTCCTCTTCCTCTTCCACTTCCTCTTCTACCTCCTCTTCCTCTTCCTCTTCCTCTTCTTCCATCCATTCCATTAAACTAGCTCACTAACTATAAATCTAGTATCCATTCAAGGACTTAAGAGTGAATCTAGAACCAGATGAGAATTTTGTAGCCCTTTCTGCAAGTTTTGGTTTTAACTAAAATCCCAAATTGGGAGAGCCACGAAAGGTTGCTAATCAAACCCCTCTTTGTCTTTATGAGCTCCTCTATTCCCGCCGCCAGTCGGCCATAAGGAAAGATCCAGAGAAACAAAAACTGACCCCGATGGCCTGAGCTTGTTAGATTCCTGAAGCTAAGCAGGAGACCACCAGAGAAGTCCAAGGTTCCTATGCAGGGGAAGACAATGGCAAACCACCTATGATCTCTTACATCGAGAACGCTATGAGTTTGCCGTACGTCAGCTGCAGCTTGACTGCACTTTTCACTACCAAATGAAGCAGCCATGACTTGAGTGTGATGTGAAAAACTGGGCCAGCAGATCAGAGTGATGCAGAATTACCAATGAGGGGGGGGAGCTTGAGTACAAAATTCTGGGCCTCAGAGTTGCCCTAAGTGTCTGAGAAGCCAGATAAACTGGCGGATAGCAGTGGAATTACTGTTGTAATCAGGGCCGGTTTATCCATGTAGCATGTACTATGGGTCCCGCACTTCCAGGGGCCTTGCGTAGTGCCCCCCTCCCAGTGGATCAGGGCTGTAGCCTCTCTCCTTCTCTCTTTTCCCTTTTTATTCAAGGCATGAGCTTCCCTTGAAGTCACACCCATTTCCACTGTGGGGGGCCTCTCCACGCCAATCTGGTTGTTCCCGCCACAATTATACTCTGCTAGGGCCCTGCAAATTCTTAAACAGCTCTGGTGTTACGGGCCCTGCAAATCCTTAAACCACTCCTGGTTCTAATGACGTCACTTGCATGTGTTCTTTCGAATGTGAGGAGGACTCCATGTAGTGTGAAGGACACCCAGAGAAAATCTTTATCTGGGGCTCTTTGAGTAGTTCTCAGCAGCTCCTGTGCCGCAACCCAGTCTAAAACAAATTCCTAGAAACAATGAATCTCCGCTGGCCAATCCCTGGTGATCTCGTTGGAAAGAGATGCTTACAATGGCTTTGCAGCTTTCAGCCATTTGTATATTTAGATGCCAAGTGTTCCTCACTCTTTCTGTAGTATGGAATGACCCCTAATAAATTTATATTGATTCATCATGCGTAGTGTGATGGTCTTCTGCCGAGAATTAACTGCAGGGGCAAAGGACTATGACCACCTCCAATACTGAGATGGTCACTCAATAAAGTTTTCAGCATTGTGTACACTTACAGCAGAATAAGATTGTGGAATGATGGACCTACTTCAGTAGAAAGGTGAGAGATGACACGTTTCAGAGTTCCCTTGTGTTAATAATTCCACTCCAAGTAGGAAACTAACACAACGTGTGCAAGGCAAGAGGAGAATGCTCCCAGATATGCTTTCTTTTAATTTGCAAGGATTTTTTCCAAATGAGGAATAATAGGAATGCAGTATCTCCATCCCTGCAGTCTAAATTGTTCCAGCCCATTCTACCATCTCGGAATTTTACCTCCTCATTGCCCTTCATGTGTAGAGTAGGCCACAGTTACCAATTTGGTGTGCAGATGGGAATGCCATTTGGCCAAGACAGCCACTCTTTTGAGCTACGGATCAAAATCAGGCCAATGTTGAGTTACAGTGGAAGAAACAAGTTTTCAGATTTCACATTACACCCTAGAATTCTCATCACAATCTTCTAAGTGATTAACTGCTTCGATACAATAACAAAGTGGTTGTTTATATGCACTGGAAGTGACATCACCACCTGTATTAATAGGCAGGCATGAGGAGGACCGGCAGGGGGGGGAGAGACAGCAGGTGGTTAAATCCCAGAGTAGGCATACAGGCTCTGCCCCTTCCAAGAGCAGAAACCATAAGAAAACTCACTCATGCTTGGAAGAAGGGGAGAGGGAGCAATAGGCATTTCCCTATCTTGTGGCTGAGTCCATTAAGGCAGGACAGGAAAGGCCATGGACCCCTCTCCAGAGCTTCCACAGACCCGCAGGGGTCCACAGACCCCTGGTTGGAAATCCCTGCCCTAGGGCTTCCCAAAGTCTCACAAGAGTCTTTCTTCTGAGAGTCTGGTCATCGATTTGACGTTTATTGGGAGTTCCCAGGTAAAAAAAGATAAGATTCCCAGGTATGGGGGGGGGGGGTCCCCTGCTGCTACTGGAAGCAGGCTGCTTGAGTAAAATATAAGCTTCCCAGGCACTTGGGAACAGTCTGATTCAGATCAGAACCGTGGCGATAAAGGAAAGGGGACTTTCATCTCCCAAATATGTGCTACCTGCCTAACCTGAAATGGCCCCAGGGATGCATTATTCGCACCACCAATTTACATGTAAACCCATCAGAACACGTGAAGACGGCAAACGGCAGGGATGTCAGTCCCTAGGTGGGACTGCCTGGAATTATAGCTCATCTCCAGGCGGCAGAGATCAGCTCCCCTGGAGAAAATGGCTGTATTCAAGGATAGACTCCATTGTATTATACTCCACTGAGGACCCCCCCGACCCCAAATCCTGCCTACCCCCCCTCAAAGTCTCCAGGTATATCCCAGCCCAGAGCTGGCAACTCTAGGTAGGAGCCAATTCAGGTGGTGGAGAATGGCATAGTTCTTCCTCCCTGTTCCCCATAGTCCGAATCTAAAGGGGTGCCATTGTGTGCCTGGGAATTCACCTGGGAATTCCTAGCAAGTTTGTGCTTGACAGTCCCAAGGACAGGTGAATTGAAGGTACTGGGACTGGGGGCACTGTGCTGGGTAGTTAGGTGCTTGCTGTGGCCACTTCTCGGACATGAAAACTCCACTGAGAATACAAAGAAGAATATTGGGGGTGGGGGGGCGGCGTCAGAGGCCGAAATTAGCATGCTGTTCAGTTCATTTTGCAAAAATTGCTTTGAAAACGCCCCGGGAACACTGCAATCCTAGAGTGCCGCAGGCCAGGGAAGATAGCGTTATCAGTAAACCTCTGAGAGAGATTTCTCTGCAACATACCCAGCTCAGGCCAAGCCTTTATTTCATGTTTAAGAGAAACTAGCTGCATTCTAATTCCTCTCCTTGAAACTACCAGGAAAAAGCCCTCTAGTCTCTGTGCGTGCATGTTCAAAATATTATGTATTTAGGAAATCTATGTGGCCAGGCCATCTCTCTAGAGACCTACTCAAGTAAATTGCCATTGGCAGGGGATGGAGGCAGGGATGCCAGATCCAGGTTGGGGAAACTCCTGGAGATTTGAGTTGGTTCTTATATGCCACTTTTCTACCCAAAGGAGTCTCAAAGCGGCTTACATTCGCCTTCCCTTTCCTCTCCCCACAACTGACACCCTGTGAGGGAGGTGGGGCTGAGAGAGCCCTGATATTACTGAAGAAGAAGAGAGCCCTGAGATTACTGCTCGATCAGAACAGCTTTATGACTGCTGTGGTGAGCCTAAGGTCACCCACCTGGCTGCATGTAGGGGAGCGCGAAATCAAACCTGGCTTGCCAGATGAGAAGTCCGCACTCCTAACCACTACACCAAACTGGCTGGATGCTGGTATCACTACCCCGAACAGATCCCATAATGTCCATAGGGCTTATATCATTACTACTTAGACCTTTATCCTGCCTTCCCTTCAATGGGGACTCAAAGCAGCTTACTGTTGAAATGCCTCAGATTGTGCCCACTGCATCCCAGGACAATTAATGATCCTACGGCCTTGGGGGAAAGCCCAGGATAAGGCCACTGAATCTCTGTTGCCCCTCCAAGGGGTGGTCGTCATTATGTGTGAGATGGGCAGGATCCACTGCTGCAGCTGCTGGAAGCCAGCTGCTTGAGCCCCAGATATGGCAGTTGCTAACAGCTGGAGCCTGCTCTTCTTCCCAGCTTGGGTGATCACCGTATTTGCCGGCGTATAAGACGACTGGGCGTATAAGACGACCCCCCAACATTTCCACTCAAAATATAGAGTTTGTTACATTACATTACAGTACTGAAGTGCACCTGGCGTACAGGACGACTCCCCAACATTTCCACTCAAAATATAGAGTTTGTTACATTACATTACAGTACTGAAGTGCACCTGGCGTATAGGACGACTCCCCACCTGGAGGCATGTTTTTCAGGGGGGAAAAGTAGTCTTATATGCCAGCAAATACTGTAGATACCTTCCAAGTGTTGAGCAGTTGCCCTATTGCCCATGGGCTAAGACTGCCCCTGCAGAAGAAAGCATCTTCAGGATAACATACACCAAGCAATTTCCCTTGCAAAAGGAGTTGAATCTTCTATGAAGAGTTCTGCACAGTGTGGAGTAGGCAGCACTTAATACCCAGTAAATCAAGACACTGCACAATAACGTGATTCTCCTGATTCTGCTAATATGTGGAATCTGATCAGTGACTAATAGGAGATAATTCACTGTTTGGAATTTATGGGACTCATCATCCCTTAATTAACAATATAAATATTTTTAAGCATTTTGTAATAAAAGTTTACAATTGTAATAAGGCACTGCATGACACTATATGAATTATGGGGCATTAATTTACATCCGGTTGGGTTGGACGAGACTATGAATGAACATGGCATAATTTACACCTGTCACATCTTATTGCCTGAAGAAGGAACCAAAAATATCATGATTAAAGTGCTTCTTGATGGAAATCCGCAAAAAAAAATGCACACTGAATACAATTGCCATTTTGTTGCCTTCCTCCATTAGAACCACTTAAGTGGCCTTTGATTTTAAAGAAATCTCAGATTTCTTCCAAATCTGCCTTAAAGTGTCATCAGTAGACATATTCATTGGCCCATCATTGAAACCAATGATTCCTCAACTTATTTCTTCCCCAGAGCAGCTGATCCCCATAGCAACGAACCAGTTCTGGTTCTTCATCATTTCACTGGAATAGGAAATACTTCCGTAAAGCCCAGAAGGTGTCACTTCTATGTATGCTGGAACACTTTTGGAACCAGATGCCTCCATCATAAGATGATGCTTGGCTTGGAATCTCTAAAATCTTGTAGAATCTTCAAATATGCTGTGATAGGACCTGGGCCTATTCTGCACACAATAGATAATGCCCTTTCAATGCACTTTAGAAGTGGATTTTCCTGTTCCGCACAGGAAAATCCAGCTGCCAAAGCACATTGTGCATTATACTATGTGTGCGGAATAGGCCCTAGTTCCCATCTGCCTATACCCCCTGTGGAGCACTCCACTCTGCGGATCTGAACCTACTGGTTGTCCCGGGCCCCTGGGAAATCTGCCTGGTCCCAACCAGGGCCAGGGCCTTTTCAGCCTTGGCCCCAACCTGGTGGAATGAGCTCTTGGGAGAGCTATGAGCCCTGATGGAGTTATCAATATGGAGCTCTTCTGCCAGGTGTTTGGTTGAGGCCAGGGAAAGGGTGCCCGGAATCACAACTCTGGGGTCCCACCCTGTTATAGACAATGCTATGGGAGATCTCACCACATGAGATCTGTGGTAGGCAACGGCAGCTGGAGCAGCAGAGCTATGGGCTTACTTTTGTATTGTTTCTACCCTCTTGATGCTGTTCATACATAGCACTCATTTTCCAAAGGGAAAAATCTTCCTCAGTGGCTTTGTTTTCTTAATTTTCAAAAGTATCTCAAAGAGTAGTTTATAAATCAGTCAAAAAGGTTTCCAACTATCTCATGTCAACAGGACCTATGGTTCCAAACAATTTTGGGCACAGAATTTACGTGGCATAAGCCTACCAGAGTAAAGATCTGGCGTAAATTTTGGATTAAAGATTATTTGATTTATCTGTAGCCATCTCATCAGCTTTTCTTCTCCTTTCAACATCCAGGTGTGGCCTGGAGTTCTCTTGGAGTTACATTGGGTGCCACTTCTCTTGCTTAAACAAAAACCTTCATCTTGTCCTAACATCGGCAGCACCCTTTAACAGCAGTAATTATTTTCCCCTTCTTACGTTGTTTGCGGAAATAATGCTTTCGGAAAGCTGGGAGATGCTGCAAAAAGGAACCTTGTAATTCTGCCCTGAATGCTACTCCCCTTTCTGTAGAAAAGCACCTCACTGCCGTCAGCAGATGTCATAGTTTTATGTTGCTTTGGAAACATGCCAGAAAGAACTGATGGGCTATTTAGGACAGAAGACAGATATTCTAGTGGGGGTATGGTATTTTTTTTTACACAGTTCCAGTTTGAGAGAAATGTGATGACAGCCACTTAGAGGAGTGTAAGAGAGAGACTGTGCACCTGTACATGCACACACATGCTAAGAACTTGTCAATCAAATTTATTGCTCTCCACTATCATCTTACTTGAGGTCATGCATGCATGGCAAGGATGCTTCCAGAATCCTCCTAATCTAAATTTTTCTCTAGGATTTGGAGATCCTAAATTAGCTGTTCTTGTTTTGGATGTGGAGCCAAAACAGAAGGGGAGAAAAACCAACCAAAAGGAACAGCAACGTTGGGCAGCCAAGGGTTGGGTGAGAGAAAAATATGAGAAATACATTAAACAAAACATATATGCATGAAAACTCTACTTTAAAAACATAGGCCCATTTTGCCCTTGAAGTAGCAAATATTTGAACAAAGAAGTCCTGATCTATATAATATGATACAATTCAATTATCTCTAGGTTAAGAGCCTTGAACCAATAAAACAGGACCAACAATTCAGTACCTCTAGTTAGATATCATTGAACCAAATTAAAACAGAAACAGTGGTCAAATTACTGTATACATACACACTATGGCAGAGTGGCCAAACTGTGACTCTCCAGGTGTCCATGGATTACAATTCCCATGAGCCCCTGCCAGCACTGGCAGGGGTTCATGGGAATTGTAGTCCATGGTCATCTGGGGAGCGACAGTTTGGACTCCCCTTCCTATGGCATAAAACATGATGCCAAGGCAGGTGGATTATAAGGCCTGAAAAAGAATAAAGAAACTTTTCTTTCAACCTAATACTTTTGCTGCACAGAATATTTGAAATGTAATTAATTCCAAACGTTTTTTTAAGTTGTATGTAGTTATATTGTTTATTTATCTTATATAAATTGTTGAATAATTATATTCTTTATTCATTTTCACAGCATAAAAAACTCTCTCCATTAAAAAATACAATTGTTGGTAATAAAGTAATAACTAGATGATCAGAGAAGATGAATCCAGAAGGGGAGAAAACATTCAATTCAAGATGACTCTGCAAGCAGGCACTCTTAGTAATATCAACATCACCTGTTTCTTCAGCAAACATCTAAGAGACCCCCCAGTTTCTTACACAGATTGAAAAAGATAACTAATCAGTAAGGATGGGCATGGATTGGCTTGCAAACAAAATTTTATGACTAATTTTGGCTGGTTCATCGTTTAAGTGACGTTCAAACTGTTTTTGGAGGTTCATGCTGGTTCATGAGCGGAAACATTTCCAAAAAGATTTTATCCGCCCAATCTAAATGTTTGCAAAACTTCAAAACAATGGGAGGGGCAGTCAATTCCTCAAAAATCCTGTTCTTGCGGAACCTTCCTTGGAGAGCTGAGATTCAGAACCTGTAACTTCAATTCTCACCAAATTTGGAGGGCAAATATTAAAGTCAGCAGAGATCCCCTGCAGGTTTTGTGTCTCTAGCATGCAAGGAGATCGTTCTACTAGGTCACAAACCTCATGAATTAATTGTGGTAAATTTGTTAAACTTATATTATTGTTAGAATTGTTATGTTGCAACTGTTATGTATTATATGATGTTCCATGTATCCCATGATGTTCCATGTAAACTTCCCTGAGCTATCTGGGAGGGCAGTATAAATATCTAAGAAAATAAATAAAAATAAAATAAATAAAATAATGAACTGAAATAGTTTGTTTTGAACCTAAAAGTTCATGACAGTTTGTGATTCGCAAACAGGGAATGCCACAAGCAACACACTCAATCACATATTCCTGGTTCGTCCCTATCTCTATTCATCAGTTCCCTTCTATTGCCATTTTTTGTCAGCAGGTAAAGACTTTTCTTTTTTTTGGTTTCATTTGTATCCTTGTATATATTTTAGTTCTGTTTTTTGTTTTTGTTTTAGCCATGTGTTTGTTCGTCTTAGCTTAGTTTTAGTAGTTTTAAATGTTTTAAATTTTAAAACGTTATTTTTTAAAATGTATGTTTTAATTTATTAGGTGCCTTGGTGGCCTTTGTGAGAGCAGAAAGGCAATATAAAATTGATTAAATAAAAAATAAATACTCGTACCACATTCTGGATAACCAGCACACTTCCTTCAAGGACAGTCAGTCTTAGCAAACAGCATTACCACTGTTGTTTCCAATTTCTGATCTTGATCATGTTTTGTTACTAGGTGTGTCCCTTGGTAGCCTGTGATGTAGGGAGAACACTGGAGGGGCATGTTTTTTTATAAAACGATCTATATTTTACCAATATGCAAGTAAAACACAGAGCCATGTGCCTCTTTCCCAACTTTGTCACAATAAACTAGGCTTTCTCAACCCTGTGTTTTCTAGACAAGCCTAGGAGGGTTTCCTGATTGGATGGGAGTTAATTAATATTTAATATATTTTTAAATTAGTTAAACATGTATTTGGTGATATGACAGCATATGGTCATTTCAACCCTCCCACCCCTCCCAAAATAGCCAACAATGGGCCTGGAGGGGTGGGGAGGGGAGGGGCCCCAGGAGGCGGTTTACGCAGCTATGCTTCCCAACCATATTCTGCACGATCGCACCACTTCTGGGGTTTCTCAAAGTCTGAGCAATGTTTCAAGGGGTTTCTCAATGGTAAAGGCGAAAACTTGCAATAAAAACACTGTTTCTTCATTTCTCCACCTGTCCTCTTCCCCCATCTGGGCGAGAGTCACCTCCTTCAGCCTCTCATGGCAGTTAACAAGACTACAGGGAATAATTTAGCACACATTGGAGAAATATCAGCTGGCCATTTATCAACAGAGGCATTTATTTTGGTATGGCAGTATGTCCTGCAGAAATCCATCCCTAAATCTCCAAGGGTGACTCAAGCAAGAGGTAGCGACTATTTGGTAAAATTGCATCAGACTCAACAACTTCTCTTCCATTATTATTTTTTCCTTTCTTGAATTTAAAGAGATAAGTTCATTCTACAATGTTCTGCATTTCCACTGGTTTTGTCTCCCCACCCCCATTAACACCTTTCACTCTACTAAAAATCCTTCAGGCTGGTGCCAGTCCCCAGGTTTCTGGCAGGCTTTCATCTCCAGCACATTGTGGTCAAACGTATAAAACGAAATGATGCTGCCAGATCCCCAGCATGACATTTTGTTTCAAGCGCTAACATCTGTGTTCGTAACCAGACTATTCTAACTTGGATGACCTTTCAGTTGTAGTTGCTTAGTAAGCTTGTTTTTTATCCCCCCCTCCAGTTTCCCTCTTCTTTGGCCTTTCTTAATAATGATTTATTTAGATTGTAGCCCTCCTTTCTGCCCTTGCAGCCCCCAAGGCAGCTGACAATTTGAAAACATAGATCAGTGGTCCCCAACCTGCGGGCCGCGGCCCGGCGCCGGGCCGCAAAGGCCATGGCGCCAGGCCGCGACTCCCTCTCCCCGCCCCTCCCCCCCGCAGTAAAAAACTTCCCAGGCCGCAAGCTTGCAGCCCGGGAAGCTACTTACTGCGGGAGGGCGGGGAGAGGGAATCAGGGCCGGGCCGCACCCGCGCGGCCCGCGGGTGCGGCCCGATCCACGGGTGCGGCCCGCGGGCGCGGCCGGGCGCGGCTCGTGGCCCGATCCGCGGGTGCGGCCCGCGGGCGCGGCCGGGCGTGGCTCATGGGCGCGGCCCGATCCGCGGGTGCGGCCCGCGGGCGCGGCCGGGCGCGGCTCGCGGCCGCGGCCGGAAGCGTGGGCGTGGCCTGCGCGGTCCCTGCGGGCGCGGCCCAATGCCCTGCCGGTCCCCAGCCTAATAAAGGTTGGGGACCACTGACATAGATCACACCAATAAAAAGTCCAACTAAAATACCACACAATAGGTTCATGGACAAGTTATAATACAGGAAGCACAACAACAGGTATCTAACAATCAGGCCAGGAAGGTGGCATGGTATTGTATGATTTTGCCAGATCTTGAAAGCTAAGCAGGGTTGGTCTTTGGATGGGAGACCACCTAGGAAGGGTCTCCAGAGGAAGGGAATGACAAGCCACCTTTGCTTCTCACTTGGCTTGAAAGCCCTTCTCTGGGGTTACCATAAGTTGGTTGCTCCTAGACAGCACTTGTAGATAGAATCATAGAGTTGGGAAGGGCCATACAGGCCATCAACCCCCTGCACGATGCAGGATCAGCCTAAAGCATCAATGAAAAGTATCTTTACAGCTGCAACTTATAAACTGCTAGTGAGGGAGAGCTCACTACCTCCTTAGGCAGCCTATTCCACCACCGAACTATACTGTGAAATTTGTGTCCGCCCCCCCCCCGCCCCCGATATCTAGCCAGTACCGCTCTATCCGTAGTTTAAACACATTCCTGAGAGTCCTATCCTCTGCTGACAACAGGGATATTCCCTGCTTTCCACCAAGTGACAACCTGACAAATACTTAAAGAGAGCCATCATGTCCCCTCTCAAACTTCTCTCCTCCATGTACCTATCAACAAATATCACCCCTTCCCTCAATTCAATTACAATCCCTTCTAGAATAGAAATGTCTTCAGACTCTGTATAAGGACCATAGAGACAGCCACTGCCTTACCTCCAGAAGGAAACTGTTCAAGGATTTGGGGACAACAACTGACAGAAACCTTTCTATAGGTTAGTTGGTTAACTTTACCCGGTAAAATGTGCATTCCTACAGGTAGATATTATTCAAATATTTTAGATTCCACAAAGGCTGATAAAAGTGGCGGCAATCGTTCAAATATTCTAGGCCTAAACAAATTTAGGACTTTGAGAGTCGGTGCAAGTGAAGCAATAATGGTCTTCTGTGTGGTTGTCTTGAAGTTGTCCCTTCTGCATTCCGAACTAATGGAAGTTCCCAAACAATCTTCAAGGGAAGCCCCACTACATATGTTATCAGGGCATTTACACATGTATCCAGGTCTGCCTCCTCCAAGAATGGTTGCCATGGGAAAACCAGCTAAGATTGGTAAGTGCTCCTGCCTATCAAAAGCAGCCTTTCTCAACCTTCTTACTACTGAGAAATCCCTGAAACGTTCAGAACAAGCTAAACATCAATTCCTATATCAACTTTATTCCCACTCACAGCGATTTCATTTTGTTTTAATTAAGCGTCAGTTCGTTCCCAGTCCTTAATTGTCTCCAGTCATTGGTTTAAGGTTGCCTCTCCAGAAGCAGATGGAAAACAGGAATAGCTGGGAAACAAAAGTAGACAGAAAACAGAAATCGATCCCCGTGTCATCAGCATATTGATAGCGCTGTGACCCAAATCTCTGGATGATCTCCCCAGAGACTCCATGCAGATGTTAAATAGCATACAGCAAGGGTCGCCAGCCTTTTCTTTAATGAGAGCTACTTCTGACTAATGAAAAATATCTTAAGCTGCTCTACGTCCTCCTTGTTATCAAGTGCTGTTTTGCAATCAAAACCAGAAGATAGACTACGAAAGAGCACCAGAAATGAAGCTATCAGCTAAGCAGCACGGGGGGGGGGGGGGGATCTTATGAAATAACAGTTTTTAAAAATAAAAAGCCTTGAACAGATGTTTGAAGTGTTCTCAAGGTTCTTCTACGGGATGTGTGACCCACTCGGCCATAGCTGATGGGTTACTGGTAGATCACAAGCTCCCTGTTGGATACCACCAGGACAGAGGACAACATAGCTAAAAGTGCTGCATGCCACCAACAGGTCCATGAAACCCAACAGGAATGTGCTTATCATCAGTGGACCAAGTAACCAAAGACATATCGCAGGCAGGTTGGATTTAAAATTGAATGGGGTTTAGATAATCAGGTTCATCCAGGAAAAACTGGTGTGCCTTAGCCACAATCCCCACTAAAAATGGAACGGTTTAGGTCCATGGCCTTCCTCTAAGACACTGGTTCTGAACCTTCCTAATGTTGTGACCCTTTAATAAAGTTCCTCATGATGTGGTGACCCCAACCATAAAATTATGCAAGGGTTCTTTCACAGAAATTAAACCACAACTGGCGTGAAGATCCATTGTTCATGATTGTATATAAATTGTTTTTCATTTCAGCTCCGACTCTTGTCCCACCATGCCGATCTCGCTCTTTTCTGCTGCTCCAGACAGATGAACTCTCTATCTCCCACGCAAGGCTGTTGTGTGGATGCCCCCCCCGGTCAAGCTGCTCCCCTGTCGCGACCCCTGTGAAAGGATCATCTAACGGGTCTGACCCCCCCAGGTTGAGAACCACTGCTCTAAGAGATATTAATGATATGGTGCATAGTCAGGGTTACAACTTTGTTATCAAAATAGTTCAAGGTAGACTGATATCTAGAATCACTTCAAGAGTTTATTGGGTTTAAACTATGCCACCTAAAATGCACTGATCTTGTGGTTTGTCATGTTTTCTTCCTCCTTCCCCATTTCCCATTCTACTTTTTACTCAATTAGGTATTATAGAATTCTAGGAACTTTTTTTTCATTTTTTTCATTTTCGTATTTATATACCGCCACACTCTATTCAGACTTGCAGCAGTTTACAATGAAATAATAAAAACCTGTCCAATCCCCTTAAAAGTATACAATAAACATTGACATTAACATTAAAAGATGGTGATACAAAGTTCTAACCCCCCCTCCCAAACACACACCCCTCCCTCTGTCCAACTGGGGACAAGAACTCTCTTTCATTGGGGGTGGGGGTCTTGATCTAACTGATGTTAAGGGATCAGCCAATGGTAACTCTGGGACCCCATCATGGCCTCAACCATATGCATGGCGGAATAGTCTTGCAGGCCCCGCAGTATGCTGAAATCTCCTGCAGGGCCTGTTGCTCTTCAGGGAGCTCATTCCACCAGGTGAAACAGTAGAGGGTGAATTTTGAGACTCTAACTGTATTCATTCATCATGGTAAACTATGTTTTGCTTAAACTGTGCTTTGTCCAATGAACTCTGATCAGTCTACCAGATATGAGTAACCATCTCTCATGAGTAAGCCTCAATTTATTTCTTCTTTGTCCTTCTGCCAACGGGAAAGACAATTTCCTTAGATTGCTGGCTCTGTGGCTGGTTGCTGTGAGGCATTACTTAATGAACTGAGGTTTGTGAATGCAGATGTCAGAATACATTTCAATCACTATCAACCATGGTTGTCCTCTTTTTAGAGGAGATGACCTCTTTTGTGTGTCAGTCAGTTCTCTTTGGGGCTCTTTAAAAAAGAAACAGATGAAAATGTCCTCCTTTAGTGTTGGAAGGTGAGGAATATTCTTAGTAATGACCACAGTTTAAATAGTAAAGGTATTTAAATTGGGATTTGTCATCCTGATCATTTGTTTGAAATAGCTAGTTGGGAAACATGTCCTCTTTTTTGCTTTTCAAAATATGTTAACCCTAATCAACCACAGTTAACAAAGCAGTGCCAAACCCTAGTTTGACCTCAAAGTTTGATATTAGGCTTGTGCACCTCAGATCGATTTGGCTTCAGCTGAAGCTGTTTAGAATTACCTTGACGCCCATTAAAATCAATGGCGCCATTGACTTTAATGGGAATTTTGGCTTTTCCGCCTTTCCTGGGGAGTGGGGGTTAGGTTACAGCCTCCTTCCTGAAAATCAACTTGCCGGCTCTTGGCTACCCAGAAACATTCTTGAGGGAGGACTGAGGTGAGCACAGAATTGCTGCGACTGCATCCCCTCTGAATCTGTTCTGGGTGGTGGGGTAGAAATACTGACTCCCCTCCAAATTTAAAAAAGATTGGACCAACGGGTCCAATCCTAGGGGCTCCCAAAGAGGACACCCCCAACCACTCCATTATACCCTATGGGACAGACTCTCCATTGGATATAATGGAGAGATGGGGGCACCCTCTTTGGGAGCCCCTAGAATTGGGCCCCCTGGTCCAATCTTCTTGAAATCTGGAGGTGAGTCACAGAAGAGCCTCCAAGAACTACCTGAATGTATTTCTACCCCACCACCCAGAACAGATTCAGAGGGGATGCAGGCGCAGCAATTCTGTGCTCACCTCAGTCCTCCCTCAAGAATGTTTCTGGGTAGCCAAGAGCTGACAAGTTGATTTTCAGGAAGACCAATTGCTGAACTCTTTCAGGTGCCAGGTGGGAGTGATAGTGCTGCTCGCATGAGAAAATGCCCACTTGCTCTGGATGCTCGTTGGCTGGTTGCTTTCCTCTAGCTTGTGCTTTTTAGTTGGGGGAATCCACTTTATGTGATTCCCCAGCTAGCACTTTAAACTGGAGGATGTAGCTACCGGTTTGCTGCTTGGACACTGGATGCTGGAAATCTTGTGCAAAAGGTGAGTATTTCACTATATTTATTGGGTGCGGACTGGCCCTAACTGTGACACCTGACTAGCAACAAGTCTAGGAGGAAGGCCGCAGAGATGCACAGCCGAGCCCCCCCCCCCCCACATATGCCACTAAGAACCCCAGAAACTGGTGGCCTTGAACTTAAGTCCTCTCTCTACCAGAAAAGTTGGCCTTCAATGGAGAAGAGGCACAGACCCTTAAGGTGGTTTATTTTTAACTATTTAGCTGTAATGAAGAGGTGATGCCTTTTCTCTTATAATTCCCATACCTGAGCTGGCTAATTGGGAAAAGAACGGAAAGTCTATCCTAAAATAGGAACTGTACCCAAAAGTTGGCAACCAACAAAAACAAGAACAACTGCAATGAACTACTAAATCTTAAATACCACAGGCCTAGAACAATAAAAATGGACTCCAACTTTAAAAACACCAGAAGTACCACCAGCACCCCAGCAAGGCAAACCAACTCTGCCCTGCCACCCAAACCAGAACACAACCTACAACAATGAAAACACTTTAAACAACCTTCCTTAAACTCACAGCGGTACCCCAAAACAACCAGGCACATGCCCTGCCCACCCCCTGCCCCCCAAACATCAGCAGCAACAACAAAAATAACAATGAGCAATGAACCCCAAAACACCCCCAAAACACACCCCACCCACAGAAATCCAAAGAGAATAGTTTTATGGGGAAACAAGAAGTAAAGTAAGAAGATGGAAAAGAACAGTAAAAGCTAGAGGAGTCCCTCGGTCAAACTGTGAGATGTCTTCTCCAGCGATGATCCTCCTGACTTCAGCGTAGCAAGGCAGCCAACCACCAAGCCAGGACCAGCAGTCTGGGAGTCAGACTCAACTAATCTGTCTCTCTACCAGAGCTCCTGGTCACCTCAGTAGCATCAGCCAGCCTAGGAACAGAGCAGAGCAGAGCAGGTAAGAAACCCTATAGCTTTAAATAGTCTCTAGGCCACACAGAGAAGATTTTCAAAAAGGGAAAATCTTCTCTGATTGCCTAAGAAATATTTTCCCCTCCAAATCTGCCTCCCTATTGGCTAACTTCCTCAGTATTGCAATGCATTGCAATGATTGGCTGGCCTCCTACATTGGTCTCAGTCCCTCCTCCTCCACTTAGCCCTGGACAGGCCCAGGCAAAGGGTAGGAAAGCAGAGTCAGAACAGCCAGGGCCGGGAAGACAAGGTAATTGGCCATTTAAATTTTAAACTGCCACCGCTGAAACCGTCCAAAGCAGTCCGAATTGCTCTAATACAGCCTGCTCCGGCTTTTCTTTCTTTCTTTCTTTCTTTCTTTCTTTCTTTCTTTCTTTCTTTCTTTCTTTCTTTCTTTCTTTCTTTCTTTCATTTATATACTGCCCTCCCCAGAGGCTCAGGGCGGTTTTGGTGGGGGGTTGCAATTCGGACCACTTCGGAGCGATCTGTCTCTGAATCAACGACCGCTTCGGAGTGATTCAGATCGCTTCAGACCGAATCGCACAACACTATCACAACGAATAGGGTTTCGTCAAACTAGAGTTTGTCATGATGGCTAAATGTAGACACAATACTAGTAGACTTCTAATCTCACATTGTATAGTGCTTTTGTTGTTTTCATGGCTCTGATTCCTTAGTTCTGCTGAGATTCCAACTTCAGAAAGCATATATCTATAGAATTCTAGAAATTTTTGTTCTATTCCTCTGAAGATCATCCATAATCAATGACCTTTTTACTGATGTTTCATTCCTCAGATTTCTGATAATTATTTACATATGACATACCAGAGTACCTCTACTGGTGATATAGCATTAAAAAAATCACTCTCTTGAGTCTCCCAGGACATTGAGCTCTGCCAGATGATATTCTTGACAAAACTGGGTACAATTTGTAGTTCTGCTATATTCTGTTACGTATCTGCTTTCAGGTTTAGGTGCTACAAATATAGGCAATGCCCATAATATTTGTCCTTCAAGGGAGTCTGTAATGTTTAGGGCTTCCAATTCTTGTGGCCAACTTTTCACATCCCCCCCCCCCCCCTAATACTGCTATCAATGCAATCCTAAACATATTTTTGGGAAGTAACCACATTAAGTTGTCTTCCCCAAGATTCTGAATGAGCTCATCTGCATATGACTAACACCTTTGTATCAATGTTGGATTTTATTTTATTTACAATTTTGCCTTCCCCTAATCTTTGAAATGCTTTTGTATATTCTTTCTCGAATTAATCTGTGGAGTGTTAGTTTGCTCTGTTTAGTCATCACTATATTCATCTAAACAGCTCTTTCATAGCTTAGCTACCTGCTTGAATTCCCTTAATCTACACCAGCCTTTCTCAACTTTTTTTCCAGTTGAAAAACCCCTGAAACATTTTTCAGGTTTTGAGAAACCCCAGAAGTGGCAGGATCATGCTGTACATGCCTACCCAGGGCCCCTCCCCTTCCCACCCTCTCCAAGCCTATCAATCGCCATTTTGGGATGGGCAGGTCAATATGACGATATATGGTCATATCACCAAATAAATGTTTAACACATTTTTTAAAATATAGTAAAAATTAATCAACTCCCATCCATTCAGAAAACCCTTCCAGGACCCTCAAGAAACCCCAAAGTGTCATGGAACCTGGTTGAGAAGGCCTCCTCTAGGATACACATAAACTCCATGGTAAAGCACATGGAGTTTTTAAAAATTCTAGATCAGGGGTACTCTGTGGTCCTCCAGGTGTTCACAGACTACAATTCCCATAAGCCCCTGCTAACAAACTCTGGCAGGGGCTCATGGGAATTGTAGGCCATGGACATCTGGAGGACCACAGGTTGACTACCCCTGTTCTAGAGCACGCATGATGACATCACATGAGGTTTCTACCAGAACTAAATGTCCTATTCCCTTTCTGGGTTTTATCATATCTGGCTTTTACCAGAAGTGACATTACCACACTGGTACAATAACAGTGCATGCTCCATCCCTTCAGCTCTCCTCCTCAGGCACTAATGGACAAAAGCAGCAGGATACCAGGAAGTCCCCTTCTATAAAAGAAGAAGAGTTGGTTCGTATATGCCGCTTTTCTCTACCTGATCTCCTTTGCATTCCTCTCCCCACAACAGACACTCTGTGAGGTAGGTGGGGCTGTTTGGTCAGAGCAGCTTTATCAGTGCTGTGGCAAGCTGAAGGTCACCCAGCTGGTTGCATGTGGGGGAGCACAGAATCAAGCCTAGCTCGCCAGATTAGAAGTCTGCACTCCTAACCACTACACCAAACTGGCTCTCAGAAGACCTAACATCCCTACCTCTCACTTACATGCTAAGTCAGGGAATTACCTACCTCCAGCCCCAATCCCCCCCCCCCACAGTAACTGGGGCATATGAAGAATGATGGCTTCCACGTATAGATGCTCTAGGAATTTCCCCTAGTATCTATAAAGGCAGCCTATAGTGTCACTTGGAAATTATATAATATCTCCCGAAACCCACCAATTCTTCCAGCATTTGCTGAGGCAATGTTGGAAACCTTAGCTCTATATTACTTCAGTCTCACCTCACAAATTTCATTATGTGTGAGGAGGGGAAAGAAGGAGGGAATATGTGCCTGCACCTCTGCCAAACAAAGCAGGTTGCCAACCCAATATAGGCATGACCAGCCCTAGGTTTTCGGGGATCCATATATTTTGATATGGGGAATATGCATTTAAAAAATCCAATGCCTGTCTTCTGAATTAACCTAGTAGGATCTGTATTTAGATTACTTCCCTAGAATAGTGGTCGATCCCCATTAAGGATCTCAACATTACTAATGTGTTTTATTGTCTATCAGAAACAAGGCAAGAGGATTTAACAAGCAGCAACATGATGTAGCAGTTAAGCTTGAACTAAACATGGGAAAGCAAGGACATGAGCCTGACTACCAAATGTAGATTAGTTAGATCTACCATATTTCCAGTAGCCACATGGCTGTGAAGGTTGGACAATGAAATAAATCAGACAAGAGGAGAATCTATTCATTTGAACTCTTGTGTTGGAGAAGGCTTCTGCAGGTTCCGTGGACAGCAAAAATCACGAACAAGGAAATACTACAATGCATAAAGCCTGGTCTATCTCAGGAAGGCAAAATCACAAAATTCTGGCACACTTACTTTGGCCATATCATGTGAGCCAATTCAATGGAGAAAGCAATTATGCTAGGATTGGTCAGTGGAAAAAGGAAATCAGGCCGACAAAGAACATAGTGGTTGGACACAATCAAAATGGACATGGGCCAGAACATTGTACGGCTGAGGCAGTGCAGGACTGGGGATCATGGATACAGCTGTGCTATAGGATCGCCAAGAGTCAGACATGACTGAATGGCTGACAACAACAAAAACAACAACAATGAAGAACTTGTAGGCCCAGGTTCAAATCCCTGCTTTGCCATAGTAGGAGATGACCCGGCAATCCTACTTGAAAGCTTCCTGGGTGACCTTGAGCCAGTCTTGGTGTGGTGGTGAACAGGAGCTGCCCCTAATCTGGCGAGCCAGGTTCGATTCCCCACTCCTCCACATGCAGCCAGCTGGGTGATCTTGGGCTAGTCATAGTCCTGTTAGAGCTGTTATTCCTGTCAGAACTCTCTCAGCCCCACCTCCCTCATAGAGTGCCTGCTGTGGGGAGAGGAAGGGCAGGTGATTGTAAGCCACTTTCAGATTCCTTCGGGTAGTGAAAAGCAGGGTATAAGAACCAACTCTTCTTCTCTCCCTGATTAATTTACCTCACAGGATTCTTGCTGTAAAGACCAAATGGAGGAAGGGAGAAGAGGCCCGGTGGGGGGGGGTAGTCTTTTGCCAAGGGATGTCGATGCCGCTGCCTGAGCCCCTGCTCCAATTGCTTTCCCGCCAGGTCTCCTGTCTTCCCGCTGCCCGCTGGGGGGGGGGGTGCTGCCAGCAGCAGCTGCGCAGCGCCACGCCGAGGGGGAGCCCCAGCCATGGCAGCCGCCGGAGAGCACCAAAGGTGAGCCAACAGCAGAGTGGCAGGGCAGCCCCTGAGGCAGCAGCCAGGGAGGACGAGGAGGAGCGGCGGCCCATTACCGGCTGATCCTCGGACCGGTACTGGTCTCTGGACCGGGGGTTGGGGACCGCTGCCTTAACACATAGATCAAGGCCCTGCTTGTTCCTGTGCGTCCTCTCTCAACGAATGTACTTTTCTATTCACAGGCTAGAAATATAGCGAGTTTTCCAGAGGGTCGGAGGTGTATATGCGGGTGGGGGGGGGGTGTTTAAAGAGCTGCCACAGCCTCGCAGTTGTATTTGTCTTCCCCCAGCCTAAGAAACTGAGCCCAAATAATTTCTCAAGATACAAGTCCAGGGGGAGCAAGAAGTCTGAAACGGGAATATCGAGAGCCGTTCAGGTCTGAGCACTTGATTTATTGCGTTACTACTCCAGTGGTAAATATTTGACTCTCTCGGCGTTGCCGCACACCTCCAGTCGGTAACCTTCAGACCCAGCCGAGCATTGCTCGCTACAGCATCCCTCCCTCTCTTTTAAAAGAGAGCTGCGCCTTTTCCGTATGATTAGGTTACAGAGTGGAGTGAGAGAAGAAATCCAAGCTCCATTACAGAGCTTTTAAAAAATAAAAATAAAAATCATGTCTTTGTGCAAGGCCATCCAACAGCTTTCCTGTCTACCCCATCCCAGATTATGTCACTCTCAGGCCTTTAAAATTGATCTTTTAAAAATCATCTGCAGGAGAAGCAAACAGATGCGAAAGCCTAGAGAGGAGAAAACCGAACGCCTTGACAGTGATGAGGTTAATAGGTATGGCAATGAGGAGATCTGTTTCCTCAGTGAAGGGAAAGGGCCTGATGGAGGGGGGGGGCACCCATTTCGGGGGTTTTATAAATAGCTCTTGAGCCGCCAATGCGCAGTCAATACCTAACATTCTTTTCTTTTTTTAAAGAAAGTTTCCTCCAGACCAGTAAGTAGATCAATTAGCGAGGAGTACAAGTTCAGCATCTTTCCATGTACCATTAGTTGTTGAGTTTAGCAAGAGACAGCCCCCCCCCTACCCACCCTCTCCCCTCTCTTTAATCTTGCTCGCCTCTCTTTTCCTCGCCGCCCCCCAGCTCCCTTTCTCCCCGTCCTGGAACTCCGCTCATTAAAGCCAACTCTTCTGAAAGAGGCAGCCCTGCCTAGCTCGCCTCCCTTCCTAATGGCCCCAAATTGATTCTTAATTACTTGCAATTTTGGACCACGTCCAATTAAAAGAGCTGAAAGTTCCGGGAGAAGAAGGGGGGGGGATTGATGGCGCGCTTTTTTCCGACGGCCGCCCTGCAAAAGCCGCCGGATTCAAATCATACCTCGCGGTCAGGCTTTGCATGGAAAGGGGGGGGGGGGGAGTATTTTAAAAAGAAAAAAGCCCTTCCTGTAGCCATTCATCATCGGGCTATAAAACCTGCTGGAGGAAGGCCCCCAAACACGGCGAGGGAAATTACATTCTCGCCGCGTTCTTCTCGAAGGAAGGAATAGGGGATGCTAATTCAGGAGGAGAGCGGGAAATCTTGTCAATAATTCACGCCGCCTTTTTTCCCTGGCCCTGCGCGGGGGCTGCGGCTTCCCCCCGCCTTTGATTGGGGCTGCAGGAGGAGCCGCGCCAGAAGCCGCTGAGGGGGAGATTTCGGGGTTGGGTCCCCCCAAAAAGAAGGCGCCACCGCCATAAACCGGCTCCCCTTTGTCGCGACGGGCGCGCCTCAGGAGCAAAAGCCGCGGCGAACCCGGGAGATGGCCGCGCGCGGGTCACGTGCTTGGCTTTTGGACGCCGCATCCATAATTCATGGCCCGCCGGGGAGAATTGATCCCGGCTCGGGAGATCCCCAGAGGAGCCGGCACGCGGGCGGGCGGGCCGCGCGCCTCCGTTGCTTCCCTTATTTTTTTTATTTATTTCTAGCTGCGGATGAACATCGCAGGAGCGGAAGCCTTTTGTCTCTTGCAGAGCCATCGCCTGACGCTGCGAGCCGGCACAAAAATGGCGAGGGCCTGCATTTATTTGGGTAATGAATTGCTGTAATTAATGCGCCCATTGATTCCTTCCCCCGACTTTCCCTGAAAGGTCATTTCCATATTTAATTTATAGAAAACGCATACCATGCTTTGCCCCTCTTGGGTTCGTAAACTAAGGCAAATGCTTGCTTTCGGTGGAGGACTGAGGGAAGCCAAACTGAGATGAACAAAAGATTCAGGATAGATGCAAGTGGGATGAAATTTGAGTCCTATAGTACCTTTAAGGCCAACAAAGTTTTATTCAAGGTGTGTGCTTTCGGGGGCATGCACTCTTCCTCAGGCAAAAAAATTCAGGATATTTTTTTTTTGGGGGGTGTATATTAAAAGACATATTAAAATTAGAATGAGGTGGTTTCCTAGCAGGTCAGAATGCAAGTCACTAACCACCACCACAACCACCCCCGACTTTGGGGAGGTACTCTGATTATCAAAAATGCAGGAAATGCTGCATTTTAGACCATTTTTGGGTAAGGCTGCGAGTGCTCGAATGGTAATTGTATGCTTTATCTTCTTCGTATTGGTATGTGGAGACAATTGTGCTAGAGCAGTCAGGTCCCAGTTGATTTCAGGGGGAGCATTAACCATGTGCTTAGTTCTCTCCTGCTGACAGGGGACTTCACAATAGCTTAATGGTGCCCGATATATTGAAATTATAAAGTCCATTTTTCACAAAAGCCGTAAGAATATGTTAGAGGTGCTGTTTCTTTAGGAAGCAGCATGATTCGGCGACTTGGACAGGACATGTAAATATGGCCTGAAATGCTTGCAAATTCAAGAAAGGCTTTCCATGGTAAAATGACGGTTTACATGCTGCATTAAAGACTATCCAGCCGTGACTAATGAGGAATATGATGAGGGCAAATATATATACATATCTCCAGCCACATAAACCTTTCAGCGGGGGAAGAGGGCATTCCCCAGATGCAAAAAATACAACTGCTTTAAAATTCTATTAGATGAGATTTGAAACAAAATCCTATGAATGAAACCCTTCGTATTTCAGTGGAAAGTATGTTGCTATCAATAATGTTTCAACGTATGCCTAAGAGAGGGGGTGAGAGGAACCAAGAAGATTACATGCACTGGCGCATTAGTAAAAATCGAGCTGGGTAAATGAACAGCCAGGGAAACGGCACGGATGCTGCCAAAGGATGTAATCCAATATTTGACTGAAAAGCGCACAGGCAGTTCCTGTTTGAAAATGCACGCCACTCTGATATACACACGCAAGGGCAGAAAAAGGAAGAATTATTTGGAAGCGCATGCCAGCCAAAGAAATACCTGATTAACCTTTCACTGACTCCTGGAATCACGTGACGCGGGGCTTGCCTTCCTCCTAGAGTGATGGCTTTGGAAGAAGATGTTAAATTTAACCTCTGGTGCAATGATAAATTGACAATAAAAAATTCAATGGCTTGGTAATTACCAATCACTTTGGACATCGGCAACATTTTTCAGTTCTGTCAGCACTTATTGGCGCAAAAGAAAAAGCTTCGGCTGGAATTCTCCCGCTCTCCCTTCTTTTTAACTTTGTTTTCGTGATGCAGATTAAATCTGCCACCCTATTACGGATTCATTTTCCTAATTTTTCATGTCTGCACCATGCCCCAGCTGCACAAGGCTGATAATTGTGGAGTCCGGCCCTGATGATTAACATCAGGAGAATTAATTATGCCTGCCATTAAAATTCCAGGTTGCACGTGGTGATCAAGAAAAATTAAGCTTCTCCGGGCCTCTAAATCATTTCACCTTTCAGGATAGTGATAGTGGCGCAACAGCCACACTGCAGCCCTGAGTCTGAGCAGAGGTCTAGAATGGGCTGCACATCTTGCTGGTAATTCCTCCAACACAGCTTGACTTGTTTCCAGGAAAAGGAATACTTAGTATAAACCTTTAATTGCAGCCTCCTCTTAGTAGGTACATTCAGGGGAGAGAACCAAGGGATGGTATTACCTGACTCTCTTTAGCTGCCAGTGGCATCTCCACCTTTACCTTCCTCCCTCTCTCCCTCCCTCCCTCCTTCCTTTCTTCCCTCCCTCCCTCTCTCCTTCCTTCCTTCCTTTCTTCCCTCCCTCCCCCTCTCCTTCCTTCCTTCCTTCCTTCCTCCCTCCCCCTCTCCTTCCTTCCCTCCCTCCCTTCCTTCCTCCCCTCCCCTCCCCTTCCTTCCCCTTCCCTTCCTCCTTCCTTCCTTCCCTTCCCTCCCTTTCACCCTCCCTCTCTCCTTCCTTCCCTCCCTCCCTGCCTTCCTTCCTCCCCTCCCCTTCCTCCTTCCTTCCTTCCCTTGCCTCCCTTTCAACCTCCCTCCCTCTCTCCTTTTTCCCAGCATCATGGTCCAGATTGTCTACTATCCATATACATGTCCAGTGCCATACAAAGTGCCATTGTAGTCATAATTAGGAGAGGAAATCTAGGAAGCCATTAATGAAATCCTCAAGTTCTATCCCCTGGATTCCCTCCAGTTTAGCTCTTCCCACTGGTATTTTTATATATTTATTTATAATTTGATTTATAACACTGCCCTTCTCAGCCCAGCTGTCCCAGGGTGGTATACATCACATTAAACAACAGTGTGGTATAATGGTTAAAAGTGGCCATTTCTAATCTGGTGAGCCAGGTTTGATTCCCCACTCCTCCACATGCAGCCAGCTGGGTGACCTTGGGCGCCAGATCTTGGGCCCTGTTAGTGCAGTCCTGATTAAGCAGTCCTGTCAGAAGCTGTCTCACCTCCACCTACCTCACAAGGTAGGAGAGGAAGGGAAGGCAGTTGGAAGCCATTTTGAGACTCCTTCGGGCAGTGAAAAACAGGGTTTAGAAGCCAACTCTTCTAAGCCATAACAGCTCTTCATGTGAGGTGAGGGTTGCCAGCAGTGCCTTGGCAAATGCCAAATGGTTTTTGAGAGTATTTGCCTGGGCAGGGCAGAGCTTGGAGAGGATGTGACATAACTTCCAGCTGATGCTCTAGGAATTTCCCACAATCTCTATGATAAAGACCGTACCAACTGGGCAAAATTCCTACAGTGTCACTATGAAGGTCATTTCCCAGTCATTTTTCTCCTGCTCCTTGGTTTTTCAAGGGTGGGAGATTGGGACCAAGGATATGGGTTTACTAGCCATGGATAGGCACGTGGCAAACCTATACAGGGTGCTGTGCTATAAACATTATCTCTGGGTTCACCATGAGCCAGGTTGATGAGGGCATATGCATAACAACCAGAAGAGCACTTGGGCATATTGTGCCCTCTTCAGTTCAGACTACAAACTACACCAGAAGAAGAAGAAGAGTTGGTTCTTATATGCCGCTTTTCTCTACCTGAAGGAGGCTCAAAGCGGCTTACATTCGCCTTCCCTTTCCTCTCCCCCACAACTGACACCCTGTGAGGTGGGTGAGGCTGAGAGAGCCCTGATATTGTTCGGTCAGAACAGTTTTATCAGTGCTGTGGCGAGCCAAAGGTCACCCAGCTGGCTTCATGTGGGGGAGTGCAGAATCGAACCCAGCATGCCAGATCAGAAGTCTGCACTCCTAACCACTACACCAAACTGGCTCTCAGGAGTGATAACCTTCATTATGGCACTGAAATACAAAAACAAAATATTGGGAGCTATTTTTTGCTTCCTGTTACCAACACCAACACCCCCTAAATCCTTTAGCAATATCCTTTCTTCTGAGAGGTGGAATTCAGACAAAGGGCCCTGAATACTGAGCTTGTCCTACAGAGAGACAACTCCAAAGGAGGAGGAATCAAAAAAGAGAGCAGGTAAATGACCTAGGACAGTAATGATGCAAAATGGAATACTCAGATTCCTCTCAAGTCAGTAAAATATATGCACCAACATGTCTTCACAAAGTAACATAACACTCACAAAGGACTTCTCTTGTTCTAGACTGGAATCTACCCTTCCAACTACCTCATTGATGCCTGATTGGGGGGGGGGGAATTCAGTGATTTTTCATTTGCTTTCATTCTCTATTCTGGATCGAGAGTTGTACCAGGAATGATGTTGCATCATTGGAATGAACAATTTTTCTTGCATTTCCCCCCCCCCCCGGCATCCCAAACTGTGGCTCTCCAGATGTACATGGACTACATAAGAGAAGCAGTGAAGGAGACCTGTATCACTAACCCAGTTTGGATGCCTTCATTTGAACATCTGTTTCCCATAATATATTTCTGGTAAGGCCTAGGAGGAGAGCTTATCTCATGGCTTAAGTGCCACTTAAGTCTCCTTCTCCAACCGGCTTGCCTGTCCAGCGGCCAGCCAATCACTCTCCATCCCTCATCATGACCGCCCCCTTCTCTTTCCACTTCACTCTGAGGCTGCAGATCTCTGCTGTGTGAGAGTTGCCCTTGCTGGTGAGTTCCCTTCCAGCCTGCAGCCTTTCCAGGTCCTGGGGGGAGGTGGAGGCCCATCCTCAGAGTTCTTCCACCCCACCCCACCTCACCCAATCTAGCACCCATTGTATTCCTGAATGCAACAGGCTTGGCCCCTAGACTACAATATTTCTTCAGCCATCTAGTTAGTGACATGTAGAATTAGATTCCTGCCTTCTGTTGTAGGCCTGAAAAACTCTGAAGGCACCCTGACCTAGATAGTCCAGGCAAGGCCAATCCCATCAGATCTTGAAAGCTCAGCAGGGCCCACCTTGGCTAGTATTTGAATGGGAGCCCTCCAAGGATTTGGGTGGTAGTTCCTCATTGCTGTACTACAAACAACCTAGGATCTTTAAACCGCTCCTGCGGAGAAGATTAAATAAAAGGGTAAAGGCTATCTGGGAGGAGTTAGGGCGGGCCCTGTCCGTGATAAAAACTCAGAGGGCCCAATCAGGAGCTGCGAAGCGGCTCTAGCTCCCATTTACAGCCAGCCTTGACCATATTCACAATTTAATCACTCATTGACTAAAAAAGCAATCCCACCCTGTTCTTTCCTAAGTCTAGGCCTTGTGATGATCTGTGGAAAGGGAGCTAGCAGGCCCCTAAAAATGTTGGAATATGCAAAATTTGCAGTGTGCGTAACTGAGCAGAATATAAAGGGTGTCCTGCAGGGGGCATTGTTGGAAATGTATAATTGAATAGGTAGGATAGGACCTTCTTGATGATTTTCCAATTAGAAGAAGAAGAGTTGGTTCTTATATGCTGCTTTTCTCTATCAGAAGGTGTGTCAAAGCAGCTTACAATCGCCTTCCCTTTCCTGAGAGAGCTCTGATATTACGGCTTGTGCAGAATAGCTTCATCAGTGCTGTGGAAAGCACAAGGTCACCCAGCTGTCTGCATGTGGAGGAGTGGGGAGTCAAATTAGAAATCAGATTAGAAGTCGGCACTCCTAACCAATATACCAAGCTACCTCCTCCGAGTTCCTGATTGGCTCAACAGAAGACTTCCTGCTTTTTGAGCACACTTCCCCCCCTTGCCTCCAGAATAGAAAAATGACTGCAGACAATAATTAGAATAGATAGCTAGGTCCCTTCTCTCCTCTTTCAATATATAGCTGTTTCTTTTCATAAAACTATTTTTTTCTTTAAGCATCCTGGTGGTTTGCACTCTCTCCATATTCAAACTCTGCTAACAAAATGGCAGCTTAGTGTCAAAAAGTAGTAACTCATAGAGCAAATATCCATCACTTCATATTGTTTGAACATTATCTTCTGGTGAAAAAGCTCCCTTTTTTTAGCCATACTAAACCCCCTCATAGAAAAGATGACTTCAGTAGGGGCATCATACTATGAAAAGCATGCTCACTTCAGTCTTCCTGTCTCCCTCCAAGGGCACCGCCAACAAAGACCAGTCAATCCCAGGAAGCCACTAACCGAAAAACAGAACTGACAAGGAGGCTGATCAATAAACAATCAATAAACAGATGAAGACTGTTAATAACTGGCAGTGGTGGAAAGTACCATCAAGTCACAGCTGACTTATGGGGTCCCCATTGGGTTTTCAAGTCAAGAGACCTTCAGAAGTGGTTTGCCAATGCTTGCTTCCACATCACGACCCTGGTATTCTTTGGAGGCCGCCCATAGGCTTCGTACCAGGATGCAGGCTAGATTTTGAGCTCTGGCAGGTTGCTCTATCTTTTCCTGCTCCTGTACGGGGGAACACTTGGCCCGGTGCACCTCGTCCACGCACTGGGTACTTTGCTGACCCAGCTCCCGTGCGGGTGCACAAATCCGGGGTGGACGAGGTGCACTAGGCCAAATGTTCCCCCATGAGCAGGAAAAGGCGGGGCAACCTGTCCCAGCTCAAACTCCAGCCTGTAGCCTGGTGTGAAGCCTCCAGTGCAGAAGCGGTCTAAACAGGATCCAGAGCCAACTTTGCTTAGCTTCTGAGGTGTGACAAGATCTGGCTATCCTGTGCTATTTGGGTCAATATGCTAATAACCAGCCCTAGTAATTTTTTCCCCTACTGCTGACCTGCTTTTGAGAGAAAATTCTTTAACATTAAGCATTTCAAATTAAATACTTCAGCCACAAAAGTAGATGCCTTTGAGTGCCGGAGGAAGATGTTTTACTCTTGCAACCGTTATAAAGGGAAAGAAAATCATGATTTGAGCAGTAGGTAGGAGCAAGAATATTACTTGGAAATAAATTGATAACGGAATAAAACCAGATTTCTATGTGTTTTTTTAAAGGCAAAGTAATAATGGCTAAAGAAAAGCCTGTTGACTGACTCGTTTCCAAAACGACTGTTGCAGGAGCAACTCAAAGTGAATTCGATGTAGCCTGGGGTAAGAAATTTACTAGAGTTGTAAAGATTAAGATGATATGCATTTATCATGGTGTTTTTTTTTTCCCCTTGCTCCACATTTCGTTTTCAAATTACCATAATCACGAATATTGCAGGGAGCGCTTTCGAGGTCTTGCAACAAAGAGACAGTTTGATGAACGGATATAAATATCGTAAACCAAATGGTAACTTGTCACTCACACAACTTCATAAAGTTCCATGCATAAACTATGCAGCCCTGAGGAACCACGGGGAAAGAATTTTGAACAAGATATTCGTATTAGGTAATGGGGCGGGGAGGGGGCCAACACAAAATTAGAGGAAACAGCATCATACAATCAATTACACCTACCTATAAAATAAGTTACAAAACTGGAAGGCCCAGTAGACTTAGATTGATTCACTTCTACTGGAAGCCGCGTACCAAATGAAATATGAACAGGTTTTTTTTAAATGTCTAGTTTTAAATCCTAAAGTAAATCCTAACTTAAAACATACCTTACAGCTATAGCTAAGGATATTGTATTACATATAAAAAGGGGCCACTTAGTACTTTTGATCCTTTTATTGCACTGTCTCACAAATGACAACTAGTAGAGCGTTCAAGATTAAATGGGCATTTATTGTATTTGTAACAGTATTCCAGGAATGCCATAAAATCAAGGGTGAAGTCATACATTAAAACATTTTAACAACATGGCTTAATTGAAAGAGTTGGAAGAGTTTAGCTTCCAAGGGACAGGGTCCAAAAGTGCTTCTTAGTCAGGCCTGAAGTCTTCAGTGGCATTTCAAATGTTGAACTCTGAACCATATCCCAAACATCTTAAAACTGCGCTCAGTTTCAAAGTAGTTTGCCATGCAGCTCTGAGATGAACGCAGAAGGTTTCAGGTTAGTCTCCAGTGAAAAAGATCAGTTAGTTGTTGATGTGAAAGATCTGCACCAGTGAACCTGCACCTCAGAGTAGACGGTACTTGAAAAGACCAGTGGTCTGATTCAGTATAAGGCAAGCTGCACTTGTGTGTTTCTGTTGAGAAGGTGGGCTGATCTTCAAGAAACACAGTTTTAAAGCCACCTTGTTGTTGTTGGGTGCGAAGTCATGTCCGACCCACCATGACCCCATGGACAATGATCCTCCAGGACTTCCTGTCCTCTACCATTTCTCTACGTTCCTTTTTTAAGTTTAAGTTCCTCGGCTTCCTCGGGAGGTGGTGGGTTCTGCATCTTTGGAAATTTTTAAACAGAGGCTAGATAGTCATCTGACAGAGAGGCTCATTTTGTGAAGGCAGAGGGGTGGCAGGTTACAGTAGATGAACGATTGGGATGTGAGTGTCCTGCATGGTGCAGGGGGTTGATGACCCATGAGGTCCCTTCCAACTCTATTATTCTATGATTCTGTTAGCACCGACTGCTTCAGTGACAGCCACCTCATTCTCTGTCATCCCCTTCTTCTTTTGCCCTTCTTCTAAAGCCACCTAGAACCAGACAAAGTTGTTGCTTCCTCCAAACTTGTATTACTATTCATCCTGAGTATCTCTTGTGATGAGATAGATCAGGGATTTGCAACCAGGGGTCCAGGGACCCCTGGAGGTCCACAGGAGCTACAGAGGGAGTCTGTAGCCTTTCCCTCCTGCCTTAATGGACTCAGCCACAATCTAGATAACTGGTTTCTTCTTCCCAAGCATGAGTTCTTTTGTGGCTTCTCTGCCTGGGAGGGGAAGAACCCGCATGACTCTTTAAACCGCCTCCTTTCTCTCCTCCCTCAGTCTTCCTTGAGCCTGTCTGTTACCCCAGGTGGTGATGTCACTTCCGGTGACATGGCACTTCTGGTGGGAGGCATGGCCAACTGACATCACTTCCGGGGTTCCTTGAATCCTGAAAAACTATTTGGGGCTTCCTCCACAGTCAAAATGTTGAAAAAGGCTAAGTTCGATCCTAAAAGTGCAGGCATGAAAGAACCTCCCAAAACTCTGCCATGGTTATGATGGCTGTAATTGTTCTGGATGGACTTCTACACCCTTTGATGTTCCTTTGGATCTTTTAACCTTTTTGGATGTTGCCTTGAATTCACAAGAAAGGCAGGATAAACGAAAAATAAACACATTCAACCCTTTTCCTATGGTGTATCTCAGCCAGATAATGTTGAATTGAAGAGGGAAGGGGCAGAGTAAAAAAGAAAAAAAAAACATAAGGGAAATCTATTTACGAAGCTACATTCTGCATTATACATTATTACAGAAGCTAGAGTGTGAAATCAAGCTGAGCTTGGATTCAAGGTGGGCCAGCAGTGTTTTAGTTAAAAAAATTCCAAGAAATGAAGAACAATCAGTACATTCTGGAAAGAAAGATACCAGTTTCTGAATGGAGAATTCTGAAGTAACAGAAAAAGCAACAGAAAAAGCAATTTTTGTTCATATTTTCAGCTTGGGAGTTCTGGTATACACACACCTAATTAAGATATTCCTATATTCTTCTATTCTTCATGATTGTTCAGAAAGATATTCCCATTCACACGTGTTTAGGAGAGTTCCTTTAGTTTTGTGATTACTAGAGTTTAGGGTTGCCAGACTTCCCTCAGAGGTGGGATTTACCCCCCCCCCACCAATCAGTTTTGTAATTTTGCCTTCCAGTGATATATCAGGCTTTCCTTGTTTGTGACTTTTGCTGTCCATGGAATCCACAGAAGCTTTCTCCAGCACCCGAGTTCAAATGAATCAATTATTTTCTTGTCCGATTTCTTTATGAACCAGCCAAGCATAACTGGGCATGCCTGTTCCAAGCCCAGATAAATATGGAGGGTTAAGGAGAGACCTAGTAACCTACCTTGTAAAGATTTTGCCAAGAACATCCTATGGAACAGCTCTTGGATTCCAAGGCTACAGCCCAGGTCATCCCAAATTGTTCTTTTCCTAGTGCTCTTTTTCCTTTATAGTACATTACAAAATCTGGAATGGATCAGACTGCAATTACTCAAGGTACAGTGCAATGCTGTTTAGGATTAGGGCATGGATTCATCATAAACATTACACCCCAAGCAGTTCAATTATCACCACCGGTTTGTACAGTCCCTCCCAATGAATGAGCTGTTCCATTATCTGGCCATCAAAAAGTTGGAAAATCTGAAGCTGTCGATGAATGAGCGTCCATCCCTTCTTCTGGATATATTGCACCCCGAATAAAGAATAATCCTCAACACAACCACCAAGAATTCGTGGTTGGGTGCCCCAAAATGACATTCAGTAAAGTACTTCTCCTTATCAACCATATTGCTTAATTTAAAAAAGAAAATCAAAGTACACATGGGAAGTAGTGATTAATAACACTCTATTTTGTTATACTCTCTGTTGATGAGGGCCAGCGAGTTGGGTCAATAGTTCATCCCTGGTGATTTGATTTTTCACACACTGCTAATCCATGTTCTTAGTCAGGCAAGCAGGCCACCGAGCTAAACAGTCTCTAATTCCTTCAATTTTACAACATCAGCAGTTCTTCCCTTTAAAAGATCTTAAATTCTGAAACAACAGTACTCTCCTGTGTGGGCCATAAAATAATAGAACTGAGCAAACTGCTGGCAATATAATATATGTTGTTTTCAATCATTAAGGTAAAGGAAAAAAAAAACTTGCAGCCATGCGTTACTGATGTCAAAGGCATACCATAAAAATACCAGTGAGTTAGACAAGGCATCTCCTCATTTCCCAAGGGGAATTGATTACCTTTTCCTATATTGCTTTTCATACATTTTGGTGTTAAAATAAGGGTTAAAAGACCCATAGCTGGCCACCGTCAAGCTAAACCCTTCCCCCCAAAAGGCAGAAAAACCCTTGTATCTTTTGCAGAACAGAACCAGAAAGAATGTTCTCCGTGAGGATTTTCCCTTCATTCCTTTCGAGAGATAACCAGTGGCCAGCAAAGGTCACAGTACAAATGAGAGACAATTATCTGAGGGAGGCCTTGCCAGAGACAAAGATAAATTAATATAGATCTGGAGAAGCTGGACCAAAGGCAGGATTAAAAAGATGTCCCCTTCGCCTGACAGCCATGACAGAGGACACACAGTGGCATGCCCTGCCTCCAGATGCCAAGTGTTACTTATATACGTTAATTGGAAATGTCAGGGAAAGACAATGTCCTGATACCTCTTCCTGAATCATAGGGTCAAATTCTAATAATCGTTATTTGTATACAGAAAAGGCAATGGACAACGGAAAAGTTTATGTATTAGATATTTCTGTTATCACATTCAGGCCCACAAGGAGTTTTTGAGAGACCTGGGCCACCCTCAGCCATAATAATAATAACAACAACAATAATGGCAGTACCAAAAAGAGTAACAAAATATATATCAGTTCACAAAAAATTCTGCATCATTACTAAATCTGATCTCTTACATTCTTAGCTTTGTGGCCTGGAGACTGTGTGTCATAATGTGCTTAAAACTGGCTTTCTCAACCAGGGTTTCTTGATGGCCCTGGAAAGGTTTTCCTAAATTAATTTTTATATATTTTTAAAATGTGTTTATCGGGAGATAGGACCAGATATGGTCATGTCAACCTTCACATACCCCCTGCCAAAATGGCCAATGATGGGCCTGGGGGGGGATGAGGAGGGTCCCAAGGTGGGCATGTACACAGCTATGCTTCCCACCCATATTCTACACAATTGTGCCACTTCTGGGGTTTTTTGAAGCCCAGAGAATGTTTCAGGGGTTTCACAACGGCAAAGAAGTTGAGAAAGGCTGGCTTAAATGGAAGTGTGTTCTATTAAGTGAAAATGCTTGTTGATATAACAGCTTCTTTTTTTTTAAGTACAAATCGATCAGTTTAAAAACAAATCAAAGGCCAACCATGGTCCAAAACCACACAGAATGTTTAAGCAAATGCCCTCGTCAAGAGTTATTCCTCACACATTTTCCTAAATTTTAAAAGAAAAATTCGGGAAGGTCAAACTTCACTACCAAAGCAATCCAGCAAACCCAAGTTTATCTTTTGTTTCTCCCAGGAAGGTGGGAAAGACCATGTGATTTGGAATAGTGATAAAGACAGGGAGGCAAGGGAGACATGAAGAGTGTTTCAGGGGTTTCTCAACAGTAAAAACTAGAGAAAGGCTGCTCTATGGTAAGAAGCTAATTTTACCATAGAGTTTCTGCCCAGAAGCTAGAGCTTCAGCATGTCCAGGTTATATAAGCACATCACATTAATTTTCATGCTCCTTCCCACTCCCAGAATGGGCACCTCTCAATCCTCTGCAGGCAGCTACAAGGCCACCCTAATGCAGTTTTCTTGTTTGTCCCCAAAATGAAGCTCTGAGGCTTCTGAAGGAACGCCTTTTCCTTCTTTCCTTTTCCTGCCTGCCATGTAGCTAGAAGTCTTTCTCTGTCTTTTCCTCTGTCTGTCTGGCAATATAACTTTCTGGATAAACACTTTTTTGCCCTCTTTGCCTGACAGTGTGATTCTTTATCTTTATCACACAAGGCCTCGCACTGCCAATGGAGCCAATGGAGAGCCAGCTTGGTGTCGTGGTTAGGAGTGCGGATTTGTAATCTGGCATGCCGGGTCCGATTCTGCGCTCCCCCACATGCAGCCAGCTGGGTGACCTTGGGCTCGCCACGGCACTGATAAAACTGATCTGACCGAGCAGTGATATCAGGGCTCTCTCAGCCTCACCCACCCCACAGGGGAGCCATAATAATGTTGTGGGGAGAGGAATGGGAAGGCGACTGTAAGCCGCTTTGAGCCTCCTTCGGGTAGAGAAAAGCGGCATATAAGAACCAACTCTTCTTCTTCTTCTTCTCAATACATTACTCATTTTAGAGGATGGAGAAATGGCACAATGCCGTGGCAGGGAAACTAGGGCTGATTCTGTACTTACTTTGTTTTTTCCTTTGGGGATTCTGCTGAATTCAGATCGTTTTGAAATCGGGTCTTCCTCTATCCCCCCCCCCAATTGAAACAGAAAGTGTTCTGCACTTGATTGGGGAAGCTCAAAGTGGGGAGGGGAGCCAAGCGCAACAGGAGTCTCTTTTCTTGAACAAGGTGGGGGGGAGAGAATTGGAGACAGCAGAGGAGGGGGAATAAATGTAAGAGGCAAATCTCTGCTGAGAGAAGTTAGGGGTTCTGGAGCGCAGTCTCTTTAAGATAAGTCTTGCAACCAGGAACCCAGAAGTCTTTGAACTGACACCATTGCCAATCAAGGAAGAATGCTTTGCTAAGAGGCATGGAGAAGGAAGTTAATCTGCAAAAATCAGAAATCTGCACACTTACTGATGGCGATTTTTTCAAATATTGAGGCTTATATCCACTTCTGGATATTGCGGGGGAAAGGTAGGGTCACTGTGGATCAATCATTCATGTTGCAGATGGAAAATTTAAAGAACCCAAAGTCAAAATGGAAATCAAATTCAGTGTAGACAGGAGGGATTTATTTGAACTGGGAGTGGGTAAAAAGCCCCCTGCCTGTCGTTCCTAAATAAAAAAGTGTGACTAAGTCACTGGGTTCTCATTTCGTTTAGGCTGCCCGACAATCACACAGTGCGTAGCAGATCAGCTTTGTACCCCAGGAAAAAAACAATCAAAACCTTAGCCGAAACTGAGCTGAGAGAGGCCAAGGATGAGCTCACACTTCAGGCAGTGGCTCTCCGACTTCCTTCAGGGAACTCTGCTCAGTGTGAGAGCCATTATACCAGAGGTGTGGTGCTGTTTGATGGATAATAGGAAACATCATTTTCAGGAGCTGTCACCAGCTGTTTAGTAAGGACCCTGTGGAAAGTACAGGATGCCTTCTGGAAAGAAGTCAATGTCACCGTCCCTTTTTGATCTAGTCTGGTGTTAATAATTAATGCTTATTTATTTGCATAACTTTGCATTGCCCCTATAAATCTGAGAGGAGCTTCTGTCATGTGCGGTGTGATACTAAATAAATGTGAAAGGAAGTAGCTAGTGGAGGGTGAAAGAACACGCCAAGGTTACATGCAGATATGGATACTTATATTTCACAGCAACGCTTTATTTCCATACAAAAGTCCCTCTTTGGTGTGGGATCCCTGCAGTATTTCAGAACGTGTGAGATGAAACATTCTTAGGACATTCACTAAGTGTATGGTAAAGTGTGTCAGGAACATTACACCCATATACACAAGCTCTCTCAGAGCTGTCCCTGTGTATCTACCTCAGTGGCATGTTTTATGGCCCAACACATACTGAATGACAGCTATTTACTTAATTGCTTGGAAAACCTAGACAAATGGGGGTGTATCAGGTTTGGCATCTTGTTCGTTTCCTGCCTGTAGATTTACAGTGAGGAGCACTTGAACTTTCAGAGTCCTCACCGTTCAAGGTATAAGGGACACATTTCACCACACGAAGCTCAACAGCTGGGTGCGTCGCCTCCCTGCAGCTCGTACCCTCCCTCTTTCCTCCCCTCATACACATACAAGAGAGGATGCATATTTGAAATCCGCAGTATGTGGTCTCTCAAACTGCTCATTAATATTTAGCATACTCTTTTAGCAAAAGCTCTATATCAAATTTAAGGCTCCCCCACCCCTTCCCCTTCGACTCTCTTTTCCGGTTGAATTCCGTAGACAGACAGACATTATATATGATAGCAACATAATTCTCTTCAGCGAGAATGTCATCACTTCGGAATACAAGAGAGCGGTAGGTGTCCGAGATGTCTGTAAACTTCAGCTGCTGTCTGTTCCAGATTGTGGCAACTTTTAAATCTGTCAGCACGACATGAATTTCATATTAAGCCGCTTCCCAACGCTTTAGCCAGAAAGGAAAGAGGGAGAACATACCATAGCATTTATGGGCATACTGGTGCTAGGTCAACCATGACATTACTCTCCACTCCGCGGAGCTGTAATGAGGTGAAAAGGCAGCTTTGGAACAACACAGCACTTTATTTATTAGGAAAATTTAAGTGTGCTTATATTTCAATTTATGATAACCTCACCGTCACCACCACCAAACAAATACTGCGGATTGCAGCTTTCCTGTAGTGAAAAGCAAGAGTGAGGGAGTGGGGCATTTTGTGGTTGGTGAAAGATTTAATGTGCAGAGGGGAAGTCTGAGAGAATGAAAGGCCCAGTGAGTAGAAAACGCCACAGAGGCATCCGGGCCACTTAGAAGGGAGGCACCCAGCACATTCTGTTGCAGCCATACTTAGGTACAGGTAACTCTCGGAGTCTCCGGGGCTGGATTCAAAGTCTAGGGCAGCCCTTTTCAACATTTGACAATGGTGGTATGTCTGAATTATTTTTCAGTCTTCAAGGTACCAGGGGAGTGATGTCAGCTGGCCACATCCTCTGCCACGCCCGCATATGCAATATGCAAATCAACATAAAAACTAGCCCCCCCCCATCTCCTCGTTCCGCCACACTTTGCCTGCGATGCCACATATGCAAATAAAACTTTAAAAGACAGGCCCAGTGCTCAACAGAAGACCTACCGGGCCAACTCACCCCAGCCACAGGGAAAGAGGCACCAATGCTGTGGCAGTGGCCGCTGGCTTCATGCAGCCACCGTAAGCCCTATTTATTTAAATACAACAAAACAGCAACTATGGAAAATGCTCTCCAAGATATAATTACTGGTTCAGTAACTGCCCCAGAGCAGACTCCTGCTCACTTCATAGGAAGCTCAAATAGATCTGTGTGTCCTTGAAGCTAAGCCAAGAGTCCCAGATGTCAAGAAGATACTGGACATCCCAGATGTGAAGATACTGGACAAATCTTCAAGCTTGCTCATTGCCCTAGGAGCAGTCCCCTTTTCTTCCTGGCACAACAAAGTGGGACAGCTCTGTATCAGGGTACAACTTTTCAGTTCAGGTGACATCAACTCCTGCTCTTCAGCTCTTCCCTGGATGGTTTGTTTAGTTCTTTCCAATCAGCTCTTTCTTCTCTGTCCTTTCTGGATTCAGGGCTTGCAAAACAAGAGCTTTGCTCTTCGGTGAACACAACTGTCAGTGACCCCCAATTGATTCCCTTGCCCTCTCAGCTAGCACAGTCCTGCTTTATACAGTTACTCTTGTTACGTTGACTCTTTCAAAAGCATACCCCTAAACAGGCAAAATAACACAAGCTATCCACTAGTTTGGTCTGGCCTGAGGCCTATCTTGGGTTGCCAGGTTACCTCTAGCCACTGGCGGGGGATTGGAAGTTAGGGCTGCCAGATCCAGGTAGGTAGCTTCCGGAGATTTGGAGCTAAATTCTGGAGACTACAGGGACCTTGCTGGGATACAATGCCGTAAAGTCCGCCCTTCAAAACATTCATTTTCTCAAAGGGAACTGATCTCTGTAGACTCATGAGCTGTAATTCCAAGCGATCCCCGTGTCCTGCCTGGAAGCTGATGTCCCTAGACCTATCCAAGTATCTGTGGTCTACTAGTCATACCTAGGCCCCCATCTGGAGAGCCGCAGTTTGACTACCCCTGGTTTAAATCAATCAATGCTTAAGCAGCCATTTTCTCCAGGGGAACTGATCTTCTTTGTCTGGAGATCAGGTGTAATAACAGGCTCTCCCCATGAGCCACCTGGAGATTGGCAACTCCAGCTCTCTTAGTTCAGCTCGCACTCTCTGATTATGCATAAAGCACCCACCGGAAAAACCTGAAATGGGGATGGTGAAGGAGACAATGGAATACAATACAAAGACGATCCATCCGTCAAAACCCCTCCTACCTCCCTCCACTCACAATCAGTACCAGCTGTAGTCCAATTAAGCTTAATCTAGTCACATGCTCATGTGTTCCTCAGAAATTAGAGGAAATCAATTCAAATGCTAATGAGAAAACCCATAATTTATTATCTGCTGAGGAATGCATGTTACATTAATTTTAACTGTAAACAATTATTTTTATTGCAAGATTAATTATCCTGTTTTGCACAACTTCCTCTTTTCACACATATATATATGAAGTATGTATATTTTTTTCATATATATATATATATATATATATAAGGAATCTTCTGTTTCTGCTTTTGTTGTTCCATCACAGAACTTTAAGGCTTTAAAAAGTATAATCAATTTAAAGGTATCTGCAAATACAGCTTTCTGTTCTTCTGTCAATGGGAAGTGTGATAAATGCCTAGGGGTAAAACATGGAATGATCGAGTTTAAGTTTTTGCATGGAAAGAAAGGACAATATATTTCTTTTAATGAGAAGGCAGGCATATTCTACGCTGCAGTCTACCCAAGCCACTTTCACAATCTTTTTTTATTCCCTTCACCTGGAACAACCTACTGACAAAACAGTCCTTCTCCAGACACCCTTAGGAAGGAGAATTGCTGCACAGTTGTGGCAAGTTCTCCATGTGCTTTTCTTCCAGCTAAAAGGAAATTAAGTTTTCCTAACACTTATGGCCACATCACATGTCACACAGTGGCAACTGTGTGTTTGTTACTATGCAGAAATGGAAAGCCTTCACAAATTCCAACTTCCTGGCATGTATATTATTTTTCTATTTAGACATTTATATGCCAATTTGCTCTCCAACGGGGGACCCAATGTAGTTCGTGATATTGTGCTTCCTGCTCCATTTTGATCCTTACAACAAGACAGTGGTTGGCTCAAGGTTAGAGTGGTGATTTGAAACTGGGTCTTCCAGAACCTGGCCCAACACTGTAACGATTACAATAGTTCCTAATTAATTAAGATCTCAGAAGGTAAGCAGGATTGGTACTTGGGTGGGAAGCCACCAAGGAAGACTCCGCAAAGGAAACCACCTCTGCTTCTCACGTGCCTTGAAAATTCTTTAATGGGATTACCATATGTTGGTTGCAATTTGATGGAACTTAATGTACATAACTTAAGTGCCGTCAAGTTGTAACCAACATGAGGAGTGAGAAGATGCAGCCTCGGCTTTTCATAGAATCATAGAGTTGGAAGGGGCCATACAGGCCATCTAGTCCAATCCCCTGCTCAATGCAGAATCAGCCTAAAGCATCCAGGATAAGTATCTGTCCAGCTGCTGCTTAATGACCACTAGTGCGGGGAAGCTCACCAGCTCCTTAGGCATCTGATTCCACTGCTGAAGTACTCTGTAATTTCTGCCCCCCTGATTTCGAGCCAGTACCATTCTACATGTAGTTTAAACTCATTACTGCAGGTCCTATTCTCTGCTGCCAACAAGAACCTTTCTCTGCCCTCCTCCAAGTGATAATCTTTCAAATACTTAAAGAGAGCCTTTCCACCTCCTCTTCTCCAGGCTGAACATTCCCAAGTCCCTCAGCCTTTCCTCATAGGACTTGGTCCCCCAGGCCCCAGATCATCCTCCTTACTCTCCTCTGAACTTTCTCAATTTTGTCCACATCCTTTTTGAAGTGAGGCCTCCAGAACTGCACACAGTACTCCAGGTGCAGTCTGACCAATGCAGTATACAGCAGGACTATGGCATTTTGTGATTTTGAGGTGACACCCTTCTGCTCACCTCCCTCCAATGTGATGTAATACCATTGACAATAACTCTTTGAATGTGGTTTTCCAACCAATTCCATATCAGAACATCAATGGGAATCTTGTTAAAAGCCTTACTGGGATCCAGGTAAAAAACTGAGTTTCCATGATCTAATAAACCCATCACTCAGTCAAAAAAGGAAAACAGGTTGGTCTGGCAGGACCTGTTGGGAGACAAATCCATGCTGACTTCCCTGGATCAACAAATTGTCCTTCAGATGTTTGCAGATTGCCCCCTCTAAAAAGTGTTCCATGATCTTCCCTGCAATTGAGATCAGACTCACTGGCCTGTAGATTCCCAGTTCATCTCTTCTCCCCGAGCCTTCCTGCTTTCTCTCTGTCATCTGCCAGAGTCTCTCCATCTCCACCCAACAGTGGGCCTATTGCCTCATTCACCTTATGTTTGCTCCTCACGTATCTGAAGACGTTTCTTTGTTATAGTGGGCTTCCCTGACCAGTCTCAGATCACTCCCAGGTTTGGCCTCTCTGACGGCTGACCTACAGTGCCTAGTAACCTGCAAATACTCTTCTTTAGAGAGATGTCCTTCCCTCAATTTCCTGAACATCTCCTTTTTCTTCCTTAGCTCTTCCTGAAGTTCTCTGTTCATCCAAATAGACTTCTTGGATCCCTTACCATGTTTCTGTCTTGCTGGACTAGTCATGGCTTGAGCATACAATAGCTCTTGTTTAAGGACAGGCCACCCATCACTTGCTCCTTTCTCTTCAGCATTCTGGTCCATGTTTTCATCAGGGCAGAGTCTGCGCCTACTTTGTTTATTCCATTGTCAATCCTGTTGAATTCAGATGGCTTTGAACTCGGGTCTTATCTCTCCCCCCCTCCCCATTGAAACAGGAAAGTCTTCTGCACTTGGTTAGGGTAGTTCAGAAGGTGGGGGGGCAAGCCTCTTTCTTTTCTTGAATGGGGGGGAGAAGCCAAGCAAGGAACCTCTTTCTTTTCTTGCAGGGGGGGTCGGAGAGGATCGAAGAAGGCAGAGAAGGGAGAAAAAATCCAGGACTGACAGAAGCTGAGAGAAATTAGGGGCTTCTCCTTTAAGGAAAGCTTGTCACATGACCAGGTGTGGCCTATCAGAGGTTCTCTACCACGGAGCTTTCTTTCCCAATCCGGATTTGAAAAATATTGAGGCTTAAAAGCACTCTAAGATATCGCACAATAAAGGTAGGGTCACTCCGGATCAATCCTTCTTGCTGCAGAAGGAAAATTTAAATCGCCCCAAATCCAAACGGAAATCGCATTGTGTGTATACGGCAGGGACTGAATCGACCTGGGGTTGGAATAAAAGCTCCGTGCAGTTTACACACTTATCTCCGATTTTATTGAAGTCCACCCTACAAAAGTCTAAAATACACGTCTGACTACAAACTTCCTTTGGCCCTCCAACTCAAAAGGAGAAGAAACATGCTGATATGCCTAGTGAACACTTTCCCATGTAGGAATTTCCTTTCATTGAATAAATTATATTTCATAGGCAAGGGAGATGGGTAAAGGTTAGCTGACAAATTTCTTCCAGTCACTCAGTTTCTGATAGAGAAAAAAAGTGGTGAACCTAAGTAGGATTAAAGTGAAAAATGCTTATCTTTAACCAATTTGTTGATGGATTGGCACAGGGGGGTTATTCTATGGGCTTGGCCTACATTGGTTGGTGCTAATTAGAAAATGAAGATCAGCGAGGCAAACTTCTCCTGTTTTACCCTTACGCTGAGCAAAAATTGTTAAAAGTTGTATACGTCCTATTAAAAAGGGCTACAGTGCAAAATATTAATGAGCTCATAAAAAAAAGAACTGTTGGAGCCTTAATGGTTTTTTATCAAGATCCTAGTCCTTCATTGCTTACCCTTTAACCTATAATAATCCTGTAATTGAAGCAAGTGTGGAATTTGTACTGCACAGTGTTGGGAAACCTTCACTAGGCCTTTAAAAGAGAGAGACTGTTCTTCCCTTTGTTGCCCTTTCTTTCCTCCCAAAGAGCATAATTAAAAAAAAATGCCTTTCAAGACTCTTTTAATACATTCATTTTAACATCTGACAAAGGGAGCTCTGCTCTACAAAAGGCCAGGACACAATATCTGTGTTAGCCTTTTAAGGAACCCACAGGACTGTTTATTCTTTTTGCAGCACCTTTGCTCTGGGACTGGAAAATCTATGCAGTGAGGCTTTTGGTTCAACCTCCCACCGCAGCAATCTCAACATGCTTTAAAGCAGCCTTTCTCAACTTTTTTTAAAATAAAAAGGAACGTTTCAGCACTTCGGGAAAAAGTGGACATTGAATACAGTCGTTAAAATGTTGATTTAGGATTAAAAGGGCCTACTTAACTAGGACCTGCCATTCAAAGGTTTAAATCAGTGGTTCTCAACCTTCCTAATTCCGTGATCCTTTAATACAGTTCCTCATGCTGTGGTGACCCCCAACCATAAAATTATCCCAGTGTTCTTTCACAGAAATTAAACCAGTGACATGAAGATCCATTGCTCATGATCGTATAGAAATTGGGTTTTTTCCAGGGTTTCTCAGTTCAGTTCTGCCTCTTGTCCCACAGACGAACGCTCTATCTCAATCTACCCCGCAAGGCTGTTGTGTGGATGAAATGGAAGACGAGCGATGTTGGCCACTTTGGGACCACTTTGGAGAGAAGAGCAGGGTACGAACCGAGTAACGAAAACCAATGATTTGGAAGAAAAAAAATTGAGTCCAGGGGCACCTTTAAGACCAACAAAGATTTATTCAAGGTGGGAGCTTTCATGTGCAGGTACCCTCCATATATGCTGCAGCTGAGTCACATGGGAGGGGCAGTATATAAAATAAATAATTTAATAATAATTTGGGCATTCAAACAGATCCTATTGGGGGGAGGCTGAGCTTGTGTGCTGGATTCCCCCTTTGGGGGCCCATTCGGGGGGCCTTGGGGATGATGTCACAGCAGCATGGCCAGGACTGCGTGAGACCATGGAAAAGCCAGTGCCCACATGTGTTCCGGTTACTCGCCACTCCACAGTGGGTTTTCAGCAGGCAGGCTAAAAATGGGATCATCATGCAGCAGGTGGGTTGCCAGAAGGCAGGATCCGACCTCATGATGCTCCAATTCTTCTTTGGTTGTTTTGTACCTAATAAACAAGCTGTAGATTTCTTTGTCACCACGAAGGTGGGTTATGTGTGTTCAGTCCTCCACCACCTCACCCTCTTCTCTTCTTGGCACGCAAATACTCATGTGCCGCTATCTACACCAGTGATTCCCAACTATGCTGCCCAGATCTCATGTAGTGAGTAGCTAGAGCAGCCTTTTTCAACCTTTTGATCATGAAGGAGCCTCTGAAATAATTTTTCAGACTTTGGGGAACTCCAGCTAGCCACACACCCCATGGCCCAGAAGAAGAAGAGTTGGTTTTTATATTCCGCTTTTCTCCACCAGGAGTCTCAAAGCATTTTACAATCACCTTCCCTTTCCTCTCCCTACAACAGCCACCCTATGAGGTAGGTGGGGCTGAGAAAGCCCTGATATTACTGCTCCCTCAGAACAGCTCTACCAGGGCTGTGACGAGCCCAAAGTCACCCAGCTGGCTGCATGTGGAGGAGTGGGGAATCAAACCTGGCTTGCCAGATTAGAAGCCACCACTCTTAATCAATTACACCAAGTGATGTCACTACTCACACCCTTAGATCTCCTTTTCTTCCATCCTCCCACCTTTACTACTACTATGGTAGCTCTGCCTCATGTAGGCCAGAAAGAAGATTAGGAGCGCAGAAGATACCCTGGACTGATTTTGCCTTACTTTGTTTATTCCATTGTGGATTCTGCTGAATTCAGATAGATTTGAACTCAGGTCTTCCTCTATTCTCCCCACTCCCCCCCATTGAAACAAAGTGTTCTGCACTCTATTATGGAAGCTCAGAACGGGGGGTCTGCAGCAGGAGTCCCTTTCTTTTCTTGAACGGGGGGGGGGGATGATTGGAGACAGCAGAGGAGGGGGGGAAATCCAAGAGGCATATCTCTCCTGAGAGAAGTTAGGGCTTCTGGAGCGCAGTCACTTTAAGGGAAGCCTTACAACTGGGAACCAGGAAGACTTTGAACTGATGCCCTGGCCAATCAGGGAAGACTTCTCTGTTACAGCTTTGGACGCACGAGGCAGAGTTAGTTCAGTTTTTGAGATAGCGAGGTTTATATCAGTCATGCTTGTTGCAGAGGGAAAATTTAAAGCACCCAAAACCAAAATGCAAATCAAATTCAGTGTAGATGGAAGGGATTCATTCGAACTGGGACTGGATAAAAAGCCCCCGGCAGACTACACCCTGGACTCCTTCCCCCTCCCCCCAGTCCACTCAACTTCAGAGATCCCACAGACTCACTTCAGAGATCCACAGACCCCTGGTTGGGAATCTCTGGGCTGGAGAGCTGGCCCTGAATATGGAACCTCTGGATGCTTTTGGGGTGAAACTGGCTCTCAGTCAAACTTACCTGAGAGGGTTACTGTGAAAATAAAATAGGGAGGTGAGAACCAGGCACACAGCATCTACAAGCTCCTTCCCTTCTCCCATAGTTCAGACCGGCTGTTTAAGTAGCAAAGCAGCATCCACTAACTAATTTGCATCGAAGATGTTTGGGAGCACAATCTGGCCTAAAGCAGTTCATCTTCCTCCACAAGTAGAATACATCCTGCCATACCTTCTCGTTAATATTCCTGCCAGGCCTTCTGGAAATAAAAATAAACACTGAGAGCCCATGCTTTCTGGCACCCTGCTCTGTTGATTGTTCTACTTTGTAAAAAGACTTATGCCAAGGCCAGATGGCACCCTGGGTACAGTAGATAGCTTAAGTGTGGCGTCACTTCTGCATTTAAGGAGCTAATAAAAAAAAATCCACCTCTATTTCGGAAGTCACTAATAGATGAGCATGAATCATGAGTTTCTCAAGGCAGCTGTTCAAAAGGATCTCTTTTTGGGAAAGTGGAATTTTGCCAAGGTTGCACTTTTGTTAAACAATACATATGCCAATTAACGTGCACAAACAGCTATTTCATTTTCTGTATAATGAAAAATACTTTCGTCACACGCTATTAGCACTACGGCATCATGAATGAAGTACTAGCAGTTTAACTTAACAGTTGAAAAGGTTGTTTTGCACGATGATTAGACCTCCCATTTGTTCACCCAAGGTAAAAAAAAAATGCCCTCCCTCTACCCCAGTTGCCTGTCTCTGGGGAATGAGGAACAGGAGAAAAAATGGCTTCTGCATACTGATGCTCTCTATTTTTTTACCATTGAGAACCCCCTGAAACATTCTTCAGCCTTTGAGAAACCCCAGAAATGGCGCAATCATGCAGAATATACTGCCTACATGTTCACTTGGAGCCCCTCCCCTTCCCACCCCCTCCAGGAACATCATTGGCTATTTTGGGAGGGGTGGGTAGGTCAACATGACCATATATGGTCATATCACCCAATTAATGTTTAACAAATGTTTAAAATATGTGTAAAATTAATTAAACCCCACCCATTAGAGAAACCCTTCCAGGGCCATGAAGAAACCCCAGGGTTTCATGACATCCTAGTTAAGAAAGGCTGCTCTATGGTAAAGAGCATAGAGCTAGGGAAGGCAACCTATTGTGGCACTCAGAACTGTTATCATATCCTCCCCAGGCCTTCTTATGAGCATCTCAGAAAGGGGCATTCAAGTCTTCCTTGTAGGTTTGCCAGCTCTGGGTTGTGAAATTCCTGGAGAATCTGGGGGTTGAGCCAGGAATGGGTGGGATTTGGGGTGGGGAGAGAGCTCAAAAGCAGCCATTTTCTCCAGGAGAATTGATCTCTGTCACTTAGAGGTGATCTATCATTCCAGGGGATCCCCAGGTCCCACCTTGAGACGGACATCCCTACTTCCCCCATCCAAGTACCGACCCTGCTTATCTTCTGACAAGTGTTGTTGTTGTTAGGTGCGAAGTTGTGTCCGACCCATTGCGACCCCATGGACAATGATCCTCCAGGCCTTCCATTCCCCAGAGTCCATTCCCCTCTACCATTCCCCAGAGTCCATTGAAGTTTGCACCAACTGCTTCAGTGACTCCATCCAGCCACCTCATTCTCTGTCGTCCCCTTCTTCTTTTGCCCTCAGTCGCTCCCAGCATTAGGCTCTTCTCCAGGGAGTCCTTCCTTCTCATGAGGTGGCCAAAGTATTTGAGTTTCATCTTCAGGATCTGGTCTTCTAAGGAGCAGTCAGGACTGACCTAGATTAAGTGACATCATGCCAAATTCCATCCTAAACCTTCACCAGAACACAACATACTCATCTCCGTACTTTCTCACGTTTCCCAGATTCCTAAGCAGCTGCCTAATTCTCATTTGATGGCTGCGTCTTTTCTCCCCATGTTCACTACGTGTGGTCCCAGGAAATGAATTGTGGCTCTTTTTACTTCAGGATGGAAACACTGCCCTTGAGCTTCCGTTGCACCGTGGAACAAGAATGGTTTGTTGCCTGAGAATAAAATCCAGAGGACATGTATTTGTACACATTCTTCTTACCTTCAGCATGCCAACACACCCCTACCATGAGATAAAGCTAACAGAATCCATAAGTCTTATATTTATGAAGGAGTTGTCTCATATTAAAGAGTCAAGTAGGAGAGCAAAATCATTCCCTAAGAAAGCTTTAGCTATCTAATCCCAGCATGCCTTGGTTTCCGTGGCATTCCCTTGACTTGCTTTCTCAGCCTTCCTAATATGTTCTGTCCCTAACAGTGCTTCCCTCCCTCCCGCAGCCCCTCAGCATCCGTGGCCATAACCTTCCTCAATAACCCTTTTTTCTCCCTGTATTCTATTCAGGACATTCACCTACTTCCTCCTCCTTTTTTTTTAATAGCGATGTTAATTATTTGAGATGAGTAAATCACAGTCAAGATAATGGCTGCAAAAAATTAATAGACATGATTTTTATGCTATAATATACTAGTGTACTAATCATCAGAACAGTTAATTGAAAAGCACTAAATGTTTTATTATCCATTCAGTATTCTTTTCACTCTTTCCACCCTTTGGAGTTCTCTCCTCATCCTGGGTTTGAAAAGAAAACACGCAGTTGTAAAACAAATAGCTGTATTTTACAGCTCAGCACCAAATATCCTAAATATTTTATGTATTGTCAAACGTGTAAAGGTAAACAGGGGACAAGCCTGTTGAGATCTCGACCTTTGATAGCAGTCCAAAAGGCGTCTTTGGTATGAGTTTCTAAATTTGTTAAGACATTGGGTGCTTTTGGAATTTTGGCAGTGGGAAGTGATCACCATCACAAAATGGCTGCCACAAGGGGGTTGTCACAAAATGGCTGCAATGCGGTACAGGATCCAATGACATAATGTCAGGAGGAATATTTATTTTGTCAATATTTGTACCCCACCTTCCTAAGTTTTACTAAGTCTCACATCTTATCTGGCATAGAAGGAGCTCTTCCCCTGCCATCTCCCACCACTGCTGCTTGGATGAGGGATAGGAGGAAAATGGGGGGGGGGGAATGAGGTTGATCAACACTGTGGAGTCACTTCTGCATAGAATGTTGAGGAATTCCTAGAGCATTGTGTTGTCAATTTATACTTCCCTTCCCCGTGACACCCCCATACAAAGAGGAAAGATATGCATGCGTGGATACCCTTCTCAGTTTCACTGCTAAAATATCATCTTTGCGCAAGAGCAAAAGAGGGCAAGATTGCTGAATCCAATGGTCTGCTGAGCTTACTTTTTCCTCTCTATGGTGTTCCTTATACACAAAAGTCAGAGCGATTCTGCTGTTCTGCTGACTTGGTTTTGTAACGATGACAAGCAAATAGAGCTACGGTCTTTTTGGTCGTCTTGCTCGTGTCCCAGTTTTCTTCTCCTGTTGGCTTTTCGTCTCTTGTTAAGGGACTTTGAGTACGTCTATGATGAGTTGGCTTGCTTTTTTATTTCCCACTTGTCAGCTGTGAAGCCCCTTTTTCTCCTGCCTAGATGATTTATTTGCATGTCATCGAGTTGCTCCGATCCAATTTATGGCGGCCCTATGAACTAATGTTCTCCAGAATGTCCTCTTGTTAGCAGACTTCCTCATGTCTTTCACACTGAAGGCTGTGGCTTTCTTGAGTGAGTCTTCCTCTTTTCCTGCGGCCTTCAGCTTTTCCTATCATTATTGTCTTTTCCGGTGACTCTTGTCTTTTCATAATGCGGCCAAAGGACAATAGCATCAGTTTAGTCATTTTAGCTTCTAGGGAGAATTCAGGCTTCATTTGATTTTTTTTCGGCTCGGCTTATCAAAATACCCCCCCCCCCCTTAGACATTACTTTTGTTCAGTGTAATCCTGCTTTGGCACTTTCTATTCCCCTTCCCTTCTCTCTGCCTGATTCAACACTAGGGGATTACATCATATCGCTTTCCTTGTATAAAGTATTTAACACTCACAACACTTAGTTAACACCTTGATATGCACACAAAAACACATGGCTAATCCCTCGAGAGGTATGTATATGGATTAAAAATATTCATTAAAAATTGTGGTTATATTTGGGAATTATCAGATAATGGCTCCTTTTATTATTTTATGACATAGGTTACGGGAGGCAGACCTTTGAAAAACCCTGATTTATGCACAAGAACTTATAACATCTAGTAGACGTACAAGGGACCTTCGCTTAAATAAAGTAAGGAGCCATTATTATTGAATTATTTGGGTATACTAACCCTGTGATATTTTTGTCATCTCCAGAACGTTTTTTACCACACACACACAATGGTTGAAAACTATTTTGTATGCATATTTCATGTTTGTATGTTTTAAAATATTTGTGTGTGTTTAATACTATGAGTTGCTCTCATGTTTCAAATCCAAATCTTCCAACATTATTTGATTCTGCTTTGTTTCCTAGTTTTATGTTCCAGTCACCTATGATTTTCAGCACATCTTGTTTAAGTGTGTGATCAATTTCTTCTTGGACATTCACAAAAAAAGTTTTCAATTGTTTCCTTATCAGCATCTGTGTTGAGGCATAAATGTGAATAATAGTTATTTTGATAGTCTGATTTTAGTCTGATTGGTATTACTTGGTAAAACTTTGCATGATAGTTTGGGGCTTCATGTGATACTTTTTTAGGTCCACCCTAAGGAGAGCTACACCCGTCTAAATCCATCACAGAAGCTATGGGAATTTGAAGTAGAAAAATCACAATTAGAGTTATATTTATGTAAAGGTGATAATCATTTAATCAAGAAGATGTATGAATTATGTTTATTATTATATACAGAGGATGAGGTGGTCAAAGATTTTATGATTGTTTGGGCAAGGAATCTTGGTCATAACATTCCACTGGAAACCTGGCAAAAAATGTGGAGTAAATATTTGAAATTTACGAATAGTTATTATATTAAGGAAAACTATTATAAATTGCATTATTGTTGGTATATAACCCCACATAAATTATCAAAAATGAATAAAAGCTTATCAGATAAATGTTGGAAATGTGGGGAAGTGAGAGGGACAATGTTTCATATGTGGTGGACCTGCAAACAAGCAAGACATTTCTGGCAAGATATCCATAAAGAAATCTCAGAAATCTTTAAGGACTCCATAGCTCTAAATCCAGAAGCTCATCTTTTAGGTTTTCTGGTAAATGAAAAATATGAAAAATATGGAGAGTTAGTTAGATATTTGACAACAGCAGCAAGCATAGTCTGGGCAAAAAACTGGAAGTTAAAAGAGACACCCACCATATTTGATTGGCAGTTGAAAACATTAGAAATTGCTCAGATGGCGAAATTGACAACTTATGTCAAAGATAAACAAATAATAGACTTTAAGACAAAATGGAATTTATGGATTCAGTATATTAGAAAAAAGTATAGTTGTTGATTTATGACTGTTGGTTATAAGTTATGATTTATAAGGGGAAATGAGAAGGGATTGAAATTTTGAATAGGAGAATTAATGTTTTTCTGTATATTCTTCAACAAATACAGTTGGAAGTTACTATTTGTAACTGTATTATAATCTATTAACATGTTATTTTGGAGATGGTTAAATGTATTTTTATGTAATGGATTATAAGCTTTGGGCTGATCCTGTGTTGAGCAGCGGGTTGGACTAGATGGCCTGTGTGGCCCCTTCCAACACTATGATTCTATAAATAAAATGTGAAACTATTTTTAAAAAATCCATCACAGACTTAGAAGGTTTAACTCTATTAGGCTGGCTAAATGGTGCTAAATGTTTGAAAGAGTATTAACAGATTAATCTCCAGAAAAATTTTGAATGTAATTGAGTCTTAGAAATGCTGCATCTTGCAGATTATTTCAAATCGATAATTGAGCAACAATGTTGTGTTGGAGTTGGGTGCAAAGATATCTCTGACCCATTAACTTTTAAACTAATATTTTATTGAGGTTTTTTAAAAATAGAAATAGATAAAAAGTCAGAAAAAGAAAAAATGTAAACAGAAAAAGTAAATACAAAGCTATTAAAGAGAAATTAGGACATCAGTTACTTTTTCAATACCCCCCTCCATGGAATGGCGGTAGCGAGCTCCATCAGCACCCTTCCACCTCCCTTTTAGATAGGATGTGGGATTAGTTTAGGATGAGTTTTTTCACCGCAACTTCTTGGTCTGATAGGCCTTTTTATCTGAACTAAGTTTACTGTTCTAGGGGTTTTTCGGGGATTTTATGTGATTGTAACCCGCCTCGAACCTCCGCGGGGAGGCGGGAAATAAATAAAAAATAATAAATAATACTTCAGCAACCTATTGTTTCTGAGTCTACTTGGAAACTGTTTACTTATTCTCAAACTATTACAAATTATTAACATCTTACAAATAATAATATCTCTAGTAATTATCAACTTTGATAAAATAAGTGTCTTTTCCCTTACTCTGTAAATCCTCAAGTCATCAATTCATTCTTTTCATTTTTCTGCAAAAATCAGTGAAGGATTTAAATTAATGATAAATCAAGTAATAGTTTTTTTTTCTTTTATCAAAATGATAAGGTTAACCATTTCTGCCAATTCCATCAATTTCATGATCCAATCTTTTAATGTAAGTATTTTTGAGGTTTTCCAATTTGGTGCAACAGTCTCTGCTGTCACCATATATAAGAACAGATTTCCTTAACTATTTTTGATTTGTTTATCTGTCAATCTCAATAGATTGGTTTCATCTGTATCTCTTTTCATCTGTATCTTCGGTTTTAAAATCTTCTGCATTACAGAATATATTTGTATCCAAAATTATCCACAGTACCTGCACAGAAGCAGGGTTCTTATGTATTTTTCTTGTTAATTGCCTTGGCATAAATTTGCTGCATCATTTTTGTACAACTATTTGCTTGAGAGAGAGCCAGTTTGGTGCGGAGAGCCAGTTTGGTGTACTGGTTAGGAGTGCGGACTTCTAATCTGGCATGCCGGGTTCAATTCTTCACTCCCCCACATGCAGCCAGCTGGGTGACCTTGGGTTCGCCACAGCACTGATAAAACTGTTCTGACCGAGTGATATCAGGGCTCTCTCAGCCTCACCCATCTCACAGGGAGTCTGTTGTGGGGAGAGGAAAGAAAAGGTGACTGTAAGCCACTTTGAGCCTCCTTTGGGTAGAGAAAAGCGGCATATAAGAACCAACTCTTCTTCTTCTTTTAATACAACAGTAATCTACCATGCTAAGGAAGAACATGGAGAACTACAAAACAAAGTTTGAGTCAAGTGACACCTTTAAGGCCAACCAAGTTTAATTATGGATATAAGCTTTCATGTGTATCTGAAGAATGAAGAAAGCTTGTACCGAGAATTAAACTTTGTTGGTCTTAAAGATGCCGCTTGACTTAAACTTTGTTATTTTGATTCAAACCAACATGGCTACCCACTTGACTCTATTTTCATGGAGGACTCATGTTTGCCCTGGTGTAGAAAATATCTGTTCTCACCACATGAGGGCACATTCAAACTAACTATTCACTACTGATGTGAACTATTCACTACTCATTTAAAAGTAGCATGAGAATTGGGCATCAGAGACAACTAAGACTACAGCCAAACAGAATAAAGCCAATGCCTTGGATTCTTAAGCCTTGCTTCTGCTTAAATTGCATTGCAGAGACAGACCTAAACTACAGAAAGTGTTATTCCAGTGTTTGGAGCTTTTGTGTTTCAATGAGCTGAAAAGCACCTAGCAGCAGAAGAAAGCACTACACAGCAGAAGATGGCCTCCACAATCTATAAAGAGAGGTGAAAATGGAAGCTGCATGTACAACTCCAAGATACAACAAATAATGTACTCACACAGTGGTAAGTTCATCTTCAAAAATGACACATGGGGAGGCATTGCTATCTTATATGTTTGACCAAAGAATGGTACACTCCTCCTATCTGGGATGGTTGTCCTCTTCCCCCAAGCTCACAGCTTCAGGAGAGAAGAACATGGATCAGTGAGGGAGGTAGGGGACACCTGCATAGCCAGCCAGATCAGCCAAATCAACCCTGGCAATGAATGGGGTGACAGATGTTGCAACCAGATCGCCCTCACATCCACATGGTGAGGCAGAAATCCCTTCTTCTCCCATGCCACGATCCCTTGTGACATTATTTTAAAAACCCTGTGTGATCATGGGGAACGTAAGTTGATCCCCCTGTTAAAATTCATGATGTCTGGTCCAAGCCAAATCAACTGGTGTGCTGTGCAACATGGAATCATGACCTCTTTATTTTATTTTATTTATTCATTCATTCATTAGGTTTATATACCACCCCTTACTGTGACATCTCAGGGCGGTGTACATAGAACCAATGGGGAGAGGAAACGTTAATTGTAACATCTGGGTGTAAACTGCACGGAGCTTTTATTCCAACCCCAGATCGATTCAGTCCCTGCCCTCTACACAGAATGCGATTTCCATTTGGATTTGGGGCGATTTAAAATTTCCTTCTGCAGCAAGAAGGATTGATCCGGAGTGACCCTACCTTTATTGTGTGATATCTCAGAGTGCTTTTAATCCTCAATATCCATTTGGGAAAGAAGGCTCCGCGGTAGAGAACCTCTGATAGGCTACACCTAGTCATGTGACACGCTTGCCTTAAAGGAGAAGCCCCTAATTTCTCTCAACTTCTGTCGGCCCTGGATTTTTCCTCCCTCCTCTGCCTTTTTTGATCCTCTCCCCCACCCCTCCAAGAAAAGAAAGAGGCTCCCTGCTTGGCTCCTCCCCCCCCCCTTCAAGAAAAGAAAGAAAGAGGCTTGGCTTCCTCCCCACTTCTGAACTACCCTAACCACATGCAGAAGACTTTCCTGTTTCAATGGGGGGGGGGGGGAAGAATAGAGTTCAAAGCGATCTGAATTCAACAGGATTGACAATGGAATAAAGAAAGTAAGTGCAGGCTCTGCCCTGGAATGGTGAATGACATAACAGTTACAACAGTAGTAATGATTGGGTAGGAACAACAGTTAGGGAGCAAACCATTTCTGTAAGGGACATTGTTGGATGTCAAGGGTTGCTTGGTAAGGGATCAGGTGGTAGGCAGGTCCTAATTTCTGGCCTTTACCTTAATGCCTGACAGAAGAGCTCCATTTTGCACGGCTTACGGAATTGTTCAAGTTCCATATTTTATTGGCCTTGCCATTATGCTGTTGGCTGCAGTGAAAATTCCATGCCATAGTAAAGGTACTAAAGAAATTCACTGCGAAATTTCAATTTGACAAATTTGCTGGAGACATTTTCCTCTAAAATGTCATTTCAGTTCTACCTGGGACAGAAACCACACTCCCCAACATACACCCCTGCGGAAACCCCATCCCATGTTTTATGGGTCGAAGGAAGTGTGCCGAAGATATTTTTATTTTTTAAGTGGGGGAGAAAGTACAAAATGCATAAATAGGCCCATGCGGTCAGGTGTGTGTATGTGCTGGTGGTCCATTTGTATCCGTCTACAACTGAGCCCTGGTTAATGGCAGCAGCTTTCCAGCATCCTCTAATAGCTCTGCATATGCAAGCAGAAGGTCATTTCGAGCCTTAAAGTATCTAGAGATACATATTGGAAAAGAGGGATTTCAATGATAAATTGGAAAATAAGCCAGGCAGTACAAGGGAGCACAAGAAATTCTACCAAGAGGCCTGCAGAGGATTATCACTACTTTGTGCTCTCTAGGCTAACAGATATTTCCGGAACAGAAAGGTAGAAAGGAAAGAAAATGAAATGTCATTGGAATTAGCATGTCAGCTGTTCGCCGGTATCTGCGAATCTAGCTGAAGGCCAAGCGTAACTCCCCCATCTATCAAGCCGAGCTGTCTCTGAGGCTTTTCTGCCCTCATTATCCTTTACCCTGAACACAGGAAGTCCCAGAGTGACACTGAACATATGGCCTTGTCCTGGAAACCACGCAGGTAAAAGGAAGGTGGTTGTTGGTAGTTGTTTTGGGACAACGATCATGCTGTGCACGTATATCCTTCATAAACTTCACAATGTCATGCAAACAGTGAGGAAGGTAAGCAACAAAATTTCAGTCATAACTTCCCCCCAGTATCCCCTTTGCTCTAAGATATCCCCTTTTGCACTTTGGTTAACTGCTGCATTGTAATAAAATATCGGCAATGCACAATTGGGTCAGCCTGAGAGCCCGTCTGGATCAGATCAGTGGTCTACTAGCATCCAGTGTCCTCTGGAGGTCAAATCAACAGGTGCAGAGGCTGATGCCTCCCCCTGATGTTGCCTTCGGGCAAACAAAATTCAGAGATTTCCTACTTGCGAACATTTTGCCACCATGGCTAGTAGCCATCTACAGATCAGACCTTCACGAATCTGCTTAATCCCCATTTGAAGCTTTATGTGTCCATGGCTATTGCTACATTCCATGGCAGCAAATTCCACATTTTAATAACTGTTTGCATAAATAAGTGTTTCCTTTTGTCTGTCCTGAATCTACTTTCTATCTGCTTCATTGGATGTCCTCAAGTTCTAAAGGTGTGAGAGGTAATGAAAACTGACCCCATTCCAGGCAGACTACATGAAAAGTCATAGCACTTTTGAAACCGTTTGATGAATTAAAGTCAGTTTATTACATTCCCTCTTTTCAAAGAGGGCTCAAAACAATTACAAAACCAGTGATGTCCAAGTACTTGAAATAGCAGCCATTAAATATTCCCAGCCAATTAAAACAACTATCCAACATTCCTTCCTAGTCTCAGATACAGGACTTCATCCTCCACCAAAAGCTCTTCTTTAGAGAACAGTTTTACATTGCTTCTTGTACCCAACCAGAAGAAGAGTTGTTTTTATATCCTGCTTTTCACTGCCCAAAGGGGTCTCAAAGCTGCTTAAAATCTCCTTCCTCTCCCAACAAGAGACACCCTGGCCGATTCTGCACCAGCAGCGCCACTCCAGGCTGCCGCCGGTGCATTACTGCAGAGCTACATGCTCTGCAGCTTGCTGTGTCACCTCTTCTCCGGTGCTAACATGTATCCCGTAGGGCAGTGGTCTGCATCCTTTTTCAGGTTGCAGACCGGTGGGGGGGGCGATCCAGGCACTGCGCATGCACGGCAGCCCATGCGCTAACATGCATTTGTGGCTGCAAACGCATATGCGCACCAATTTCGTGCATGCGCAGGGAATCAAACCCAGCGACGGGGCTGTGCCCTGCAGGCAGAATGGGGCAGCACAGCCCACTTAGGCAGGCGGCACTTTGGGAGGCATCTCACGCAGGGGAAGCTGACAAAGCGCTAAAAAGAATCTGAAGCAGTAAATCTAAATGCAGACTTCTCCCCCCCCCCCCGGCCATTCCCTCCTCCTGTGTCAGTGGGCAGTAAAGCAGAAATAAGCCTTTGGCAGGTGTATGTGTCCCACGAATTACCCAACATAAGACATAAGTTTAGAATGGAGGCGCACTGTATTCTTTGAGGCAGATTCGCTCCCCTATCCCTTCTCATGACCAAAGTTGCAGTGAGGGGCGTGCTCATTGACACTGGCACCCCCTGCTCGTAAGTGGCCATGGCGTGTGGCTCATCGACGGGATAGCCGCCTCTTCAGTGGTGGCCCAGCAGGTGGCTCCTCATTGGCGCCGCAGGTGGCAGCCGTGCCCCACCGCCGCAGCCGGCCGGGTGGAGCATCAGAGCGTCACAGGGGCGTTGGCTGCGTCAGGCAGGTGGGTCTGTGCTGAGGGTGGAAGAGCAGTGAGTGGCTGGCAACAGAGGGCGGGAGCCGTAGAGGGCTGATTGGCAACCTGATTGGCCCGTATCCCAACTCAGACACCCCGGACCCGCTCCTCCCACTGGCCAGTTTCCTAAATATTAAGGGGAACCATGGATACGATTAGACCATCAAGGCCAGAATAATTTAATCAGGCTTGCAAAAGCTCTCTTGTAGAGAGCTACCTCTCCTACTGCATGGTACTTTTTAACTGGTGATGCTGGTGACTGAACCTGGGAACTTCTGTTCTTGAGTGTGAATGAAGGAACCATTAGGGTGGAAATGACTGGCTCCTGGTGTCAGGCCTCCCAATGGAACTGAATTTTTGTTTCAGTGCAGCTACCTCCTAATACTGAAATATTGAAATGCTGGCATGCAATTTTTTATTTAAAAAAATCTTCACCCCAACCTTCTCTTTATGGGCAGATTTGGGCAGCAATCCACAAGACAGAAAAAAAAAACACTGTTCACATTTTGAGCAAGAGGCTTTCTTGTGAATTCATTCAGCAATGGGGGTAAAGTATAGAGAAAACTAGCTCAGGAAAAAATGGGGAGGGAGGAAATGAGAGAGAGAGGGCATGGAGATATTAATGAAGCTGTTTGGACACCAGGAAAGAAATAGTAACACAGGGGAATTAAAATGGAACATTAGGGCAATCTGGAAAACACCGTTGATGTAAGTACCTTCTGATGAGGCAGTGCTTCTTAGAAGTCAATAGACAATATCTGTCTATTAGAACTGTACAACGGCAAGTTTTATGATATTTGGACAGTACTTAACATGTGAAAATGTTATGGGCATAATAAAGCACTTTGTTATCACTAGCTCATAAATCATAACTTGCTCATGAGAGTCTTAAAAAGTCACTGACAGCATCGTTACATGAACCAATATGTGCAAATAAGCTTTTAAATTCATGTTGCTGAATAAGATGGTTAGCAGAGTTTTCTGCTAAAGGATACTTTCAAAATATTTTAACCTATTTCTTGATGCTGAAATGCCACAGATATAGAAATTATTAATAATAATGCGGGGGGGGAAAGAGAGAAAGAATTCGTGCTTTTCTGCAACAGATAATCTGGGAATATTCCACTGGACAGGCAAGCCACATGTTTTCTATTACCAACTACTGGTATGATCAGACTTTATTAATTATTTTAAGCTGTTGGGATGAAATAGATTTGTGCTATTGAAAATAAGAGCCACAGCCGCATTCTGAATTAAATTTCAAAGTAGTTTGGATGAAATTCAAGTCATCATGATATATTATTTACTGTGTGATCATTCTTGGGTGTTCCCAAGGTTTTTTTTTCAGAACGATGGGATCAAAATTATTACTTGTGGCTGGCTATTATACCAAGGTTTCCACAATCCAGAGCCTAAACTGACACAATTTAGGGATAAGCCTGAATTCATGCAAGTTTCTTGAGGCCTGAAGAATGTTTTTTTTTACCATTGAGAAACCCCTGAAACATTCTTTAAGCTTCAAGAAACCTCAGAAGTGGTGTGATCGTGCAGAATATGGTTGGGAAGCATAGCTGTGGACACACCCACCTAGGGCCCCTCCCCTTCCAGGCCCATCACTGGCCATGGGGAGGGGTCAACATGACCATATATGGTCATATCACGAATAAATGTTTAACAAGTTTAAAACATATATAAAAATTAATTAACTGCCAACCATTCGGAAAACCCTTCCAGGGCCATCAAGAAACCCCAGGATTTCATGAAACATTGGCTGAGAAAGCCTGCACTATAGCATTATAGCCCATTAAGGGCCCAAACCCCATCCTCCCCTGAGTTCGCCCCCATATCTCCAGGAATGTCCCATCCCAGGGTTAATTAGGTGCAAAGGATTAATGAAAAACACCTTCAGCTACAGCAAAAGAAAGAAATATGTTTCATAGAAGTTGTGGGAGCCAAAAGTCAAGAACATAAATCACTTCCTGATGTGATAGGTGAATGGCAGCCATTTTGAGTTGGAACCCATTTCCCTCTATCAAAATTTTCACAGACACTCACTGAATCCTCAGAGTTAACAACTCCCGATGCACAGGCTTAAGTTCCTCTATATATTATAGCTAGGTTAGAGTGTATTTGCTCACTCTCTGTTTAATTTTTATCCCCACTTTTATTTATTTATTTGTTTGTTTACTTATTTATTTGTTTGTTTATATTTATATACCCAAAGCAATAAAATCCCATAAAACCCCATTAAAACAGAATTAAAACACAATATCGCGATGGTGGATAATAATCCACTCCCCTCCCCCCGTCCAGCAAGGTCTATTACTCTCTATCTGAGAGCAAGGGACTTAGTTGGTTTCGCCTAGAGATCCACAGCTGACAGCACAGGGAGTTGCCCTGGCATCAACCATTCGCCCTGGCCTCAACCATCCTTTGTGCAAGGATCTAATGATGCCATACATTGTTCTTCCCTCCTCATTTTATCCTCTTATAAAACCGCTAGCAAATTATGTTGAAAGAATGTTACAAGGCCAAAGGAGGGTTGCCAGCTCTGGGTTAGGAAATACCTGGAGTTCTGGAAGATGGAGCCTGAGGAGAACAGGGTCTGGGAGGTGAAGGAATTCAACACAATACAATGCCATAGATTCCACCCTCCAAAGCAGACATTTTCTCCAGGTGCTCTTGTTCATATGGGGATCAACTGTAATAGCAGTAGATCTCTAGGTGCCATCTGGAGGTTGGTAACCACAGCCCAAGGTCACCTTGTGAGCTTCAGAGCAGAGTAAGAATTTGAACACAGATCTTCCAAATCCTAGTTTTTCTTACTACTGTGCTCACCGTTTTGGGTTACTTATGTCCTCCCAGCTCAGGGTGGTATACATTAAATTAAAACATATAAATAATACAATAAAATTAGTTAAGACAAGATGTAAATGAAAATAAAATTCTGAAACCAGTCAGCATAATAAGAATTCAGATATCATAGATCCTGATAACAATCTGTTATCATAGATCCTGATGCCATCTGTTTTGATGGCATCAGGAGTACGGTATAAGGGTGGTAAAAAGCAGGGTATAAAAAACAACTCTTCTTCTTCAATTGACAAGCAGTAGCGGCCCAGCTGAAAGAAACCACCCAGCAGTTCACAGTAACATTCTGAGGAAAATCTATCACTCCAGATGGACTGCAAGCCGATGCACAGTTACTCAGATCAACAGGTTTAGATTGGAACCATTCTGCATCAGCTTGCACTGTTAATCTGTTGCAGGATCTAAATTAGCCTAAAGCCTTCTACATCTTGGACCAAATATCAAGGCACACAAATATAATAGCTTATAAATGGGGGTGAAAAGTTGGACTGTACTTTTTCCCCAGCTGAATGAGCTCCAGATTGGATTTATCTTCCCCCCTCTGTTTTTGGATTTGCTAGGTCACTCCTGGCCACCCACAGGGAATGGGGCAGTAGAGTTGCCAGGACCATAACGAGAAATCCTGGAGATCTGGGGGCGGAGCCAGAGGAGGAAAGGGACCCTAAAGTAAAGGTAAAGGTATCCCCTGTGCAAGCACCGAGTCATGTCTGACCCTGGGTGATGCCCTCCAGCGTTTTCATGGCTGCAATACCATAGAATTTATCCTCCAAAGCATCCAATTTCTTCAGAAGAACTGATCTCTAAAGTTTGGAGTTGCACTATAATTCTGGGAGATTCCCAAGCCCCATCGGGGCTTCAGATCTGCTTCAGTTATTTAGTGCGGATATGGCTGAAGGGATCCTGACCTTTGGTTTTTAGCTCATAGTTTATAACTTGTGACTCAGTGTGAGCAGAATAGGCAGATCCAAGAGCAATACATTATATGCTGCATCGTGGTTTTTTTTTTAATATATTTTTGCATTTTCTAAGTCATTTTGGATCTCCACTGAAGAGGAAAACAATCATTTTAACAAACTGAGTTTCCCTTTGAGTTTACAATGGTCATTGAGTCATAAAAGGTAGAAACCTAGATGGGGGTGGGGGTGGGAGAGGGTTTCACGGATTTTCTTGACTCTGAAACCCATCTCTCTCACCCGGTTTCTCATTATACGTTGCATTCATCTGGCGGAAAATAAAAGCTAAAGAAGGCCTCTTCCTTTTCCTTTGCCTGTCAGCAAATGATGAATACATGTGGTAGAGATTATTTAATACCACCAGACCACCAGGGAAGAAGATTTAGGTCAGGAGCTGTACCATTTATTTTTATTACCATGCATTAAAAATTACGTTTACAGATAATTGTTTTTTCTCTCTCCAATAAACTGAGGTTAGGAAAAAAAATCAAGGAGGATATTTAATAATATCGGACCACCAGGGAGGAATCAAAAAGTTGACTCTCTCTCTCTCTCTTTTTTTTATTTTTGCATTATTAACAAAGTGGATTTTCTTTCAAATTTTTCAATTATTTTTTACTGCAACTTGTGGAGAGATAATTTTTAAAGGAGAAATGATATGAGACGAGCTTTCATCCGAGGGAGTTTTCGCACAGATTAAGTTGCTCCTTTACAAGGGTAATTAGCTAATCAAATTGTCCCTCAACACCAGCAGTTTTATCACACCTGTGTAGCTGCCCACATGTTAGATAATGTTTTTCAGATGTAGGTCCCCACAGACCCAGCTCTCCCACTCTCCATCATTCTTGACTACGACAGAATTCTGCTCCCACTGCCATCAAATTAGACTTTTAATGGGAGCTTCGATTGAAACTTCTCTTTGTGAACACTTTGTTGCCCTGAGTGTTCTAATCTAGACGGTGTTTGGTGCGAAAACAGGGTTTTCATTTATTTTAAAATCAAATTTTGATCTGAAAGCTGGGGGGGGCAGTGGTGGAATTGGGTTAGTTCTAATAACATGAGATGCTAAAAATGCCAAGAGAAAATAAAAAGCTCTCACAATAGAAAATTCTACTAGACTTTGATTTGGGCACACATATCTCCATATAAGCCCATAGTGCCGTCTTTTTCAATCAATTTACTGCGGAGGAGCCGCTGAAATTTTTACAGTAACGACCCCTGGAAGTGATGCCAGTTGGTCATGCCTCTCTGCCACGCCCCCAGGAAGTGGCATAACAATCTGCAACCTTTGCCCTTCTTCCACTCCCTTCTCCCACATTTACTACTACAATGGAGGCCATGCCTCATATAGGTCAGAAAGAAGGGCAGGAGCTGAGAAGAAATAAAATAATATTTCTTTCTTTTAAAGAAGGGCAGGAGCAATGCCAGAAATAAAAGAATATTTCATTCAACAAAGCGTGCCATTGGATATAATGGAGGGATAGGGGCCCCCTCTTCAGGAGCCCCTAGACATGGACTCCCTGGACCAATCATTTTGAAATTTGGAGAGGAGTCAGGGACGAGCCTCCTGGAGCTGCCCTGAAAGTTTGGAAGCTGTATCTCAAACCCCCATCCTCCCAGGCCCCAGGAAAGGTGGGAATGCAGAAAATCTCATAGTCTATGGTGCCATTGACTTTCATGGACACCGAAGCCGAGCCAGCCAAATCAGGCCCTTTGCGCACAAGCCTACTCGTGATCCCTTAAGAGGTGGTGTTCAAAAGCACTATGCACCTATGATTCTATGCATAGGCATTGCAACAGAGAAGTAAGATTTTAAAAAATTAGTGGGCTTTGCGGGACCTTTTAACTGTTAGAAAAAGGGGGTTGGTTGCCTGAACTGACTGACAGGTGGAAGCACAACATGTATAAGGCACCTTGCTCTCTTCCTCATCTTACAACAGTAGGTGAAGAGGGCAAGCCGATCAGAAAGGAGGCAGACAAAGGCGAGACAGCAAAAAGGTGAGGAGGGCCTGAGGAGTGTGCTATAATGTCACGCGTTGCCATTCTACAGACGTGACGCCATTTTTACTAATGTGCGGAAATGCCCCAAGTTTCCTTAAAGAGGGAAAGTGAGGGGGGGGATAGAGACTATGGCCCTGACCATGGGTGGGGAAGGCACTGCATGGGGCCCCTGGAAGTGTAGAACCCATAGCACGTTCTACATATACTATATGGATAAATCAGCCCTGCAGTAGGTCCCAAATTCAACCCCTTGCATCTCCAGTTAAAAAGATCATATGGTAGTGTATGTGAACGACCTCTACCTGAGACCTTTCAGGGTAGACAATACTGACATTGATAGACCAGTGATCTATAAGGATACATCATAGATACATAAATGGTTCAGGCAGATGATGAACAATGAGGGAGTTCAACAGTCTCTTTGGGTTGAAGCTAACCAAATTCTCCCATCATTGTATGTATTTACATTTATTTATTGTAGGAAAGTGAAGTGACTTTTTTAAAGAAGAAGAATAATTGGATCACATCAATATCTTCAAAACTCAGACCATTCGCACATTCAAAGCAACTAAAGTGTTTCCAGCAGAAGGTGCCTCCAGATTAATCCTTTCACCATTCTCTCTCATTTTATGAGACTCTGGCAACAGGCATTAAATACTTTGCCAAACTTTTTCACAGTGTAAAATGCTGCAACTCCATCTGTTAAGGTTTCTTTGCGGAATGTGGTTTGCCAGCTCTTCAAACTAAAACAAACACATGCTTTTTTAATGTGGTTCTTTCTTCATGGCTGGGATCACCAAGCAATTGAAAATTAAGATATGTGTACATTGCAGAGCTAATTCTCTCCCTTGCTTTATAGAACTGTAGAAAGGGGGAACTGGAAGGGATCTCTCTCATGACTCACTATCCCATCCCATGATTACATAAAAGTTTTATGCCAGGGGTTTGTGTAGAAGTCACATTCTCTCTAACCATCTAAGTGGACATCACTGCCTCTGCGGTGAAAAATGTCTTTTGGAAAGCTGCTGAGAGATTCTTCATAATTGGGCATAATCCAGATTCAGTTTTAATTTCCATATAAGTACTTTCTGAGATCCATTGGGACTTACAGGGCCTCAAACGGAAGTTGCCACTTCCCGGATTCATCACTATACAATGTGTTCTTATCAGTCTCATTCAAAATGAAACAAGTTATTGGACTGGCATAATCATCTGTTCTACTTAATATTTCTGGTAAGGCCTTGGAGGAGGAGCGTGTCTCATGGATTAAGTGCCACTCAGTGCTTAATACCTACTCAAGGGAGCTGTCCCACCCCTGAGTGCTTCCTCCTCCAACCGGCTTGCCTGTCTGTCCAGCAACCAGCCAGTCTCCTTCCGTCCCCCAACCCGACCACCCCCTCCTCCTTCCACTTCCCTCCGAGGCTTGGAGGCTGCAGATCCCTGTCACGTGACAGCCACCCCCGCTGGTGAGTTCCATAACAGCTGCCTGCAGCCTTTCCAGGTTCTGCAGGGAGGGGGAGGCCATCCACAGATTTCTTCCACTTTTCCCAATCTAGTGCCCCTTGTATTCCTGAATGCAGTGGGCTGGACCCCTGGTTATTATTATTATCATCATTATTATTATTCAGTGTCTAGCCTGCTACTCCTGTGAACGGCTCATGGCAGGTAAAAACATATTTCATAAAAACCAATAGCCCCCCCCCCAAATAAAAACCCATGCATAAAAATAATTCACATGGCTAGCAATGATAAGAAGCCCTCCCTCCCCCCACCCAAAACCATCCCAGACAATAATCCACCTCAGTATAGGAGAACGCCCGATGTTCCTGCATTGCTTCAGGAGGGGCCCTCGATCTTACCTGCCATTTTGCAGGCCCTGCAGAACTGTGATAGCTTTGTCAGGGCACTTAGTTCTTCTGGGAGCTCATTCCACCAGGTTGGGGCCAGGACCAAAAAGGCCCTAGCCCTGGTTAAGGCCAAGCAGACTTCCCTAGGGCAGGGGATTGCCAGCAGATTAGCAACTACAGAGCGAAGGGCCCTCCCGTGGGCATAAGGAGGCAAGTGGTCCCTCACTGAGGTCATCAGGCTCCCCCTAGGAAGATCTCCCCTGAGGCTCATTTTTGGATGGCCTGTCGAGTTGGGAGCGGGAGGGAGCTGTCGCTGCTGGGGATGTTTCAGTTGGGAATTGTTAACGTTTTATGGGGTGAGATTCAGTTGTAAACCGCCACACGCCTTTGGGAGTGGTGATGTAGAAGCCAAATAATAAATTAAAATAAAATAAATTCTAGATTATAATCTTCCTGACAACCTTCAAATACAGGGAGGAATCTGTTCTAGATTCTAGATCTAGTTTATGCCTGGTTTTGCCATTATTGTTCACAAGACATGCTTTATCAATAAAAGCAATACGGAACCTGCTGAAAACCAGCAACAGGCCCAGCCATAGCTCAGCACCAAACTAGGAGGTGGAGAAAATGGGGGTTTAATCTCCATTCTGCCATGGAAGCTCCCTAGTGACATTGGCCAGCCACTTACCCTCAATCATCAAGACCATGTATCTACCAATGTATCAACACACTCTTGCTTTGACTCATGTTACTCCATTTTGGCTGTCTTTGCTTTGAATGCTTGCTTAGGTCTGTAGTGGCTGAGATGAGTTCAGTTACAATTCAGAAGGTGTGTGGGGGTGTACAGGGTTGGTATCTGCTGCCTCTATCATACCGTCCGGAAGGGGCAGATAGTAAATTTGCTTGGTGCTTGGGATCAGGTTATCTCTGTGTTCTTGGTGGCTGGTTTCGTTTCAGTGTGAGAGCAGTGGAGGGGTATCATCGGGAGTTTTTGTGCCTGAATTTGGAACCAGGGGTGAGGAAGAGGGCTTTGGAGATATAGGGGAGTTAGTATAGCGATGCTTTAGACGTAGCAAAAAATTGCAGAAGTCCTGTTGCACTTGTTCCTGAATAAAGAGATTTCCTTCAACAAAAGTCTGCTTATTGGGAATATCAACAGGAGCCTCACATCAGCCTAACCTAGCTCAGCCTAATATAAAATAAAGAAGAGAATGTTGCAAGCCACTTTGGGTTCCCGTTGAGGAAAAAGTTGGGATATAAATGAACTAAAATAAATACGTAGCTCATATGGATGAAGTAGTTGATACAACAACCACCCTCTCCCCAGCTGATAAACAGCTTTGTGTAGTGGTTAAGAGTGGCAGACTTTAATCTGAAGAACCGGATTTGATTTCCCTGCTCCTCAGCATGCAGACAGCTGGGTGACCTTGGCTAGTCACAGTCCTGTTTGAGCTATTCTTGCAGAGCAGTTCTCATAGAGCTCACTTAGCCCCACCTACCTTATAGGGTATTTGTTATGGGGTGAGGAAGAGAAAGGTGTTTGTAAGCTGCTTTGGGACTCCTTTGGGAAGTGAAGCGAGAGGTATAAAAAACCTGCTCTTCTTCTCGTTTCCATTCTCTTGCTAAATTCTGGTCCACTAAATTAATTAATACAGCCATCAATTTTGTGATTCCACTTAGCTTCTGTAACAGATGTACAATCCCTGATGCTACTGCCTGGTGTGTTGGCCTTTCCCTCAACCAGTCCACAGTGTAATTACCCCACACTATGCAGCTGTCGGAAGGATTTGTGAAATTTGATAGGCAAGATGTTCAGGCCAATCTGTCTTCTGGAAACAAATCTCCCCTTTGAAAATCAAGGTTTTCTTCCCCAAAAGACAACAGTTATTGAGAAGTAAGACCTGTGGAAACCGATACAGTTTTCTTCCAAATAAACAGGTTAGGGTTTGGGCAGAAGAAGAAGAAGAACTGGTTTGGTACCCCTTGTTTTACTACCAGAAGGAGTCTCATAGTGGCTTACAGTCACTTTCCCTTCCTCTCTTCACAACAGGCATCCTATGAGGTAGGTGAGGCTGAGATAGCTCTGACAGAACTGTTCTGTGAGAACAGCTTTTAACAGGATTGTGACTAGCCCAAGGTCACCCAACTGACTGCATGTGGAGGTATGGGGGAATCAAACCCGGCTCTCCAGATTAGAAGCCACTGCTCTTAACCACTACACCAAGCTGCCTTTTCAAGAGATAGATGAGATGGTCCAGCAGCCCAAAACCTTTGCAAACCTCTCTCTAATGTCACACAATTTATATAACTAGTATGTGGCTATGATAGTAGATTTATCCACCTGTGTCAAAGGATTTTTCCTATTATAAAGTTCTAGGCTTGAATCTCACTGAGGTATAACTACATTTTGTTAACATAATGCTGATTGTTCACAGATTTGTGCCTGTGTTGTTGTTATTATTGGTGTTGTTTCTACAATCTAATTGATAACAATACTCAAATTACTTCTTTTGAAGAAAGTAAGTGGCAAAGAAAATTGGCAGACAGATGAAGATTGATTGAAATGGGCTTTTATCCGGAATTTCAACTTTGATAATTTGGATGCCATTTTTTATCATTTGCACCCAAAAGCATTATGTTATACTAACATTGAGGAGAAGATTGTCTAATTGAAATTATAAAATGTGAAGTTTGGGGAATGTTTTAGATCTCTACTAAATATAGCCTGGCATATTTTAGCTAAATTAATTTAATTAATTTGGATTTTGCCTAACACATTGTTGCATTTTGCTTTTGTGAATTTCAGCATCTGAAGTTTTGGATGCCACCAAACAGAAGTAGTAGATTAGGGGCATGTTACCTATGGAATGTTGTGGCAAGTTACCTATGGAATGGCCTCCAAGTAATTCTTCATCTAGAAGAGTTGTGTTTTATATGCTGCTTTTCTCTACCGGAAGGAGTTCCAAAGCAGCTTACAATTGCCTTCCCTTTCCTCTCCCCACAACAGACACCCTGTGAGGGAAGTGAGGCCGAGAGAGCCCTGACATGACTGCTTAATACGTCAATTGCTGAAGTGATGTTTTGTTGAGTTTTAATAAGACATGAGAGCAATAGTAAGAAAATCTACTCAGTAGAAGATCTCACATTATTTAGTGTGGTTTACTCTGAGAAAGTGTCCTTGGGCTTGCAGAGTGTTGTGATGTGTGTCTTTTTCGATATGTGGTTTGATTTGTGCGCCTTTTCTACTGGACTATTGAGATCATTGCAGTTAGCAGAAGCCACCTGGATCATTCTGACAAGAGTGTAGTATAGGGTTGTGTGCTTTGGCTGCTGAAGCGGCCGTTCGAGCCCAGGGTGCTCAGTGCCGTGGCACGGATGGAGGGGCAGTTCCGGAGCCGGCACACTAGTTGGTGTATACATGCAGGCACAGAGCTCTGCGCCTACGTGCGGGTGCCGGGTCGCATACCGCCACCGGCGCTGCCCCTGCCCCACATGCAGCAGTGCTGTCCACTTTGGGCTCAAACAGCCACTTCGGCAGCCGAAGTACACAACCCTGTGTACTGGAATATATATTTTAAAAGATAAAATATAGACTTCCACCATCCCCTCATGAGGCCAAATTGTAGAATAAGCCCACGTGTCTGGGGGGGTCGTGGATAGAGGCTCCGCTACATCTGATGGATCAGGCTAGAACATAGATAGGCAGAACCTGATCCATTCACAGTAGACTGGATACCCAAAACACCTTTTGTTGGGCCAGTTCGGAATTTTACCCACTTTTTAAAGATCCTGATATTAGAATTATTTTTATTTTACATTTCTTACCCCCTCCCCATGTCTTGTCCCAGGACAGTTTCTCCCCAGTTTCTTTTAAACTATGAGTTGTTCTCCTTTTTGCAAAAAAAAAAAAGATCTTGCCCATCAAATTCCACAAATCCTCTCGTTTCAAGGATTGTTTAATCAAGTAGGAGAATGATGGTGGGAGAGGAATCTTTAACCTTTTCCTCCCCTGTGGTTTTCTTGGTGGGTTAAAAGACACCCTGTGAACTTCTTTTTCCACTCCTTGGGGAAACTTACAATTATCCCCCCCCCCCCGGGCAACTTAAAAAACCATAAAAACAAAACCAAAGGCCATAAAACAATAAAATGATCATAAATTACTACAAAAGTAGCAGGTTTTTAATGGAAATGGCAGACAATGTCAAATGAATCCTGAACAGGGCTACCAACTTCCAGGTGGTACCCGGAGATACCCAACTATTACAATTGCTCTCCTAATGACCCATATCAGTTCCCCTGGAAAAAATGCCTGCTTTGGACAGTGGACTCTGTCATTAACCCTCCCTTCTCCAAACCTCACCCTCCCTAGGCTTCCCAACCAAAATGTCCACATATTTCCCAAACTAGATCTGGCAATCCCACTTCTGAAAGGAAGTCTACACAATCCACAAGACCTGACCAGGCAAACTTCCTGTAGCACCTCAACAGAAAAGCCCCGCTTCTTTTAGCTGCCAGCCTCACCTCTGAAGGTTACATGACAACATTCCCAGAAGATTGAGGAGTACAAGGCAGTTGAAGTAAGAACGAGTGCTTGTAGACTGGTCCAAACTCTTTAGATCAGTTCAGATGACTTGGATTGAGAACAGTCAATGAAGACCTTCCAGGAGCAGATACATTCTGGTGGCCTACAGTTTCCATGGTTGAAACACTAAAAGGGTGATCTTTCTGTTTTAGAGGTACTATTTTCCATCCTTTGTTCTGACACATGGCTGGAAGCAGCCTTTCTCAACTTTTTTACCATTGAAAACCCCCTGAAACATTCTTCAGACTCTGAGAAACCCCAGAAGTGGCACAAACGTGCGGAATATGGTTATGAAACATAGCTATGTCCAAGCCCATCCAGGGCCCCTCCCCTCCCCACCCCCTCCAGGCCCATCACTGGCCATTTTGGGAGGGGAAGCGGGTCAACATGACCACATATGGGCATATCACCCAATAAATGTATAACAAATTTTTAAAATATATTAAAAACTCATTAGCTCCCACCCATTCAGGAAACCCTTCCAGGGCTATCTAGAAACCCCAGGGTTTCGCAAAAGCCCTGGTTGAGAAAGCCTGGCCTACAGTTTCATGGTTGTAACGCTAAAAGAGTTCCCTTTCTGTTTTAGTAGCACGGTTTTCGGTCCTTGGTTCTGAGACACGGCTTGGAGATATTTCTGTCATTCGTCCAACACGATGCGTGCAGAGGGGTTTTAATTTGTGCACGGCGCCTGCAGAAATCAAGCCATTCCCTTCACACACAATGAGCACCGTATTTGGCCGGTTCAGATCCTATTTCCTCCCCCAGCTTTCCCCTCCCCCGGCTTCCAATTCCTTCCCTCCACCCAGCAGGCCCTCCGCAGACAAAACATCTATTCTGCTTCTAAATTTGTTTTTAATTTAGAAGTAGAATAGATCAGGGAGAGAACGGGGAGGGAGCCCAAGCTGTTAACATCACTGGCTTGGTCAAGCCCGGAAGAGACATAGAACAGACATTAGGAAACACTTCATACACACACACACACACACACACAAAGCCTTGTAGTTCGTAATGATTTAATAGCAGACATTTCTGGCTTTGAGTGAACCCTGAAATATCCCTGTACGACAGGATGAACGATAGGCGACCACTATTAATTTTCAGTCATAATGTCTGAAAGCCTGCTTTAAAAAATACATGCAGTATTTCCCCTTGATTTTGTCAGGTAAATACTAAATTATTTTGTCATAATAACTTTACAACGCTGTGTTTCACCTTCTCTTGCCTTGCCTGCCAAAGGTAATAGGGGTTGTTTTATTAGGCCCATAAATTGGCTCAACTGACTGATCCTTAGATCCTGTTTCCTGAACTTAACGAGAGATTCTGAACTATTAGGGAAAACACATCATCCTACATCGGGATTAAAAACCTGAGGAAGCGGGACAATAAGTCATGTTAATTTCTGGGAATGTTCACCAGGACAACGTTCCAGCCGGCGTCAGAAGGAGAATTACAACAGGCAGATCAAGGAGTATTTTGATGTTCTTCCAACACACACATACACAAACACACACACACAAACACACAAACCTTGTATTTCTTGGAATGCCTCTGTTCAAGCTAGTCAAACCTTTAGACCCACAAATATTTATATGAAAGAATCAAGACACTGGATGGCCAAGCCAAAAAATGTATTTTTGTTTTTGTAATCCCTACAGCAGTTTTAGAATGCTTGCTACTTTTTAAAGCAATGACGAAAGACAATAAGGTAACACCTCAACCATTTTTGTTATTATATGACATTTGGCATCGCCAAACTCCGAGGCTTCGTTCACTTACGCCAACCCTTGAGCTTCATCCATCACGATACCCAGTGTGACTGGTGAAGGCTACATGGATTCCAACGTTCTTTAACTTCCTGGATCATGGCCATGGTGCATAAGTCAGAATCAGAATCAGTTTAATATGGTACTAGGCCAGAATTCACATGACATTACAATATAAAGGCACTAGATATACAATTAGGAAAAGATTTCAAAAACAGGAAAAGATTCCAAACCATGGTAGTTAATAAAAATTTCAAATTAAAATGCAATTTAGCTAATAATGCTATCTTCACTTCAATATCTTCAGGGGTCACTACTGAAGAGCCAGTAAAGGTTGTTGTAGTTGTACTGAAGAACATTTACACTTTGTATATTGGAGACTGTAGAACCATTTGGTGAGTGAACCATATACACTTATCTATCGCCATAAGATTAAGTTTATTTTATTCCGATACATTTTCATCATTGGAAAGAATTCATTTAAAGAGGACCCATTAATAAAATACTAAGACTATCACATGTCACTAATGAAGATGCCGAAAACGGAATATACCTAGGAGTTCATTTTGATGATTTGGAAAGTTTGAGAAATTGTTTTCCATTTGAATAAACTGTTATCGCCCTTGCCAGCTTGAGTTGAAACTCATTTATTTTGCTTGCAAATTTAGCCATGGCAGAAGTTAGTTCAGTATTTTTTTTCTGACAGCTTGATTTTAAGCATCTCAGGATAAAGCCTAATTTGTGGGGGAAGTGAAGTAAATTCTCTTCTAATTTTGACCGTACGGTTGGCATTCAAGTAATACATGTTCTGATGTTTCAATACTCCCATCCTTATAGAGACATAACCGCTTGTAAATAGGTGTTTTTCTTAAAAAAAAAAAAAAAAAAAAAAGCCTTCACTGAAAGCAAATGGAAGCATTTTATAGTGAAATAACATAAATGTTCTCCTATGGTCAGGGATGATTAAACCAGATGGATACCTATCTGCGGGACCACTTATCTATTAATGCCCCCCGCAGGGAAAACTGGAAAAGCGGAGAATCTGAAGTGCATTGGAAGTACTTTAGAATAGCGATCCCCAACCTGTGGGCCGCGGACCACATGTGGTCCTTCGACTAATTGGAGGTGGGCCCCGAAGGACACCTTCTTCCCCCCCCCCTGGCCCTTTACTTCATCCCCCCCCAGCCCTTTACAACACACTTCATTGTTGTGGCGTGTCTGTATCTTATTTTGAATGGATGTTTAAACATTACCATAGCGATCAGAGAGCGTTAGGGCAGTGGTTGAGAGTAGAGGAGTAAACTACCCCCTCCCCACCGGGCCTCAGTAAAAGGGGTTGAGTGGTCCCCGGTGAGTGGTCCCCGGTGATAAAAAGGTTGGGGACCACTGCTTTAGAATCACTACAGTCATGTTCCTTAGTTTCTGGAGGTTTGCCTTCACCTTTCCGAACCTGCTTAGCTTCAGTCTTTCTAGAAGCAAAGCAAGTTTTCCTACATGAAGATGGCCAAGTGAAGATTTTCACACACATATCCAGTGCCATTTCCCCTTCCCATCCCCTCATGCCTGTCATTTCAAACCCCCTCCCCATATACATTCTACCAACTTCAAAAAAAACATTCAGGAGTGGGGCAGCAAGCACAAGGTGAAAAGGCACATAGATCAGAGAATCATTTGCATGGACACCCTGCAGCAACTACAAATGTCTCTGCATCCACAGAGGTCATGAATCCACAACAGGGAATCTAAACTTCTAGATTTTAAACTTTTTAAGACTGTTACTTGCCCCGGGCAATGTGTTTGACCAGGATATAAATAAAATATCATCATCATTATCTCTGTGTAGAAACTATGGATTCTGGATATGGTTTGTAAATGGAATTTCTGTTTTGGAAGTAGCCTCTATAAAGCATTGCACCCCCACTTGTATTCCCAGTATTCCTGAAGGGGAGTGCAGCAGCTTCTCTTTTTTTTTTCAATGGAAGTAGGAACTTCGGTGGTATCCAATCCAATCCCATTTCATGTAGAAATGGTTCCTGTTATTGTGCTCCTCTCAGATCTGCAAACTGGGTATGAGTTCCACCTTTGGTATAAGCCAACCCTTAGTTATTTATGATCCCACCATTTTGCCTTCCATCTGGCATGTGTATAAGGAGAAGAAATCTATTGCCCACTTGTCGTGCTGCCACACCCCTGCCCCATTTCACTTGGTTCTGCTTTGCGTTTGAGAGAGAGAGAGTGACAACAAGAGGCCACTGTTACCAAAAATGCAGTAGGGAATTGCATTGCAAGAGATTGGTAACTTAGCGAATGGATCGTTTGCCAATATTTACGAGATAATTGAACCCTTTTGAACTCAAGGCAGACAACTGACAACTACAGTAAAATAATAAAAAGAAATAGACAAATATATATCTGGCACACTACTAGTCAAGCGGATAGGAAAATAAAGGGGGGAATGGATTGCAATCAGTATATTTACTGGTCCTGGAGAGGATAGAGACAGAAAGCAACACGACCAGCGTGTAGGGTGTTCTGAATGGATCCGAATCAGAAGCATGTATTGGCTTGGCAAAGCCAGAGTTTATATATCATTTTGGGAGGAGGGGATCATGCTTGGTTCGTAGTGGGGGCGTGATAGGGGCAAGGTGAGCTGATGATGAAATTTTCCATGGGTAGCAAGTTGGGAAATAGCCTAGCCAGGCCTGGAATGGGTGTTAATGGATCTACACAAAAGGGAATAATCATGTCTTAATTAAGGTGACCAGATTGTCCCATCTGGGGGCACCTGGCAAATCGTACTTATGTTGAAATTAAAATATATATATTACAATGCTATTTTTGCGTTCTATGCGTTCTATGAATCAAGAACTCCCCCCCCCCCCCGGTCAATGGTGTCCTGCTTTACCAATGTTAAAATCCTTAGTCTTAATAGGTCTAGCTATGGGGGTGGGGAAAGCGATTTCCCATTGCAGATTGGCTTAAGAGTGATTCAGAGGTGTGAGACAAAGGAGATTGCCTAGAAGCCTCAAGGAAAACATGGCTTTGTCAGCCACTCGATCAGCAATGCAGTGGGGGAGAGAGAGGAGAGCAAGATGTGGCTCAGGCTACAGCTGTCATATCGAATCTGTGGCTAAAAGCAAGTTGGGAGGAAAGATGGACTCTGGGCCTCTTGGGTCTTGACAGACTTTTAACAGTGTCTGGCTTTGGCATAAGCCTAGGCTATTAAGGGTTACCACTGGTTGTTGTGGACAGAATGCTAGTCTATAGAGCAGGGTCCTCCCATACATAACAACAATCATGGGAAGGGCTTGGGAGAAAATTCATGAATTGCTAAACCTTGCATCATTGACATGCCAAACATGCATAAATCAGCTCAACCTATATTCAGAAGCCCAAACTTATTCCTTTATGTTTCCATTGCTCTGTTTTGTGTGTATAAGTGTGTGTGTTTGTGTGCACATGCATGTGCAAAAGCCCTTTAAAGATGCTTTGTGGGAGCAAGGGAAGGAGGAAGACATACTGCTGCATTACAAGCAGCAGTTAAAACGTTAACACTGGCAGGCATCCAGTATATACACAATTAAAGTTCCTGTAACCACCGAGAGCAGTCTGAGAATTCAGGTTGTCTTGGTGTATTATAGTCCTATTAACATAATATCTAATAACTTCAAGAGAAATGGATACAAGAATTGCCACTCTTAATTTCTCTCTCCTTCTTCCCTTATCTTCTTCATGCTGCTACTTTCAGGATCCTTATTCCCCAAGTATTTAGAAGTGTTCTTTTGAATCTGTTTGGATCTACTCATTGTGATTCATCTTTATTCCTTTTGCATTATATTTCTCATGGGAGAAAACTAGAACAAGACTGCTGTTCTTAAGTCACCATGCTCCTGTCTTAATATAGGGGAGAGGAGGAAGAAGAGTTGGTTCTTATATGCCACTCTTCTCTACCTGAAGGAGTCTCGAAGCGGCTTACAGTCACCTTCCCTTTCCTCTCCCCACAACAGACACCCTGTGAGGTGGGTGAGGCTGAGAGAGACTCCCTGGTGGAGACTCCCTGCCTCCCTCCCCACCACCTGGGCAGCTCCGCCAAGGCCTGGTGAGGCTGCAGCGAGACTGCTCATGTTGGGGGCACCTTACTTGACTCCGCCTTCTGGACCCCCTTGATGGGTCCTCTGGGGGTTGAGTGCCCTCCCTGAGGGTCAGTCAGGGAGGTGGAGGCACACACACACACATATAAACTCATACCCTTTCATGAAACCTTTGACCTTGTTTCCCGACTGGGTTCAGGCAAAGAGTGCACCAGAGTGCTCCTCACCTGGTTTGTTGGGGCGGGGGCGAGTGGGGCTGGCCCAATCTGATCGGCCCATAAGGTTCCAGGGACTGGAAACAGAGGCCAGACTGGCTCCGCCCAGGAGGGCTCTGTGCAAATATTTATATAGCTAAGTGTTAAAGATTGTGACAGGAATCCCATTCCTATTTATCTTGCAGCCTTACAAATTAGTCAGATCAAGAGCTGCCCGTATCAGAGCTTTTCCTGTTGTAGCCCCTACAAAGTGGAATGGTCTGCCTACCAAGGTCAGAAAAACTCCCATTCAACAGAATATGCAAAGCAGAACCCTTTAGGGCAGCCATTTTCAAACTTTTTACAGTTGATAAACCCCTGAAACATTCTTCAGGCTTCAAGAAACCCCAGAAGTGGTGCAATTATACAGAATATGTTTGGGAAACATAGCTGTGTACCCACTCACACAGCGTCCCTCCCAATCCCACCCCAGCATTGGTCATTTTGAGTACGGGGCCAACATGACCATATATGGTCATATCACCAAATAAACGTTTTTTAATTTTTTAAAAATAATTAATTAATTCCCACATATTTAGGAAACCCTTCCAGAGCAGTCAAGAAACCCCAGGGTGTCATGAAACCCTGACTGAGAAAGCCTGGTTGAGGGGAATATTTTTTATAAATGGAACGGCACTCAAAATTTTAAGGATGGTGAAAATGTTCTCGATGGGTTTTTTATGGTATTTGTTTTTTTTATTGCATGTTTTTTAATGGCATCAGGAGTCGTGCCACTGCTGCTCTCTTTGACAAACGAGGCCATGCTGCTGGAAAAGATTTTCACATTTGCGCTGCAGGGCTGAAGGGGCACAGTAGTGCCAGCCAGAGGTACTGACATTTTCGTGCTGCTCAGATACTTTCCCCATCAACGTCATGAGCTGCTGGACAACCTGTCACCTGAAAGAAAACAAGGATCTGCTTTTTGCAAGGAATTCTCCAAAGGCGTTCCCCATTGATGGCTTTTATCTCAACTATGTTCGCGACATTTACTTCCACTTACTTTATATATAGCATATGTATAGCATCCCCTCCATGGTTAAGAGATACAAGCCAGTAAAACACCCTATAAAAAAATTAACACACACGACAATAAAGTAGGAGAGGCCAGCAGCAAGATTAAATCACATAAACATGACTAAAACAGATTAATTAATGACGGCAAAGGAAAGAACACATTACATAAATTAAATTCACAGTAGAGTCCCAAACGTCTACCATCCAAGAATTATACAACTTACACTTTCACCAACTAAACACTTTCCTGCTAATGTTCCGAGGCAAAAGGTTTTAAATAGTGGACCCAGTCTCCATGCAATCGGTTGGATCCAGCCCAGTGGGTGAAAGGATGCAGGGACTTTTGTGGGTGGAATTACTTCTGCCCACGGAATATGACTTTCTCCCCTCCCCCTCCCAAAGGAACGGCCAAAAGACAAGAGGGGCAAGTGCCTTTAGACTCACCCTGGGGGGCCCAACCAATCACAGCCCTGGCCCCCAAAGGAGAGGGGAAAGAAGATGGGAAGGCCTCTGTCACTGTTTATGTTTGCCCCATCTGGGGCTCAGGCAGCTATTTCTGTGAAGGTTCCAGATTCTGTGATAGGGTTGTGAGTGTCTTGCATAGTGCAGGGGGTTGGACTAGATGACCCAGGAGGTCCCTTCCAACTCTGTGATTTTATGATTCTGGCAGCAGCAGCGGCTCCCATCTTCTTCACGCAGGGTGAAGACCTTTGGTTGACCTTGGTAGGGGGACTAGCAATGTAGTCCCAATAATTCTGGGTCCCCATCCTTTGCCCAGGGGCCCAGAATCAATAACACTGCCTTACCCTCCCATGGCATCCCTAAACGCTCTCTCCATCCCATTCCTGTGTTATCCCATCCTCAAAAGATGGCCTGATGACATTGTGCCCGTTCAGCCATCAGAAGACATTGGTTCCCAAAGCTAAAGGGCATGTTCATGAGCAAATTTCAGAAATCAGACAGTTGGACTAGATCAGTGGTCCCCAACCTTTCTGAGGCTGGGGACCGGCAGGGCATCGGGCCACGCCCGTGTGGACCACGGCCGCGCATCGGGCCGCACCTGCGGGCCATGCCTGCGCATCAGGCATTTGCCTGCGCATCAGCCCGCGCCTGCGGGCCGCACCCGCGCATCGGGCTGCGCCCATGGGCCACGCCCGCGCAATGCGCAGCCCGGCCCTGATTCCCTCTCCCCGCCCTCCCGCAGTAAGAAGCTTCCCGGGCCGCAAGCTTGCGGCCTGGGAAGTTTTTTACTGCGGGGGGGGGGCGGGGAGAGGGAGTCGCGGCCCGACACCGGGCCGCCGCCCGCAGGTTGGGGACCACTGGACTAGATGGCCTCTCTGGCTCCTTCCAACTCTATGATGCTATTATCTTCTTGGTGAATTCTGATCCCATTGTCCTTGGTGCTGACAAAAGGGATGACTTCAAGATCAGTGCCTTAAGTTTCCAGGTATTCCTTACCATAAATAAACTAAGGATCGCTGAGCAGACACCACGAAATGATGAACTTGAGATACAAAATATCCCACTTTCCCCTCTTGGATCTCACGAGAGCAGACACAGCGGGAGGGGATAAAAACTTTAACAAAATCTGGATGAGCAGTTTTTGGCTTGAAGGCCCTTAAGTGTTTGCAGTCGAAGCTCTTCAAAGCGTTCCGGTGGTGCGGATCTATTCATTTCAGTGGGGAGGGCTGTTCACCTGGGATGTATTTATCAGCCTCCACAATGTGACCTTGACAGTCTATCTCCTGTTGAATTAATAATCATAGCCTATATTATAAATGGCAGCACAAATGACATGCGTAAAGCAAGGGCTTGATTTACAGTGCTTTTATTTGAACATCCGATCTAACAGAGGAGAGAACAGCTTCCAGTCATTCCGCCTCAAACACGCACTCAACACCAGCCGTCCTCGTTCAATCATGGCATAGCATCCTTGCATCCCATTACGTGCTTATTGATAACTAGGGCTTCATTAGGAAGTCTGGTAATCTGACAAGCTTCGGCAGGAGAAAACTTCTGCCTCTGGCTGAGAGATTCACAGTTAGATCCGTGGGTTCAGAGGCCACAGAGTTCAGCTCTACCTTGTAACCCCGTTATAATGGTGTTAGGAACCAGGCGGTTGAGACCCAACAGATTCGCACAACAATCCTTTTCGGGCTTCAGGCCGAAGCTTTAAGTAAAAGTCTTTATTTGAAGAATCAGGACAAGGACCAGCATATTGCATAAGCTCATAGACAGGAATCTTGACAGAGACGCTGGGGAAAGGGATTGCATAGAATATATACCGTACGGGCCAACAAATCTGATAGCCCAGGGCCTGGTCTAGGCGTTTTGGAATCGTTTGCGTAGTGTGCAGCACCCAAACAGAGTGACCACTAGACTGGAAAGCCTTTTCTAAATTTTATTCAACTGCAGAACAACAAAATGACACGGGGGGGGGGGGTGTCCCAGAAAAGCCTGTGTGTCGAACAAAGGATTACATGAGACTTTATATTATTCCATTGAAGGCAGGGAAAGATGATGCTTTTTGAGTCAAACCAATAACCTGGGGTCTCCACCCCCTTGCATGTCCCACAGGACCATCCCATTGCCATTATGGTAAGTCACCGGAGAAAGGTTACAAAAAGCAATTTCTCAATCCTCTGATAACATAAACAATGGCATGATATAAGCAATGGTCTCTGGCCTTGAGAATAGAACATATCAGCCTTGGTAACATTTCAAAATACAATCAAGAACAGGAATAAGTTTTCTTCTTTTAGAAAACAATCTGGTACACTAAACTTCTCTTTACAGAACAATAATTAAGAAAAAAAATATTATTTCACTCTCCTATACATAAGGCTTGGAGGGGGGGCACAGAGATAGCTTTTGGTGGGAACATGGATTCACACAGAAAAAGGCAATAATGTTCTCTGATCTACAAGGTGTCAAAACAGCCCATCTGTCCATCTGGTGTTTAGACTGCGTTTACCAGAGAGGCCAGCCTTGGGCAAGGAGATAAGGGAGTAGACACAGGATGAGACTATGAAATACAAGAAGCGGATCGGAGGGGCATTGCTGAGAGGACCCGGTGATGTGCCACAACTCAGCTGGAGATCTGGGAGCATAAGGGAATAAACAACCTCAAAGAAGATGAAAACCGCAGAACTAAAGGTTCATGACAAATGGTACAAGAAGGCAAACTGAACCAAAACTGAGCTGGAACTGAGCTAAAGAACCCCACAGCTGACTCCGACTTATATTCAAAAGCAACACCATAGATCTTCCCGCCAGTGCATGCTATTGGCCAGTTTCATTTTAAACTGACTGGAGCTGGCAGATGGGATCTAGTTGCACATTGGTCAGTTATAGTGTAAGCTTATGATCCTGCCTTGAAACTCAAGCTTGGTCCTTGGCAGAACTACAAACACAGCACACATTATGATACTTGACCACCCCCCTCAAAATTCAAGCCGGAATGGGAGAAATGACCATTGTTCTCCAATGCCTACCCTGGAAATGAAGACAACATGAGAAAACATTGGTTTCAAGATACTTTTACGGGAAATAAAAGTACATTTTATCAAAAAGGCTTGCCTCTTGCTGAAGAGCATGCCGAATACCAAGGTGGAGAGAGTCATCACTCAGAGGACTGCAAGCAATTTCCTGCGAAACCTAATATCTTTGTCAAAGGGGAAGCCATTTCTTCAGAGATACAACTGGCAGCATAGGAACTCTTTAACTGTGGTGGAACTCGGTTCAATGTTTTATGGCCATTAACAGTAGCTTGCTGTTTATTATTTTAAAAGTATTAGTGCTTTTAAAATGCTTATGATTGTTTCAGCTGTAGTTCTACTATTGATGTCTGGCTTTACTTTTGTTACAAGACTTAAGTCTCAGCTTAGTCAGGAGCAGGGTAGGATGATAACTAAAAACTGTGGATTATCACATGGAGGTGGTGAGCTCTGTGCATTGGAGTGGGTCCATTGGGATGTCTCTTTCCCAGCTATTTGTTGCTGTGACTGCACTTTTAAAGGCTTGGAAGTGCTGTACAAACAGATAAAGGACTGGGAAGGGTTAATTCTTCACAGAGCCAGAGAGCCTTGAGTGACAGGTTATTCCAAGAGATCTGATTGGTTATCATCAGCTGGGCAGAAAAAGACATATAAACTGGATGCTGAGTATTCAGTCTGATTTCAGCCCTAGCTGAGAAGAGTCAAATTCTGTCCTGACTGAGAGTGGTTTAGCAAAGACAGGAGAACTGTGGAAAGTTGGCAAGGATCATTGGGTAGTGGATAAGTGGGTAAGACTAAGACCCCCATTTGGGCCAAAGATATTTTCCTACCTAGTCAAATAGGGAGTTAGCTCTGAAGAGTACAGGGATCCCTGGTCTGATCTGGTCTGGTTAGAAACTGTCCTTAGAGACCTTAAATTAAGAGACAGTTGGAAATTCAAGACGATTACTAGTGTTTCAAGAGAAGGGGTTTGGGTGTACTAGCCTTCTGGAAACCAAGAATGAGAGAACTCCCCCCCCCCTCAAAAGTGCACTAGAGTGTTTGGGAAAACCATGGAACAAATACCTCTCAACATAAAGGAATAAACTCTTATTAGTAGTCTGAAATATAAGAACTAAAGTCTGTGCATGCACTGATTTTATCTCAGAATTCTCCATATTGAGTTACCTCAGAAATTTTACCCCTGATTTCACTTGAATTTTCCCCACTATGTTGAATAAATATTTTGTTCATTTGAAATAAACTTCTTGAGTGCTATTTAAATTGCATAAATTGACATGGTTAACCCCCATTCTGGGTTAAGCTCCCATTCTTTCCCTTGGGTTCCTGGGCTGTGTAAACAACTGAGACAGGGTGAGATTGCGAGAATTCTTCAGGAAATGAGAAAATAGATAACTGTTGGGATTTTAATTTTTTTTTAACAAATTTTTGTTAGATAGAAAAATACAAGTACATTAATAAGATCCATCATATTGCATGAAATAAAAATATAAAGTACAGTAAACCCTGATTGTGAATACTGATAATTATATAACTACTAGTAATCAAGCCCGCTGTAATCAAAATACAGCGGGCGCTAAGTAAGGGCCGGTGGCCTGACGCGTCGGAGGCACGGCTCGCAGTTGCTCCCTTTTCGCCAGGGCGGGAATCGCTTCGCGCCTGCCGATTGGCCCCGCCGATGGTCTGTCCAGAGGAGGGGGCCAATCGGCACCCTTCCTCATCCCAGACAGAGCCCGCCCTAACTCCTCTCCCTAAGCCCTTACGGCTTTACTTAGTCCGCGGCGGTGCCGCGGGCAGGGTTAGGATAATATCATTTATAATATCCCCCACCTTAACTGTTGGGAATTTTCAACTACGGTCAGTCCTAAGTCCAAGAAAAATAGAGTTGCAGAGTAACAGAGCATTTGCAGTTATTGGTTACCTTTGTGGATTAGGCAAAGATCCAAACTCACAGTGCTTTGGGGTTTAAAAGGAATAATTTTTACTGGAAAAATTATACATGAATATATATTAATCTGCTTCAGTCTCCTTACTGAAGCAGTGAACAAAATTTTAAAAGACAGTTACAAACAACACATTGCAAGCTCCCATGGCTAGGCTGCAAGCAGGACTACATGCCCATCACCACCAGATGGAGAGAGCTGACAGCCTAATAGAAGGTCTTTCTTCCTTGCTAGCCAAGATCCTTGTCCTTCTGGAGAAAGAGGAAGTGGACAGTGCCTGTCTTAAACAAAGGGAACTCCTAGCTCTATGTGCTCGGAAATTTCCACTCCACATGACAGGTAGGCCTTGTAGCAACTTCAGCAACTTCTGAAGACTCCAAAGACCTCACCTCATCCGGGACCCCTTTCCACAAAGTCAAATGGAAAAAGCCCAGGTTGATGCCAATAGCCAACAGATGGATGCCTGACAATTATAGTTGGATCCTTCTAATATTTCACGTCTTCCGATGGTTTTACTCCTGTTTTATTGTCATCACAAGTCTTCAAAGAGAATATAGCTGTGACTCAATCAGTATGGTGTGGCTCATAGGTCATGTAGGGAGGATGGTTCAGTAGGAAGTTTTTAGAAGGAGCATGGGGGAAGGGAAGTTACGGGTGGTTCCAGCAAGGTTTTACTGGATCTCACTCCATTCTTTTTCTCTCCACAGCCCCTGCACCACATGTCTTTGTCCTTGCAGATCCCATAAACTTAAAACTTGCCTTCTGGGCAAGTACGTTTTTCAGAGTTGCTGGATCCTACCCTATGTGTAATGCCGAAAGAAGAAAGCCTGGATTTTTCATCATTTTTTCCACACGAGCACTGATATATGTTCTGAAATTATTGCACATCACTTTGTCTCAAACAAAGCCAAGCAAAACAGTCTTGAAACACTGCCACCTAGTTTTAGCATAAGGATTGGCATCACACAGCTCCACTCAACTGTGTCGTTAATTTTTTTTTAAGTTGCATTTGCTACTGTCCATTCATCGATCAGCAATAAAACCATCCTGACAGGCCTGATTTAGATGTGCTATGGTCCAGGATTTGATGAATGTCTGACAGCTGGCTATTTTGGCTGCTTCTACAGAACCTTAGTTGGCAGCATTTGTGGAGCCTTAAGGTTTGATTGGCTGGGAAGGGGTTCTTCACCTTGTTAGGCTTCCAAAATGTTTTAGTTATATTCTTAGATTCCTATGCCCAAAGGCAATAAAATCACCAAGTGGCTTTTATGACCCTGAAGTTCATTCACGTGAGAAGAAGAAAAACAAGTTTGCTGTTCAATGGGAATTTTAGTGCTGCTAACAGCTCGATCCTCCACTGAGATATACCCTTCTAAGATCACTGACTTTGAAGGCTGTAACTCTACTTAGGACCGCACTGTAATAGAGTTGTTGGTCCATCATACCAACCTTGCTGAGTGCATACAGATGAATAAGGTGTGGCCGGTCCACGTATACTTTTGTTTCTTTTATTGGGTTTCTATGATGCCCTTTCCCAAAGGTCCAGGATGGACCACAATAAAACAATAATTTCAGATGAAATACATAATATATAAGACTAGGGGCAAAGCCCGTTGTCTCCAAGAATACAACGGGCGCTAGAGCTTGGCAGTGGGAAGAGGAAGGGGAGGAGTTGTCCAGTCTGTAAGGGCATGGGGTTGAATGTTGAGGCCTACTGCACAGGGTTGTTGTGCAGATGAAACAGGAGACAAAAAAAAAACAGTTTCATCTGCAGAATAACGCTGTGCAGTGGCCTCAAACCTGCAGAGAGTTGCAAAGAAGAAAGACACATGGCTTGGCTGTGTCTAACCCCTGGCCAGAGCAGTATTTTAAGTGAGAAGGGGCTTTTCTGTGGCCTCCCTGTCAGGCAACTGTTTGGCAGAAGGGAATAGTCCCCCCCACCCTCAAAAGGAAGGCCCTCAGTCTCCCCTGTGTTGCTCTCTGAAGGAAAATGCCTCCTTCCCCTCAGTCAGGGCCTATCAGAGGCTCCTTCGCAGCAGGCCTGAAGGGGGGAGGGGGAAGAGGAGCCCTCTGCAGCCTCCTGCCAGCTCTGTCAGGGTTCTGAGGCCATTTGCAGTTTGGACATGGCAGTTAGGGCAGCCTTTGGGCGAAAAGGGCTGGCGCAGCCTCTGTTCTCACCCCCCTTGGCAGCCCTGCTGACTTCCTCTCCCTGCGGAGAACGCATAGAATGCGGAGAAATCATAGAACGCATAGAATGCAAAAATAGTATTGTAATATATATGGGTCAATCGACCGAATAAACATACTGAGTATTGTAATATATATATTTTAATTCCAATGTAAGTACAATTTGCCAGGTGCCCCCAGATGTCCCTCCAAAAGTGGGACAATCTGGTCACCTTATACATGTGCTACTAAGATAAACTACATCTGGATGGGCTTTTGGATTGACCCAGCCTGACCATTAAGGAACATTATGTTTCAGGCGTTCTGTGACATTCCTAGGTGACCACCACCAGTCCTTTACCACAGGTTTGCCTGAACTGCTGAAACTCTGCAGCACATGTGTATTTTGATGGCAGCAGCTCTGTTCATTCTCAAATCTCCTGCGTCACGCTGACAATGTGTTGGAAAACTTCAGCAGAGCAAATATAGTGCAGTGGAAAGAAAGCAGCACAGGGACACGTGTGTTTGGCTTCTAAGAAAAGTTTACTACAAAATTAGGGAAAGGGTTACCTGGGAAGAAAGACAACAGGAGCCTAACTAAGACATCTTCCTAGTTCTGCTCCATCTTGCTTGTTCACTCATACTGACCCCGAGAACAGAGGAAAGGAAGTTTCTCCAGGAAACTTCACTCCCTTGTGTATGTGCTGAAGACCATCTCCAATATATTGATTAGCCAATAATCTTGTTATCTTATTACGAATAAAACCTCCCCTTCTTCAGTGGGAAGCATCTACTCTACACTTAATTGGTCCTATGCTAAACTTACTACATAACTCACAGAAACCTCAACTTAGCCCTTTCATGACCCTTGGATAAACCAACACAAGGCCATAGCTATCTTTTGCCCAATACTCCTGGACAGTCATAGTCAAAAGCAGTATTTTCCCCAAGCCAAATACAGGGAGCTTGGTGCTTCTCCAAACTCATCCATTATCCCAAATGCTGCATAACAAAAAACAAAAGCTATTACTAAGGAACAAGTTTATGAGTGGAGAAGTCTATTTTTTTTATCCCATAGGTCCCATTAAACTCTCAACCTGAAAACAAAATGTAGTAAGCAGTGGTATGGTTGTTTTCTGACATTAATCAATGTGGGCTTTATCATTCTCTTCAGGCAAATCTACAGTCTCCAGTCCTTGCCAAAACACACACATACACCCCATATTGGGAGAATGTGTGGTTGGCAGATTGTTGCATTCACTTGGCCTTTTGACAATTCTAAATACCTCTCTGTTGGCTGAAAGAGAGAAGTCAAAGGAGCACATCTGGAAATATCTACAGTAGTATCCTTATGATGCATGGAGTTTTAAGCATTTATATCCAGTTTCTCAAAGCAATTTAACCAATTTTTCTCCACATTCTATTTTATCATCAGAACTGTTTGAGGGCATGTCACCTAGCCAGTGACAAAGTGGAGGTTTGAACTGGTGTCCCCTGGATCCTCCTACTATACTCCAGGATTTCCCAACCACAGTACCAAGGTACCATATGGCACCACAAGGGCCCCTCAGTGGTACCATGGTATGAGAGTTTTCACAATGGCAACTGGGGAGAGCCCTCCCACTGTGCAAATGAAAAAGTGTTGTTTGTTTGTTTTTAATCTACCCTTAATTGGACAGGTTGACCTGCGCCTTCCAAAAGTGGGCAGTGATGGACCTGGAGGGGATGGGAAGGTTAAGGGGAAGGGTTTCAGCCATTTAAACTTTTGCTGCCCAAGGGTCCTCTGGGGGCATGGCAGGGAGGTGTGGCCAACTGACATCACTTCCTGGTACCTCGAAGCCTGGAAAATATTTGACCTCAAATATTCAACCTCAAAAGGTTGAAATAAGCTACTCTAGACCACAACACCATGCTGCCTTGACTCTGGATTCTAAAAGACTTTAACTCTTCAATTGTGCTACAAAAGAGAACCAGGGCAGAGTCTGCACTTACTTTCTTTATTCCATTGTCAATCCTGTTGAATTCAGATCGCTTTGAACTCGGGTCTTCCTCTTTCCCCCCCTCCCCATTGAAACAGGAAAGTCTTCTGCACGTGGTTAGGGAGGCTCAGAATGTGTGTGTGGGGGGGGGGGGAGCCAAGCCTCTTTCTTTCTTTTCTTGAAGTGGGGGGGGGGAGAGGAGCCGGGCAGGGAGCCTCTTTCTTTTCTTGGAGGGGTGGGGGAGAGGATTGAAAAAGGCAGAGGAGGGAGGAAAAATCCAGGACCAACAGAAATTGAGAGAAATTAGGGGCTTCTCCTTTAAGGCAAGCGTGTCACATTACCAGGTGTAGCCTATCAGAGGTTCTCTACCACGGAGCTTTCTTTCCCAATGGATATTGAGGATTAAAAGCAGTCTGAGATATCGCACAATAAAGGTAGGGTCACTCCGGATCAATCCTTCTTGCTGCAGAAGGAAAATTTAAATCACCCCAAATCCAAACGGAAATCGCATTCTGTGTAGAGGGCAGGGACTGAATCGACCTGGGTTTGGAATAAAAGCTCCGTGCAGTTTACACCCAGGTTCCATTGAAAGGAAGTGATGGATTGCCCATTTTTCAGCACTTTCAAAATCCATTGCCAAAAAACCGCAAGCATGCTTCTTGGCTTCCTCCTTGCTCTTGTTCCTCCACCGACTTGCAGGTCTCTCTCAGTCATGGCTTGTTTTCCAGTCCATCAGTCTGATTTGAGCTGTGGCCATCGATTGTTACAACTGAGTTCTTGTGTCCACCCCAGCCTCTACTTCCATTACAGTCTACAGGCTGAAGTCCAAAAACTTCTTAGCTCGTCTCCTCTGCAGCCATTGTGGTTTGAATCTCATCCAACTTTTCCAAACATCTGTCCAGTTTATACTTGTGTTACTCCACCAAGCATGCTCAAAAATAAAGACAGATGATGATGGATTAACTCTCACCTTTCCTGAAAACGAGGCAGTGTCTACATAGATTCCTCTGTGATACTTGTGCAGCGTATTTCCATGACACAGCTGGTGATAAAAGAACTACTTTGTAATGTTTATAAATGCCTTGATAAGAGCTCACGCCATGCCATGCTTGTTATGCATCCATGCTTGGCTGGCTCATGTATGAATGTTTAAGGACATCTTGCTGTCCTTTTTCCATTGGAGGCTCTGCTGATGCAAATATTCCATGAACAGGCAGACACATTTGCCACTAGCCATAAGCTCACCCACCTCACCCCCAGGAACTGGATAGGTTCAGAAAGAATTGACCTTAACCCTTAGCTGTTCATTTCACAGGCTTTTTATTGTCTATTCCGCAAGTTTCAAAAATCATTCACATTCATTTGGATTTTGCTAGTTATAGTGTAGTGGGTAGGAACGCTGACTTCTAATCTGGCATGGCAGGTTTGATTCCCCGCTCCTTCTCCACGTGCAGCCAGCTGGGTGACCTTGGCCTTGCCACAGCACTGATAAGGCTGTTCTGGCTGAACAGCCATGTCAGGGCTCTCTCAGCCTCACCTACCTCACAGGGTGTCTGTGATTGCAAGCCGCTTGGAGACTCCTTCTGGTACAGAAAAGCAACATATGGCCCATTCTGCACAGCGGCAGCCATGCTGGGCAACCGCCAATGCATTGCTGCAGAGTTGCATGCTCCACAGCATTCTGTGTCCCCATGGAGGGAACATTTGAGTGCCAGAGCTACTCCAGCGCCAAAACGTGCCCTGCAGGGGACACATTTCAGTGGGACACTGAATGTCCCACTGAAATGTGTCCCCCTGAATAACACAGCAGCGGCATAATGGGGCTGTGGGGGGAGTTAATGTTGCAGGAAGGTGGGATTCTGTGGAATGCAATCCCACCTGTCCACAACATTTACAAAAGCCCCTGTCCACCTCACCCCATGGCAAAGTGCTGCAAAGCAAGCAACATGGGCATTTGTTGCACTCTCTGGGCCACCATAGGGCATGGAGGAACTGGGCCTGAAGCATCCTGATAATGTGTGGATCCTGGGAAAATGCAATATGTAGTAAGGGTCTCAGTCCCTGGAGGCTTTGGGAGTCTGAGGTTGCTCCTGTACCCTGAAAGGTGCTTGTAAAAAAATGTAATTTATTTTAGAAAAAACTATGGACACAATTGTATATGGATTTTTAAAATTATGTCACCAAACAGTGGCACAAAAACAAGAGGTCTGCGTGGACCCTTTCTGGTTCCCAAACTATCATCCTCTTACGAAATCTTCCCTCTGGTTTTCTCATTCTTTCGCCTAAAGTGGCAGGCCTCCCCTCCATGTTCTTCCCAAGTCAAAAGTACCCATTTATGGCCCGCAGGCGAACCCTAAACTTGTTCCTTCATTGTTTGGAATAGGAATGCTTCAAATGCCTCTCCTGTATATCCCCAGTCCTGCATTCACTGTAAATTGTCAAAATTCTTCCAGTGTTTGGGAGGTCACCGCTCTGTCATTCTCTGCAAAGCATTTGTCTTTTTCACACGGCTTTCTGCCAAGAAACTGAGCTGCCTTCCTCCAACGTCTGGTCCCCGTGTCTTCGAAACCAGGAAGCAGTCGGGCAAAATTAATGTAAGGAGCCTGCAAGATTTATAAAGTTCTCTGTGTGAAAGTTTAGCTTCCTGTGTCCGTGGGCCGCTGAAGCTGCTGGCAGGCGGTTGGTCCGATCACCATACAAGGCAATCCACGAGAGCCAGAGAACAGAGAGTGCACTTACACTACACATGGGTCATTTACCTCTCTGGAAAGAATGACTCTCCTTTGGCTCCTATAATATACATTCCTCCTACCCCCATCGGAACTGTTATAGGATTTCAGATGCACTAATAATTGTGGCGAAATTGCACCCTTTGAGAGAAGGAGGAGGAGAAGGAGAAGAGTTGGTTGTTATGCCGCTTTTCTCTACCCAAAGGAGTCTCAAAGCGGCTTACAATCTCCTTCCCTTTCCTTTCCCCATAAATGACACCCTGTGAGGTAGGTGAGGCTGAGAGAGCTTCTGACAGGACTGCTTAGTGAGAAAAGCACTATCAGGGCTGTGACTAGCCTAAGGTCACCCATCTGGCTGCCTGTGGAGGAAGAGCGAGGAATCAAACCCAGCTTGCCAGATTGGAAGTCGGTGCTCCTAACCACTACACCAAGCTGGCTCTATTAACTGGATACCGTTGCTTCCAGTCTGAAAAATGCCGATCTGTGGCTGGTGGGAGAGGAGCCTTCTGGGTTGGTTTCTCTAGAGACCATGGAGACAACAGGAAAGCTGGACATAAACAAAATAGTGATGTGGAGGTCATAGGCATGAACCATCCAGATTTGGATTTTGGCTGGATTGGGCTGATAGTTCTGAATACTGTAAAACTCCTGTGAATGGGATCTCCTTTTAAAATGGACAAATTGAGTTTTATTTTGTATAGATGGAATGCTCGTTTTATTAGATCTGAGATCCAAGCTCTAGGAGAAGTGAGAACGCCTTGGGATGTCCGCCGGCTGCAGTGAAGTCAACAACTCCATCTTGAGGAATTTGTGGTGATCTGATGGTGGTCCCTGAAGAGGATAGGGATTGGGGGATTGGGTGGCATTATTTATTCTGTACATCCCACTCCCTGAAACTGCCCGTTCTTGCAGAGGAACTTATCTCTGAGCGACCCCATCGCTCTGCTCACGTCAAATGGTGAAGGCTTGGCTTCTAGGTGCCTCATCTTAGGATTCACGCTTTTGAACTTGCACCTGAACACTTCCCTAGGGGCATGTTCTGGGGGGGGCATAACTCAGACCCCAGAGGTTGATGGGTGTGCTCTGGACCTGTGTGTTTCAGCTGGAGGGGCTGTGAGAGTTGGGGGCACGCTTGCCATGCTTGTGTGGTGTGGCTGGGGTGCCTACCAAGCTATCGTGGGACTACTGTGGAGAGCCCCTGTTGGAACTCCAGGGACACCTGTCTTTCTGTCCCTCAGAACCTGCCTTTGGAGGCTTGCACGGGGGGGGGGGGGGGCTAGGGGGGAGGCCTACCTAGTGAAGGTTCCCTGTGAGTCTGGTATCACTGGATCGTTCCTGAGCTATTCCATAGACTCCTGTAACTGCAGCTGTGTTTTCTAGAGAGAGCCCTGGGAAGACCTGGGAGGGGGAGGACTGTAACTAGGACATCAGAAATGTAACCTGCAACCAACTTGGATGATAGAAGAGTGGGCGGTGTTTGTTGTAGGTAGCCGGTATTCTATACAGTTTTGAACCTGTGCTTGACATTTTTCCTGGAGCATCTTATTGGGAGGACTTTAGTCTAATTTGGACCCCCTAAGTCTAATATGCACATAACTCGGAGAGCACATAGAGGACCATCAGCAGGAGGCCTCCAACAAGTTTAATACCTCTAGCCTACACAGACTGCATGCTATACACGCTGGAATTGCCTGAATCTGTGTCTGTTATTATCAAAGATACTGTCTTTGAAGGGCCCTAATTCAGGGGCAAGTGAAGCATGAGGCTGCTTGTTTATCTTTCTTTTCCTGAAGGAGCGGGTGGGGGAAAGGAAGGGAGGGGAGGCAGCAGCCTCACAGAGAACGAGGGGAGGAAAGTAAATCCAAGAGGCAAATCTCTGCTCAGAGAATTGTGGGCTTTTGGAACGCAGTCACTTTAAAACAGACCCCAAAATGAAGGCAAAAATAAGTCTTGCGAGGGAATGGCAACTGGGAACCAGGCAGTCTTTCAACCGACGCCCTGACCAATCAGCAGCAGACTGCTTCACTACGTCAGAGTTGGAGGCATAGGGCAGGAATACTGGGGCTCTCGGAGGTTTCCTCAAATGTAGCAAGCTATACCCACTCCTGGATGGCATGGAGGAAAGAAAGTGTCACCATGGATCAATCACAGATGTTGCAGAGGGAATATTTAAAGTGCTAAAAATCAAAATGGGAATCGAATAATGTGTAGATTACTTTCTTTCATTCGGGGTCACCTGGGATAAAAAGCCCAGTGCAGATTCACCCCAGTTCATTTAGCATCAGAAAGGTTGTACCAGTTGTGAACTGGGCATTCCACAAACCAAACCACATCTTTCTGGTTCATCCCGATCCCTATCGCTGATTTAGGAAAATAAGCCAGCTGGATAGCCATCTGACAGAGAGGCTGATTCTGTGAAGATTGAAGGGGGTGGCAGGTTCCAGTGGATGAGCAACAGGGTTGTGAGTGTCCTGCATAATGCAGGGGGTGGACTAGATGACCCATGATGTCCTTTCTAACTCTGTTATTTTATGATTCTCTAGTGTAGTGGTTAGGAGTGGCAACGGCTAATCTGGCTAGCCGGGTTTGATTCCCCGCTCCTCCTCCACATGCAGTCAGCTGGGTGACCTTGGGCTCGCTACGGCACTGATAAAGCTGTTCTGACCCAGCAGTAATATCAGGGATCTCTCAGCCTCACCTCCCTCACAGGGTGTCTGTTGTGGGGAGAGGAAAGGGAAGGCTACTGTAAGCTGCTTTGAGACTCATCTTGGTGGAGAAAAGCAGCATATAAGAACCAACTCTTCTTCTTCTTCTAATTAACAGATTTAGAAAAATGGGGGGAAGCTTTCAGAAATAACATCTTATAGGATGCAAGTACTCAGAACTTAAATATCATGTTTGAAAGCAGATATTCTAAACAAAATTTGTTCTGTTTCAATGCAATAATATAGTTTTGTTACTATAAAATCCCAAGGATCTTCAGGAAAAAAATGATTAAGGAAGGCCTCCAGATTTCAATGTGGGACTAGAGTCATGAAACCAACCATGAAATATTATCATTTCCATGCGGGAAGGCAAGTTCAAAATTGCCTTTTGTTTAATATTCCATTTATGGCACTCATGTAGATCCTAATCAGATGGGAAATCCATCCTAACGTGGTTGTCCCTGAACTGCACAGGAGGGTAATAAATGAGAGCAAATTCTGCTACTGCTCTATCCAAATCTGTGCTTGCTTTTGCTCCTCTTTCAGAACACATGAAGAGCTCCCCAGTGAATGGTCCCATATCATGAAATGAGCAACAGATCTCTCCTAATGAAGGGGCCTCTGGAACAGAACTGGCAACATCCAAGCCAAGTGAAAACAATGATTGAACAGTTAAGTACACTCTGGATTTAGTGACTTTAACCAGCCCCTTAGCTCCCTTGGCTATCAATTATGAGCCAGCATTTATAGGCCTACCTTTATGTGCTAACAATGTTGACTCTCAAGACAGCTAGTAAATCACATCATGGTTGAATAACAAGAGTAGATTAAAGTTGCCTGGAAGGGTCAAAGGCGGCATATATGTTGTCATAATATCTTTTTGTTGGTGAGTGTTAGGAAGACAGATTCACGTAGAGGGGCCTCTTGCTGACAATGTTGTGACATCACCAGTGATGTGCAGACATCATCTCTAGGTCAACCAAGAAGTGATGTCATCATGTTGTAACGATGCCCTAGCATTTTGATCCCAGTGCTGTGGTTCAACCATAGAGTTTTGATGAATGCTAGAGCATTGCCAGATATGGTGATGTCAATTCTGGGTCATACCAGAGGTGACATACCAGAAGTGATCCCTCCAGTTTTCTCCACCACCAGCTAAGGAGAGCCAAGTCCAACTTCTCTGCCAATCCACCAAGCTGTTGCAGTCCAGGGTAGTGAAGGAAATGAGGGCGGAAAACTGCAATAGAAACCCTTCTCTCAGTACTGGAGTGATGGGAGGGTCTGTTGGCCAGCTCAAGCACGGAATGCAGAAATTTTCAGGTTCAATCCCCAACATCTCCAATTTAAAGGCAATATGTAATAGAGAGTGTAGCCAATATGAAATTAGAGATATCAGTCCCCAGGCGGGACCTGGAGATCCCCTGGTTTTACAACTCATCTCCAGGAGACAGAGATCAGACTGCCCTTGAGAAAATGGCTACTTTGGAGGGTGGACTCCATAGTTTTGTACTCCATTGATGTTCTTCCTCACCCACCCCTGGCTCCACCCCAAAGTCTTCAGGTATTTCCTAACCCAGAGCTGGCAACTCTATATGGAAGACATGGGGCCCTGGAGAGCTGCTGCTAATTGAAGTAGATGATACTGACCTTGATAGACCAATGATCTCACACTGGCTCATTCTGCTCATGTTGGATATTGCCCTTCCAATGCACTTTAGAAGTAGATTTCCCTGTTTCACACAGGAAAATACTGCGGCAAAAGTGCATTGAAAGGTGCATTATCCAACGTGTGCGGAGTGGGTTTTCGGTGCAAGCCAGCTTCATGAGTGGACTGGCTTGAATGACATCTGGCCATCCAGGCCTTGATAAGAGAAGGGGTAACTGTGGGAAGACTCTGGTGCCCTACTGCCATTTACCAGCGCATGTCCAATCTGACCGGGATAAGCATCCTTGGTTGCCTGCTCCTTCAAAGATGCTTTTTCACAGGAATAGGACCTTGTGGAAGGCAGCTGGTTTCCTTTAGTTTGTCCCAGTGATCTGAAGCAACCTTGTTCTGGCCCATCAGGGTCAGTGAATGCAGCCCTCGGCACTGGGCAGAAAGAAGTACAGCGTACTCAGATGATCAGGTACTTTCACTTCACACTTCCTGTGGACTGCTGGAGGCAGGATATAGCGCCGTGAGCAGTGACAAAACTCAGTATTCTCTGGCTCCTTCCTTTTGCCATTCTCCTTTTGTGTAATTCTTTGTTTTTGACATATATGTGTATTTTACAAGGGGAGGCAGTTTGTACAGTCTGATCTCATCAAATTTTGGAAGCTAAGCTGGGTCGGCACTTGGATGGGAGACCACCAAGGAAGATGCACTGTGGCAGGCAATGGTGAAGCACCTCTGCTTCTCACCTGCCTCGAAAGGCCCTTGCTGGGGTTGCCCTTAGAGCAAAGTGCCCTGCGGGGGGCATAAGGAGACAAGCGGTCCCACATATAGGTTCTTTCTCCTTTACTCCAAAACCTGCAACCCAGACTGGTTGCCTCACTCTGCCTAATGGTACATGTTAGAGTATGCAAGATCTGCAGTGTGCATCATTCAACAGCATACATGAAGAATATCCTACAGGTGGCGTTGGAGGAGATGTATAGTGAGCATATTTAGACCAGGAACTTCCTGGTATTTACAAAATAATCTCCTCCTATGTCCTGTTGGGCTCAGTTGGAGACTTCCTGGTCCTTTGAGCACACTTCCTCCCTGCCTTCAAATGAAGAAGAACAGTTAATCAGTTAGACCAGGGATTCCCTACCAGGGGTCTGTGGGAGTTCTGAAGGGGGTCCACAGGAGCCCTGAAGTGGCATGGTACGGGAAGGGGATCTAGGCTATCTTTGTAGCTCCTACTCTTCTTTCCAGATGATATGAGGCGGACCCGCCATAGTAGTAGTAAAGGTGGGGGTGGGGAGAGCAAAAGGAGGTCTAAGGGTGAGGGTAGTGATGTCACTTCCAGGGGCATGGCAGGGGGTGTGGTCACATGACGTCGCTTCTGGAGCTAATCGAAGTCTGAAAAATTATTTCAGGGACACCTCCACAGTCAAAACGTTGGTAAAAGCTAAGTTAGATTCTCTCCTCTCTTCTTTAACCAGTTGTTTCACTTCCTAATAAATGCTATTTCTTCTTTAAGCGGCCAGCACTATTCTCCCCTTTGCATATTTAATTAACTCTGAAGATACAGGAGGAAGAGAAACCAAGAGACCACTATCCTCTAGCCCAGGGCTCCACAGCCTTTGTGAGCCTGTAGGCGCCTTTGGAATACCAGAGGTGGGTAATGGACACAACCACAAAATGGCTGCCTTATGAGGCCATGCCAACAACAAAATGGCTACCTTGGGAGGTGGAACCACATGCACACAGAAGAAGCTCAAGTGCAGGGGAGAAGCTGGGTACTTTTTAAAAAATACAGGTTTCTTGTGGCCAGTCAGAAGCCCGACAGGGCAAGAGACCCACCTGGCCCTATGGACTTTCCATTAAAAATACACCCACTTTCTAAAGAGCCAGCTTGGTATATTGGTTAGGAGTGCAGACATCTAATCTGGCGAGCCAGGTTTGATTCTCTGCTCCTCCACATGCAGCCAGCTGGGTGACCTTGGGCTCGCCACAGCACTGATAAAGCTGAGCAGTAATATCAGGGGCTCTCTGACTGAGCAGTAATATCAGGGGCTCTCTCAGCCTCACCTGCCTCACAGGGTGTCTGTTGTGGGGAGAGGAAAGGGAAGCCACTTTGAGATTCCGGGTAGAGAAAAGCGGCATGTAAGAACCAACTCTTCTTCTTCTAAAGACACTTAGCAGGCACCAGACGAAGTCATGGTAGACACCCAGACCACCACTTTGGGACCCCTCTAGAGAATGGGAGCTCTGTCTAATGCAAAGCATTTATGGAAAAGAAGACAGGGATTTTTCTACAGTTTGGGAACCTTTCTACAGCTCTGTAGCCCTTACTCCACAGGTCCCTTCCTATGGTCTTAGAACAAAAAAAAACACATCCTTTCCCTGTCATTTAGAGCCCTGCCTCTCTATAAGATAGCCTTGGCTACAGCCACAGCACTGTGGGTTGGATGAGGCAAATGGTCCATGCTAGATGGAAGGTTACAGAACATAACCATCAGGGTCCTTCTGCTTTAAAAATCTATGAGCCACTTTGGGGGCCATTATAAAACTGGGAAGTTTAACAATCGTAGACTAACAATGTTGGGGGTGGCGGTGGAGGTTTTCAAAAAAAAAAAGCATCAATTTTATTTCTGTTTCTTTTAAAACTCTAATAGTTATAAAGTGGTGAAATGAAGACCAATTCGCACTAATAGGAAGTTAAATTATATGAGATCATCAAGCATTAGATTCCTTATCTGGTTTCTAAAGTGCTTCATTCTTCGTTCTTTATTGCACAGCAAATTGGCACTCTTAAATTATATTTGCATTCTCCTCCCCCCCCCATTGTAATAGGTTTTCACTTTCATTCTTGTGCTAGGGTCATTTGTGTAAAGTGGAAACGGAAAGGGTCCAAATCGCCAACTTCTTTGCCTTAACTAGGGGGGGAAAAACATTAGCACCTCTTCTTGTGAATAATGTTGAGATATTTTCGCAGGCCACAAAATCAGCTCAAAGTTATCCCCCCCCCCCCCCGAAATATCCTAAAGTCAGTCACGGCTTACAATAGTTATGCTAATAAAGGTACTCTGAATCTGAATCCTAAAGTCAGTCAAGTGACATGTAAAACATGAAATCACTGACAACAGTGGCCATGTAATAAATTCAGGTGCAAGAGCATAAATGTATATACCAGGGGTGGCCAAAGGGTAGCTCTCCAGATGTCCATAGACTACAATTACCATGAGCAACGCTGCTGAGTAACAGAGCATTTTTAAAGTATGCAGTTATTAGTTAGTTACCTTTGTGGATGATGCACAGACCCAGACTCACAGCACTTTGAGGTTTAAAAGAGAGATAATATTTACTGGAAAGGTTATTTACAGAAATATATTATACTAGTAGTAGAGCCCGCTGAAGCCAAAAGTCAGCGGGCGCTAGGGGCCTGGGGAGCTTTTTTCTCCCCCCCCCAATCTGGAAAAAAGCTCCCCAGCCGCGGAGCACCTTCCCTGGGGCCTGGGGAGCTTTTTTCCTTCCCCCCCCCGTTCCTGAAAAAAGTTCGCCAGGCCCCGGGGAAGGCGCTCTGTGGCTCTGCGGGCGCTAGGCACTTACAGAGTTCGGCTCCGTCGGGCAGCGGGGCCTCCCCTGGGAGGCAGGCTTTCGGCGGCGGGCTTTTGGCGGTGGTGGTGGGCTTTCGGCGGCGGGGCCTGCCCCGGGCGACGGTATTGTCTTCGGTGATGTTTTGTCTTCGGCGGGGGCTGCCCTGGGCGGTGGTCTTGCGGCGGCGGCAGCCTGAGGCGGCGAGAGGCGCTTCGCGCCTCTCGCCGCGTCAGGCCGGGAGCAACTGCAAGCCGTGCTGTGCGCAGCTTGCAGTTGCTGGGAATCAGAGGGACCAATTGGTCCCTCCGATTGTCTTTCATGAGGAAGGGTCCAATCCGGACCCTTCCTCATCCCGGACACATCCCGCCCCAGGAGGGCTTACTGTTTTATTTAGTCCGTGGCGCCCGTGGCGCCACGGGCGGTTTACAGATTCTTCTGCTTCAGTCTCCTTACTGAAGGAGAGTACAGAAGCTTAAAAGATAGTTACAAAGAAAACACATTACAAGCCCCTATAGCTGGCATAATGCAGACTACATGCCTACACATCCGTAGAGAGCCTTAATCAACACCGCTCCTTGCTTCTGCAAAACACACACACTGTTCTCCTCTTCCTGAAGAAAGAGGAAGTGGGAAGAAACCCACCTTAAACCAAGGAATCCCCAAGACATGTGCTTCAAAAATCTGGAAGGTTTTTCCATTGCAACCTCACCTGTGACCACTTGAGGCCACTAGTGAACACTCAGCTACAACTCAGCTGCTTAAACAGCTTAACAACTGCCCTTCAAGACTGACTTCAAATTACTTGCTGATTGCAATTCCAATACTTAGCCTGCTGGTGAACTGACACTGCTCATTGTTGCTGTGGAAGGCGCCAAGTGATTCCTACAGCCCTGGTAGAGGTGCTGGGGCTCCTTCCTGGCCACCAGCAGACCTCTAAGGTAGCAGCCCTGACGGGAGCTTTTTCAGTAAGTTCAGTGTCCAGCTTCCCCCTGCCTTAAGTGCACAGGCCCATCCATAGATGGAGCACAAGGCTTCTGTTCAGCCTGCTGGACTAGAAAACTAACCAGTCATTCGATGGGCATTTAATGTGCTTTCAATCCACTTCAGTGACAGTGTGCAAGCAGCGTTGGCCATTCCGCACAGTAAAATGCGGTTGCCCAGTGGATGGGAACTGGATGGAAAGAATATTATTCAGCCTGCGTGAAGACACAGAAACAGATTTATGTCCGCACCAAAATAACTTTCGCAGCCAGAGCCGATCGCCTCCTGCCCATTCTCCAGCCAATTGCCCCCTGAAGAAACGGATGCTCCAGAGAGATACTGAAGGCACACGGCACAAAAAGGACACTAGAACAAAAGAAACCCTGGAGCCGCGATGCAAGGAGGATGGGCCTTTTGCTTCCTGCAATCGTTGCTTTCGGCCAGCGGCTTGTCTGTCGTGTGGGATTATTCAGCCTTCGCTGGGAGGGGGTCGAAATGAACCATGCCATTTCATTGTCCACGTTATCAGGCAAACACAGTCGCCTACCAGAAAGGCTGCATTCCCCCCCACACACACACACACACTTATACACCCTGCCCATTCTTTCCCTATCCCACTTCAGTGGGTTAATGGTGATTCAATCTACAGAGAGCTGGAAGCTACTTCTCTAAGCAGGAGCATTTGAATGAAAAATGGGCAACCCACCCAGCCAAATCTCCCTTGGCAAAATGATCCCGTTTAATCAGTGCTATTGTTTATATCTAGACAGGGGCTTTTAATCTGAGTATCTATCTACTAATTCTAACTAAAGGAAAGGAAATGGCAGAATGGGGAAGGAGGGAGGGAGGGAGGAAGACTGTAAGTGGTGCTGCTGCTGAGTCAGTTTTTCCTTTATCTATCCATCATGGCAAACTGCAGCAGGCACAGCTGTGACTCTAGAGGAGACCCCCCCTTGCTCAGGTTCTAAGGGTAGATCAAGGCAACATCTGCTCCAGAATCCTGGGAAGAATTCTCTCTTTTTTCTTCCTCTCTCCCCTGTGCGTATGCACCTATTTTTAATGGCACGTGTGCCGTAATGTCAGTAACCAAGAATTAATAATACTCCTCATTAAAGGAAATCAAGTGTGCTTGTTTTGGTTTGTTTGTTCGTTCATTCATTTATTTACCACCCTCCCCTGAGGCTGAGGGAAGATCACATGAAACACAGAGGAACAGGAACAATACAGAAAAAGTCAGTCACCGTAAATAATAATAGAACCGTCATACAGAGTGAGAACAGTAAATTCATAACCACAGGATACTGATGGACCCATAGTTGGTTTAAGCATACCAGGCAGAAAAAAAGAGATTCTACATCTAACATCAGGAATGTCAGCTCTGTTCTCTGTTGTTGACTGATCCTTTATATTGTTACAGGGTATTGGTAAGCATAGTTTCAGCTTTTTAAGCCTGTTGGGGAGTAACTCTGTTTAGGATTGCACTACCGAACACCCCGAATATGGACAGCTCATTGACATTTTATTCATTTATTCGAATATTTATGCCCCACCTTCCCCACAACTGAAGGCAGATTGCAAATTTAATTTTTAAAAAATTGCATTTAAGCACACATAATATCTTCCCCCAACACTTGAAACACCCCTAAATGCCTATGAGCCGGCTTCAGTTGCTACAACCTCTGGCATTCCCTTCGGTCATCATCTTGGGGCCTCTTGCAGAGGCCTGGCCCCAGAATGGCTTAGTTAGCTGTTACCAGAGGAAGGGCCTTCTCAGCCGTGGCCCCTACCCCGTGGAATGCACTCTCAGGGGACACCCATGCTCTTCTGGACTTGTTTAGTTTCTTCAGGCCATGCAAAGTCAAATTATTCAGATTGGCCTTTGGGGGGTAACCACATGTTTGAGTTGTTATTGGTATTATTAGAAATACTACTTTACACAGAGAGGGATTAAAATGTGGAATTCGCTGCTGGAGGATGTGGTGATGGCCACAGGAATAAAAAGCTTTAAAAGGGGATTAGATAGATTCATGGAGGATAAGTCTATCATTGGATACGAGCCAGGCACTAAGCCTCTGAATCCCAGAGCCAGGAGGCAACTTCAGGGGAAGGCCTCGGCCTCTATGCCCTCTTGTGGGCCCTCTAGAGGAACTGGTTGGCCACCGTGTGAGACAGGATGCTGAACTAGATGGACCACTGGTCTGATCCAGCAGGGCTCTTTTTATGTTCTTATGTGGTATGTTGCTGCATACATATTTTAATACAAATTTTACTGTTAATATTTTACATTCGCCATTTGTGTTTATGTTGTTTTTACCTTATTATATGGCTTTAATGTTGTGAACTTCCCTAAGACCTGCTGGGTGAGCGACGACTAAATAGATGGATGGATGGATGGATGGATGGATGGATGGATGGATGGATGGATGGATGGATGGATGGATGGATGGATGGATGGATGGATGAGAGCCAGTTTGGTGTAGTGGTTAGGAGTGCGGGACTTCTAATCTGGCATGCCAGGTTCGATTCTGCACTCCCCCACATGCAGCCAGCTGGGTGACCTTGGGCTCGCCACGGCACTGATAAAACTGTTCTGACCAAGCAGTGATATCAGGGCTCTCTCAGCCTCACCCACCCCACAGGGTGTCTGTTGTGGGGAGAGGAAAGGGAAGGCGACTGTAAGCCGCTTTGAGGCTCCTTTGGGTAGGGAAAAGTGGCATATAAGAACCAACTCGTCTTCTTCTTCTTCTTGAATGAATGAATCAATCAATCAATCAATCAATCAATCAATCAATCAATGAAGTGCCCCTTTCACTGCCTCAGGCAATCTCTTCCATAGAGTGGGAGGCAGTTGATGCCAGACCAGCTCCCCTAAACATGGAACAGCTCAAAGGAGGTAGTCCAAGGACCACCACTGGTACACGGGGGAAATGGGAACAGACCTCTGCAAAGGATGTAGTCACCGGCACTCCAGGGTTAGGGCTTGGTTCCACCTTTCCTTTCCTTCCTTATAAATTAATAAGTATATTCTTCTTTCCCGTCCTTCCAATACAGCTCAGGGTGGGTGACAATATTATTAAAAATAACAAATTAATTTAAAAGCATAGACATCACTTTGATTCCCCTCAATGAATACATTGCAGATGAGGAGCGTTCTAGGGTTTGCAGAGCAGATCTCTTCCACCTTTAGCGGTGAGGCCAGCACTTCTCGGTGGTTATTTGAGATCCTGACCATAGGCCTGGTGGAACAGCTCTGTCTTGCAGGCCCTTCAGAACTGATTTGAGGTCCCTCAGGGCCCTGGCCTTTTTCGGTAGAACGTTCCACCAGGCTGGGGCCAGAGTTGAAAAAGCCCTCGCCCTGACCGAGGCCAATTTCACTTCCTTTGGACCAGGGATCTTGAGTAGGGTTTTTTTTTGATGCTCGTAACGTTTGCTCTTTGGGGGATATAAGGCGCATTGTCTAAGAGACACTACCTTTTCAGTATGCAGATCTCATACTACAGGCAGTGAGAAAATGAGATTACTCCAGATGGGAACTCATCTCCAGACTACAGAGATCAGTTCCCTTGGAGAAAATGGGTGCTTTGGAAGGTAGATTCTATGGCATCGTACCCTATTGAGGTTCCTGTCCTCCCCACACTCCATCCCTATATGTCCAGGAACTTCACAACCTGGATCTGGCCACCCAACCCTCCCCTCCCCACTGGGGACTACGGGGGACCTGCCAACCTTAGTGCTTTCGGGAGCATGGAAGTTATGAGAGATCTGTCCAGCACTGTTTTTTATATTAAAAATTCATTAATAATAAAAAGCACATTATGTTGATGCACAAACTTTGCTGTTTTTTTAAGCATGCATTTGTTTTCAAATGTCATCTAGGAAATTGAGATGAGAGAGAGAGACGCGGGGGTCCATCTCCTGATAATTAGCTCCCATTCAGGAAACATCAACTTCCATTAAGGAACATTAACACTCTTTTTAATAGGGCAAGTTGAAAAGGATAGACCCATTCACAGTGCTCAGGCGGCATCTCCCAACGTTATATACAAGCAACACAACCTCGACTAGGATGGGCAGGATGTGCATGAGGAAATAGCTGATATATCGGCTGACAGGAGACACGAGGGGGGGGAGGGCGGGGAGTGGGGGGGGGTTTCACAAGGAAACTGAGGACATCCACAAGAACATGATCCCCAGGAAGCTGCATCTTGATCGGACTCATGAGCATCACAGGCAAGCTGAGTCTCAATGCCGCTGTTCGGCTCTGTCTCGAACGCCAAGCAATTTTGCAGTGGCCCAATAGCCACTGGGCCCTGGCCTGGATGGCCCAGGCTAGCCTGATGTCACCAGATTTCAGAAGCTAAGCAGGGTCAGCCCTGGCCAGTTCTTGGATGGGAGACCTGGGCTCATTCCGCACCTATTAGATAATGCACTTTCAATGCACTTTAGAAGTAGATTTTCTTGATCTGCACAGGAAAATCCAGCTGCCAAAACACATTGAAAGTGCATTATTCTATGTGTGTGGAATGAGACTAGGACGGCCCGTTCTCAGTACTCAGATAGTCCCTACAACATTCTATCCAAGCAAAACAACCACCACTATGGAGACGGCCCAGGCTAGCCTGATCTTAATAGATCTCTTATGCTAAGCAGGGTCATTAGTAGTAGTAGTAGTAGCAGTAGTAGTAGTAGTACTCAGATAGATTCTTATAACATAATATACTAGCAAAACAACCACTATAGTAGGCAGGATAGGAGACCTGGACAACCCAGCCTGACATCAGATCCCAGAAGCTAAGCAAGAATAGTACTGGTTAGTAGTTGGATGGGAGACCTGGATGGCCCGTTCACAGTAGTCAAGTAGCATCTCACAAAGAACAAAACAACTACCACTATGATGGGCAGGATGGGAGACCTGGATGGCCCAGGTTAGCTTGACCATGTCAGATCTCAGAAGCTAAGCCAGATCCGCACTACTTAGTAGTTGAATGGGATACCTGGACCGTACTGACAAATTCTCACATTATATACAAGCAAAACAACTACTGCTATAATGGGCAGGATGGGAGACCTGGACAGCCCAGGCTAGTCTGATCTCATCCAATCTCAGAAGTTCTTGGATGTGACTTCATAGGTGTAGCACAAAGGCTGGTGATGGCAAAACACATCGGAACATCTCTAGCCTTGAAAATTCTGAGGGTTCATCATAAGTCAGCAGTGACTTGATGGCCAAGCATGACAAGGAGCCACTGGCACTCCAGGGTTATGGCTCGGGCACACCTTTCCTTTCTTTACTCATGCAAGTGCAACATGCCACAGATTCTGCATTGCAACGTAACATATCCCATTTAGCCATTTTGATTTTGAAAACAAAGGGGTTGACGGATACCGGGGAAGATGAGGAAAAGGGCTACCATATCAGTGCTCTCCTCAGCACAATGATACCGCTGAAGTCACTGTGCTTAGAAGCATGTCGCTCTGCTTCATACTGCACCGCACCACTCCCATGAAACACACGTGCCAGAACAAGCACGCTCAAACTGCTCTGGATCTGGGCAGCTCGGGAGAGACTTCAAAGGAGTAAGTCTTCCAATACGAAAGGCCAAGCAGTGTGCCTCTTCAACCGGAGGACGGGTCAGCAGCACCGGATCCAGACAAGGCAACAGCTGTGAGCAGCTCAATGGACACTTTCAAGCTGTGGGGATGGAAACGACCATTGGATTTCAGTTCCTAGGATTAATACCCGCAGCTGCGCAGGCCAAGCCGGTCTGTGATCAATCACCCCTGGTTTTTAACTAGTCTGGGTTGCTTTACCAACTGTACCCCTTCCTGGAAAACCGGATCTGGCCAGGATTACTGGTGGCCTAGTGGTGTCCAGATGAGTCTACTGAAACGTGCTCGTCGCTCTTCGTGGCCTTTGAAGTGCGTTGGGAAATTCCAGCTGGATCAGCTTTTGGAAAGGGCAAACTACCCGTGTCGATCATAGTGATATCAGTGGGATTTCCAAGCCCTTTGGTGTCTCCTTCTGGGAGAAGAAAAGGATTCAAAAGTATTTTTTTTTTCAAAAATGTTGTCAGCATATGGTAACGTTCCTCTGACATTTAAAAAAAAAATCCCGCTTTTATACCATCGGGGGAAGGGGATACGTAATCTTTTACCCAATTTATAGCCACTTCATAAGCAGAAATCAGTTCCAGCTACTCTTTGCATTCCTTTGGGGGGACTTTGAAGTCTCCCCCCATTAACATTGTTCCATAGACTAGTGAAGCTGGCATCTCTGCTAGAAGATGGATGGAATCATGGAAGACGCTAGGAAGCCCAAGTTCAAATCCTCACTTGGTTTTACAGTTTATCTCCAGGCGACAGAGATCAGTTCCCCTGGAGAAAATGGCTCCTTTGGAGGGTTGACTCCGTTGCATTATACTCCACTGAGGTCCCTACCCACTCCAAATCCCACCTACTTCCAGCTCCATCCCCAAAATCTACAAGTATTTCCCAACCCAGAGCTGGCAACCTACTTCTACCATGTTTTGACTGAAAGGAAAAAGCAGCGTGGTGTAGTGGTCAAGAGAATATGGGAAACATAACTGTGTAACCAGCATCTAATCTGGAGAGCTGGGATTGATTCCCTGCTTTTCCTCCACATGCAGCCAGCCTGGTGACCTTGGGGTTGACAAGCACTGATAAAGCTGTTCTGACCGAGCAGGAATATCAGGGCTCTCTCAGCCTCACCCACCTCACAGGGTGTCTGTTGTGGGGAGAAGAAAGGGAAGAAGATTGTAAGCCATTTTTAGACTCCTTCAGGTAGAGAAAAGTGGCATATAAGAACCACATCACTGATAAAGCTGTTCTGACCGAGCAGTAATACCAGGGCTTTCTCAGCCTCATCTACCTCACAGGGTGTCTGTTGTGGGGAGAGGAAAGGGAAGGCAACTGTAGGCTGATCTGAGACTCCTTCGAGCAGTGAACAGTGGGGTACAAAAACCAACTCTTCTTCATACGAAATAAATTAACTGAAAGTGAGAAACAAGGGAAGTCTGAAGCCAGACACAGCAATAAAGTCTGTAATTAATGCAAATGAGTGCCCACCATGAATATACTGGATTGGTTTGCCCGCCCAAACATATCAAATTAAATTTCTAAATATTTTCTAATATTATTCCCGGTCCCCAGCTCTGGTCCCGCACGTTCCATTTGCAGTGGGTTTGCCAGAGTGTAAATAAGGGCAGCCGCATAAGACGGCCTCCTCTTCTTGGAGGAATTAACCAGTAGAGCATTTCTAGGACAGATCGCAATTCATATCATGAAACAAATAACTTTTTTTTTCAAAAACAAAAATCTATTACCAACACTTCCGGCAACAGGAAGACCTCAGGTAAATAGAAACCCAGCTACCAGGCGATGTCAGATGTCCAATAATTATACACTCGATCGCTTAAGTTGGTTTTAATGCCATCAGAATCCGTTCTTACGGTCAAAGGGGAAGTAATTAGCATCTTGACAGATAAGGGGACAATGCGGGGACAGCTGCGGAGCTCCTGAGGTCGTATCGGATTGAAGCAGGAGCCCTTTTGCTCTGGAAGAGGAGTGGTCTCAGGAGAGAAACCTTCAACTAAAAATGATTTTCCTGTTTATAAATATGCATTGCGTGACTTCTTCCCCTCAACCAAAGTTATTATGTTTTGACAACAGTCTTGGCTCCTGGGAGTCCCTGGGAGTTATTTAAGAAGGCAGATTTCCTCTCAAAATGGTAAGCTGTCATGCAACTTCATCCCCCCCCCCTCCCTCCCTTTTTTATAACGTCAACAATTAAAAATTGAAACCCAGACATCTCCTCTAGTAGCTCTAAAACTTTAACTTATAGCTATCAAATTTCCAATTTACTATTCCCCCCAAATCTTACTGCTGGATAATTGATTGCTAATTTAACAACCAATTTTCTTCTCAACTGTTGACAATTTCCATTTGCAAAATCAGCAAAGTGGACAGTTAGGGGCATTCTTCTGTAGCTTTCCTTTCTAAATCATTTGAAGCACGGACCATTTCTGCACAGAGGGCTAAAATGCAAGTGGCCTCCTGCTTGCAAAAACAGGATGGTAAACCTCGTGTTTGCAGCCCTTCTCATGGGGAGACCCCTCCCGCATTTTCCCTCTGCCCCAGCATGGCTTTTTGCCTCCTAACGAGGATGCAAGAGAAAACAAGCCCAATGTCTCCCCCTGCTCCTTGGCTTGTCAATCTCAGCAAGCCACCAATCACCAGTCTCGTGGATTGAAACTTCAATCCCTGGACAACCTCAGGACAACCTCGGGATGCAGATAACATCATATGGAGGGGGCTCTAAAACCTATCAGCAACCAGAGGCTGTCCAGGGGCAGATTCCTCATGCAGAAATGGACACAGGAATCCAGAAAATTATTGAAGGAATCTGCGGGTAGGTGTTCTGGAATAACACTGCTTTAGGATGCTTTGGGCTGATCCTGCGTTGAGCAGGGGGTTGGACTAGATGGCCTGTATGGCTCCTTCCAACTCTATGATTCTATAATTCTATGATTCTATTGTATGAAAATTTGAAAATGGAAACAGATTCACTAGACCAGGCTTTCTCAACCAGGGTTTCATGAAACCCTGGGGTTGTTTGATGTCCCTGGGAGGATTTCCCAAAAGGGAATTCATTTAATTCATTTTTCATACATTTTTAAAATCTGTTAAACATTTATTGGGTAATATGAAAATATATGATCATGTTGGTCTGCCTCTCCCTCTTAAAATGGCCAATGATGGGCCTGGAGGGGGTGGAAAGGGAAGGGGCCCCGGTGGGCATGTACACAGCTATGCTTCCCAACCATATTCTGCATGATCGTGCCATTTCTGCGGTTTCTGGAAGCCTGAAGAATGTGTCAGGGGGTTCTCAATGGTAAAAAGGTTTAGAAAGGCTGCCCTAGACACATTCCAGTAACTAATCTGGTATCATTATGACCCAGTGGCCCAAGCTAGCTCCAGCCTTGTCTGGTCTCTGGAGCTAAGCAGAGCTGGCCTTGGTTTGGACTTGGGTGAGAAACCACTAAGGAATCCAGGGATGATATGCAGGGGCAGGCAATGAGAAACCATCTCCGAGTGAAGATTTTCACGTTACCATTCTAAACTGGATGTTTTTTGTGGTTGAGTCAAGAGGTACAGGGATGGGGCTTCCATCCAATGAATTTCCTTTCATTCATGAGCTGTCTCTAAAGCGCTATGGCCATTTCAAACAGTGCTGCTTCCCCTGCCCACCACCACCCTTGCTAAATAAGGGCTATGATCCAAACCTGATCTAACCTGAAAATTGGCCTTTGCCTTCTCCTTTGGTAAATTCAAGGATCGCTATGCTGGCTGCAGACATTGTGCCTTTTATTTTCTCTATACTCCTCCTGATTGATTGATTGATACCCACCCTTCCCAGGGCACTGGCTCAGGGTAGCTTCCAACATTTTATCATACAACATTGGTAATAAATAGCAATTTATATATTATATTAAAACCTTAAGACCATATCATCTTAAAAAACAATCATGCCAGCTGTATGGCCAATTGGTTCCATTAGGAGCATCTCATTTTTTGGATTGGGGTATCATATATGGAGAGCTCAGATGATGTTTAATCAGGGTCGTTTTGCTGTTCATTGGCCCCAACCAAATGCCTGGCAGAACTGACCTGTCAGGACCCTTAGCTCTTCTGGGAGCTCATTCTACCACGGTCAGGGCCAGACTGAAAAGGCCCTGCCCCTGGTTGAGGCCAGATGTACTTTTTTTGGACTTTAATATTCTGTGTTCCTGAATAAACCCAAGTATTTCACAAATTTCCTGTGTGTTTTCAGAAGTTTTGGTTTTTCCATAGAAGTTCCTAGCCATACCATGTTGCTCCTGATAGATATCTGTTCCACTTAATAATTCTGGTAAGGTGTTGGAGAAGGAGCATGTCTCATGGCTTAAGTGCCACTCAGCGCTTAACACCCACTCAGGGCAGCTGTTCTGCCCCTGAGTGCCTTCTCCTCCAGCCAGCTTGTCTGTCAGTCCAGCAGCCAGCCAATCACCTTCCATCTCCCACCCCTGACCACCCCTCCTCCTTCCACTTCCTTCTGAGGCTCGGAGGCTGCAGATCCCTGCCACGTGAGAGCTGCCCCTGCCAGTGAGTTTCCTAACATCTGCCTGCAGCCTTTCCAGGTCCTGGGTGGAGGGGGAGGCCATTCATAGAGTTCTTCCCCTCCACCCCCCTAATCTATCAAACTCCACTTTGCTCAAGTACTTGCATTCAGATGTGACATTGGACTCTGAAGGACTGGAATCGGTTGCATTTGGAGTGCATACATCCTACGAACAAAATTTTCCAGCATCAGTTGGTGCACCTTAACCACCAAGACAAAACCAACTTTCTGTGTCATGTTACATTCAAAGCGCGTGTGAGAACAAGAAGTACGTGGGCTCAGAAAGATCACTGCTGGAACACACACGTTTATATGGTTTATAACAAACATTTCCATAAAATTAACTATTTGCTTAAGGATTCATCACAGATTCTATCTTGAATGGAAACTTTTCCTCCCATTTGGTATGAGATGGATGGGGAATAAACAGATTTTACGATTTGTGTATACATGCAAAAGAATGCATGTCATCCGAGGGCAACTGTCCTTGCAGAGAGGGAAAAATCTCCAGGGGTGATCCTTGATGGATGACGAGGGAGGAGCTGAGATGTTTGGATGTGGCTGGAAAGGGACTAGAATATTAGTGTGCAGCAAATGGGTTGAAATATTCTTTTCCCCTCCCCTGTTATCTGATGGATCTTTTGGTAGTAGATAGATTCAGGGGCGTAGCGATGTTGGTCTGAAGTAATAGAACATTCTTTCTTCATTTTTTTACCATTGAGAAACCCCTGAAACATTCTTCAGGCTTTGAGAACCCCCAGAAGTGGTGCAATCATGCAGAATATAGTTGGAAAGCATAGCTGTGTACATGCCAATCCGAGACCCCTCCTGTTCCCACCCCCTCCAGGCCTATCATTAGCTATTTTGAGGGGGGGGGGGCAGGTCAACATGACCATATATGGTCCTATCACCAATAAATATGTAATGAGTATATATATATATTTAATTAACTTCCATTCGGGAAACCATTCCAGAGCCCTCAAGAAACCCCAAGGCCTTCAAGAAACCCTGGTTGAGAAAACCTGCAATAGAACAACATTTGAGTCCTTTAAAACCAACATTTGAGCACCTTTAAAACCAACAAAGTTTAATTCTGGATACACGCTTTCCATGTGCATGCATATCTGGAAAAGCGTGCATGCACACAAAATATTATTATCTAGAACTAAACTTTGTTGTTCTTAAAGGTACCCCTGGATTTGAAGCCAAGTTGCCCCTGGATTTGTTCCATTGCTAGTTAATAATGGGCATAGAAAACGAACATCACAGTTTATTGATCTGAGGGCTTCTGGAACTGGTTCGCCAAGGAATTCAGTCTTTTAGAGCAGGGGTAGTAAACCTGTGGTCCTCCAAATGTTCATGGACTACAATTTCCATGAGCCCCTGTCGGCAAACTCTGGCAGGGGTTCATGGAAATTGTAGTCCATGAACATCTGGAGGACCACAGGTTGACTACCCCTGTTTTAGAGAACATATTAAAATCATGACAATGGCACCTATGGCACCTATCCTACTACTCCTTCAGCAAAACATAAAGCCTTCCTTCCAGTCTAAAAATCCACCATCTACCTTAAATGGCTCTCCCTCTGCCCTGGGCCTCAGCCAAAAAGGCAGATTATAAATGAAGTGAACAAAAGACATCTGGAACGAGGAGCTGCCCGAACAAAAGGAAAGTGGGCCACCCCTGCTTTACCTGAAAGGAATGCAATTTAAGTTGTGGTGTCAAGAAATCATGCATGGTTGAGATAAACGGGATGCCTTCTCGGTTCATCTGAAATAACTCCTATTCTAACAAGGTAGAGGAAAGTGAGGCCTGGCTACTTTGTTTTGAAAAAGAAATGATTTGTGGAAGATTTGGGAGGGGGGGACTTTAGACATGCTTTATGTGACAACTTTTGGGAAAAATTCTTTTTGTCTTTGCCTGCACAATTGAATGCCTATCCATTGCTCCAGGCCAGGGGCAGTCAAACTGCGGCCCTCCAGATGTCCATTTGCTGGCAGGGGCTTCTGGGAATTGTAGTCCATGGACATCTGGAGGGCCGCAGTTTGACTACCCCTGCTCCAGGCAGTTTGCTCTTTTTTTAAAAAAACACCCCCAGGAGGAGAGGGAGGCGGGTGTGATGCCGGGACACTGGAGGTGGAGATAGCGCTTCTTAAGTGTGTGGCCTGCTGGTTGCTCTCCAGTAGCTCACTCTTTTTAGGTTGGGGAATGCACTTTATGCGATTCCCCAACTAGTGCTTTAAAATGGAGGATGTTGCTTGAGGTTTGCTGGATGAACATGGGAGGTAGGCGACATCATGCAAAACGCCAAAAATATGGCGTCTTCATAAGGTAAGCATTTCACTATATTTATTGGGTGCGGAATTGCCTCAATCCTTCTCCAAATATTGACAGGGTGTTTTTAGACCCTTTTACTGGTATCTTGAGAAACCCCAGATAGCATCTAGAAACCTGAACATATCTGGAAAAAATACCAGCAAGGTCTTCCCCCCCCTGATATATATTCAATTCAGATATATTCAGTTCAGAACCCATAGCCAAATGGCTTTAGGAAGGGGAGAAAGCACTGAGCATAGTGAGTCTTGGCATTAACCTGGAATCACACTTGCTTCTCCTGCCCAAGGCCTCTGTAGCAGAGAAAGCTGGCAGCACCCATCACCCTACGTGCACAGTGAGTGGAATGAAGAGGCATTCCGTGCCAGGACACAGAATGGCGTCTGGGAGCAGAAGAAGGAAAGAGGATGGAAGTTGTCCATAATCCACTACATTAGCCACAGTGGCCGGACAACGCCCAGGCCACCGCAAACATGCATGCGTCTACCTGCTCATCTGAGAGCATCTCAGGGCTAGGGAGACATGGCTCAGAGGGGAATGCCCCCATCTAATTAGCAGGCTTCGGGCCAATTCATCTCAACATTCAGCTGCCTGCTCTCGAGATGCCTTCGTTTTCACAATGTATTTATTGAACATCTCATTGTTCTCATCACCGTGTGTTTTGTTTTGTTTTTGCCCGCGGTTTTGACCAGACAGGCAAATCCCATTCATCACCTTATGATGAAGCCAATGCTCTTTTGAGGGAGGCTTTCGTTTGTGGGGAGGGGAAGGGGGCATGTTAATTCCGACAAACGAAGCTCACGCCTCCTTGAATGGAAATCATACAACATGAATCTGGTGCAACGGTGGATTTTGCTGATTGATAAAAGAACGCCTTTTGAAAAGGGTTTCCCTGAAATACGGATGCGCAGTGTATTCAGGACGAGTATGCAGGATTCATTTTCTCCAGATAACAATGCATATTTAAGAGAGACTCTGAGAGATGTCAATGCTCATTTAGTGCATCTCTGCCATGACATGCTGTTAAGGTACCCTACTTGACAACCTCGTCTATTATGCTCGTGGCATTTGTTCAAAATCTGATTTGCGAAAATATCCTAACTCCAATTTAATATAATATTATATATCCAACCACAGACGAGTAAATCCCTTATTTACTTTAAGCAGATAGCCTTTCATTGTCTGCATTATACATGTATCTCCTAATTCAATAATAAATGCTTGACCCTTCTATCCAGAGATCACAGGCATAGACTGTTTCCCTGTTAAGGAATAAGAATAGGATTGTTTCCTAGAGGGAAAGAATTAAAGGAAAGGAGAGACAGTGCAATCCTAATCAGCCTCCCCCCCCCTCACAGGGTGTCTGTGGTGCGGAGAGGAAAGGGAAAGCAATTGTAAGCCGCTTTGAGACTCCTTCAAGTAGAGAAAAGCGGCATATAAGAACCAACTCTTCTTCTCAAATCGCCTTCCCTTTCCTCTCCCCACCACAGACACCCTGTGGGGTGGATGGGGCTGAGAGAGCCCTGATATTACTGCTCAGTCAGAACAGTTTTATCAGTGCTGTGGTGAGCCAAGGTCACCCAGCTGGCTGCATGTGGGGGAGTGCAGAATCAAACCCGGCTCGCCAGATTAGAAGTCCGCACTCCTAACCACTACACCAAATTGGCTCTCCAGTAATAGTAGTGGTTGCCATCCTCATTGTTGTCATACTTTGTTGTTGTTAGGTACGAAGTCGTGTCCGACCCATCGCGACCCCAAGGACAATGATCCTCCAGGCCTTCCTGTCCTCTACCATTCCCCAGAGTCCATTTAAGTTTGCACTGACTGCTTCAGTGACTCCATCCAGCCACCTCATTCTCTGCCGTCCCCTTCTTCTTTTGCCCTCGATCGCTCCCAGCATTAGGCTCTTCTCCAGGGAGTCCTTCCTTCTCATGAGGTGGCCAAAATATTTGAGTTTCATCTTCAGGATCTGGCCTTCTAAAGAGCAGTCCGGGCTGATCTCCTCTAGGACTGACCGGTTTGTTCGCCTTGCAGTCCAAGGGACTCACAAGAGTCTTCTCCAGCACCTGAGTTCAAAAGTCTCAATTCTTTGACGCTTGGCCTTCCTTATGGTCCAACTTTCGCAGCCATACATTGCAAGACTGGGATTATTCAGTGGGATTACTCAATGGGGAAGTTTCTCCCGTATAGTTCAGTCTATGTTTACGAGTGAAAACAATCTATGACTCTTTGACCGCATTTGTTCCACTGGAATGTAAGAATTTATTCCAGACATTCATTAGCGTTCTTGTAAATACGCCGACATAATGAATCGCAAGGGATCCGCATTAATATGCAGCACCATCACCTTAGAGGCAAATTGAGCATCACTATCTATTTATCCCCTATTGACGACACAGAAATTTATACTCTTAAATCTGCTGGCCAATTCCCTGAACAACAACAGGAGTCCAAATTCAGACTTGTATTGGGCATCTCCGGGCGACAATCTCCATTGGTATAAATTAGCATAGATCCTTTTACTTCAGAGATTTTTCACTACCTAATGATCTGGCTCAATCTATATCTACATAAATTTCGTTAGTGCTTTAAAATTCTATGGTTAGGGAGTATTGCAGGTGGATTTTTCTAAAGGGGGGGGGGTGTTCTGTTTTCCACCCAAGACGTTTGGGAGAAATTTAAACTGCTGCAGTTAATTATTCCTCTTCTCCTCAACGAAGACCCAATGCAGCTTATCCAGTTTATCCTCACAACCACCCTGTGAGGTAAATTTAGGCTGAGAGGGACCAAGCTTCCATGGCAAAGTGGAGATTAGAGGCTGGGTCTCCCCTATCATAGTTTGACACTTTAGGTTAACATTTAGGGTTTTCTATCTTGTGTCAATGGACACTGTTTGCTCAAATTTGCCTATGATCTGAGTGCTCCATCTGTCCCTTCAAGTATTGATATGTTCAGTGTTACATTTATGATAAATGTTTGTTATATTGAAAACCATTTAACGCCTTGAATGTTTTATTCTATTTTTTGAAGCAATTTCACATTTCTCAAGCCATAAGGGTGCTGTCACTTATTAATTGGGGGGGGGCATTAGAAAGGGTTATACATATCTGTTTCAGTAAATTAAAAAGTGACCATTCGGTTCATAAACAAATCAGTGGCAAACCCTTTGTACATCCTCTTTAAAACACAGCTATTGTGCAACTCAGAGTAGCAACCGTATTTACAGTGACACCCCTTGGTTACTTTTGATACTAAATTGTAGAAATGTAAAATCATCACTAGAGTAGATCTAGATTTTGGTCCCACCTCCTGCCCTTGAGCCATGGTTTAGCGATCAATTTCTATTTCCTTATATTCCAGTTGTTTATTTATTTATTGCATGTTGTGATTTATTGGCCGCTACTCCCAATCCAGGCCGGCTTGCGGCGGCTTACAATCATAATAAAAATTACAATAATTTCACAATAAAATCCCAATTAAAAACCTCACAATATAGCCCCCATAAAATTAACAAGGCCATGGCAGTTGCCAAACAGCTGTTCCTAGGCAGACACTGGATTCCATGTAGCAAACAGGAGGAAGATGGAATGACAGAGGGGGAAATCATCCAGAAAAATGAAGGAACCGGAGGGGGGGACTCGGCAATCATCCAAGGCCTAATCCTGACCCAATGCCTGGTGGAAGAGTTCCATCTTGCAGGCCCTGCAGAACTGTGACAGCTCCGACAGGACCCTCAGCTTGTCTGGGTGATCATTCCATCAGGTAGGGCCCAGGACCAAAAAGGTCCTGGACCTGGTTGTGGTCAGGCATAATTCACAAGGGCCGGGGCCACCAGTCTATTAATAACTACAGAGGGGGGGGGGGGAAGAAGAAGAAGAAGAAGAAGAAGAAGAGGAGGAGGAGGAGGAGGAGGAGGAGGAGGAGGAGGAGGAGGAGGAGGAGGAGAAGAAGAAGAAGAAGAAGAAGAAGAAGAAGAAGAAGAAGAAGAAGAAGAATTGGCTCTTATATGCAACTTTTCTCTACCCGAAGAGTCTCAAAGCTGACCCTTTGTGACCCAGCCACAGGACCTCCGTCTTGGAAGAGTTGTTTCATGCAGCTCTGCTTAAGCCAAATTGTCACAGCTTCCAAACATCCAGTAAATGTTTCTGCGTGGGGAGTCAAACAGGCCATCCATCGAGAGAAGGAGCTGGGCATCATCTGCATATTGGTGACAACCCAGCCCATAACTCCAGATCAGCTGGGCCAGAGGGCCCATAAAAATGTTGAACAATGTGGGGGAATCACGTCCTGTGGTACTCCACACATGAGTTGATAAGGGAGAGACATATCCTCCCCCACACCCACCCTCTGTGTCCCCTTCTGGATAAAAGAGGTCCGCCATTTAAGGGCTGGCCCATGAATCCCAATCCCAGCGAGGTGGTGGACTAACAACTCATGGTTAACCATGTCAGATGCAGCTGATCTCTTATGTACATCACGAGAAGTGCCAATCCACCTCTATCCAGCTCATGCTGGATATCCGTCAGGGTGTCCAATGCTGTCTCCACCCGGTGGCCGGAACAGAAACCAGACCAGAAAGAATCAAGTGCTGTTAATTCGTTTACTATTATCTATTCCTCTATCAGCCTCTTGTGGCGCAGGGTGGTAAGGCAGCCATCATGCAGTCTGAAAGTTCTGCCCATGAGGCTGGGAGTTCGATCCCAGCAGCCGGCTCAAGGTTGACTCAGCCTTCCATCCTTCCGAGGTCGGTAAAATGAGTGACCAGTTTGCTGGGGGGTAAACGGTAATGACTGGGGAAGGCACTGGCAAACCACCCCGTATTGAGTCTGCCATGAAAATGCTGGAGGGCGTCACCCCAAGGGTCAGACATGACTCGGTGCTTGCACAGGGGACACCTTTACTTTTACCTTATTCCTCTATAATTACTCACGAAACTCCTGCTCAATTATGCTAGGATTAGTCAGTGGAAAAAGGAAACCAGGCCAACAAAGTGGATAGATACGATCAAAATGGACACCAGCCAGAACATTACACAACTAGAAATGGCAGTGCGGGATCGGAAATCAAGGTGGCAGCAGTTGTGCCATAGGATTGCCAAGAGTCAGGCTCGACTGATCGGCTAACGTCATCATCCTGTTTATTTATTCCATTATCTAAGTAAAGGTCTCAGAATCTTTCACATCTATGTCTCAAGGGCTCTTCAAGACTCCAAATCCTGCCATGATTGCAGAAGTGTGCTGATATTTGGCATGACAATTACATTAGCCAGGACAGCAAGCTCTTCTCTCCTTAAGCTCCCTGAGGCACCGGGGGCAGGAGAGGATGAGGCTTAGCATTCACCGTCAGGAGGATTAAGGTTTTAAGGTGGGGATTGTGGGGAGGCAGCTTGGTGTAGTGATTAGGAGTGCAGACTTCTAATCTGGTGAGCTGGGTTTGATCCCACGCTCCTCCCCCACATGCAGCCAGCTGGGTGACCTTGGGCTCCCCACAACACTGATAAAGCTGTTCTGACCAAGCAGTGATATAAGGGCTCTCTCAGCCTCACCCACCCCACAGGGTGTCTGTTGTGGGGAGAGGAAAGGGAGGACAATTGTAAGCCACTTTGAGACTCCCTTCAGGTAGAGAAAAGCAGCATATAAGAACCAACTCTTCTTCAGCAATATCAGGGCTCTCTCAGCCTCACCCACCTCACAGGGTGTCTGTTGTGGGGAGTGGAAAGGGAAGGAGATTGTAAGCCGCTGAGACTCCTTCGGGTAGAGAAAAGCGGCATATAAGAACCAACTCTTCTTCTTCTTCTTGTTTTACTGTGGGGTTTTTATTGTGTAACCTTCTGGGAGCCAGCACGGTAAGAGCAGCAGGTAAGAAATCTTCATATTTCAAGGCTTGAGTGCCGAACTGTCTGCCTTCGTCTCATATGTTACTGTTGTAGTGCAAAACCATAGCTACACGATATGAAGGCCAACAGCTTGGCACTCAAAGCCTTGAAATATGAAGATGTGTAATGCTTGTTCTTGTAAGCAGGAGTCTAAAGGGGCTTAATTAAAGGCATGACTGGCTTTGAAAGAGCTGCCTGCCTTTTTTGATCAGGTTTTAAAACGTAAAGAACTGCAGCTGTTCAAGCATTTGGGTAAATCTGCTAGACAGGTTCCTAGGTGCTCCGCTTGGCGGCATGATGGAATTTCCAGGTGACCCTGGTTTGACTTCTATCCCTTGCTTCCACAACAGGTTCCCCTAGGAAAAGGTACCAGGTGATTACTGGTCCTTCAAGTTCAGTACTGTGATTTGTAATATAGAAGAGCATCTATGGCAGGAGCAGTCAACCTGTGGTCCTCCATATGTTCATGGACTACAATTCCCATGAGCCCCTGCCAGCAAACGCTGGCAGGGGCTCATGGGAATTGTAGTCCATGAACATATGGAGGACCACAGGTTGACTACCCCTGGTCTATGGAGTTCCTCCCAATGTATTTGTATAAAGTTGTAAACTTCCCAGCATGGGAGAGGAGAGAAGGTACCCAGGCACAGAACAGATAACAGGGAGAGAGGAAACATGTGAGAACAAGAGCCAATAAGAAGCCAGCTTATGTAATGTAGAAACTCATGCATCCATAACACACACTTGACCACATCAGATCTTTGGTCTTTGGTTGAGGCAGGGTTGTTTAAGAGCTTTGCACACACACACCCTTGCTTCGCTATATCATCGACTGAACTCCTTTGTAGATGGTTGTAGGAGGGGGGGTGGAAGGATTTTCTTTCTGCTATCTGGAGATTTATGGTTTTAAGGAGTGGGGGTTTTATGGGATTTTTTGGGATTTTTATGTAATCTACCTTAAGACCCACCAAGGAGGAAGGCAAACTATAAGTGGAATGAATGAATGAATGAATGAATGAATGAATGAATGAATGAATGAATGAATGAATGAATGAATGAATGAATGAATGAATGAATGAATGAATGAATGAATGAATGAATGACAACTTTGTGACCAACCACAGTGGAATACCGGCTGGGGGAACAGAATGTATAAAAGAACATGATTGTCTTCACTTCGTCAAAGAAAAATTTTTTTTGTCTGACTAAAGCGTTTTTCCTTTTGCTTTGCTACTCTCCTCTTCTCCCCATTTGGCTGGGAGGGCATTTGGGAAACCCTTCCAGGGATGTCAAGAAACCCCAGAGTTTCACAAAACCCTGGCTGAGAAAGCCTGCTCTAAATGATAGTTCAGGAAACAGATGTTGATGATCTCTGTTCATTTGGTTCCTGAGAGGAGGCCTGGGAGTCAAGGGGCAGACTGGCCCATTACCATACTGGAGACATTCCCAGGAGAGGACCACAAGTAGCCAAAAGAAAGGTGAGCCGAGTGTCCCTTGCAGTGCTGGCAGTGTCACGATCCACTTATGTCCAGTCACAGTGACAATGTCAATGTATTTATTTTCAGATTTCTATACCAGCATTCTCCAATGGTATCGTGGCAGTTTCCAACATCAGTAAATACAATAAAACCCATAAAACATCCCATAAAAACAATTACAAATGATTACAATTAGACAGATGGTGAATTAATCTTATAGGCGTCCTAACCCTCACTATCCCACCCCTTCAGCCCAAGGGTCAGTTCTCTTATAGTAGGAGTGAGGGCCATATCTAATCTAATGTGTGTAGGATCAGCCACTTGCTCTAAGGACCACTTTGCACAAGCTAGTACCAAGGTTATTTCAACGTCCCAGTCTATATCAACTAAACATTCACCTCTAAGCTCTGCTTTGTCCTAACACATGCAAAAGCAGTGGAACGAAAATTCAGTTACTAATAGACTTCACTACTGGTTTTTACTCAGATTTCCCACAATGTTTTTTTTTAACTCCCTTGCCAATTTCGTTGGAAGAATATTTAATTATGGTGTTTTCCTTTCAGAATCCTGAATTGCCTCTTCTTGGAGGGGTGTGTGTGTGGAATTAATCTCTGGTTCCTTTAAAATACTTGATTTATTTGGGACTTGCACAACCATAGGCCAGATAAAAGAAGGTGCAGATTTGAAGACCAAGTTAGAGCACATTTTTACCAGATGTTTCATACTGGGAGTGGAGGAAGTCCTCTGATCTAGTGAGAACATATGTGTTGCATGTCCAGTGGAAGCTTCAAGAGCATCATATAACAGACTTATCAGATTGCTCCATCATGACCCATTACTATGTGTAATAGGAGAGGTGGATGACTTTTAAAGAAAATCTTCACCTGTAGAACAATCAGGAAGAAACTGTGAGATCTGCCAGCCTGTATTAATCATGCAGTGATTAAGAGCCTCTTGTGGCGCAGAGTGGTAAGGCAGAAGACATGCAGTCTGAAAGCTCTGCCCTTGAGGCTGGGAATTCAATCCCAGCAGCCGGCTCAAGGTTGACCCAGCCTTCCGAGGTCGGTAAAATGAGTACCCAGCTTGCTGGGGGGTAAACGGGAATGGCTGAGGAAGGGAATGGCAAACCACCCCTTATTGAGTCTGCCAAGAAAACACTAGAGGGCATCACTCCAAGGGTCAGATATGACCCATTGCTTTGAGCAGGGGATACCTTTACCTTTACCTTTACATTATTAATCACGCATGAAGCTTAAAGCATCTTCTGACATCAGCCTTTTTCAACCTTTTGACTGTGGAGGAGCCCCTGAAATAAATTTTCAAGGTGCTCCCTAGAAGTTATGTCAGCTGGCCACCGCTCTATGTCATGCCCCCTAGAAGTGACATGTCACCAGAAGTGACTTCACCACCCGTACTCTTTGTCCTCCCTTTGCTCCTCCCACATATTTACTCAGATATGCTACTGAGTTCAATGTGGCATAATGTCAGGAAAAAAATGCTTAGTGCTACATCTTTTATATGAACGCAACTGCATTTTGGGGGATATTTGTTTCACTTATATTATGTCTTTCTCTCCAATGGGGACCCAGAGTGGTTTACATCAGTCTCCTCTCCACAATTTTATCCTCACAACAACCCTGTGAGCTAGATTATCCTGAGAGAAATTATTGTATTATTTTATTTTATTTTAGTTAGGGATTTATATACCTCCCCTCTTGGAATACCATCTTGGGGCACTTTACACAATCCAAAAACACAATAAAATCAATACAATTAATAGAGATACAAAACAAATTAAAATTGTAAAATTGTTGTTGTTTGTTGTTAGGTGCGAAGTCGTGTCCAACCCATCACGACCCCATGGACAATGATCCTCCAGGCCTTCCTGTCCTCTACCATTCCCCGGTTTAAATTTGCACCAACTGCTTCAGTGACTCCATCCATCCATTAATTTACATAGCTGCAATTAATCATCATTGCACCAGCCATTATTGATAGAGAGTTATAACCACACTGGCCCACCACGTGTTGGACTAGGGAGGAATCAGAACGGGAAAAGAAGGGCAGAAAGGGCGGGAGGGAGGCCTGAGATTTCACTAGATTGTTGTTAACCAGCTGGCCTCAAACACAGGCCTGGCAGAAGAGCTCCATCTTGCAGGCCCTGTGGAATTCCAACTGGGCCCTGATCTCTCCTGGGAGCTCATTCCACCAAAAAGGCCCTGGCTCTGGTTGAGGCCAGATGAATTTCCTTAGGGCTAAGGATCCATAGCTGATTAGCGTTGATCAATCAAAGAGCTCTCTGAGGAATGTATTCAGACTGGCCCAAAGTCATCCAGCAAGCTTCCATGGTACGTCAACAATTCAAACCCAACTCTTCCAGATACTGGTCTGACACTCTTAACCACTACACCACACGTACACTTTTTCAGCATTAAGTACACCTTGGAAATACAGTTAAAGACAAAGGATTGGGTCCAGTCAGCTGTTTTCCTGGTGAAAAAGAGAGTAAGGGGCCCTCTTTAAACACAAAAAAGGCTATACTGGGGATCATGTGACCCGAATCGTCAAAAGCCAGGGGGTCCAAGGACTGCACTAAAGAACAGAATTAGGAGAGCTTGAGTGAAACGCAGACAGGATCCAGGTTTTCTGGGCTTCTGGGAAAGGAGGTTTGAACATAAAATCTCTCCAGTACAAGAAATCCCACTGGAATTTCCCTACAAGCAAAAGCACTGTTTTCACTGGAAGAATTAGTTATCAGAATAACTGATGTGATGAACACACACACAACAATCAATTATTTCTCAGGATATTAGGTCTTCTACAGTAGCTGGCAATGGAAGATGGCAGTCAATAGATTTTTGGATTAACTAGTTTATGAGCAATAAGGCAAATCAAGATAGGCATTTAACATTACTTAAATCAAGTGGATTATGAGAATCAATCGAAGGGCTGACTCAATAGAGGCCTGCTTTAAATCATGGGCAGAGATTACTTATGCAATTCAATGGAGAGCCCCGACAGCAGCAGAATGATTGGGCCCCAATCCAGCACAGAGCTAAGCATTCTTAAAGGCACGGAAACAAACATTCTTACACTGGCTTACCTCTGTGCTGGACCCAGGTGTAGCAGGGCAGATGGAAATGCTGTTCTGTTTGCCTGTAATCTAAGAGTAGCTACAGAGCAAAGTTTTGTCCTATTTCATACCCACCTATGGGGATCTCGCCTCATATCCAAAATGCAATATAGGAAATGTCTCCTTCTTAACTGCTGCCCAGGAAGAGAACCTAGGAGGGGGGCGATGGGGGACCTTCAACACAAACCAAACTTCCAAACAGAAGATCACTGAATAAGACACAGTAAAATACTGGCACCCAGAGGTGGAATTTGACTCCTCTCACAAATGTCGACTGAGTTCTACATGCTCTCCCATTTCCCCCTAAAACATGGGTGGCCAAACTGCGGGTCTCCAAATATCCATTGACTGCCATGTTAGCAGCTGCTCATGGTAACTGTAGTCATAGAATAATAGAGTTGGAAGGGACCTCATGGGTCATCTAGTCCAACCCCCTGCACTATGCAGGACACTCACAACCCTATCACTCATCCACTGTAACCTGCCACCCCCTTAAGCCTTCACAGAATCAGCCTCTCTGTCAGATGGCTCTCCAGCCTCTGTTTCAAAATTTCCAAAGATGGAGGACCCCCCCCCCCCCGAGGAAGCCTGTTCCACTGAGAAACCGCTCTGACTGTTAGAAACTTCCAGGGACATCTGGAAAGCCAGAGTTTGGCCACCCAACCGAAACCATCCTAACAGGCAGGTTACGTAGAATAGCTCCCCAAGCCGGCACCTTGGGGGTTTGGAAGACCGCAAGTAACCTGAAGTCTGTGTACAACAGTCCCCGATTTGCCTTATCCCCATGTTAAATCACACACCTCCACACACCCGTTCCTCCAGCAAAAAAAAAAAAAAAGAGGGGGGGGAGGCTTTAACAGGTGAAATAAGCCCCAGTTATTTATCTCGCCAAAAGCTTTAATTAAATCCCAAGAATGCGGATGGCTCCCCTGCATCAATCTCCGAAAGGCACAATAAAATCAGGCTCATTGATTTTTAATTAAAAGGCGATACCTTTGCAATTAGCAAAGCATGCCTGCACAGCGCAATCAAAGCGGGGATTTGATACTGACGCTGAGCTGTCACAAACAGTGTTTTTGCGATCTGCAAAGATCTTCTGGAGAGCCCTCGAAATCCAAGGCCCAGAGGTGGGCAGGGTCCTTTGCAAATGCTGCTTAAGGAGGAAGAAGGGGTTCAAGCAGAGAGCTCCGGGGACAGCATGGGGGCACGGGACTAGCAGTGACTGCAGTCTACACCCATTTGATTTCAGGGAGTTTAGACTGGAGTAATTCTGCCTGGGATTGCACAGCAGCTGATACAGCTTCAGGGAGATTGTTAACTTTAACGATTGTTTCTTCTTAGGCAAGGTTTAGGCCTTGATAGTAGAAAGAGATATAGCAAGAACACATTTAATGAACAATTATAGATATGTATTCGGGGTTCACCCATTACCCATACTCTATAGCCGTGCTAATTACTTTGAATTAACCATTTTCCTCCTGTTTTAATAATATTTATATATCTTTAATGGGAAATCTCTCATCCCTAGCTTTTATAAGTTATTCTGTCAGTACACTGCAAGAAGTCTGTGGGATATTTCCAGATCTATCTAAGAAAGGAGATTAGGAAAAGCAGCTCAATTTGCTCTCATCAATAATACCAATTATATTATTGCTGAAACTTCTTTCCTTTCTAATTCACCATCCTCCATTGTTTGCAAACGTCATGATTTTCCATTTCCACCCTTTTTTTATATTCCAAGTTCAAGTACTCTCAGTACTGCAGTCTTTCTAAACTGTTTTTTACCATTGAGAAACGCCTGAAATATTCTGCAGGCTTCAAGAAAGCCCAGAAGTGGAGCAATCATGCAGAATCTGGTTGGGAAGCAGAGCTGTGGACACGCCTACCCAGGGCCCCTCCCCTTCCTACCCCCTCCAGGCTCATCATTGCCCATTTGGGAGGGAGGGAGGTCAACATGACCAGATGTGGTCACATCACCGATAAATGTTTATCAAATTTTTAAAAATACATACAAAATTAATTATCTCCTACCTATTCAGGATACCCTACCAAGACTATCAAGAAACCCCAGGGTTTCATGAAACCCTGGTTGAGAAAGCCTGCTTTAAACAAAGAACCACAGAGCCAAATCTGGATTTATATATTTACATGCCCACCCAGAGCCCCTCCCCTTCCCACCCCCTTCAGGCCCATCATTGGCCATTTTTTTGGGGGGGGCAGGTCAACATGATCATATGTGGTCATATCACCCAATATATTCTTAACAAATTTTTAAAATATATTAATTTCCCATTTGGGAAACCCTTCCAGGGATGTAAAAAAGAACCCCAGAGTTTCATGAAACCCTAATTCAGAAAGCCTGCAGTATTGTTCCAGTCTTGTTGGTCTTTCTCCTGAGAGTTTCTCCCACCTGGAGAAGGGCAACTCTCCCTGGATGGTCAATATCTCCAAGCCTGCCAGCCCTGTGCTGACCCTGCCACTCTGTTGCCCTGTGCTCCGTAACCCTTTTGACAGATGTGCCTTCACAGCATCCTTGTTCCATCATGAAGCCACTGCAGTGACCTCAGCCCTGTCACTTTCCCCCTACCCTCTCTGAGGGCTTGACAGACTAAGCAAGCAGGGAGAGAGCCAAGTGGGCCACCTTGAGCTCTTCAGAGGAAGAGCTGGAGAGAAATAAACAACAGGGATGCCAAAATCAAACCATTTCATTGCCAGGAAGAAGGTTCACTTACTGACCGGATTCCAGTGGCTGCTAAAGGCAACAGGGGTTGCCGTTTATCACCGTCTCGAGCCATCCTCAGCCATTTCGTCAGGGTTTTCAGGTTGCCTGCTGCAGATTTACTGTATGGATATTATTGTCTTGTATCCAGTTTTAATTTATTTTAATCTGAACGCCGCCTTGGGAGCTCTGTCAAGAGGATATAAAAATACATAAAATGAAAGCAATCAAACGGGGCTGCAGGAAGGATCTTGCCAAACCCACAAGGAAGCTATTTCGGACATGATATGGTGCCAGATCTAATATGGCTACAAAAGGTGGACTCTGTGGAGAGCCAATCCTGATGTAAGGCAGGAGTTTGCAAGCACACCTATCACATTCCTGGGTGGTTCACAAGTCACATCTATTTCCCTGCTCACATTAACTTGCTTAGGCAAACTGTAACCTGTATATTCTGCAGGGCAGGGATTACCGTATTTGCCGGCGTATAAGACGACTGGGCGTATAAGATGACCCCCCAACATTTCCACTCTAAATATAGAGTTTGTTACATTACATTACAGTACTATGGGCAGCTATGTCTATCCCAACTGAAGTACACCCGGCGTATAGGACGACCCCCCCCCCCACTTGGAGGCATGTTTTTCAGGGGGGGAAAGTAGTCTTATACGCCAGCAAATACTGTAGTTATCATCTATTGATGGTAGGTTCCAAATGTCTTGAGAAATTCTGAGGGATTTGCAGAGGGGGACTGGGAATTATACAGTTTGGGGGAGAGGGGAAGGAGCTCAGCATGAATGTGGTACCACTCTAGGACTTTTTTTTTTCCCTCTCAGACTCTATGGCGGCCTTCTCCACCTTTTTATTGTTGAGAAACCCCTGAAACATTCTTCAGGCTTCAAGGAAACCCAGATGAGATGTCAGCAGGCCACACCTTCCTGCCACGCCCCCGGAGGTCATGACACCAAAAGTCACGTCATAGAAATATATGGTCCTATCATCCAATAATTTTCTTTAATTAAAAATATGTAAACAATTAACTTCCACCCGATCCAGAAAACCCTTCTGGGCTATTGCAAAACCTCAGGGTTTCACGAAACTCTGATTGAGATAGCCTGCTCGATGGTATATCATAGAGTCTGCCCTTTGGAGCTGCTATTTTCTCCAGGGAAACTGAGCTGGCATGGTGTAGTGGTTATCAGCGGTGGCTTCTAATCTGGCAAACTGGGTACCTCTTCAGGACCCTCCCCAAGCCCCACCCCAATATCTCCAGGAATTTCCCAACTCTGAGCTGGCAGCCCTAAATCCATGCCAGAAACATAGAGAGCAATTCGGGATAAGGTTCCAGCTCCCAGATGGGAAATACCTAGAGATTTGGGGAGGTGAAGCCTGTAGATAGCAGCATTTGGGGAGGGGCTTCAATGGGGTATAATACCATAGAGCAGGCATGACCATACTGTGGCTCTCCAGTTGTCCATGGAGTACAATTCTCATGAGCCCTTCATGTAACGGTAGTCCATGGACATCTGGAGAGCCACAGGTTGGCCCACCCTGCCATAGACTCTACACTCCTAGGCACCTATTAAGTCTGCGGGTTCAGTGATCACAGACTCCAATTCTTCAGAACAGCTCTTTTTATTTAGCAGCTCCAGCAACAGACTACAACTACAGAACAGAGAAAAACAGACAAACTCATGCACTTTTATACCTTTCAGGCAGCCAGCTGCTGCCTCTGATTGGCTCCAAGCAGAGCGATCTAATTGGCCCTGGCAGAGCAATCCGAGCAATCTGATTGGCCCTTAAGCAGAGCAATCCAATTGACCCTAAGCAGAGCAATTGGATTGGCTCTGGCAGAGGGATCAGGTTCCTTGATTGGTTAGGTCTTTGGCTAGCACAGAACCCTCATTTGCATCTGTGTCCAAATGCCCACAGATATAATAACACTTATTTTCTCCAGGGGAACTGATCTCTGAGCTATAATTCCAGTTCCCCAGGTCCCACCTGGAGGCGGGCTTCGGATCATTAAAATCCTACTTAAAAACTCCAAAGACGGTTTCATGACTGAATTCGCTTGCGGGTACCAAAGTGAGGGTACAACCGTTATTCAAGCTCACTCCAAAAGCTTTCTTTCCTGCACTGCAAAGCAAGGAGACCCTACCCACCAGCTCCAGAAACCAAGGCCCATTCTGCATGCTTCAATGCACTTAGAAGCAGATTTTCTTGTTTTGCACAGAAAAATCCGGCTGCAAAAGCACATTGAAAGTGCATGATCCAATGTGTGTGGAAAAGGTGGGGGGGGGGAACCCAGGAGCAAAACCCTCCCTTCACATGTCCCTAATGTAGGATGTCAACCCTTCAAAGGGTTTCCTGATTGGGAGGGGCTTAATCAATTTGTTATATATTTTTGATATGTGCAGCTAAACATTTATTGGGTGACCATATTAGACATGCTGACCCAACCACCCCCTCACCAAATGGCCAATGATGGGCCTAGAGGGGGGGAAGTGGACACCGGTGGGAATGTACCCAGTGACACTTCCCAACCGTATTCCGCAACATCACACCACTCCTTGAGTTTCTCAAAGCCTAAGGGGTGGCCAAACGTTTAGCTCTCCAGATGTCCATGGACTACAGTTCCCATGAGCCCCTCTCAGCATGGCCAATCGGTAGGGGATCCTGGGAATTGCAGTCCATAAACATCTAGAGAGCCACCGCTTGGCCATCCCCTGCTCTGCTCAGGAGTTTCTTGTGGGGAAAAAAATAAAGCATTGAAAAGGATGCCCTAACAGCATTATAGTCTGAGGGAGTGTGCCTGCACCCAAAAGCTCAGGCCTTGAATAAATCTTTGTTTTTAAAGGTGCCAATGGACTGGAATTTTGTTGGGCTGCTTCAGACCAACCCGGCTCCCCACTTGGATCCGGCTTTGTTATTCTATACAAGCCAAAGACTGTTCCAGCCGCTTGCTTTATTCCCCCAGCCCCCCAAAACACACCTACAGTGGCTGACGGACCTCGACTCTGCCCCAGGGCTTTATTCTCCCCCCAGAAGCCCACCGTGGCGCACCCCCAGGTCCTCCTCCGCCCTGCGCAACACCAAGCCCCAGAAGTGGCGGGCGCCCCTCTTGCTCCTGAGGAGCTTTTTCTCCCCATCTCGGCCAGCGCCTCTCAGGCCGGGGGGGGGGGGGGGGCATCGAGCCGCCGCGAATTTATTGCAGGTTTAACAGGTCTGAAGGGCGAGTCCGACCGATGCACCGCATTGATCCATCGAGCTTCCTACACCGGGGAGAAAAGGAGAGGGCGAGGGAGAAGGCTTCGGCTGCTTTCCTCCTCGTTTTGGACGAGGGAGGGGAAGGGGAGCGGAGGGGGAAGGGTCCACCGCAGAAGGGAAGCCTCCAAGCGGGAGCTGATGGCGCCACTTTGTGGCCGGAAAGCCCCCTCTCCGCTGCGCGCCCCTCGCCTCGGCGTTGCAACGTGCTGGCGAGCGCGCAAACGGGGAAATAAACGACCTGCGCGCAGTCGGAGCCGGCCAGGCCGAAGCCGAGAGTCCCGCACAATCGGGGCGGCGGCCGTCCGACGGGCCCTCCACGTGGCTCGGAAATTAATTGCGCGCAGGGAAGCCCCATAAAGGGCTGGAAGGATGGAGATCACAGAAGCGCAACGTCGCTGGTTACGAACCATGAAGGCTCTTAAAGCCGTTCTCAATCTTTGTTTTTTTAATGTTGCTACATCCATAAAATATCGCAAAAAAATTATTTATTTTTTTTATCTCCTGGCAATTTATGAATGCGTTTGTTTGCAGCGTCTGCGGTTTCGGCAATGGTGGGCAGGGATCGCTGCGGTATATATACGGGTGGGGGGCGATCTGGTTCCCCGGAGATGTCTTTGCTGCAGTCAAATACGTCCTTCAGAAATACAACCCCAAAAGGAAGGTGGTGAAACGCCAGGTGGTGCCTGGAGATCTCCCGGAATTACAGCCAGTCTCCAGCTGATAGCGGTGACTTCCCCTGGAGAACATGGAAGGTGGACTCTTAAGGCAGGAGTGGCCAAGCTCTGGCTGGACAAGTATCCATGGACTACAATTCCTGGTGGGCTCATGGGAATTGTAGTCCATGGACATCTGAAGAGCCAGAGTTTGGCCACCGCAGCTCTAAGGCATTATATCTCGCTGAGGGCCCTCTCTCCCCAGGCTCCACCCCCATGATCTCCTGGAACTTCCCCAGCGGGAGTTGGCAACTCTAAACACATAGCTGGGGAAATTGCTGGTGGCTAAGAAGAGGTCTTTCCAGCTGCAGGTTGGGCCAGGATCTCTCCCAGAATTGAAAGTGGCTTCTAGGCTACAGTTATCAGCTCCTTTGAGGGAAACCAAAACTTTGGAGGGTTGCCTCTATGGCAGCAGTCCCTAGTGGTGCTTGTTTCAAGAAAGTGAGCAGGACGATGGGGCGTTTTTGCTCGGGAGCACTGGCCCCTGGAGATTCAATTGACTGTGCAGATTTTTAAAACGTTGCTTTGGCAGCAGCTGCTGCCACAGCACAAAAATCGTCACTGCGTGGGTGAAGTGACACGCTCGTGAAGAATATGTACATGCCCACGTGTAGCCCCTCCCCTTCCCGCCTCCTCTGGACCCATCGTTGGCCATTTTGGGAGATGGGGCTGGGTCGACCTGACCATATATGGTCATATCACCTGATAAATGTTGAACGGATTAGAGATATCGTAACTCACTCATTCGGGCAACCCTTCCAGAGTCATTGAGAAACCTCAGGATTTCATGAAAGCCTGGCCAAGAAAGCCTGGCTTATATGCTGAATAAAATTTTGTTTTTCTTAAAAGTGCCACTGCCCTCAAGCTTCGTTCTGCTGCTTCAGACCAACATGGCTACCCTTCTGAATTTACTCCAAACGAGAGAAACAATCCAGTGAAACCTTTGTATGTGTGCGTGGTAGAAGTTAAAGATTCTTTTTAGAAATACAGCTTATGTTCAGCTGTAAGGAAGTAGTGGAATCTCACATACAGCAACCTCAAATTTCAGTTTTCGACAGGAAATCACTAGAGCTGCCAACAAAGATCTGTTTGTCAGATGTGCAGATCAAATAGCAAAATTCTGCTAATGCTCCCAAGGCTATTGATTTATTGTATTTACTTCCTTTATACCCCACTTTCCTCCCCATTGGTGACCTAAAGCAGCTTACAACATTCTCCCTACCTCCATTTTATCTTCACAACAACCCTGTGAGGTAGGTGAGGCGGGGGGGGCTGGCCCAGGATGTCAGCCGGCATGTTTCCGTAGCAAAATGCAGGTTCAGATCCGGTTTACTCAGATACCAGCGCAGAATACTCCACCACTTTCTAATCTAGTTAGGGACCCTTGTCTTAATTTAACATTCAGCAAAAGAAAATTGAGCTCTGGGCAGACATAATGGTGTTAATTATTCTTTTTGGTTTATTCTTGTGTCAGTAGTAAACATTTTTGCTCACTACAGGAGTTTCCTTTCTGCAATCAACAGCTTTAAAGGTGTAATTAAATTACAAGATTGCTTAAAATTAAGTAAAAAATTAATTTCTAAGGATTTTCTTCTTTTTTATTACAATGGTCATTTTGTCCCATGTCGCAAAATCCAATTTAGCCCTCTCTTTATCAAGGTTCAAAGATGAAACTCAGAGAGCTTTGCTTGCGTTTTAATTGGCTGCGATGAGCTGGAACCCTACGTTTTGCTTCAGCGTTCTGGAGAAATCAGAAATGGGGGGCAGCATTTTTTAATTTACTTACTTCATTTATTCACCATCTTTCTCCCCATAGCAGCTTACAACACTTTCCTCTTCTCCATTTAACACAACAATCCTCTGAGGTAGACTGAGAGTGTGTGACTGGCCAAAGGGCACCCAGCAAGCCTCCATGGCTGTGGGGATTTGAACCCCTGATTCTAATCTGGCACTCTAACCACTACACCACACAAAATTAAAGTACCTGACGGTCGTTTGGTAGAAGGGCTAAAAATCTAACTCTGCTGTGGAACTACAGAGAAATCAAGTCAGTTCCAGACATCCCAGACCCAACACAGCCTGTCAAGAAAACCCTTGCAGCTTGGCCCTCAGTTAAGTCTGAATTGTGCTAATTCTACACCCCCTGATTGGATCTCTGGTAGCTTAAGAACCAGACAAAGTGGCTAGATTTCATTAGCCACCTCTCCTCACAAGAGCTTATGTATTCTGCAGCAGCAGCCATTTTGTAGTCCTCTGTTCCAGATATTCTGCATGCCCAGTGACAGACGTGGAGACCTGTCTTGTTTAACTAGCTGATCTGCTGAGAACAGCTGGCTATATAAAATCCTAAATTAGGTTCACAGGTCTCTCCCGGTGTGACGATTACAGTAAAAAACCTCTCATGAAGCTGTTCCATTTAACACTCTTTGTCGTGGCTTTAATTTTTTAAAATAAAACGCGAGCGAGAGGGTCTGGGTGACAGTGCTGGAGCGTGATTGGTTGAGCCTGAACTAAATACAGCCAGGCAGGGACAGAGGAGCACCTTGGGCAGGACAACCACCACCAAGCTATGTGGGAGATCCACAAGGACTTGGCCAGCTGAGGAACAGGGCCTCAGAAGGAGCTGAAGGGATGGCTATGAGGGGGACTGCAGCTGTTGAGGGAGGCTCAATGTAGCCTGGAGGTACTTCTTCAGATACTCCAGCACAGGAGCGTAAAATAAGCAATGAATTGGGGATTGCCATCTCAATCTCAACTCACCTCAGAGCTCCCCAAAAATATCAGGGCACTGACAGAACTTCCCAAGTTCCACAGCGCTTGCAAGACAGAGCTCTTCTGCCAGGACTATAGTTGAGGCCAACCAGAACCATACAATAAAACCATCCATTAAACTGGACCTCCTTCATCTCGACCCGCCTCTCCACCCTTCCCTGATACCTCCTGACTTGGATGCCCTGTTATGCAGGACCAAATACACTGGCAACAGGTAATATAATCTCTTAACTTTTTATTTTGACTGTTTTATGATGTCCTCTGTATCGTTTTACTGTTCGGGTGTAATGCATTTTCTGCTGTTCACCACCTCAAGACAGCCAGTCCGAGAGGGGTGGTATACAAATCATATGATAAATAATTAAAATAAAATTTAGTGCTCTCAGGAGTCCTCCTTGGTGGTTCCCCATCCAAGTGCCAACCCTACTTGGCTTCCTAGATCTGAGGAGATTGGGCTATACTATAAGGTTCCAGAAATCCCTCAGGAACATTAGGATTGTTGCTGAGCCCTTGAGCTTGAGAGCTGAGACTTGGTTCCTAAACCCTTGCTAAGGATTTGCCAGCTCCAGGCTTCTGGCCAATTGCAGGACAGTCTTTATGGTCCAATCACAGGCCTCCGTTATCAACCAATGGCGTGTCTTGGCAGGAAGCTCTAAAATGTAGATAGGTACCACGGTTCTTGTTCTTGTTGTTCAGTGATTTCTTGTTCTAGTAAAGGTCTTGGTTGTTGGAGCTATGTGTACATGCCTTACTGAACCCACGGATTTTATTGTTGTTGGTATTACATCATTACATTTCTATGCTGCCCCTCCCTGGAGGCTCTGAGCAGCTTACAACATCAGTAATCCATATATCTTCTAAAACAACAGGTCACTCACTACCTGATAGGCCCTCGGCCAGGAATGGCCCTCCTGTAGCTGAGACCTCGGCCGGGAAGGGCTGATAAGGAGTCAGCTCTCCCCCAACTTCCTGCCACCCTCAGAACTTGCTAGGTAGAAGCAGAGCCGGCCTTGGTGAGCAGCTCAGCCCTGGAGAGGGGAGGAGAAGCAGAGCTAGCCCCAGTGAGTTCATCTGGTGTAGAAGCTGGGGGGCGGGGGGACTAAAGCCAGCCCCAGTGAATTAGTCTAGTGTAGAAGTTGTGGGGGGGGGGGGGGCAGAGCCAGCCCCAGTGAGTAGATGTCAACCATCCCTTTTCTCCAGGGGAACTGATCTCTGGAGTCTGATGAAGAGCTGTCATTCTGGAAGATCCCCAGTTCCCCCCTTGAGGATGGCATCCCTGGACCTCTGTGGGGCACAAGGCCACAGCGTCCCCCCTCCTAAGCAGCCGTTTTCTCCAGGGGAACTGATCTTTGCAGTCTGATGAAGAGCTGTCCTTGTGGGGGATACCCAGGTCCCCCCTCGAAGCTGGCATCCCTGGACCTCTGTGGGGCACTAGGCCGCAGAGTCCCCCCTCAAGCAGCACTTTTCTCCAGGTGGTCTGAATCCTGTTGTCTGGAGATGAGCTGTCATAGCAAAATTCCCCCTCCAAAACAGCCATTTCCGCCTGGGAAGCTGATCTCTATAGTCTGCAGATGCACTCCAATTCCGGGAGGTCTCCGGGCTGCACCCGGAGGTTGGTGATCCTGGGTTAGGAATGTTCCTTGAAGTCTGGAGGCGGGGCCTCAAGTGTCTGGGGATGGTGTGGGAGAAGGAGTAAAGGCTGTCCACCAGCCCCATGTCACCCAGCACAGCCTCTCCTCTCTCCCCTTCCCTCCCCCCTAGCGATTTTCTCCAGAATACCTGGTGCCTGGAGTTCAGTTGTTATTCCTGAATATCTCCAAGCCTCCAACTAGAGGTTGGCAAACCAGCTGGCTGCACCTGGAGAAGTGGGGGATCAAACTGGGATTAGAGTCTCCTACTGTTTAATCACTTCCAACACGCTAGATCTCAAGATCCATCGGGGAATGGGGTGGGGGGAGGGTCAGCACCCAGGAAAGCCGCAATGCAGGCATGTGTGCTAGCACCCGTTGTATTCCTGGGTTATATAACAATTAAACACATCATATTAATTATAAACTGACATTATGCTGTATCTAATACATTCATTCATTCATTCATCCAATTAATTTAAACATAAATATTAATCAAAATATTAAAATGTGTTTTAAAAACCCACAAGCAGCCATCTTCCGTCGAATGGGGAAAGGTGTACTGTGTTGGTATAGCTATCTGGCCTCTAATGTTGTTCCTATATGATATCCGTATAGGGAGGCCAGTTTTGTTGTTGATTTTTGGGGCCTGGCATAAGCTCAGTCTTACAGGTCCTGCAGAATTGTTTTAGGTCCCACAGAACCCTAGTTTCTTCTGGAAGGGCATTCCACCATGCTGGTGCCAGGACAGAAAAGGCCCTGGCCCTCGTTGAGGCCAATTTCACTTAGGTATCTGGACATGGGGAACCTGAGTAGATTTTGTGGGTTTTTGAAATCCGTCCAATTCTTCAATTCCAGCCTGGCTACATTATTTCCTTTTATTAAGAATCTCTGCTGGTTCAGTTGAGTTGTTTGTTTGTTTTTCGTATTGAGAACGCCACTTGCTAATTGATTGAATAGGCTTTCTCATACCTGTAATCCACCCAGTCCCACTGAATTATTCTGTTTTACAAGTTTGGCTAGTTATTTTGGTCTAACTGTCAGATTCGATTCCAATAGTACCTTAGAGACCACTGAAATAACTGACAGGGAGCTTTGTGTCTCAGAAGTCCTGAAATTCTTATTGGTCTCTAGAATCTCTGTTCTGTTTTACTAGGAATCTTTGCTACTAGATTAAAATGTTCATAACATGCTTTGTCATTCATTTGCTGATTGACTGAACTGTTCTTATTTATATTTATCATCCACCTTGATTGAAGCTGATGATGATTTGTCACAGTCAGATATTTGATTTGTACATAATGTCTACAATTCAAAATCTAGCCCAAGTTCTTGGGAATTCCAGACAGATCTTTGCAGGATTCTTGCTGATTCAAGCAATGTTGTCTTATGGAGCTGAGTTGCTCAAACTCTGCTCAATGCTCAGAAAGTCCAGGTGTTCCTTGAGACTTCTAGGCACTACTCCAAAGGCTCCAATGACAACTGGCATGATATTAACTTTGTTCTCCCAGAGGTACTCTAACTCTGTTAATAGATTTTGGTATTTCGTAGTCTTCTCCTGTTCTTTCTTTTCTATTCTGCTGTTTCCTGAGATTGCAGTGTCAGCTATCCATACCCTATTTCACATTTTTACTACAGTTGGGATATCGAGGTGTCATGCTCCAGGGTGCTTATGTGTTTGCAATTGGAAGTCCCAAACAAATTTTGTTCCATCTCGTTTGTCTTGCATATCTTACCTTGGCTATCGATTGATGTACATTTCTAATCCTCTCATCTCAAACAGAGAACTGGAAAAATTACAAAAAAAGGGGAGAACTCCCTATGCCTCCCCATGCATTGTTGCCTGGGAAGAAAACCAAGTATACTCTTTGGGGCTTCTTCCTAAGTAAATATGCATAAAGTTAGGTTGCATCATAATCAAACAATCAGAAAATCTTTCCTGCAAGGAAAGGCTAATACATCTGAAACATTAAAAAGTAAAGTAGGTTTATAAGGGTTTATAAAAATACAAAGATGAATGGAGGGGAAGAGAAGCAATTTCTCACAGTACTCAGATTCCAACTTGCCAGGTGACACTGATTGACAAGTGGATACAGAACAGTCAACGGGAAGAGGAAATTATTTCATACAATGCATAATTAACTTATAGATTTCCTTTCTGCAGCACAGGGTGAATGTCAATAGCTCTAAAGTACTCTTTTTTGCAGAGAGCATCTAAAGATAATGTAGACAAGAAATGAAGTTCTGGAACTGATTGACCAATCAAAATTAAATAAGCCATCCACATCTCGATGACATACGCTTGAAAGTTTGTAAGGAATTCAGCTATGGTTGATTTTCTAACCAAAAATACCATTGCTAAAATCAGGTTCCCTAGAGGATAATTGGTCTTTATTTTCTTGTTTATCTGTTTTTTTTTTAATTTATAACTTGTATTTCTCCCTGTAACACCAATTTTAAAAAAGGAATCCAGGGAGGGAGGTCAGCCAGGAAATTACAGATCTAGCATCTGTCTCAGATAAACTAGAGGAAAGCAATGTTGCTAATGATAGGTAAATATCCCTGTGTTCAGCGTGAACTGTCAAGCACTTGGCCATATTCAGTAGCACGTACAAACATCTGGAACACCTACCCAGTGCTTGCATATGTGCGTACAAAGGATACTATCCTCACAGCCTCTTCCTCTCTTCCCAGTTCTTCCATTTGACTAGCCACAACCACTACCTTCCAGAAGGAGGAGTGGTTCCAACAGAAGGCAGGTTACTACCGAGGCTAGCTTTTCCTCAGCAGGTCTTCCTGACAGTGATGATGAAGAAGAAGAGTTGGTTCTTACATGCCACTTTTCTCTACCAGAAGGAGTCTCAAAGTGGCTTACAGTCGCCTTCCCTTTCCTCTCCCCACAACAGATACCCTGTGAGATGCCCTTGTCTCTGTTTGGCTTAAGTAATGAAAAGACATCCATATAGTGGTTATCCAAAGTCTTATTCCTGATTTTTCTAGGTAAGTAGATGCTGGGGGGATTCTGGAGCAAGGTTCTTAGGCTGCCTTAAGCCCCACCAACATGGCAGTGAGTCTTGAAGTGACCTGTACTTCTGCCAGGTACAAGCTGCAGTTCAAACAGGCACCAGCTTAAAAGCAAGGATATTTTAAGAAAAATTATAAAAGCATTTAAGAGAGCCAAGATAGAAAGGGTGGGTCAGGTGGACTCAAATGAAACTTGGAAGTTCAAAACTCAGAGCTGAGTCAAGGAGCTGCACCAAAGCCAAGGAGCTAGGCTGAGCAATCAAGCAGAGTTAAGTTGATTGAACCAAGATGAGAAGACAAGTCACTCCCAGATCCAGCAAAAAGCGCTGTTGAAGACTCAGGCACCACATTTGAAATGCCCTGGAAAGGCTCACATCAGAGCCCACTAAAACTCCAGAGATGGCACCTTGCCAACATGGAGCCAGCAAGCTTTGTGGTATGAGGCTCCCACCTTCAATGGTCAGCTGGTCAAGGCAAGACAGCCTCTTGCAGACCCTCAGTCACCTTCGCTGCAATCCCAGCCAGTTCAGTGAGTCATAGTTGTGTGTGTTTGTTAATACAGCTACAGTTATTGAGCACAGAAGAACAAGCCTTGCTGAGGAGGGATTGGAATGGCTTCTGCAAAGACCTCCTTAACTTTTTGAAGGTGACTGAATGACATAAAGCATGAAAATCATGGTGATTTGGTCAACTTTATAGAGCCAGAATTTCAAAAGGCTTTTAGCGAAGCCTCAAAAGGCTTTTAGCGAATGTCTCCTCAGTCATGGAATAGGGAGACAGATTTTCTTACAGATTGGAAACTGGGCAAAAACAAGAAGCAGAGGGCAGGAGTGGGTGGGTCCAAAGAAGCAACGTCATGAAAAGTAGGACCCAAAGGAGCTATAATGGGAACTATATTAAGTGATCTGCACTCAGGGCAAGCAGAAAATTAACCATGTTCAAGGATCGCACTCAGTTACTCCAGGCAGTGAAAGTCCAAGTAGATTATGAACAGCTTTAAGAAGTTCTTTCCTGATTAGATCAGTGAGAAACATAATGGCAAGTAAAGCTCAAATAGTAACGTCCAACTAGGAAAGCAATTATAGGGCTGTAATGGAAAACTGTCCTGAGAACAAATCTGTACTTGCCAACAAAGACCCAGGCTTAAATAAAATTAGAAAGATCTTCCAAAGACACTAAGCCAGTGCAGTGGTTGGCAGAAAGTGGAAACATGGTGTACAAAAACATTAATCATTGAGATCCTGTTTGGTGGGAAGATGGGCTAACTGTTCTGCTTGGATAATGCCTCTGCTAGGCACATGTCCACTGAGTGAATGCAAAGCACCAGAATAAACACATAGGAAGGTTTCCAGCTGTCACCAAATGTCAGATATAATCCTGTTCAGATTCGGAACATTAATATGTTTCCAAATGGGTGTTTTTTCAGGTCAGGTCTTGATTAATGGACTTCCAGCTGTACATTCCTAATTCAAGATGGATAAAAGAATGCACTTATTCACACCATGCATAAATTCAAAATGTATCTGAAATTAGCTGGCACCATATAAAGTGATCCCTATTGGCTTAGAAGCTTATAAAGGGAGATTAGACAAACCCATGGAGGATCAGTCGATTGACAGCTACTTGCCATGATAGTATACAACTGTCTGAAATTAAAATTAAACAGAGTCGGTGTGTCCGTGTCTGCCAGTTACTGGTAGACAAGGTGCAAAGGATCTGTGTTGCCTTTGTGTTTGGACTGTGGTTGGAATCAGAATGTTGGACTACTAGATTGACCTTGGTCGGATCCAACTGGGCTCTCCTTTGACATGTGTATATTGTGGGTCAATCAATGGCTATTAGCCAGGACAGCTAAATCGAACTGCTACTGAAGAAGGCAGATACTAGATGCTGAAAACAAAAAATAATGAGACAACCCAATATTTTCACTCCATGCTAGACGAACCTTCCCGAGGCATCTGAAACCACAGCAGAATTAATGAACATTGTAAATAAACTATAGTTTACAGCCTTATATTCCTGCAATAATTACCATGTGAAAGGTAATGCTGTCTGGTCCTGCTGAAGACAGACTAGCGTATTAGACAAATTCTTCTGATCCATCAAGGATGTTCTTATTCCGGGATACATCCACGTTTCATAAAATCTTTGGGCTGGCAAGGACAGGATCCACTGATCCAGGTCCCCCCACCTCATGAATACCTGGCTCTTACAAAAAACGGATCTCCAATGTCCCCAAAGAATATCTAAGCATTATTGTGTGCTTTTGTAGGAATGGCAAATGCATGCATTTCATATGAGCAGGCATTGTCATAGTAAATTCTAAGAGCCAGCTTGGTGTAGTGGTTAGGAGTGTGGACTTCTAATCTGGTGAGCCGGCTTTGATTCCGTACTTCCTTACGTGCAGCCAGCTGGGTGACCTTGGGCTTGCTACAGCACTGAGAAAGCTGTTCTGACCGAGGATTAATATCAGGGCTCTCTCAGCCCCACCTACTTCACAGGGCGTCTGTTGTGGGGAGAGGAAAGGGAAGGCGATTGTAAGCCGCATTGAGACTCCTTCAGGTAGAGAAAAGTGGCATATAAGAACCAACTATTATTATTATTATTATTATTATTATTATTATTATTATTATTATTATTGATATTATTGTTCTATTTTTTTGAAGAAAACAATCTATAGTATAAAACCTTCCTACTGCCCTTTCCTGGTATATTGAATTGTTTCCTGTATGCAATCAAATATCTGGGGTTGGATTTTACCAGCCCTTGTTCTTGTCCAATTCTCCTGCTCTCTACACTCCATCCTCCAGGGCTTTTGTCCACATAGGTCCCGTAATCTCCAGCACAGTCTTAAGAGGACTTTCCTCCTTCTTTCAACAGTGCAAAATCTGGTGGGATCCAACCCCTATAATACAAACTCTGCGACAGATCATGCAAAGATTGGTTAATCTTTTCAGTCCCAGTGCCCTCAAACAAAGTATTCTGAAGAGACTTACACCTACCACAGGCTAATTTTGAATTAAACTTAATTGCATTGTGAACTGCATTATTAGTTGTATAAAATACAATACCCTATTGGTCCACATTGGAGTAATGTTGTTCCACTTGTTTCCCCTTCTGTCTAGTTTGAGAATGGCATCCCATATCCAATTTTTTGAGCTGGATCCAGCTAGGTTTTCTGCTGGTGAAAAAGAGAGCTCTGAGTTCCATTTTAACCATCAAAAAGTATGTACGGGAGAGCATGGGACCTGAAATGAAAAAAAGGCATGTGAGAAGCTATAATGAGAGGAATCGAGTGAGATATGAGACATGCAACCCAAGTCTGATTAGGGGACTCACTTTCAAAAGCATTCCACTCCAGCACATGGCGTAAGGAGAGGAGAGACCTCAGCCTTCCCTCCTATGACATTTTTGTGAGCGGAAATGGTCATGGGGAGCTGTTTACCCCATTACTGAGCCCCATGTCTCACATGATCCCAGGACACATGGGCCACAGGAGTGAGAGAAACAAGCCCCCCACAACTATTTCCATTTACTAGAATGGCAGAGGAGGGAAGATTAAATTCCCCCCTTCCCAGTGCTCCACTCCGGGGTAACATCAGGCCCCACCCACAGCACCTTTTAAGGTGAGCCCCTGCTCAGACATATGACTGGAAGTCTTGAGTAGACAGACTCTGAATGAAAAACTTGGTGAGATCCCACTTTTAGTTTGTCTGCTGCCAAATCTCTACCCTGCCTTGCTGCATAGGTGTCAGATGTGGGATGAGCATGATGTGTGGGTCAAAGAAGTTCTGGATCTCTGGAAATATAGTCGTGTGCGCTCCCTGGTGGCCTTTTAACCCTCTCTTCTGGACTCTTCAAATGCAATGAAGTCAACAAGAGCGTCTCCTGCTGAAGAAACTGAAGATGGGATTTAGAAGAACAGCTGCACATTTTTTTTTCCTAATCACTCTTCTTTTTATGGTTGTCGGAGGAAGTCTAGTTACATTAAAAATTCATTAAACAAACCAGCTAAACCCATACGGCATGGTGCTTAATGGGATCCATAAGAACTTTTTTTCTTTTTAAAAAATAATATTTACATAGTAATGGAGACTTCTTAGTGAGAGATAGAAGGTATTTCTTTTCCTGCCGAGCGTGTCCCTCCTCCCCGGCCCTGGACAATGTAAATCAATTGGAAGCCATAGCAAATGTAAATCAATCCTAGTTATATATTACTGCTCTGTAAAGAATCCATTCTCCCTCCTTGGCTTTAACAAAGGTTTAAATTCTCGTTCTTTCCAGCCTGGGAACCCTTTTCAGAGCTTGCTTGAAAATGCTTCGGAACTGTTGGGTAGAAGGTTTTTTCACAGTCAGAGTAGTTCAGCAGTGGAATAGGCTGCCTAAGGAGGTGGTGAGCTCGCCCTCACTGGCAGGCTTCAAGCAAAGGTTGGATACACACTTTTCTTGGATGCTTTAGGATGCTTTGGACTGATCCTGCGTTGAGCAGGGGGTTGGACTAGATGGCCTGTATAGCCCCTTCCAACTCTATGATTCTATGAAGGTGTAACTTTCAGATGGAGATCTTGATTTCCGTGGTTGCGGAGTGAAACCTGAAGAAGAAAACTTCTCTTGCCATGCCAAAAACGGGTATTCCTAAACTGGGCTTTCTTAACCAGGGTTTCGTGAAACCCTGGGTTTCTTGGCAGCCCTGGAAGGGTTTCCCAAGTGGGTGGTAGTTAATTATCTTTATCTATTTTTTAAAAAAATTGCTAAACATTGAGTGAAATGACCATATATGATCACGTCAACCACCACCCCTCCTCCCAAAATGGCCAATGATGGTCCTGGAGGAGGTGGGAAGGGGAGGGGCCCCGGGTGGGCATGTTCAAAGCTCTGCTTCCCAAGCATATTCTGCACTCGTGCGCCACTTCTGGGGTTTCTGAAAGCCTGAAGAATATTTCAGGGGTTTCTCAGTGGTAAAAAGGTTGAGGAAGGTAGTCCTAAACACACTCGCACACACATATGCACTATGAAATGCAGGGAGGGGGAACATATAAGATTTTGTTCTGTTGTGATTTTGTTAGCAGTTCTGGAGCATCCATCGTGTTACTACTGCGGTGTTATTGAGCTAGTTTTATTCAGGTAAATTTATAGCAATGTTAGAAATTAATACCACTCCTATTTCCACCACAGCCTGGCTTTATTGAATGCCATGGGGCATATTAATCAGTAAAGCCAAGTAGTGCATGAAATAAAAGTATAAATTAACCTGTAACATGAATGTAAAGGGGGGGGGTAATAAAAGAGGAATAAATAACTCTTTAATGATAATCAGCCTGACTTAACTGAGCACAGAGGGTAATAATGCTGAAAACAACTCTCTGATACGTATTTAAATGGAGTTTAAAGCCGCGACCCAAACAAACAAAAATCATAAAACTGGAAGTTCGGATGAATCCTTAAATCACTGCATTATGTAAAGATCCACATAAAACAACACATTTGGGAAACAATACCTAATTTCAGCCAAAAATCGACTTCAGGAAGAAGATGAGTTTCAAATGAAAGTATTCTACTGCTCATGTAAAATGGTGGGGGTATAAAGCACGGCCAAGTCACGGCCGATTTAGGGCAGCCCTGCTGGCTGTTCAAAGCAAGAGACCAACAGAGGAGGTTTGCTGTTACCAATCTCCATGCAGCAACCCTGGATTCCCTGGGAGGTCTCCCACTCAAGTACTAACCAGGGCTGACCCTGTTTAGCTTCTAAGAGCTGATGAGATTGGGCTAGCATGGGCCGTCCAGGACCGTTTCCGCACTGGGAAATTTGCTGCCCTGGCTCCCGGGCGGGAGCATAAATCCAGGCCAAACAAAGTGCACTGGGCCAAATGCTCCCCTGTGCAGGAGCAGGAAGAGGTGGGGCAACCTACCCCAGCTCAGACTCCACCCTGCAGCACGGCTCAAAAACTCCAGGGCGAAAACGGCTCAGGTCGGGGGATGATGGAGGGAAGATGGGCAGACAGGTAACACAGAATGGAGGAGACTGTATGTTAAGTACCCCACAGGAAGGAGGAGATGGTGTATGTGAAGTACACCACGCCTTCACATGAAGCCTGCTGGGTGACCTTGGCCAGCCCCAGTCCTCTCAGGGCTCTCTCGGCCCCACCTGCCTCACAAGATGTGTTGGGGAGAGGAATGGAAAGCAATTGTACGCGACTTTGCGACTCCTTAAGGTAGATTTCTTCTAAAGTCTTGTGCTGCTAGGCACTCTGGTGAAACAGGAGAGGATAGGAAACCTCCCACATGCATAATTTCTCAAGTGCATGATTTATTTTTCTTTTAAGGTGTACTAATCCTTGCAATACTTACCTTTAAAAAAAATTAAAAGCATGGGCAGAATAATCTTTCAACCAGACTCATCACTTTCTCAGAGATCCAACCAGAGTGGAATGAAGAAGTTGGTGAAGCTGGCCAATATCTTTATTAAGGCCAGTTTTACAGGAGACCATCCCTGGAACAGGGAAAGGTGGGACAAAAGAGAGAAATGATGCATGGGTTAGTGCTGACCTCAGAGATGCTTCCATAAAGGTAAAGGTATCCCCTGTGGAAGCACTGAGTCATGTCTGACCCTTGGGGTGATGCCCTCCAACGTTTTCTTGGCAGACTCAATCCGAGGTGGCCTTGCCAGTGCCTTCCCCAGACATTACCGTTTACCCTCCAGCAAGCTGAGTACTAATTTTACCAACCTTGGAAGGATGGAAGGTTGAGTTAACCTTGAGCCGGCTGCTGGGATCGAACTCCCAGCCTCATGGACAGACAGCTTCAGACAGCATTTCTGCCGCTTACCACTCTGTGCCACAGGAGGCTTGTATCGCTTCCATATATGGAAGAAAAAGGAATGTGGCGGGGTTAGGGGCGACTCTCCAATGTGCACAGCGCTTTAGGAGAAACAATACGAGGTGGGCTAGGCCTGTGCTTCAGACAGAAGGCTTCCGTTCAGAGGTGACACCAAAACAAATGAAGTTTGGCAGACGGTGGCAAATCCTCCTCCTTGCCCAGCCCTTGAGGTGAACGCTTGACACAAAGGCATTTATAAAATGGCTAAGGCAGCCTTTCTCAGTTTTTTTTTTTTTACCATTGAGAAACCACTTTTTTACCATTGAGAGTGATTGTAGAAAGTACCTCCAGCTCACCTGGAGGTCAGAGGAAGAGAGAGAGAGCAGGGAACCGACCAGAAGGAAAGAAGCCCTGAGAAACTGCATTCTGGGTAACAAAGGGGCCACTGCAGGACTGGACAAAGGAAAGGTCAGGATTCAGCCCGTCTAGGACTTTGCTGACTCTCTACTGCTCTCTCCGGAGACTCCAGTGTCTGTGCTAGCATTAAGTGATGTCATACAGTCCATTCCTCCCAACAGTATTTCTAATGTCAGTTTCTTAAATGTGTAAGTTTTTCTGAAGAGCCCTTGTGCTAAACACCTGGGAGGTCCATTTATAAATGAACAGCATCACAAGTGGCTGTAATTTCTCCGTTCCTATCATTAAAAAAAATTAGTCATGCGCTCGGTTTGTATGGATCAGCTCTTTCGGATAAATACCTGTTTATTTCTACGGCCCCAATGAAACCAATTAGAGGGTTGTTCCTTAATAAGGCAGCCAGGGCCTAATCTCTAGGCACACCTTGGCGAAGTTTGTTCAAAAAGTTACACGGAAAGCAACGATCTGTCAGCGGCTTTCCTCTTGCAATTCTACAAACCTACCTCCGGCAAGCTGTGTGCAAACCTCTAACATGAACGTTTGACCCAACGGTGCCATTGCAAAATAACCTGAGAGCTCCCTCTTCTGGAGTCCCAAAATAAGTCATCTAACGCAACTGCCTTTCCCCACCCCCTCTCCCAACAATGTATACCAGGGGTAGTCAAACTGCGGCCCTCCAGATGTCCATGGACTACAATTCCCATGAGCCCTTGCCAGCGAATGCTGGCAGGGGCTCATGGGAATTGTAGTCCATGGACATCTGGAGGGCCGCAGTTTGACTTCCTCGGATGTATACCTTCCTGTGGACCATAGAATGAAACATCTAGGAGCCTATTTTACCGAAAGCTTCTATCCAAACCATGAAATCTTTGCCTTTTATAAAGTTCAAACAGCACTACTTCGGAACAGCCTTAAAAGAATGACCTTTTTTTTGAGAAGAGAGAACAATTTTAAAACACTGCGATGGAAGCTATGTTTGAGGCGCTTACAGGGAATACAGCCGTGGGGCCAAGGGGCAGCTCAGGTGGGGATCAACCCCCTGAAAAAAAGATTTATTTAATAAATCATTCAAAAAGTTACTCGTTGAATCAATGAAAACCTATTAACAATGATCCAAGGGGGCAGTCGTGTTGGCCTGAAGCAGCAGAACAAATTTCGAGTCCGGTGGTAACTAAGACCAACAAAGTCTTATTCGAGCGATGAGCTTCCTCAGTGACGCACACTTCCTCAGATACAATGTCATGGGAAGCATGCATTCACACGAAAGCACATCCCTTGAATAAAACTTTGTTGATCTTAAAGGTGCCACTGGACTCTAAATTTGTTCTCCTATTAAAAATAGCAGGAGAGAGAGAAATAATAGAAGAAGGGTTTAAAAAAGAAAGAAAAAGAGAGAAAACTAATTAAGAAGTTTCACAATGTTTCTGGAATGTATTGTAAACCCCCCTCCCCTTTCTTCTTTGTTTTGTAATTCTGTGCAGTGGCCTGCATAGTGCTAGGTTTGACCACATATGCTGGCTGTGTGAAGCAGGGATGCATTATGGCTGCATTTCAGTGGTTTGCCATTGGCCAAGTCAAACCATTCCTCTAGCAAGGTCTGCTCTAAAGCAGGGGTAGTCAACCTGTGGTCCTCCAGATTGTAGTCCATGTAGTCCAATTGTAGTCCATGAACATCTGGAGGACCACAGGTTGACTACCCCTGCTCTAAAGGCCAGAAGTTGGCCAGTGTTTCAGGTACAGGTATTTCACATCATTACCCACCTGATCATTTTGACTGGAGACGGTAGGAATGGAAGAATTCAGGTTCTACTCCAGAGCCGTAGCCCCGCCCAGAAGTATTTAGAAGCACAACTCATCGGCCATTTTTGCCATCAAGTCTTTCCCTGCTCAAAATGTCGGGTGGGATTTCAGTTTGGGGACTGACAGTGGAGGATGCATCTTTCTGAATCTGTGGACCAGCTTTGTGACCATTGAGGTATCCCTGAAACATTCTTCAGGCTTCAAGAAACCCCGGAAGTGGTGCAGCCGTGCAGAATATGGTTGGGAACCACTGTTGTGCAATTTCCACCATGGGGCCCTCCCCTTCCCACCCCAGGCCTATCATTGGCCATTTGGGGTGGGGGGAAGGTCGACAACCATATGTGGTCATATCACCCAATAAATGTTTAACAAATTTGTATGCATGTATTATGTACGTATTATATCTGTATAAATTTATTCCCACACATTCAGGAAACCCTTCCAGGGCTGTCAAGAAACCCCGGGGTTTCACAAAACCCTGGTTGAGAAAGCCTGCTGTAGACAATGGTAATAACAAATTTAACTCTTGCGGTTCAAATGGGGGATAAAGCCACTCAGACACCATAGCTAGAGCACTGGCCCAGTGAACCTTGCTCAGCTGTGAGCTAGATACCTTAAAGCCGACCGCCTTGAGTTCTCGTTCTGCAAAACAGGAACTACGTTGATCAGCGTTGCAGAGGGGCTGTGCCTATAACATCCCAGATGTTGTGGAAAGCACAGAGCAAAACACAGGATCCTAGCAGTACAGATGCTCATTTTATTGATTTTTGTGGCTGTACGCTGGGTACTTTGCACACCATGGCACTTTCTATGTTATAATCATTGCAGGAAATCCTATGACCCCTCCTTAAAAAAATAAACACCATTTCACTCTTATCAGGCAAACATCAATCTGTTCTTATGTGGGTTTCATATGTATTTTACTTTTCATTTCAGCTTGTTTTGATGAACTGTTGTTATGATACATTTTCATAACGTTTTATTCCGTCTGCTGGCGGTCTAGGGGGTCTGGATTGGGCCGAAAGGCACCCACCGGATTTTGGAAATCAACAATAAATCTAAACTGACTTTAAAAAATCGACAACAACACTTTAAACATGCTGGAGCCTACAGGGGGATTCATGCCAGTGGACATTCCTTCTCCTCTAATGATGGTTTTCCCCTTTCAAAAATGGGAATTGGTCCCTTCTAGCAGTTTGCCAGTACCCTTTCCCCCTTTGGGATTCAATGGCGTTCGTAAAATATCTGTGTGCCTTCATGTCACTGCGCTTCCCCCCCCCCCTCCCTGGGCTAGCAAAAGGGATACGACAGTTCTGCTTACTGCTAGCACCTGTCACCGTGATGGCAAGTGGGTGCATCTGGGGTGTCCTTATTTGTGACAGCTGACCTTCATAGGCCCGCGTGACATTTCCAGAAAACTTCACCTTTACAGCCTTCCCGGGTGCCTTGGGTTATAAATTATTTGTAGAGTATTAGTAATAATAATTGATTCCAGGCAGTAAAGGAATAGAGTTATAAACAGCTCTCCTGCTGTTTAACAAAAGAAACCCCTCCGTCCCTGGCTTTATTTATTAGTATTCGAGGGCTCTCCACAGCTCCTTTAAGATCAGTTATTGCTTAATTAAACTGGAAAAGATGACCTGCCGATGACTCTGTTCTTGAGAGAGGGAGGGAGGGAGGGAGCAAAATCTGCAGTGTGATTTCAATTTTCCGGCACATTTTCCTGCGCTCAAGCCAAAGACTGACTTGCAAACAAACATCAGCTAAGAGGGAAGCAGCAGCATATTTCCCCCCCCCCCCCGGCCCTTTCATGCTTTTGATTTTCTGATTTTCAATATACCATCTTGGGGGTGGGGGGGGGTGGTGGTGGGAATAGCCACTGCAGTTATTTCCATTTTATTAGTCCCTTTATGACTCCCCTTATGTTCACAAGCGGATCAGCTCAGGAGATGGAATAGATACACACTTGCCAAGGAAATATTCTCAATGACTTTTTAAAAAGGAGCCGTGTTAAAACTTACGGCGTTTTCCGAGGAACGCCGTATATCTCGCGAAGGGCGGTCTGCAGTTACATGTTTGGAATATACAGCAAGCCGTGTCCGCAGACGTAAAACCCGGCGATGGAAAGACCTCTCCAGTAAACGGGCTGATGTACGAGGCAATCTCTCCATCAATAATGGCAGGGGGGATTTCAAATAAATAATCCCCAATTAAATCCAATTGCTACAAAGGAAAGGGGGGAAAGGCCTGGCAGCTGCCAGGTTTTATTTTGCAGTCCCCCCCCCAACTCCACCCTCGGTTACAATGTAGTGATAACTGACAAATAAAACTTAATGTCACATTATCATGACGCAAATAAAAACGTACTGTACCCTTACATAAATGTCAAGCGTGTGATTGTAGCCGTCTATATCATTCCTCCGCCACTAGCTGGCGCCATCGCTTTAAAAATAGCATCCCTCTCCGGGCTGCAGTTGAAGTGGGCTCATTAAGAATCCAGGCTGGAGATGGGGGAGTGGGGGGGGGGTGGAGATAGACAGCTGGCTAAGGAAACATCTGGGGCTTGAACAGTCAGCCAAAAAGATAAGAAAGGTGCAATAGACAACAGACTCCAAGCCAGTTTTAGCAGAACAGCGCTGGATTATTTGCAGCAGTTTGAGACCAAATTATTTGGGGTGTGGGAATGATCAGGAAACAGCATGCACAGGGAAAAGAAATAAAGCCAAAGAATCTGCATTCACACCAGTGTTGTCAGGGACATATGCATGCACAGATACATACATACATTGGCACACTTGCCAGAAAACTGCCTCCTCGTGCCAGCTTATGCAATAAACACCCTCTCCTTTTTCCAGAGTTTTCAGTTTTGCTAATCGCAGTTTGCCGCCTGCTGCATGGGTAACAGCTTCCCCAAGAGGCAAGGCTTCTGTTCTCCAACTGGGGTTTGTTTCTGTTTTTCCTTTCTGCCATCAAACCGCCAGCGATGGCCTCTCGGCCCGCCCAGCTGAGCTTTGCGCTGCTGGCTTGAAAACAGTCTGTGAAATACAACCAGCATAGGATCTCCAGCAGGCCTGGTGTACAGAGCTCTTTTAAAAAGAGTCTGCTGCAAAATGTATGAGAATCGTGACAAACTATATTTTGCCCTTGTGTTTACAATAGCAAAAGCACGGCATGGTTATAGTGTACACCGATGTGCGGGACTGGTAATGAACTTACAGAGGAGGAGATTGGCAGGGGAGAGATCTGAGCCAGCCGAATAAGTCCTCTGCCCTTTCCTGCAGGTATTTAATGAGTGACCTTGGCCAGAGAGAGGCCCTTGTCCCTTCACCTGTAGGCCACAGCCTAGGACCCCCCCCAAGACAGGGCAGAATCAGCATGCATCCTCATGGTTCATCAGGGCATCCTCATGGTTCATCCCCAGCTTGAGCATTCGAGGCCTGGGAGTGTAAAGTGCAGTCAAGTCACAGCTGACTTATAGCAACTCTGTAGAAATATCAAGACGAGGCATTCAGGGGTGGCTTGCTGTTGTGTGTGTGGGCATTCTGCTCAGAACAGCAGCATACAAATTGTTGGAGTACAATCAGCAAGTTATTTGGAACAGGCCTACCTTGTAGGGCTGGTTGTTGTCAACTGCAAGGTCCTGGTTATGTGCTCAGCACAGACACCTGGTGGCAGCAAAAGGAACTGCAGTTGTTGCTAAAGGCATGGGTAGACTTGTTCCTCCTTACTGACCTGAGTCTTTTGTTTCGCATGGAAACACTCATTTCTTTTTGTACAGGAAAAGAAGAGCAGATCTTTGTTGCCAGTGACTCTGTCTCGTCTTTGTGACAGGCAGTCTCAGAGTCCGGCTGACTGTCTGCATGTCGCCCTCCCATTTTGTAGCAGCATGTAAGTAACTGGTATTTTTTTCCCATGCAACTTGCTTAAGTTTATGGAGCCCTGGCAAGACTGGCCAATCAGTGAATATGATATATTTGTGTGTATATCTGTACAATTTAAGCCTTTTATGTTATACCTCTTTTGTTCCTGTGCCTCATCCAAGCTATTCCTGAAGGTTCCAAGGGAAAGCAAAAGAAGTGAAGCCTTAAGCAGTGGGGAGTGACATTGCACCCCTTTTTATTCTTTGGTGACATTTGCCAGCGCTTCCAGATGGGTTTGCAGTGTCCGGGCAAGTGCAAAAGGCTTAATGGGACCACAGCCAGATTCTCAATGTTCTGGTAGCAGAGGGTACGGTCTGGCGTGGGTTTAATTCCCCCAACAAAAGGAATGATCCAAATCCAGCCAATGAGAGACTTGTTTTAGGACTTTTTTCTGAACTAATCAGATAGCACCACTAAGGGCCAATCAGGTTCCTTGGAGGGCTGGCTCAAGTATATATAAATTTTACGAGTGTCTGTTCGGTATTGCTTGTTGAAGTTGGTGTTGAATAAAGAGTTGATTGTTTGAAGAAACCTGCGTCTGTGTCTGCTGAACCCACAGACTTAACATTTGTCGTTGCCTGACTCTGTGTCATGTCCCTGGTGGTCTCCCATCCCAGTGGTCTCCCATCCAAATACTAGCCAGAGCTGACCCTGCTTAGCTTCCAAGATCTGATAAGACCTATGAGCTCTATAAGATCTGATGAGATCTATAAGATCTATAGCAGAGCTACTGAGGGGCTAATGGACAATGTCTTTGATTGATTGATTTGATTTCTATTCTGCCCTTCCATATGGCTCAGGGCTGTTTACATACAACATCATGGGGGGATACATGGAACGAATTGACATATAACATAGTCAAATACAACAACAATAATCTAACAGTGGTTTTAACACAATTTCAGTGATCTTAAACAACAATATAACAGGAACAGGAACTTAGCTAAGGCCATTAGAGAGGTCAGACTGGTTCAGGCCATGGAGGGGATGTCTGATGGAGACCTGTGGATGTCTGATGGAGACCTGTGGTTGATTTTAGGCAAATGCCTGGTGGATTGATTGATTGATTGAGCTATTTGATGTATACCCTGCTCCTTCCAGTGTACTGGATCAGGGTGACTTCATAAAACCTACACAATAAAATACAATTTACCAATAATTTAACCTAAACATAACATATTATTAAAACCTGAAAGCCATAAAAGCTTAAAATCAATCAATCGTGCCAGCCAATCAATCAACTAGTATATTCAAGAGCCTTTGGTACTTAGTTTCAGTTTCGGGTTTTGTTTCTATTGCTTTACATTGGTATATCCACCCCCCCTTCTCTGTGTGGTTCATAGGGTAATAATCCATTAAAAAAACATGGCTAATTAGTTAGGGTGCAATCATTTTGTGCCATGTAGGAAAGATTCTGTATTATGTCCTAAGAATGGCCGGACAGGCAAAAGCATTCTGTGGCAAGCCAGGGGCTCCTGCTGAATAACAGAATTCTTCAGGATGATCTAGAACAGAAATGCATGCGGGCGCTTTGGAACTAATACACTCTTATCTCCAATTCCAGACGGGTAACCGCATTAATCCGCTGCAGCAAGAATAAAACGGATGATTAAAGATGATGTATTCGATTCGTTGCAGCATGCCCTTTCCCAGACGGGGCCCACTTCGTGCAGCTGGGGAGAAAGACACCAGTCCATGAAAGCATATGCCGCAATGAATCCGCTTTGTCTTTAAGGTGCCACAAGGCTCCGTCCTAGTTCCTTACCTTAGCTGCTTCCACAAGATTTTCCCCTGCATGGAGAGCAGCAAGACTAAGCTGCCCATCCGTCCCGACTCCTGCGGGACACTCGTGCTTTCCTGATCTTCGTCCCGGGTCCCGTCTGGGTCCTTAAAAGTCCCGCTGGAGCCCCCTCCCTGCCTCCCTGCCTCCCTGCCCCCTGGCCAGCAGGATGGCCATCAGCAGCGCTCTGCCCTGGCTGGCCCTGTGGCTGACCTGCACAAGTGCGCCTGGCAGAGGCCCGCCCTCAACCCCGACCTGACTTGTGCTGAGGCCGCACAGGCACACAAGACGGGCTCGCAGGAGAGGTGCATGGGAGGCGAGGTGAGTGGCAGCGGCAGTGGCGGCCCATCCCATCTTAAAGGTAAAGGTAAAGGTATCCCGTGCAAGCACCAGGTCATGTGTGACCCTTGGGGTGACGCCCTCTAGCGTTTTCTTGGCAGACTCAATACGGGGTGGTTTGCCAGTGCCTTCCCCAGTCATTACCCCCCAGCAAGCTGGTTACTCATTTTACTGACCTCGGAAGGATGGAAGGCCATCTTACAGTCCTTTAATTCTGGTCACCTTAAGCAAGACCCTGCCGTGAAAGGGAGAATCCAATCCACATTTTGCCCAGTCTGGCTCCTGTCCTTTCCCCTTTTGCTTCATAGAAATTGTAAGCCTCGTTTTTTAAGTGCAGGGTGGCAATGGGCGGAGTGTCCATTCCCCATAACGCCATCTTCAGTGCAGAAAAGTTGAGTTCTCCATTTCCCTTCCACTTTTGTTGTCTTCCACCCCCCTTTCCCCTGCCAAGGCATGCTGCAGTATTGCAGCATAGGGAAAGGGGAACTGAAAGACGGGGCCCGCAATGGATTCTGGTGAAAGCAGAGTCACATTTGTGCTTCTGCACAGGGTGGGGTGGTAGCAGCAGCTGGCGTTTGAGGAACTGAGATTAGACTTGGCTTGCCAGATCACCTCCTGTAGCAATCTCCTGCCGCTGACTCCCGGCCCCCGCTGCCACTTTTCACTCTAGAGCAGGGGTGGCCGACCTGTGGCTCTCCGGACCTCCATGAACCCCCATGAGCCTCTGGCAGCAGGATGATGCTAGGCTAGGGCTGAGTCCTGGGTCCAGTAGATCAGTGGTCCCCAACCTTTTTATCACTGGGGACCAGTCAACGCTTGACAATTTTACGGAGGCCCAGGGGGATAGTCTTTTGCCGAGGGACGTCACCACTGCCTCCTGAGCCCCTGCTCCACTTGCTTTCCCACCGACACCCCTGACTTCCCATCGCCCGCTGGGGGCGCTGCCAGCAGCAGCTATGCAGTGCCATGCCGAGGGGGAGCCCCAACCATTGCGGCCACTGGAGAGCACCAAAGGTGAGCCGGTGGCAGAGAGGCAGGGCAGCCCCCGAGGCAGCAGCTGGGGAGGAGGAGCCCCAGCCCGGTACCGACTGCTCCACGGACCAGTACTGTTCTTTGGACCAGGGGTTGGGGACCACTGCAGTAGATCAATAGATTTCCATGGGCCTCTGCCCAAAGAGCTGTGCTACAGGAAGAGGAAGTATGCGCCACAGTTCAGACTCTGACTCATACATGAGACTCAATCACAGGATCGAAGCCACTGTCTTTTTCTCAACATGTCATCTTCAGACACCACTACTGGTGTGGGGCATTCTGCCAGTCACTCACAAAAGCACAAATGGAAATAAAGGTTGCTGGTCTGTGAGAATCAGAAGTGGTTTTAGGATTCATGGGGCCCATAGCCCCAGTTTAAGGGTTTGTGAGACCCTAGCAGAGTACAGTTGTGACAGGAGGAGCCAGACTGGGGGTGGAGAGGCCTCCCCACAATGGAAAGGGGTGTCACTCTTTAAAGAGGGAAAAGTAGGGAGAAGAGAGGCTACAGCCCTGATCCATGGGGAGGATGGCACCATGTGGGGTCCCTTGAAATTTGGGGCCTATAGCACGTGCTACATATCCTACATAGATAACTTCATCTCTTACTTCGTCTCGCCTGCCTACTCCCTCTAGAGGTAGGGGTGGGGGTTGGGGATAGAGGGGGGTTTTCCGCCATGTTGTTGGGTTGTTGGTCCACTGTATTTGTATTTTTTGTCCATTTTAATAGGGTTTTAATGGGAGCTTTAACTGGACATCTGTAACCCGCCACGAGCCTACTTGGCAGTAGCAGGTAAAAATAAAAATAAAAATAAAAACCCAGCCCTGGTGAGAACAGCTCTAACAGAACTGTGACTGGCTCAAGGTCACCCAGCTGGCTGCATGTGGAGGACTGGAGAATCAAACCCAGCTTGCCAGATTAGAAGCTGTTGCTCTTAACAGTGACACCAAGCTGGCTCTTAACCAACACGCTAGGAGTGGCCAAACTGTAGCTCTCCAGATTAGTAGTAGTAGTAGTAGTAGTAGTAGTAGTAGTAGTAGTAGTAGTAGTATTTAGATTTTTACTCCCCGCCACTTCCGGAATTGGCTCGTGGCGGGTTACAACAGTCTATTAATAAAATCCCCAATAAAACCCCATTAAAATTAAGACAGGACATTAAAAAATAGAACATATGAGTAAGACACATGGCAGTATAAGTCAACTATCCAACTCCTCCATAAAAACATCCAGTAGACGAAATGGCGAGGGGGAACCATAGCCCGACGCCAATAGGTGACCCTGGTGTATGACACCAAGGGGGGGCCCTACCAGATCTTCCACTCAGCCCGTGGCCTCAGCCATAAAGTTGGCAGAACTCCGTCTTGCAGGCCCTGCTGAATTTAGAAAGCTCCCACAGGGGCCGCAGCTCTCTTGGGAGCTCATTCCACCAGGTGGGGGCCAGGACTGAAAGAGCCCTGGCCCTGGTTGAAGTCAGATGAGCTTATCTAGGGCCGGGAACAACCATGGACTACAATTCCCATGAACCCCTGCCACCAATTAGAAGGATATTAAGAAGCCAAGGTAGACACTTAAGAAAACTTCTGCCAACTGAAACAGATACCCTTTGGATTAGCAATGATCCAACTTGATCTACAGAACCTTCACAAAGTGCAGTAAATATCTGTCATCGACTTCATTTTTCTATCTCATTGAATGGGATGTCACCGGGTTAAGATCATGTTCATCAAAGTTTCAAAATCAGCTTGCCAGTGCAAAGGACAGCGACCTTCTCTTTTGGTGATTGGCTTTGACCCACCAACTCTATTAAGTGCTTCTTGCCCTAAGGGATCTTACTCCTTACTCCTGTGCAAGGATGCCTGCTCTTGCTTGGTTTCATTCAGATTCCAGGCAACGTAGTCATTTCATCCCTGATATAAACTGCTCATTTAATTGCACTGTAAGTTTTATGGGGTGTGCCCCAGGCTGCATTCTTTATAGGAAGCATCTCAGTATTGGGGGGGGGCAGGAGGGGAGCCGCACACAAAGCAAAGCCAGCAGAATCTGCCTTTCCTTGGCTTCCAAAAGTGACAATTTTCACCCTTTTATTTCCTGCAAACTTAGTGTACTGTATACAATAACGTAACTGTATATTATATTTATATCATGTCATAAATGCTGACGGGTTGAAAACATGGAGATGTTTTAATTAATCCATTTCGGTGTATGCAGGGTGGTAGTTTGTTTGTTTTTTAAGTACTTTGTTTCCTTTTGTACTCAGAGTACATTTTAATGCTCAATTGTAATGAAGCAAGCAGCACAGCCAAACTAACCCCCCTTCCCTCCATTATCGGTGTGAAGACTCGTTTTTTAGTCTAAATCCAAAGCTGAATTTCTAGGGGAAATCACCATCTGTTTTAACAAGCTGTTCTCAAAGTAACGTGGTCATTTGGGGCACAGACCCAACCTATCCCTTATCATGACGGTAATCTAGTCAGCTCTCTTTTGCATGAACTGTCAAGATACTTTCTGTGGTTAGTGTTAGACCCTTAGAGTGTGAAACCAGTTGACTGGAGAGATGCAGAAAACTAAAACAAGCAAAAACGAAAGCTCCAATTTTTTTTGCTGGACACCAGTCCTAACCCCTCAAAAATAGGTTTACTCAGTGCTCCCCCCTCCTGATAAATGCCCCCATAGAATCCTTTGTCCATTAATTGGGTGCTCTGTAAGCAACTTTTAATCCATGCAGAATAATTGGCTCATTCCATACTAGCTATTTAATCTGCAATTATCATGATTTGTTAACTTCATTTTTATGGAGGATCCATATGATGTTGTGGTCCAGTGGCGTACTAAGGGCACGTAGGAAGGTGGTCCAATGGCATATGAAGGGCATGGAGGAGTGTACAGTCTTTCCTGGATGCAGGTGACAAGGGAGCAGCTACTCTAGAGTAAGGGAGCAGGGGAGATTATGGATGTAAAAAACCCAATCCTTTCCCACACTGAGATGCCAGCAAGATGTCAGATTCCTCCTCTCATTAAGGGGCAGTTTATAGATAGAAAACCCACTCCATATAGGGCACAGGAATGGAAGCCAGCCAGAGACAAGCCCCCAGAGACAAGTCTGGACATATAGTTTAGAATGTGTGGGAAAGAGTGGAGGACTCACTGGCGACCTCCTCCATGCAGGAAGATGAGTAATTTAGGACAATAGGTCTCCCAAGAACTTAGAATCATAGAATCATAGAGTTGGAAGTGGCCATACAGGCCATCTAGTCCAACCCCCTGCTCAACGCAAGATTATCCTTGCAGCTATCCTGTCAGTTTCCAATCACTTCCCCTGCACCCATCTACCCTGATTAGGAAGTAACACTTTTCACCCACTTGATAGTTTTCCCATCTGGAACTCAAAGGGTCATCAAGAACCATGATAGTTTACTTCAGGAAATTTAATCACGTGTCTCCCAAAGTGATTGTCCATTTCTGGACAACTGATTAAATTGTTTGGGGGCCAATATGTCAGACTGTCCCAGGGAATATTTTCCCTATCAAGAACACACAGCTGCCAGTGCTGTGTGTGTGTTCTTGGAACCTCAACGCACACACACACCCCTTATACTATGAAACACTGGTAATTTTGCTGCTGCTTCCACAGACTTCTTCACATCATGATTTGTAAATACTGCCTTCCCCATAACTCTCCTCTCCCATTCTTAATTTTCTCTTAGCTAAACTTGTATGTGTTTTTCAGTTTGTTTGGTGTATGTTGTACCTTTATCCAAATAGCTTTTAAGCAACACAGATATGTAGAGTTTATTCCCTTGCCACCAATCATTCTAATTTTAGCTTAGCTCAAAGGATGAATTTTAATGTGTATGTTTTTAGATGGGTAAACATGGAAATGAATAACATCTGGATGTTATCCCCATGAGACCACCCTTTTTTCTTGAAACAGATGTTTCAGTTGTCCTTGCAGGGGCAGATCCTTAATACTTCGGAGCTTCATGGCCAAACTAGATGAGACTGCAAGAGAAGCTACTTAAGTAAAAGCCCTAAGCAGAAAGCAGAATTACAATAATGAGAACTCTTTGCAGAAAAGTAGCTGTATGCTGTTATTCAAGCATGGAACAATTAAAGACTGTGGCCTATTATGCATGGATGCTTTCCCTTGCTTGCACTGTTGCTCTGCATTGATTTTCCTCCCTTCACTGCTCAGTCCACTTTCTAGTTGCTAGATCCTCAGGTTTTCTGAGAGTACTTTTGTGTCAATTTTCCCCTTGTTTCACTGCCGAGACATAGGTAATTCAAAAGCATATAGATTCCCTCAGATTTCCCCCTGCCCAATTGCCACCCCTCAAAGGACTTTTCCCTGCCCACATAGAGGTCATTCTGCCCACTCTGCACCTTCCATCATCCCTCCCATCATCACCATAATTGGTGTATAAGCACTATTAATTTCTATTCTCTCACTGTTTTAATTTTTATTTTTTTACAAGCAGTATGAGTCTAGTGATTTGAGACTATTGCTAATCTCTAAACACTAAATTAACAAAATTAAAACAAGGGGGGGAATTTAAAATGAGCTGTATGAGGTTTCATTCCCTGCTGGTATTGACTTGAAAAGGGGATCAGAGAGGAGGCAAATGGCAGCATCCTCAGTGCAAAAAACAAACAAACAAAGGATATCAGTGCTGCATGCATGCAAACAAAAAAAAAGGGAAGACGATTGTCAGCATGGAATGAAAGTGACATGAGAGAGAGAGGGAGACAGAGACTGGGATGAGAAGCTTAAAGCTTTGAAAACATGTTTCCCTTTAATGCATTTGTGAACAAAGGTGTGTGGGGGACCATTCTGGCAGTCTCCTGAAGCCTAATGTTAAAATGGCAGCTGAGCCACATGGACCTTCTGCAAATCGCTGAGCTTAAGGATCACTTGGAATCAATCCATTTGGAAGAAATAGTGCAATTGGCACAGCAGAGGCTTTTAAATGCTGCCAAGATTTCAACTGGTGTGCAGGATCAAATTAGAGAATCACAAAGAAGAAATGATACAAATGTGCAAGAAAATACCGTTAGTATGCTGCTACACTAAGGCATCAGCAAATCATTTCCCCCCATTTTGTTGTACAAGCTCCTGCCAGAGGACTCCCTCCCCCCCATTCAAATAGCAGCCCTGTGCAAAACATGGTGGAATTACACTTAAATTTGCACAAGCATGTGCGCACATGCACATATGTTGCCAATGATCACAGCTTGCAATGCCAGCGTCAGTGGGTTCTACTGTGCATTAGGTACGCTCAGGGTGTTCGGCCGTAGTATGAGATCCTGTGACTGTTTCCCATTTTTCAAAGTGGCTTGGCAACATGGGAAATAGTGATTTGCAGTTACTTGTCAGTTTCAAAAAAGTCTTATCTGTTTCAACATGAGATTTCCCCCAGCCCTTTGCCTGATTTTTGTTGTTGTTGTTCTCTTTCATTCGGCAAACTAAATGCCTGTGCAAAACCTGAACCATGAGGATTTAAATGGAAAGCACTTGCTGGACGCTACTACACAGCCATGACGGGGCAACTGTAAAAAACAAAAAAACCCACATACATCACAAGTGATGTCCCCACCCCTATTTAGAAAAAATGTGTTTTTTAAACTGTAACTGCAGAATAAATACGCTAGAGGAAAAAGAATGGTTTGTAAGTCTGGAGTGAAGCTTAAAAATCTTTCTGCTTGGGAAAACTGCAGTAAGATCTACATGCATAATGGGTCCGTCTCTTTCGAGCAAGTACTGTAAAGCAAAACTTTTGAGTGCGAGATAAAATAATCCATTAACTAGCGACTGATTTGATTTCCCCCCCCGCCTCTTCTTCTAGTTACCTTTTTCATGTCAATGTCTCTTCTTGAGCAATAATTGCTTGAGCAACATGATAGCTGAACTCTCCCGACACAGGAGAGCTTGATAGAAAAAGGAGAAATTAAAAAAAACCTCCCCAAATAGAAACTGTATCTTTTGCTGTCTCGTACTTTACAACTTCCCACAGCTCTAGGAGTAACACTCACAGGCAGATTGCACAAATGTGTTTAATTAGCAAACAAGGCACATGAGCATCCAATCCACAGGACGGAACCATTATGACCCAATTATTTTGGTTCTCTTGGTCCGTTTTTAAAAACTCGAAACATTGTCCCATGTTCATTGATTGCATTGAACATCAGAGGCACTGACCTCTCGGGCAGGGCATGATGAACTCTCCCAATAACAAAACTGAAATGATTGCATCAACTATCTGGTGTCACGAAGCCATGTGCCTGTTTTCACGATCTTGCCATGTAGTCCTTCCTTGACCTGTTTTTATGTAACGTTTTCTTGAACCATCTCATGCTCTTTGACATGGCCTATGTTTTTAAGCTTTGGCTGAGCAATGTTCCCTTTGACCTGTTTTTAACCTGTGTTTTAATGGGGCAGTGGTTTCTCAGAGCTCTTCTGCTTGCAGGTGTTTCACTGTTGTGACCTTCCTGGATTGATTTATGCTCTTAGGAAGGCATGTAGTGATTAGAAGTTTGGACATGCTTATTGAGCATGCCAAGATTTGAATTGATAAGACCGGGTTGTATCTTTGTAGTTTGGCTTGCCGGTTTTAGCAAGGGTGTGATCCCTGACACCTCCCTCTCCTTGGAGGCACAGGTCATGAGAGTAGTGCGGCAGTCCTTTTACCGCCTACACCAAGCCAAGCTACTAGCACCCTACTTGGCACCAGAACACCACAGTGATCCATGCGATGATCGCCTCTAGACTGGACTTCTGCAACTCACTCTACGCAGGCCTACCCTTATCCTTGATCCTTAAACTACAACTGGTTCAGAACACCATGGCTAGCGTGTCTGTTGTGGGGAGAGGAAAGGGAAGGCGACTATAAGCTGCTTTGAGCCTCCTTCGGGTAGAGAAAAGCGGCATATAAGAACCAACTCTTCTTCTGCTCACCAATACACCATGGAGATCCCACATCCAGCCTACTCTTCAACAACTCAGCTGGCTCCCAATTGAATTCTGGATCAGGCTTAAGGTTTTGGTTCTTACCTTCAAGGCCATACGTGGTCTGGGCCCAGTGCACCTGAGAGACCGTCTCTCTGCCTATACCCCCAAAAGAGCACCACACTCAGCCACCTCCAACCAGCTGGTGATCCCTGGCCCCAAAGAAGCGCATCGGTCCTCAAGAAAGGACAGAGCTTTTTCTAACCTGGTTCCCACCTGGTGGAATGAGCTCCCTGAGGCGATCAGAGCCCTGCCTAAACTCCCACAATTCCACAGGGGCCTGCAAAAGGGACCTCCTCCAACAGGCATTTGCTTGAGTCCGACTGGCCCAACAACATCCACAGTTCCTGCCTCAGAAACTCCCTCCAGGATCTGAACCAGCCTGACCTCCTTGGGGATTCGTATAAGTTGTAGTTGTTGTTATTGCTGACCAAAGCCATTGGAGTTATGTTGATTTAGATCCACTGTTGAATTAGAATCGTAGAAGTGGTGCACGAGTGCAGAATATGCTAGGGAAGCAGAGCTTTGAACATGCCCACCCGGGGCCCCTCCCTTCCCACCTCCTCCAGGACCATCATTGGCCATTTTGGGAGGAGGGGTGGTGGTTGACGTGATCATATATGGTCAATTTCCCTCAATGTTTAGCAATTTTTTAAAAAAATAGATAAAGATAATTAACTACCACCCATTTGGGAAACCCTTCCAGGGCTGCCAAGAAACCCAGGGTTTCACGAAACCCTGGTTGAGAAAGCCCAGTTTAGGAATACCCGTTTTTGGCATGGCAAGAGAAGTTTTCTTCTTCAGGTTTCACTCCCCAACCACGGAAATGCGATCAAGATCTCCATCTGAAAGTTACACCTTCATAGAATCATAGAATCATTGAGTTGGAAGGGGCCATACAGGCCATCTAGTCCAACCCCCTGCTCAACTCAGGATCAGCCTAAAGCATCCAAGAAAAGTTTGCATCCGACCTTTGCTTGAAGACTGCCAGTGAGGGGGAGCTCACCACCTCCTTAGGCAGCCTATTCCAATACTGAACTACTCTGACTGTGAAAATTATTTTCCTGATATCTAGCCTATATCGTTGTACTTGTAGTTTCAACCCATTACTGCACGTCCTTTCCACTGCAGCCAATGGGAACAGCATCCTGCCCTCCTCCAAATGACAACCTTTCAAATACTTAAGGAGGGCTATCATGTCCCCTCTCAACCTCCTTTTCTTCAGGCTGAACATTCCCAAGTTCCTCAACCTATCTTCATAGGGCTTGGTCCCTTGGCCCCAGATCATCCTCATTGCTCGCCTCTGTACCCTTTTGTTGCTGGTATATTATTTTGTGACTGTGTGATATGTTCACACAGTTCCATGTATTACTCCTGCAATGTCTAAGGAAGAGTGCTTGCACTCAAAAGCTCACACCTTGAATAAATCTTTGTTGGTCTTAAAGGTAGAGGACAGGAAGGCCTGGAGGATCATTGTCCATGGGGTCGTGATGGGTCGGACATGACTTCACACCTAACAACAACAAAGGTGCTACTGGACTCTGATTTTACCCTGCAATGTTGTATGTGAAGTGCCCTGACCTATATGGGAGGGCAGTATAGAAATCGATGAAGAAGATCGGTGGGGCTCCCCTGGTGTTAGGCACCAGTTATTCCTTTGTTACCTTGCACCCTTTTTTCACCCCTCCAGAGGTTGGAGGGGGGGAGTTGGAGAGTTTCTGAGGTATTGTTCTAACTTTGTTGATTTTGTTGTCCACTTTTAATGGAATTTTAGTGGGGTTTTTACTGGACATTTGTAATCCGCCTCGAGTGGGTCTTGGGGGTGGCAGGAAATAAATTGAAGAAGAAGAAGAAGAAGAAGAAGAAGAAGAAGAAGAAGAAGAAGAAGAAGAGGATGAGGATGGATGGATGGATGGATGGATGAATGAATGAAATCCTTGCTCCTGTTCGCCATATTCTTCAATAGTTTTGTTGTTTAGAATGGATCTACGTATTGGGAACTTGACGGAGGCTTGACATCTGGGTTTCCCCAGCCCTCCACCTAATACAGCATTCTCCACCTGGCAACAGAATACTATTTTGAAGGGGAAATTCAGCAAACACTATGGGGCACCTGTTGATGGAGTTCACCTATGCCAGCTGATTATTAGCTATACGTAAGAACAAAAGAAGAACTCTCCCTGTTCAGGTCAGCCTCCCATCTCACACAGTGACCAAGTACAGAGCACAGAGCCCTCAGCCTCCCTTCAGGGTTCCCTCCAGGCAATGGCATTCACAAACTTACAATCTCTGAATGTGGAGGTTTCCTGTAGTCACCATTGCTAGTAGCCCCTGAATCCATCAAATCCCCTTTTCATGCTGCCTGTACCTGTGGCCATCCCTGCATCCTCCTGGAGGGGCCAGTGGCGCATGGGACAGCATTCCACTGAATCCTAGATGCTGTACAACAGGGGTGGCCAAACTATGGCTCCCCAGATGTCCATGGACTACAATTCCCATGAGCCTCTGCCAGAAGGGGAACCGTAGTGCATGGACACTTGGAGAGCCACATGGGGCGAATATGTTGGTGAAGCTCAGAATCTCTTGAAACAATTGCTTGCAGGGGGGGGGGATGGTTTAAAGACCACTGTTTTCCACCATAGCGGTCCTCGGCCCAACTGTAGTTCAAACCCTGTTCACCTTTGACTTTCTACCACTCCATAATCAATTTTCTAAAAGAATAGAAAAGGAGGCTTGAAAAGAGTTGGCGAAAGACTTCCCACAGGGAGCACAGGGTTTGCTTGGCCCTCTTTCACACACCCCCACCCCCCACCCCCGGTCAAACAGGTTTTTCACGTTTGGCAGAGATAAAAGTGGAAAAAGTCCACAGCAGCAGCGATCGCTCCTTCAAACAACCTCCAACTTGCTGAAAACACTGCTCTCGGCCTCCGGCCTCCCCGTTCTTGGCTAGAATGATGCAATATTGCATCAGTTCCTGGGTTAGATCTCTGCTGCAGATCAAACTCAGGTGTTACTGACTGCAACGGCATATCTATCCTGAAATCTCCAGTGATGTCAGTGCAGTATAAGGTGGGGAGGGCTTGGTTGAGATATCTGACCTATGTATTGACAAAGGTTCCCATTAGGGATCGGTGCTTCGGCTCGGCTCAGACGCCTTGGCGATCACCAAAGCCCAAAGTGGCGCGTAGGAGGCCAGTGCCATGGCACAGAGAGGAGGGGCAGTGGCGGCACTGCCCCTCCTCCCTGTGCGGTGGCACTGGCCTCCTACGCGCTGCCTCGGGTTTCGGTGATCACCGAGGTGGTTGAGCCAAAGCGCACATCCCTAGTTCCCATTTTGAACTATGGATTGGGTGACGCCCCAGCCGAAAGCTTTGACCTCATCTAAAGCAGCTACCGCTTTGGTGGAGTAAAAATAATGAACCAGAGTAGAAACTATGTAAGGGGTGCTATGGTGAAGTCACAGAAGAAGAAGAAGAAGAAGAAGAAGAAGAAGAAGAAGAAGAAGAAGAAGAAGAAGAAGAAGAAGAAGAAGAAGAAGAAGAAGAAGAAGAAGAAGAAGTTGGTTCTTATATGCCACTTTTCCCTACCCGAAGGAGGCTCAAAGCATTTGCCTTCCCTTTCCTCTCCCGACAACAGACACCCTGTGGGGTGGGTGAGGCTGAGAGAGCCCTGATATCACTGCTCGGTCAGAACAGTTTTATCAGTGCCGTGGCGAGCCCAAGGTCACCCAGCTGGCTGCATGTGGGGCAGTGCAGAATCGAACCCGGCATGCCAGATTAGAAGTCCGCACTCCTAACCACTACACCAAACTGGCTAGGTGGGATGCGCTGTGACTGCAAAAAACAAACAAGTGACTTCAAAACTAGAATTAACTGGTCCGGATAGGTGGCAGAGAAAACATACTAAGGGGTCAATTTCACTGGGAAAGAGAGCCAGCTTGGTGTAGTGGTTAGGAATGTGGACTTCTAATCTGGCAAGCTGGGTTTGATTTTGCGCTCCCCCACATGCAGCCAGCTGGGTGACCTTGGGCTCACCAGGGCACTTATAAACCTGTTCTGACCAAGCAGGAATATCAGGGCTCTCTCAGCCTCACCTCCCTCATAGGGTGTCTGTTGTGGGGAGAAGAAAGGGAAGGCGCTTATAAGCCGCTTTGAGACTCCTTCGGGTAGAGAAAAGCGGCATATAAGAACCAGCTCTTCTTCTTCTTCAAGTTGAATGCTTATCAGGGGGGGGTTCCGCTTTTGCTCACTCCTGTGATCATGCAATAAAGGATTTGACACTTCGTCCTCATTATAATTTCAGTGGGAGAGTTAAGTTTTTGCTAATCATATCCCTTGTTAAACTGGGGGAGGTTAAAGGGGTTTTATGGAACGGTATGGTAGAGCCCAAATCTCATCCCATCTGGGAAGGCGAGCAGGGTTTTTACTCGCATGGGAGACCACCAAGGAAGCCTCTTCAGAGGAAGCAAACCACTGCTGCTTCTGGAAAGGCCCGTATTAGGGGTCACCATAAGTCGGCTGCAAATTAACAGCACTTTCGTCTGTAAAGGGGTTCTATAAATCTACAAACTCCTACCATAGTCACTTATGAATGTCCTGCTCTTTCCTCCCAAAAAAACAGCACACTTCTTTCCAGTTCTTCTAATCCAGGGGTAGTCAAACTGCGGCTCTCCAGATGTCCATGGACTACAATTCCCATGAGCCCCTGCCAGCGAATGCTGGCAGGGGCTCATGGGAATTATAGTCCATGGACATCTGGAGGGCCGCAGTTTGACTACCCCTGTTCTAATCAGTCGCCAACATTGGCGACTCGTTTATTCGTCTCAAAAGGTGAACGTTACCTCTGCACGGCATTTCCAATCCGAAAGCCGTTCCGGTTTCCAGAAATCACACGTCTCAAAATTAATCACTCGGTTATTGTTCTGCGCTGGGCATCGTACGGTTGACCTTAACTTAGATTTCTGTTTGTGTAAACTGCTTATATTACTGTCCTTCTTATTAGCAGAAGAATATGATTAATCATTTGGTCTAGGGAAGCAGGAGAGTTCAAATCATGTGTATCCCGAAGGCAGAAAATGTCAACGGGTTATATATTGCCATAAATATCTGTAGAGCTCAGCAGTTTCCAGCTGCGCCTGTTGCAATGTGACCTACAGTATTAAGCACTGGGGTATACATTAGTGCAGACGAACATGAACACACCAATGGCACACAAAGGAATTTTGCCTTTTGACGTGCACCTCATATTCACAGTGATTTTTTTCTGGGTTGAATGACTTTGCCATTTGTCTACACAGCCAGATATATTTTGTTTTATACCACAGGTTTTCTTCTTGATTGACCCTTTTGTCTCAGGCAGTATATGGTGGAGGTGGATAACATGTTAATGGCTACTGGTACCACAAGTGATCACATCTGGATATTTTGTTGGAGGGTGGTGGCAGATCGGACTGGCAGCCTTCAAGCAGTGGCTGGACAAATATCATGGGTGCTTTAAGCCAGGCTTATGCAACCAGGGTTTCATGAAACCCTGTGATTTCTTGACAGCCCTGGAAGAGTTTCCTGAAGGGGAGTTAATTTTTTAACACATTTAACTTTGTTAGAAGAAGAATATTTGGTTCTTATATGCCACTTTTCTCTGTCCGAAGGAGTCTCAAAGCAGTCTACAATTGCCTTCCCTTTCCTCTCCCCACAACAGACACCCTGTGAGGGAGGTGAGCCTGAGAGAGCCCTGATATTACTGAAGAAGAATAGTTGGTTCTTATATGCTGCTATTCTCTACCAGGAGGAGTCTCAAAGCGGCTTACAGTCACCTCCCCTTTCCTCTCCCCACCAAACACACCCTGTGAGGTAGGTGAGGCTGAGAGATCCCTGATATTACTACTTTGTCAGAACAGCTTTATCAGTGCCATGGCGAGCCCAACGTCACCCAGCTGGTTGCATGTGGGGGAGCACGGAATCAAACCCGACTCGCCAGAATAGAAGTCCGCATTCCTAACCACTACACCAAACTGGTCACGTTGACCCACCCACCCCTCCCCAAGTGGCCAACGATGGCCTGGAGATAAATGTTAATAGCAGAAGATCTCTAGGTATCATCTGGAGGTTGGCAACCCAAAGTGAGTAGCAGAGGGAACTATGCAGTCTGGAATGACATCCCACAACATCACAAGTTAACTTCTGAGTGACATTGCCATGTCAGCATGTTCTGGGGTACTCCCAAAGTCTGTGGGTTTTACCATAGTGTTTTGGAGACATTTCAAAATGCCTCATGGTGTGGCAATGTCACTGCCCGTCATGTCACAACTTTGCAAGATGGTGCAACACTGAATCTCCACTGGGTCCTGTTGTGCATGTAGACCTGCCAAGGACCTGAGCTTGAGATCCGAGGCAGGATTGTAATCCTGCAATTGCGATTGGCCAGCGTGCAGCTAGATCCCGACTGGCGGATGCAATCAGTTCAAAGTGAAACTGACCAATAGCGTGCGTGGCAGGAATCCACCATGGCTCTCTGGTGTATATATGTTGGTATTCGGTGGGTGGGTTGCAGTTCAATTTTTTATTTCACTTGTACCTTAGAGCTGGGGTCAGTAAAGAGCTGGAATAAACAGAGGGCCATTCCGCACCAGGATCTATGTGGCAAATTGGTTGCGGAACGAAAAAATGCCATTTTAAATTGTGGAATTCGTCATTATGCATACCTGACTTTGTAATGGAATCCAGTTGCATTTCTATCGTTTCCCACAGATTTCTGGTCTCGGCAAAAATCGCTAGCCAGGAAGCGATATTGCCCAGCTTTGTCCCATCAAGCAGCCAATGGGCGGCCGTTATCATGATCCCAAAAAGGCCCTTTCCCTTTAAGGAACGTTTTTTAAAAAAAAAACCACACACACATTGCAACGAATCTGCGTTGATTCGTTGCAACAGAGAGACCCATCAAGCTAGCAGGTGGTGTTTGAGCTGCCATTTCATCGTTGCCACGCTCCCCCCGAGTGAAAAAAAAATACCCCCCCCCTGTATGGGCGTGATTTTCGGCCGAAAATACAGTGAAAAATAAAGGGAAAATAAACCAGCAAACGGGGCTGTGTGTTGTTTCGTGCTTGGTGACTTAAAACAGCTCTGGGGAGGGACTGCAGCCAGGGAAGCCTCGCTGGGTAAATGGAGGTTCGCCGGTGCATTGATCTCTGCTTGCTCCAAGAAAAAAAAATGGCGATCGCTTCACCGGAAGATCAGAGGAGAGAGCTAGGGGGAGGGACTTTGCAGAAACTGCAACAATGATAATGCACAGACCTTTCCCGCTAGTGTTGCAGATTGGTTGCAAGAGTGTAGCGCTTTCCGGAGGGTGAATCCACTTTTTGGGATTTCCCTGAAAGCGCTATAACGAAGCGCTTTTTGCGGATCGGTTTCAGGAGTGTTGCAGATTGTCAACGACGTTGTGCATAACAGCAAAACAGTAGCGATTTCAATTTGTAACCATTGTGCTATTTTGGATGAGTGCGGAATGGCCCTCACAGTGTCTGTGTTTCCTGAACCCACGGATTTAACAGGTTCCCCCCTCCCAGTGTCCTTGGGGTGGCATGCACAAAGAATCTTCTTACAAATGAAGTTAATGTTAAATCCGTGGGTCCAAGAGGCACCCACGCTAAAATCGTTGCAGCTCTTCATTGGTGACAGCACATGGTACAAGACGTCACTAAAAAATCTCCCCAAACAATTGGGGAAATTTAATCTTTCCACCCCACATTTTCACACATCAAAACTTTCTTGCTCTGCTGAATGCTGTTCTTAGCTCTAGAACATGGGGGGGGGGGGAGAGACAGGCTACCTCTCTTTGCCTGTCTTTTGTTTCCCTTCTATGGGATAATAACAACTCGGTGAGAAGGTTTTTAGCAAAACCCATTCCCTGTTGCCATGTTGCTACCCCAGTTGAGCCACAGCCCAGAGTAGCTGCAATTGTCTTTTACGAGTCACTGGGAAGATCTAATCACTGATCAATCATGAGGCATGAGAAACAAAAAACCATTTGGGCGTGGCCCCCATCTCAACCAAGCTCACTCTCTCATCCTGGCAAGAATTGCAGCTGTTCCCTGTAACTCATCCCTTGCACCCATGGGTTTGCCTCCCTACAGCCCAGCAACATGTCCAGGAGCAAGCATATTCCCTGCAGAGTGTGTGTATACAGGCCGATCCCACACAAAGCCGGCAGCAGTAGCAGACACCCCCATCCTCTGTGGCAGGGTTTCTCAACCAGGGGTTTGTGAAACCCTGGGTTTTCTTGAAGGCCCTGGAAGGGTTTCCCAAATGGGTGGGAGTTCATTAAATTTTTATATCTTTTAAAAAAAAATTGTTAAACATTTATCGGATGATATGACCATCTATGGTCATGTTGACCCCCCAATGGCCAATGATGGGCCTGGAGAGGGTGAGAAAGGGAGGGGCCCTGGGTGGGCGTGTACACAGCCATGCTTCCCAATCATATTCTACACAATCATGTCACTTCAGGGGTTTCTCGAAGCCTGAAGAATGTTCCAGGGGGGTTTCAGTGGTAAGGAAAGGTGAGAAAGACTATTCTTCTTCTTCTGAGTTCCAGCAGGGGCTCCCCAAAGTAACCCCCACCACAGCTTATTAAGCATGTTATCCTAATATTAGGGACCCTGTGTTCATTGCCACCCATTGTACCAGGCCAGAGAATTATTTCAAGATATCATTTTAATGGCTGCAGCCAGTTATTAGCCAATTAACATCAGGGCGATACCAAGTTAGTGTGTAGAACAGCTTCGTGCACAGATTTCTATACAGTTAACATGACACACCCCAAATTAGGTCATTAACTAATCAGCCGTTCACATACAATTCACTGACAAAGATCGTCCAGTCAGATCAAGCATCATCTAGCTAGTTCAAGCCATTAGGTCATCCTCTTGTCTCGTGTCTCCCATCTCAAGCACGTGCCCCTGGACTCCGCACAATGCTATGGAAGGTTGCCAGGACATCTGCAGGTACGTAACTCTGTACAGAGGTCAGCCTGAAACAACCTCCATTTCTTTAATGGCAAGACACTTTACAGAGGGAGACCAAAATGGCCACTCCATCAGGCAGTCTAGCCACACAGGACAAACAAGGGAAGAATGCCCCCCCCCCCTCCAGGGCTGAAACATCCCGTGGTAAAATTTTCTGCTCTACTGAGGAAACACTTGTAGGGCTGGCTGGGCCACCCATATTTCCCCAAAGGCAGATTTGGAAGGACAGAAAGGTAGATGTGACAATACTTCTGACAGGGACTCCCCAAAGTAGCCCAACAACAGCCTGGTGGGCACTGCCAAGTGGAGGAGGTACTTGCATGGGATGCCACCAATTAAGGATGCCACGGTTCAGATGGGATTTGTGGATTCCCTGTGGGATGACAAATCATCCCCTGACTGCAGGGATCAGTTCCTCTGGAGAAAACAGATGCTTTGGAGCAGAGATGGCCAAACGGTAGCTCTCCAGACGTCCATGAACTACAATTCCCATGAGCCCCTGACAGGGCAGGGGCTCATGGGAATTGTAATCCATGGACATCTGGGGAACCACCGTTTTGCCATGCCTGCCTGTGGCATTGTACCATACTGAGGTCCCTGTCCTCTTTAGGATTCACCCCCAAATCCCCAGGAGTTTCCCAGCCTAGAACTGGCATCTGTACTCTCCGTCCCCCACAGGTGGCCAAGCAGGACGTGGCAGCTGTGCCACCAAAGAAAACTGCAGAGGAAAGCACTGGCAACCCATCTCTGCTGTTGACTTAGCTTGTAATGTCCTTGCAGGAATCACAATAAGTCAATGGCAATTTGACAACACAGTTTGACAGTTCCTTAAGATCAAGGGCTGAGACGTGTCCTGCAGCCCCCGTTCTTGTCTGTATTGTTAACATCCAGTCTGAGTAAGAATTCTGGAGAACTTGGAAACTTTCACAGTCCTTTGTGTTTGGGCTGGGCCTTACAAGAGGTATGATGTGGCTTTTCTGCTCGGAAAGTCGGCAGAGACAAGGCTCAGATCCCATCTTAGTCATGAAGCTCACTGAGGGGCATTAGAAGCACCATCAAATTTTGATTTTTGTGAAAATCCCTAGCAGGTATGTACATTACTGTACTTGCATGAAAAGTAAAAGTCTATGGTTGAGGCTGGGGCAGTGAAGGAAGATCCATGGGGTCCCCCTGATGTTAAACTCCATTTGCGATTCTTGTCTCTCCTCCCACCTCCCCCTTGAAGTAGGGTGGGGGAGGGGTTGGGGGTTCCGCCATGTTGTTGTTGCTATGCTGTTGTATTGTATTGTTAATTGTCCAGTTTAATGGGTTTTAATGGGGGGTTTAGCTGGACTTTCTGTAACCCGCCATGAGCCTCTTGGGAATGGTTGGTAACAAATAATAAATTAATTAATTAATTAATAATAATAATAATAATTAGTAGTAGTAGTAGTAGTAGTAGTAGTAGTAGTAGTAGTAGTAGTAGTAGTAGTAGTAGTAGTAGTAGTTTCCCCCCAAAAAAACCTAAACAAAGAAGGAAGGGGAGGAGTTGGTTTTTATACTCCGTTTTTCATTGCCCAAAAGAGTCTCAAATTGACTTACATTCACCTTCCCTTCGCCCCACATTCGCCCCACAACAGTCACCCTGTGAGGCAGGTGGGGCTGTGAGAGCTTCTGACAGGACTACCAGGGCTGTGATAAGCCCAAGGTCACCCAGCTGGCTGCACATGGAGGAGCGGGGAATCCAACCCAGGTCGCCATATTGGAAGCTGCTGTTCTTAACCACTGCACCATGTTGAATTCCCGTTCAGCCTGTCTTCTCTCACAGGGCCCCCACAGTCACTCACTAGGAGGAGACAAGAAATAAATAGGCATTCACGGACAATTGACCTTTATAAACAGAGCAGTGAGGAGCTATTTGGGATACACCCATTTAGATTCACAGGCTGATAAGCAGAGGTGCTAATTGGTGAATCGCTTTCCTCGGGTTACTTGAGACCCAGTTGCAACACGTTATTATTGCCAGCTCTGGGATCTCCTGATGTCTAGCCATCAAAAATGGTCCAAAAGCAGGGGGTAGTTTCAGTGCTGGAAACCTTCCCCCTCCCCATGAGGTTTTCCTGACAGAAATTCTCCTTGGAGATGTTGTCAGGGGATTTGGGAACCTCCGGCTAGGGTGTGGAGATCTCATGGAAATACAACTGATCTCCAGACACAGAGATCAGCTTCCGTAGACTTATCTTGACCCCCCCCCCGTCCCTCCTGTACCCAAACCCACCTCTCCTTAGGGTTTACCCTCAGAATAATTTTCCAACCCAAAGTTAGCATCCCTACCTATGAGCCAAATGTGTTAAAAAAAGAGAGATACCTAAAATTATACGCCAGGAGTGGCAAAACCAAACTGTGGCTCTCCAGATGTCCATGGACTACCATTCCCATGAGCCCCTGCCCGCATGTGCGGGCAGGGGCTCATGGGAATGGTAGTCCATGGACATCTGGAGAGCCACAGTTTGGACACCCCTGTGCCTTTACTGGCAGGGAGCTGATTTCTATCAGACAGGGGAGAAAGGATAAAACCCCTTCCTTTGCACCAAAGCTACAGCGTTCCTCCCCGGGTCCTTTTAAAGCAAACCATCGGATAGCGTGTCTTTCACCTTGGCACCGCAGCCAGTTCAGTCCATCAGTTTAAATCAGTTTAAATTAAGGTTTTAGTAGAGCTTGCTATTGTACAATAAGATAATCCATCACTTGACACTCTTTTCCATTCACTATTGTTCATTGTCCAAAGAATACCCGGCTTTAGAAATGGAGAGAAGGGAGAGCCTTCTTATTATTACGGTTTAGCAGCCATAAAAACGGCATGTCACATCAACGCCACCTATTCAGATCTAGACCTCAAAAGCTGGCTGTTATTGGCTGAAAACTGACGCCCCCCCCTCCCCCGCGGCTGTTGCCGAGAGCCCCTCCCCCCAGTCAGATCTGCATTGCAGTCATGGGAGGGATGCGATTTATCTTCTCCCTGCCCTGCTCATCAGTGGAGAGCCACAGAAAGGACAGGCTTCAGATCTCCTTGTTTCTGGTCTCCGGGTGAGATTGCATAAATCCTCGTGGATCAAATAATGCAACAATCCCAGCCCTGCAGTTAGGAATAATGGAAATGTATGTTTGCATTGTACGTTTGTTTTAAAAAAGTGATTTCACCAGAACAGAGTGATTAGGGAAAGCAAGAATGGTTTTCTGAAAATAAGATATGAATCTCTCTCTCTCTCTCTCTCTCTCTCACACACACACACACACACACACACACACAGGAGTATATGCATTCTTTTTGACCTGATCTTCAGTTTTGCTCCACCAGCAAGTAACTGTTTAGGATAGATTACACCTTTTTATTGTATCACCACTTCAAAAAACAACAACTGCATTCTGCTTTTACATCGTGATGAAGTTACCCAGAAAGATACGCCAATCTTCATAATTTAATTAAAGTGAGCTCTTCTCTCTCAGACCTCTCTTCCATTCATTTGACTAGCAAAGCGTAGAGAGGGAGAATCCGAGATACTTTCTGTTCAGTGATTCTGTGCATTATTAGAAATGTATTCTGGATGTATCTTTTGTACGCGTGGCCATCGCCTGATATGATGACATAGTTGTGCGTCCATCACAGCACAGAATAGGGGGGAGCTGTTAGTAAACAGAATGTAGAGCCCTAAAATGCATGAGTTGAAAAACAAAACAAAAAAAATTGAATCTGTTTCTATCCTAATCTGCATTAGATTTTCCCAAATGCACAATGTGGACATGTAATAAGATATTTCAGTACAGATGGCTGTTGAGTTTACAATAAGTATGTGGTAAAAAAAAAGGTAAAGGTATCCCCTGTGCAAGCACCGAGTCATGTCTGACCCTTGGGGTGACGCCCTCTAGCGTTTTCATGGCAGACTCAATACGGGGTGGTTTGCCAGTGCCTTCCCCAGTCATGACCGTTTACCCCCCAGCAGCAAGCTGGGTACTCATTTTACCAACCTCGGAAGGATGGAAGGCTGAGTCAACCTTGAGCCGGCTGCTGGGATCGAACTCCCAACCTCATGAGCAAAGCTTTCAGGCGGCTGCCTTACCACTCTGCGCCACAAGAGGCTCATAAGTATGTGGTAGGACACCTATAAAGGAAACATGTATGCAAAAGGTGGCTAACTGCACATGGAAACAATTAAAAAAAATAAAGGTGTTTCAGGAGAGGGAAATTTAGAACAGAGAAACAGCTGGAAGAGGGACTGCTTCGCCTTTTCCCCACCCCACCACTTCTCTCTCCAAATCACGTCTTTCCAAGCTACTCCCCTACCCCTGTTCCAGATTCATGCATGTATATCTGGAATCTTGCAATAAGAAAGCAGCTGGGGAGTGACGTAAAATGGAATTCTGCCATTGGAGAAAGGATTAAGCAACTTTCTCCATTTCCCCAGTCCTCTGCCAATCAAGATTCCCTCCTCCTACAGCTGTTTTTTTTAAATATTTAAAACCATGCAACCAGGGGTTCATTATGTGTGCTGGTATGCCCTGTGCCCCAGATTCAGAATCCTGAAATAGCTTACAGTGACGCATGGCATTAGAATGGGTACACTGTGAGAGATCTTCTGAAATTTTCTTACGAATGTCCTCACCAATGATCCAACAGCTGCATTAAGGACTGGGTATAACTGTAGATCAACAACAGTTTTTTGAGAAGAGGTGGTGATCGGATGATAAAAGTTGCTGAATTCTTTCTTCTACTTTCTTCTAGTCCAGGGGTAGGCTATGTGCTCAGTAGTGCTGAGAGCAGGTGTGCAAGAGTGGTGTTCACTAGGTGAATGGCTGATTTATTTATTTATTTATTTTTAAACTTATATACTGGCACTCTCCAGAGACTCACAGTGGTTTACAGTAACAATAAAAACACAGTAAAAACCCTAAAACACCCTTTAACACATTAACTAGATGGGGATCAATAGGGATTCTAATCCCCCCCTGCGTTCAGCACATGGGTCAAAGAAGCTCTTCCAGTGGAGGCGAGGAGTCTGATCTAACATACAACCCTCTTCTAATAAGGCAGGATCTGTGCCCCACCATGTAGGGGATCCTTAGTGATCCAGCCAGTTCATCCTTGTAAAATTAGGAAGTGATCTTGCAACATGAACATCATTAACAAGGTGGGGTTCTGAAAACTGAAGAACAGCCAGACATCAGTGTACGGGGAACACATATAGACTCCAAGTCCTGAGAACAGCTCTTTTTATTTAGCAACTCCAACAACAGACTACAACTACTGAACAGGGAAAAACAGGCAAACTCATGCACTTTTATGCCTTTCAGGCAGCCAGCTGCTGCCTCTGATTGGCTCTAAGCAGAGCAATCCGATTGGCCCTAGCGGAGCAATCCGAGTAATCTGATTGGCCCTTAAGCAGAGCAATCAGATTGGCCCTAGTGGAGCAATCCGATTGGCCCCTAGCGGAGTATTCTGATTGGCCCTAAGCAGAACAATCCGATTGGTCCTAAGCAGAGCAATCCGATTGGCTCTAGCAGAACAATCAGGTTCCTTTGATTGGCTAGTTCCTTGGCTGGCAGAAGCCCTCATTTGCATCAGTGTCCAAATGCCCACAGACATAACAGACTGAAAGCATTTCTTGCCACGCACATTCGTAAAAATGCACGGCACATTTCAAAAACCAAAAGGCAACCTATAGAGCAAAATGTTCTGAGCCTATGGAGAAACAGTGGGTGTTGCAATCAGATGGAGACATGAAAACACATGCCCTAGCGAGTGTGTGTACCATGAACCGAATCCCTTTGAATGAGAGAGCAAGCAGGAGGGTGTCTTGTAACATTTAGTTCCCACTGAGAAAACATCCAGGACCTGCTACAGAACATTAATATTCTTCTGTCATAGGCCCTGATTCTCATCAAGGGTACCTCTCCGGTAGCCAAAACATAGTGGTAGAGCCATACCCTTATATAAGGCAGTGATATTTACTCAGGGGATCAGACATGCCTCTTGTGGCTGTTCTGAGCCCTGTTCCCCAATGAAGCATGTGCCCCATGTTTCAGGAAAGTGGACAAGGGTCAGCCTTGTGATTGGCAGGTGGCTCCCACCTTGAGACAGCTGCGGCCAGTGAACAGGTCAGCTGGAAGTCTTTCTTAGGTGCAGGCCACAGGCCGGGGATGGAAGTGAATGTGGCTATTTCAGTTGATGATAATGGAAAAGGTGGCTTTCTATGAGCTGTGGAGTATAACTGATATAAGGTTTCCTAGGCCTTAGAGACCTATGCATCACATATGCCATTAAAGGTTTATCAATTGATTGATTGACATATGCATCAGAAAAAGTCCTCGTTGCTTGTAGCTTGGCAAATGAAGTTTGCAAGCGGTTGTACCACTTTAAGGGGAGGGGGTAATGTAGCCAGATTGAAATATCTTTTCATTGTGTTTAGGTGTGACCTCTGGACCATGCTTCTAGAGGCCCACTCACTCCATTCACAGCTTTGAATGAAAAATAGTCCTCAGGTCCCAAAGCCACTGCACGAAGATGGTTTGCTAGAGTTTGGCTCTGCTCAAAGACAAAACCCTCCAGCATCCCTCAACTCATGGTGACACCTTGGCCCATGTTCGTATCTCACTGTGGCAGGCTACCAGATGTTAACCAGGCAATTCCCTGACAATCTTTACCAGATGATTAGAAAAAACCTGTCCTGTTTTAGAAAGAAACACTTTATGCTCAGCACTATAAGGAACAAGAACAAAACTAAATAAAAACATAGAAATCGTATTTCACTTTCCCTCCCATACTATTAATTCTTCAACATGGTTGGAGCTAGGCTTTCTCAACCAGCGTTTTGTGAAGCTCTGAGGTTTTTTTGACGGCCCTGGAAGTGTTTCCTGAATGAGTGGGAGTTAATTAATTTTGTTTATATTTTTAAATTTCGTTGTTAAACATTTAACGGGTGTCCCCTCCCCTTCCCAAATGGCCAATGATGAGCCTGGAGGGGGTGTGAAGAGGAGGGGCCCCGAGTGGGCGTGTCCACAGCTATGCTTCCCATCCATACTTAGCATGATCGCGCCATTTCTAGGGTTTCTCAAAGCCTGGAGAAGGTTTCAGGGGGTTGTGAACAGTAAAAATATTGAGAAAGGCAGAGCATTCTGAAGGTGGCCTTCTCATTTACAACAGATGTCTTAAGAATGCTCTTGTTAAGGTGGTCAGATCCAGGTTGGGAAAACACCTGGAGATTTTGGGAGGGAGCCTGATACAGACAGAGACCTCAGTGGGGTACAGTCCCATACTGTCTACCATCCAAAGCATCCATTCTTTCCCAGGGGAATTGATCTTTGTTGTTTGGAGGTGAACTGTACTTCTAGGGGATTCTCAGGTCCCACCTGGAGGCTGGAATCCCTAGCTGTTTGGCATATGGCAGTCTAGCGGTCATTTGATGGCAACTCCCCTTGCTCTGCACTGCAGAGTCCGTTTTCCAAATCTGCTGTCCCCAGCAGGGGAACTGATCTCCGTACTTTGAAGAATGGCTGTAGTCCCCTGAGAACTCCAGGCCCTACCTGGAGGTTGGTAACCCTACTGCAGGAACAGGCTGGTTGGTGTCTAGGAAAGGGAGGGAGTTCAGCACTCGAGGATTTATGTTTCTCCTAAACTCTGTGGTATACCATAAAGTCCCACCACCACAACTGCTATTTCAGATAAATTGATCAATGTAGTGGAGAGATCAGTCCAGGAAAGAACTGGAGGCACCACCCTGAGGTTGGTAACCCTGCCTCACACAAGGCCACATTTCCGACAATGCAGCAGGGAAATTGCACATGTTGGGAGGCTGAGGCAGGGGCACAAGAGGCACAGGACTCCGGGTTTGTCCATTTCCAGTCAGATGTCAAAGCATTTAATTCACAATAGAGCAGGGATTCTCAACCACGGGTCCATGGACTCCTGAGGATCCACAGGAGCTCTGAAGTGGTGTGGTATTGGGGGTTGGTTTGGGCTGTCTTAGCTCCTACTCTTCTTTCCTGTCTAGTAAAGGTGGAGGGGGGAGCAAAAGCAGGGCTAAGGGTGTGGGTAATAATGTCACTTCTGGGGGTGTGGCAGGGGGCGTGGCCATCTGACCTCACTTCTGGGGCTCCTCGAAGTCTGAATAATTATTTCAGGGGCTCCTCCATTGTCAAAAGGCTGAAAAAGGCTGCAGTAGAGTTTGAACAGGAGTACCTCGCTTTTATATCTCTTTCACAAAGTGCATCATAGCAAGGGTTATTGGGCTCTTGCATTTCCAACTGTGATTGAGTATATTTTCTTTAATTCTATTTTTTTTAATTCTCTCCATTTTCTCTCTCTCAATAAATTAATGCTTCATCTATTATTTAAGAATATTTGACCAATGGAAAAAAGAGTGATTTCATTAAATGCCAACTCTATTTTTGGTACAATGGGCTTTTATACTAGTACATACCCTGTTTTCCCGAAAATAAGACTACTCCGAAATTGAGACCTAACGGTACTTTTTCATGCACCACTAGTATAAGCCCTCCCCCGAAAATAAGACCTACCTCTAATTGGTCCTTAGAGCTCCGTGACAACAGCTCTGTGAGAACTGACTAGCCCAAGGTCACCCAGCTGGCTGTATGTGGAAGAGTGTGGAATTATACCCTGGTACTCCAGAGTAGAGACAAGAAATGTGCGTGCACATTAAAACTTACGCCTTAGATAAATCTTTGTTGGTCTTAAAGGTGAATTCTGTTCAGCTACCAAATATTACTTGAATAGACTATGTATCTCCTGCAACGTAGTTAATTAATTTCTGAGCTCAGAGATTTTCAAATTATTTGTACAACTGTTTTCCAAGAAAAAGAAGAGTTGGTTCTTATATGCAGCTTTTCTGTACCCGGAGCCTCAAAGTGGCTTCCAATCTCCTTCCCTTTCCTCTCCCCACAACAGACACCCTGTGAGGTAGGTGAGGCTGAGAGAACCCTGATATTACTGAAGCAGCAGCAGCAGAGTTGGTTCTTATATGCCGCTTTTCTCTACCCAAAGGAGTCCCAAAGCGGCTTACAATCATCTTCCCTTTCCTCTCCCCACAACAGACACCCTGTGAGGTAGATGAGGCTGAGAGAGCAGTTACATGAATGACTGGACTAGTCTGATCTTGTCAGATCCAAGCTGCTACAGGAGGTTTGAGCCTGGTTAATATTTAGATGGGAAACCACAGAAAAATTCCTCTATCTCTATGTTGAGGCAGGCAATGTCAAACCTGCAAGCGTCTTCCCTTGAAAACCTTGCAGGGTCGCCATAAGTCAGCTGTAACTTGATGCCACTTTACACACAAATGTTGAGGGGGCTTGTAGCTAAGGGGTATAATTGCTTTATTGCCTCCTGCTTTTATCACCCTTGGCCTACCTGGTCATACTATGTACAAACACCACGACTGTACGTGCAACACTGCACAGATTGATTCTTCCATTTTAATGTCATTTTTAATCTTAATGTGCACTTTATAATAAATATATTGTATTTTAATTTTATTTTATTTCCCAGCCTTCAAGGTTCCTGACTTGTTTACTCAAGTTGGGTGTTTCTGTTTTTTTTTTTTTTCATCTACAGCAGGGGTAGTCAACCTGTGGTCCACCAGATGTCCATGTACTACAGTTCCCATGAGCCTCTGCCAGCAAATGCTGTCAGGGACTCATGGGAATTGTAGTACATGAACATCTGGAGGACCACAGGTTGACTACCCCTGATCTACAGCAACTCCACACCATAATCTACGTAGTTGCTCTACTATCTTTGTTCCTTTGCCTGCCAAAATATCCACCATGCACCGGTGTTTCAAAACTCTGCGTCAAATCTGGGTTTTCTTCCTTTAAAAAAAAATCCTGTAACATCTGGCCTGATTAAGAATTCTGCAGGGAGGGGCTCTCAAAACCTCGCACAGACCATTATGATTCATTGGTCCTAAAATAAGGTTAGGACTGATCACATGGATGGCGTTTTTGCTTTCAGGGATGAAGGGATAAGCCCCCCCCCCCCCCAATCTTCCAAAGTGGCTCCTGGGTGGTTTGGTTGGGATGCCAGCCTCAAGGTGGGTAAAAATATGATAAACTGTGAGAGGCAAAAAGTAACTATGAATATTTAATGCTCTGCTTTCCAGAAAGATAAATAGCAGAGTCAAAAACAATAATCACAAGAACTAGCAGAGATTCGTACGGGAGCATCATTTCTATCCCTGAATATGCACGAGAACTGAGGCATTCCTTCTCAACCAGTCTCTGTTCGTTCTTGTTACTGTTTTTGACTCTGCTGTTTATCTTTTTGGAAAGCAAGAGTATTAAATATTCATTGTTACTTTCTGCCTCACACCGTTTATCATATTTTTTACCTACACCAGGTGGTCCATTCATTCTGAGCCTCCTAGTGGGACCTGGGGATCCCTTGGAATTATTGCTCAACTCCAGGGTCCATTAGGCACACCTTGGATCATGCACCTTCAAAGTAGATTGTCCTATTCCACACAGGAAACCCCAGCTGCAAAAGCACACTGAAAGCACATGCTCCAACATGTGCCTAGTCGGCTATTATGCACAAGATGGATCATGTACCTTCAAAGCAGTCCTATTCCACGCAGGAACACTCAGCTGCAAAAGCACACTGAAAGTGCATGATCCAACATGTGCGTAGTGGGGTATTATGCACAACTTGGATCATGTACCTTCAAAGTAGATTGTCCTATTCCATGCGGGAAACCCGAACTGCAAAAGCACACTGAAAGCGCATGCTCCAACATGTGCGTAGTGGGCTATTATGCATAACTTGGATCATGTACTTTCAAAGCAATTGTCCTATTCCATGCAGGAAACCCCAGCTGCAAAAGCACACGGAAAGCGCATGATCCAACACGTGCCTAGTGGGCTATTATGCACACCTTGGATCATGTACCTTCAAAGTAGACTGCCCTATTCCACGCAGGAAAACCCAGCTGCAAAAGCACACGATCCAACATGTGCCTAATGGGCACTATACCCCACTGAGGTCTCTGTCCTGCCCAGGCTCCATGCTGCCAGCAACTCGCAGCTTCCCCACCTAGACCAGGCAACCCTAGTATGTGTGTGTGTGTGGGGGGGGCTCATCTAGAACGAGGCTTCGGCCTGAGCGGGCAGAGAGCAACGGCCGCGCGCATGCGCGAACCCTCCCCCCGCGCGCCTCGCGCTTTCAAGCCGCTCCTCATTCTCTCTCTCTCTCTTCCTCCCTCCCCCTCCTCCGCTGCCGCGGTTTCCCGTCGGGCCCCGCCTTCCCGCTCACGTGCCCCGATTTCCTGTGACCCCGCCCCGCCTTCCCTCTTCCTCTCGGCTCCATATTGAGGCTGAAGGAGGCAAAACTCAGTCACAAAATGGAGGTAACCGTTGGCGCCGCGCGGGAAAGGGAGGCCGCGGGTCCGGCCGTTGGCGGGAGGGGGGAGCCGCGCGAGGCGGCTGCGGCGGGGGGGGGGGGCTCGTGAGGGGGTGGGTGATTGGCTGGCTCCGTTCTCGCTCCCTGCTCCCCCCCCCGCACCTCTCTCGCTGCCGCCGACGAGGTCTGTGAAATGGCGCGCTGGCGGCGGCGGCAGCCATGGCGGCCCTGCCCGGGGAAGGAGGCCGCGCTGGAGGGAGAGCAGCCGCGGCGGAGACGGCGGGCTCGGCGCGGCTTCTTGGGGGGCGGCGGCGGAGCAATTATTATTATTGCCCCCCCCCGTCCTTTTGAACCAGCGCGCCTCTTCTCCCCCCCCCCCCCAGCACGTTCACCTTACATAAACTTCAGAGGGCGGGATCCTTCTGCCATTAAGAGAAGCCGCCCGCCTCGCTCCCGAAAGCGAAGCGCTTCACATTGCCCCATGAGGCTCATGCCACGCGGATAGGGTGGAGCAAGAGGCCTAGAGGAGGAGGATTAATAATAATTTTTCCGTACACTGAGATCGGGACGATCTCGCAGCAATCCATGAGGCCTCCCAGTAAACCTGCTTTGGATTGGACGACCAGTTAGACGCCCTTTCAATATATTTAAAAAAAAAATCTAGTCCTTACGTCGTTGCACAAGGGCTAAAATTAACTACCATCCATATATGCAAGGCGCCCTGCGTGGATTCACCAAGTTCTGGTGTCCTTAAGAGACTTGAATTAACCCGAGACACGCACTTCACAGACAAAGGGATAATTGCGACTTTTCTGGGTAGTTTTTAGTCGGGGATTTTGACATTATGGTACATATAATATGCTTAATTTGTTCCCTTTCTCCGAATTTTGTTCCTAGTTGCCAAAGCCAGTATGCAGGCAAGAAGCCAGGCTGTCCAGTGGTGTTTTAATAATAATATATTGATGCTCTACTTGCCCTATGGTTAAGCTCTGGGTATCTGGCTCCTGAACATAACTTAGTATATCAGGGACCACTGATCAGAGAAACGTGCTTACAAACGTGCTTACGCCACAGCCTGATCCTGTACATGTTTATTTAGCTTAGCACATCTTTTGGAGAGAGTAACCACTGTAAAACAGTATTTGACTTAAATCCAATGCTAAATCATGATATGAAATATCAAAAATACTTTTATAAACGGTAGGATTCAGTCGTGCATATTTTACCATCTCAAGTCTTTCATAATGTGAACTCACTTATGTTAATAATTAAACTTGGTTAGATAACTACAGCCATATAAAGAGTATGCTCCATTAAAGTGTTACATGAAGGATGTGTGATTTGCCAGAACATATTCAGCTTATCTTGAAATAAAGTTACTAGAACCAAATAAAACCCAAGCACAAAAACCATATTACTTCTTATTGGAACTCCTGTGTGCATATAGACTGGAAGCTTACAACAAGTAGCTCATTAAAAACCAGCTAAATGGTTTACCTGAGCAAGTGTTTTAATAAAGATTTCCTAGATGTCACACAAAGTAAAGCAAGATGATAGTATCAGAAGTACTAGAAAGTACATACTGTAATTTACAAACTTTGCTTATCAAAGCTAGAAATGATGGCTTTAAAACCGCTTAAGCATTGTCCAGTTGTTTAAGCATTAGCAAGTGCATTTGGCCCAACAGAAAGCAACTTACTGTTCCTCTGAAGAGCTGTAATTCCATTGGTGGCCTAAGATTCTAATTGGGACTTTCTGGTTATAACCAACCATGTGGGACCTGTTGGGGCTTGCTCTTGTGCAGTGTTTCAAGGCTTGCATTCTCTTTCTCTACTTCTCCCAGCTGAGCTTTGCTCCTATCACCTACATGACTAGTGAGAGGAATTGGATGAACACAGCATAGTACTGTGGAAACAACTTTATTCAAATGTTGGATGATCGAAACCTGTCTGAATAGCAGTTTGGTATAGTTTTGCAGCAAGCAACAATAAATATACTTGTTTGTACTGCCATAGTTAAACTCTCCTTTTTTAAAGATAGTGATACTATGAGACTGATCTATTCAGGTGTTGTCTGTCTGGTTAACTGTTGCTTGCCAGTTAGTCTATAAATCTTGAATTCCCTCTTTCAAAAAGTGGCTTGAAAACAAAGCTGCTCCCTTTTTTGTTTTACTGTTTCATATGCTGCCATCCTTTAAAATAAGGTGGCTCTTGATATTTGCTCCACTAAAATTTTGGGCCATTTGATTTTGTATGAGAGTAAGAAGAAGACTTTCAGAGACGGGTAAATTACTCGTACTACTTGTTACCTAGGTTAAAAGGAGCAACTGAGTCAGAACGCTCTCCCAAAATGGCGTGTAAAGAGGAGAGAGAGGCTGAAGATTACAAGAGGAGGGGAAGAAGATCTTCACAGGTGGAATATTTTATTTTTCTAGTTTTCTTACACACAATTCTTGCCTAGGTACACGCTCTCTGCTGCTCTGGTTGTTCCATGTGTGGTTCAAAACCCATGCAATACTATTTTTCTCTACTTTGGCTGTATTCTGCTTTTCATTCCCCACACTAGTTTGGGAGATCTGTACTAAGCTGCTTCTGCATAAATTGTGTTCCTGGAAATGATAAAATTTATTGTCAGTAATGGTCAAACTCCATAGAACAGTGGTCCGCAACCTTCTTGAGGCTGCGGACCGGGGAGGGCGATCACCCGGAAAACGCGCATGCGCGGCCCTGCTTCCCTCTCCCCCCCCCCTCCCACAAAAAGAAGCTTGCGGTCTGGGAAGTTTCTTACTGGGGGGGGGCGGGGAGAGGGAGCCACGGCCCGGTGGTTGGGGACCACCGCCATAGAAGACACTTTACCTTAGATAATATTGTTAAAGGTTGGTTAAAATGTTATGTGAACTCTGATCTGGATGTTTGATCAGTTGAAATAATCTACTTTAATTTCCAGTTGACTGGAGCTTTTTATTTAAGGTGACCAAAGTGTAAAGGTCCATACCACTGTGAACTGTACATAGGAACTCTCATTTCATGACTCCTTCCACACAAAAACATTGCATAGATAGAAGGCTGGAATAAATTATAAGCATTCACCCTGAGTGGAGAATTTTGCGGATATGAAGGAACAACCACATGAACCTTCAAATCTCATTTGAAGTGATACAACCCAGATTTTCTTCCACTTGCTGACACCTATGTGAAATTCTGCTGTGAATAAGCTGGCATTCTGAATCATTTCTATTACAAAATATTTTAGACATATTTAGCAACAAACCTGCTTTTGACAAACAAATTCATTTTCTTGAACCATTAACTATGATGCGACTGTCAAATAATGATGCATAAACTAGTGCAGAACGATGACTTTGAACACCAGAAGGGATTAGATCCTGAACACGTGCATACCACTATGAATGCTTAACTCTTTCTCCCATCCCAAATATAAATGCTTAAATTTATTTAATTATTTATTATTTAAATTCCCAATTGGGCTCACGGCAGTTCACACAATATTACTGAATTCACTGCAATAACTTTTATCCTTTGTCATCATTTCTAAAATGATCACAGGCATAGTGCTATAGAATTGTAGAGTTGAAAGGGACCACAGCCTGTTGCTGTAAGGCAGGGTCATTCAGTACAGCTCAGTGAATAGTCTAGACCAGGGATAGTCAACCTGTGGTCCAGAAAACACTGGCAGGGGCTCATGGAAATTGTAGTCCATGAACATCTGGATGACCACAGGTTGACTACCCCTGGTCTAGACCAGCCTTTCTCAACTTTTTACCACTGAGAAACCCCAGAACTGGCACAATCATGCAGAATATGGCTGGGAAGCATAGCTGTGCCCACACCTGCCTGCGGCCCCTCCCCTTCCAGCCCCTCCAGGTCCATCATTGGCCATTTTGGGAAGGGGGGCGAGGCTGACCTGACCACCTATGGTCGTATCACTGAATAAATGTTTAACAAATTTAAAATAACTATAAACATTAACTCCCATCCATCTGGGAAACCCTTCCAGGGCTGTCAAGAAACCCTGGTTGAGAAAGCCTGGTGTTAGACACTGTGGAAGAGAGGACCAATAAGGTCAAGGTAACTTGTCATTTCTCAGTGAGCTGGTTATGACACATGGTTTTATATGGAAACATTTCAGTATAGATGATGAATTTTCCTCCTGTTGGCAACTGTAACTCCCCTTTCCACTCCACTGAGGTCCCAAAGTAGCTCACAGTATTCTCCCTATCTCCCTATTATCCTCACAACAACCCTGTGAGGTAGGTTAATCTAAGAATATGACTAGCCAAAGGCTCTTCGCCCAAGGTCTTCCAAGGCATACTGGGGATTTGAATCTAGATCCCTATCAGATGAACTTACCAGTGTGCTGCAATCTGCCTTGTGCCTCAGCAAGAAAGTGAATAAATTTGCCACACTTGATCGTTATCAGCCGATTACTGTGAAATTCCTAGTATGCCAAAATAGTTGCCACATGGTCCCTGAGAGAGAATAGTAAAGGTTCTTGGAAGTGGGTAGGTAAAGTAGGCTATTGGTGTTCCAACAGTGTCATCTAGGTTTTATTTTTTGCTTCAAGAATAATTAGGTGGTCTGTAAAATGTCCATGAACCAACTAAGAGAAGCATTCAGAAATAGGGGTGCATGGCGAAGACTTTCCTATAGAATTGCTGAGTGTCGGACATGACTGAACGGATGACATCATCATCTGTAAAATGTGATTGCAGAAAGGCCATTGTACTTGACTTTTGGCAACCCATAGCTTTCTTGGTGGAATGACTGCTGCCTCCGCTTGCAGTTCTGGGACCCTGCCTACGTTTTGAAATCCCCAGGTATCCATTTTAGAATCTCCAAGCCGAGGGCATTTGCGATGCAAGTTTAACTCAAAAAAATACGGTGTTTCCAAAGAGTCATAATGACCAAAATGGCCTTGGGATTTTAAAACGTGATTGCTCTTGGGGAGTCTTTACACTATCTGACTTGCTTTAAGGAGAGAGATTCTAGACATTTAACTAGTGAAACACTACTGAGAGAAACAAGAGAACTTTGTTTTTTAGATGTCCAGCAATTGATCGCAGATTATGGACTTTGAGGTGTGCATCCAGTCTATCTTGCATATCACCTGTAACAAAGCATGTGGTTTTTACATGCATATTAATTGACTCCAGTGATTTGATGGATAATATCACATGCACTGCACAAAATATGCCTGCACTTTTAATAAGAATGGGCAAATAAACTATGAAAGACCCAATATGATTGGCACCTACTGGTAAATAGAGCTTAAAAACGAAAAAATATGCATCATTAAGAAATTGCACTTTCTTAATCATATATGGGTTTGTTTGTTTTTTTGAGAGAAAATGTTCCACCTACAACATGGAATGGTGTAGATTACAGTGGAGTATTGGGGCTTGTCTGACAACTTTTGAAAACATTTTTCAAGTATACGATGTGCAGAGGTTCCTTCTGCTTGTGCATACAGTAATGTGCTTTCTGGGCTATAATTAAGCATGGATACTAGGAATGTGTTTTATAAAGGGAGCACAGCATTCTTGTGTTGAGACCAGATTATTTAGAAAATTGCCAAGTTAAAGGAGGTAGGGTCTTGTTCTGAAATCACATTTCTTCCTAAATTAAATAATTAGTATCATTCAATAACTAGAAAAGGATAAAGGCCCGCTTTAGACTTCACAGTGATTAATCATCCCATGCTGATTTTATCTGCTCTTTGAAATTCAGGATAATTCAAAGGCCATTTGTTATTTAATCAGCTCTATAAATGTCATAACTAACTTGGGTCCACTGAAATAAAATAACTGCATTGCATATCAGCCAAAACAACATGTCAGAATGAGCATCTTTAAAGGGAGGAAGATTCAATAAAAAGCTAAAATGGTATTCAGCTGCAATCCTGTGCAAAATATGCAGAACTCTGCAAGACCTAACTTCAAATAGTGTGTATACATAGGATGAGGCTCATCTCATTGTCTCCCTAGAAACCCTGTGTTACCTCCAAGATTCATTCTGGACACGCATTTACTTGGAAGAAAGAGTGCTTAGGATAGCAGCCATACTCACATCAGTAGCTAGTCATTTGGTAAGACAGAGGAAGAGAATAAAATCCCTTTCCTCAGACTATACCAGTGGCTAACCGTACCACAAGAAAGGGAAGTGGAGGTGGAAAAGCTCCTTCATTTTGACTTGCCTTGAAATTTTACCTCTGGAAAAGAAACTTGGGATAAAATTACAGTAAATACCTTAAATTTGGTATATTTCTAACTAGTCAAGCATTTTTTGAAAGCCATAAGCAGGCCTCTCTGAATAAGGGACTTACATTTCGTTCTATCATGCTGAAGTGTCTGAAAGGGGGGAAAGTCAGCTCCTGACAATAGCATGAGAACAGGCCTTACTGACTTTACAACAATAGTATGCATCTAATGCAGCACACTGACATACTCTTCGTTTCAGGGCCAGGATCCTAAGGAACCAGAGCAGTTGAGGAAGCTGTTTATTGGTGGCCTAAGCTTTGAAACTACCGATGATAGTTTAAGGGAACACTTTGAAACATGGGGCACACTCACCGACTGTGTGGTAAGTGATCACAATAGCCTTCTGCTTTCCTCCTGCAGTGAATGACTTATTTCTTAGAAATGCTGAACGGTGTGGAGTTCCTGGAAGAAATCTTAGCCATATCCCCTTGAGCCCCCTGAAAAGTTACTCCTGAAGACCCTTGGGCATAGCTTAAAGACCGGGCGTGAGGGAAGGAGAGCTGCAGCTTGAAAGGGGCAAGGCAGAAATCCCCTGGGTTAGCGATCCCTAACCTGTGGGCTGCGGACCACATGTGGTCCATCGACTAATTGGAGGTGGGCCACAAAGGACGCCTCCCCCCCCCCTCCAGCCCTTTACTTCATCAACGATCCGGCAGGCGCACATGTGCAGGCTCAGAGCTCCGCGCCTGCGCTCGCTGGCATGCCAAAGGCTGTGCCTCCCTTCCCCGCCCCAGCCACCCCGCCTCCCTGAGCAGAAGTGCCACCTCGGCTTCCCCGCCCCCCCCTCCCCGGAGTCCCAGCACTTAGGAGCGCTCACTTGATTGCCATCAGCAATCCCCCCCCCCCCGGGCCTCAGTAAAATTGTCAAGGGTTGAGTGGTCCCCGGTGATAAAAAGGTTGGGGACCACTGCCCTGGGTAACCTTCCTTACACAGATGATCTTGCTCAGTAATGATGGTTTCTGCCTTCCACCATCAGTTGCCTGTGCTGCAATCTGTGCCACATTCCATTCCTCTCCTGTGGGTTTTGGGGAGCAACAGAGGGCTCTTCAGAGGGCTCCAGGAAAAAGAAGGCAAAGTCTGTCAATGTCTAATCTCATGTTGTACATTTGATATAGGTGATGAGAGACCCGCAGACAAAACGTTCCCGTGGGTTTGGTTTTGTGACCTATTCTTGCGTGGAGGAGGTAGACGCTGCAATGGCAGCTCGACCGCATAAGGTCGATGGACGTGTGGTGGAGCCAAAGAGAGCAGTTTCCAGAGAAGTAAGTATAAATGTGCTGAACTTTGATGTATACATTATTTGTATTCTATCTTGATCTGTTTTGAACATGCTGTTTTTGCAAGTCTGCTGAACGCAACCTGGAATTTTACAGGATTCTGTGAAACCCGGTGCCCACTTAACAGTGAAGAAGATATTTGTGGGAGGGATTAAAGAAGACACGGAAGAATATAATTTAAGAGATTATTTTGAAAAATATGGCAAGATTGAAACCATAGAAGTAATGGAAGACAGGCAGAGTGGAAAGAAACGAGGTTTTGCCTTCGTGACATTTGATGATCATGATACAGTTGACAAAATTGTTGGTATGTAACACTTTCATTCTTGCTTTGTGCAGACTTATGCAACTCTTTAATGTTGTTCTACCTTTCTCTGCCCGGGGGTCAAGTGCTACTTAACACTGGGGCAGAAGGTTATTGCTATGCTGTCATTATGTCAGGCAGGAATGCTGGCAGCTAGAAGTAGATCATTTACTGTAAATTTGCTCATGTTGTAGAACCGCTTTCCAGAAACTGTTGAGAAAGTATTACCCCTCCTTAATTTCTGGAAAGAACACAAAATATATCTTTGTCAGAGAACATTTGGAGGAACAGTTTCTGCATGGTTTGTTTTCGTTTCTAGGCTTCTCCACTAAATGCACATTACTTAAACCACTTTGAGCTTATGGGAAGGCAATATGGGATGTTTTACATAAATGCTCCTGTTTGACGCAATCTGTTCTTGAAAAAGGGAATTTGGTGTGGGAATAAGACTTTCCATTTGTTTTTGGTTGCACTTTCAGGGTGCTTCTAAGTGGACTAGTTCCCACATACTTAAGGGAGTACCTTCTCCTGTGTGTTCTTCCATCCTCAGGATCTGAAGAATTTCTGTTCTTAGTGTACCTTTCAGGGGTGTAGAGCAAGGCTCTTTCTTCCATCCATACCCTTTGTGGAATGGTCTGCCCAGGAAGGCTGAGCCAGAAATATTCCTCCTCCTTTTGCTAACAAGTGGCTACTTCTCTGTTTTACCAAAACCAAAAAACCTGTACAAGCTTTTTTTCTAATGCACATGAGATGCACTCTCAGCACATAATTATATGATAGTGAAGAGTGGTGAGCCTCGGCATATGCCATAGGAGGTGGTCTCCAAAAAGTCAAAAATTTACATATTGGTTGGAGCCATAATCTACAGATCCCACTCAGCTACACTTTATAATGAGTTTAGATTTTGTATATAGAGTGTATTGTTATAATTCTGACCACTGAGGAAGACCCAGTAGGATCAAAACGTGTTTGGTCTTATGTGCAGTTCTGTATAGTTTTTATGTAGTTTTTATTCTGTTTTTAAATTGTGCACCACAATAAATAATTACCGCTTTTACTTACCTGTTTTGCCAAGACTTCCCTGTCATCTGACTGGCTTCTGAAGCTGCTTTTTTGTTCTATCTATACAGTGTATTAAATTGTCAATTTAGTTTTCATATATGAGCTTATTTTAATGTTAAAAAAATACTAATAGCAATACACCCATGAAAATGCCTTTTGAGAATAAGCTTGCATACATGATTATTAAGAGGCCACATGTCCCTCTGATACCAATTTTTAAATGTGTTTTTAGTTCAGAAATACCACACCATCAATGGACATAACTGTGAAGTGAAAAAAGCCCTCTCCAAGCAAGAAATGCAGACTGCTACCGCTCAGAGAAGTGAGTTTGTTATTACGCAACACGAAACCATTTAGGTGGCGAAGCTTTTCATTTATTACAAGGAAACGTTTTACTTTTTTAGATCGTGGAAGCAGTTCAGGCAGCTTCATGGGTCGTGGAAACTTTGGAAGCAGTGGTGGAGGTTTTGGTGGTAGAGGTGGAAGCTTTGGTGGCAGAGGTAAATGCACATTGGGTTTCCACCCCACACCCCTTCCAAAGCAAGCCACGATACCTTTCTGACTCACTTTCTGACGCACGTCAACATCTTGTTCTGATGCAGGAGGCTATGGAAGCAGCAGCAGTGGCGGCGGCGGCAGTGGCAGTAGAGGAAGTTATGGGAGTGGCGATGGATACAACGGCTTTGGTGATGGTAAGTAGACTGACGGACTTAGACTGAAGCTGCTTTAAGAGGAGCCGAAGACGCTGGGACAGAAAGATGTTCCAAACACCCATCGCGCTTTGAGCCTGTCTGGTTAATGTAACTTAAAATGGTCGTTATGAAAGGACAGCTGACAACCCGATACAGAAATTGAGGCATTCAGGGAAATTTCATGTGTCCAAAAATAAATCGCTTGATAGAACAGTGGACACTAACCGCATTCCAGATACAGGGTAATGCCAAATGTTAATTGGAACTGGATAAATAAATGTTGGTGTAGTGGTTAGGTGTGCGGACTTCTAATCTGGCAAGCTGGGTTTGATTCCCCACTCCCCCATATGCAGCCAGCTGAGTGACCTTGGGCTCACCACAGCACTGATAAAGCTATTCTGACCGAGCAGTGATATCAGGGCTCTCTCAACCTCACCTCCCTCAAAGGGTGTCTGTTGTGTAGAGAGGAAAGGGAAGGCGACTGTAAGCCACTTTGAGACTCCTGGTAGAGAAAAGTGGCATATAAAACAACTCTTCTTCAAAAGATAACAGATCTTTAGGCCATTTATTTAGCTTGTTTTCTGCATATTTGTGAGATGAGGTGAAACGGTACATGAACTCCCGACAAGCTGACACTACATATAAAACGTCGTTCACCTCAAATACAATACTTAAATCAGTTAAATGGTCATCTTACAGTTAGTTAAGTGATGAGTGTGCTTAAGTTGAACCAATCCATAAGTTAGAATATGCATTCTGCACAAAGTGCAAATTGAAAGTTAGATGCCCAGAACGGTTTCTGGCAATTTGGTTCAGCGTACGGTGGCTACCCTCATCCTCTAACTTTGCTTGAGCGGTTTCTAGAGTTTATTGCAACTTTATGGACGCCATTATGATGTAATGTGCCTTTTGTGCTGGTCGCAGTCTTTATTGGATTTCGGGTTTACTGATTTATGGGCACTTGGAAATGGCTAAATCAGGGGTAGTCAAACTGCGGCCCTCCAGATGTCCATGAACTACAATTCCCATGAGCCCCCTGCCAGCATTTGCTGGCAGGGGGATCCTGGGAATTGTAGTTCATGGACATCTGGAGGGCCGCAGTTTTGACTACCCCTGGGCTTAAATGGTGAAGTGTTTTGATGCAAACATAATACCTTTTGTGGTCTCAATCTCAATTGCGATGTCTCAAGGTGGTGGGAGCTATGGCGGCGGTCCTGGATACGGTGGCAGAGGAGGCTACGGTGGAAGCCCAAGCTATGGAAGCCCAAGCAGTGGATATGGAGGGGGAGGTGGCAGCTATGATGGCTACAATGAAGGAGGAAGCTTCAGTGGTAAGACATTTTGAATTATGTCTTGTAACTTCCTAACCTAATCTGAGCAGGGCAGGCAAAGGTTCAGATCCTCATTATCCCACCTTCTTGTTCCATGACGTAAAGAACGTTGTACCCTTTTTGGCCTAAAATGAACTGTATTATGCCCCTTGGGATCACATGTAGTTTGATGTCATCCCTTCCTCCGAGCAAGGTCTAAGGACAGTCTTATTTTACTCTTAGAATTGAGCTGATAATATATCTCCGTATAAACATGTGCAGAAAAATATGTGGCAAGCCCTGAAAAATCTAGTAGGAATGGCATTATAGCTCTTTACAATTATATTTATACGCCACATCTCTCGGTATATACCTGCTTGTGGTGGTTTAGATTGGCTAGGGCACAATATTCACTTAAGAAGCTTTTATTTAAATCATAATACTATCTAGTGCAGGGGTGACAAAACTGAGTCTCCAGATATCACTGGACTACAATGCTAGCAGGGGCTCATGGGAATTGTAGTCTATGGACATCTGGAAAGACACAGTTTGGACACCCTTGATCTAGTGCATCTTCCTTAGAATACATGGCTTATGCTCTCAGTGGAGCCAGTGGGCTGTCAGCTCTTTCCTGACTCTGTTTTCACACTCTCTTTTGAGCAGATATAAGGAACTCTTTCTCTGTGTAAGTGTGCATGACATAGATCTGGGGAGTGTGGGTTGTGGGCTGAACTATTTTATGAGCTTTCAACAGCATGGTTCTGTTCTCATTTTCTCCTGGAGTTTAAAACTTGGCGATACTTAGAATCCTAAAGTGTTAATGATACCAGTAGTAAGAGAACAACATGTTGTTTTATATGCTTAGCCGTGCCCAGTTTCCTCACAAGGGCCCCTATCTTATGCAGCTTTTGCCCACATGGATCTAATGGTCCCATTCTTTTTGGAAATCCAAAGGGGTTCCTTCTCCCTCTTGTGCCAGTGGAAAAGTTGGTAGGGTGCAGCATTAATCCTATCTATGATATCCTGTAAAACTAATCATGTGTATGTGGTAAATTTATTGTACACCAAGATAATTTCCGTCCGAATGAGTTGTTGTTCAAAATTTATTGTATTGTATTTATATTTATATTTATATTTATATTTATATTTATATTTATATTTATATTTATATTTATATTTATATTTATATTTATATTTATATTTATATTTATATTTATATTTATATTTATATTTATATTTATATTATTTATATACCGCCCTCCCCGGAGGCTCAGGGCACTTTACATTAGAACAAAGAACAATACCTGAAACAGTCTATAACATGTGAATAACCTTACAATAATAATAACCAACAGTTGTAACCATATAACAATATAACGGTATAAACCATAAAATCTGCCAAGAAAATACGACCTAAGTGACAATGAGAAGTTTAAAACAATTTATGTTCTCCTCAGGCAACTACGGTGGCAGTGGGAACTATAATGACTTTGGCAACTACAGTGGGCAGCAGCCGTCCAACTATGGCCCCATGAAAGGAGGCGGCAGTTTTGGTGGCCGAAGCTCAGGCAGTCCCTATGGTGGTAAGTATAAATGGATTTAGGATAGCGTGTCCCCAATGTCCGTGGCTTGCGATGAAATAAATATTCCTTTTTCCTACTCGCAGGTGGCTACGGATCTGGAGGAGGAAGTGGTGGCTATGGTGGGAGAAGGTTCTAAAAATGTAGCAAACTGAGGGTAGGTATCTCATAAATGAGTATTTTATATGAAGACTACACAACGTTTCATTGAGAGTAATCCTTTTCTTATCGTGTATTCAACAGGCTACAGTTCTTAGCAGGAGAGAGCGAGGAGTTGTCAGGAAAGCTGCAGGTTACTTTGAGACAGTCGTCCCAAATGCATTAGAGGAACTGTAAAATCTGCCACAGAAGGAGCGATGAACCATAGTCAGAAAAGTTACTGCAGCTTAAACAGGAAACCCTTCTTAAAGACTGTCATAGCCACAGTTTGCAAAGAGTGCAGCTATTGATTTAATGCAATGTAGTGTTTAGATGTACATTCCTGACTTCTTTTTTTTTTAATTTGTTGTTGTAGCTTTGTCTTTTCCTTTATAAAATCAGGTATATTGCCCTGTAAATTTGTGGTAGTGGTACCAGAAATTAAAAATAATTAAGGAACTTTTAATTTTTCAATTCTTGTGTAGTTCAGTTTTTTTTCTCTCTTAAACTTCTTTAAATAAAGAAATGTAGTTTTAGGGTATATTCTTGCTAGGAAAAAAAATCAGTGCATTATAATCTTGTATTAGTTTAAACTTGTGATACCGCTGAACCGTTTAAGAACTTTTTAGTTTTTCTGCATATGTAGCCATATGAAATGAGTTGCACATGCAAAGGGAGGGGAGAGATGTTTGCATTAAAGCTTGTCTAGCTGTATAACTAGGACTGAGTCATTTAAACTAGTGCTTGTGAATGATAAAAAAAGCTTTATTTTCAAAAGAAAATTCCAGATATTTCTGGCTCGTGCTTATAATTTGTAGCGTTTGTTTCTTAGTTTAAGCCTTCCAAGTAAATTAGTATGAAAGTTCTTTTAAGCTTTATTCAGTTTGCCTCTCGTTTCTGTTGATATATGCAGAAGGTGCCTCAGCCCTTAAGCACCAGCAGAATAGGCTTCTGCCTTTTATTGCTATCAAGGCTTAATCCTGCCTCCCCAAATGATGAACAGATTCAGTACTCACACCTCATTGAATTAAAACTTCCAGGCAAAATAGCCTGGCTCCGTCACTTAGCTTACAACTATATAGGTCCATGTGTTCTGCCCTAAAAAAACTGGGTTTGTTCTAACAATTATCCTTAACCATTAAATGTAATGGTTAATACTTGTACCGCATGTTGTTCTGGCTGCCCTGCCTCCCTGGAACAAAGTCGCAGCGCAGTCATAATCCCTCCCAAGACCCCTGGAACGAGTATAAACTTTCTGACTACAGGCAAACCAGCAGATCTGCTTCACACACCTTCTAACGTCCTGAGCGTCGGCCTTGAAGGTGGAGCGAAAACCAATTGCTTCACAGCCTAGGAATAGGAACTGGCTGAACATGATGTATTTGTTGTGACCAGCGAGTCTTGTGACTAGAATAAAATTTAAGACTTTTTTTTAATGCATCAGAGTGATGTGTCAAAGCTTCGGGATAAGTGGGTGCGGTTTACTCCTTCACTTACCCAAAATTTGCATACAACTATGTTCCCTACTAATTTGCTATCCTTCTCAATCCGATCAGACTTCTCTTTCCACCATTGCCAGAGCAGTGCTTTCTGTCAATACACATCCAGAAGAGTAGGGCACAGTGAGTAGAAGAAACTCAGACCCTTGCCAGTATGATGCTGGAATTTCTCATCTTGTTACTTCTTCTCTAGGCCAATGAACAGTATAAAGGTAAACCTGATTCCAGTATAGGAATGGATTGTTGGACATGATAAAAAATATATATTCCTCTTGGACTTATTGTGATTTCAGCCCATCTCCGTTAGGTTGATAGAAGACTGGGTCTGAAATATTGACCTTTTTGGTTCTGGCCTGCTTAGGCATACTGTCAGGGTGGTTGGGTATAGAAGGCTGTGGTGAAATCTCATTTAACTACACTCCACAAAATCAAACGTATTAGTACGTACGGAGGTGGAAAAACAGGTGGTTGGCCTTTGAGTATACTTTTCATTTTCAGGGGAGTTTAATTACTTATTAAAAGTTTTGTATCCCACCCCCTCCAGAATTTGCCCATAGTGGCAGATGGTTTATAAGGCAAAATGTATCAAAGGCACATCAGTTTGGTATTGTGGTCTGGAATCTTCCCATTACTAAACTGTACGGCCCGTGTCTTTTCCTCTTGCAAGGACAGCATAGCCCTGAACAATCGCTTCCAGGGCTAATGTTGATTGCAGGGGCAGAACCAGAGGATGGGTTTAAGGGATTTCATTGGTTCCCAGTCTGCGTATGTGGTGGGAGGGAGGTCGCGACCGTGTCCGCCATGGAACGAACAACAGCCATACAGGAAAGCCGTGTAACTTGACTGTGTAGTGTTTCACCCTTGTTTTGCCATCCTCAATATGAAATCGACCAGCTGCCTGTTGTTGGTGCCAGTGACTTAGACCTAGTTCTTTGATGCAAATGTTGGAGAAGTGTAAGCTGAGGAGAGTCGCTTACCAGCTGTAAAGACTCTAGGACGTGTAAGTGTGGATCGCAGGAGACTCAGACAGGACTTCCGCAGCCTGTTGTGTATGTGGACCCAGTCAGCCTAATTAAAGAATGACGAGGCAGCGACAGCACAGCTCCAGCTTCATCTTCCAGAAAAAGTGAAAGCATAAGATACCATGCTGATAGTGAGCTTTTGGAGAGCTGCTAGTTAAAAACTACCTTTCACTGCTGAAATATCGAAGGAAGTCTAGCACGAGTTCTTCACCAGTTGGCGCCTCCCTGAGTCATAGCTACTTGAGTTGACCCAAAGTCATAGGTCTAGCGTTTAGACCTGAAAGGAAGGGGAATAAGAATAGGTAAGGTTTGTCTCTAACACTTTTCATGAATTAAAGAGCGTCTCTTGTCTGAACGAGGTAAGAATAATCTGTTTGACTTGCAGGTGATAGAAGAACTCCCTGCTGGACCAGATGGGAATTTCTTAATCTGTTAGGAAAATGTTGACTTGGTAAGACCCTTGAGTATAGTGGTTACCAACAGTAGATTGGGGCCCCCAAAATAGGTTGCTACTTGTGGGTGGATATTGGAAGGACAGGTGAAAGGGAGGTGGGCGTGTGAGATTCTGGTTTTAATTTCCATGTGTAAATTGGCCATGAAGTATAAGGCCTGTTGCTCAGTGATGAGCATTCTGCGTTTTGTGTTGGGAGAGGAAGAAAGTTGCAAAGAGTTATTCTGTGAGAGAGTTCTGAGTAGTGTATCGCCCTTTGATAATTTAGAGCAGTGGTCCGCAACCCCCGGTCCGGGGACCGGGACCGGTCCGTAGATCAGTTGGTACCGGTCCGCGGCTCCTCATCCTCCTCCCCAACTGCTGCCTCGGCGGCTGCCCTGCCACTCTGCCGCTGGCTCACCTTTGGTGCTCTCCAGCGGCCACCATGGCTGGGGCTCCCCCTCGGCGTGGCACTGCGCAGCTGCTGCTGGCAGCACCCCCCAGTGGGTGGCAGGAAGTCAGGGGCGCCAGCGGGAAAGCAAGTGGAGCAGGGGCTCAGGCAGCAGCGACATGCCTCAGCAAAAGACTACCCCCCCCCCCCCCGGCCTCAGTAAAATTGTCAAGTGTTGACTGGTCCTCGATGCTAAGGTTGGGGACCACTGATTTAGAGAACCACAACTCTAGTCCAATATGAAATGTTGAACTGTGATTGGAAAAGTTATGCAAATACAAACTGAATGCTAAAATGTGACATGCCTTGTTCTGCTTCCAACCCTGTAACCCAATATTAAAAAATGAAAGCCTCATCTGGCTGGTTTTATAGACACTAACAGCTATTGGGTAGTGATAATTAAGCATTTTCTTTAGTACTAAGATTGGAAAATGCTGGCGGGTATTCTGAATTCACTTAGCAGTCTCCTGCATGTTTATGGTTGGTTTTCAGAAGAAAAAGTCAGCCCTGAATCTCATGTTCACGAGCGGGTTGTCTTGACCATATTCGATTACTGAAGTTTTTCAGCCAGTTTAAACTCAAGTGCAGCAAGCTGTCATGAGCCTGATGGTTTGTAAAGAATGATAGGCTAGGCCACAACAGGATTTTTAGAGTCTTCTAAAAACTCATTTGAGAATTGTGGGTTTTCAGCCAGTATAAATTTCCTCCGCTAATTTTCAGGCAAGAAAACTGATGACTCGATCATCCGGAACACGATGCTGCTTCATATGGTTCAGGTACTAGTTCTTCTGTTGAGAAATGAGCTCTTGCTTTCGAATCAGTCGTCTTCCTTGCTCTTTAACGTTAAATACGGTGTTGAATTCAACCAGATTCTTCACTCAGTCCCACTTAAGTCCCCTCTTTACTGATTGGCTGCTGTCTGTGCAACTCCTGTGACTCCCAGCATAATGTTCAAAGGGGATCACGTCTTCCTTCCTTTTTATCAGTGGCAAAGCTGGCGGGATCCATCCCCAAATCCTATGCCTTTCAATTATGGGAAGTCAGAATCTTCAGATAAGAGAAGGCAGGATCATATTTCCGACCATCCACACCGACTGGCCCCTTGCCTGTTGGCATTATATTTCCACCTCTCCTCCACTATAAACTTGCCCTCTGGGGATGTTGGAATTGTAGACTTCTGCCTGCACAGCTAGCACCAAGAGATACGTTACAGATTCTTACCTGGAACGCAGGTGTTTGAAACGGCAGCACTAGCACACATTTCTGGTTTTCTGTTATCTTCAGGCACCTGAGTGAAAAATGGTATCTCTGCCTGCTTTCATTTTCGTAAAACGGGGACAAGGCCAAGCTGTATGCAGCTCATGGCTGCCCAACAGAACACAGAGTGGGGGTGAGTGCCTCTTCTCCTTTTTCTCCCCAAGTATCAAAGAGCTCCTAGATCTCTGCGGCTAGGAAAAAGGAGGGAAGATGTCAGTCCTGTATGCAGTGGGTTGAGCATCAGCCAGATAGATGGATTAAGATGGATAGTGTGGAAGGTTGGGATGAATAGACAAGTGTTGCCCCTTTCCCTCATAACTTGACAAAGGTGGGGTGCCTTTCTCAGTGTGCCAGATTTGTGACTTATGTCCCCCCCCTGCAGGATAACGAATCCTGACCATCTGATCTCTGCAAGACGAAAGATGACGTAGCACGCAAATAACAGATGGAAAATGTAAATGACGTCTCGGACTGATGGCTGCGATTTCAAACCTGTGTCGTTCACATGTTTACAATAAAGTACCATAATTTGTCACGCCTCTCTCCTTTACTAGCTTCATATAGTTACTAGGTGGTTATTAGGTCTGCGGTGTTCCATGTTTGAAGGAGCTGACTTGATCAAGATTTTGAAGAGTACATGTCCCCCAAAACAGAGCTGTGCCATCTTTCCATTAGAATGCCGAGTGGCCTGTAGATAGGATTTATTCTGATAGAGCAAGTATCTAGCGCAAGTCCCTGGTTAAGGTGTAAATCAGTTAGTGTCAGTATATTGAAAGAATCTGACGATGCTCCCAACCAGGGGTCTGCAGCTGTTCCCCTTCTGTCCCAATGGGCTCGGCTACAAGCTGGGGAACTGGCCACGTCCATTGCTGCCCTCCTCCCTCCCAAGTGTGAGTGAGCTGTCATGATTTCTGCAACTGGGAGGAGGCAGAGCAGAGCCTGCATGCCTATTCCTACTTTAAACTACCTCTTGTTTCTCTCCCCCCTCCCATCCTCCTTGAGGCTTCTTGTTGCTGATGGTAATGTCACTTCCTATGGCATTCATCTTAGAGGTGTGGCCAGCTGACATCACTTCCAGGGCCCCTGGAAGCCCGAAAAATTATTTAGGGGGCCCCTCCATTGTGAAAAGGTTGAAAAAGGCTGGTAAGTTTCTTTTGACAAACTTGCATTCTTCACAATGTAAACGCTATCCTACAGGCAGAGTACCTGAAAGTGCCCTGATCAAGTTTCACTTTCTATAGACTTGAGAGCTGGTCCCTCTGGTGCAATTACTTGCAGAGTTCTGGTTGGTCACTTGTACTTGGCAACTAAATAAAATAGAAACCTCTAGAATACTAGTGACAATCCACGATTCTATACGTTTTGCACCATGGCCCCAGTGTAGCTCTAGTACAGCCTTTCTCAACCTTTCCACCACTGAGAAAGCTCTGAAATATTCTTCAGACTTCGAGAAACCCCATAAATGGCACAATCGTGCCAAATATTGTTGGGAAACATAGCTGTGTACATGCCCACCTGGGGCCCCTCCAGGCCCATCATTGGCCATTTTGGGAGGAGCGCGATGGGCAGATCAACCAATAAATGTTTAACAAATTTAAAAAATATATAAGAGATAATTTCCACCCATTTGGGAAACCCCTTCAGGGCTGTCATGAAACACCAGGGTTTCACAAAACCCTGGTTGAGAAAGCCTACTCTAGTAATTCAGTTATTTGACCTTAGTGTGGCACGCACTGTATATAGCTCCTCCAATCCATCAGCCCTGAGTTTCTACCTGAGTGCTTTTAAGTGGTCACCACCATCTCTTGCTTTCTTTGGCATTGGCTTAAGCCGTTTGTGTACAATCCTGTTCCCACAGCATACAGCTTCTTTACCCCTGTGTACTGCCTTCAATGCCTGTTTCCATCATTTTTGCTAAACCACCTTCCATGTAGATCTTCGGGGCTTTCTTTCTTGGCCCATTACCGCCTTCCTTTTGCTCTTCCCTCTTCCTGGAAACTACACCCCCCACATAACGCACACTTCTGTCCCTAGGACATGTGAAGCTTTAATTTGCTCCACAATGGCCTTTTGCCCTCCCTCCCCTAAGCTGCATTACAAATGGTTCAGCCACTTGACTTGCTCGAACAGTTGGAATGCTCAAACTTTCTGTCTTCATTTCTTGTCAGAGGCATTACTGCTACTACCGCAACATAGTTACATGATGATTTATATGAGACTAATTTTTAAATTAGACGTGCAAAAGAGAAAGATGGGAATAGGAATAAAACGCCTAGTGATCCCAAAATACTATTATGCAGAAGCCTTTGGAGCTGAAGGATGAATGCAATCTGTTTAATATCTGTGCCCAACTGTTTAGTATCTGTACCCAAAGTGCTTTATAAACAAAAGTTAAAGCATCTGGCAAAACTCCTTTGACAGATGAATCATAATTAAGCTACAGCATCCTCCAGAATTTTATAGGAGTCTGTTCCATTAAAATCAAGTGACTTAATTCTCTTTGTGCTTTTGAGAGTGTTGGATTTTGAATGCAAATTAATCTCAAAAACTCCATTCTTAAACAACTGGTTAAGATGTCCCTGTTTATTTCCTTTGTGTTAGTTGATACAAACTACTTTCAATATACAGAAGACCAGTTTTTATACACAGATCAGGTCTATAGTCTAAAAATTGGAAACTGTATACTGCATAATACAACGTAGAAGTCGATAGGATTGCTCTAGTTTTCTTAAAGCATGTATCGAACTATTTAAATTTCATTATCAAGAAAAGGTGCGTTGATAGGAACTGCATAAATGCAACTAAGACGATTGTCTCCCCCTTTAAAAAATGTCATGGACAGGACTCCAAATCATGGACATACTCGGCCACCCCCACTCATGTACCCAGTTGCACATTGTATAGCCCTGATAACCCACATCACACACAATAAGTCCAAAGGCTAAAGATTAGTATCCCTTGAACGCATACATTCATATGCAAAGCGTGTTTATACTTGGAAATTAAAGGTACAGTCAATCTAAGATGAGTCCTTCCAAGACTCACTGGCACCCGCGGTGCTAAACCTGGCTGTGTAGCACCTTAAAGGAAAGCTGTTATTAGTATGTGTGCTTAAAGCTACACTTAAGCATTCTTAATAAAGGAAAGCATGTAAAAATATAAGAAACTGCAAAAGTTTCATTTATACTTATAAAATGGCGCAACTGGCAAACGCAAGATCAGTCTTCAGCTAAACGAGATCATCACGCCTGACGCACAGTTCAGTAAAACAATAGGAAAAGTACATAAATAAGATTTGAAATATTTACACGAGAACAGAAATGTATCGATCAGTGGCTACATCAAAAGAGAAACGAGTGTTTTATAAAAGATATATATATATATGCCCATTGTGCACACTTTTGTTTTAACCTAATCATTTAAAAATATATATATACTTAGAAAATAGGACACATTTTGCATTGTGAGAAAACATCGTTCTGCAAACGTGAGTTTCCCTGATCCCCGTCATTTAGTCTCTGCCTTCTTGGTCTTCGGGATGAGAAAGATGCTGCCGTCTCTGGTTTGCTGCAGCGAGTAATCGCTGGGCGAGTACGGCTTTCCATCTTCGTCCCGGAGCATGCTGAAGACCTCGAGATAGAGGGTGCTCAGCTGCTTCTTCAGCAGCCGCAGGCTTTGGTCATTTTCTCCTTTCTCTTTAAGGAGTTTTTCTTTCTCATCCTTAAGATACCCCAAGTCGTGTTCCAGTTCTGCTATGCTTTCCAGTTTCCTTTTCCGGCAGTTTTGCGCAGCCACTTTGTTCTTGCCGCGCCTGCGGATGTCCCGGATCAGTGTCAGCTGGGCCTCGGTGAACTGCTCCTTGGCCATCATTTCGTTGAAGTCGTCCACAGGGAGGTTGATGATTTGTTCCACGGGAAAGGGGATGCGCAGGGCCTTTGCTCGGAGTTCATCTCTTGTGAACTGAGCATCGTGCTGGCTGCTCTGTTTGTCTTTCATGAACGGAGAGTTGGGATGACCCGGGTTGGCGGGTAATTCTTTTTGGGGTGTGTCTGTCAGTTGTGCGTCTGGCCTCGGTGTGCTTGGCTCGAGAGACACAGAGGCTGGGAGGCTTGAGTGAAAGATGTACATTTTAGCACTGCTTCCTTGAACGCTGCCGGGGGCGCTATCCATCTCTTCCATTTCGGAATCACTGTAGCCAAAGCCTGTGTCTCTGTAGAGAGCGGATGACTCAACAGAATGAGGCGAAGAAGTTGTGCTGGGACTTGCGTTCAGTGAAATGCCCGAGTCGGAATCATTACATTCCAGAGCGTTTCCTGCCAGGTCGCGGTTAAAAGCTTTGCACAGAGCAAAATCAGAGAGATCAATGGGCTCATTTAGGAAGCCGGTGAGTGCTTGATCCGTGAAAGGCGGTGGGGGAGGTGGCGTTAGAGGCATGTCACTGTTCAACTTGACGTCAACAAAACGGTAGAAATCCTCACCAAAGTCGCTGCTTGCAGGTGAAGAGTTGTCTTGCTTCAAATCATCAGGCAGTACATTTCCGGGATAGGAAGGCTCCAGATGGCTCAGGAACTCTAGGCTGCAGCTGGCAACTTTTTTCTCCACGGCCGGCAGCGCATTGTAGAAGTCGAAGTTAGCATCTGCCTCGGACACTGTGTTGTCTGAGCACGGGCTTGAGGTTACTTCAGCCAAGCTGTCGTTTTCAATGTTAAGACACTAAAAAGAAACGTCAAAACCCGTCAATAATACAGATATGACATACGAGCCCTTTTCATATATTACAAATCCACTTCGCTGGAGCCTGATGGCCATTCATAGTACCTCCCAATGCATTGCTCCTGCCAAGTTGAGCGTGATCAGTGCCGATCTCTGATTTTAACCACGTGGGTACAGCTCCAGACCTCCTGAACTGGCCCTGGCCACTCATTTTTTCAAGGTTCATGTTGACACGTAGAGGTACCACGGTCATCCAACATGGCAAAGGCTCACGAGTAGCGCATACTCTCAATATGTGCATCTATGTATGTGACTAACATCTGACAATATGCACAATGGTGATCTCCATGCTACTCACATTATGTCCTCCTGATGCTGTGGAAGAGGATGCTAGCCGGGCCCTGTGAAACTCTCCCTTTCTACCACTGACTCACTCAATGCTGAAGATCCACCCCAGAGAGTTACATAATTGTCTGGAGCATCCCTGCGGGTGAGTGACAACGCCTTCCCTCCATGTCGGAAGCTTTTATAAATTATTCAACCTTCTGAGGGTGTGGGCAAGCCATTGCAGCACTGGAATGGTTGATCGATGTTAAATTCAATGGGCCACAAACTACACCCTGCCACTGAAAAGGATCAGAGAGGGTTTTCCAAGAGTCTCTCCAGCTCTGGCTGCCAGAAAGACCCTTTACAGAAATTACAACACAAGTTACCTCACCCAAAAGCCGTGCACCCCATCCATAACGGGACACCGGGTGTGCTCACTCCATAAGTAGAGTTACCACAAAATAGTCTCACTTAGTGTCATCCTTTTCTGTAACTTACCGTGTACCCCAAAACAGATTTACGCTGTTGTAAGCTGAATGACATTAGTGAATTTAAACTGGGGTAACTTACTGCAAGTCCACTGAGCATGTGTACTTACAGGACTCAGCTCCAAGGAAGCTGATGACAAAGAGTCATGAAACCCATGCTCCAATCAGGCAAGAACAAGTCAGCTAATCACAGGCTCAAAGGGAGGAATAGGGTTTCTTCTCCAAAAGGAAACAGCTGATTGGCCTGGCACCAGGCAGGACGGGAAAAGAGCACCTATCCCTGCCTATATCTTGTTAATGTAGATCTGACAATAGTCACTGCGGGAGGATCCTATATGAAGCTACCATCTTTAGATTCAGATTAATAGCCTCCTCTGACCGAGTAATAATTTCTCAGACTGACTGACTGCTATCAGGCAGAGAAAGGCCTTCCCTGAAACCCTGCAATTTGGGGTCTTCTTAGCTGCAGCAAACAGGAGTTGAATCTGTCTCCTCTTCCTCTTGATGGTCAAGAACAGAAATGGCTAGGATTGGATTTATACTTTTTCCATTTGCCCACAATGCCTGAATATTCATTTGGTAGAGCCTGCAGCTCTTACCTGTAGCTCTGGAATAGACAACAGTTCTTCCCAGAATTGTTCTATATATTGCAAGCCCTCTGCATCAGCTGACTCGGGAATGGACAACTGGAGGCCAGAGGAGTCCTGTGTCTGCATCTGATTAGAATCCACAAAGTCTTGGTTGCTCTCAGTCTTGCATGGTACCACTTGTTGAAACTCAGCCGAGGAAATCTGGAATGTTATCAGACACCACGTCAGCTTTGCTTGAACTGAACGCCATTACTTAGAAACATACACAAGGAATATTCAGGATGAGTGCAGTTTTTCCGCATGCACAGAAATATGAAGAGTATCATTGAGAAAGGAAGAGAGGGAAGGAAGAGAGGGAAGGAAGGAAGGAGCCATTTTTACCAAGGACTGTACTAAAAAAGTAAGCTGACTAATGTTTTACCTCATTGTCATCCACAAATGAGAATGTTTCTGCCAAAAGCTGCATGCAGTCATCGAAGGACAAGTCGTCCGCATCTTCTCTGGAAATGTGAGTATTCTGAATACAAAAAGAAGGAACTTTTAAAATAATGACATGCAGACTTAATTCAGAGCTCGAGCAAACTGTGTGAACTGAGACAGGTAGGGTGGGCTTCTTAACAGCTCATCTTTCAGTGGACGCTTATTCAAGGTAGCTTCAATGGCTTTCATGAAAGATAGCTCCATCAATGGCTATCAGTTGTGGGGCTGTATGGAAACCTCAGGTTCAAAAGCAGGAAACATCTGCCAGCCGGTGAGGGACACACAGCAAGAGGCGATGGCCTGAACGAGCCTTCAAGGACATCTGATTGGTCCCTACAGAGAACAGGATGCTGGCTTAGAGGGACCACTGGTCTAATCCCCTAGGGCTCCTTTAGTACCATTCTTCATTTAGAACAGTGGTCCCCAACCTTTTTATCACCGGGGACCACTCAATGCTTGACAATTTTACTGAGGCACGGTGGACGGGGGGGGGATAGTTTACTCCTCTACTCTCAGCCACTGCCCTAATGCTCTCTGATGGCTATGGTAATGTTTAAATATCCCTTCAAAATAAGATACAGACACGCCACAACAATGAACATAAGGAACATTTTATTTTCATGGAAATTTTAACCCATGACAATGACAAATCAATGGGAACCCTGAGCTTGTTTCTCTGCAACGAGATAGTCCCATCTGGGAGTGATGGGAGACAATGACACCCGAAGTGTGTTGTAAAGGGCCGTGGGGGGGGGGGAGAGAAGGCGTCCTTCGTGGCCCACCTCCAATTAGTCGACGGACCACATGTGGTCCACAGCCCACAGGTTGGGGATCGCTAATTTAGAAGAGAGATGTACAACATGCAATTCATCATGATGAAATGAAAATTGGTTTGCTTACCTGTGGATAGTTACTGGTTATATCTGTTTTTCCCAGTTCAATGGCTTGAGCAGGCTGAATTGGAACAAATTCACCCGTTTCCTTGTCCAACTGCAGCTGAGCTAGAAAAGCTTTCTCTTGTTCCTTCTGGAGCTGTTCTTGTCTCTCACTTTCAAGTTTCTTTTGTTTCTCAAGTTCATATTCCTTTTGTCGCTGGCTGAAGTCAAAAACTTCACGCCTCACTCCGAGATCTATATCTTGCTTCCAGAGAATGTCTATGAGATCCTGCATGTATAAAGCAAAATAAATCAGACTATGGATATTCTATAACTTAAACGAGCAAAAAAAAAATGCTTAAATGGAGCCATGAACACTGCTAGACTGGAGACATTGTAGGATCTTTGGGTGTTCTTGGAAACAGTTCGAAAATGGCATGGAGTAGTTATTGATTAATGAGCCATTGCTGATGTTACAATGAGAGTATATATATATATATATATATATATATATATATACATATATATACATACTAGAGATAAATCTCATTAAACACACTAGAGATAAATCTCATTAAATCTCATTAACTTCAGCACAATTTTATATAGGAGCGTCCACAGGATTAACTATCGTCTTCTATTAATATGTGTTGCAGGTTCCAAGAATTGACACCATGAGCTCTGTGACCCAAGGAAGAGATGGGATATAAATCTAAAAATAAACAAATAAATTGAGCATGGTTACTAGCCCAAGTATCCAGGATAAGAAGACAAACTTGAAAAAACACATTAAGGGAGAATAAAACCAGCACTGGCTATTTTAATCTATATAGTCATTCAGACATTTAATGGCCAACTGAGCAGGAGCCCCATGAACAGGGGTCATTCTGTCTTTGAAACATATTTACCCCTATAGATTATTTATAGAAATCAGGTTTACTATCTCTGCTAAGAACTTGAATTGTACAAGAGTGCTCTTTGAATTAACAGTTAATTTAAAAAAATATTACAAAGCTGCTTCATGCATTCACTGGTTTTTGGAGCTGAATAAGTGTAGTATGGCCAAAACCTAAAACCACGATGTTCCTAGTTTGGTAACCTCTACTTATCTGTACTACTTTCTGGTAAGGCCTTGGAGGAGGAGCGTGTCTCATTGCTTAAGTGCCACTCAGTGCTTAACACCCACTCAGGGCAGCTGACCTGCCCCTGAGTGCCTCCTCTGCCAACCAGCTTGCCTGTCCATCCAGTGGCCAGCCAATCGCCTTCCATCCTCCACCCCTGACCACACCCTCCTCCTTCCACTTCCCTCTGAGGCTTGGAGGCTGCAGATCCCTGCCGTATGTGAGCAGTCCCTGCCGGTGAGTTCCCTAACAGCCACTTGCAGCCTTTCCAGGGCCTGGGGGGAGGGGGAGGCCGTCGAAAGAGTTCTTCCACCCCACCCCCCAATCTAGTGCCCATTGTATTCCTGAATGCAACGGGCTTAGCCCCTAGTATTTAAAATAAGAGTAAGAATCCCAAATGAACTGACTCTGTTCCCCACACATGATTAAATAGAAGCTACAAAGCACCTGCAGATTATTAAATTGTGTTTTATGAGCCATTTTGACCCAGCTGAAAAGGTAGAGTACAAGTATTTCATTGTTATCTCTACAATTATTTTGGTATTAGAAAATTTGCCTTTCCTCCAAAGAACTTATGTTGTCCATGTTAAGTCCATTTAAGCAATGGTATTTAGCAGAGTTTTGAATGAAGTGGAAATTGCCCATCAGCTTCAGTTTGCTGGGCAATATTTTTAGAAAGTTGTTCCATCTCAGCTGTCCCTCTCTAAACAAATCCGTGGGTTCAGTAACTACGACACTGTGAGTTCATTTCAGCTCTTTATTGTGGCCCCAGCATGATGGTACAGAGAAGCAAACTGAACCAAAATGGAACTAGGGACCCCCCCCCCCCAAAAAAGAAAACAATTTATATACCATACAACACAATAGATCTTCCTGCCGGTGTGCGCTATTTGTCAGTTTCACTTTAAAATGACTGAATCCGGCAGCTGGGCTCTAGCTGCACATTGGCTGATTACAGTGCCTCGGACCTCAAGCTCAATTCTTGGCAGAAACACACACACAACAAATGTGTTACACACTGCAGGGTGGTTACACAAATGAGCAAGAGCAGTCTTTTCCAAATGCAGGCAAAATCAAACCGAATCACAAGGAAGCCAAACAATCTGCCTACATAGGAACAGCAAGCCTAAAATGGCATCTTGTGCATAAAGGACTGTCAAGTTGCAGCCGACTAGCAGCAGTCCCAGCAAGGGGCTTTCAAGGCAAATGAAAAGCAGAGGTGATTTTTGCCATTGCCTTCCTCTGCGGAATCTTCCTTGGAGGTCTCCAAGCACTATCCGGGACTAATCCTACTTAAACTTCTGATGAGATCAACCTATGCCATGCCCACCTTCCCTCCCAAAATGGCATTAGACCTGCAACAAGGTAGGAGAAGAGTTGGCTTTATACCCTGCTTTTCACCCCCCAAAAGAGTTTCAAAGCGGTTTACAACTGGCTTCCCTTCCAATGCAGATCAAGTGGAGGCCAGAATTGAGGAGGAAGGCAAACTCCAACGTGACACCACCAACACTATTGAAGCTTACTCTGAGCCTGGACACATCAGGTCCAGGACACAATGATGTGTCGTAGACCTCAGAACCAGCTGCAAATTGTTTCACTCCAAACAGCCAACTGGGTTAGGTCGCTTGTGTGGTGAACTGGCCCTCTCGGAGAAAACCATTACAGCACAGGGATTGCCCAATAAAACTCATTGGCAGCCAATTCAAAACAACAACAACAAAACAGGAATTATTTCATTGCACTGTAAACCAGGCTTTCATGAAACCCTGGGGTTTCTTGACAGCTCTGGAACGGTTTCCCAAATGTGTGGGAGTCAATTAATTTTGTATATATTTTTTAAATGTGTTAAACATTTATGAGGTGATATTTTATTTTTTTGTTCGTTGATCTTGTATGGCACTGTTCCTGGCCAACCGACTCAGCTCACAACAAGAATTCCAACAATAAAAGTCAAAAAACAATACCATTAAAAATCATCCCTCCTCTCCCCAACCCATTCTAACCCTACTTCCTATCTGCCATATGTCAAGGGCAAATGTCTTAAGCTGGAACTTCAGAGGACGGGCTATAGATCTTTCCTCAGCCTGACCTCAACCAAATGCCTGGAGCCGTCTTACAGGATCAGCTCTATCAGAGCCCTCAGCTCATTCCACCAGGTAGGGAGCAAGACTGAAAATGCCCTGGCCCTGGTCAAAGCCAGGCAAGCTTCAAGTGGGCCAGGAATTTCCAATCTATTTAAACCCAGAGGGCGTAGTGCCCTGCACGGGGCATAGGGAATCGGGCAGTCCTTCAAATACAATGGGCCCAGACCATGAATGGTCATGTTGACCTTCCCCCTTCCCAAAATGGCTAATGATGTGTCTGGAGGGGGTGAGAAGGTGAGGAACTCCAGGTGAGCATGTATACACCTGTTCTTTCCAACCATATTCTGCATGATTGTGTCACTTCCGGGGTGACTTGAAACCTGAAGAATGTTTCAGGGGTTTCTCAGTGCTAAAAAAGTTGAGAAAGGCTGATGTAAACTTACAGAACTCACCACTACAAGGTATGAGGATAGCTTGGACTCCTTTTAAAAGCATCGAAATCATGGGGGAATACCTCTTGTTGACATCCACTAGCCAATGTAGCTAAACAAAGTCTGTGTGTTCCGAGGCTGCGTACCCCTGAAGACCAGAAAATCAGGACTGATCTACAAGATAGCTTTGGATTTATGTTATGTTTATAAAATCCCCAGAATCCTACGACTGGAAAGAGAATGCCGGACCAGATGCATTTTCGGTCTCATGCAACCAGACCATTTTTACGGTCTGCAAATTGTACAGCCACCACATTTCAGGCATCGGCTGTCATTTTTAATGAAACTACCTTTAAATTTTCTCAGACTACACTGCCAGATTCAACTGTAATGGGCAACCATGAAGACATGGAAACGTTTACTGCTATGGGCTACCCGAGATAAGGGTTTGGTCCCTCCAGATTGGCAAGGTAGAATGAACTAATTAAGTTGGGTGGTAATAAGCCAGCGCAATACGGCAGGCCTTCATTAAGGGCCAGTACTTTACCAGCTGCTCACGCTCTTCTCTTGTGGCAGATTCAAAACAGCATCTTTGCCTGTGACTATTTGCAATATGTCGCAGTGGGAGACGGCAAGATCTGGATTTTAGATCCCGTTTCTCAATCATTCATTTTCAGGTTGCTGTTATAAAGGATTTCCCTGCTACTTGTACAACCATGAGACCAGCCAACTCTGTGTTCCTGAACATGCTTGATCGCTAGAGCTCTGCCCTAAGTATCCGTCTTTAATTTTAGCAAGAGAAATTGATAGAACGTTTTATAATTTGGTGGCAAAAGCCAGAATGGAAGCCATTTAGTTGAAAAAGGATATATTCAGCAGAAGATCTGGACATAGAGTTTTGTTGTTTTCAGCGTTGAGGTGGCTTCACAATGTGTCACAGCAATGGAAAATAATAACATAGGTCTATGTACAGAGAAATGATGTGCTGTCGAGTTGCAGCCAAATCCTGGCAACTCCATCTACAGGGGCTTTAAGACAAGAGATGAACATATCCCAGTGCTTGGAGCTCAGAGCTTGGAACCTAAGCTGGGTTTATTTTATTTTATTTATTATTTAAATTTTATAGAATCATAGAGTTGGAAAGGACCTCATGAGTCATCTAGTCCAACCCCCTGCAGGGGGTGATGGCTATCCATCCTCTGTTTAAAAATTTCCAAAGATGGAGAACCCACCACCTCCCGAGGAAGCCTGGTCCACTGAGAAACTGGTGCGTCAGGAACTTCTTCCGGTTCTTTAGAAGGAATTTCTTTTGAATTAAATTAATAAATTAAATTCCATTTACTACTCGCCTCCCCCCGAAGGCTTGAGGCAGGTTACAACATTAATTTAAAAAAACCCTGAACAGACATAAAAACAACAGTACAATATACTCAACCCCCTCTTGGGGACAAGATGTGGTGGTAAAACACAACCCTAACCACCATCCCCCAAAAAACCATTCTAGAGGGAAGGGTGAACAGAGGGTGCTGTTGAAATTTGCTACTGCCACTCCTGGAGGGAGGGCCCTGATCTTCCTTGTCGCCCGGCCTCAACCAACGACCTGGCAGAAGAGCTCAAGTTTTGCAGGCCCTGCGGAATGTCAAAAATTCCCGCAGGGCCCTTAGCTCCTCCAGGAGCTCATTCCACCAGGTTGGGGCCAGGACCAAAAAGGCCTTGGCCCTGGTCGAGGACAGGCGCGCCTCCCTGGGGCCGAAAATGAACAATAGATTAGTGCCTGCAGAGCGTGGCCATGGTTAGTACTTAAATGGGAGACCACGAAGGAAGACTGAGATTGCTATGCAGAGGAAAGCAAAGGCAAATCGCCTCTGCTCATCTCTAGTCTTGAAAACACCATGGGCCTAGGGTCCACAAAAGTAGGGTGCGACTTGGCAGTGCGCGGTCATTATATACAGAAGATGAGAGCACCAAACATATCAACATTACTCAACGTCATTGGGTTAGATCGCACAAACTAAGCAGGAGTTGTGTTTGCACAATGGATCTGCATGGTCCCTGTGAATGCCCTGTGAAGATGCATTCTTGATGTTCAGAGAATCGTGAAAACATTGTGGGACTCAGACTAGGGAAGGCCGTATCACAAGTAGAAAATCCATTGGAGGTACATAGAATAATAGAATAATAGAGTTGGAAAGGACCTCATGGGTCATCTAGTCCCTCTGCACTATGCAGGATACTCACAACCCTATCGCTCATCCACTGTAACCTGCCACCCCCTTAAGCCTTCACAGGATCAGCCTCTCCGTCAGATCCAGCCTCTTTTTAAAAATTTCCAAAGATGGAGAACCCACCACCTCCCGAGGAAGCCTGTTCCACTGGGAAACCGCTCTAACTGCCAGGAACTTCTTCCGGTTGTTTAGACGGAATTTCTTTTGAATTAATTTCATCCCACTGGTTCTAGCCTGTCCCTCTGGGGCAAGAGGGAACAATTCTGCTCCATATGCACGCCTTGTGCACATGCAAAGGCACATCTGGATCCAACCCAATGACTTTTAAACTAGCCGGAATGTGTACGATACAATAGCTAGTAGGAGTAATAACACTTCAATTTAGAGAAATACGTTTTTCCTTCCCTTTCAAAAAAATGTTTCATGTATCAGAGTCTAAGTTTGTTTTCCACACATTTAGACCCTTTAGACCAGGGGTAGTCAGCCTGCGGTCCTCCAGATGTCATGGACTACAATTCCCATGGGCCCCTGCCAGTGTTTGCTGGCAGGGGCTCGTGGGAATTGTAGTCCATGAACATCTGGAGGACCACAGGTTGACTACTCCTGCTACAGGCGTTAAAGAAGTTTCCAGAACTGCTTCTTTCATCAGCAGTCTGTATCAACACCAAACCTAAATTGAATGTGTCCGTAACGCCATGTAAGATCAATGAATGGTACCTAACACATCTGGTTTTCAGAGCACTCCTACCCACATCCTGGAGAGCAATTTACTGCCTGTAAAAAGATGGTGTAATGGTCCACCATGTGACTTACTCCACAATAACTCTTTTGTTCTGTTTTTAGCTTCTGCAAGTTCCCACATTAGGTCAGCGGAAATAGCTGCTTTGGCAAATCAATGCTCGGGGAATGCCCAAGGAAACAGACTGGACACTTTGGACCCATGTGAAAATTCAGCCTTCTGGCCAAGGGAGGTTTGTCTCTAAGGCAGGGGTAGTCAAACTGCGGCCCTCCAGATGTCCATGGACTACAATTCCCATGAGCCCCTGCCAGCGTTTGCTGGCAGGGTCTCATAGGAATTGTACTCCATGGACATCTGGAGGGCCACAGTTTGACTGCCCCTTGCTGTAAGGTGTTCTCCTTGATCTTATGAGCAGCTCCTTTGCTAGCCACCCCAGAAGTCCAACTGGTGTTAAAAGTCTTCTGTAGACGACCTGTGGAAGTGTCCAAACTAATTTCTGTGTTAGCACATAATGTGCTCAAAGCTAGAATCTAGGTATTCTTGCACGATTTTTGGGAGGAGACATCAAACCATGAATAATCATAATGTAGAAGAAGGAAGAGTTTTTACACCCTCCTTTTCATTACCTAAAGGAGTCTCAAAGTGGCTTACATTTGCCTTCCCTTACTCTGCCTACAACAGACACCCTGTGAGGGAGGTTGGGCTGAGAGAGCCCTGATATTACTGAAGAAGATGAGGAGTTAGTTCTTATATGCCGCTTTTCTCTACCCGAAGGAGTCTCAAAGCAGCTTACAGTCTCCTTCCATTCCTCTCCCCACAACAGGTGGGGCTGAGAAAGCTTCTGACAGGACTGCTCGGTCAGAACAGCACTATCAGGACTGTGACTAGCCCAAGGTCACCCGGCTGGCTGTATGTGGAGGAGCAGGGAATCCAACCCGGCTTCCCAAATTAGAAGCCGCTGCTCTTACCCACAACACCACACTGGCTGGATACACGAAAGATGTAACTAAGCCACATTATGGTATAGTTAGAAAGGGAGGCATTTGCATTGGCCACTGACACTTAATATGAGTCAGCCGTGGAAACTGATTTCCCCACTAAGGCCATGTCCTAGAATATATAGCATAATAAGCTCCTCTGGGCATGAACAAAGTGCTGTACTTCACCACTACTGTCATGATAAAAGAGCAAGGTTTCCTGGGCAAATTGCATGGCTCCTCAGCAAGCTCAACAGTCACCCCCGCACACTTCCCCCCCCCCTCTATTTTAGAAATTAAGCACTGACTGCCATGTGGTGTTTTTACTCATTTACTGATCTGCTTTTCAGAGTCTGTTCCAAGCCCACATTGCTAGCTTCGTCTGGACTTATAAAAGGCAGTTTTAATAAGATAAACATAAATGTTAAACAATTCACATTAAGCAGCCATCTGGACCCCAATGGAAAATTTCATGTTTTAGATTTACATATCAGCATTTGCCATCTGGGTAGTCCGTTCAACATTTTATGGGAAACCCTCGGCGTGCATTGTAAAGTTTGACTATTAACTCTTATTGCTCTTTAGCAAACATATCTGCATTAGGATAAACAAAGAAGTGAGGCGGCAATCCCCATCTTTAGAGTTTTTTAATGTATATATATATATATACATACATACATACACACATACAAGAAAACCACCACACAACAAAGGCTTTTCTGTGGCCTGAATATGTTTCAGATCTCTGCCAGCTTAAACAGAGGGGAAGGCAGTTACAGTTTGTAATGAAATTTGGAGCGGAGGGAGAACAGTCTCTCAAGCAGACTGCCAGTGACCTCTCTCTGTACCCACCCCTTCCACATGCAGCGGTCAGTTTGTTAAAAGAAATGCCAAGCTTCAGGTAGTGGTAGAGATGCCGGCCTCCAGGAGGGACCTGGGAATGCCCCAGAATTACAACTCATACCCAGTCTACAGAGATCAGTTCCCCTGGAGAAAATGGATCCTTTAGAGGGTGGGCACTATACCCCTGTGCCCCATTGGGGTCTCTGTTCTTCCCTGCTCCATCCCCAAATCTCCAAGAGGTTTCCCAACCAGGATCTGGCAAACTTCCACCAAGCGTAATGGGGGTCAGCTCCTAACCACACCGAGGAAGAAGACCGTCACATAAGAAATGGCAAATTCTTGTAGCTAGTGAGCCAACGTGACGTGGTTCAGGTGCCCATCTGAATGGACAGAGAGCCGGGTTCAGGCTACCACTTAATCAGGCCACCCTGTCATTCTCTCTTAGCCTTAACGTACCTCACAGAATAGTGACGATGAAAGGGAGGATGCCCCCCATATGCAAGCCTCTTTCAGCTCCCCAGAGAAAAGGTAGGATAAATTTGTAATAAATAAAATTCCACCTTGGAGGAAGGTACGATGGACAGAAAGATGTGCCCTCGGAAACAAGCTGCCTAGCTCCATCCTCAGAAAAGAACTAACGAGCCAAGCCAGAAAGTATTTTAGAATAATTGTTTTTCATATCCTGCTTTTTCTTACCCCAAAGAGTCTCAAAGCGGCTTATAATCGCTTCCCTTCCTCTCCCGGCAACAGACACCCTGTGAGTTAGATGGGGCTGAGAGAGCCCTGACAGGACTGCTCTGTGAGAACAGTTTTATCAGGACTGTGATGAGCCCAAGGTCACCCAGCTGGTTTCATGTGTAGTAATGGGGAATCAAACCTGGCTCACCAGATTAGAAGCTGCCACTCTGAGTCACTACACTACGCTGGTTTAATTTTAATAGACTTCCCCTGAGCTGTGCTATATTTATTTGTTATTCGCTTCATTTATGCCTCGCCTCTTGCCCCAGTGGAGACCCAATGCAGTTTGCATCATTTTCTCCTCCATTTTTACTCTTACAGCTTGAAGTAAGTTAGAACATGCATGTGTGACTGGCCCAAGGTCGCCCAGAGAGCTTCCCAGTGCTCCCAACCACATGGAGGGGCCTACGCGCATGAGGGAACGCTGAGGGGCTTTGGAACATTCAGCCTGGAGAAGAGGAGGCTGAGAGAGGACATGATGGCTCTCTTTAAGTACTTGAAATATCGTCACTTAGAGGAGAGCAGGGAAAAGTTCCTGCTGGCAGCAGAGGACAGGGCCCTCAATAATCCCTTTAGAGAGCCAGCTTGGTGTAGTGGTGAGGAGCGCGGACTTCTAATCTGGCAAGCCGGGTTTGATTCCCTGCTCCTCCTCCACATATAGCCAGCTGGGTGACCTTGGGCTGGCCACAGCATTGATAAAGTTCTTCTGTCCGAGCTCTAAGATCAGGGCTCTCTCATCCTCACCTCCCTCACAGGGTGTCTGTTGTGGGGAGTGGAAAGGGAAGGGGATTGGAAACTGCTTTGAGACTCCTCCTGGTAGAGAAAAGCGGCATATAAGAACCAACTCTTCTTCTTCGTGTAGAACAGTACTGGCTAGATATTGGAGGGGGGAATCCACAGTCACAGTAGCTCAGTGGAATCAGCTGCCTAAGAGGTGGTGAGTTCCCCCTCACTAGCAGTCTTCAGGCAGTGGCTGGACAGATTCTTATCCTGGGCAGAGTCAGCACTTACTTTGTTTATTCCATTGTCAATCCTGTTGAATTCAGATCACTTTGAACTTGGATCTCCCTCTCCCCCCCCCCCCATTGAAACAGAAAAGTGTTCTGCAGGTGGTTAGAGTAGTTCAGAAGGGAGAGGGGAGCAAAGCCTCTTTCTTTCTTTTCTTGAAGGGGGGGGAGAAGCCAAGCAGGGAGCCTCTTTCTTTTCTTGGAGGGGGTGGGTGGGAGAGGATCGAAAAAGGCAGAGAAGAGAGAAAAAATCCAGGACCAACAGAAGTTGAGAGAAATTAGGGGCTTCTCCTTTAAGGCAAGTTTGTCACATGGCCACCTGTGGCCAATCACGGGTCCTCTACCACGGAGGAGAGCCCAGATTCAAAACAGCCTTTAAATATTGAGGCTTCAAGATATTGCACAATAAAGGTAGGGCCACTCTGGATCAATCCTTCTTGCTGCAGAAGGAAATTTTAAATCGCCCCGGATCCAAACGGAAATTGCATTCTGTGTGGGGGGCAGGGACTGAATAGATCTGGGGTCGGAATAAAAGCTCCGTGCAGTTTACACCCTGAATGCTGTAGGCTGATCCTGCGTTGAGCAGGGGGTTAGACTAGAAGGCCTGTATGGCCCCTTCCAACTCTATGATTCTATGCAGACATTCAGCTGCAGTTGTGCATGTTCCAGGGCAGGGCAGCAGGTAAACTTCAGTGCCCACTATGGCCATTCAGTTTGTGCAATCTGAAATGTCAAACAAGGGTGTAGTCTGCACAGGGCTGTTTACCCACTGCCAGCACGAATAAATCCCTGCTGTCTACACTGAATTTGATTTGCATTTTGATTTTGGGCACTTTAAATGTTCCTTCTGCAACAAGCATGATTAATTCGCAGTGACCCTACCTTCCCCCCATAATATCCTCGAGTGGATAAAAGCCTCAATATTTCAAAAACCAAATTAACTTGCTGCCTAGTCCCTGTGCCTCCAACGCTGTAGCAAAGCAGTCTTCCCTGATTAGCCAGGGTGTCAGTTCAAAGTCTTCCTGGTTCCCGGTTGCAAGGCTTGTCTTGAATTGATTGTGCTCCAGAAGCCCTAACTTCTCTCAGCAGAGATTTGCCTCTTGGTTTTCTCCCCTCTCCTCTGCTGTCTCCAATCCTCTCCACCACCACTCTTGTTCAAGAAAAGAAAGAGGCTTCTGCTGTGATTGCCCAACCCCACCCCCATTCTGAGCTTCCACAATTGAGTGCAGAACACTTTTCAGTTGGGGGGAGGGGTAGAGGAAGACCCGAGTTCAAATCCATCTGGATTCAGCAGGCTCCACAATGGAATAAACAAAGTCAGTGCAGAATCAGCCCAAGACACCATTCCGACAAAGGAAAGCAACTGGCCTTACACAGCAGAAGATACAACTCTACTTCCCCATGGAAGCCAAAGCCCTTAGGACAAGATCTATTTCCAATTAGAATTGAGTTACCCATGACAGCAGATGAGCACACCTTCTGCATCGTCACAGTTAGACTGCCTTAGAGGCCTGCTGGGACAGGAAGATGTTGGCTGCTCTTTCAAGAGCTTACGGTTCTCTTTCATAAGGACTCGCCTATGACTTGGTGGCCTCTCCGTTCCACTGAGCTTCCAAGTATGTTACACAACATGAATCTGGGTCAGTTATCACCACGGTGGCGAGATACGATTGCCAGGAGGTAGACATTATGAATAACATACTACCAAACCTATAGGGTTATTAATGTGGTACTAGGCCAGGTCACAATACAAACCCACTAGATAGGCAAAGATTAAGATAGGAATAAGATTCCAAGTCATTTAAGTCAATAAAATTTCAAATCATCTATCCTTGATCTGGATTCACCCAGATCTTCTGTTATTTTAGTCACCCTCCATGCAAATTTAGCCATGGCAGAGGTTAGTTCAATATTTTTTTATCTGACAGTATGATTTCGAACGTCTCAGAGTTAAGCCTAATTTGCTGGAAAGATGAAGTAAGCTTTCTTCTGATTTGATCATACAGTTGGCATTTCAAGTGATACATGTTCTTATGTTTCAATGCTCCCATCCTTAGAAGATGCATAACTGCTTCTGAATAAGTGTTTTGTTTTGTTTAATCAGCCTTCCCTGAAAGCAGATGGAAGCATATTATAGTGAAATAGCATAAATGTTCTCCTATATTTAGGGCTGATTAAACTAGATAAACAATGGCCTCAGATTACCAAACATATCTTTTCCCTCTTAATAAAACAGTAAGGGGTGTTGGGGTGGGCTCAGTCCATGATGAGGAAGGGCAACAATTGGTCCCATGGCCCTGGCTGACAAGCGGAGGGGCCAATCGGAAGGCGCGAAGCACCTTCCGATTGGCCCCTCACCAGGACAGACCAAAATTCCATCCAGCCAGGGGCAATCTGGAGAAATGGCTGCCAGTCTGCTCCTGACCACCAAAGGGAGAGGATGTCAGCAGGGCTGCCAAGGGGGGTGAGAACAGAGGCTGCGCCAGCCCTTTTCGCCCCAAGGCTGTCCTAATTGTCAAGTCCAACTGCAAATTGCCTCAGAACCCTGACAGAGCTGGCAGGAGGCTGCAGAGTGCTCCCCTCCCTTCCCTTCAGGCCTGCTGCGAAGGAGCCGCTGACAGGCCCTGATTGAGGGGAGGAGGCCTTTCCAAGAGCAACGCATGGGAGACTGAGGGCCTTCCTTTTGAGGGGGGGGGACTTTCCCCTTCTGCCAAACAGTTGCCTGACAGGGAGGCCACAGAAAAGCCCCTTCTCACTTAAAATACTGCTCTGGCCGGGGGTTAGACACAGCCAAGCCATGTGTCTTTCTTCTTTGCAACTCTCTGCAGGTTTGAGGCCACTGCACAGCGTTATTCTGCAGATGAAACTGGGTTTTTTGTCTCCTGTTTCATCTGCACAACAAACCTGTGCAGTAGGCCTCAAGTCTTTCAATTCAACAACAACCTGTGTGGGAGGCCTTAAATGTTTCTTCTTAAATGTTTTTTCTTTACCACAACCTTAAATGTTTCTTCTTTAGCACAACCCTCTCCAAAGTAGCCCTTTCTGCCTGGGGAGCTGATTTTTATACTCTGCAGGTGAGCTGTAATTCCAGGAGCTCTCCAGGCTCCACCTGTAGGTTGGCTACCCCTGGGTTGGAAATATTCCTGGAGGTTTGGAGGTGGGACTTCAAAATCATACAATGCCTCAGAGTCCAGCCTTCAAAGTGCTTCAAAATGCTTCAAAATGCTTCAAAGGAGCCATTTTTGCCTGCAGTTGGGAGGGAGTAGTGCAGGTGTGTCCCTCCTGGCCTATGGGCTATGGCCAGCCCTTACCAGCAATTGTTTGTATTCTGGGGCGCAGACAGGCAGACCAGCATCAGTCCTGTGAGTCTGGAAAGTGCACAAAGATCTAAATAAATACTTACAGCCTGAAACTGTAAATGGGGAAAGGAAGGGAAGATGCTTGGAAAATGCTTTGAGACACCTGAGGCCTGCTGGGTCACTGCGGCCCATTCCCAGTTCTCTCAGACCTCTCACAACCCCACATATCTCACAGGTTGACTATTGTGGAGAGACGAATGAAAAAGGTGTTTGTGAACCGCTTTGAGACTCCTTTGGGTAGTAAGCAATAGGGTACAAAAATCCGTTCTTCTAAGGAGCAACCATGAAAGAAGCATGCAGGCACATAACATTTTATCAACAGTGAAAAAATGGAAAAGAAGGAACAGGGTGGACACCTGTGTACTGTGACTACCCCATGTATATTAGGGCAGAGGGGCATTTTGGTGTCTGTGGCCTAATGCACACAAGAAGGAAATGACACAGAACTGGGGGGAATTGGTTGCCATGTAATCTTCCCCTAAGAAGAGTCTCCAGTCTGATTTTCCCTTCACATATCTGAAGACATGGCTCTGGAAAGCTCATCTGTAACCACTATGCCACAATTCCCAAAGGTCAGTCTTCTTCCACACTCAATGAACATTCCAAACCACAGGTTCTTGACACCCATATCTCCACACCCATGCCTTCATTTGCCACCATGCCACCACAACCTCCCACACAGCACACACATTCAACCCCATGCCCTTACAGACTGGACAACTCCTCCCCTTCCTCTTCCCACTGCCAAGCTCTAGCGCCCGTTGTATTCTTGGATACAACGGGCTTTGCCCCTAGTAAATATATAATAAATGAATGAAGGTGAGATAATGTGAAAATTTCTGGGAGGGGGTTGTTACAGAAACATGGGGAAAGAAATGAATTTGGATCAGGCTCCAAGCAAGACCTATTGGGTAGTAATGGACTGGCTATTTAAACCTACAGGGAAAATTCCTGGAGGGCTACTGGTTGCTCACAGCAAGCAGATCTGAGCCCCAGTAGCTCTGTCAGGCCAAGCTCTGCTGCGATCACTGAGCTCTGACCTAGACTGTTTCCGCACTGGAGGCTTCACGCCAGGCTGCAGGCTAGAATTTGAGCAGGGGCAGGTTGCTCCGCCTCTTCCTGCTCCTGCACAGGAGAGCATTTGGCCTGGTGCACCTCGTCCACCCTAGATTTGTGCTCCCACACAGGAGCTAGGGCAGTGAAGTTCCCAGTGCGGAAACGGTCCTAGCCTGTAGAGCCAACAACAAGACACCAGGAGACAACGTGAGCAGATAGAGTCACCTAGGTGAGCCTAAGCTGCAGAGCCCCTGCAGGGCTAGCTAGTCACAGTGCAGGAATTAGTACAGATGGCTCCTAGCTTCTCAGTCCTGTCCCCCCCCCGTCCCTCCCCCCGTGGGTAGCAAAGAGATGAACCACCAGTCCTTACAAAGACAGTCACAGATCACTGTCAAATAATGCAAGCAGCTTAAAAATAAGAGCAAAGTCTAAATGCATCAAAGCTGAAACCAGTCTGACCACAAACAGGCTTTGGCTCTCTAACACTCTCCTATCCCTCTTAGCTAAAACCAGCCCTTTAAATTCAAACTTTTACTGTTGCGAAACTCCGAAACATTCTTCAGGCTTCGAGAACCCCCGAAAGCGTTGCGATCATGGTTGGGAAGCCTAGCTGTATACATGCCCAATCGTGGGCCCCTCCCCTTCCCACCCCCTCCAGGTCGATCATCGGCCATTTTGGGGATACGTTCATATATGATCGAATCACCTGATAAATGTTTAACAAATTTTAAAATATATATAAAAATATATGAACTCCTACCCATTCTAATTTCCGCTGGAGATTTAATGACAACCAGCTACTTTAATTTCCACATCGTCTCTGTAGGATTGAACATAAGTAGACCTAGATGGAGTTCACTAGACTCCTTCAACACTTTGCCAAGGTTTCTTGGAAGGTCGCTTCGGAAGCCATGTGGCTTTACTCCCAAGACCAATTTTTAGAAATTGAACCTAAAGCTTACATAATTAGACTGAGCGCCCCATAAGACCAAACTGCTAGAGCTGCATATTGGAACCCTGCAAAGTCTTCAATATAAAAGGGATGTAAAATGCAAAGAAATATTTGACCTCCAGAGTCCTTGTAATGGTCTTTTAAAAGGCTTCCAAAACCTGCAGACCCAGCCTGGCTAGAGACAAGCACTGGCTGCATCCAGACACAAGCTTCCCTCGGGCTGACTTAGCGATTTAGTGCAGAGCGTGAAGCATGAGATTTGACGACACATCTCAGTCCTTTGGACAGTGCTGCCCATACTGGTCTTGCTAGGTTCTCAACCTTCCTAATGCCGCGACCCTTTAATACAGTTCCTCATGTTGTGGTGACCCCCAACCAGAAAATTATGCAAGGGTTCTTTCACAGGAATTAAACCGAAACTGACCAATGGCGTGAAGATCCATGGTTCATGATTGTATATAAATTTCCCCCCAGGGTTTCTCAGTTCAGCTCTACCTCTAGTCCCACCATGCTGATCTTGGTCTTTTCCGCAGCTCTAGACAGACGAACGCTCTATCTCGATCTACCGCGCAAGGCTGTTCTGTGGATGGCACCCCCTCCCCCGATCAAACTGCTTGCCCTGCCACAACTCCTGCGAAAGGGTCGTTCGACCCCCAAAGGGGTCCCGACCCCCAGGTTGAGAACCACTGTGCTAGACCGTGGTCTCCTATCTGGATAAGTGACGAACCGTGGCAAAGGTCAGGGGTGGCCAAACGGTGGCTCTCCAGATGTCCATGGACTACAATTCCCATCACCCTCTGCAAGCACTGGCAGGGGCCCATGGGAATTGTAGTCCATGGACAACTTGAGAGCCACCGTTTGGCCACCCCGGCATAGGTCCTGGTGCTGCCCTCACAAGGCTATCAGATGTCAAGCAGCCCAAACTAGCTATTCCACCAGGCCTTATGCTCAAGACCTACGGTAACATCCACCAAGAAATGCCCCAAACTGCATTTAGTTTCACAAAATGTGAAATAGTGTAATGAGGTTTTGCATACCTACAGATTGGAGTACTTAGACCAGGGATTCCCAACCAGTGGTCCATGGGAACTTCGGACGGGGTCCATGGCCTTTCCCCTAATGCCATAATGGATGCAACCACCAGCTAGGAAATTGGCTGTTTCCATTGTTCCCCCTCCCTCCCTCCTGAGGATGAATGAACTCTCTCATGGTTTTGGCATCCAGGAAGGGGTGGAGCTCACACGCCTTTTCCTGCCTTATACCACCTCCTGTCTCCCCTCTCCCCAGTCCTCCTCAAGTCCGCTTGTTATCATGGCTGGTGATGTCACTTCTCGGGGCGTGGTAGGGAGGCGTGGCCACCTGACATCACTTCTGGGGCTCCCTGAAGCCTGGAAAGTCATTTGACAGGCTCCCCTGTGATTAAAATTTTGCAACAGGCTGACTTAGAGAACACCTTCAAAGTCTGAACTATGTGCCACTAAGATTTTATCATCTAATGTATTTTTTTTCATTCTGAACTTTACATTTTATAACTGGGCAGAGTAATTACTTATCAAAACAAGCAAGAAATAAAGCTATTAGGCTGAGCAATTGAGATTTTTCTCCTCTATAATAGCCTAAGATTTCCCAGGTGCAGACCTGCATTTCTGAGCTATATAACTGGTTGGTTGCATAAGCAGTAGAAGGAGCCTGACTGTTAATCTTGCTGTGTGTTTAACTTCTTCTGTTTAAAATGTATACACTTTCCTCTGAGCAAAGTCCAACACCTTCCACACGTTTTAATCACAAGATTTGGCAGGGGAGGGGGGGAGTTATTAAAAAGCAGGGATTCTGGGCTCTCGGCAAGTATTCCAAAAGGAAAGGAATAGGTTGCTTTGGAAAGGAATGTGATAATTGGGGCCAAGGCAAAGTCTAACAGAGCTGTTAATGTATGCTCCACTTTTCATGTTGGCGGAGGTTCAAAACACACCTAGGGCAGATTAATGTTTAATATGCGCCAGTGGAGGGCTGCTCAGCCCCGTACACCAAAATGCAAACGGCATATGCACCACAAAGAACAACCAGCTCTTCCCCTTTTTGAAACTCTAAGCAAATCTGGAGCAGAGAAGTGACGCAGGAGGGCGTGGGATTTCTTCAGAACGCTGTTTTGAGTGGGGAACATGTGAAGCCACCATATATTGCATTCTGCTGCTAGGCCAGGGTCATGCATGGTAGCATCAGCTCCCGCCCAGTCGAACTTGGGGAGCCCCTCAATCAGTGGCCAGTTTAACAGCGGATACCAAGGACTGACCCAGTGAAGGAATGCACTAAGGGCAGGGGTAGCTAAACTGTGGCTCTCCAAACGGCTGGCAGGGGCTCATGGGAATTGTAGTCCATGGACACCTGGATAGCCACCGTTCGGCCACCCCTACACAAGGGGATATCTGTCTAACTATGCACCCACAAATGGATCACTCCTAATCAAATCCGCTCAAAAGTAAGCCCGGTTTTATTCACAGGGAAGCGTTCTTAAGACTGCAGCCCAGGTGCCTGCTTCACGCAGCTAGGCCAGGCTCAACAAACCCAGACATCATGATGCCTACAAATTTCATTGTGGCAACTAGCATTTCCGCCAACAGTTTTCTTTTGTGGAGGGGCTGTGGCTTACTGGAAGAGCCTCTGCTGATCTTCAGAAGGTCCCAGGTCCATCCCTTGACCTCTCCTGTTAAAAAGACCTGGCAGTGGTGATGTGAAAGACCTCCGACTGAGACCTGGAGAGCTGCTACCAGTCTGAATGGACAAAACTGAGCTTGATGGGCCAACGGGCTAATCCAGTAGAAGGCAGCTTCATATCTTCTTATAGTATCTCTTGGCCAATGGCAGAAGTAGTAACAAAGCTTACTTTTCATTTCACATCAGGATACGTTGTACGGCATGAAGTTCCCATCATTGCTACTTTATATGCCAGTTTTATACCATTTGGTTTCGGTAGACCATTTCTTGGACGATCGCTTTCTATACTGGTCCCAATATTCAATTAAGTGGAGCTATCTAAAGCTACGATGAAGGTACAAGAGACTGGGGAGAAATTAGGTTTAAAACTTAGCTTTTCACCATCTTAACAACAACCAGATCACCACCGTTATACACTTGAAGGCTTTTATCAGATCAGATATATAATAAAATTACAAGACACTGCAAAGAGATTAGGTTTTGTGGCGGAAATAATTGGAAAATTTGTCTTTAAAATACAGTGCTGGGAAGAAAACCAATTATGGCTCCTAAACTTTTGGGCTGGCTCCTAAACATGAAGGAAATTTGTCAAGGCCTTGATCTATAAATCCCACCACTCAGTCCTTCACTGGTTCTTCCTCTCCCTTCCTGCACCTGGTCCACCTCTAACTCTGGGGTGCCAGCCCCCACCTGGGGATCTCCCAATTTTACAGATCATCTCCAGGCGACAGAGATCAGTTCCCCTGGAGAAAATGGCTACTTTGGCAGGTGGACTCCATAACATTAGTCTCCATTGAGGTTCCTCCCCATACCAAACTCTGCCCACTCCTGGTTCCATCCTCAAAGTCTCCAGGTATCTCCCAACCCAGAGCTGGCTCCCTGCAGCAGATAAGGATAGAACCAAGGAAAGTAAGTGGAAAGGGCCCAGCGTGTCTGAGGGACTGCCTCTCTGACTACGTCCCACAAAGAGCATTGCACTCCGTCAGTTCCAACAGGCTGGTAGTCCCTGGCCCACGAGAAGCACACCTGGCCTAAACCAGGGCCAGGGCCTTTTTGGTCCTGGCCCCTACCTGGTGGAGTGAGCTCCAGGAAGAGACACGGACCCTGTCAGAGCTTAATTCTGCAGGGACTGTAAAACAGAGCTCTTCCACCAGGAATTTGGTCAAGGCCAGACTGCCAGGAACATCTAAGAAACTCCCCCTTGAAACACTCTTTCCTATACCATCTAGTTCTGACAACTAATGGGGGGGGGAGCAATGTAAGTAGCATTAATGTATGGGATGCCAATTTTAGAGATTTTATAGACTTTATTGATTTAACTAATCTTGATTTTAGTTTGACGTACACCACCCCGAGACAGGTGGGCTTAGAGGGACAGCGCTATAAATCCAATAATCATGAAGGAAGGAAGGAAGGAAGGAAGGAAGGAAGGAAGGAAGGAAGGAAGGAAGGAAGGAAGGAAGGAAGGAAGGAAGGAAGGAAGGAAGGCAGGCAGGCAGGCAGGCAGGCAGGCAGGCAGGCAGGCAGGCAGGCAGGCAATGGCTGCCATGAGCGTAGGAGTACCCTGCAAAGGAAGCCCAAGTGCAGCGTAGAAGAGGATTGAAAACCCCTTTTGGCTCCTAATACACTTCTAATACACTTGGCAGCCATCAGAAAAAGTGTTGGGGATCCCCACTCTAAATCATTCCACCATATAAGTGACTCTCAGTGTCATTCTACATACAATTACCAGGAAGTAATCCCTGCTGAACATAGTGGGGTTGACTTTACAGTAAGCATGCACTGACTGCTACTCTGAAGAATCATAACGCCCGTTCAGAGAAGGGAAAAATCACTCTCCTCCGGGTAATAAATTAATTCCCCCCCCCTTTCCGTCTTATCCCCCAGTCACTCAGAAGACATGATGGGAGGATATCAAAGCAAACTTGTTAAGAGCGGTCTTGTTTTTGTTTTCTGCTTTTAAGGCACACCTAGAAACAGCTTAATTACAATTTGGGTGTCCTGGGCTGCACAGATGAAATGCTCACTGTATGCATGTCCCTGCTGGTTTGAGAAGACAGAGAAAACGGAGGAGGTGAAGACTGGCTTTGTGCTACAAAGAGGCTCTGGATTTTTTTTCAGCACTTTTCCTTTTTGGATGAAACGGGAGGGGCAGTTGTCTGTCATGGTTTCCCTAAAAAAGCCCTTTTTTCCTCCATAGCGTGCAAACTTCAGGGCTAGGAGAGAAGTTTGGTGTTGTGCAATCATTTCTCTCCTCCCCCATCCCCCCAGGGCTGCTTTGCTTTGCAGTAGCCTTTCAGAGGTCAGTTCCAGAAACTAAAATATACCAGTTACCTGTAACTATTTAAAACTGACTTGTGTGTTAGATTCCCCCCCCCCAAAAAAATTTATTCAAGCTGTGAACTTTCGAGTGCATACACTCTTCCTCTGACTAAAAATGGAAGAGTGCATGCGCTCGAAAGCTCACACCTTGAATACATAATTGCTGGTCTTAAAGGTGCTACTGTACTCGGATTTTGTTGTGCTACTTCAGACCAACCTGGCTCCCCACTTGAATCTATCCATTGTAAATCTCAGCAGTATGAAGTTTGCATATGAAGTTTCTCCCTTGATGTAGAAATATAACAGCATCGGGAGACAGTATAAGAGGGGAAGTCGAATTATCTGCTTCCCTATTTGGAAAGTTGTGTAACTTTCCAAGTTCTTTTGTTTAATTTGTTTTTTAAAAACCCAGCACAGGTAACAATTATGTGGTCTGAAATATTGCTATTCCATTATTATGGACGGACGGTCGTGGTCGCGACGCAGGCGGGCGGCAGTGTGTGGGGAGGGAGGGTGGGGTAGCGGTGAGTCCTGTCGCCGTCCGAGGGCAGTCGCTGGGCGGAGGGAATGTAGTTTTCCCGGAGCCCTGCGGCGTGGGGCAAGGGTCCTCCCTGGCGGCCATCCGGCAAGGATGGCGGCTCGGGAGGACTGTAGAGTTGGCGGCGCAGCATTCGGGAGACGGGCCAAGTAGCCAATAGGGAGGTGCACAAAGCGCGGCTCCCAATTGGCCACTTGGCCCTGGATTGCCACTTTGAGAAGCGAATCAGGAGCCGGTTTGCAACTCATGATTCGCTCCTCGGAGTTTTTATCCCGGACAGGGCCCGCCCTAACTCCTCCCCAACAGCCCTTAGCCTTTTATTTAATCCGCTCCACAGGAGAGGATTAAAGATAATTTAATTTGTAACCTGCCACTCCCACGAACCAGCTTGGGGCAGCTAACAATAATATTGACCCACAAGAAAAGCCCCATAAAACGTCAAAATATATAAGATCCTGGTGGGTAGTCGTGTTGGTCTGAAGCAGCGGAACAAAATTTGAGTCCAACAAAGTTCGATTCAAGGTGCAAGCTTTTGTGGGCTCTCTCAGCCTCACCTACCTCACAGTGCATCTGCTGTGGGGAGAGGAAAGGGAAGGCGAATGTAAGCCACTTTGAGACTCCTTTGGATAGAGAAAAAGCGGCTTATAAGAACCAATTCTTCTTCTACTACACTTTTTGAGGAAGTGGGCATGCACACAAAAGCTCATACTTTGGAAAAAAATATAATATCCCATACAGCATACTGGTGGTGGCCTAAAAACCACCACCCCCTCCCTCCTCACAGAAGATACACAATGCCTTGAAGCATGAATAGGGAGTAGCACAGATCTTATTTGCTCGAACGGGACCCCAGATCTTCACAGCCCAAAGAGCTGGCGGAAGAGCTCCATCTTACGGGCCCTGTGGAACTGTGTTTCCTTGCCTCCCTGGGAGGTGAAACACACTTTCCTTCAGATCACTGACACCTAAATCCTTAAACCTGAATCATGCCCTTGCTTGTCAGGCTTATGCAACAGCAAGGCAGAGCCAGCCTACTGCCTCCTTTTGTGAGGTAACACTGCAACTTAATGCTAGGGATAGGTACACAGAAAGGAGTCCAATCGAGTTCAGTGGGGCTTATCCAAGGTAAATGTGCTAAAGGCCGTGGCTCAGAGTTGAAATTAGCACACCTAATTCTAAGCAATCGTGTGCTGACTCCGCAAAGCACACAGCGGCTGCTACCTCCCTGCAGTCATGGTGCCGAGTTTCCTTTTGTGCTCCTGGCAACTGTTCCCCGGCTATCCGATCTAGGCATCTTAAATAACAGTGCTGTGAAAGCCAGGACGGTGTCGTGGCTACAATAGGTTTTTCTCAACCAGGGTTTCCAGATGGCCCTGGAAGGGTTTCCTGAATGGGTGGGAGTTAATTCATTTTTTAGAACTTTTAAAGATTTGTTAAAACATGTATTGTATGATGAGATGACCACATATGGTCATGTTGACCCACCAAAATGGCCAATGATCGGCCTAGAGGGGGTGGTAAGGGCATGTGCATAGCTGTGCTTCCCAACCATATTCTGCACGATTGTGTCACTCCTGGGGTTTCTCAAAGCCTGAAGAACGTTTCAGGAGTTTCTCAACAGTAGAAATGCTGGTATAGTGGATCCAGTGTCAGACTAGGATTTGGGTGACCCGGGTTCAAATCCCCAGTCTGCTCCCTGGGTGACCTTGGGCTAATCACACCCTCTCCACCTGACCTACCTCATGAGGTTGTTGTGAGGATACACGGAGGAAAGAACTCTGTATGCCACCTTGGGCACCTATTGAGGAGAAAGTTGAGATATATATAAAGTATTTAAATAAGGTTGAGGTGACCAGCCACAAAGGAAGAAAGGGCTTCTGTAGCTTTGTGGAAGACGGGTCTTTGCAGCCGCTGAATCTTTGCTTGCCCTAGCAGTATATTTTTACTTCATTTATACCCCACTTTCCCCCTAACTGGAGCTCAACTTACATTATTCTCCTCTACCCTATTTTTACCCTCCTAACAGCCCTGTGAGGTAGGCTCAGCTGAGAAAGTATGACTGCCCAGCAAGCTTCCATGGTAGAGTTGGGATTCAAACCTGAATCTAGTTCAGCACTTTACTGACCACCCCACAACAGTGTACAACCGCTTCAGAAACTAGAGCCCTTTCCTCCTCTTCCATTACAGGTCCCTTACAAAAATATGTAATTCTTTAATCCACCTCCTTGTGGATGACCCAATGGAATACAAAACTTCAAGGCCTCTTCAACAACAATTGATCCGGACAACACATTTGCTTGGAGCATCCATCACAGACTCCCGATCATAAAAAGGTCATCTAAAGCTGAACATTTGGGTGCACTGGGTCATTCGCTTCTTTTTTGAAAGAGCCACATCATGTGAAATGGGGACTTCTGGATTCAGCCAAAATTAAGCGTCAAACATGCAAAGCCACTTGACGATTTTAGAGTAGCCCACCGCTGAAAATGACCCATTTTGCCACAGGCAGCCTTCTAGGAGCTACCTGCCACTTAAGCCGTTGGTTTTCCTCTACCCAGACGCACTGACTTTCCACGTGGGCAGCAAAAACAGTCTGTGATTAGCCTCTGCCTCTGCAGCACCCCATTGGCCCAGAAGCCTGGTTGAATTTCTTATTTACCTTTCTGCTTCCCACATAGCAAGAATTTGCAAGTAGAAGCAAACCAACCACGCTTACTGAGCCGTACTTACAAGTGTTTATTGAAAATGGAAACAGAATGCGAACAAGTGAAGAACTGCATGAGCAGATGGTCACAGAATTTTGGGCATACAATTTATCTTGAAGAATGGGAGCAATGGGCCCAAAAATATTAAATCAACCAAAGACCAGTTGCTGAGAGAGGGCTGGTACAAAATGTTCTACAGCTGGCACAGCACCCCAAAAATATTAAAAGGATATCACAAAAGCAGGCGGTTAAATGTTGGAGGTGCAAAAAAGCCATCCGTTCCTTTTACCACATATGGTGTTCTTGTGAAGCTATTTTTAAAAAATGGGTCAAATTCTCAGTGTTTGCAAAATTATTCAGCCCAATTTACCAAAAACAGCTAAAGAAATTATTTTACGTGACAGCAGCAGCCAGGCTAGTAGTAGCTCAGAGATGGAAACAACTGCTCTTGCCATACTCAGAAACATGGATAAATAAGTTGGGAGAATTTGTAGCATTAGCAAAGCTAACTAGTCCGTTGAGCAGAGAGATATCGGGGAATTTCTTAGAACGTTGGAAATGTTTTTTGGATTATGAGGCAACTGTGAAATCTTTTAAAGCAGGTGTCAGTCCGTTGCTGTGCTGCTTCCCAACCTAATTTATTACCGACTTTTACTTATGCAAGGCCAAGCCCTGAGAGACACCGTGAGATAAGAGTGGGGGAGACAGTGATTATGAAAGAATAGTCAGAAGGTGCAAAGGGATTTTTTTGTGCCTTGACCTCGGAGCACTCATGATGTACATCAGTGGTGTACTCGAAGCATTTTCCAAAGCTGCCAGAATTACAGTTCTTGTATTCATGGAGACCACAGCAAAATAACCTTCTTACCAAACATACCTGCAACAACAGCAGCCGCCTCGAAAACACAATCTAGAACGGCACAAAACAAGTATTGCCTCAGATACTGGCCCACATTTAGTTAGAAAAATCTATGGGAAAGATTCAGTCTTGTTTGTGTAGGGATTGACTCCAGGAATCAAGAAGAAAAAAACCTACCAGAGGTGTGCATATGGACAGTAAGCAAAAGCCTGCATGAATCCTCCTCTCACATCAAAAATAGAGCCCAATAGCACCTTTCAGACCAACAAAGATTTATTCAAGGCGTGAACTTTCGAGTGGAAGCACTCTTCCTCAGACCAAGAACTACCATCAGGTCAGTGGACTTGAATAAATCTTTGTTGGTCTTAAAGGTGCTGCTGGACTTTGTTGTGCTACTTCAGACCAACACAGTTCCCCACTTGAATCTCCCCTTACGTCAGCAGGAGATGCTCAGAGAGGAGATACCTTTCCCAAGTTTTCAGATAGCTTTGAAGATGTTTATTCCCTCCAAATCCACTTTTATCTTGATGGGTGGCACTGAGCACTAGGCATATCAATCCAACACCAAAACTCGGGTTTACATTAACAAGTCACAACTGAAAACACAGTTCATGGATTCCTTGTCAGAGACACAGCAAGCCAAGGCATATTGCAAGAAATTCCCCAGAAATGAAGCACATAGCAGCACACCTTACATAACTACCAGATACTGCTACAAGAAAACAAATTCAGGAGGCCATCCCTTGGACTTAGCAACAAGACACACATACTGTGGCACAGATTGGTTTCCTATGCCACCGAGGCAAAATGCACTTCACAACTGACAATGTATACACACTCCCACACTTTAGGAAGCAGCCCCGAGCACTCAATTATTACAGTCTCAGGGCTCTCACACATGGATCTTACTTTATCCAAGTTAGCCAAACTGGGAAACTTTTCCTTTTGCTGCTCTCCACACTTTTTATTCCTCCACAAAGCAGCCCCATCGACTGATCCCCAAGGCATTCATGCCAAACTCTATTCCCACAACCTTATTATTATTATTATTATTATTATTATTATTATTATTATTATTATTATTATTATTATTATTATTATTTAATTTTTAGACCGCCCTTCTCCAATAGGTCTCAGGGCGGTTTACAACATAAATAGTTACAACCTTGCTCAAGAAAGGGTAAGAGGAAGTCAAACCAGCCCAGCATCAAGCTTGTGCAGTGGATTATGACTCTTATGATGAAGGAGCATCTATGCTGCTCTGAACTAGATGACCCAGGCTAGCCCAAGCTTATCAGAAATTGAAAACGAAGCCCTGGATGGGAAACCACCAAGAATATCATGGGCACAGAGACAGGTAATTTATCTTTCCATCTCCTGCCTTGAAAACCACTTGGGTCACCATAAGCCAGTTGCCACAAGTTACGTGTTGTAGGCACACTACCCCCTTGAACTGTGGTTTAGGATATTTGTGGCTACCTGAACAAAATCTATCTCTCCCCACCTATCACAGGTATTAAACATTTTAAACGAAGCAGAGAATGGTCTCTCTGTTTCCCCAGATAAGAGATAGATTTTGCTTAACTGCATTTCACTCGGAACTTTGTGGCCCCTGACACTGCGGTTTGCTTTGTGTGTGCGTTTTTAAACACAGCCTGTGGTGCATGGCTTTTGACTAGGATCTGGCAGGCCCGGATTCCAACCCTTCACTCTTCCAAGGAAAAGTGGTGACCTTGGGCCACTTGTTCTTCCTTACTCTTATCAACCTCGCAAGGTTACTGCAAAGGTAAAATGGAGGAAGGGGAGAATGGTACCTAAACTCCTTGGAGGAGTAAACAAGGCACTGAATAACAGTGAACCCCCGCTTAGGAGCCTCTGAAGAAAGCAGTTAACATTTTGTTTTGTGTTCTCAACGGCCACAAGCTTCAGGCTCGTTTTGCCCCCAAGCTCATTCCACGCATGCTTGGATAATGCACTTTCAGTGTGATTTTATTTGTTTTACTTTAGGATAGTTTTATTTCTGCCGTCCTCCCTTGTGGCTCAGAGCACTTCACAACAGGCTCCATTGCTCACAATCCATTGTCACGTTGGTACAGTACAAAGAATTTGTTAGCAATTCTAAACTCATTACATTGTGAACATTGCAACATTACAAACTGTATAACATTTAAACCGTTATCTCCATGAGTGTATGAGTAACTGTTGCTTAATGAATGGCCGGACCCGCCTTGAATTCTGCCTGTTGGACTAAGGTGACCAGATTGTCCCACTTTTGGAGGGGGCCGCCTGGCAAATTGTACCTATGCTGAAATTTAAAAATATATATTACAATACTATTTTTGCGTTCTATGAACATTTTTGTTGCACCATATAGACCAAATTTTAATCAAGACCACCACCACCACCCGGGTCAATGGTGTCCCGCTTTACCAATGTTGAAATCTGGTCACCTTATGTTGGACACAATTGGGAGTACAGAGGGGGTTTCTCAGGGGACCTAATCCCCAAAAACATGGTAGAAGAGCTCTATTTTGGTGGACCTGCAGAATTACACAAGCTCTGGGAGGGCCCTGATCTCTTTTGGGAGCTCATCCCACCAAGTGGGGGCCAAGACAGAGAAAACCCTGCAGCTGGATCTTCCTGTGCAGAAAAGCGGACGACCTGCTTCTACCAACCCCCTGCCTGGAAGGGGGGGGTGATATATATTACAAATATTACAAGACTTATATAACAAATGTTTTAAATTTTAATCTCCATGCTGTTTTAAGGCTGCTACCCGCCCTGAGCGCTGTGGAAGGGTGGGATATAAATCAAATGTTATGGTGGTTGTTATTGCGTCACTGCTGCGTTTTTAATCCACCTGAGGGCTTAAGTCGGCGTTTCCTAAGGCGACAAGGCCACAGAGCGGCCCAAGAGGCGCACAACCTCCCCTCCCCCGCTCCCCGCGGCGGTGACTCAGCGCGCCTGACTCCGTGACGTCACGGAAGGCAGAACAGGACCGAGAGCGGCGCTTCGACCAGCGCCAGACGCTTTGTGGGCGGGGTCTCCCTTCCTCGCCCCGCCCCCGAGCCAAGTCCCGAAGAGAACGCGCCGCGCCGAGGGGCGTGGCTTCCCCCCTCCTTCCCTGCTGGGGAAGGGGAGAGGGCGGGGCCGCAGCCCACCTGTGCGCCTCTGTGGGCTCAGGTGAGCAGCCGGGGCCTCACCTGCGGCATCGCGACCTCCATGGCGCTGCTGGCGGCGCTCGTTCCCTGGCTCGGCGCGGCACGCAGACGGGAAAGGCTGGCTCCTGCGACCGCTCCCTTCGCCGCTCCCGGCCCCTCTGCTCCGCCGGCGGGCCGCCCTGCCGGGAAACAACTGGCCGCCTCCCCTCCCCTCCGCTGCCCCGCCTTTCCCAGTCACTGGACTCCGAGGAGGAGGAGGAAGAGGGCGGGGAGCCGGCCTGGGTTTCCCCGCTTCTGCTCCTCCCGGGCGGCGGTGCAGTCGCGAAAGCAAAGCAGAGCTGTCCCTCGCCGACTTTTCCTGCCCTGGCGAGCAAAGCAGGTCTCCTCGGCAGATTCTCGTGCTCCCCGGTGGGTGAAAGGAAAGCCGAGCTGGGAATGCCTTCGAAGCGCACTTTTTATTAGTGTCGGTTCAGGTGGGCAGCCGCCTTGGTCCGAAGCGGCAGGGGCGCCTTTAGGGGCGACAAAGTTTGACTCAAGAGGGGAGCTTTTGTGTGCGCGCACATTTCTTTGGACTAGACAATCCCTAGACTGCGTGTGTCAGGAGCGAGTGTTAAATCCGTGGGTTCGAAGGCGGTTCGGGCAGCTCTAGATTGTGAGCTCAGCATGGTGGGACAAGAGGCACAACTGAACGGAGAAACCCCCCCAACTCATGTACAGTAGCAAACAATGGGTCTTCCCACCAATCCGTGCCATTGATCAGTTTTTGGTTTAAACTGAATGGATTCTGCAGGGGAGGGGATCTAGCTGCACATGGATCAATTTCATTGTCTGCTTGGATCCTGCCTTGGGCCTCAAGCTCCCTCCCGTGCAGTGCCACAAACACAACCTAGAGTAAAGTAGTAAACTTTTTAATATCAAGAAGCCACCTTTAAAAAAAAATGTTTTATTATTTGGGATCCCCCCCACACTGTCTCTCTTAGGGTCCTGCACAGGGTCCTGGTGACGCAGAAAGATTATTACTGCATTTTTCAGGCATTAAAGGTGTTAACTCAGTTTCCTTAGTTTTGCTCCATGGATTAGCACCAATTATGGGGGGCTTTCCGCACTCCTTCAAAATCGCACAATGGTTGCCAATTGAAAACGCTACTGATTTGCCATTATGCACAACGTCGTTGACAATCTGCCACACACCTGAAACCGATCCGCAAAAAGCGCTTCGTTGTAGCGCTTTCAGGGAAATCCCCAAAAGGGGATTCACCCTCCGGAAAGCGCTACACTCCTGCAACCAATCTGCAACACTAGCGGGAAAGTTCTGTGCGTTACCATTGTTGTGGTTTCTACAAAGTCCCTCCCCCTGGCTCTCTCCTCTGATCTTCCGGCGAAGCGATCGCCATTTTTTTTTCTTCGAGCGAGCGGGGATCAACGCACCGGCGAGCCTCCGTTTAGAGGCTTCCCCGGCTTCAGTCCCTCCCCAGAGCTGTTTAGACACTAAGCACAAACAACAGAGAAGCCCATTTGCTGATGTATTTTCCCTTTATTTTTCACACTGTTTTCGGCCGAAAATCGCGCCCGTGGGGGGGGGGATTTTTTTTTCACTCGGGAGGAGCGTGGCAACGATGAAACGGCAGCTCAAACACACCTGCAAGCTGGATGGGTCTCTCCGTTGCAACGAATCAACACAAATTCGTTGCAACGGGTGAGTTTTTTTTTTTTAAACTTTCTTAAAGGGAAAGGGGCTGTTTGGGAGCATGCTAACGGCCGCCCATTGGCTGCTTGACAGCCAGAGGCGGGACAAGCTTGCCAAGAGCGCTTCCTTTCTAGCGATTTTTGCCGAGACCAGAAGCCTGTGGGAAACTATACAAAACGCAACTGGATTCCACTACAAAGGCAGGTATGCATAATGACGAATTCCACTATTTTAAATGGCGATTTTTCGTTCAGCAAACAATTTGCTACAAGGATCCCGGTGCAGAAAGCCCCTGGTTGTTGCTCTTTTGAACCTGGCCTGCCTTTTGAGGAAGGGGTCATATTTGAATCTCCCCTGTTACTGTGACCTTGCTGTTCATAACCTTTTGCTTTCTGAGCAAGTTTCAAAAAAGGGTAAACATTTATGTTGTATGTCTGCTTGGTACGGACCTGCCGCATGCATCTGATTAAACTGGTTCTGGTTCACACAGGAAAAAGAGTGGGGTATTATACCACTTTTCTCTAGCTTAAGGTGTCTCAAAGCATCTTACAAGTCCTTTCTCACCATGTGGGGTAAGTGGGCCAAGAGAGTTCTGAGAGAACTGTGCCTGGCTCAGGGTCATCCAGCAAGCTTCATGTGGGGGATTAAGCACTCCACTTTTAACCACCGCACCATGCTAGAATGAAAATTTGTTAGTGTTCAACTCGTTGGAAGACTCCCATTTGATTTTGATGCAACAAACTAACCCAGCTACTTCTGTGGAATTATTAGAGGGCAGTCATTCTTCTTCCTCTACTTTGTTTTTTGCTTGGCTCAGTGTACAGAGGAGTCATTGCATAACAAAAACACTTAGATGCCCTTGGCAGGTAAGATTTAAGCAAAGGCTTTACTTTGTTTGGTCACTTAATCTAGATCCCACATGAACCTGTTTGTTGTCTTGTAATCTTGCAGGATTTTAACTAATCTGAGAGCTGTGAAAACACATTATGAGTTAATTTCAATATGAATACGAGGTTCTCCCACAGCCTAATTTTACATCTCTTCTATGCAAATAGTAATATGAATTCATTGTCCTATAGCTGTCCTGACATGTTTTCATTTTCAAAGCACGCAGCTAATGACAGAAGAATTTTAGTCAGTTACTAGAAATGTGACTTGTAGATCATAAAATCATAGAGTTGGAAGGGACCTCCTGGGCCATCTAGTCCAAACCCCTACACTGCACAGGACCCTCACAACCCTATTGCTCATCCACTGTAACCTGCCACCCGCTTGAACCTTCACAGAATCAGCCTTTCCATCAGATGGCTATCCAGCCTCTGTTTAAAAATGTCCAAAGATGGAGAACCCTCCACCTCCCGAGGAAGCACTGAGAAACCACTCTGTCAGGAACTTCTTCCGGATATTTTGGCGGAATTTTTTTTGAATTAATTTCATCCCATTGGATCTGGGATCTTCTAGATTACTTAATTAAAGACATAGCTGTGCTCCAATACAAAAGATATAATGGGATGTTACCACTATCACAAACCTATTACAGGCATGCCCCACTTAAGGGAATGGGAATTTCTTGGGTTGGTTCCCTTTGGAGAGGAGAGCGCTGGAGGAATGCAGCACCTTTTAAGTATTTGCTTTATTTATAAATAAATTTATAAATATAGATAGAATAGGGGCACATCTAAACTCAGCTCCCTGTAGCCCTAGTTCTCGCAGTTTTGGGAGCATCGCTGTTTCCAATAAAACTCTACCCGCTTATCTTTATTCTTTTGACTCCTCCTACTACTATTACTACGGTAATGACTGGGGAAGGGAATGACAAACCACCCCGTAGTGAATCTGCCATGAAAACACTAGAGGGCGTCACCCCTAGGGTCAGACATGACTCGGTGCTTGCACAGGGAATACCTTTACCTTTTTATTACTAGCAATGTCTTTCCATCAAATCTGACCCGCAGCAGCTTTTCCCATACTCCAGAATTTGAGAGACTTTGCCTCCACAGTTGTGTCCCTGATACCCTTCCCCCCATCATCCTGGCCTGTCCAGCCCTTTGTTGCTCTCTGATTCAGGACTTTACTGTCTAAAGTTGCCAATGAACTTTGCTCAGTATTAAAATACAGTGCTTTGTTTTTGCAAAATGCTAGACAGTGCATTGAGTTTCGGTGTGTACCACCTACATTCATCTGAGTTGTGACTATCTGATCTATTTGAATTTTATGCCATTAAAGGTAATCTAGATCTAGAATAGGGGTGAAATCACAGAAGTTTTCCTGCGTTGCAGCAGATCTACCAGTCCGCATCAGATCTAGGAGGGAGGAATCCTGCTGGAAGCCCCTCGGCTGCTTCAGACCACCAGTAGCTGTTTGCTCCTCCCCCCCCTCTCTCTGACTCCTGCTGTGATCTTCTGTAGCACATAGCGGCCGTCCAATTCCTCTTTTTATCAGTGCAGAGGCTGACCTTTTCCAGCCCTCGTACAAAATCGCTCCCAACCCATCTGAGGAAACAACTACAGCAGTTTAGACCCAATATGGAAGTTCACTCTCTTCAAAATGAAAAATGTAAAATTGAAATTGACCGAGCTATCCTTGAGGAAGAAGTCGAATGAGCCATGAGTCATTTGCCAAACAACAAGGCCCCAGGCATTGACATCATACTTTTGGAACTGCTGAGATGTGTTCCAATCAAAACTATTACATCTTTTTAAAATTTATTTATTTATTTATTATATTTGTATACGCCCTCCCCGAAGGCTCAGCGCAGCTCACATAAAACAGAACAGAAACAATACAAATAACTTAGATTAACAACAATGAATGAAGTGAAACAACAAACAACATAGAACCGTAGAAACATTAAACATTAAAGTAACTCCTACAAGATAGCCCAGTGTGTTGGGCGGAATTATGGTGGGTGCCATAGGAGGGAGGCTCAGGGGGAGGGCCCTTGGGAAGCGGCGGTTCAGGTCAATCTCGACCAAATGCCTGGTGCCAGAAATCTGGGAAACTAATAACTGGCCAAAGGGGTGGAAACGATCTGTGTTCAGCCTATTACCAAAAAAGGGTGACTCAAAAAACTGTTCCAATTACCATACAATAGCCCTCATTCTCATGCTAATAAGATCCTGCTCAAAATCATACAACTATGCATAGCAACAAACGTTGAAAGAGAATTACCAGATGTTCAAGCTGGCTTTCAAGGATGGTGTGGCACTCGTGATCCCATAGCAAACCTGCGCTGGATTTTGGAAATGTCACAGGAATATCAAAAGGACATCGACATCTGCTTTATTGACTACAAGAAAGATTTTGATTGTGTGAATCACAACAAATTGTGGGAAACTCCAGAAAATTTTGGAGTGCCAGTGCATTTGATCAATCTGATGCAGTCACTACTCAAACCAAAAAGCCCTGTGGACTCTTTGGTAACACAGACTGATTCAAAATTGAGAAAAGAGGGTGCCAAGGTTGTATTCTTTCCCCCTTCCTGTTTATGCCGAGATCATTAAGAGAGACATTGAACTCAAAGAATCAAACACTGGAATTAAGATTGGAGGAAGGAATATAAATAATCTTCAGTATGTTGATGACACTGTCAGAACCCAAGGAAGACCTACAACAGCTGATTACAAAGGTCAATTAAGTAAGTAAGAAATTTGGCCTTTTCTTAAACACTAAAAGACTAAAATAATGGCCACCGCAAAAAAAAACAAAAAACAGATATGCCACAATAGCAATTGATGGCGAAGAGATTAAATGTGTTCAAGAATTCATTTTTCTTGGATCACAAATTGATGTGACTGGTGATTACAATATGGAAATAAAACATCGAATTGCTCTGGGTCACTCAGCAATTATGAATTTGAACCAAACATAGAAAAGCAAGGACAGAAGCCTGACTGCCAAATGTAGATTGGTCCAATCTATCATATTTCCAATAGTCACTTACGGCTGTGAAAGTTGGATGATGAAAAAATCAGACAAGAGGAGAATTGATTCATTTGAACTCTGGTCTTGGAGAAAACTTCTGCGGAATCCATGGACAGCAAAAATCACTAACCAGGAAATACTACAGCGCATAAAGTCTGCTATATCATTGGTAGGCAAAATCATGACATTCCAGCTCACTTGCTTTGGCCGTATCATGTGATCCAGCTCAATGGAGAAAGTGATTATGCTAGGATTGGTCAGTGGAAAAAGAAAACCAGGCTGACAAAGAATGCAATGGTTAGACACGATTGGATTGGACGCTGGCCAGAACATTGCACGGCTCAGGGAAGTGGTGCAGTATTGAGAATCATGGCGGCCATGCCATGGGATCACCAAGAGTCGGACATAGAATCATAGAGTTGGAAGGGGCCATACAGGCCATCTAGTCCAACCCCCTGCTTAACGCAGGATCAGCCCTAAGCATCCTAAAGCATCCAAGAAAAGTGTGTATCCAACCTTTGCTTGAAGACTGCCAGTGAGGGGGAGCTCACCACCTCCTTAGGCAGCCTATTCCACTGCTGAACTACTCTGACTGTGAAATTTTTTTCCTGATATCTAGCCTATATCGTTGTACTTGAAGTTTAAACCCATTACTGCATGTCCTCTCCTCTGCAGCCAGCAGAAACAGCATCCTGCCCTCCTCCAAGGGACAACCTTTCAGATACTTAAAGAGGGCTATCATGTCCCCTCTCAACCTCCTTTTCTCCAGGCTGAACATTCCCAAATCCCTCAACCTATCTTCATAGGGCTTGGTCCCTTGGCCCCAGATCATCTTCGTCGCTCTCCTCTGTACCCTTTCAATTTTATCGACGTCCTTCTTGAAGTGAGGCCTCCAGAACTGCACACAGTACTCCAGGTGTGGTCTGACCAGTGCCGTATACAATGGGACTATGACATCTTGTGATTTTGATGTGATGCCCCTGTTGATACAGCCCAAAATGGCATTTGCCTTTTTTACCGCTGCATCACACTGCCTGCTCATGTTTAGTTTACAATCCACAAGTACCCCAAGGTCTCGTTCACACACAGTGCTACCTAGAAGCGTATCCCCCATCCAGTAGGCATGCTTTTCATTTTTCTGACCCAGATGCAGAACTTTACACTTATCTTTATTAAATTGCATCTTGTTCTCATTTGCCCATTTTTCCATTGTGTTCAGATCTCGTTGAACTCTGTCTCTATCTTCCGGAGTATTTGCCAGTCCTCCCAATTTGGTGTCATCTGCAAACTTGATGAGTAGTCCCTCCACCCCCTCATCTAGATCATTAATAAATATGTTAAAAAGTACCGGGCCGACATGACTGAATGTCTGACAACAACAACTATTCCCTTTGTCATAGCTTCTGGTTCCCACAATAATGTCGTTTGAAGTGTGTAAAACAACCATTTGTACATCCCAAGCTGGCCACAATGCTTCTTAAATACTTCCTGCCCTTAGATTTTCTGGCCTGTACACCTTGCCTGTGCCATCCAGAATGAATGTCTCACCAGAACCCACTCCAACGAGATATATACACTCAGGGCAGCCCAGTCATGTCTGTGATATCTGTTCTACTTCATATTTCTGGTGAGGCCTTGGAGGAGGAGCATGTCTCATGTCTAAAGTGCCACTCAGCGCTTAACACCCACTCAGGGCAGCTGTCCCGTCCCTGAATGCCTCCTCCTCCAACTGGCTTGCCTGTCTGTCCAATAGCCAGCCAATCGTCTTCCATCCCCCACCCCTGACCACTCCCTCCTCCTTTCACTTCCCTCAGAGGTTGCAGATCCCTGCTGCATGAGAGCTCCCCCTGCTAGTGAGTTCCCTGCCCAAAGGCCTGCAGTCTTTCTAGGTCCTGGGGGGAGGGAGAGGCCATCCATAGAGTTCTCTCACACACACACAAAATCTAGTGCCTGTTATATTTCTGAATGCAACGGGCTTGGCCCCTACTTATCCAATGATGCTTGTTGCTCCACAGAACTCAATGCACAGAACTCAGAACTCAGTGCACAGAACTCAGAACACATTGAAATCAAGAGGGGGCAAGAGAACATACCTTCTTCTAGAACCTTCCCCTTCCCACTCTCAGAAAGGAGCAGTACCACTGCAGTGTCATGGGCCACAGACCCTACTTTCAGAAGACACTCCAACCCGGATACCATGCGTTAGATCTGCGGGCTCAGAAACCAGTGCACTAGAAATTCATTTCAGCTTTTTATTGTGACCCCAGCATGATGGTACAAGAAGTAACTGGACTAAACCTAAACTTAGGAGACTCCACCCCCAACTTACATAGAAATGCAGAACAAAAGATCTTCCTGCCAGTACATGCTATTGGTTAGTTTTAGTTGGAACTGACTGGATCTGGCAGATGGGAACCAACCACACGCTGGCCAATCGTGCTCCCAGAATTACGATCCCACAGACACAGTATTAAAGAAACCTCTGTGAGCATGGTCATACGCGGGGGGCTAGGAGAGCACCTGCCAAGGAAAGCCAGTTTGGTGTAGTGGTTAGGAGTGCAGACTTCTAATCTGGCGAACCAGGTTTGATTCCCCACTCTTCCTCCACATGAAACCAGCTGGGTGACCTTGGGCTCCCCACAGCACTGGTAAAGCTGTTCTGACCAAGCAGTAATATCAGGGCTCTCTCAGCCTCACCTCCCTCACAGGGTGTCTGTTGTGGGGAGAGGAAAGGGAAGGTGAATATAAGCCGCTTTGAGACTCCTTCAGGTAGAAAAAAGCGGCATATAAGCACCATCTCTTCTTCATCTGGCGTCCTAATTTAATTGGTATAAAGACTGGAAGTAATCAAATAAACTACAATTAATAGAGCCCCCCCCCCCACATGCCCCAGAATTATTTAAGTTGATGACGCCCTTGCCTGGGATGTCTTGGTGAATCAGCAAGGTCACAGAGGATCACTGCTCTTCCGTCCTCCCAATGGAAGTCACATCCTGGGCAAACAAAATCTCAAATCCAGGTTATTTACCCCTAAAATTCCTCTGCTATCTGGTTGGAAACATGAGATAAGAAGAGAAGGCCAATCCTATATTCATGACTGTCACAAATGACCTTTCTTCCAATAAGCCAGTGGTTCTTAACCTGGGGGTAAACCCTTTCCCAGGGGTTGCGGCAGGGTGAGCAGCTTGACCGGAGGGGGGGTTCACCACTATTTCTGCTCCACCTGCAGCTGCCTGTGCTCGACCGCCAGCCCACATCCCTTTACTGATGTCTCCAAATCAATTTTGTCTGCGGGAGAGTGCCTGCACACGAAAGCTCCCACCTTGAATAAATCTTTGTAGGTCTTAAAGGTCTTAAAGGTCCCCCTGGACTCAATTTTTGTTCTTCCAAATCATTGGTTTTCATTACTCGGTTCGTACCCTTCCCTTTTCTCCTCTCTCATTTCATACACACAACAGCCTTGCAAGGTAGCCTGAGATAGAGCGTCCGTCTGTCTGGAGCAGCGGATAAGAGCGAGATCGGCATGGTGGGACAAGAGGCAGAACTAAACTGAGAAACCCCGGGGGAAAAAACCAATTTCTATACAATCATGAACAATGGATCTTCATGCCATTAGTCAGTTTCAGTTTAATTTATGTGAAAGAACACTGGGATAATTTTAGGGTTGGGGGTCACCTCAACATGAGGAACTGTATTAAAGGGTCGTGGCATAAGGAAGGTTGAGAACCACTGCAATAAACATTTCCCAGCTTCCATATACACTACTCATTTGGGGGGTGGGTGGGGGAGGTTTCAAATGAACATATTTGGAATTCACCTTTACTAAAACGGATGCTTCAATGCTTAGTTGAGAAATGGCTAGCATTAAAGGAAAAGGGATGCAGGGGTGGGAGGGGGGACCTGTGTGGTTTGTTTTAGTATCATTTCAAAACGTTCCGTGGCAATCTCCAGATTGCTTGCTTGCGCTAACCACAACATACAAACATCTGGCTAAAATTGATTTTTGACATGCTATATGACTCAGCCATGCAGCTTTTAGATCTCTGTAGTCAGCGGGAACGGAATATCCCTTTTGATAGCAAACACAGTTTGTAATTGTTTACAGTCTGTTGGACATCTGCCACATGCCTAATTGGAGCAATAAACAAACCAGACTTGGGATGAAATAGCGTTTTAGCCCACTCCCCATCGGACAGAATTCTTGGTGGCTCTAGGGGGGTCCTCAGGCCTTAAATTAGATCAGCCTTTCTCAACTTTTTTTACCCTTGAGAAACCCCTGAAACATTCTTCAGGCTTCGAGAAACCCCAGATGTGCAAGCATGTGGAATGTGGTTGGGAAGCCTAGCCCAGGGCCCCTCCCCTTCCCACCCCCTCCAGGTCTATCATTGGCCATTTTGGGAAGGGGGGGAGTCAACCTGACCATATATGGTCATATCACCCAATAAATGTTTAACAAATTTAAGAGAGCCAGGATGGTGTAGTGCGGGGGTAGTCAACCTGTGGTCCTCCAGATGTCCATGGACTACAATTCCCATGAGCCCCTGCCAGCAAACACTGGCAGGGGCTCGTGGGAATTGTAGTCCATGGACATCTGGGGGATCACAAGTTGACTACCCGTGTGGTTAGGAGGGACAACATCTAATCTGGTAAGCCGGGTTTGATTCTCTGCTCCTCACATGCAGTGAGCTGGGTGACCTTGTTCTGACCAGGCAGTAATATCAGAGCTCATCACAGTCCTGATAGTGCTGTTCTCACAGAGCAGAGCGCTCTCAGCCCCACCTACCTCACAGGGTGTCTGTTGTGGGGAGGGGAAAGGGAAGATGATTGTAAGCTGCTTTGAGACTCTTTCGGGTAGAGAAAAGTGGGGTATAAAAACTAAGTCTTCTTCTAAAATATATATATTAAAAAATCAATTAAGTCTCACTCATTTGGGAAACCCAGGACCATGAAGAAACTGAGAGCTTCACGAAATCTGGGTTGAGAAAGCCTCTCTTTGGTATCTTTTAGAATACTGTAAGTTCCTTTCCTATTGCCAAAGTTCAGTTGCCATTTTGGCTGCAGCAGGCCACCAGAAAGAGCACTGGACTCTCAAATGAAGAAGCAAATGTACCAAGATTTGCCTTCCACAGCTTGCTGTGCTGTTTTTAGAGAGGCCGGAGGTGTGTGTGTGTGTGGGGGGGGGGAGGGATTACCCCATTTATAACATACAAAATAATACTTCCAGTTGCCTTCTTATGGATGCCAAGCACTTGGTAGAAGCTGGGGACCCCCCTCCCTCAGTCCCATTGTCCACTGTTCCCTCCAGTGGCAGAAGCAGAAAACGACTGAATAATAAGGCCTCATCTGCTTAAGGGAAGTTCTTACTATAGAGTTCCTCATGATCCCTAGAGTTACCCAGGCGTGACAAAACATAGCTCTAGAGCAGGGGTAGTCAAACTGCGGCCCTCCAGATGTCCATGGAGTACAATTCCCAAGAGCCCCCTGCCAGCTGGGGGGGGCTCTTGGGAATTGTAGTCCATGGACATCTGGAGGGCCGCAGTTTGACTACCCCTGCTCTAGAGATTGTTGGAAACTGTGTTACAAGCTTCCAGTATTACCACAGAGTTTCCAGGTAGCTTTAGCAAATGCCAGAAACGGGTAAGGATTTTTTGGAAGTAAATGCCTTATTTTTCTTTTAATTTTTCTCCTGGGATTACCCCCCCCCCAACTCTCCTACCAGGTGCCAGACACTGACAGGCAACTTTGCATAGACTCTATACTCTGTTAAAAGCGCTGCCAAATAAAATGGTGTTGCAGGATCTCCTGATTTTTTAAAAATTGATAGTCCCCTCACCTTCTTGAGCACCTCACAAAGTGGAAGCTACAATGGAAAAGAAGAGTTGGTTCTTATATGCTACTTTTGTCTACCCAAAGGAGTCTCAAAGCGGCTTACAGTTGCCTTCCCTTTCCTCTCCCCACAACAGACACCCTGTGAGGTGGGTGAGGCTGAGAGTGCCCTGATATTCCTGCTCGGTCAGAACAGCTTTCTCAGTGCCGTGACCGGCCCAAGGTCACCCAGCTGGCTGCATGTGGAGCAGTGGGGAATCAAACCTGGCTCGCAGATTAGAAGTCTGCACTCCTAACCACTACACCAAGCTGTGAGCACCATGCTGCCAGCTCATGGGAATTGTAGTCCATTGGCATCTGGAGCACCACAGTTTGGCCCCCTCCTGCATTAAAAAACACAAGCAGTGACTAGCAAGGGCTTCTAGGGCAGTGATCCCCAACCTTTTTATCACCGGGGACCACTCAACGCCTTTTACTGAGGCCCAGTGGGGGGGGGGTAGTTTACTCCTCTACTCTCAACCACTGCCCTAACCCTCTCTGATCGCTATGGTAATGTTTAAACATCCCTTCAAAATAAGATACAGACACGCCACAACAATGAACATAAGGAACATTTTATTTTCGTGGAAATTTTAACTCATGACAATGACAAATCAACGGGAACCCTGAGCTTGTTTCTCTGCAACGAGATAGTCCCACCTGGGAGTGATGGGAGACAATGACCCCCGAAGTGTGTTGTACAGCAGCGGTCCTCAAGCTCTCGCCCGCTGCGGACCGCTGCGGCGTAGTGGGGGGAGAGGGCGGCCCGGGGGCCCACGCACGCGCGGCAGGTCTAGCACAAACGCGCGTGCGCGGACTGCCGCGCACGCGCGTTTATGCCGCCGCCATGCCGGCGGCCGCGGCTCCCCCTCCCGGCCCCTCCGGGCTGCCAGCAAATTGGCCGCTAAAGCGGCCAATTAGCTTACGGCTCGGCAAGCTTCTCTTTCCTCCCCTCCCTAAATAAGAAGCTTGCCGGGCCGCGAGCTAATCGGCCGCTTTGGCGGCCGATTTGCTCGCGTCCTGGTGAGTTTCTAGCTTCGGGGGGGAGGGAAGAACGAGCCGCGGCCCGGCGCCAAGGCCTTTGCGGCCCGGCACCGGGCCGCAGCCCGTGAGTTGGGGACCACTGTTGTAAAGGGCCGGGGGGGGGGTGAAATAAAGGGCCGGGGGGGAGGAAGGCGTCCTTTGTGGCCCACCTCCAATTAGTCGACGGACCACATGTGGTCCGCGGCCCACAGGTTGGGGATCGCTATTCCAGGGGACATCTCATTTTCTCCTTTCCATTCTTTTCCTTCCCTGAAAGTCCTAATAGCCTCTCACCTTTTCCTGCTTGTTTCTCTCCTTCCTACCTCTATCGGCTTCTCCATCTTCAGCTATCCCTCCTTTGCTTAAACCTACATGTGCCACTTTGAATAACTGGGAAGGTCTCAAGGTTTTACAAAAAATATTTCAGATTTTTCTGCAAACTTTTGGGTTTCTTAGGTTTGAGGAAAGATCTGTCTGTTTTGTTCATGGCCCCAGTCTCTGGCTTTCAATATCCACAGGTAGTTGACCATTGAAGTACACTGATGATGAATGTGAGAATTAAAGAGCTGGGAAAAGGAAGCCAAACATCTTAACACAACTGAGAAGATGCCTGCCACATAAAAAATAGAAAAGTGAAAAGGTGGCTGAGCTAAAATCCACACCATTTGTCGTTTGTAGTATAAAATGCTTAATGTAACTGCAGCACAATGATTTTAAAATATACAATTCAAGGGGAGTCTGTCACATTGCAGCAAAAACAGTTGATCACTAATGGTAGGAATGGTCAATTTTGCATTTTCTTGGACAGAACATTGTGGGATCCCTGCTTGATGTTGCCACCTGGTGGATAACAAACAGAATGGTGATCCTTGACCTCGGATACCAGTTTTCCTTATCAGGGCCCCTTTGGTTGTTTCTTCAGTTTTCTGGACAGAAATAGATCACTGGACAGTAATGAAAAAATGCAGAGCCTTCTCAAGAGGGCTGCCAAGGGCTGAAAGGTTACTGTGATCAGGGAAACTACCGGAGAGATGGGGCCAACAGATGGCTCGCTCATAAACTAAAATGCACAGTAGTTGTTCTGGGAGGGAGAACCGGCTATTTCATCTGCTCCGTCCACTTGGGTCCTTGCAAAAGTTGAACAGCACAACTATGCTAATGCCTAGATTTCATTGTGCTCATTGAAAGTCCTTGGGCTATGGGGGAAGCTATCGTGGTAGCTCTCATATTTTGGAGCGCTGGCAGGCAGCTCTATTTGAGGAATGTTAGCAAAAAATCCTTTGGGGCCCTGTGTAATTTGGCTGAAAAACATCCTCCTCACACAGCGGCCTGCATCTGTGCTTTGGATAAAACAGACAGAAGTTCAGTGAAGAAGAAGAATTGTTTTGTTTTGTTTTGTTTTGCCCTGCTTTTGTTTCAAAAGAGGCTCATAATCACCTTTTCCTTCCTCTCCCCACAACAGGCAATTTAGGAGGCCGGTGAGGCTGAGAGAGTTCTGAGAGAACTGGCTCAAAGTCACCCAGACGGCTTCATGTGGAGGAGGGGGGGGAATCAAACCCAGTTCTCCAGATTAGAGTCAGCCATGCTTATCCACTATAACATACTGGCTTTTTTTTTTTTTTACCAGGGGTGAATTGAACCCATTATAGATTACAGTTTAGGTGTTTTGTAACCAGGGAGTTACATTTGAATTCAGTAGCACCTTATAGACGAGGGGTGGTCAAACGGTAGCTCTCCAGTTGTCGATGGAATACAATTCCCATGAGCCCCTGGAACCGCTGGCAGGGGCTCATGGGGATTGTAGTTCATCGACTTCTGGAGAGCCACCGTTTGGCCAAACCTGTTATAGACCAACAAAACTGGAGGGATGTAAGCTTTTGAGAGGGTTTAAGGTTTTGACTCAAAGGGGGCTTTGATTCTAAGGTGCTACTAGACTTGTATCTAGTTGTTCTCCTGCAGACAAACAGTGCTGCCCTCTTAACTAGGAAGGAGAGCTAGTTCTCTTGGTTCAAGGCAGGCTGAATTAAATTGAGCGTTGAGAAATAAACATGAAAGCAGAGAGTTTATCTAAAGGGAGGAAGAATATCGACTGGGCCCTCCCTACCAGAAAGATATCCCCTGAACGCACTCTAGTTCCGGAAGAACTGTCAAAAACTGGGGCTGTTGACGCTGACATTGGTACTAAGATTCAGCACCCAAATCCATTGCTGCTATAAACTAATTTTAAAGAATGTTAACGGAATGAATAAACTGTTATAACCGTTTTGGTTTTTTTAAGTAATTCTTTTTTATTTTCAAAAAGATAGAAACAAAATGAGTACATATAACAGACATTAGCAAAAGCTACATTAATTAGATTCTACACATACTATAATAATAAGAAACCCCTCCTGTCCCAGTATATTTTACTTTCTTAGGTAGTTCAAACAAGGACCCCATTGTTCTTGGAAGACTTCTTCCGTTTGTTATAACTGTTTTGTGTGAATTTTATTGTGTGAATTTTATGTGAATGAAATGTGCACTGCCCTGAGCCGGTCCACTGTGAGGGCGGTCTAGAAATTAAATAAATAAGCCTTCAACAAGGGCTCTCTCTAGAAATCCATATGGGATTAGAGAGACTGGCTAGTTCCTCAGCTTCCTTCTCCTTTAAAGATAAAGGTATCCCCTGTGCAAGCACCGAGTCATGTCTGACCCTTGGGGTGACGCCCTCTAGCGTTTTCATGGCAGACTCAATACGGGGTGGTTTGCCAGTGCCTTCCCCAGTCATTACCGTTTACCCCCCAGCAAGCTGGGTACTCATTTTACTGACCTCGGAAGGATGGAAGGCTGAGTCAACCTGGAGCCGGCTGCTGGGATCGAACTCCCAACCTCATGGGCAAAGCTTCAAACAGCATGTCGCTGCCTTACCACTCTGCGCCACAAGAGGCTCTCCTTCTTCTTTACAATTGGCCAATTTCAGGAAAAAACTTGAAAAGGAAGTCCCAAAGTCCCGAAGTCCCCTGATTAGGAGCCTCCTTGCTTGCAGCTTATTTCTTATCGTCTCAGAGTCCTAGGGTTGCCAACTAAGGGTTGAGAAATGCCTGGTGTTTAAGGGGATGGAACTCAGCAGGGTATGTCAGCATAGAGTTCATCTTCTAAATATAATAAATAAAAACCTATAATGAATGAATGAATGAATGAATGAATGAATGAATGAATGAATGAATGAATGAAGCGGCCGTTTTCCAGACAGAGGGACTGATCCCTGTAATCAGGAGATCAGTTGTAATTCTGGGAGGTCTCCAGGCCATACCTGGAGTTTGGCAACCCTGGTCATAGTCCACAGTTGCTATAGCAACTGAAAATCTCAGACCGAGGGCTAGGAGCCCTTGTTAAGGATCCTGGTAATAAAAAAAAGAAACCCCAAACATCCTCAAGCAATGTTTTCTGAACAGGTTATATTTTCTAAGCATGTCAGAGTAACAATCATTCCAGAGGGAGGAGATCAGCCTTTTTTCAACCTTTTGCCCATGGAGGTAACGGCTGAAATATTTTTCAGGCTTTGAGGTGACAGGAAGTGATGTCAGCTGGCCATGCCCCCCCCCCAGGAGTGAAAGGCCAGTTGCCCTCTCCTTCCTACCCCTTTCCAGGCCATCATGGGCCACTTTGGGAGGGGCAGGTCAACCTGCTCAAAAAAGGGTAGAATGTTTTTTCAAATTAAAAAAAAAACAACTTTTTTCTTGGTGAAGTGATTAAGAGCAGTGGCTTCTTATCTGACAAGGTGAGTTTGATTCCCCCCTCCTCTACATGCAGCCAGCTGGGTGACCTTGGGCTGGTCACAGCCCTAATAGTCCTGTTCTCACAGAGCAGTCCTGTGAGGGCTCTCTCAACCTCACCTACCTCACAGGGTGTCTGTTGTGAGGAGAGGAAAGGGAAGGCGATTGTAAGCCGTTTTGAGACACCTTCGGGTAGAGAAAAGCAGGATATAAAAACCAACTTCTACACAGTGGGAGAATTCTCCCCAGCCATCATTTTGAAAACCCCAATACCATGGTACTATTGAGAGCATGATACCAGGTGGTACTTTGATAACATGATTGGTAAATCCTGGGGTAGATTGCTGCAGCTAAAGAAAATTCCAGTGGCACCTTAAAGTCTAACAACATAGATTCCTGCAGAAGCCTTCATAAATCAGACGAGTTCCTCAGAGGCATACACGAAATGCAAAATAATTTCCAGGACACTCAGTCTTGTTTATACCACAAGAATAACTGTATTAATTTACCACAGTACAAAACAAAAGGCATTATTTGAACATATCAAAGACCATTAGATAAGATTACCAATGGCAGTTTGGGAAATTCCTGGAAATTCTGGGACAGTCCCAGGAGAGGATGGAGTTTAGAGAAGGAGCTCAGGTAGAATTACGCTATAGATTCTGCCCTCTGAAAGTGTGATTTCCTCCAGGGGAACTGATCTCTGTAGTCTGAAGATCAGCTGTAATGTAATTCTAGAACTTCTTCCTCCTCTTCCTCTTCCTCTTCCTCTTCCTCTTCCTCTTCCTCCTCCATGAAATGCTAGTCATTTTGCTGCTGAACCACAGACATCTCCCCTGGAAATATTGCGTTCCCCCAAGATACTCTCTCCTATTTCCTCCCTTATTTTCTTAGCCATCTCCGTGTGTGTTTTTCCAGTGTGTTTGCCGCACCCTTTTAATTCCCCTTAATAAAAAACCTTTCCAGTTTGGCCTCTGATTGGCTATTTTGAGTTTCTCTAAGGGAACAATGAGCCTCTTGTGGCACAGAGTGGTAAGGCAGCAGATATGCAGTCTGAAAGCTCTGACCATGAGGCTGGGAGTTCAGTCCCAGCAGCCGGCTCAAGGTTGACTCAGCCTTCCATCCTTCCGAGGTCGGTAAAATGAGTACCCAGCTTGCTGGGGGGTAAACGGTAATGACTGGGGAAGGCACTGGCAAACCACCCCGTATTGCGTCTGCCAAGAAAATGCTAGAGGGCGTCACCCCAAGGGTCAGACATGCACAGGGGATACCTTTACCTTTAAGGGAACAATCCCTGTTGATCCTGATTTACCCCCCTCTTACCTCATCGCCGTTAAAATCTAATCCCCGCCCCCCCCCCCCATAATTAGGAATTCATCTACTTGGGTCACAACCGTATATCCTTTCCTTTGCTAAGGCCACAGTCCCCCAAACTGCCATTTTACGTATTGTGCCAATTCCTTTATTTGCTGGCGCCGGTGGATGCATCCAGATAAGTGGTTTGAGAACAGCAAGCTCGGTAATGAAAAAGGAGTTCACACCCAGGCCCCTCGAAGGCTTGGAAAAAGCTTTTTGCACGTCCCTTTGTTAAACTCCGCACATGCAAATCAAGATCAACTAGAAAATGAATAACCCATCTGGCAGTACACGGGCTCTAACGAAATAGTGTAATAAAGATGAAATTATTTAAATTAATATTCAAATCATACAGTCAGCCTTGATTTAACTTTCAATTATACAGAGGTAATTGTATTAAGGAATTACTTCATTCGCTGGTTGGGGGCTGAAAATAGCTGGAGTGTTTTAATATCCCCGTGCCTGCAGGTAATATATGTCTCAGTCTACGGCTAAGAGCTGACTAGAATCCTAATTCTTGTTGGGGTGGATATATATGACAGTGGAACCATCGATAGGTTCTTGAGTGTGCCCCTCCCGGCACACTCCGTACAGTCTACTAAATTCGCTGGAAAGGACTTCCAAAGATGTCTCAGTGCCTCCTGCAGCTGTGGGTGCTAGAATGGTTTTTTACACCTGTGCAGCAGATTCTGATCACTTTTAAGGTGTCATTGTGAGCCAATGTGGTGTCTGGTTAACAGCGTCAGACTAGTACAGGGCGGGGAGGGAATCAGGGCCGGGCCGCGCCCGTGCAGGCCGCGCCCGCTCGGCCCGCGGGTGCGGCCCGATCCGCGGGTGCGGCCCGTGGGCGCGGCCGGGCGCGGCTCGCGGGCGCGGCCCGAAGCATGGGCGCGACCCGATGCCCTGCCGGTCCCCAGCCTAATAAATCTCCCCCCCCCTTGGCAACAGGATGAGTACACTGCCTAAATCACAAAAACTTCAATTTAACCCGTTCATGACTGAAGGGATGACGCTTGCATAACCCAAGTAGTTTTGTGATCAAATTTTGTTGTAATAAGCTAAATAAAGAAGATCTAGATCTGCTATGAATCCTACTCGGGACTATTCAATGGGGTTGTTCTTAGGCGAGCTACACCCGGCCCTCTCCTGCTTGGGTTCCTGTCCGCTCACTGAGGGCTGGACGTTTTGCAACTGGCTGGTGACTTCCCTGTCCAAGTACAGCTGAGGGAGCCTGAGAAGAGCATGGAGGAAGTGGTTTATGATACCAGGCCCCTGTTTGCGGAACTCCACCCCCCCCCCTCTCCTGCTGTAATTTTCTGGATATATGTGTGGGAAATAATTTGATTTTTTTCCCTGCAGCATCTGACGAAGTGAGCTCTGCCTCACAAAAGCTGAGATTTCTTAGCCTTTAAGGTGTCGGCATGGTTTACTAGTTGACATGTTGGACTAGGATCTGGGAGGCCTGAATCAAATCCCCAATCCGCTACGGAAGCTTGTTGGGAGATCTTGGGCCAGTCACAAGCACTCAGCCTAACCTACCTCGCAGGGTTATTGGGAGGGTGGCATAGAGGAAGAAAGAATTACACAGGCCGCTTTCAGGGAGAAAGATGGGATATAAATAAACCACATTTTTTAAAGATGGTGCCGCTGGACTCCTGTTTTATTTTGCGGGAAGCAAGCCTTGCACAATCAGAGCGGCTAGGTCAGAAAGGAACCAGTGACTGCCAGAATCCTCTGGCTCTTTTTATCAGTTAATGTAAATTTTGCTGAACTGTTGCGTGACTCAGGTCTAAAGTACAGGAAAGCCAGAGTCCCAAGGCTGACAAGCCAAGATCAAAATTTACAAGTTGTCCCAAGCAGGGCAATAGGAAACGTAAATGTTATTTATCATACTTTTAGAAAATACCATAATTTAATCTTTCTAAATATTACAAAATGTTTAATATGTTATTTTTAAATGCTGTTTTAATGTTTGGAGAGCTGGTGTGGTGTAAGGGATAAGAGCAGTGGACTCTATATGAACCCTGCGGGTGACCTTGTGCCAGTCCCTGTTCTTTCAGAACTCTCTCAGACCCACCTGCCTCAGAAGAAAAAGAAGAGCTGGTCTTTATATGCTGCTTTTCTCTACCCGAAGGAGTCTCAAAGCGGTTTACAATCGCCTTTCTTTTCCTCTCCCCTCAACAGACACCCTGTGAGGTAGGAAAGGCTGAGAGAGCCCTGATATTACTGTTCAGTCAGAATAGCTTTATCAGTGCTGTAGTTCTTATATGCCACTTTACCAGAAAGAGTCTCAAAGCAGCTTATTCGCCTTCCCTTTCCTGTCCCCAGAACAGACACACTGTGAGGTGGGTGTGGCTGAGAGAGCCCTGAAATTACTGAAGAAGAAGAAGAGTTGGTTCTTCTATGCCGCTTTTCTCTACCCGAAGGAGTCTCAAAGCGGTTTACAATCGCCTTTCTTTTCCTCTCCCCTCAACAGACACCCTGTGAGGGAGGTGAGGCTGAGAGAGCCCTGATATCACTGCTCAGTCAGAACAGCTTTCTCAGTGCTGTGGCAAGCCCAAGGTCACCCAGCTGGCAGCATGTGGAGGAACAAGGAAACAAATTTGGGTCACCAGATTAGAACCCACCACTCTTAACCACTACACCAAGCTGGCCCTGTGGTGGGGACAGGAAGGGAAAGGTCAGCCACTCTGAGACTCCTTAAGGCAGCATTTTTCAATGTTTCCACCATTGAGAAACCTCTGAAACATTCTTCAGGCTTCAAGAAACCCCAGAAGTGGCACGAGTGTGCAGAATATGGTTGGGAAGCATAGCTGTGTACATGCCCACCCAGTGCTCCTCTCCTTCCCACCCCCTCTAGGCTCAACATTGGCCATTGGGGGTGGGGGAGGCAGGTCAACCATATATGATCCATACAAACGTTTAGCAAGTTTTAAAAAATGTATACAAATTAATTAATGCCCAGCCATTTGCCAAACCCTTGCAGGGCCCTCAAGAAACCCCAGGGTTTCACAAGACCCTGGTTGAGAACACCTGCCTTAAGGCAATGCTGTGACCATGACTGGAGATCAGAATGGTAAAACAGCAGTAAAACTGAAAAGGGTTGGCTGGTTGTTTTTAGGCAACTGCAGCAAGCAGTTCAGAGCCTGGCTACCTGGAGTATTTTCCAATGTGTTCGTCACCCCAAGAGTCAGACATGACTCGGTGCTTGCACAGGGGATACCTTTACCTTTACCTCAAACACCAAACAACCTGAGATCATAGAGATACAGCAGCACAAACACAGGTCTCTCTCTCTCTCTGTCGCACACACACACACACACACATGCACACACACACACTTTCAATCCAATTTTAATGCACTTTGCAAATGGATTTTGCTGTGTGGAATGGCAAAATCCGCTTGCAAGTGGCTGCCGGATTAAAATTGCATTATTTAGCCTCTGTGAAAGGAAACTACAGTGTAGACATTATACTTCTATTCCATACAACGACAAATAAAGCAACAAAAACAGCTCTAGAAAACAACAGGGCCATTGACAATCAGGCAGTGAATGCCGGCATTCAAATCAGTTCTGAGAATGTGCCTTGTTTCCAAATTTAGAAACATTGAAACACTGAAACATAAAACTGGAAAGGACCTCAAAGGTCATCTAGTTCAACCCGCTGCATTAAGCAGGAAATTCATGACTAGCTAACCCTGATTCAGGTTTATTTTGATGTTACACATTTTTAAAGGCTTGAAAAGTGTTGTATCATTAAATAATTGACAGAAAAAGGCACAGAAGTCTTAACTTGTGAGCCGAGACATAAGGACGCAACCTCTAATCTGGTGAGCCAGGTTTGATTCCGCACTCCCCCACGTGCAGCCAGTTGGATGACCTTGGGCTAGCCACAGCACTGATAAAGCTGTTCTGACCAAGCTGTGATATCAGGGCTCTCTCAGCCTCACCCACCCCACAGGGTGTCTGTTGTAGGGAGAGGAATGGGAAGGCGACTGTAAGCTGCTTTGAGACTCCTTTGGGTAGAGAAAAGTGGCATATAAGAACCAACTCTTCTTCTTCAGTCCCACCTACCTCGCAGGGTGTCTGTTGTGGGGAGAAGGAGGGAAAGTGCTTGTAAGCTGCTTTGAGACTCTTTTGCGTGTTGAAAAGCGGGGTATCAAAAGAATTCTTTTTCATATGTAATACAGAGGGCCATTCCGCACCAGGATCTATGTGGCAAATTGGTTGCGGGACAAAAAAACGCCATTTTAAATAGTGGAATTTGTCGTTATGCATACCTGGCTTTGTAGTGGAATCCAGTTGCGTTTCTATCGTTTCCCACAGGTTTCCAGTCTCGGCAAAAATCGCTAACCAGGAAGCGATATTGCCGAGTTCGTCCCGCCCCTGGCCGTCAAGCAGCCAATGGGCGGCCATTATCATGATCCCAAAAAGCCCCTTTCCCTTTAAGGAAGTTTAAAAAAACACACACACACGTTGCAACGAATCTGCGTTGATTCGTTGCAACGGAGAGACCCATCTAGGTAGCAGGTGGTGTTTGACCTGCCGTTTCATCGTTGTCACGCTCCCCCTGAGTGAAAAAAAAAATACCCAACCCCCCTGGCACAGGCGCGATTTTTGGCCGAAAATACAGTAAAAAATAAAGGGAAAATAAACCAGCAAACGGGGCTGTGTGTTTCGTGCTTGGTGACTTAAAACAGCTCTGCAGCCAGGGAAGCCTTGCTGGGTAAACGAAGGCTTGCCGGGGCGTTGATCTCCGCTCGCTCGGAGGAGAAAAAAAATGGCGATCGCTTCGCCGGAAGATCAGGAACCGCAACAATGGTAACGCACAGAACTTTTTCGCTAGTGTTGCTGATTGTTTGCAAGAGTGTAGCGTGTAGCGCTTTCTGGAGGGTGAATCCACTTTTTGGGATTTCTCTGAAAGCGCTAAAACGAAGCACTTTTTGCAGATCGGTTTCAGGAGTGTTGCAGATTGTCAACGACGTTGTGCATTATGGCAAAACTGTAGCGATTTCAATTTGTAACCATTGTGCTATTGTGGACGAGTGTGGAATGGCACAGAGAGTCCCCCACCCCTTTAGAGGAAGAGTTGATTTTTATGCTCACTTTTCACTATTGAAGGAGTCTGAAAGTGGCTTACAATCACCTTCCCTTTCTCTGCTCACAGCCAAAACCCTGTGAAGTACATGGGGCTGACAGATCTTTAAGAGAATTGTTCTACGAGAACAGCTTCTAACAGGACTGTGACTAGCCCAAGGTTACCCAGCTGGCTTTATGTGGTTGAGTGGGGAGTCAACGCCAGCCAGATTAGAGGCTGTTGCTCTTAACTACTATACCCTGCTGGCTTTATTTATTTTATTTATTATATTTATATATAGATAGATGTTGTACAGGTTGCAAAATCGCTACACAAAAGGCATTTCTGCATATTAACATGTGTAACCTAACACACAGGTAGTGTGTTTAGCAAACACATGCAGTTGGGTTCTATGGAGAGCATAGGATTGGGTCTCATGCCATGCATGGCCCATGAAGCCTTTCACTCACAAAAGAGGTTCTCCTGCCAATAAAAGGCAGGATCCAATGTGTATGGGCAGCTGATGCAGAGCAGCCTTCTCAACTTTTGTGAAGTTCCCCTTCACATGTATTTATTATTTCACATCCATCTGTTGCGTGAGGCTCCCCTTCACATTCATTCATTCATTCATTCATTTAGGCTATTTAGAATCCTGCTCGAGTTGGTTCACAAATAAAAATTGCCGCCATGTTTAAAGCCGTCCTTTGAAACAACTTATTAAAAAGAAGGGATTGGAGAGATCAGCAATGCCTTTATCTCCGGAGTCTGGCACAGCTTCTCTCTGCCCTTAGAAGGCTGCTATATTAGGAAGCTCGGCACAGAACAGAAAGAGATTGATGTCTGTCTCTGCAGAGTCCAAACACTGTTATACGGATGCCTTTGGGTTGAACCCTTCTGCCGACTACTGCCTTGACTACCGCCTTACACAACATGGGACAGCCTGCCAGGAAAACAGAGGAAGGGTTAGAGATTTCAATCCAGGTGCCAAGGATCCAAACCGTTCACACATGCTGTCTCCCATGTTTTCACAATTCCCTGGCTCTTCGTGAGCCGAGCCAGACTTGTCACAAATCCTGCAGCATTCTTTCAAAGGGAGAATCAGATGCCGGGAGAGGACGGAGGCTTCATCTTGCCAGCGGCAAACCTGCGTGACATGGTGACCTTTGTGACCATTCCTCGTTGTCACAGAGAAGTGTATCATAAGGCTATGGCAGCTGTCAAGCGACCTTCCATGACGGCAAAGCCCTGCCTCATGTAACAGAGGTAGGGGGAAGCTTCTTGCTGCAGAGATATCAAACAGTCCTCATGGACGTCCTCCTGAGCATAGCTTGACGGGAACTTTTTAAAACCTGCAAAGAATGACGCTTGATTGAAAGATTCAAGTGGGCAGCCGTGTTGGTCCGAAGTAGCACAACAAAATGATAATCCAGTAGCACCTTTAAGACCAACAAAGATTTATTCAAGGCGTGAGCTTTCGAGTGCTTGCACTTTGTTGGTCTTAAAGGTGCTACGGGACTCTCGTTTTGTTGCTTGACTGAGATTTTCACAAAACAACATTGGCATAGACGGGGGGTGGGGGGTTATCCCTCAGAGATGATGCCAGAGAGATGGCAGCGACATTTGCACAACCACACACTGCTCAATGCAATTTCTGTGGCAACACATAAACTACGGGCCTGGGAGGGTGACTAGCGGAGGCTTGCTGGTATAATAAATATTGTTCTGAGTTCTCCGCAACATGCAGCAAAAGCGCCACCTGGAGGGCATATGGAGACAGCAATTTCAAAGCGTAGAATAAAGGCAAAGTGATCGTCCAATCCAATCCCTCCTTAGCTTAGCATGTTATAGATCCCTTCCATTACCTTGCAGCGTCCTTCTGTCCAGGCCAGCAGCTGGTAGCGGCTGTCTCCTCCAGATCTCAGTTAAGAGTTCTGTTTGCTCTGAGGGACTTAGCACCAAAGAGACCTTTCTCCTTGCTCCTCATTCTCTTTTCCCCACCCACTCATAAGGTTGGGCTGGATCCAAGGGACTTTTCCTGGAGATCTCCAGTTCCTTCCTTTCTGAAGTCTCTCTAGTCTTAATTCCCCACAATCACTGTCTCCTGCTTGGGAGAAGGGGGAGAGCCAGTGTAGTGTAGTGGTTAAAAGACCAGCTCCTGGCCTACTTGTTGAAAACTTCGGTGCTTGGTCCGTGCACGTTGGCTTCTCTCTGTCAGAATCCTGGGTATTCTGTCATGTGATTTTAATTGGTCTCTGTAATTGTTGATTGATGTGGGATGGTTTGCCTAACATGCCATGTATCACAGTGCTGGTTCTCTTCACACCTCAAGGTCACATTCCTAGTTAACACTGCTTCCCTCACTAAGGCTTTGCTCCCTGTAGCTCACCTGACCTGCTGTGCTTGGTACCTTGACTGCTTTGTTTAGACTGCTTTGAAACAAGTGTTATCTTCTTGCCAAGGGAGGGAGGGGGAAAGGGGATGTTCTGGTGTTTTATATATGTGAACTCTTGCTTGTGCCTTTAGCTCTGTCTTCAACCACGTTAGGAGCTTTCTGCTCGAATAAAGAAACTTTCCAAAATAGAAGTTTTCTTGTCTTCAAATCTGGAGTTCTGACATTGTCCTGGCCATGGGGTGGACAATCTCCCGAACCATTTGGATCGGGACAGATCAGCCATACTCGTGTTCCTCTATCTGTTGGCCGCAATTGATGTCGTCAACCATGAGTTATTGGCCCACCACCTCGTTGGGGCTGGGATTCCGGAAGCAGCCCTTCAATGGCTGTGTTCCTTTTTCTGGAACTGGACACAGAGGGTGGCAGTGGGGGAGACTCTGTCACACCTTTACAGGCTCCCTTGAGGGGTCCCACAGTGCACAATACTCTCCCCCATGCTATTTAACAACTTTATGCACTGTCCAGGACAATTGGTCCAGAGTTTTGGTCCGGGTTGTCATCAATATGCAGATGACACCCAGCTCTATCTCCTCATAGACAGCTAACCGGACTCCCCCCCAGGATACATTCTCCAGATGTTTGGAAGCTGTAGCTGGATGGTTAGACTAGAGCCACCTAAAACTCAGCTCTCAGAAGATGGAGGTTCTGTGGGTAAACACGAAAAGGGCAGGACAGGAAGTGCATCTCCTTATCTTTGAAGGGGCACTGGTAAAGCTGTTCTGAACAAGCAGTAATGTCAGGGCTCTCTCAGCCTCATCTACCTCACAGGATGTCTGTTGTGGGGAGAGGAAAGGGAAGGAGACTGTAAGCCACTTTGAGACTCCTTCGGGAATAGAAAAGCGGCATATAAGAACCAACTATTCTTCTTCAATTATATCAGGGCTCTCTCAGCCTTACCTACCTCACAGGGTGTCTGTTGTGGGGAGAGGAAAGGGAAGGCAACTAAGCTGCTTTGAGACTCCTTTGGGTAGAGAAAAAGTGGCATATAAAAACCAACTCTTCTTCCTCTTCCTCTTCTTAACATCTTGCCAACAGTAAAGAATTTGGGGTTGATTCTGGATGCCTCCATTCCAGTGGAGGCACAGATCACTGAAGTAGCATGCTCAGTATTTTACCATCTTCGCCAGGTGAGGCTACTAGCACCCTACCTGCCCCTGAACTATCTGGCCACAGTGATACATGTGACAGTCACCTCTACATTATATTTCTGTAACTTGCTCTACACTGGCCTACCCTTGTCCTTGACTCGGAAACTCCATCTAGTACAAAATGCAGCTGCTAGGGTCCTTGCGGGTTCATCTTGGAGGGCCCACATCCAGCCTGTGCTGAGGCAGCTGCACTGGTTACCAGTTATGTCTGCTGCCGCAGCCATTGTGCTCTGCTAGGGCCCCACAAATCCTTAAATGGTGAGCCATTTTGAGACTCTTTCGGACAGTAAAAAGGAGAGCATAAAACCAACTCTTCTTCCTCTTGGTCATCCCATTGTCTAGACCCACTAGCATTTATATGAAGGTGGGCTGAGTTAAGTTTGGAAAGCAATTGAACTGACTTCCCCCTTCGTGCCTGTTCTCTGCCCAGAGAGGGAAAAAACTTCTACAACTCAGAGTGGAGGTTTTGTTTATTTTAAACCTCCACTGAAAAAAAATGCATTTCTTCATGGTAAACTTGGGGCAAAACTGCATATGAAAGAGGAGGTCTCACATATTCATTCATTCATTCATTCATTCATTCATTCATTCATTCATTCATTCATTCATTCATTCACATTTATATACACTACATATACCCCAACGTAAATCATAGTGGTGGTTTAAATCAGAAAAATGGGGGGCTCTCCCCAATCCAGCACCCAAGCCCAACGCAACTTGGACTCTAGAAGTACTTCTAGAAACTGTGAGAGATCCAATCTGGGAAGTCTCGTAGTCCTCATTTCTAATTCAGCCTTCAGTCATAAAACCGAGCTCTTGCTTTGTACTGTACTCTCTTGACCTCTCAATAGTTGACGTCACCTCCATGAAGTTATGCCTGGTCACTTGGATAATACGGGAAAGAGTTAGGGTTGTGAACACCATCTTAGAAAATTGCAGGAGTTTTGAAGCAGTGCCTGGGAAGGGAGGGGCATGATGTGGTAGAACCCACCTTCCAAAGGTGCCATTTCCTTCAGGAGAACGGACCTCTGTAGTCTGAAGATTGTATGTAATTTCAGGGCCCCGCTAGGCCTCACCATGAGGGTTATATCCCTAGAATCTAGGGCCTAGATGGAATAATGATCTCCTTTTTTCAATAATTATGATGATGTCCTCTGTTCAGTTCATGTCCGACCCTTGGCGATTCTATAGGAAAGTTTCTGCTACGCGTCTCTGTCAAGGACCGCTTCTTTTAGTTGGTTCATGGTCATCCCTGTGTCAGCTTTGGTCGTGTTGAGCCAGCGGATCCTTTGGCGACCTTTTGCCAAATGACCATGCCGAGCATTAATGATTTTTCTAGCGAGTTTGATCGCATGATATGTCCAAAGTAAGTGAGCTTTAGCCGTAATATCTTGACTTCTAATGACATAGTTGGTTTGCTCCCCTCTAAAACTGTCTTGTTGGTAACTTTGGCTTGGCTGTCCATGGTATAATCTGTTTGATTTCATCCCACCCTTGCTATAAGGGCCTCATAGTAGTATACATGGTGGGATGGATTCAGGCTTAACCCAAACACCCTTCTGTGTCCATTAAGGGGTGGAACTCTGCTTAGGATTCTCCTTTTGGTTAGTCAAGTTTGAAGCCTTTCTCAGATTTAAGTGGCTGTTCCCCTTGCTCTTCTTTAAGCTGGGGAAAGGCTTCATAATTTGCTGAGCAAAGTGTCTGGATCCATCCCAATGTCACGTTCTCCATTTTAACTTCTCAACACCCCTATGATGTAGGTTAGGCTGAGAAAAAAAACAACCAGCCCAAGTTCGGCCAACAAATTTCGTGGCTAAGTGGATCCCCCAGGGCCTAGTCAAGCACTCTAATCACTGTAGCATCCTGGTTCATATGACAGACTATGTAATGTATATTACAGGGACGCCTCACCCATTTAAGCCTACTGGCCTATTTAAGATTGAGAAAGGGGATGGTGAGCACCACCCAGAATGGTTGCCACTGGAGGTGAACCAAATCTAAAATGGCCGCCACAGGAGGCAAACCTGAATGGAATACCTCCCTCCTTATGCCTTCCAGGAAGAAGGAATGGAACCAAAAACTGATTAAGGAAAGCTTGTGTTTCCCTGCCCTCCTATTCCTTCAGTGGAAAGCCCTTGCATTTAAATGAAGGCAGCCAATAAGCTTGGCATTCACCAAGGGTTGTATTGGCAGATGTCATAGTGCCCAATGGCAGCGTGTTGGGGAATCCTGGTATAATATACGATATCATTCAGATATCACCTCTCTGTGCTGTTCGTTGGTTAAAAATCTTTCACTATTAAATAACCAGTCATAGAATCATAGAATCATAGAGTTGGAAGGGACCTCATGGGTCATCTAGTCCAGTGGTTCCCAACCTTTTTCTGGCTGGGGACCGGCGGGGCAACTGCCCTGCCCACGCAGCTCGCATGCGCACCCGTGCCCGCACAGTGCGTATGTGTGCCCGTGCCCGTGCCCGCGCAGCGCGTATGTGTGCCCGTGCCCGCGCAGCGCGCAGCCAGGCCGCACATGCGCACATGCGCGATGCACGGCCAAAATCGTGCATGCGCGAAAGTGCCGCATATGTGCGATTACGGCCGCACAGGCGTGCTGTGCGGTGCGGCCCTGATTTCCTCTCCCCCCCCCTCCTGCAGTAAGAAGCTTCCCGGGCCGCAAGCTTGCAGCCCGGGGAAGTTTTTTACTGCGGGGGGGGCGGGGAGAGGGAACTGCGGCCCGGTGCCCTGGCCTTCGCGGCCCGACACTGGGCCGCGGACCGCAGGTTGGGGACCACTGATCTAGTCCAACCCCCTGCACTATGCAGGACACTCACATCCAAATCACTCATCCACTGTAACCTGCCACCCCCTTGAGCCTTCACAGAATCAGCCTCTCTGTCAAATTTCCAAAGCTGGAGAACCCACCACCGCCCAAGGAAGCCTGTTCCACTGAGGAACCGCTCAGTCGTTTAAAAAATAAAGTTTGAAATACTCTCTAGCTTGTTTTATCTTTTTAAAGTATATTAAGGAATAGATGAATTCTTAGAATAAAATATGGGGTCATTAGTAGATGGACACGTGAATCCTAAAAATAAATAAATTGTGATATAGCGGAGGAAGGAGTGCTTGATAAATATTTCCGTTCTCATTCAGAAAGAAGGAGAATAATGCGTTCCTAATGTTGTATAATGATGATTAACTACTTTCTGATCCAGCCATAATAAGGGAGGGTACTTAGCAGCACCCACAGAAACATTTTCAATCAGTGCTTCTTGCACTCAGTAGTTCTCAAAGAACTTCCTTAGGAAGGATCTGGGCTACTGACATTAATCATGGAATATGGAATAAATTAGCTAGTATTTAGTTGCTAACAGGAGAGGCCCAAGTAATTATGGGTCAATTAGCACTGTATTGATCTCAAGGTAAACAATTGAAATGCTAGTAGAAGACTTAATAAACAATGACTGAGAAGACAGAAATATAACATTTGGCCGACGTTTCTTTCCGAATTAGCTTTGGTTGGGTTAAATTTGATGATTGCTTGCTAGCAACTCTTACTTTCTGTAAGGGATTGCTAAAGGGGATAGCGATTTGTTGGGTTTTTTGGGGAGGGGCAGTGATGGACAGGTTCTTACACGTCAACTTTCTTTTTGATCCATTTCCTCCTCCGTATTCAGGCTGGGAGTGGCTCGTTTCTGAATGTCGTATCAAGCCAGTGAATAAGGTTGGGATCACTTCCACAACAAGGAAACTGAAGGAGTAGGACCACGGCTAATCTTGTTGCACAAACACAATTAAAATAGGCTGTCCCAGGTGACCCTTTGCATCACCTGGTATCTGGCCATCAAGAACTGCCAGTGATTAGGCAATGTAGCATTAGACACAAACAGCCCCTGTTGTATGACGCATTTCTCAAAGAAAGGCTGGCCTGCCCTGGAGTGACTGTCGCCATGATCCCATTTAGACTTCTGAATTTGCCTGCCAAAGCATTATGTTGTAGATGAGTGTATGGCTGCCACCAAGAACCACTACACCTTCCACATCTGGAAAGCCAGCTCTTATTTACTTCATTTGAAATGTTTTCCCATGAACTGGAACCACAGCCTCCATGCTGCCCAGTGCCCTTGTAAAGTTCAGAAATAAAGGAGTCAGCTAATACATACAAAGCCCTTCATGGTCTTGGACCATCATGCCTGGGAAAACACCTTTTCCCCTGTATACAGCCAGCTCAACTTTCCTCAGCTGATCAAGTCCTTCTGTGGGCGCCAACTCTCAAATGGCAAAATCAACAATTGCCCATACGCATGCCTTCTCTGCTGTGGCTCCCGCCTTAAGGAATGGCCTGCCAGAAAAGGTCAGGAACTAACTAGGCAATACTAAATTGTTCAAGAGAGCGTTTCTGCGCAGGCAATAGAGCTGCACTGTACTCGATCATTCACAAAGTTACTTAGATAAGTTATTAGGGTTACTTAGATAAGTTATGATGCGCTTAGTTATTGAGATTATGACCCTAATATGTAATTTTTGATCATCTAATGCAGCCTTTCTCAATTGTTTTGCCATTGAGAAAGCCCTGAAGCATTCTTCAGGCTTCATTCTTCAGAAGTGGCACGATCATGCAGAATATATTTGGGAAGCATAGCTGTAGACACGCCCAGCCAGGGCCCCTTCCCTTCCCACCCCCTCCTTGCCTTTTCATTTAATCATTTGCTGCACAGACAATTGGAACCTGCAGTGCTTAGACCCATTTGCATGAACTTTCAAGGATACATAATCATAGGCCTCTTACTTTCTCAATCTATATCTTTTGGCCTTCTGCCATGGGAAACAACCTGGATCTTTTGAATGACTGCACTTCTAGCATTGGGTGTTGCGAGGGAAGGATTATCATGATTTATTCATAGCTTCTCAATCCAGTAGGATGAGACTTTTGTGGAGCAGGAACCCTTAAGAAATGAGAGTTAGTAAACAGTAGTTAGACTGGGAGGATGTCCTTAGTAAATAGCTTAAGATGTTAATTGTTTCAATAGAGTTTATCAGAATGAAAGGATTAACTTTAGACCATGGGGAAACAGTTACTGGGAATTTAAGCTATGGGTAGCTGAAGGAAATTAGAAAGCCATTCTAAGCAGCTGTACTCAGTCTATTCAGTGGGGATTACTCTCTGGAAAGTGTGTGTGGGGTTGCATGAGGCGTGGTGTATTCTGTTTCCCGTAAATCCCATTGGCTCCCCAAGGGTAGTGGTTTAACCAGGAAGCTGACTCTGAGGTGTTGTCAGGGTATAGACACCCCTCCCCCACAGTATGTCAAATGTGTTATTATTGAATGCTTGGTATTATTTTGACTGCCTGAGATTTAATTATTTCCCTGTATTAATCCCCTTAACACATTTTGCTTCTGTTTTCACTCTGTCCAACTAGCAACTCCTGAGAACTTCCAGGGGAGGAGGAGGAGAAGAAGAAGACGAGTTGGTTCTTATATGCCACTTTTCTCTACCCGAAGGAGGCTCAAAGCGGCTTATAGTTGCCTTCCCTTTCCTCTCCCCACAACAGAGACCCTGTGAGGTGGGTGAGGCTGAGAGAGCCCTGACATAACTGTTCGGTCAGAACAGCTTTATCAGTGCCGTGACCAGCCCATGGTCACCCAGCTGGCTGCATGTGGGGGATCGCGGAATCAAACCCAGCTCACCAGATTAGAAGTCCGCACTCCTGACCACTATATCAAGCTGGCTCTTCAGCTGGATGTCACTTATTACTGAAGATTTAGATCTGGTATTATGCAGCACACCACTTTGTATTACTCTTCTGGAAGTGTTGTCATGGTGTTGCTGGTCCCCCCAGGCGCCTGCCCATGACTCTCCCAAAGTAACTGTTGTTATTATATTATAAATGTGGTTTTGTAATCTTTTGATGTTTTATTGAAGGTTGTTTTGATGTTATAGTCTGTATAATGTTCCACGTAAGTTATAATCTTCTGTGTAAACCGCCCAGAGCTGCAAAGAAATGGGCGGTATAGAAATCTAAATAAATAAATAAATAAGTCACCTTTTTGCTCAGAATTCTAAATTTGCTGCTTCACTGGACACTACTAAACAACGGGGGACAGAACTGGTACTATCCAAATCTCAGTAGTCATTCCATGCTGCTAGAGGCACCTCCCTGCTTTGTCAAAGATTGCCATTTTGTAGGTCATCATCTGTACTGGTGTTCCTTAAGCTAGGTGTACAAGAATTTAAGAGGGGCTGGGGGCAGGATTAAACTTTTCTTCCTATCTGCAGACTACTTGCATGTACTTTGGGGCTCAAAACATGTGGGTCTTGCTGGGATGCAAACTTCTTTGTGTGCGAAATACTATCTTTGTGGATTTGTTTGAAAAACTGATATACAGTATTCACCAAATGATACTTTCCAGCATGCTGTGATACCAAGGATTAGCCAATTAGTATGTGGGTAGAAGGGCTGGAATAGAGGTTTAATATTCTATAGTTGCTAATTACTTGTAAAGGTTTACAACATGTTTTCGATTCAAAATGGATCAGTTTCTCTGTGCTGTTCTGCAATACAGCTTAGGTTCTTACTGTGCACCGTGTGACTCATACAATGACAGAATGAAGCAATATAAAGTCCTCCTCTTACTCATGTCTCAAAATGGTCATGATGTACAAATGCAATCCTGAGGGGGAGAGCCAAAAGCACTCTGGGAACCAACTGCATCAGTGTACGCCCCAGTTGATGAGCCTCTTGTGGCACAGAGTGGTAAGGCAGCCATCTGAAAGCTTTGCCCATGAGGCTGGGAGTTCAATCCCAGCAGCCAGCTCAAGGTTGACTCAGCCTTCCATCCTTCCGAGGTCAGTAAAATGAGTACCCAGCTTGCTGGGGGGTAAACGGTAATGACTGGGGAAGGCACTGGCAAACCACCCTGTATTGAGTCTGGCATGAAAACGCTAGAGGGCGTCACCCCAAGGGTCAGACATGACTCGGTGCTTGCACAGGGGATATCTTTACCTTTACCTTACGTCCCAGTTATGTCAACCTAAGAACCAGTTATGATGGTACAGGTCCCCATCACCTCTCCATTGCTCTCGGTGGCCACCTGTTGGGACAACTGAAATGTAGGCACCTGCATTGGCATGGGTGGTTTGGGGGGCACGGCCAGAGTTAGTTGGCTTCTTGAGTCCTTTCCACCTGGGATGCCCCCTGACAAAGGCGGAAAGTTACACCCACAAAAAATCCAGCTTGGCCCATAGTTGCCGATTGAACTGGAAAATAAAGTTGTCCCCCTTACCCCTCTGCAGCCATGCCAATTAGGCTCAGAGGAGCTCACAATGCTGACTAATGGCTTGACCAATCACCTCCCCCGCCCCGGCAGCCAAGAAAAACTTACAAGTTCCTAAGAAATAAAATGAGGAAGGTGGGGGAATAACAATTACCTGATCTAGAAGAGCAGCAGAGAGGGGAAGAGGAACAACCTGTATTGTAGTCTGGGTTTTGTGGAACACGCAAACGAAGATGGTGGGTTTCTGGTCCCATTTTATAGCCGGTTTTGTATCTGGAGGGCATGGCAGGAAGCCTTGATACGATAGGTGACAGGGCCTGTAGAACGTTAACGGACAAACCAGGCCCTGGCAATGAAATGATGATGGGCTTATTGGGCAGTTGACCAGATTTGTATATTGGCTGGGAGGAGCTGCCAGGAGTGACAGACCCTTTGTGTCAATTGAACCTTGATGCAGTAATGACTGTTAGGTAGGAACGGTTTCCAGAAATATTAATACATCAGGGGAAAAAATGAAGGTAAAACCAATACAAGGTCGTTAAGAGGATTAGCCACTGAGGCAAGTACCACTGCAGTCCTTTGTCCTTGATTAATTTGGATGGGGGAAGAGATTATACTGGCCCTCCCTTTTGTGCAGATTATTGCAGTATACCTGTGCGTGACACGCAGAAAATCTCTTTGCTTGAGATTTGACAGGACTCAGAGAACCTGCTCTGCTGATGCCTGGTGCGCAGAGCATTCTGGGCAGACCATACTTTGCTCGTGACACTGCTGTAGTTACAAGGTGTCGAGATGCAACAATGCACGTGCGGCACAGGATCGCTCTGCCTATCTTCAAAGTTCATCGCAAAAATGTTCCTACTTAGGTAAATTTCTAGGGCTCAGACCAGAAGGTTCCGATATTGCAGGAAGATAACCCAGCCTCCTTGTTTGATGAGGTTGGATCATCCCATTCTTCAGAAAGCTTTGTATCTCTTGCTGAGAAGTAGTAGTTATGGGAAGAATACTGTGTCCTCCATTCAATGCCCAAGCATTTAATGTTTCGAGTGGGAGGTATTAAAATCTCCCACACGGTGTATCTATGCATCACCTAGACTAGTTCACATGGAAAACCTGTGGAAAGCTAAGCATGGACACAATCCCTTCCTGCCCAGCCACTTACCGAGCAAAAGAAGAAGAAGAAGAAGAAGAAAGAAGGAAGAAGGGAGAAGAAGAAGAATTGGTTCTTATATGCCGCTTTTCCCTACCCGAAGGAGGCTCAAAGCGGCTTACAGTCGCCTTCCCTTCCCTCTCCCCACAACAGACACCCTGTGGGGTAGGTGAGGCTGAGAGAGCCCTGATATCACTGCCCGGTCAGAACAGCTTTCTCAGTGCTGTGGTGAGCCCAAGGTCACCCAGCTGGTTGCATGTGGGGGAGCGCAGAATCGAACCTGGCATGCCAGATTAGATGTCAACACTCCTAACCACTACACCAAACTGGCCTGAGGAACCACTCTGTCAGGAAATTCTTCCGGATGTTTAGCTTTTGAATTAATCTATTTTAAATTAATTTGTTTCTTTTGAATTAATTTCATAAGCAATTTCACCAGCGGCAATCACAGCATTATGCCAAAAAGTCTGGGAAACTGGCACATGACTGGAAAAGTCTGCTTTTATCCCATTATTAAAGAAAGGTGATGCTCGCATCTGCTCAAACTATCGAACTATAGCCCTGATCTCCCACACAAGTAAAATCTTATTGATGATCATCCAGAACTATCTCAGATCAACCATTGATGCTCCGCTACCAGATGTCCAGGTTGGTTTTCGACATGGTTGCGGCACCCAAGACCGCATTGCAAATTTGCACTGGATTCTTGAAAAAACACATGAATATCAAAAGGCCATCTATCTATGCTTTATTGATTATTTTAAAGTGTTTGGCTGTGTTCATCACAAGACACTATGGGATGCCTTACATGAATTGGGAGTGTTGTCCCACTTAACCCACCTCATCAGTTCATTGTACACCAACCAGGAGACCACAGTACAAACAATATATGGAAATACTGATTGGTTCATGGTCGGCCAAGGAGTGAGACAAGGGTGTATCTTATTGCTCTTTCTTTTTAACCTTTAAGAGCCAGTTTGGTGTAGTGGTTAGGAGTGCGGACTTCTAATCTGGCATGCCAGGTTCGATTCTTCACTCCCCCACATGCAGCCAGCTGGGTGACCTTGGGCTCGCCACAGCACTGATAAAACTGTTCTGACCGGGCAGTGATATCAGCGCTCTCTCAGCCTCACCCACCCCACAGGGTGTCTGTTGTGGGGAGAGGAAAGGGAAGGCGACTATAAGCCGCTTTGAGCCTCCTTCGGGTAGGGAAAAGTGGCATATAAGAACCAGCTCTTCCTCTTCTTCTTCTTCTTTATGCAGAGGTAATTATGCGGAAGCTTAATATGGAAGAATCTATGATCAGAGTCAGTATTGGAGGTTGTAACATCAATAATCTCCGCTGCGCTGATGATACAAAACTCCTTGTTGAATTGGAGCATGATCTGAAGACCCTGATAAAGAGACTAAAAGAAGAAAGTGAAAAGATGGGACTATACCGAAATATCAAAAAGACCAAGATAATGACAACTACTGGCAGTAGCATCAAAGTTACGATTGACAACGAAAACATTGAATGTATTGATGATTTCATAACACTGGGCCGGAATACAATGTTAGGCATGAACCGAATATGGGAGCATAAGGATATCAGCTGTTGTCTTCCCCATAACAACCTATGGATGCGAAAGCTGGACCCTGAAGAAGGAAGACAGGAGAATAGAGGCTTTCGAAATATGGAGTTGGAGATGAATGCTGCGAATATCATGGAGAGCAAAAGTTACCAACAAGACAGTTTTAGAGAGGAGCAAACCAACTATGCAATTAGAAGGAAAGATATTATGGTTAAAGCTCACTTACTTTGGACACATCATGCAATCAAACTCGCTAGAAAAATCATTAATGCTCAGCATGGTCAGCGGCAAAAGGAAACGTGGTTGCCAAAGGATCTTCTGGCTCGACATGATCAAAGCTGACACAGGGATGACCATGAACCAACGGAAAGAAGCAGTCAGAGACGGGGCGCATGGCGAAGACTTTCCTATAGAATCGCTGAGAGTTGGACTCGACTGAATGGATGACATCGTCATCATCACCAATTTTAACCCATTGATTCTGGTCCAACCCTCTGGGACAACATATAACAACTTTGCTGCATCCTCGATGTGACAGCCCTTCAAATACTTGAAGATGGCTATCATATCACCTCTTAATATCAACTCTTAACACACCTTCTCTTTAACATAACAGAAAAAGAGTGTGTAAAAGAACTAGCACCCTGGATATAAACCAGTTTCGGAAGTCTTCCTCAGCTCATTCATCAGTTAACATGCGATGAAGTCAACTTTGGAACGTAAGCGCTTACTGAGCCACAGTTTCCATTTTTTGATTGCTGCATCATCCCATGTGATTATTCTCTGAGTTGTTTTGATTCACTACCTGGAGGTTGGCAAACCTATCTGTACACCGCCCGTGGCGCCGCGGGCGCCATGGACTAAATAAAAGAGTAAGGCGTTCTGGGGCGGGATGTGTCCAGGATGAGGAAGGGTCCGGATTGGACCCTTCCTCATGACAGACAATCGGAGGGACTAATCGGCAGGCGCAAAGCGCCTGCCATTTGGTCCCTCAGATTCCCAGCCCCAGCAACTGCAAGCCGCGCGCAGCGCGGCTCGCAGTTGCTCCCGGCTTGACGCGGCGAGAGGCGCGTAGCACCTCTCGCCGCATCAGGCCGCCGCCCGAGGGAGCCCCCGGCAGTCATGCAGAGTGCGGCTGCTGGGGGCTCCCTGCCAGGCGGCCTGATGTGGCGAGAGGCGCAAAGCGCCTCTCGCCGCATCAGGATGCCGCCGCCGAAAGACCAGGACTCCAGCCGCTCGCCAGCCACTCTCCGAAAGACCAGGACTCCAGCCGCTCGCCAGCCGCTCTCCGAAAGACCAGGACTCCAGCCGCCCGCCAGCCGCTCTCCGAAAGATCAGGACGCTCGCCAGCCACTCTCCGAAAGACCAGGACTCCAGCCGCTCGCCAGCCGCTCGCCGAAAGACCAGGACTCCAGCCGCTCGCCGAAAGACCAGGACTCCAGCCGCTCGCCAGCCACTCTCCGAAAGACCAGGACTCCAGCCGCTCGCCAGCCGCTCGCCGAAAGACCAGGACTCCAGCCGCTCGCCGAAAGACCAGGACTCCAGCCGCTGTGGACGTGCTGCCAATCCCTTTGCCTGACCTCCAAAGCCACGGCCTCCGAGGCTGTGCAGCCGCACAGGTAGTCCCCCCCCCCATGCCCACTCTCACTCCTGGGGGCTGCTAACGCCCATTGCATTTTTGCGTGCAATGGGCTTTTTGGCTAGTTCAATATAAAACCTCTTGGAGGTTCTCAATCCTATCCTCTTGGCTCAACACATTCAGCTCCCTTATGCTGAGTGAACCATTGATCCATTACGCTCAGTATTTTCTACCCTGGCAGACAGCAACTCTCTCTCCAAGGCCCAAGGCAAAACTATTTCATGTTTCCTTTGCCTTGATCCTTTCTGCTGTGGCCAGAGATTGAACCTAGGACTTACCTCATGCCAAGGAGATGATTTACTGCTGAGTTGTAGTCTTGCCGCTGCAAAGCTGGAGAAAAGCTGGCCTAAAAATATTATCTACAGCCAGAAATAAGTGCCTAGGGCAGCCTTTCTCAACCTTTTTTCCTGTTGAGAAACCCTTGAAACATTCTTCAGGCTTCAAGAAACCTCAGAAGTGGTGAGATTGTGCAAAAGATGATTAGGAAACATAGCTGTGTATATACCCACCTAGGGGTCCCTCCCCTTTCCACCCTCTCCAGGCCCATCATTGGCTATTTTGGGAGGGGTGGGCAGGTCAACATGGCCATATATGATAAACGCGTAACAGATTTGTAAAATTAAAAAAAATTAACTTCCATGCTTTTGGGAAACCCTTCCAGGTCTGTCAAACCCCAGGGTTTCACAAAACCGTGGTTGGGAAAACCTGGCTTAGGGTTACCAGATCTTCCCTGGCCTCTGTGAGGGTACAGGGGGACAGTTCCAGATTGGAAAATTCCTGGAGATTTGACAACAGAACCTAGGGAGGACAGGGATCTCAGTGGGGTACAGTGTCATAGAATCCATGTTTCAAAGCAGCCATTTTCTCCAGAACTGATCACTGTATTCCGGAGATGAGCTCTAATTTTAGGAAATCTTCCACCTGGACACTGGCATCCCTATATATTGCCAAAGAAGACCAATGTTCTTTTCTGTATTTCCTTCAACTTAATAAGAATGGTTCCATTTTTAATGCTTCTTCAAACATTTCAAACGTTTAGATCAGGGGTAGTCAAACTGCGGCCCTCCAGATGTCCATGGACTACAATTCCCAGGAGCCCCCTGCCAGCATTCACTGGCAGGGGGCTCCTGGGAATTGTAGTCCACGGACATCTGGAGGGCCGCAGTTTGACTACCCCTGGTTTAGATCCAAGATGGGCATATTTAAGTTATTTATTTCCCAAAAAGATATGATCAAATGTGCAATGCACAAAAGCTGCAAGGACAGGCTCAGACTTCTGTAAATAATTGAAATGTATCTGTCTGGGACCCACACTTTTTTGTGTTAATGGGGTGTGTGTGTGCATCTGCTGAAGAGGTGGATTTATCCTGAAAGCTGCCAACAATTGACTAGCAAGAATCATCCTGTCAAAATAATATTTTTAAAAAGAACTTGTAACAGCACACCGCTCCATTCACATCCGTGGGACCATAAAAATCGACTTAGTGAAATATTTTGTATCAGCTTGTATAGCTTGACTCTGCAAAACTGACGTAAAACGCAAAAAAACGACGCCTCGACGGGCCACCCCGATCCCCGAGGGGCGGCCCCCCAGCGGAGGGGCGGGGCCAGAGGGCGTGGTCTCTCCCCCCCTCCCAGGCGAGGCGGGGAAGGAAGGCGCGAGAATAACCGCCGCAGAACCATTCGCGCGCATGCGCGCGAGATAAAGAGATGTTCGTTGGGAGGGGGAGAGCCTATAAAAAGCGGCTTGGGCCGCGCGTGACCTTTCACCCCGACGCTGCTTGACGAGGCAACACGGAAGTGCAATGGCGGCGGCGGGGCCGGGTTGTCGTGGAAGCAGCAGCGGCGGCGGCGCCTCCTCCTCCGAGGCGGCGGCACGGCGGAGGCTGCGGGTCCTCTTGGGCCACCTGCGCGGCGCTCCGGAGGCCCACTTGTCGGCCAGTCAGTGCCGAGGCCGGGCGGCGGCGGCGGAGTCTCCCCCGAGCAGCCTCCCCAAGAGGCGGTGAGTTCCGAGAAGGGGCAGGAAGCGGCCGCTGGCCCCGGAGAGGGTGGCGGCGGTGGAGAGGCGCTGCTTTGCTTCTCCTTCCCGCCCAGCGGGATAGCGGCGGATGCTTGGCTCGCTCTCTGTATCCCCAGGGCGGATGCGACGCTTTGCCCAGCAACCCGCCTGGCGCGCCCGTTGAAAAGGTTCCGGGAAAGGGCGGGCGAAGTTTGTGGGGACAGGGAGAGGGGATTTGTGGGACGGCTTCAGCCGCCTTAGGTCCCTGCTAGGTAGTCCGGCCTTTGAAGCCTGTCCCTGTGAAGTGATTCAGGTGGGCAGCCGTGTTGGTCTGAAGCAGCAGAACCGAGTTAGAGTTCAGGGGCACCTTTAAGTCCAGCAAAGTTTTTACTCAAGGTATGAGCGTTTGTGTGCACACACACTTCCTCAGACTCAATGGTATGGGGTGGAAGCAATCAGTTCAGACTTACAGGTAGAGTGTGAGACTAAATTAACCTACAGCACAGTGGAAATGGTTAACACAGGGGTAGTCAAACTGCAGCCCTCCAGATGTCCATGGACTACAATTCCCAGGAGCCCCTGCCAGCAATAATGGGCATCTACACAATCAGTTCCTGACAACAGTTAGCTGAGACCTTGTAAAGTGAACCCTCCAGTTCTGAGTTGTTTGCTCCCAGGTTAAGGTGTTGCTGAGAATACTTAACTGGGAGCAAGGCTGATTGCTTAGTCAAATTGAGTAATTGTTGTTTTATCTCCCTAGTATCACAAGTGGCAAGTCTATAAAAACAAACATATACAACAACCCTCTAAAAGTTAAGATTGGTTATAGCACCCAAGGTGAAAACAAAGCAGCCAGGTCAGTTAGTCAGGTAGGTTTGTTGTGTCAGCACTGAATGAAACACACAACTAGGAGATTTCCAGAAGTAGGTAGCATTTTGTTGCAATAAGGGGGAATCTCGGTATCTAAGATGCAAGAATGTAATTAGTCAGGCATTAGTAATAACTTTTTATGCAGTGTGACTACTTCTAGACATGTGCAGTTATGACTTTATTACCACATACATTTTATCTTCATATCTGTATAAGCAACTTTTGTCAAGTATAAATGTATCTTGTCCTAACATAACCAATTTATGGCTTTCTACTATAGAAGACTTGGCAAAAACAAACTTCACAGAAAAAGCTCCACCTATTTCTCTATTTTAGTAGTTCTATTTATTCAGTTATGTTCCCAGAAATTGCTAGACATCTTGGATGCACTCTTGCCTATTTTACTACACTTACTTTGTACAGTAACCTTTTACGCATGAGTTGAAGTTAGCCTATAAGCTTTGCACTGTTAAAGTGGCATTAGTCATGTCAGTCTTTGCCAACTTGCCTATCAGGCCGGTTGAAGCAACTTATTTCCACCAAATGTCCTCTGAAATAAAGGGACAGACTTCTGAATAAGTGTGCATAGAATTGCACTGCCAACCCAGCTGGCTTCAAGGTTAGTGTTCTTTTGCACTATTTCTTGACAGTTGTTGACACCATGGGTACTTAGTCCATTATCAAATATAAACTAAATCATCTAGGGCCACTGTGTTGGTCTGTGTTGGTGTGTTCGTTGCTGCAGGGATCCTATGAATTTTGCCCCTAGTTCTTGTCACTACAGGTCGAAGTATGAATGCATCCTCCTTTGTGTTGAAAAAAACAGTCCGCTGTTTGTAGATAGCTTTTGAAACAATGTGAAGTAGCAGCAGTTGAAAGCTTCTGGTGCCCTCCTGCTGAAGAATTTGTGGTCTTCACAGATTAAGACGTAAATCTTGAGTCGGGCAGGAAAGATGTAGAAGTCAGTCTCTTCCCACCTACTTTTGGAATGTTGCACCATAACTACAATCAGTGGATGTCCAAATCTCTTGCACAGTTCACAAATATGTGAAACTGAATAGTTAAGGGGGAGGAGCTGCTTGAAGTAGCAGTTACAAAGGGGGAAGATAAGTCAGCAACTGCAACAGGGTCTGTGTCAGAGGCAAGTTGGGAGTGATAGCAATACTGCTTGTTATTGCCCTTTGGGCAGTAGTGTTTCAATTCAGTACCAAGCTTGTTTGGCTAGGAGTTGTGTTTACACTTGAGTAAAAAAATAATCACATAAGCAAGGGTGGGGAGAAAGCTAGAAAGGCCTTTTCTAACACTGACTCTGAAACTACAGCATTGTATAATTTTTTGCTTGTTCATCTTGGTTTTGCGTAAATTTGAACACGAGCCTTCACATTCTTGCTAAATAACCACTGGTGCTGCAGAGAATTTACAGTGGCCCTGTCAACAGGTGTTAATTGCAGTGATGCAATGCTACTTTACTAACAGGGTTTTAGACAGGTGGACAGAAAATGGCAAGGAGGTTAGGGTATGCATCTATGCTTGCAGCTGAATCGGGAAAGGAAGAGATTTATGTTGCAGATGCATATTTAAACACCCACACTCTGATTATGAGAGCTCAACATTCCAGCCTCACAGGAAGGAGCATGATTATGCCACTTAGAAGTATGTCTCATTTAATATATATTGTGTGGGATCTTATCTAATATCTGGTTCAATAGTTCATCTTCGAGTTCAGTAATTTGACGGATAGCATTACCAAGGAAGAAGTCTCAGACGAGAATTTTACTACTGGTGATGATGTAAGTATTTGGTTTCTTGTTTTGCTAGCGTTTATCTGAAATGTGTGTTCAACTGGCTGGGGAGAGATTACCATGGAGAGAAGGCAAATAAAATGGTGTCACAGGTCACAAGTTCTTATGTTAGGGTGGAAGTAGATCTTTTCTTTTGGATAGGATTCCAGAACTCTTGTTATTCCAGATCCATGATTCTTTGAATAACAAATCTAGTGCAGTTTCTTAGGATTTCCTAATCCTTCCTCCTATGGGTTCTTTGTGGGAAGCCTTCAGGGATAAAAGCCAGGCCACATATGGAGAGCAGCCATTTGCCATTCATTCATTCATTCATTCATTCATTCATTCATTCATTCATTCATTCATTCATTCATTCATTCATTCATTCATTCAATGTTTCTGCATTATTCCTTGAACTACCCTGGAGGAGTGTTTTGGGAATTATTGTTTGTAAACAGTACATTCAGTGCTCTCCCTTCTATTATTATTATTACTATTACAAGATTTATAACCTATTGTATATTGAAATACAATGGGCGCTAGCATGGGTGCCACTGGCCCTGGCGGGCTTGGAGGCCTCCTGGCAGTGCCCTCAGGCGTGCCGGCCCTGCTGCTTCCCCCCCGAGGGCCTGGCTTCGGCGCGGTGAAAGGAGCAGGCCCTGCTCCTTTTCCGGCGCCGAAGCCTTCCCCCCTCCCCCACCAAGGTCCCGGCTTTGGCGCGGCAAAAGGAGCAGGGCTGCCACGTCTCTGATGTGGCGGGCCTGCTCCTTTTGCCGCGCTGAAGCCTTTCTGGCATCCTCCGAGGTCCCGGGTTTGGTGCCGGGAAAAAGAGCTCCTTTCCCAGCAGCTAAGCCTCTTCTCCCGGCTCCCTCACTTCTGAGTCCGGGACAGGCCAAGAGGCCAATCAGGAGCCGTGCGCTGTGCAGCTCCTGATTGGCTCCTTGGCCCTGGAGTAACACTCGGAGGGGCCAATCGGGAGCCGGTTCACGGCTCCCGTTTGGCCCCTTCGAGTTTTTATCCCGGGCTCGCCCCACCCCTTCCTTTTCCCACAATGCCCTTACTCAATTATTTTTACTGCTCCCATGGAGCGGTTTACAGATTATATTATTAGTACTATTACTACTACCACTACTACCACTACTACTACTACTACTAGTACATTTATTACCCGCCACTTCCAGCAAACCGGCTCATGGGGGGTTACAAAATTTAAAAACCCAGAACAATAAAACCCTATTAAAGCAACAACCTATAGAAAAAGCCCAACATGGCGGAAAACTGTCCTCTCCCATAATGGAATGCCTGCCACTGGACGACAGAGGGATAGATCTACTATGGGATCCACTTAAGGGATAGATTCACTATGTAGCTCTTCCTCATTCTTTGGAAGCTACATATCCAAGACATGTATATCCAGCGAATGCAAGACCATGTATAGTCCCACACTTTTCTTTCCCCCAGAATACTGGGGTGGTGGTGGTGGAGTTAGAAGAATCTGTTGTGCTGCTCTGAAACATGCCTTCTTTGAGGCTTTTGAAACAGGTTCTGGATGTACCTCATTAAGTGCTATGTGGTTGCCTGAAACACTCATGGAAAAGGGAGTGCTGATGTATTTCATTGTCACTCATGTCTTTTCTACAACCTGCTATCTGGGATAACAAGGAAAAAAGAGACAAACCATCAGTCTTTGTGAAGGAGTTTGAGTTCCTACTTGGTCCCTACTCTGCCAGTACTCCACACTGTCCGTAAGACCACAGATCTTGGATCTACCAAATCTGAACTTGGTCAGAAGGTGAATTTCCTTTAGACCAGACTGACCAAGGATTCTGGTTTTTTTTGGGGGGGGGGCATCATCTGGAGATGGAATTGAGGTCACTGTGGGTGGGCGGGCAGGGAGTTATGAATCTACTGCATTCGGCAGGGGGTTGGACTAGATGGCCCTGGAGATCTCTTCCAACTCTTATGATTCTGTGAACGCTGTGAAAGATCTTTGGTCCATAGATAATGAACTGTTAATAAATGGTTTCTTGGCCAGAGTTGGCTTTGAGTGGGTTTTTTTATCAGCTGTTGGAGAAGTCTGATGTAAGAGTTGATGGCACCTTAAGATCTGAAGAACTCAAAAGAGAGTTTTGATTTCTTCCATACCTGCTCTGCCAGATGTTCCTTCACAGAATCTTGGACAGAACCTTCAAGCCATCTTCAAATGTTATTGTGAAGCCATTGCTTCTTTTTCTTTACTTTCTTACCTAATAAAGATTATCCCCTTTGTGTAGGGATGGTATTACTTATGGTTTAGGTTGTACTTAGCAGACCACTTGCACTAAATCAGCAATAGATGGTGGTAGTGACAGCTTGGCAAAAGGTCCTGAACAGGGCATGAGAACATGCACAAAGACAGCAGAGTGCCCAAAGCATTGAAACACATTTGCAGAATAAAACAACACTAAACCCCTCGTTTTAAAGCAAGAATTCTCTCTGCTAAATTAAAGCTGATTTCTGAAGTCAGCTGGAGTATGGATAATTCTGGCATCCTCTTCTGGGTGCCTCTTTGTCTATGGAAGCCCAGGTCACAGGAGTAGCCCACACGGCGTTCTTCCATCTGCACCAGGCGAGGCTATTAGTGCCCTACCTGCCCCCAGATTGCTTGGCTATTATGATCCATGTGATGGTCACTTCTAGATTGGACTTCTGTAACTTGGCATACACGGACCTGCCCATGTCCTTGACCCGGAAAATCCAGCTGGTACAGAATGCAGCTGCTAGGGTCCTCACAAAAACACCTTGGAGAACCCATATCCAGCAGGTGCTGAGGCAGCTGCATCAGTTGCCAGTTCTGGCCTAGTTCAAGGTTTTGATTTTGACCGTTAGGCCATTCTCAGCTTGGGCTCTGCCTATCTGAGGGACTGATTGCCTGCTTATGTCCCCCGCAGAGGACTTTGCTCTGTGGGCGCAAATCTCTTGGAGGTCCTGGCCCTAAGGAAGCACACCTGGCTTCGACCAGGGCCTTTTTGGTCCTGGCCCCAACCTGGTGGAATGAGCTCCCGGGAGAGCTGAGGGCCCTGATGGAGCCGTCACTGTTCCACAGGGCCTGCAAAACAGATTTCTTCCGCCAGGTCTTTGGTTGGACTCAGTTGTAAATCTGTACCTCCACCTCAAGGGAGGTCTGCTCAGGGGAGGGATTTTTTAGGCTGCCAATCTTCTGTAGCTGCAGGGGCTTTAGAGCCCTGGTTATAATAAGTTTTATGTGGGGATTTTACCGGGGGGTGGGGTTATGTTGTAAGCTGCCATGAGTCTTCGGGAAACAGTGGGTTATAAATTCAATAAATAATATAATAACAACTTGAAAGTGACATTTGCTCGCTACGAGTGTAATTTTAATAGAACATTAAGCAACCTGGATATAATGGCCTGTTTAAACTGTTGGGAGCTAATAATATAGCTAGGTTAATAAGTTTCAGCAGTAATGAAAAATGTAAACCGGTTAGGCAATGTATAATTTATCTCTTGAAACAACTCAGCCATAATTATTTAAATATTGAACCTGATGTCCCAAAGGTTCACTGCAACTTATGAAGGCGGGCTAAACACGTAGATAGAAGAATCCGTATTCAGTAATGTCTGCTCAAAATCAGATCAGTATTCCACATGACGCCATTGAAACATCATTTAAAAGTCCTTGAGTTAAAAAATGTTTTGGACATCCTGCTAGCAGAGGAAAGAGCTTTCATTCTGCTTCTGGCTGGGTATTCTGCAAAATAGGATCTGAATCAGAGCAGGCAGACTAGGGGCAAAGTAAACTCTCCCAAAGTTAACTCTCCCAATGGAGAGGACAGTCTGAAGTGATCGGTGGGCGTATCAAAGTTGACACACTAGTTCATATCAGGTGATAAGATGATCATGTGTGTGAGTGTATGGGGTCCGGCTGACTGAGGTCTTTAAGGGAAAGGCCTGTACTGAACCTGCAAGGAACTGTGTGAATAACACATGGTAAGCCAAGGCTAGTATTAGTAGTTGGGAAAGTAGAGCCTGGGTGTAAGGGAGCAAGCAATGGACATTCCATAGCACAGTAGGTCAGGGAATGTGTGTAAAGCCTGGATAGTTCATGCCAGAAAGAGAGGCCAAGCCTGTTTTCCATGCTGAGAAGCTGTGCTGATTGATTGTGTTTATAAACCACCCTTGTCGGCACAGCCATCTCAGGGCAGCGTACAATATTTTAATTTGAATTAGTTAATGCCATCACAGACAGCACTCAGTATCTTCCATTCCCATGTCCGATCCAGTTGGGTGTTCCGAGGAAGAAGAAGAGTTGGTTCTTATATGCTGCTTTTCTCTACCCGAAGGAGTCTCAAAGCGGCTTACAATCACCTTCCCTTTCCTCTCCCCACAACAGACACCCTATGAGGGAGGTGAGGTTGAGAGAGCCCTGATATCACTGCTGGGTCAGAACAGCTCTATCAGTGCTGTGGCGAACCCAAGGTCATACAGCTGGCTACATGTGGGGAAGTGGGGAATCAAACCCGGCTCGCCAGATTAGAAGTCCGCACTCCTAACCACTACACCAAGCTGGCTCTTGGTTTTTATGCACCACTTTTCTCTACCAGAAGGAGTCTCAGAGCGGCTTACAATCACCTTCTCTTTCCTCTCCCCACAACCGACACCCTGTGAGGTAGGTTAGGCTGAGAGAGCCCTGATATTTACTGCTTTGGTCAGAAGAGCACTATCGGGACTGTGAAGAGCCCAAGGTCACTAAGCTGGCTGCATGTGTGGGAGTGGGGAATCAAACCCGACTCACCAGATTAGAAGAAGAAGAAGAGTTGGTTCTTATATGCCGCTTTTCTCTACCCGAAGGAGGCTCAAAGTGGCTTACAGTCGCCTTCCCTGTCCTCTCCCCACAACAGCCCCCCCAGTGAGGTGGGTAAGGCTTAGAGAGCCCTGATATCAGTGCTCGGTCAGAACAGCTTTATCAGTGCCGTGGCGAGCCCAAGGTCACCCAGCTGGTTGTATGTGGGGGAGCAGGGAATCAAGCCTGGCTCACCAGATTAGCTGCTCCTAACCACTACACCAAGGGCAGAGGTAGACTTCTGATGATCTCTGTAGCCTGGTCTCATACACTCTGGAACTCAGTGAGCTCCAACAGGGCCTCCCGTCTCCTCTGGGAGTTTATTCCTTTGGTGGCTATCCCTTTGATCTTACACTCATTTCTCAACTTCCTTCCTTCTCCTTTTATTGCCCTTTCTTGCTCATGCTTCTTTTCTCCATCCTGGAGAAAATCCTCCATCCCTGCATCTCTCTCTAGATTTATATTTAAATACTTGACAGCAGAGAAATGCTTATCTCCCCCCTTGAATTTGTTTGAGACATTCTGAAAGTTAGCAAATGCAGTGGCTAGTCATGAGGTGCATTTATGGTGAAGGAAAGCACAGTATTTTTAATCCCCATAAGCATTGGCCACATTCAGACTTCTGACAACAAATGCAATTATTTTTCTTTTGTACTGTGAAACTCCCGAAGGGGGTACACTCGATGGTAGTAGAGGAAGTTCTTCCTGTGGAGCAATCTGTTATACCACAGAGGCCGCTTCTAGGTATAACACCTAAAAAGAATTTCAAATATTAAGGTGGTGGTGCAAAGCTTAAACATGGAATTGAAGAAAGCAGCCATTGGAATACAAGATAAACATCGTGATTTCTGGTCTAATGAAACTCCATTCAGCCCTTTTTATGAATGAGCTAAGCACCAGTGAGTTGGTTTTATTGCTAGCAGAAATTTTGATTAAAGGGACTGACTGCCTCATTCAAATAAATGAAAATATTGCCACCCTATGGATGAGTCCTACTGTTTTGTGGGTCATCTTTCCCCCCCCCCTTGAGAGTACTTTGTCTTGTGAAAAATTACTGTCCCCAGGTGCTCATTCTACCCTTATTGTTCCTTGGGGGCATGAGTGAATTCTTAGGTGGAAAGCTGCCTTTGCTTCTGAGGGGGGGGGCACAATGAACCCTGCCTTAAACAATTGAAATGGCCGGCATAATGTGTAGAGTTCTATGGTTCTGTGTTGGTGGATAGGTTGATATTGTTGCAGCTAGTTTGAGATCTTATTCTTCCCCGGCCAATACGCTGGTAAAACTCACTACAATGGAGAACTGAGGGCAATCTGTGGGGCCACCGGCCGATTACAGAGCGGTATGCTAGCACCCTTAAGTGAGCCATTCCTGGAAGAAGTCAGTCCAAACACATCAACGTGCCCTATCACACAGCACAAGCAAGAGCATAGACGCAAGCCCAACACAACTCCTTCAGTTGTATGAATCACTAGAGGGCAGAGTTGCATAGGACCCCTGCAAGCTGCCCTTTTGATAAGAAGACCTAGCTAGGTCTTCTTGTAGGTAAAACATCTCACCCAACCATCTCTACAACTGACTTTGGGGAGAAACCTCCCAGAAAAAGCATGCAACCCCAGGGGGGGTTAGGTTCACATCCTGTGGCACCTTAGATGTCAACATTTCAGGGTTATAAGTCTTTGAGTCAAATAGTTACCTGATGAAAGGAGCTTTGACTCTCCAAAGCCTACGCACTGAAATTCATATTGGTCTCTGAAGCCCTATTGGGCTTGAACCCAGCTGTTCTGTTGCAGACCAGCACAGCTGCCCTGTGAAACTAGCCTTGGAGATGAAGGCAATAGAATGAGAACCAAGGACGTGCAGAGTGGTGTGTCATCTCCCCAATTAGCTTAGCAGGAAGAAAGGGTTGCCACAAGGCTTGGTAGTTGCCACCGGCTTAGGTAGATGTTAAAAGAGGTTGGACGTGTTTATACAATATAGGCCGGTGATTGTCTGTTAGCAATGATAGATGGCAGTTCGGAGGCATGTTGTTTCTGCCAGTTGAGTTCTAGGGAGCAACCAGCTGGTGAGGGATGTAGTTTTCTCTGTGGCACCTGCTTGCCACACCTGAGAACCAGATGCTGGACCCATAGGTCTCGATCCAGCCTTCTAGTCTTGCTTTCCATCTCTTTAAACTGAAATATGCGAGAGGAAGGTTTAAGTCAGGGGTGGTCAAACTGTTGGCCCTCCAGATGTCCATGGACTACAATTCGCATGAGCCCCTGCCAGCATGCTGGCAGGGGCTCATGCGAATTGTAGTCCATGGACATCTGGAGGGCCACAGTTTGACTACCCCTGACCAAGAAAGTCCAGAGTTGCTTGGCAGGGGCAGGCGATGCTGGATTTGATTCTATCCGGAAACCCCTCTGTCTACCCCCGGGGATGTTGTTAGAATGGGAGTTGTTTGGTTTTTACCGCTGTATATCTTCGATTTTTGTGTGTGAGGATTAGGATGTTTTTCTCTGACTTTTTTGGGGCTTTTATTGGGGCGATTTTATTGTTTTATTTTATACATTGTAAACCGCCATGAGCCAGAATTTCTGAGAATGGCGGTATATAAATCAAATTATAAATTAAATAAATAAACTACCCCTGTGCGGTCATCATACGTGCACTGTGACTTGGGGACGCTTTTCAGCATCCTTCCTGCAACCTCCCGTAACATTTTGGAAGGCCGGGAAGGCCAGGGATGGGTGGGCATTAAGGGAGAACGGAATAGGGCAGGAAATACCAGCATCCTTACGTTTATTTGCCCCAGGAATTTGTTTGTAAGGGTTTATATCCTGCACTCTGCAAAACCTGCATGATACAAGCTGGTGAAAAGAAGGTCCGCTATCCAGAAATGTATCACATAAACGTTTTTCTATGGCTATCATATAGGTCCGCTGGTAACTTTGGGTCATAAAAAGGGTTGTTTATACAGCCTGTTCAGAGATCAAGCATGTGTTTAAGTAGTCTGTTTTTTTGGTCTTTTGGTCTGTTTTTCTTGGCGCTGCTGCTGAAGGTCATCCGAACAATCGTAATTGGGCTATGATTTTGAATACTGGTCTTATCATAAATTGAGGTCTCCTGCTGAAATGGCCGAGTCAGGCGGCAATCAGGAAATTAAATGAATGATATCGCAGTCCCCGAACTGAGTATATGCTTTATGCTTCTCTTTTAAGGCAAGAAGTTTTGAAATGGAACGGCTGGGGGTACAGTGACTCAAAATTCATATTCAATAAGAAGGGCCAAGCGGAATTCACCGGGAAGAGGTAACTAATAATGATGGATTATCTGTACGTGGGCAGAGCAGGGGGTGGCAGCTCACTGTGTTTTGGCTACTCTGGCAAATGTGAATCCCTGGGCAGCTCTTGGGTCTCTTGCACGCCTAGAATGATAGAATCATAGAGTTGGAAGGGACCTCATGGGTCATTTAGTCCAACCCCCTGCACTATGCAGGACACTCACAACCCCTATCGCTCGTCCACTGTCACCTGCCACCCCCTAAGCCTTCACAGAATCTCCATCAGATGGCTATCCAGCCTCTGTTTAAAAATTTCCAGAGATGGAGAACCCACCACCTCCCTAGGAAGCCTGTTCCACTGAGAAACCACTCTAACTGTCAGGAACTTCTTCCTGATGTTTAGACAGAATTTCTTTTGAATTAATTTCATCCCATGGGTTCTGGGCCGTCCCTCCGGGGCAAGAGAGAACAACTCTGCTCCATCCTCTATATGGCAGCCTTTTAAATACTTGAAGATGGTTATCTGATCCCCTCTCAGTCGTCTCCTCTCCAGGCTAAACAAGCCAAGCTCCCCCAGCCTTTCTTCATACATCTTGGTCTCCAAACCCCTCACCATCTTTGTTGCCCTCCTCTGGACATGCTCCAGTTTGTTTACACTCCTTTCCCTCTTAAGCAATTTGTTCCCTGGAAGACAGGCTGGCCCCACAGTTAACTGAGTTAAGAATGAATAAGACATCACTGTTCCCAATACAGAACCTTGGTTGCCCTGCAGAAATTGCTCCACCTTCAGCTTCATTATTTCTAATGAGCTATAATGCTTTAAGAGGATTTGTATTGTGTGACTGCTATGTTAAGCCTGTGACATACTCTAGCAAATAAAATCAAAATATATAGGGCTGGATCCAAAGCAGGCCCTTTCAGAGGAGAATAACTTTTCTTGTGAGCATAGGGGCACCTGGGACTAGCGTAGTGGGAGGGGGAATTACAAAATTGTTGTCTGCTTCTGCTGACTTGAAAGAACTTTGGAATCCGCCCTTAATGTTTGCTGAACTATCATTACGTAGAGTTGCCAAAAAAATTTTTTTGGGGGGGAGGGGTTCCTTGGTGAAGCCATACTGATTCCTTTCTTAGAGAGGCTTATTCTTCTGAACGATTCCTGTTTTACAACTCGCGGAATTTTTCTTGGGAGAGACAGGTTGGAGGATCAGAAACTTCATAGTTTTTCTTGCTTGGTCTTCATAAATTATCTGCAATTAATCTGTGGGAAGTGATTTCAGGTTAACATAGTTGGGGTGGTGGAGTTGGAAAGAACTGATTTTAAAATACTTTTTGGTTCAGGTACCGGCTAGGTGGTACAGTGCTGCCTCTTCTGAGAGAATGGGTAGAGAAATATCTTGGAGGAAATCTGGAACATAAAAGTATCCCTAAGGTAAGTGTATGCATACGGTGATGGGGGTAGGGAATCTGTTTTGACCCCTTGACTTTAACTCCTCTCTGACTTGTGTTTGTATTGAAAATGTCAGGTTGACCTACACTAAATTGGACCCTTGGCCCTTCTTGTGGCTGGTAACCAGTAGTCACTTTCTAAGATTTCTAGCAGAACACTGATCCCCCCCCCCCCGAGATACTATAACCTGCCAAGAGATATTTATAATGTGCACTCTCCTTTATTTAAAAAACCAACATTCTCAAAACCATCTTTAAAGATACATATGAATAAATGAAAACTGGTGTCAGGTTTATTCAAACCACAGCAACAAATAGAATAGCAGACCACAAAAGCATTACTTTTAGTTTTGGAGTTTTGGAGCCAGCTTGGTGTAGTGGTTAAGAGCAGTGGCTTCTAATCTGCCGAGCGGGGTTTGATTCCCTGTTCCTCCACATGCAGCCTTGGGTTTGTCACAGTCCTAATGGAGCTGTTCTCACAGAGCAGCCCTGTCAGAGCTCTCTCAGCTCCACCTACCTCAGGTTGGGTAATGGGAGAGGAAGGGAAGGTGATTGTAAGCTGCTTTGTGACTCCATCTGGAAATGAAAAGAAGGGTATAAAAACCATGTCATCTTAAAAATTATTTATTACGTTTATATCCTGCTTTTCCTCCAATGATGAGCCTCTTGTGGCGCAGAGTGGTAAGGCAGCAGACATGCAGTCTGAAAGCTCTGCCCATGAGGCTGGGAGTTCAATCCCAGCAGCCGATTCAAGGTTGACTCAGCCTTCCATCCTTCTGAGGTCGGTAAAATGAGTACCCAGCTTGCTGGGTGGTAAACGGTAATGACTGGGGAAGGCACTGGCAAACCACCCCGTATTGAGTCTGCCATGAAAACGCTAGAGGGCGTCACCCCAAGGTGAGACATGACCCGGTGCTTGCACAGGAGATACCTTTACCTTTACCTTTCCTCCAACGATCTCACTCCATCTAAGTTGTAAGATAGCACAGTCCTAGGGGGTGCCTGCTCATGAACATTATGCATATGTGCAACTCCTTCCTGACTGTGGATCAAAGATTTTTTGAATGAGAACATAATGTAATTTTATATATGTATATATATATACACACACACATACACGCATTTATATACATATATATACACACACATATTATCTGATAGTGGAGGTATCAGTTTAATTGATTATTAATAACTGAGAACTCAGTTACTAGCTGTGACATGTTAAGCAGATCTGCTCAGAATCTTACTAAAATCTGCCAAGTGGGGCTTAATCCCAGCAAAGTGTCCTCCTCATCATTGCATTGTAAATAACTTGGCAAGGGGAAAAGGAAAAAAAATATGTATTGATAATTGTACAATCCTCCCGCATAGGGCAGCGGTCATCAACCTTTGTTTCTAGTTCTGACCCTCAGGTGCCAGCATGAGGCTCACAGAGGTCATGACATTAGTCACATGACAGGAACAGGAGGAGCCTGCTTTGATTTTTTTTTTAAAGAATCACCTTACCGTTTTGCTGCTTCTGGGAGAGAAAGGCATTGCACTCATGTTCTCTGTGCTGCCTCTAACAGCAGGTCCTTTCAATAAAAAGATTGTAACTCTTGGTGGGACTCTGCAGCTCACCAGTGTATAGTGACTCACAGGTGGAGAGACCACTGGCTGCGTTTGAACTCTCATCACAGCTGGCTGTGCAGATGCAAGTATCTGCCCTTGTGAAGGTCTGCCTTTGGACTTTCTGCATGGGTCACTATTCTGAGCATGCTGGTTCCAATAGGAATAGAATAGAATAGAATAGAATAGAATAGAATAGAATAGAATAGAATAGAATAGAATAGAATAGAATAGAATAGAATAGAATAGAATAGAATAGAATAGAATAGAATAGAAAATGTATTTCGGTACTTGACCAATACGAAATATACACAGGTAAAATAAAATAAAACTTGTGAAGGAATAAAGCAGGAACATTCTAAAGGTCATAATTAATAATGTAAAAAATTTAGATTGGATAAACTGAGATACATTATGAACTTAGCAAGTGATGCAGTCCTTTGGTATATTTTCCTCCTGATTCCTTCCGAACATTCCTGATCTTAGTGGCCAACCCAGCAGAACCAAGCAGAAGTTATTTTTATCGGACATCAGTTTCTTAAGTGTACCAGAATTCTGCCTACTTAGTGGGAGAAATGTCATAAGTTCTTTCCTTAATTCGATTATATAATTTACATTCAAAAAGTACATGTTTTGTTGTTTCTATACTTCCATCCTGACAGATGCATAAACAATTTTTTAAAATATTTACCTTCTCTAAGTGCGGACAGAAGCATATTGTGCTAAAGTAGGGTAAATGCTCTCCTGTGCTCCGAATTAGATAGATAAGGTATCATCCACAAATTATTAAGTGGGGGCAATTCAAAGAAAGGGCTTTTGCTTCTGCTCAGGTGATGTTGACGTTGAACTTCTAATATTCTTAATTACCTCCTTAGCCTGAGCATACCCAAAAGTTAATATTAGTTGTTGCGAGAGGCCATGTGAACGTATCTTTTTCTCAAGACTAGCTATCCACGGTATAACTAATGAATCAGACATTACTAGGTGTGTCAGGCCCATTGGGGAAAAAAGCAATTTTAACTAATACATAAATGCACAGATACATATTTTAGTCTGAACAGTTGCCATTCCTGCTTCCACCTGTATAGCAGAGTTAGAGATACTGGTTGGTACCTGTAATATAGTCCTTAAAAGTCCCTGTTTGTCCTATAAAAAATTACTTTGATTTAACCAGTCCTGAATCTTCCACTGAAGATGTTTTGCATATATGTTACTTATTGTGCTTAGTAGGCTTATCGGCCTATAATTGGCTGGATCATTCAGATTACCATTTTTATGTATGGGCACAATGATTGCAACTTCCCAGCCTCTTGGTATTCTACCCATTCTATCAATCATTATAAATAAATTGGCCAGAACTGGAACCTACCATTCCATATTTAATTAAGTCAGGGGAATTAAATCAAATTCAGCTGCCTTTCCTGATTTCAATGTGCCTATCAGATTCTTGATCTTGGAGGGTTGAACAGACGGCCATAATGAAAGGGTATCTATACAATTCGCATTTTCCTGACAAAGTTCAATTATATCTAGAGCTGCATACAGTTCTCTGAAGTGGTTTTCCCAGATGGCAGGTGAAATTGCTGAACATGGATAAAACTTTTTTGTGTAACTACTCTCCAGAATTGGGATGTATTTTTAAGCTTAATTACTTGCCTTAACGGATGCTTTGGGAGTCTGCCCCTTTTTTGCATTTATTGAGAGCTTTGCATTGAGATTTCATTCCCCCCACCTCTTCCCAAAGGGTTTGTGTTTGGATTGTATCTGTACTCCCTATATTTAATTCTGAATCCTTTCTTACATATCCTACATTCTCGGTCAAACCAGGGTTTGGACGATTTATTTGCCCCATGCTTCTGACTTACATTAACACTTTTAAGAGCTTCCTGCACGTCTCCCATCAATTGTTCGTAGGCATCTATACAAGAATCCAGTTTACGATTGCTGCGGCTATATTCAAAAGGCAGCAGAGATAGGCATCTGTAATATGAAGTCTTGGGAATAATCTGATCAAGTCAAGTGTATCTTAAATAGCCTTGTAATGGCTTTTGATAGTTGGGAGGAGTGCTTGAATAAATTATAATACAAGTAAAGGTTAATTTAAAAAATTTAGTTCATTAAGTATAGAAGTTATACATAGAGCGATGACAGCAATGGACTGAACATGATTAAGGAACACTGTATTGCAGAGGTTCCCAAGCAGGGATCCACAGAGCCCCAGGGGTCCGTGGGAACCCCAAAGGGGGCCCGCAACATTTCCCCTCCTGCCTTAATGAACTGGCTGCTCCCACTGATGCCTTTCCCAAGTGTGAGTTCTCTTGTGGTTTCTGTGCCTGGGAGAGCATGGAGACTGCACACCTACCTCCCACCTTAATCTGTATCCTGTCTCCTCCCCCCCCCCCCAGTCCTTTTCAAGCTTTCCTGTAAAGGCGGGTGGTGATGTCACTTCCAATGACTTGATACCTTCTGGGTTGTGTAGCAGGGAGGCGTGACCAGTTGACATCACTTCCGGGGCTCCTTGAAACCTGAAGAATTATTTCAGGGGCTCCTCCATGGCCAAAAGGTTGAAAAAGGCTGGTGTATTGAGTTGAAGGCCCTGTGTCTGTATTGGTCAGCCTCTCACCCTTAGTTCCAAGCCTGGTGGTGGGGCATACCCTGAAATGCTGGTCTAATACAAAGAGTTTCCCCTTAACAAGAATGAATAGGTGCTATAGGAGATACGTTGCTGGTATTGAAATGGGGATTATTCTCACTATAGTGTATTCCAAGCCCGATGGCTTTGATCCAGCCTAACTTCCACAGATGCAAGGATTTCCATCTACCACGTACAATTTTTCCACCTTCTGTGATACTCTGAAATGCTCCTCACCCAATCCCACCCAAATGTTCTAGAGAGAGAGAGCACTGTGAAGGTCAGGGTCTTGAATATAGCTTTTAAACAGACATCATGTGATCCCCGTCCCTACAACTGAGAGATTTAGCCTACGTGGCTTCTAAATAAAAAGAATTCAACACCCGTGGTAGGAAATGGGAAAAAAACCCTGTAATCTTTACTTACTTCCAAGGATATGGGAATAAGTTCATTCAGAAAGAAAGAGGACAGGAAATATTTACAGGTGCCACACAGTTCATTCAGTGTAGAGAGCAGTTCACGGCCACATTTCTTGAGGTGAATATTTGCATTCCCTCAGCCTCAGGTTTCTTGCAGTATAAATGTGAGCTGTGGGGCCAATCAGGGTGCAGCCAGCGTTGCTTAGGCCTATTCCAACTTGGACAGCCGGACACGTTCCACCTCCCCTGGCTTGTTTCACAAATATATATATTAACAGCAGCCCAAAATGCTCCTCAAAGTCCTCTTCCTGGGCTGCTGTTGGCAGGGGGATGGGGTTCACTCCATCCATGGGGGACACTTGTGTTCACAGAAATACTAATTTGGTTCCAACCTTGCTTGCCCCTTTTGTGAATAACAATAAAACAATAACAATAATAATAAAAATCCAGGATGGGTATATTGAATGTTGCTGTTTCTTAATATTGAAGGCGTCCTTAAATATTAGCGATGTACCTCCGTCTGTTACAAATGAAGAATTCGTTCAGGACCTCAAATCTACAAACATCTCCTGCTCCCAAGATGCCGAAGACAGGGTCTTCAGAGCTCATGGTAAGCGGAACAGCCAAACAGAATTGTATGTTTTTAACTTAAAAAAACAAAAAAAAGCAAGCAACTAACTTTTCCAATTACTGTTCTTTCAGGCCATTGCCTACATGAGCTATTTATACTCAGGGAAGGGATGTTTAAACGCGTTCCTGATATCGTTGTATGGCCAGGTAAGGGCACTTCAGAATATTCTTTTCAAAGTGTGGTTTAGTGTGGCAAAGTTACAAACTGAAAGGGGAAAAGTCCGCTTTCGAAACCGGTTCCCGTTCCTGCCAGGCACAAAATGTATGTATTCCAGTATTTGTGTCAGGCACATGCCGTTCGTTAAACATTGTTCCCCCAACAAGGCCTCTGATTGTTCCCCCGCCTCAGTTTCCTCCCTCATATGAAAGAGATTCGCTAGCGTATGCAAATTGGTATACACAGTCAAGAAGCAAGCAAGAGGTTGGCTTGCTTTAGTATGATCAAATCCCCAGTGTTTTTCAAAGACAGTAAAAATCAAGGGAAAGGTTTTTGACCATACTCTCCAAACAGATCTTTCAGATCATGCTTTCTAGTTTGGTGTAGTGGTTAGGAGTGTGGACTTCTAATCTGGCATGCCGGGTTTGATTCTGCACTCTCCCCCATGCAGCCAGCTGGGTGACCTTGGCCTCGCCATGGCACTGATAAAGCTGTTCTGACTGAGCAGTAATATCAGGGCTCTCTCAGCCTCACCCACCTCGCAGGGGGAGAGGAAAGGGAGGGCTATTGTAAGCCGCTTTGAGTCTCCTTCAGGTAGAGAAAAGCAGCATATAAGAACCAACTCTTCTTCTATTCCTGAAAGAGAGCATTGAAATGGCTCAGAGGTTTAGCTTTGTTGTTGCTGTTGGTTTCAAATCCTCTAATATTGTGATCTGATAAGTATGGGGCCATGGTGCTGATAAAGCTGTTCTGACTGAGCAAAAATATCAGGGCTCTCTCAGCCTCACCTCCCTCACAGGGTGTCTGTTGTGGGGAGAGGAAAGGGAAGGTGACTGTAAGCCGCTTTGAGATTCCTTCAGGTAGAGAAAAGTCATAAAATCCAACTATTATTGTTATTGTTGTTGTTATTAATTATCTGAGCATTGTCTCAAACCATACGCTTCCTCTGGTCTGCTTGATGACACTGAGTGTTAATCTCATTTCTGAACCAGAGCAACAGCCAGCCTTCATGTGCACAAAAATGTTAATTTTCAGTAGTATATATACTGACTAACAAAAGATACAACTGAAATTCAGTCTCTAATGTGGGACGTAACTAACAGCATCGTGCAGCTGAATGAAGTAGGCTGAAGCTTGGTTTCTTAAAGTTTACTTTTTAGAATTCAGAAAGTAGTGTATATAGTTCTGTTTACTTCCAGATTTTTAATGTCCTTTTAAGCAGGGTGGGGGGAATTCCTTGCCCTGCCCAGTGTATCTTTGTCCGGAAGTAGAGTTGTTAAAAACGTTGAAGGAACATTTCTGTTTTCCTGTTTTAATTACTGTAATAAAATTACGTCCTCCAACTCCGTTCTGAAGCCAAGCCACTCTTTAGGGTTTTTCAGAAAGTTCTAGTAATTCCAGATGTAGCTTCATAAGCACTTCTTAATGTGTTCCTAGAAAGCCAGCTCTAAAACTAACTAAAACACATTCTCCTTTCTCCATTCCTTTCTGATACAGAATGCCACGATGACGTAGTTAAAATTGTCGAATTAGCCTGCAAGCATAATGTTTGTATTATACCTTATGGTGGTAAGTAATAGAAACATTGAGCCACTCCGTAAGAACTGCTACCTAATTTGCGTTGGTTGGGATCTGCACAGCTACTTTGAGTGCCCTTGAGGGCCTAGTAAAATTTTTGGCATTGAACAGAAGATCTACACGCAACAACGTGCTTTGCTCTTTGGAAACCCCCTCAGATTCAGGAGCCAGTCACACCAATTCTTGGCCTAATCTGCCACACAGGGTTGTTGTGAGGGTAAAAGGGAAGGGAAGGAGAATGATGAAGGCTTCTTTGGGCCCACGCTGGGGAGAACGGTGCAGTGTCTACTGAAGTAAATAAATAAGATTAGGGATCTCTCTTAACCATAATTCTACGGTCTCCGGTTCTGGAAAACAGTATAAATCCATTGAATCAACCCTTCACAAACCCATTTGGGAGGGATCGTAAATCTAATGCCAGCAGGAAATGCCTGTAGCATGCTTTAACCCAGGAATAATAAGCTTTTTCAGAAGCCATCCCCGACACAATAGCAGGTGAAACCACTTTCAACGTGGGGGGGGGGGGGAATCGGCCCCTGCTGTGCTGTTGGTTGGTTGGGGAGAGCCCATTGTTTCTAGTGAGGCTCAGCTTTCGCTGCTTCCTAGGCCCCTAAAGAAAGCGATGCCCTCATTTTGCACGCTTTAAATCTTGCCAAGTTGGCTTGTGCAGATCTGCTGGGAGGATTTAACGAGCATGACGTCTTTGCACATTTGGAGAATAACTTTTCAAACTTGGGATGAACCGAACGTTGGCAAAGCACAGGCTTTGCGGTGGAACGATCCACGTCACAACCTCAGTTTTGTCCTCTGAAGAAATTCCACATACTTAACTATCCCACAGTTGCTGTGCAGCTCTTGCTACTTTCCAAGGAAGAGAGGGAAGGACCATCACTGCAATAAACTAGCCAAAACATGTATATGATAGCATGCTATTCTGCTCTTTCTCCTCTCTTCATCCTTTAATGCCCCGCCAACATGTACTAATGGTGGCTTTTTTGGTGTAAGGTAGTGGTCTGCAACATTTTTGGGGTTGCGGACTGGTGGGAGGGCAATCCGGGCGCTGCGCATGCGTGGTAGATCCGCGCATGCGCATTGCGCCCGGTGGGGCCACAAACGCACACACGCGACAGGTCCCTGCATGCGCAAAACTGCCACGCACTTGCGTTTGTGGCTCCACCAGGAGTGCAAACGTGCATGCGTGGCAGGTCTGCGCATGCGCGAAACTGCCGCACATGTGTGTTTGTGGCCCCACCGGGCAAAAGCGCACATGCATGGACCTGCCACTCATGCGCGTTTGCACCACCAGCGTGCCGGCGGCCCTGCTTCCCTCTCTCCCCCCCTCCCGCAGAAAGAAGCTTGCTGGGCCGCAAGCTAATTGGCCACTTTGGCGGCCGATTTGCTCATGGCCTGGGAAGTTTCTCGCTGCGGGTGGGGGGCCGGGGAGAGGGAGCCGCGGCCCAGTGGTTGGTGACCACTGGTGTAAGGCAGTAAGTATACAAGTATTTCTGTTGCATTCAGAGAGCATTTGACTTGCCGTCCAGTTTCCACAGTTATTGAAGGGCCGATTGCTTTAGAACAGGGTAGTCAAACTGCGGCCCTCCAGATGTCCATGGACTACAATTCGCAGGGGTTCATGGGAATTGTAGTCCATGGACATCTGGAGGGGCACAGTTTGACTACCCCTGCTTTAGAAGGTAATTTGTATGGTAGGGCCAACCACACACCTGCATGGCTGGATGGACCTTTATTATTCGGGAACCAGATCTAGTCTCTTTGGATGGCTGGTCTGTTTACCAGTCACCACTTGAAGGGAAATAACTAAGCTGCTTTTTTGAGTCCTCCCCTCCCTCAGCATTAAAATATTGGCCACTTAAGCAAATGAATCAAAAGTAATTTTCTGTATTTCCCGTTTGTAGGCGGAACTAGTGTTTCTAGCGCGCTCGAATGCCCTCCTGATGAGAAACGGACTATTGTGTCACTGGACACTTCACAAATGGTAAGGCGGAAGAACACTTTTCTAGCAGAGATGAGCTGCTGCTCAAATCCTGCCTGGCCTCAGTTTTTTTATTATTATGATTTATTTTATTTATACACCGCCCTCCCTGAAGGCTCAGGGCGCTTGGCATAAAATAGGAACAGTACAATTAACTCAGTTTACAGTGAGGTGGTAACAACAATAACAATGACAACAAGATAGTGATAGTAATAAACATTGTAGAACAATAGAATACTAGGAAAGTTGATTGACTTGTACTGAGGCCCAGCGGTTTAGGCAGATCTGTAATGATTGTCAGAGGGAGGCTTGGGAGGCCGGTGGGAAGCGGTGGTTCGGATCAACCTCAACCAAATGCCTGATGGAGGAACTCCCTTTTGCAGGCCCTGTGGTACTATGCTTGAGTTCCATTGGGGCCCTGATCTCCTCTGGGAGCTCTTTCTACCAGGTGGAGACCAGGACGAAGAAGGCTGTGGCCCTGGTCGAGGTCAAGCGGGCTTCCTTGGTGCCAGGGAATGCTGTGTCCTTTCAGCTTAACAAATGGGCCTTGGAGTGTAAACTTAGATGGCTTTAAATAATGGTCATTTGTATGTGATCACAAATCTGGGCTATATAGCCTGACCACAAGCAAGGAACCCTCTCCTAACGTACTAACCTCTACTGTGGATTCAGGATTATTGCAACAAGTTGAACATTTTCCTGATTCTTACCACTTTTTGGAAGGTTGGTGTGTTTTGAGATCTACTATATAGTCTGCAACCTTGCCATTTAAAAGTTTTTAGCAGACTGACATTTAGATGGGTTTGTTTAACCTCTGTGTGAATCCGTGGGCCTGAATTCCCCGCTGTCGTTTTTGCTGCAGGTTGGTAGACGATCGGGTCACAAGTTTAGTTTTCAGCATTTCATAGCCTAAGCAGAACAAGGCAGAAATTAAAGGAGAGGGGGAGGGAATGCCTCTTATTTTCACCAGCTAAACACTGCTGCTTTTGTTGGAGATCTGAAAAGCAAATTGACTTTATTAAAAAAAAAAACTTGAGTCTCTCTTTTGTTTCCTTTCAATAGAATCGAATTCATTGGATAGATGAGAAAAATTTAACTGCTCGTGTCGAAGCTGGCATTGTTGGACAGGACTTAGAAAGACGGGTATATTGAATTTCTTGTTCTGTCGTGAGTCCCCCTTTGCAATTTCCCACACTTACTGCATGCATCCTCTTTTATTTTATTTAGATTTTTATACTGCCCTTCCCTACGGCTCTGGGCGGTTTACAGAAAACATTTTGGAACATTTACATGGAACAGTATCAGTATCAGTATAACAACAGTAACATACCAACTAGAACTAGAACAGTATTTCAACAACAATAACTTTGACACTCCCTTGGTAGATTCGACAGCTCAGTTTACTTGTGACTTCCTTGTTCCACCTGTCTCCTGGGGCTCTGGGTTAACGCTTCCAGCTCCCAAACTTTCTGTTGTTTAAGTCATTCAAGGGCACATTTAGAAGTTTGTCTACAAGGCAAAGCCAGTCTGCAACTCTTACCTGGCCAAACCCCCAAAACACACCCTTCCCAAGACGTTTGTGCAGGTGGGAATGCCTGCCCAAGCTTAACAGCTCTGCGTTTATATGGCACATCTTCTCGGACTTCGGAATGATAAAAATGGTGTTGCCATTGTTGATGTAAAACCTTCCAGTGACCTGGGGAAGGGGGCCGAATGACCGGATCCTAGCTAGGTTTTTAGATGGCGTACCTGACTGCTCTACAGCTCTTTAAGGCGGCATGCTGTGTGAGTGAGACAAAGCCGTGCTTGTTGGTCTTTCTTTATTTTACTTTATCAGCTCCGTTGTGTGCTGTTAGAATGATAACTTTAATAAAAGCCTGGACGTCATTCAAAATAGCTTCCCCCCCCCCCGGGAAATCTTGGCCCTTCCAAAAGGAGTTCCTGCTGCCCTGGTTAGGACAGAATTAGGTATGCTCTTCTCAATTAGCCGTGTTCACCTAGCATTAATAAGATACCCAAACAAGCTTAGTAACTTTCCTAGCAGTGCATTATCTAAACCAGTGGTTCTCAACCTTCCTAATGCCGCGACCCTTTAATACAGTTCCTCGTGTTGTGGTGACCCCCAACCATAAAATTATGCAAGGGTTCTTTCACAGAAATTAAGCCAAAACGGACCCATGGCATGAAGATCCATTGTTCATTATTGTATGTAAATTGTTTTATTCCCCCCCCCCCCCCAGGGGTTTCTCAGTTCTGCCTCTTGTCCCACCATGCTGATCTCACTCTTTTCTGCTGCTCAAGACAGACGAACGCTCTCTCAATCTACCCCACAAGGCTCTAGTGTGGATGCCCCCCCCCCCGCCAAGCTGCTTGCCCTGCTGCAACCCCAGTGAAAGGGACACCTTAGAGGGGTCCTGACCCCCGGGTTGAAAACCACTGATCTAAACAATGTTTTAGAGCACTGTTAAGAGACAATAAAAGTAGACTTAATTAGTTAAATGATATTTTGATTACAGTATGCCATACATGGCAGTTATATGGAGTCCCTTGTTCCTGGATGTATATGTGAGATGGTAAGGAAGATAGGGTAGACAATAACATACATGAAATTCTCATCCTGGTTTGGAAAGATTAAGAAAGCTCACGTAAGAGCATCCGCCCAAACAATAGAAGTAGCTTCATTCTTAGAACTGCTTTTAGACCATGGGGACAGCTGTGTTGGAGGGCCATTTTGCTTGCGTTCTAGCTGACTTACGGCTGCGTGTCTGTAAAAACAATATGTGGAGGATGTAATCCACTGTCCTTTTCACGCAGCTCCTAAATCTAAATTCCTGGAAGTTCTCTTGTGGAGTACATGGATTGACAATTTGGTGCAATTTGCTTGCTTGTGTCAGATAAAAGTGTCACTCACAAGGTGTCCCTTTTTGCAGTGGCTGCGAGGAAAATTAGGGCGAGATTTGTGACTAATGGTTTTATGGGTAATTCATTGTCAATTTTAAAAGTCTTATGGCTATGCTGGAAATTCGTGCATGCTGTGTTTCTGTTTTGTAATGTTTTGCACTGGCCTAAGGCTATGAGCAATACAATAGATGATGGATTGATATTTATTTATTTATTAGACATTTGGCCATCCCTCTTTCTCTCTGTCTCTCAACAGACTTGAGGCCGCTAACATAATTTGAAACCCATATACAAAGTACATGAAAGTGTTAAAACATTTGCAATTCAGATAAAAACTCCTAGAGAGCCAGTTTGGTGTCGTGGTTAGGAGTGCGGACTTCTAATCTGGCGAGCCAGGTTCGATTCTGCACTCCCCCACATGCAACCAGCTGGGTGACCTTGGGCTCGCTGCAGCACTGATAAAGCTGTTCTGACAGAGCAGTAATATCAGGGCTCTCTCAGCCTCACCCACCCCAAAGGGTGTTTTTTGTGGGGAGAGGAATGGGAAGGCCAATGTAAGCTGCTTTGAGACTCCTTCGGGTAGAGAAAATCGGCATATAAGAACAATTCTTCTTCTTCTTCTTCTTCTAGTTGAATGCTCCACCACTCACTTCCGGAACCTGGGGAATAGGATAGTTCAAATTTAATTTATTTCTCCAGGTTCAGATGAAGGGGGGATAAGGGGTAGCCATTCTGATGTCATCGAGTGCTAACGTTGGCCTCAACCGTACACCTGGTGGAGGAGCTCCATTTTGCAGGCCCTTGGGAACTTTCAGAGCTCCAGTAGGGCCGATCGCACTTCCTTGGGGCCAGGGACCACCAGCAAGTTGGAATTTGCTGAGCAAAGTGCTCTTCAGGGGAAGTACACAGAGATGCGGTCCCTCTGGTGCATTAGGCCCAGACAGTAGAAGGCCTTTAAGGTTGCCAACACCTTAAGCCTCACAGAGAGGCTGATTCTGTGAAGGTTCAAAGAGGTGGCAGGTTACAGTGGATGAGCAATAGGGTTGTGAGTGTCCTGCATGGTGCAGGGGGTTGGACTAGATGGCCCATGAGGTCCCTTCCAACTCTATGATTCTTTCCATCTCACGCACACCTTCAGAAATGTTGCTAAACCCATTTGAAAGTGTTAAGGTTGCCACGAAGAGAGAGCAAAGTCCACACGATGTATTAGCACAGTGCGGTCCAAATCCTTGCCTTGCCCGTTGTAAACGGGCTTACAGGCCATAGCTCTTCTTCAGGTCACATTGCTAGAAGTCGTATGGTGGCTGTAGGCTTTCCTTCAAGGCAAGGGCCATTCCGCGGTGCCATCTATGCAGCAGACTTTGGTCCTGCCAATTGGGAAAAGTCTCCTTTCACCCTGGCAAATGAAGCAGCACTTCTCTGTGTTCCTAAAATACAGGCCTCCTAGGTTGTAAAAAAAAAAAAAGGAATTTAGATCTTTTTTTTATTATTACCAAAAAAAAAAACCCAATCGAGGAAGCATTTGTATACAGTCGATTTCAGAAGTGATGTAGATACTGCCAAGAACCCTGGCTGCTTGGGCAGCTCCCGCATATTTGGAATTTATTCATAGATTTTATATACACAACATTTTTTCAGGCAGAAATATCAGAGCTTGCAATTTATACCTTACATCTTAAACCTGGAAGTGGTCATGATTATTGGCTTAACAGCACCGCACAGTAACTATGCTTCCCGTAGCACCTAAATTAGGGAGTGTTTTAAACTCTCAAACGGCGCCTGTTCGGCTGATAAGAGGTTGATACTTGGTCATATATATATATATTTTAATGCCACCACTAAGGCTGTATTTCAGTAATTAACCATTACTGTCCAGGATTCTGTTTTGTTGGTGTGGTTAGGAGCACGAACTTCTAATCTGGCGAGCCGGGTTTGATTCCCTGCTCCTCCTCCACATGCAGCCAGCTGGGTGACTTTGGGCTCGCCACACACTGATAAAGCTGTTCTGACTGAGCAGTGATATCAGGGCTCTCTCAGCCTCACCCACCTCACAGGGTTTCTGTTGTGGGGAGAGGAAAGGGAAGGCAACTCTTGTTCTTCTCATTACCCTGGGTTTGATCCAAAGGTGCTTCACTTGGGAAAATGGGGGAGGGGGAGCAATTTTTGCCAATAATCCCCTTCTTGTGCACGGCTCCATACACACGTGCACTCTTCTTGAGTTCTCCTTGAGTCTCAGGAGAATTTCAGAGGTGTCAGTGGGAAGGAATGGGAAGGCGGGATCCTCCTGTCCCACCAGGGGGGAGGGGAATGCCTCCCCTGTTGTTTGTAGTTTTCCTTCTGTGCTCAAAGTATCCCCAAATAACTCTCCCTTTCCAAGATTAAATCTGCCTCTGTCATGACTAACACACATAACGCACAAAACTAGATTGAGAAAACTGGGATTAGCTTTTGACCCGAGTTAAGAATCTGTTTACAGGACAAGTTTGTAGATGGAAATTATACTTAATAGCAGGTCCTGCATAACCTTGCCACTCATGTAAGGAAAACAGATTTCAAAATTACATTTAACGCATGTGCTTTGATCAGTAACTTCTACCCATTTTTTTAAAAATCTTAGTTTTAAAAAGTTATTGAAATGATTCTAGCATCTTTTTTTTCCTTTGCTATTTTTAAGGTTTGTTTTTAAAATAGTTTCCCTCTAACTGCGGCTTAAATTTAGCCTGTGATTCCTTTATGCCTTGATTATATTTTGCCTTTATGAAAGGGTTCCTGTGTGCCTGTTCAGTGTTAGACAGCTAGCCATTGGGAAATGTGCTTGTGCTGCCCTGCAAACGAACTTTTAACATTGAAACGGAACAAAACGAGCTTGGATTTGGCACAGATTTAACTGCTCCTGCAGAGGCTGCTAAAAGTCATTCTTAAGCCATACGCCCTTTAAAAAAATACTTCTAGTGTTTTGTAATGGACTTCCCATAGTAGAACTGCCTAGTTTTTGAGGGGTTCTGTAGCATTTTCCAAAGAAATTATATATAAGTATATTTGAAAACGACTAACCCAGCAATTTCCGATGAGATGGCCTTTCGTATTTCTTATTTTTATGTCTTTTTTTATCATTTGATGTAGTATTTTAACCTTTCCGGAGCTGTGGGTTTTTTTTTTTAAAAGGTTAGAATTAAAATGCACAGAGAACATTCCCTTAATTTAAGTGACATTTTTCTAGGCTAGTAATTTCTGATATTTCACCAACTCTTGAAATGCCACGCAGTCTTTTGTCCCACTAGAATATGGCATAATAACGCTTTTTGCCGCAGCTTCTTCCTTTAAAACAAAAAACATAAAGCTCCCGTCATGCTTCCCCCCCCTCCCTTTCAGAGATTTCCCCGTCATCAGAAATACAAGTTTTGAATTGACGTTTCGGTAACTGGGTTTCTTCCACTGGCGGATCAAATTTGAGGGGGAGAGGATGTTACATTTCCCCCCCGCCCCCAAAAATGTACAGAATGGTTCTAGAATATGCAGTTAACATCCATGTAGTAAGCCACTCAGCCCATTAGTTAACTTTTATCGCATGCTTAGTGGTTCTGCTGAAGTACCTTGTTAAAATTTGTGAAGGAAATAGAAGGCTCCCAGCAGGGCCTGAAATGTCAAAGTAGAAGATGCTCAGCATCCTAGACTAGCACGTCAGCCTTGGTCATGCTTGTAAGAGCTTGCATGCCGGGGAGATTTGCAGCCCGATCCCATTGTTCGGCAGTGGCGCAGATGCCCCAGTTCCTTCTAGAAGTGCCCGGATTTTAAAAGTAGTGTAAGATTGCGCCGTAAAAAAATAATTCGCATACTGCTATTTCATGGTAGAGCGTTTGCTGAGGTTCCGCACATGGCAAGTACAGAGGCACCGGGTTACCAATATGGCAAATCACATATACAAAAATGACTTTTATGGAGTCTTCAAACTTCCATTCTTAGCTACGAATAGCAATTGTTGAAACTATCTTACTCTCCGTTAAGAGATTACTTCTCTATACCAAAGTTGTTTTCCAAAATATGAAAATTGAAGTCCCTTGATAAAAGCCAAAGAGCGAATCCTAATGACGGTGACCAGACTGCAGCATGGGACTGGGGAATTGGGAAGGACTGATTAATTGTAAGAGTTCCCATTCCGTTGGAGCCCCAGCTCATGTGAGGTGACTTCTGTAGCTTCCTCCTTTGGGTTGAACCCTATACCATTTCTAAGGGTCTCCCCCAACTCCCAGGAGTAGCTTTTCAGAGGGGAATGTGGGCTACTACAGGGAGACAAAATCTGGATCTCCACTCCATTAGCACTTCTCTGGATCCAAGTGAGAGAATGGCCTGGATCCTGCCTAGAACATTTGCAGGCATAATAGGGGGAGAGAGTGTTTGATTCCCCCCCCCCCGCCCCATTCACTGGAGACCTCCAATTCCTCCCCAGCCTGCTCTGGGGCGCTATCCCCAGCAGCAGCATTTAATAGAGGCATTTTGTCCTGGGATGGGGAGTTGGTGGAAATCTCCTCATGCCTGCAGAAATTCTCGTTGTGATCCATTGTTTTTGCGATGGATGTTGTACCAAGAATTCTAGAGCTATTCCGCACTTTCAAGGCATTCTTGAGTGCGCGACCCTCACGTGATCAGCGCAAGACTGGTTTATAAAATGCTTTTATTAGAACAAGCGTCGGGGGTGGGGAATGTCACCGTACAAAGACATTTCATTCAACCGTTGAGACGGCGCAGATGGCAAAAGCCGGGCTGATTTTTTTTTTAAAACACACACAAACGACAAAATATATAGGAATTCTTGATCTGCATAGCCAATACCCATCGGCATTGCGTCCCGAAATCCCAGCCAGATGGTTGTATATTAAAAAGAGAGCTCTTCGAGAGAGAATAAAGTAGGGATCTGTTTGGGATTTCTGTGGGCCAGCTGCAAATCATGCTAACAGAATCATAAATAAATGCTTCCTTTATTGTTTGCTATGGAAATTTAGCTGCCGTCTTCTAGCTCAGCATTGTGTCTTGTGAAACGTTCTTTGCAGCATTTAATAAAGCAGTGGATTGAATCTTTTGGAAGTTGAAGGATAAACAAGGCTACAATTTACGGCTGTGTTTTTAATGCACACCGCTAAGGCATAGGTCAGATTCACTGCAAGTAAATTCCGGCCTGTTTTTTTTTTTGTTTGGGCCCGCATTGTAGTTGTACACATAGTCCAGTATGGGATTTTGCCACGACGGCATTATCCAAAAGTACCCCCCATAAGGGTGGAAATGTTTGCATGTATAAGTTTAATGTTGAAAACATAGGACATAACATCCATAAAAACAACCCCCCCCCCCCAAAAAAAAACATGAACATCCAGCAGCATGTATTATGTACATGGATTAGAGGTAAAATTAAAACATTTAAATCAAAAGTAGGGGTTACAATTAGGTACAGACAATTAATTCGTGTCCTTGGTAACACTGGAAACAAACCCTTTCCTAATAATAATTACAGAAGAGAACATAAAACTGGCAGTCATGAGGGGATCAGGTGGCAAAATACCTGCCAAGAGAAACGCCACACGGTCGTCATCCCTGCCAGAAACCTCAGATAATGTTAAGATCACTTTTGGCCAAACATAGTCATAGAGCCTCTTGTGGCGCATATTGGTAAGGCAGCAGACATGCAGTCTGAAGCTCTGCCCATGAGGCTGGGAGTTCAATCCCAGCAGCCGGCTCAAGGTTGACTCAGCCTTCCATCCTTCCGAGGTCGGTAAAATGAGTACCCAGCTTGCTGGGGGGTAAACGGTAATGACTGGGGAAGGCACTGGCAAACCACCCCGTGTTGAGTCTGCCATGAAAACGCTGGAGGGCGTCACCCCAAGGGTCAGACATGACTCGGTGATTGCACAGGGGATACCTTTACCTTTAGTCATAAAGAACAATGCAACAAGCAATGCGTAAGGTCTTCTGTTGACTCCTTATTAGTATGGGTGGAAATAGCGGAAGTGCTTCTTTGTATTGTGCCTGCACTCTTCCGTCAGCAGGAAGCCACCTCAAGAACAAAGGGCAACTGAAATCAATGTAAACCAGTCCTTGGGAATCCCATAGTTAATCCACATTAAATGATGTCGTTCTAACATTTCCCTCCCGTTTGTAAGATGGGGGGAACCCCCCACATTCACACAACAATTCTGCAGGGGAATTTGAACACTCTCTGACAATAACGAAATCAGAGTCCGGTAGCACCTTTAAGACCCACAAAGATTTATTCAGGGCGTGAGCTTTCGAGGGCAAGCACTCTTCCCCAGACTGATCTTACATGACAGGGAATATATCATAGTCTGACGAAGAGTGCTTGCCCTCGAAAGCTCATGCCCTGAATAAATCTTTGTGGGTCTTAAAGGTGCTACCGGACTCTGATTTCATTGTGCTCCTTCAGGCCAACACGGCTGCCCGTTGGAATCTGACAATAATGAATTATTCTTTTCTTTAGCTGGGTGAAAGTGGTTACTGTACGGGCCATGAACCAGATTCCATGGAGTTCAGCACTCTGGGAGGATGGGTGGCAACGCGGGCATCGGGCATGAAGAAGAACATTTATGGAAACATTGAAGACCTGGTAAGCATCTTCTTCCTCTTCTTCCTCTCCCCATCTACCTTTCAGCAAATGCACCCTGAGTTTTGATCTTGGTAGGAGTCTTTTTGTTGCTGATGCTCTATCGGTGATGTCAGACCGTTTCTTGAAGTAGCTGAGATGATCCCGCTTGACATAATATTTCACACATTACAACTTGAGCTTTAGATCAGGGGTAGTCAACACGTGGTCCTCCAGATGTTCATGGACTACAATTCCCATGAGCCCCTGCCAGCATTTGCTGGCAGGGGCTCACGGGAATTGTAGTCCATGAACATCTGGAGGGCCACGGGTTGACTACCCCTGCTTTAGATGTTTGTTCGTTTATCTGTTTATTTATTTAAATGTTTATTTCGATTTTTATACCGCCCTTCCATACAGCTCTGGGCGGTTTACATATAACATCATGGGTTTTATTACATAGAACTTTGCAACAAATATAACAATAATAACATACCGTGTCAACCAGAATAATATTTAAACAGGAACATTGACACAGTTTTTGGTTGGTCAGATTATTCGGTTGTGGGAAGGGGTTGTCTGGGGGGGCAGTGGGTGTTTTTGGGTTGGTTGGCCTCAAGCAAATGCCTAGTGGAGGAGCTCCCTGTTGCAGGCCCTGTGGGAGTTCAGATAGGGCCCTGATTTCTTCAGGGAGCTCGTTCCACCAGGTGGAGGCCAGGACCAAGAAGGCTCTGGCCCTTTTGAGGTCCGACATGCTTCTCTTGTGACCCCAAATGGTTTTCAGGGTAGGATGACAAGACAGATCATCAATTGACGATTGAATAGGAACATTTTGGCTTAGATCCTGTACCTTCCCTTCCCTTTGAGCTGTTGCGTGCTCTGCTGCAGTCCCCTGTTGAGGGAGGTTCTTATGCTCTTGCAAGAAGGAATGTCCTCTGTAAGCCCGAAGGCAAATGTGGGGGCCTAGCCAAAATCTTCCTTTTGTCTGTCCTTCCTCCCTTTTGGGAACTGAAGACAACAGAGTTTTCCAACCTGGATCAGGCTCCCCTCCCCTCCCACCTCCACTAAGGAACCATCCTTCTTCTTGAGTGGCTCTTCTGTTGGTGGAAGAAACCACTTAAGTTTGGAGGAAGATTCGTTTGGGGTTGGTTAGATCCAACCCAGCATAATGTTTCCAACCCTTCCACCTTACCCCCATAGGCCACTAACGGCAGGTGCTTCACATGGCACAGTGATGACCGATTCGCTATGAAGATGCTTTTGGAACTCACATTCTTTGCACAGTTTTGTGTATTCTTTTCTTGAACATTTCACCTTAATTGCGCATTATTGCATTTAAACAGGTAGTTCATATAAAAATGGTAACCCCAAGAGGCGTAATAGAAAAAAGCTGTCAAGGACCACGAATGTCCACCGGACCCGACGTCCACCACTTCATTTTGGGATCTGAAGGTATAAGCAAAATCCAGTTGAATTGCGGTGTCTGAAATCCTTTTGGGAATCTGTAGAAAAAAAGCCATGAGGTCAAACGAAGGAATAAACTTTGTGCTGGCTGCCATACAGATTTAACGTAACATTTGTGTGGTGTGGCACGAAATCACAGCGACAGGCCTGTTAGGTTGTGAGGATTGCAGACCTCTCTGTGTAACGTTGAAAAAGCCAGCGTCAAGATTTGAGCCGTGATCCCCCAGAGGGCTCTGCCAGCTAAAGCCTTTTGCTTACCCTTTCCCTGGGCCTGCCGTCATCATACCTAAGCCCTTTTCAGGCTCACAGGGAAGCATTCTGTTGGAGGTGATGTGGTTCTTGGCTTCCCAAATAGGCATCACTAGAGATGGGAACTGTCCTGTTAGAAGAGCTGCTAGAATCTGCCAAGAAGAGAGAGAAGCTCTATCAGAGGCGAGGCCATTTGCCTCCTGGTGACCTCTGGGAAAAGGAAGCTGTGTTGGCGGTGACTATGGTGGCTGCTGCAGTTGTTGGAGTTCACACCTCTGGGCTGTAGTTGTGTATATGTAAAATACAACCTCTGCAATTCCTTCACGGGGGGTTGGGATTAGTTCTCTGTGGACCCTGGAGGGATTTTCCCAAGTTCCCATTATAATAGGTACTTGTAGCCAGCAGCCAAGTGAAAGCCAAATGACACTGCTCATGTACACAGTCTAGAAATATACAGAGAACAACGTTCAACAAGATGTATTGATTGATATGTTACAGCTTGATGAGTAAGAGCACCTTAATGCAGCACAATCTCCATTTGGTGTAACAGGCTGGTATTTTGACTAGCACTCTCCCCAGGGTGGGGGAAGCCTGCCAACACCTCCGGCACACCACCAATCTCATAGGCTATGCCAGGGTTTCGTGAAACTCTGGGGCTTCTTGACAGTGCAGATCTCTAATCTGGTGAGCCGGGTTTGATTCCGCACTCCCCCACATGCAACCAGCTGGGTGACCTTGGTCTCGCCACAACACCGATAAAGTTGTTCTGGCTCTCTCAGCCTCACCCACCTCATAGGGTGTCTGTTGTGGGGAGAGGAAAGGGGAGGCGAATGTAAGCCGCTTTGAGCCTCCTTCGGGTAGAGAAAAGAGGCATATAAGAACCAACTCTTCTTATTCTTCTTCAGTAATCTCAGGGCTCTCTCAGCCTCACCTCCCTCAAAGGGTGTCTGTTGTGGGGAGAGGAAAGGGAAGGTGACAGTAAGCCTCTTTGAGACTCCTTCGGGTAGAGAAAAGTGACATATAAGAACCACAGCACTGATCAAGCTTTTCTGACAGAGCAGTAATATCAGGGCTCTCTCAGCCTCCCCTACCTCCCAGGTTGTCTGTTGTGGGCATAGGAAAGGGAAGGTGGATAGAAGCCGCTTTGAGACTCCTTCTGGTAGAGAAAAGCATCATGTAAGAACCAACTCTTCTCTTTCACTCAGTAAAGTGGGGTTTGCATATTCTGTTTTGTGGCACCATGATACTCGCTGACTTCACTCAATTCACCCATGGCTTGTGTTAACCAAAGCTGAACATCCGAAGCATGGTTTGAGCTTCCAGACATCCGTCCAGGTCACAGTATATATTCTGTCCCCTTTTGTCGATTGCTTAGAATTCCAAACCCCAGTTCCGTGACTACTGAGGCTGGAGTACCAGCTGTGTGAACTGATTTTCAGTATCATACCAAGAGGAACAGAAAAAAGGAGCAGAACTCGCAATTTTTGAAACGCATTTATCGGATGCATCTGTAAAAAATCTGCATTTGCCTAAGCAATCGTGGCTCTGTGAATCTTTAAACTGCTGTAACCAAGTAATGATTTTCCTCTTTTTACAAAGGAACCCTTGGAGTGGTCACAGAAGTGACAATAAAAATCCGACCGGTCCCTGAATACCAAAAGTACGGATCTGTCGTGTTTCCGAACTTTGAGAGAGGGGTGGCCTGTTTAAGAGAAGTAGCAAAGCAGGTAAAGTGAACCTCTCCAAGTACCTTTTTAATTGAAAGTGCCATTCCATTGCATTGCCATTCCATTTCCCCTGAAGAAAAATAGCAGTATCTGAATACTTTCACTAGAGGGCATTCTCTTGGTCTGCCTGCATCTTTCTAGGGGTGCGGAATGGCTTGAAAGGAAATTGGTTCTGCATTTTTATATTAACTTGATGCTACAATTCTGTGTTTCTGGGACTTGTTTCCTAAGCGCTCTAAAAGGGGATTGTTATAACCGCAACAGAGAGAGAGAGCCGCAGCTGGTTTGAAATGCACGTTTTAGATACTATCAGCACTGCCTAGTATCCTACTTTCCAATCTGGAGTCAGGCCTCCATAAAAGCATTATGCAACTTTATTCCCAGAGTGTTTTCCAGCAGTCCCACTTTTCTTAGTGATCTGGGGCAGCTGCGGGGAGGAGGAGATGGGAACAGATTCTTCTAGATTGCTAAGAAGGTCTTGCCTTCTGTGCCTGGGTGTACCCATGTGCCTTCTGCTTTGATCCCAGGGCCATGTTTCTCAGACCGCATTGTCTCTTGACCAACTTAAACGGAGGGATTTAAAGCCACTCCCATCCTGTCAATACCATAATTAAAATTAAAATTATGGCATTCGTTGCCAGTTTGGTTTTGTGCCAGTCAGCTGCTCAGAGCAGAGCTTTCTTCACCAAAAGCACTCAAGACATTTACACCCAAGGGAAGAACATAGTGTTTCGATGACCTAAGCAGCAGTGTCCACGGATTTGAAATCACGCCCCGTATTTTGACTCAAGTCTTCATGGGATGGGTTTGGCTGTTTTTACGATTAAATTTGAAAGTTCAGGTTATTTTCGCTGCGAAAAAGCAAATTCTGTCCAAGAAAACTGAATTGATCAAGATTCAAGTGTTGATCTGAAGGAGCACAATAAAATCGGAGTCCAGTAGCACCTTTAAGACCAACAAAGATTTATTCAAGGCGTGAGCTTTCGAGTGCAAGCACTCTTCATCAGACTAAGAACTGACCATCGTGACAGTGGGGATATAAAGCAAAAGTTAATTCTGTTAAATTAGGAAACTGTGTCACAACATCCAAATACAGCCATATGATAATTCTTTGCCAATTCTTTGACCAAGGTCAGCTGTATATGAGACAAGGCCTAGTGGCGAAATGTAAACTTACGGAGGTGGGACTCCAACATTCCTCATGAAGTATGCCAGTAGACTCGATATCTAGAGGTTTAGATTTATCGTTTTGCAAATGGTGCTCTAAAACAATTGTGATTTAGTGCTTTTCGTTTATTAATGGCAGTCCTTGCCCTTTTCCTTGTCCTTCCCCTAATCAAATCAAGTTTATTTATATGGTCACAGACCAGAAAGCAGCTAAAACTTTAGAACTAGACAATATAAAAATTACACATTTCAAACTAAGCTAAAAGGACACGGTGATACTGGTTGCAAGTGTTTTGCCATTCTGGCGGGCTCCAATCATATAAGTGCCTGATTTTGCTATTTGGATTGAAACTTGAGGCTTTTCCTTGAGTAATTCTTTGGACCAATCTGCTTCTGCTAGGTACAGCTTCCAGTCCAGAAGGGGCTGGATAAGCTTACTGCAGGCTGTGGAATACAAAGGCCAATGGGAAAGGATATGTTTGGTTGTTTCCACCTCCCTTAAGGGCCAGATACACAATCTCTCTACGGTTGGAATTCTTCTATATCTGCCCTCCAGAAATGCTGTAGGCACGGCCGAGCATCTTGCTTGTGTAAAGGCTCTTCTATATGTATTAGTATCAATTGATGAGAGACAGGCAGCTGGTTTTAATGTGTATCTTCATAGCTGGTGATGGGAAAAAAGCTGGAGCGCTTCCAAAAATCTCTTGTCATTGATAACCTGAGAGCATGTGTTTAAGCGGCCCATTCTCAAAGGCTGCCAATAAAATGTACATTATTAAAGACCACATTTTGACAGGATGCTATCACAGTTTGGTCTGAAAGACAGTCAATACATTTGTTGTTGACTGGGTGCCATATAATGCACTTTTTACCCACCACCTCTAGTCTTCTTTAATGTCTGCTATTGCACCAAATGCTTCTTGAGTGGACTTCTGTTCCGTGCTGTACTTCCACCCGGAAATCCGTATAGAAGTCAGTATTGAGGCGTTAAGAGTTTCGGAAGCATTTTCTTAATTTAACTTCTTCTACTGATACACCGTTTGTCTGTTCAGAGATGTGCTCCTGCTTCCATTCGCCTCATGGACAATCAGCAATTTCAATTTGGTAAGTTTTTATTTTTATTTTTTTTAATTTGGTGTTTACTTTTGTGGTCTTGCATCCAACATGAAGCGGTCAGCTCCCTTGACCAACAGCACGAACTTCCTTTAACTGCAGGAGGAGGGATTTGGGAAGAGGATGCCGAGGGCTTCCTCTCACCCAGGCTTCCCTGTCAAGTGCCACTTCTGCTTAATATACATCCTTTCTGAGGATGTCCATTTCCAGATCCAAGAGCCCAGAAGTCTCAAGTCTCTTGTTAAACTTCTTTAAACCTTATGACAAAAGGGGGGACCATTTGGAGCCGCATGTTCGTTGCAATGTGAAGAAGTACTGAGTTCAGGGAAGACGCATCTTTAAAATAATTGGTTGGTAGGAAGCGTTCATACTAGGGTTGCACGCTCTGGTGCAGCTTGACCGCTTCGGCAATCATCAAAGCCCGGGAGGCCAACAGTGTAGAGGAGAGGGGCGGTGCCGACTGGTGCGCCACCAACGGTCCCACCCCTCTGCTCCGCGGCACTGGCCGCCTCGGGCTTTGATGATTGCCGAACGCAACCCTAGTTCATACATCTACAAAAGAGCTAGCAGCGTAGCAGCACTTCATTGTCATAGTTGTTTTTCTCCCACTCCCAAAAACTCTTCCCCTCTTCAATATACAACGTTTGTTCCTCCAACTCCATCCATTGAGCCTTAGTTCTCAGGAAAGGAAATAGATCTCGGACAACACACAGCCAATACAGAATGCAAATACCCCAAACCCAAGTGCCACTCTTGGGGTTCCCCAACTCAAGACACCAGAGTCATGCTGTATCCTCAAAAGTACAAAGTGACTGTCAAGAGAAGAGTCAGTCGAGGGTTGCCTGACTGGCATCTCTGACGCATTCTGCACAACCCCCTACCCAGGGTTTGATGTCAAGCCTGGCACCCAAAAGACTGGCACGACTAATTCCACATGGCCATGGTAGCTTGGGGCTAGTGCTTCTTGAGCACCCGCACCCCATGCCAACCGAACTGCTTTGGGTATACATACATTTAAACAATCCCACTGGGTCTTTGGGTCCCAGTTAATCCTCAAACACTTTGTGTTTTTGGGCCACTGTTTCAAGGGGGGGGAGGCTGAGGTGATTGACAGCTGGGTCTTGATTCTGTAAAAGGTTGAACATTTGGCTGGAGTTAGGTCTGCCCTTCAGGCGGAGAGAGCAGGAAGGACGTTTTCTTTTATGCCCCAGCCCCTCGATCCGCTTGAAACGAAATTCAAAAGGCATTTAAAGTCATATAATAAAATCAGGACTGCAGCACCTCCAGGGCCGTTCTGGTCCGTTACACCCTTCTGCATTCATTGAGGCCTGCGGGTTTAGAAGGGCGTAGCTCAGCTTTGGACTGCAGTTTTTAAGAAGCCCCCTTTGCCTCTTCCAAGGTGGTTCCTACTACGGTACATCTAGACATGGATCTAAAAACTGTGCTTTTATTTCCCTTTGCCGCTAGTGATTTACTCCTACGAGTCCTTGTTTAATCAGTTAAAGCTCTTGCAGTCACTGGTCTACGGTTGGCTTAATTAGCCTTAAAAGCTGACAGCATGCCAAAAACTTGATGCTGTGAAACGTCAGCGGGTTGCGCCGGCCAGCTCATGTCAACACCATTTGGAATCCTTTGGGGATTGCAGAGTAGGCTGAGTAGGTGTTTGGCTCAGGGTGATCCTGCTGACCCTTCGCTCATTGGTTGAAAATAGGAGCAGCAAGCAGGAAAGCTGTTGGGCACGTCTCCAGCCACATCCGCCTCAATATGTATTAGCTTGAATCTGTCAAGGGGGGCGGGATTTCCAGCTTTCCCCTCCTGCTGTAGCCCACAGAGGTACATCCATCCCCCATTTGGTTCCTGAAAGGCAAGACCTGCACAGCATGCAGAGCAAGCATGTCGGGGAGTGGTCTACAGTAGGGGTAGTCAACCTGTGGTCCTCCAGATGTTCATGGACTACAGTTCCCATGAGCCCCTGCCAACATTTGCTGGCAGGGGCTCATGGGAATTGTAGTCCATGAACATCTGGAGGACCACAGGTTGACTACCCCTGTTCTACAGTAAGCAGCATCAAACAACCCACCCCACCCCTCACAAACGCAGGCATTGTGTCTTTGCAACTGAGTGGTAGGATTGAAGCCACTGAGTAGAACGTACCTTGGTCAAACTATGGGGGCGAGGGGAGTCCTGTCAGCCAAAGTTAGATACTATAGATCAGGGGTGGCCAAAGTGTGGCTCCCCGGATGTGCTGCAGGGACTGACAGGGTATCATGGGAATTGTAGTCCACCCCTGTTTATATAGATTAAGCAAAAGTAGTTGGATAACCATTTTGAGGCAGTTTTGCTTTAGGTGGTTCTGAGCCCTGGGGGCAGGGGAGATTGCTATGGAAGTAGCTCCAATGCTTCCTAAGTTGGAATAATCAAAACATTTCGAGTGGTTGGGGGCGGAAATGACTGTTGTGTCCTGTGGCAAACTCTGAGCTTTGGAACAGAAACCCATAGTTCTATTTTCAAAGGGAGCAAACAGCACCGTGGGTCTCCTGCGATGCTTAAGACCAAAGCAAGAGGGATCAAGAAGAAGAGTTGGTTCTTATATGCTGCTTTTCCCTACCCAAAGGAGTCTCAAAGCAGTTTACAGTTGCCTTCCCTTTCCCCTCCCTAAAACAGACACCCTGTGCGGTAGAAGAACAGTTGTTTCTTATACGCCACTTTTCTCTACCCGAAGGAGTCTCAAAGCAGCTTACATTCGCCTTCCCTTCCTCTCCCCACAACAGTCACCCTGTGAGGGAGGTGAGGCTGAGAGAGCCCTGATATTACTGCTCGGTTTAAAAAGCTTTATCAGTGCTGTGGTGAGCCCAAGGTCTCCCAGCTGGCTGCATGTGGGGGAGCGGGGAATCAAACCCGGCTCGCTTTTAACCACTACACCAAGCCAGCTCTTGAAATGTGATTATAGAGGTAGACTCCCCGCCACCACAATTATGCACAATTCAATGTAGCCAGAGTACCTGAAGGCATGATAGAGGGCCCTCAGTTGCAGAACATGAGAACAGAAAGGGGGGGGGGATGAGTGGAGCAGTTCTCCGTTGAGAGTTCTGGGACTCTGGTAAAACAAGTCATGGCAGGAGCCGATGGCTACCTGACAATATAACCTCCTTCATAATTGTCTTTAAACCTGATCCTGAGGCCGAGGGCTTTGATGGTGGAACTAAATAAGCGGTTGGAATAAGTACTCTGTGCTGTTACAGTCAGTTTTTAAAAAATAATTTTTTAACTTCATAATAAGTTATGGTCAGACTCTGCTTAGCTCCCTGTAAGCTTCAGTTGATGCTATCTTGTTAAAAAAATAAGGAGAGAAATTAATTACTGTGGATTGAAGTTTAGCAGGCTGCCATTTCAGCATGCTGTCCCTTCAATTCTTCACTGAGGGAGCTCTCATCTAAATGCCCCTCAAGCCAGGGGCATGATTGCTATGTGAGTGTCCTTGGCTTTTTCACCAGGGAAAAAGATCTGAGCTCCAGGGAGTCTCTTTCTGGCACGTAGGAACAGAAACGAGCTGTGCCAATTGGCAACACCTCTGGCATTACCAATAAACTTTTTAAAAAAGTCTTGAGGCAGTGGCATAAAGATGTATCACGACTACAGAAGAACACGTGGCATTTTAAACAGGCAACCAAAACAAGAACCTGTGTTGGCTCTAAACATCAACATGGGAAAAAGTTCATGCAGAGAAGCTTGTGCACTAAAGTGTCTTCTTTCTTTTATGGCAAGAGTTTCCGGAATTGGTCTCTGTTTTGAATTCTTCTTCAGACAGGGTCTAAAACATAAAATGTGATAATTACAAACAAACAGATAGACACAAATACAAAAAGATGGGACACCAAAACCAGGAAAACAGCATTGTCCAACTACCTCATGTTGTGAGTTGTTCCCCAAAAGGAATCTTTACCAATAGTACGTAACCTTGGGAGTCTTACTTGCCGCAACATACATCTGTGCTGCAGTTGTTAATTAGGCTGAGCTAACAAACCTGTTTTGTAGTATTTTGCAGGGAGATTGGCAAAGAAAACTTAAAGTGCACCATCTTAATGAGAAAATTCTTAAAGTGATATAGCAAACTCAGCAATCTGTTCCTATCTACCCGGTTTCTTCAATTTGCATTATGTTCACAAAACATTTCATGCAATACAAATACCATATAAGTATTATTGTTATTTTCTCAGTACGCATATGTTGGCTCTAATATCTCCTACTCCAAACCACCTAAACAAAACATGGTAAATCAAAAGATGTTTTAAGACCATAGGGAACCAGTCTTCGAATCCTAAAAACCAGGGCTGCCTCTTGTAATAACCAGGGCTGCCTCTTTGTGTCTTTGTGTCCACATTATTAAATGTATTGGGTTGAAATACTTTAAGAACCAAAAATTTAAAGTTGTCCTCTGTATATCCTGCATCTAGAAAGTGTGAGGCTAAGGGTGCATCAATGTTTGATTTTGGATCTGTGTTCACTGGTTCTGGTCTTCACAGCCCTCTCACTAATTCGTAAATAAATTTTGCTGCATACACAAATAATTGCATACAAAACCCGTTTTGTCTAGTAACTGCTGAAATGTTCTGATTGAAGTCTATAATTTACATGAGTCACCAAACAGAACTTACACACAATGCACTTGCCACATTTAAAATGACTTCTAGGTTGTATACTGGTAGCCATTGGTTTAATTAAATCAGCTTTTATCAAAATGCCACATCATGTAAGACTCCCAAGGTTGTGTAAAAATCCCTTTTTGGGAATAACTCACAACATGAGGTAATTGGACAATATTTTTTTCCTGTTTAAGGTGTTCCATCTTTCTGTATTTGTTTCTATTTGTTTGTAATTATCACATTTTATGTTTTAGACCTTGTTCTGAAGAAGAATTCAAAACCTGTTCTGGAAACTCTGTCATAAAAGAAAGAAGACACTTTAATATACAAGCTTCTCTGCGTAAACTGTATTCCATGTTGATGATGTTTAGAGCCAACACAGGTTCCTGTTTTGGTTGCTTTTCGCACTCTGTTCTCCAGATTCTTTTCCTTTAAACAGGCAGCCATAGAGAAGGGAGGCAGCCCACCTGTGGCATGGGGAATGGGATCCATCTTGGAACTGGAAGCAAGGATGTTTGTCATGTGGTGGAAAGGCCAGGTTCTCCATATGGAAGAGAACTTCAGTGACTGCATCTGTACACCCCCAAATTTAGGGCTTTATAGCTGTGATTCTGTTTGCCAGTGTTGTACATTTATGCACGAATGTATCTAGTTGCCTTTAAACCCCTTGCAATAGTGGCCACAATCTAAACTGGCACAAGGCGAATCATTTTCTGCTTGATTCTACAGTGAGGGTATTTGCATTAATGGCAATCTCTGTTGTCCAGAAGTTAGAAAACGTACCAGAATTCAGTTTTTTATTGTTAATGTTTGCTTTTGTCTTACAATTTTTTTTCTTTTTCTACTCCCTGCCAAGGACATGCTCTTAAACCACAGGTTGCTTCCATTTTTACATCACTTCTGGATGGGTTGAAAAAATTCTACATCACAAAGGTATTTTATTTTAATCTCACTATTTGTATGTTGGTGTACATCCTCACCCATGCTGCAATTAATCCTCCTTTAAAAAAAAAAAGAACATTAGAATGTCTGCACGCACGCAAAGAGAAAAGATTTATTTTATTTTATTTATTTATTTGGATTTTTATACCGCCCATTCTTTGCAGCTCTGGGCGGTTTACATGGAACATTGTATAAGTTTACATGGGACATTATAACCATCTATAACACACAAATTTCAATAGAACATCATAACACAATCTATCAAGTAACAGTTCACAACACAACATGAATAACAACAACACTGGGGAGATGAAAGAGCAAAGTGGTGGGAGAAAGCATATTCCAGTTGTGGTCGATCTGCCATCTGTGTTAGTTTAAAGAATACCACAGGGTAGGGAAGGAGGGGCAGAAATTTCTGAAACTGTGTAGAAGATTGTATATCTGTCTGAGTGGAATCTTCTTGGCCCTACAAGAGATGATTTAGGACTGTCCTTAAAGTAGTGGTTAAGAACAGCAGCTTCTAATCTGGCAAGCTGGGTTTGATTCCGTGCTCCTCCACATGCAGCCAGCAGGGTGACCTTGGGCTCATCACAGCCCTGATAGGGCTGTTCTCACAGAGCAGTGACATCCGGGCTCTGTCAGCCTCACAGGGTGCCTCTAGTGGGGAGAGGAAGAAAAGGCGATTGTAAGTTGCTTTGAGACTCCTTCTGGTAGAGAAAAACAGGGTAGAAAAACCAACTCTTCTTCTTTATTTCATTTTATTTTTATACCGCCCTCCCGGTGAGCGAGCAATTTATTAAAAAACAGACATTAAGAATTTAAATTTTTTAAAATTCAGTTAAAACAAATTAAGGGGCAACCTAGATTAAAGATCAGCATCAAGAGCCCCAGTTTAAACAGTATGATTTCCTAATTTGACTTCTGCTGGGATGGAGGAAGGCAAAGCGACCACAAAAACCCAGAGCTTTGGTCGTTCCTCGTAGAATCTCATGGCAATTGTTGACAGTGCTTCAGTTACAAGGCTTAATGGAAGTGTTGTAAAGCAGGGGTAGTCAACCTGTGGTCCTCCAGATGTCCATGGACTACAATTCCCATGAGCCCCTGCCAGCAAATGCTGGCAGGGGCTCCTGGGAATTGTAGTCCATGGACATCTGGAGGACCACAGGTTGACTACCCCTGTTGTAAAAGGACAACCATGCTACATCCGGCCAACATTTGACTTCAGGCGAATATGGCTATGGGAAGGCATTCAACAAAGTCTCGGCATCTGGCAATGGAATCAGGGTCTGGATTACTTTCAAGGGCTTTGCTACTGCGACTATAATTAGAGAGAACAAAGAAATGGAATTCCTGCACTCGGGGCCTGCTTAGGATACACCCACGCTAGATGCACATAAAGAGAAACTCATGCTTACACCATGTTGCCAAAGTAGGAAAAACAGTTTTATTTTAATTTTTAATTTATTTTTATTTTTATTTTTATTTCTATTTTATTTTATTACATTTTCTATTTTATTACATTTTTATACTGCCCTCCCTTGCGGCTCAGGGCGTTTTACAATGAAATTCATAGGACAGTACAGAGACTGTGGCACAGCCATGAACTTGCAACATTTCAACCCCACAACTTCAATGGTACAACCATTTACCATGTTAACGGTGGCTTGATTTTTCTAAGAGTGCTGCCAGGTCAGGAGTCGCCCTCTGCTGTTTTCTGATTGGGTGGTGGCAAGAAGGGCCCCTGCAGGCTCCCGTTGGTGCTCTTGCTTTTCATTAGCTGAAGCCCTGGTGGAAGAGCTCCACTTTGCAGGCCCTGTGGAACTGTTTTAGCACTGGCAAGTCCTGTAGGGACTTAATGCTTGACCTCATCAAAGCTCAGGCTCAACCTAAACACGACTTCTTTAACAAGACAGACCCAATTATTTATTTATTTGGATTTTTATACCGCCCATTCTTTGCAGCTCTGGGCGGTTTACATGGAACATTGTATAAGTTTACATGGGACATTATAACCATCTATAACACACAAATTTCAATAGAACATCATAACACAATCTATCAAGTAACAGTTCACAACACAACATGAATAACAACAACACTGGGGAGATGAAAGAGCAAAGTGGTGGGAGAAAGCATATTCCAGTTGTGGTCGATCTGCCATCTGTGTTAGTTTAAAGAATACCACAGGGTAGGGAAGGAGGGGCAGAAATTTCTGAAACTGTGTAGAAGATTGTATATCTGTCTGAGTGGAATCTTCTTGGCCCTACAAGAGATGATTTAGGACTGTCCTTAAAGTAGTGGTTAAGAACAGCAGCTTCTAATCTGGCAAGCTGGGTTTGATTCCGTGCTCCTCCACATGCAGCCAGCAGGGTGACCTTGGGCTCATCACAGCCCTGATAGGGCTGTTCTCACAGAGCAGTGACATCCGGGCTCTGTCAGCCTCACAGGGTGCCTCTAGTGGGGAGAGGAAGAAAAGGCGATTGTAAGTTGCTTTGAGACTCCTTCTGGTAGAGAAAAACAGGGTAGAAAAACCAACTCTTCTTCTTTATTTCATTTTATTTTTATACCGCCCTCCCGGTGAGCGAGCAATTTATTAAAAAACAGACATTAAGAATTTAAATTTTTTAAAATTCAGTTAAAACAAATTAAGGGGCAACCTAGATTAAAGATCAGCATCAAGAGCCCCAGTTTAAACAGTATGATTTCCTAATTTGACTTCTGCTGGGATGGAGGAAGGCAAAGCGACCACAAAAACCCAGAGCTTTGGTCGTTCCTCGTAGAATCTCATGGCAATTGTTGACAGTGCTTCAGTTACAAGGCTTAATGGAAGTGTTGTAAAGCAGGGGTAGTCAACCTGTGGTCCTCCAGATGTCCATGGACTACAATTCCCATGAGCCCCTGCCAGCAAATGCTGGCAGGGGCTCCTGGGAATTGTAGTCCATGGACATCTGGAGGACCACAGGTTGACTACCCCTGTTGTAAAAGGACAACCATGCTACATCCGGCCAACATTTGACTTCAGGCGAATATGGCTATGGGAAGGCATTCAACAAAGTCTCGGCATCTGGCAATGGAATCAGGGTCTGGATTACTTTCAAGGGCTTTGCTACTGCGACTATAATTAGAGAGAACAAAGAAATGGAATTCCTGCACTCGGGGCCTGCTTAGGATACACCCACGCTAGATGCACATAAAGAGAAACTCATGCTTACACCATGTTGCCAAAGTAGGAAAAACAGTTTTATTTTAATTTTTAATTTATTTTTATTTTTATTTTTATTTCTATTTTATTTTATTACATTTTCTATTTTATTACATTTTTATACTGCCCTCCCTTGCGGCTCAGGGCGTTTTACAATGAAATTCATAGGACAGTACAGAGACTGTGGCACAGCCATGAACTTGCAACATTTCAACCCCACAACTTCAATGGTACAACCATTTACCATGTTAACGGTGGCTTGATTTTTCTAAGAGTGCTGCCAGGTCAGGAGTCGCCCTCTGCTGTTTTCTGATTGGGTGGTGGCAAGAAGGGCCCCTGCAGGCTCCCGTTGGTGCTCTTGCTTTTCATTAGCTGAAGCCCTGGTGGAAGAGCTCCACTTTGCAGGCCCTGTGGAACTGTTTTAGCACTGGCATGTCCTGCAGGGACTTAATGCTTGACCTCATCAAAGCTCAGGCTCAACCTAAACACGACTTCTTTAACAAGACAGACCCAATTGGCTTTCCCTGCAGCTACCCAGCAGCTGCGGGAAAACTTTCCTCCAGTACGACACAGGGCCTGATCCAGATCAGTCCCAGAGCACTGCAGGAAGCGGGGCTGTAGCCTCCCGCATCCTGCAGTGTTTCTGAGCTAAAATGACATTGGAGGTGTTTTATTGTCCTTTTTCACAAGCACTAATGCAATGGGGTAAACAGATCATCCCCCAGGCCAATTTCAGCTTAGGAAAGCAAAGCAGCTTGAGGAAGAGAAGCAGAGATCTCAGTGCTCCTGTCATGGTCTGAACTAGGTCCCACTTTCCTTGGGGAAGGAAGAAGAAGAAGAATTGGTTCTTATATGCCGCTTTTCTCTACCCGAAGGAGGAGGCTCAGAGCGGCTTACAGTCGCCTTCCCTTTCCCCTCCCCACAACAGACACCCTGTGAGGTAGGTGGGGCTGAGAGAGCCCTGATATTACTGAAGAAGAAGAAGAGTTGGTTCTTATATGCCGCTTTTCTCTACCCGAAGGAGTCTCAAAGCAGCTTCCCAATTGCCTTCGCTTTCCTGTCTCCACAACAGGCACCCTGTGAGGTGGGTGAGGCTGAGAGAACCCTGATATCACTGCTCGGTCAGCACCTTGGTATGCCCAAGGTCACCCAGCTGGCTGCATGTGCAGGAGGAGCGCAGATTCGAAACCGGCTCACCAGATTAGAAGTCCACACTTCTAACCACTACACCAAGCTCCCCTCAGCTTGTAGTTTGAGTCATAATGAAACCTTGCAATAGAGAATAAATTCCGAATGGATATTTGAAAACCAGTTAATTTAAGGGATAAGGGCATTAAGTTGCTTAGCTGCAAAGCAGGCTAAAATACCAGCAATCCAAAAGTCGTGGTTGCTAAGGATAAATTTCTGTTTCCATACTCGAGCTGTATCAGTCCCGTTCCACAAGATGTGTTTGAAGCCTAACCCCAGAATCCCAACGCATTTAATCAGCTTTCAAAATTTGACTAGTACGTAGTTCAGGGACTGAGCGTTGGGGGCCAGGAGAGGGAGGAATGGGACCTTAAAGTGTCACGGCAGACAGCCCACATAAATCTAGTGTAAAGGCCTTTAAACCCAGATCAACATTTGTTGTGAGAGCCTGATCTGGCGGAGGTTTTTACTTTTCTTGACCCGTCAAAAGAACGCAAACTCTTTGTAGGTGAATAAAATCAGAGTCCAGTAGCACCTTTAAGACCAGCAAAGATTTACTCGGTGAGATATTGGAAGACCTCGGCCTGTTGGCCCTCAGTGACTAGCAGTTAAAACTTAAAGCACCCCAGTGATATTCATTCATTCATTTATGTATTACTTATACATTTCTATACCTCCCTCCCCCTGAGGCTCAGGGTGGTTCACATAAAACATAGGGATATTACAGTGTAAATGTATAATATAACATCAGAACAACAATAACACTAGCTACCAGGACTGGGGGCAACAAGAATTTTATAATAACAGCACTTACCACATTGACTTCTAACCCTGATCCTGTAGGAGATGGATTTGAATTCAGATCATGGGGAGGGGTTTGTGGGGAGCCCAGCAGATGCTGTTGCTTCGGTCCGCCTCAACCAGAGCGCTGACCACACTGGCCTAGTAGGCAGATTTGACAACGAGGCTTAAACGAAGTCTGTGACGTTGACAGCATCCCTCAAATATTCACGTCAGCAGCAGCCAGATGAGTTGGATGCCTAGCAGGTCAAGCGAATCAGGACCACTTTGCTTAACAGTGTGTTCACTGATAAGAGCCAGATTAAACAAACTCACATTTCTCTTCCTACTGCTTGCTTCTTACCCCTCGTCTCAGACAAACCTTCAAAATATACCTCAAACAGGGCTGGAAATGATCTCAGCTCTGTTCACATTCCTGGGGACTTTCACAGGGATGTCTTACACACAAAATAATGTTTATTTCCTCTGCTTTGTGCTCCAATTCCCCCCCCCCCAGTCAAATCACTGAGTTTTGAAGGCAAAAGATTGTTCAGAGGAGGTTTGCCATTGCTTGCCTCTGCATATCGACCCTGGACTTCCTTGGTGGGCTACCATCCAAGTACTTATTCATTCATTCAGATTTTTATACCGCCCTTCCCTACGGATCTGCGCGGTTTACATAAAACACTATCAAAATCAATATAACAATAACAATAACATACCAACTAGAACAGTATTTCAACAATAACTTTGACACTCGCTCAGTAGATTCAATTTCTCAGTCTGGGAGGGGGGACCTGTAGATGTTATAGGTCAGTCAGCCTCACCAAATGCAGCTAGCCAGGGCTCGCCCTGCTTATCTTCCCATATCAGGCTAGCCTGGACTATCCAGGTAAGAGCCACTTAACAAGTGCTTAAAATCGACCACTGTAAGGATCAAACACAAGTAGGGTGGGAATTAACATATTGTTGTCCTGTTATATTACTCAGAGCAGGATTTCATGAGGCCCTGGGGTTTCTTGACAGCCCGGGAAGTATTTCCTGATTTGGGTGGGAATTAATAAGTTTTTAATATATTTTGAAATTTGATAAACATTTATTGGGTGATATTGACCACATATGGTTATGTCAACTCCCCCCTCCCAAACACGGCCAATAATGGGCCTGGAGGTGGTGGAAAGGGGAGGAGCCTTGAGTGGGCGTGTCCACAGCTATGCTTCCCAACCGTATTCTGCACGATCGCACCACTTCTGGGGTTTCTCAAAGCCTGAAGATTGTTTCAGGGATTTCTCAATGCCAGAAAAGTTGAGAGAGGCCACTTTAGAGGAAGACTAATTTGAAAAATGATATGTTGGTGTACATGTTACTTTTATCTAACAAAACTTGCCCCCTTTTTCCGCAGTTTAAAGGATTTGATCCCAACGTATTATGCGTCGCCACCTTGCTTTTTGAGGGCAGCCGCGAAAAGGTCCTTCAGCACGAAAAGCAAGTTTATGACATTGCTGCAAAATTCGGGTACGACCTGAGCATTTTACCTTCCGATCCTTACTATTTGAAATGCCTCAAATCTTTGTGCAGTTGCAAGTGGAAACTGATTCAAGTGGTTAGCTGTGTTGGTCTGAAATAGCACAACAAGGCGTGAGTTTTCGAGAGCTTGCACTCTTCCTCGGACTAAGAACTACCATCAGGACAGTGGACTTTATATTTCCTCAGTTCATAGTCTGAGGAAGAGTGCACGCTCTCGAAAGCTCACGCCTTGAATAAATCTTTGTTGTTCTTAAAGGTGCTACTTTAAGGACTCTGATTTTGTTGTACTACTTCAGACCAACACAGCTAACCACTTGAATCAGTTTTGAAGTGGAAATTGGTCTTTGATGAAAGCCATGAAGTCATAGAAATAGATAGACAATTTCTTTGCCTAGCGGGCAGAAATGTAGCAGAGAAGATGAGATCAATTTGGACACACACACAGTTTTCCAGGAGTCGGCACGTGAACTTATTACTATAATGCTTTGAAATATTTTCATCCCCAAACCTTCCATCCTAGCATTACTGACTATGTCAATAAAATACTATGAAATAATATTTGGGGTTCCCTTTGGGGGCAGTGGAAGGATCCAGGGTGGTGGTGAGGAATTTGAGGCCAGTAGTGGGCCAGCAGTCTGACTCTTCCCACCGCAGCTGCATTTTCCTAGAGAGAGACATTGGTAGTAACAATCCTGGGCTTTCTTGGTGGTCTCCCATCTAGTGCTTGACCAGGTCTGACCTTGCTTAGCTTCCTGAAGGAAACAACAGCTTCAGAAGGAGGGCTGGTTGGGATAATAATCCTGCCCGAGATCCTTCTCCTGATCACATTCTGCCCTCCCCAGGCTCCACCCGAGATCTCAAATAATTTCTTCACCTAGAATTGGCAACCCTTAACCTAGAATTGGCAATCCTTCTCCATCTCTGGGAGGCTGAAAAGGCCTTCTCCTGGCCATGGGATTTTCCATTGCTTCCCCCCCTCCCCCTTCCCTGGTGGTCTTTCTCCCCGATGAGGACCCAAAGTGGCTTTTATAAAGGACTCCCCCCCCCCCCCCAGACTGAGATATGGCTACTGCACAACAACCAAAAAAGTGTAGGCAATATAGTGTGTTTTCAATTTGCAGTACACCTAAGATCAGGAAACAGGAGTGTGTTTGTGTGTGTGTGTGTGGGGGGGGGGGTGTCACTAGGATGTGGCCTGGGAGCCAGAGAGCCAACAGCCCAAAAGAGTTTGGCAACCACTGAAATAGACAATAAAAGAAAACGCCTAAATAAAGAACGAAGTCATTACTTTTGAGATGCTCCCAACTCAGGCAAGTAACTTCTGTGGCGTTAAAACAAACTGGTCCTAACCCGGGGAAGGAAGTCCGTGTTTTTTCAGATTGGAGGTATAATACTGTCCATTATTGACCGGAGCTGCAGCTGGAGCAAGCCTGTTTAGAAACGGAAATTGTCCTTAATCAGCAAGGGCTTGATTGATTATCTGTACCCCGCCTCCTGTCATTGATGGCTCTGTGCCGTTACAAAGGAACAGAAAACATTTCACTTCAATAACAAACTGAGTAATGATCGTGTGGTTCCGGCTCCATGTGGCTTGATTGATTGGGGAGGCCGATCAATGAAACCACCGGGTGAAGACGTGGCCCGAACCACAGCTTTATTTCCCAGCTAAACAAATTATTCGGCAAGTGACAATTGCTGCATTGGTCGCTTGCATTTTTTGGACATAGAGGTTGGCTACCCTTAACAATTGACCCTGCTTGATACTGTATTGTATAGAAGGGCCAGAAAGAATGTCCATTCGCAAATGGAATCTTAATACAGGAAGAGAAAAACAATGGGAAGTAAATTACCTTCTAAAAGGTGCAATTGCTTATTGATGTTCATTCACATCTTTTTTTAACCGATCTGCAATTAGGGAGGTGAAGCAGGAGCCATGACTGGTCACCACCAATGGATTTGGACCCAAGAGCCTTTCCAAAGGTGGAAGGATTTCTGCCTGCAGAGTGCAAGCTTGTTACATTCCTTCTCCCGCTGCTGCCCAAATTGCAGGGCGTGTGTGTTTAATTCGGAGCTACAACAAGAGGCGAAAGAAGTCACACACTATAGGCAAAGACGCATTCTGCCTGCAGAAACGCTCCATCGGGCCCAAGCCAGTATTTTAAAGAGGTGCTGTCTCTTTTAAGCAGAGTAAACTCTCTAAGCCAGGGGTAGTCAACCTGTGGTCCTCCAGATGTTCATGGACTACAATTCCCATGAGCCCCTGCCAGCAAATGCTGGCAGGGGCTCATGGGAATTGTAGTCCATGAGCATCTGGAGGACCACAGGGGTTGACTACCCCTGCTCTAAGCCATCCATGAAGACTGTCCCACTTAGCCGTTATTTCCTGAGTCTTGCTGCCTTTGCATTCTTTCTTTCTCTGGCAGTGGAAGAAAGCAAGTACAGCCAGCAACCCAAGAAGCCCATTGCGTTCTCTGACCATGACTCTGTAGTCCGTATTAAGCTACATGTCCAGCTGGAGGGAGGTCCTTCTCCTTCCAAGTCAATATGAAATGTAATAAAGACATTGGGGGAAGCCTGTCGAAACGCACTCGAATTGTCTGCACAGTCAGCAGAGCAGCACCTGCAGTTTTGCCCCTTGATCTTCAGGCTTGGAGGTTTTTTTTTTTGTTTTTTTTTTTTGGTTATCCTGATTTTTATGGCTAATGACGTAAGAGGCACGCTTGCTCCTTTCGTGGAAGTTGTCTCCTTGGCACCAGGAAGTCTTACTTGTGATCTTTCCCCAAGTTTGTAAAAAGAAAAGAGAGAGATTCATTTGCTGCAGTTTGAGTGCTAGCAAATTGTAAAGTCATTCCCCTATTCCGTCTCTTGCTGTCCCGGTGACCTACTTTTTTCTGTACTAAATTAGTAAAGAAAGCCAAGTCAGCCCAGCACACCACTGGTCATTTTAAAAAGAGAATCAAAGACAAACGTAAGGGATTCTATTCAGAGGCTAACGTTATGCACACAATTAGGCAGACAGAACACCTTTATTGAGATCATTCCATTTTTAAATGATTGACAAATACAGTCCCAGCAGATATCAGTATAATTATCCTTTTTCGAACTAAGATTCCATTGTTACTGCCACCACGAAGGTTGCCACCTTTTCTGTAACTGTGAAGTCTCGGCCAGCTTGTAATTTATAGATCAATTTCTGATCATTTGGACACGGCATTGGAACTATAATTGGGTGTTTTCATAAATTATTGTAAAGCTGGCAATGCAAAAGCTAGCAACCCACTCGACATCTACATAGCCTTTCTTGATAAGGTATTCTCTGGAATCGGCCATATAGGATCAGTGAGTTAGTTCTTGCTTGCATGAGGGCTTTCCTGGGCTTGAGATCAGGGTAATTCAAGCAGAAATCAGGTAAAATTCCAAGATACTGTATACAGGTCAACAGGAGGCACAGTATTTTCTAATAATAAAAGTATATTGTATATATAAAATAAAATATCTTTCAGGGTAAAGCTCTCCAGTCTTTAGTTTTAAAAATATATACGTCTTAAAAATTGTCACAGTACCAAAATGGCGCTTGTTTCAAGGCTATCAGTGTTGCTGTATAGCATGTGTGATTTTTCCTCCCTCTCTGATATCCTTCCAGTAAAATACATCCGTGCTCCTGAACTAAAAAACAAAGTCTGCAGTTCTATGATACTGGGCTGGTTCTCCATTTCCATGGTGTCTTTTGAAATGGAGACTAGCAGGAACTTTGTGGGTTGAGGCAGAAGTTTTGCATCTCTTAGTGTTGAGGTTAAGCAGAGCAACATGGGTACAAAATAAATGTTGTGATTGTATATCTACTATCCCACTGTGGTCTGTTCTCTTGTCCATCGGGTTTTTCAGTCATATTAAAATGTGTGCGATGGGATCCTAGGATCATGGGCAGACTTCCCTGTTGCAGTCCAGTGAGCCCACTGAAATTCTGCTCCCAAGGATCAGGGGACAACCCTCCTCAGCCAACAGAAGTTCCATTCTCCTAGTCTTAGCGGGGGCAGAACAGAATCTCCAAATCTAACCTGTTATATCCCAGACAGAATGTCCTCATCTCTGTCCACATGCCTTGGCTTGAAACTCTATTGCTGTTGATTGATTCCCGCTGCAGGTGTCGTATTCTTACGCTCTGAGTTGACGTTTTATCGCCCTTTCAAATTCTAGGGGTCTGGCAGCTGGAGAAGACAACGGACAGAGAGGTTACATGTTAACATTCGTCATTGCTTACCTCCGGGTGAGTGTCTCTTTTTAGAATAAAATAAAAAGCTTGTGTGTGCGCATGTTTTTTTTTTAAATGTGTGCCTAAGACACATTCTCTTGGGGAAACATCCACATTTCTGAGATGTTTGGAGCTCTGTGGCCAGATAGATTTTTACTTACCTCTTTGATTCAGTACTTGTACGCACCTTTCAGGCATTGTTCTGCATGAGGGCTCTGAGATAGGCTATCAGGTGCCAGGCTTGCTGTTCAATTGGCAGGTTCTTTTCCCCACTTGCCTAGTTTAGCACTAAAGTGGAACCACAAGAGGCAGCCCGGGTGGGGAAGAACGAAATTGAAGAGGGTACCTCAGCAATCCCTTTATTGATCCCACCAGTCCAGCTACCCCCGCAGCTAGAGCAGTGGGTATTGGCACCGGCCCAAGAACTAGATATGAGTACAAGGTAAAGAGCAAGATTGCCCTTCCTGTCTCTTTCATTGGCACCCTTCCATCAATAGAAAAGGGAGGATGTCTCAACTTTGCCTCCCCCCCGCCCCCACTGCAGCCTACTTAACCCGACTCTTATGCCACGCGGGTCGTGATTTGAGGAATCCTGGGGGGAAGCAGGGAATATCCGTGATCTTTGCATGGGTAGATAAGTGGATCCACACTGATCACTGGACCAGTGTGCAATTTTATACTGTCTAGCTGAAAAATGTCTGGCGGCTCTTTATATGTTGCTTTTATTGATCTACGGGCAGCCTTTGACTCAGTCCCGAGGAAACAGCTACAGACTAAGCTGATGAGTACCTCCATTGATCAGATCCACACTGACAGGTCTATGCAAATTGCTGTCTTAGGCTTGCTTTCTTCGCCTCCAGAGCCAGACCTAGTTCTTTAAATTGGGCTGAACCAACTTCCGGGGGTTGAGGGGAGGGATAGTTTTTAGTTGTGCACACTAGAAAAGTATGTGACATGTCTGAGAAGTTTGGGGAACAGTAAGCTTCCCTAAAGAAATACTTTTGTATCTGTGCAAAACTGGCTGGGATGAAAGTGACGATGTCTCGTGAGGTTCCCTTCTGGGTCCCATGATGAATGGCATGATTCCTGCATGAACTCTTACCACATAGACTACCACATTTGTATAAATGAGGGACTGCTTTTTTGCTTATGAAAAAGAAAGCTGTAAATTATATGGGGCGTTTCTTGACAAAGTTTAGAAAGTTAAAAAACAAACAAACCCAGAATGGCTGTTTACTATGCTTATGTGTAGCCTCAAAAGTAGCTGAGCCTTCAAAAGAGCAGAATTATTTGGTAATTTGTTATCCATTTGTTATTGAAATGAAAATAATGAATTTGGTATTTCTCAGAAAGAATACAGTCAATCTTCCCAGTGAGCACCAAAAATGACCTGTTATTTTCTCCTGATTAAAAATAACTTGGCCTTCATAGCAGGTCTGTCTTCTGCCAAATGGCCAAAGGTGCAAAGCATGAGGACCATTTGTTGATCTCTGTGATGTCCTCTTGACACATGTAGGTTGCCAGAAATGTAAACAGGTTACTTTAAAATAGTGTTGTAATTATGCATTGTGACACACAAAACTTATAGCAGTCTAAGCCTCTAGGTTTATAATAACCTTTAGGAATACTAACCTGAAACATTTTCTTTCTGGCTACTGTTAACAGGACGTGGGTATGGATTATTATTTAATAGGGGAATCATTTGAGACATCCGTTCCTTGGGACAGGTAAGGAGCGTGCTTTTGAACTCACTTTCTTGCGTCAGTCCTGTTTTTTCTGAGAACTTGCTTAGTGTTTTGTCTCAGATTTAATGTTCTAACATGGTGGGAGTTTTCTAGTGTAGCTAAGCATCACTAAAGTGGCCTAGGATAAGGAAGGTGGGATGGCACAACAACTTCCACCTTACCTGTCGACACTTGACCTAGCCACCATGATCCATGCAATGGTCACCTCCAGATTAGACTTCTGTAACCTGCCCTTGAAACTGCTGTGGAAACTCCCAACTGGTCCAGAATACAGTAGCTCAGGTCTTTGCTCTCCCAGTTACACCTTTGCTCTCCCAGTTGCACAGGTTCCAGATTAGAGACCAAATCTGGCTCAAGGTTCTGATACCTACTTTCAAAGCCCTAAACAGTCTGGGACTCTTGTATCTATGGGACTGCCTCTTCCCCTACGTCCCTCAAAGAGTGCTGAGAATGAGCTTTCAAAATCTGCTCAGGGTTCCTGGCCCCAAAGAGGTAAAACAGGCCTCAACCAGGGCTAGGGCTTTTTTGGCCGTGGCCCCAGCGTGGATTTCACTAGGCCCCTAGTGAAATCTGAGCCTTTAAAACAGTTAGAGCTGTTCCACCAGGCCTATGGCTGAGGACAGTAGCTGCTGGCCTCCCTGCTTCAGAATCCATCCACCCACCCATGGAAATCTGTCCAATATGGATTAACCATCCTTCGGTAATATCTAAATCGGAAAGAGGGAGCAGTTTTAGAACAGATATACTGTATGTATGCAATTTATTTTGAACTGATGATTGTTTTAACCTTGATGTTACCTGCTTTGAGCTGAATAGGGAAGGATGGGATATAAAAAATAAAATATTTATTTATTTGGCCTGGTTGAAGCCTGCATTAACAGCAGGAGTCATCTTATATTTTAGTTAAGCTTTTATAGTTAAGGTTTAATAATATATATTGTACAAGTTAAATTATTGCTAAATTGCATTTTATTGTATATGTTTTATGATTATGTTAGACACTGGGAGGGGCAGGATATAAATCAAATAATGAATAAATAGTTGAATTAAAACATGCAGTTGTACTTAATAACCCATTATAAGAATGAAACAGTAGCTAATTTTTGAACCTTAGCACCGGTCAGCAAATGAACTGCTTCCTCGTTTTATTCTGTCTCCCCAAAACCATTCCAATTCAGTCTCTCTGGCTGCTCCGATAACACTAGGAGGAACCTTTTTTAAAATGAGAAATTCTAGAATAATTTACTGGGTGCTGTTTAGGACATGAGAGAAGTTGTGGTGGAGGGTCTTCTTACCTATCATTTCAGTTTCTGCAGGTCCAAGATTTCTCCACAGTTCTGTCACTATAAGCCTGTAATCAGGGGTGAAGCCCTGGCAAAAGAGGGGGTATGTTAAAGCCAAAAGAGAGAAACCGATGCAAAGAGGGATCGGTTCTTATTTCTCAATTTCCTTTTTTTCCAGGGTTCTAGACCTCTGCAGAAATGTAAAGGAAAGAATAGTAAAAGAATGCAAAGAGAGAGGTGTTCAGTTTCCGCCTTTTGCTACCTGTCGGTAAGGCTCAGCAGTTAATGACCTCTCCCTTTTTAGTGGGATAGAGCCTGGAGGGGGTGGGAAAGGGAGGGGCCCCGGGTGGGAGTGTACACAGCTATGTTTCCCGACCATATTCTTCACGATCGCGCCACTTCTCGAAGCCTGAAGAATGTTTCAGGGGTTTCTCAATGGTAAAAGAATTGAGAAAGGGTGCTCGAACCTCTACACCAGGAGTAGTCAACCTGTGGTCCTCCAGATGTTCATGGACGACAAGTCCCATGAGCCCCTGCCAGCGAATGCTGGCAGGGGCTCATGGGAATTGTGGTCCATGAACATCTGGAGGACCACAGGCTGACTACCCCTGCTCTACGCAACACTGAAGATCTGATAAGACGCCAGGCAGCTTTTATGCATGCTTGGATTTACTATTTGCCTGGTAAAATATAATCCCGTTGAGGACAAGTCAAATATTCACTACTCAAGTGCCTCGAGGATGAATTTATTAAAACATCTAGGAAGCTGCATTCATGTTGTTGCATGAACATTCTGAGAATACTAGTGTTGCTTTAAGGAAACGTAATAAATAGGATACATTTAAAGAGAGGCTGTTTTGTTTAAGCCGTATAAAAAAGCACCCAGTTGTGCCTGCATTGAAGTCAGGGCTGTAAAATGGTAACTCCCATACCAAGTGCCCAGGTTATTGTATACAGTGGTTTTCAAAATAGTTTAGGAAAGCTGAAACCGCTTTGTGCCTTCAAACATTTATTTTGAACATATGGAAGAGGTTAGGGAATTCCCGAAGAGTAATCCTGCTCCTGTTGTGTTGATAAAACAGAACTTCCACCCCACAGTTAGTTCCTCATGTGCAAACTTTCATTATTACTGAAATATATTGCATTGTACATTTCCCCCCATGGTTTGACGAATTAGATCTAAAAGTTTGTTGCTGTTCTAATTTTGTTCAAATTGATTAGACAAACTCCTTATTAAAAAATACACCCAAAGCAACCTATGTATAGGGTCACCAGGTGTCTGCTTTTTTTTGGTGTCTGTCCTCTTTAAAAAAAAAAACTGATGAAAATGTTTCCCTTTGGAGTTGGAAGATTAGAACATTCCTAGTCAGTAGCCATGAACACAGTTTAAATAGGTTATTTAAAACAAATTTGTCATCATGATTTCCTTGTTTGAAGTAGTCAGTTGAGAAATGATCTTTGGTTGTTGTCTTCATAATGTGGTGACCCACACTAATTGTTTGTGTTATTTAGTCGCCCATTGATCGTGTTTCTTACTGATTTGTTTAAAATTTCTGTTCTGCCTCTCCATCCGTAGAACGCTGAAGGCAACCTGCAGGATAAAAACCGAGAGAAAATTGCAATTCGACCCTAAAAATTCAGGAATAAAACATAAAGCGCTAAGGATTGTTATGTAGTTAGATGCTTTCTGTGCCATGCTACTGTTGGTCATTCTCACTTGCGTTTTTGATGGGCTCACAGAGGATTTAGGATTAGATTCAGAAGATCTGTTTCCCTGCTTTGTGAAGGAAGGGAGTCCCACTGGGAATGAAGCCTTTGGACCTCTGTCCTCTGTCTTGAGAGCTTGCCTTTATTCACAGCACTGTGGTATATCTAATTCTTTCTAAACACAACAGGGTGACGCAGACCTATGATGCTGGTGCGTGTGTGTATTTCTATTTGGGCTTCAACTACCGAGGAATAAGTGACCCTATTCATGTTTACGAAGAAATTGAGGTAAGGTACCTATGTGTCACTCTCATGTTATTGATCAATAATTGCGGCCTCTTCGTGTCGTGGCCACATAGAGGTAGGAGGGGGTTTTCTACAAATCTGGGGGGAACCTTGGGTTTGCAGAAAAATCCGAGCATGAAAAAAAGAGAGAGGGTATTTAAAAGCAAAAAGCACAGGCAGTAGGGAGCGGGGAGATGAGATCTTGGGAGTTGTAGCTCAGCTGCCATTTTGAGGGTTGCTCAGACACCCCATAAACATTGTGGAAGGTGTCCGTGGCCACTAGTGACAAGGAAAATAAGGCAGCAGGGAAGAATGAGGATGGCAGTAAAAGCAGAAGGTACAGCAGGGGGAAGGGGGCAGTCAGTGGCAGAGGGTTGAGGGGGCATCTCCTGCTTTGCTCTCCTCCCACCCTTCTAGTAAATTCATGGGACACAAATCCATAATTAGCATCAGACATTAGTTTAAACTTTTACGTCAAGCTTCCTATATATGCAATGATTAGTTGGTATGGTATGACTGCCAATAAGGTTGTTCTTCTTCAGATAAAGTCTGTATTTTAGCCAGCCTTTGAAAAGCATTGCACTGTTTTGTGGCTGTTGCTGCTGCTATTGCTGCTGTTTTAATTTCAAAAAATTTAAAGCTTATCTCTCAATACACAGAGTCTACAAGATGGTAAAAGTTGCCATCTCATGTGCTTTTAGAATCGCAGGCAGAATCTTCTTGAGTCAGATATTGTAAATCTTGATTTTGCATCCATTTCTGCTTCGGAAGTGAATAAAAGGGGTTATATTGCTTGTTTTGGCCCAATTTGGATTGATGAATAATTTTGCTTTTTTTTTTCCCCCAGAGCGCAGCTAGAGAAGAAATCCTTGCTAACGGCGGGAGTTTGTCGCATCATCATGGAGGTACTGTTTGTTTGTATCTGAGCCCCCAACTCCTAGTTAACAATTTTCTGTAAGGCATTCCCAGATACTATTGTGTGTGCATAATTTGTGAACATTGCTATTCTGTTGCCACTCCTGCTCTGGGTTTTGCTTGGATTCTGTGGTTTGACATTGGTTCACTTGGGCTGGGCTCCCATCCCTTGCTTCAGTTTGTTTGCTTGCCTTCTTTGGTTGGACATTGAAGGGCTTGTGCTTGCCACATTAGGCTGTGGTTCTCCTGGGAATCTCTGGTTTGATTCTGGTTCTGTTGGGCTTGTTGGTTCCCTTTCCACTGAAAGGCTTTGGGCTTGTGGTTGCTTACTCTTACGTATTTGTGGCTCTCACCCCAACCCATAGGAATCAGTGCAGGTTGGCTTCAGGAACTTTGTTCAAGAGTCCATAGATTTGGACCTCTAGGCTCCCATTCATAATTTTTCCCTGGTACTCATCCCTACTGCTGATGCCTCATTCTGTTTTTTAAAATTCAATTAATTTCTTCATCTTTCTTTCCAATGGGGACTCAGAGCAGCTTACATCATTCTCCCCTCCTCCATTTTATTCCCACAACCACCCTGTGAGGTAGGTTGGGCTGAGTGAGCGTGACTGTCCAAGGTCACCCAGTTAGCTTCCACGGCATGAGCAGAGATTTGAACTCTAGTCTCTCAAAGTAACGTACTAGTCCAACACACTTAGCCACTACCACCATGCTGGCTGCCTAGCAGCAACTCCCTTCATTTTGTACATGATGCCATTCCCAAGGGCATCTCCCCTCTCACCCTGGAGCACAGAAGACTGCAACAAGAAAAGGGAAGGTGGCAAAGATCTCTTTGAGCTTCCCTCTTTTTATGGTTTCTGAGGATCAAGGCCAAAGAGGGTGCCCTTTTGCCTTCATTAAGAAATCGTCTTCTGGATAATCCCGGGTAGTTTCTAGGGGAACGTTTTTCTAAAGGGAAGCTGAGACAAACAGAGCTAACATCTGACAGGGTGAAGAAACCCGTCCAAGAGGCCATTGTAGAACTTACATGCATTTAAAATATTACAAATATACACACAGTCATACAGGAGGAAAAGAAGCACGATAATAATAATAAGAGTTGGTTCTTATATGCTGCTTTTCTCTACCCGGAGGAGTCTCAAAGCAGCTTACATTTGCCTTCTCTTTCCTCTCCCCACAACAGACACCCTGTGAGGGAGGTGAGGATGAGAGAGCCCTGATAATTCCTGCCCAGTCAGAACTGCCCAAGGTCACCCAGCTGGCTGCATGTGGGGGAGCGTGGAATCAAACCTGGCACACCAGATTAGAAGTCCGCACTCCTAACCACTACAAGCTGGCTCTTGATGTAATTAAAAAGGCTGTGTCCAGATGGCAGAGTACAATGCATTCATACGTTTTCCCTCAGCAGTCTGATTTTCCACAATCGTTAGCTTAGAACTAGCTTCCTAAGTCCCGTAAGCCAGTGGTCCCCAACTCGCGGCCCGCGGCTCCCTCTCCCCCCCCCTCCCGCAGTAAGAAGCTTCCCGGGCCGCAAGCTTGCGGCCCGGAAAGCTTCTTACTGCAGGAGGGGGGGGGAGAAGGAATCAGGCCCGCATCCACGCATCGCGCATGAGCGGCCGGGCCATGCATGCGCCATGCGCAGCCGAAATCACGCATGCGCGGCACTTTCGCGCATGCGCGCATGGCAGTTCTGTGCGGCATGAGCAGGCGGGCAGTTGTCCTGCCCGGTCCCCAGCCTCAAAAAGGTTGGGGACCACTGCCGTAAGCCACTGGTAGCATCAAGAAGGCTGAAGATGCAGTCATTCCCTTGGGCAAACGCAAGGCATTGTGGAGGAAATCCTAGTCATTCCAGAGCCTTGTGCCGCGGTTGCAAAAAGAAGTTTGAAGGCTATTTCTGCTCTTCCGTTGGTGCCATTCATCTAACCCCGTGCATTAGATTTCCACTGTCTCTTGTTCCTGAGCTTAGAATTTATCGTTTGGGATTAAACGTGGTTGTCCACCTCTTGGTTTCTTTTTTTGGATTGTTTCCTGACCTTCAGGCCTCGTCCTGACATTCTCAACTGTTGTTGTGTGGTTGTTTTTTTTAGTTCCTGTGTGGGGAAGGGCGGATATCGACGCAATTCCTCTTCAGCCTTGGCCCTATAATTGTGATTAATAACGGTTCCTTTTCGCTATCTGAAAACAGACAGCCTGGTTTGTCTGCCTACAATCATGTTGTGATAAATGAAGCTATTTTAACTCTGGGTTTGTGTATCAAATAAAACAGATGTAGTCTGGGGCTTGAGGCTATGAGGGATGTTAAAGCCCGTTTAACTCTCTCTCTTTGTGGCGCTTGCGATTTTTAAGGCAGGGACCGGACAGTTTACGTGGCAGAATTTATTCTAGAAACAGTGAGGGTTGAAATTTGTGCGATTGTGGGAAATGGCCCCGTTCCTGAGGGGGAAGACCTCGGCTCTGAAACTCTTAATTGCGAGACGCAGCCTGGTCCCCCAGCCACATTAGTCTTGTACTTATAATGCGAAGGTTTTCTTTTTGGTCATGGTTCACTGATTGAAGGACATATCATTTGTTTTGACCAAAGTTGTGTCGGAAGGCCAGCCTGACCCAAGAGGTAACCGGGTGGGTTTGGGAAACACGACACAAATGCTACACAGTATTAAATATGGATTTTAATGGGGTGAGGCGGGGAATTCTGAGGTAAAAGGGACTTTTGCTTTCCTTCCATGAACTTTGGCTTGCCTTCCTTGCTGATCAGAAAGGCAAAAGATGGGCAGATGGATGGATTGGATCAGATCGATCGAGGCTGCGTCCGAGACTTAGCTTGGCAAGCCCCATCTAAAACCTGTTTTTCCATGCTGGCTCCAACTAGCAAGTGTGCTGGTGTGGTGCTATTACAGTCCAGTGGAGCCTCATAGATATGCTGTAACTGGTGGTTTGCTGTCATGTGTCAACTGAAGAGCCCTCAGATTTAACGCAGGGGGTGCAGAGCAAAGGAGTAAGCATCAGGGGGTTTAAAGGTGAAGGTATCCCCTGTATAAGCACCGATTCATGTCTGACCCTTGGGGTGACGCCCTCTAGTATTTTCATGGCAGACTCAGTACAGGGTGGATTTCCAGTGCCTTCCCCAGTCATTACTGTTTACCCCCCAGCAAGCTGGGTACTCATTTTACCAACCTCGGAAGGATGGAAGGCTGAGTCAACCTTGAGTCGGCTGCTGGGATTGAACTCCCAGGCTCATGGTCAGAGCTTCAGACAGCATGCCTGCTGCCTTACCATTCTGTGCCACATGAGGCTTTTCAGGGGGTTTAAAACCTTAAATAATTTTATCAGTGGTCTTAGGCTAGTAATAAGGTAAGCAACCTGAATTGTTACGTTGTCCAAATACCTTTGGAATTCTGCCCAAAGCTCTGAGTGCATTGTGTGAATTCCCTGGTGATCGAAACATCATAGAATTTTGCCATCTTTATTGGGTTCCATTAGATAGAAATGATATAGAAGACTTTGTTGGCATTTAGGGACAAGATATGGAAATATACATAATCTGGTTATGCTAAAACAGTGTTACTCGGTTTCATTAAGAACTTGGAATTAATTCTAAAAACGTTACCTAAAAACGCCACAATACAAGAGGTTTGTGTAGGAGCAGAGCCTGTTAACAATTGTTATTTCATCCAGTTTAGATTGAAAAGTGGATACTGTATCGTTAATCAAAAGTGATATGCAGGGAATTTAAGACATACCCAAATAATATGGGGGAAGAAGGTCTGGGACCCTGACACCCATGAAGACACAACCTCTCTGCTATAGGGATGAAATAAAAATAACGTTTAAGATCTTTTCTTTCTTTCTTTTTCTTCTTTGCATCCATAAGATGTTGTTTCAAAATTGGCCACCAAATCTGTATCTCCAGTTCTGGTTTGGAGACCGAACATAAGCCTTCAAGTTGGGCCCAATAATGCCACTCCCCTAGCAGCTGTGTTTTCTTCTGACCCTAAGGTCCTTCCACTAGCAGAAGATCCTCCTTTGCTACTACGTTTAATGGAAAGTGTTTAAAATGCGGAATTTGCTGCAGTGACTACTGAAATAAGCAGCTTTAAAGGGGGATTAGATAGACTCTTGGTGGCTGAACAGTGATGACCTAGGGGAATGTCCACATTCAGAGACACTGTCTCAAAGCCAGGAGGCAACATCAGGGAAAGGCCTTAGCCTCTATGCCCTGTTGCTGGCCCTCCAGAAGAACTGCTTGGCCACTGTGTGGACTAGATGGACCATTGGTCTGATCCAGCAGGGTTCATCTTATGTTCTTACGTCGGAAGGATTTTATGCAAAAAGGAAGGCACCACCTTTACTAGAACTGAACACATATGGTGGTTTGGTGGATGTAACAGTAAGGTGGTTTGCCTCAGCTAGAGAACTGAGACAGGGATCTGTGGCAGGAGAAGGGAATCGTGTGCTGCAGTGTATCTCCAACCCTCCAAGCCGCGGTTTTGGAATATCAGGAATGCTGCATCCGGACAGATCCAAAATGGATTTATGTGAACACATGGATATGTGTGCCCACAGACACTTAACTGTTGGTCACTGTGTGATGATAGGGGCTCAGAGTTCTTGAGGAATGCAAGGCGGTTTTGCCCGTTTTGTTTACTGTGAAACTGTAATCCTCAAAGATTGCTTCAGGAGAGTAGCTGTTGGTCTGCATTGGAAGACCTGGATTTGAGTCCAGTAGCACCTTAGAGACAAACAAGATTTTCAGAGTTTGAAAGTTATACCTCAACTTTTTTACCCCTAAAACATTTTTCAGGCTTCAAGAAACGCCAAAAGTGTCACAATTGTGCAGAATATGGTTGTGAATTATAGCTGTGTAAATGCCTACCTGGGGCCCTTCCCCTTCCCCCTTCTCCATGCCCAACATTGGCTATTGGGGGGGGGGGCTCGACAACCATATATGGTCATGTCACCCAATAAATGTTTTACAAATATAAAAATGAATTAACCCCCACCCATTCGGGCAATGTTTCCAGGGTTGTCAAGAAACCCCAGGGTTTCACAAAACCCTGGCAGAGAAAGCCTGCTCTAAGGTGTCCCTGAGTTTTAGCTCCTTTCAACTTCAAAGCTGCAATAATTAGGAATGTGTCTCGTCCACATTGTGGCGACCGAGAACTTGCCACTCAATACTATAGGGGATTAATTTTTTTTTTATCAAACATGTTCATGAAGGACCACCAGGATCCTCCTGTACAGCATTAATTTTTTTTAAAACAAAACCCCCCCCAACAAACCACTTTCTGGTTCGCTAATCAAATGCACGTTAGATTTATTATTGCAAAAGTATAAAGCATAGAAAATGTGACAAGATAGATGTGTAAATTATCACTCTGACAGAACTAATGATGCACTCCCAGCACCTTCTGTTTTTCGAGCACTTGGTGAGCGACTTCATTAAGTATGCGATGGCTGTTTGGGGGCTGCTCAGACATCAGTTCAGCTCCTCGTGGGACTGTTGTTACGGGCGGCGGGGTAGGGGGGGGAGACAGGCGCGCTGGCTGTCGGACATCCCGCTGTGGCTTTAATGTGCTCCATCTTGTTGGGCCACTTGTTTTTCACTCTTTCCGGAGACAATTGCATCTATAACCACAGGATAAGCTCCCCGAAAACAGCACTCCTAATCAGGGTAGATGATATCGTCCGACTGTGCGTCGTCTCGTCAGCTGTGGCTGGAACGTAGTGGTCCGGAGTGCAGGCATTGGGCCCTGCTTGGAATTTCGGGAGCAGTCTTGCCCAGTGATTAGGGAGTAGGAATGTAGCTGCAGGAGAAATGCGCGTGGTCGTTTTCTACATTATGTACGTGAAGCTTCACATTAAAGTAGGAGGCATGCCCACAAGTAGAAGCTAGGCCAGCTTTGGTGTAGTGGTTAGGAGTGTGGACTTTTAATCTGGCATGCCAGGTTCGATTCTGCCCTCCCCCACATGCAGCCAGCTGGGTGACCTTGGGCTCGCCACAGCACTGATAAAACTGTTCTGACTGAGCAATGATATCAGGGCTCTCTCAGCCTCACCCACCCCACAGGGAGTCTGTTGTGGGGAGAGGAAAGGGAAGGCGACTGTAAGCCGCTTTGAGCCTCCTTTGGGTAGGGAAAAGCGGCATATAAGAACCAACTCTTCTTCTTCTTTTTCTTCAACCTTTTCATCATGGAGGAACCCCAGAAATGTTTTTTAGGCTTCAAGGAACCCTGGAAGTGGTGACACGGCCCTTCAGAGAAGTGTTTACTGTTTTTCTATTGTGGAGAAAGAGACGAGGCCTGTAGAACAACAGGGGAAGCGGCCATCTGAACTTAAGGCAAAATAACCCTTGGGGGGGCATCTTGCTTTTCCCTCTAGAGGTTGGGGTGGGGATGGGGGAGGTTTCCACCATGTTGTTGGGTTTGCTTGGTATTGTATCTTATATTTTTGTGTCCATTTTAATGGGGCTTTTAACTGGATATCTGTAACCCACCACGAGCATGCTCGGGAGTGGTGGGTAATAAATTAAATAATAATAATAACAACAACAACCCCCAGGGTTCCTCAGAATCCTGGTTGGGAATCCCTGAGCTAGGCTTTTTCAGTCTTGGTGTAGTTTTGCTTCTGTGTTCCTCTCTCAGTCATTTAAGAGCCAGCTTGGTGTAGTGGTTAGGAGTGCAGACTTCTAATCTGGCAAACCGGGATTGATTCCACGCTCCCCCACAGGCAATCTGCTTGGGTGACCTTGAGCTCGCCACAGCACTAAGAAAACTGCTCTGACCAAGCAGTAATAACAGGGCTCACTCAGCCTCACCTACCTCAGAAGGTGTCTGTTGTGGGGAGAGGAAAGGGAAGGCGACTGTAAGCCGCTTTGAGACTCCTTTGGGTAGAGAAAAGCGGCGTATAAGAACCAACTCTTCTTTTTCCCGATAACAGCCAAACTGTGGCATTCTGCACCAACTGGAGTTTCCTACTTGATTCTGAGGTGAGATTAATGCCCAGCACATTCTAGTGGTCTATTCTTGATGTTACCGTGGCATGGATCCATGTAGCCAGATTAGTGATATCAAGGTACAGGAATGGGGGGTGTCTTTGGAGCTAGGTTAATTGGGAAGAAAACCTGTATTGCAGCTCCGAAACAAAAGTTTGAGTCCCATGACACCTTTAAAGTGAACAATGTTTTATTCATGTGCTGCTTACCCAGAATTTGGTTTTTTTGGCAGCTGCATTAACTTGCATCTGCACCCATAAAGCTGGATCCAGTATAGCAACAATATTATAGACTAGGAGTAGAGCCCGCTGTCAAAGAAATACAGCGGGCTCTAGGGGAGGGTTTGCTTCCCCTCTCCCCCCCATGTAGCAAAACGTTCCCCAGGTCCGGGGCATGGGAACCGTTTTAAAGGCGGCGTGCAGGCTTTAAAACAGTCCCCAAGCCTCGGGGAAGGTCTGGGGAGCCGTTGTCGGGGCCGGGGGCCAGGGAGCCTACCTTCGCTCTTGGCGGCCAGCAAAGTAATGGCTGCTGGAGCGAAGGAAAGCTCTGGTGGGAGGTGGGACGGGGTGGGAGGCGCTTTGCGCCTCCCAATTGATTTTTGGCCGGGCAAGCAGCCAATCAGCAGCCGCGCTGTGCGCAGCTGATGATTGGCAGCTTGGGGGTGGACTGACCAGCCTCCCGATTGGGCCCTCCGCTGGTCAGTCCAGGGGAAGGGGCCTATCGGCACCCTTCCTCATTCCGGACAGGGCCCGCCTTCGGGGCCCTTACTCCTTTATTTAGTCCGCGGCGCCGCGGGGCTGTGTTTAAAGATATAGATATATACACATACACATACATACATACATATACACATATATACACATATATATAAAGGTAAAGGTATCCTCTGTGCAAGCACTGGGTCATGTCTGACCCTTGGGGTGACGCCCTCTGGCGTTTTCATGGCAGACTCAATACGGGGTGGTTTGCCAGTGCCTTCCCCAGTCATGACCGTTTACCCCCCAGCAAGCTGGGTACTCAAGCTGGGTACACATATATATACATATACATATATACATATATATATATATATACACACACACGCATATACAATATATACAATTATCAGTTATTATTGCATGGTTATTCAAATGTTTTATAGACTGTTCCATGTATTGTTCTTATGTTATTATGTAAGCCGCCCATTGACCTCCCATCAGAAGCAGGGAGAACCACGTCCCTCAGGACCTCCACCTTTCCCAACCAGCATGGCCTCTGTCTCTTTAAGGTTTTGTTTCCATTCCCTCCTTCTCAGTCAGTTCGGCAGCACGGCGGTTGTATTCCTCAGAGGGAAGGAACAACAACACTCTGCTCTCCATTGGTGTCCCTCATCATTCGTTATTCTTCTGGCAGTTCAGCTACCCTGAGAAACTTGAGCGTGCAAGAGGGCTTGGACATAGCCACAAATACTTTGGAGAGGCCTCACGCAAATTGGTCATGCCTCAGGTTGAAAAAAATGGTTATTTGCCTTGGTGCAGGAACTGTACACTTGGGCAACTAGGTTCTCTGACACACACACAAAAAGAGCTCAGTTATTTTATACCAGGCTTTTGTTGGTATAACCCTGGGGTTTCTTGATGGCCTTGGAAGGGTTTCCTTTAATAGGTGGGAGTCAATTTTTTCTTATATATATGTTTTTATTATATATTTTTAAAATGCATTGAACATTTATCGGGTGACATTGTGCACATATGGCCATCCACCCCCTCCCAAAATGGCCAGGGATGGGCCTGGAGGGGGTGGGAAGGAGAGGGGCACGTGCACAGCTCTGCTTCCCAGCCATATTCTGCACAGTCGCACCGCTTCAGGGGTTTCTCAGTGGTAAAAGAGTTGGGCAAGTTAAGGTCTGTTTAGCCTAGAGAGGAGACAACTGAGAAGGGATCTGGTAACCATCTTCAAGTATTTAAAAGGCTGCCATATAGAACAGTGAAGTATTTAAAAGGCTGCCATATAGAGCAGTGGTCCCCAACCTTTTTTATCACCGGGGACCACTCAACACCTTTTACTGAGGCCCGGTGGGGGGGGGGGTAGTTTACTCCTCTACTCTCAACCACTGCCTTAACGCTCTCTGATCGCTATGGTAATGTTTAAACATCCCTTCAAAATAAGATACAGACACGCCACAACAATGAACATAAGGAACATTTTATTTTCATGGAAATTTTAACTCATGACAATGACAAATCAATGAAGTAAAGGGCCGGGGGGGGGGGAGAACGTGTCCTTCGGGGCCCACCTCCGATTAGTCGAAGGACCACATGTGGTCTGCGGCCCACAGGTTGGGGATCGCTAATATAGAGGATGGAGCAGAGTTGTTCTCTCTTGCCCCAGAGGGACAGACCAGAACGAATGGGATGAAATTAATTCAAAAGAAATTCCGTCTAAACATCTGGAAGAAGTTCCTGACAGAGTGGTTTCTCAGTAGAACAGGCTTCCTCGGGAGGTGGTGGGTTCTCCATCTTTGGAAATTTTCAAACAGAGGCTGGATAGCCATCTGACAGAGAGGCTGATTCTGTGAAGGCAAAGGGGTGGCAGGTTACAGTAGATGAGCGATTGGGATGTGAGTGTCCTGCATAGTGCAGGGGGTTGGACTAGATGACCCATGAGGTCCCTTCCAACTCTATTCTTCTATGGTTCTATGAAGGCTGCTTTGTACCAAAGCTTACCTTTTAGAAAAATCATAGGTCATCCTTGAAATCAACCCAATTGTAGTACATGGATTGTTCTGAGAGCCTTGTGGTAACTTCCACAGTGGTCTTGAGTGGTTAAACCCAACCAATCGCTTTTATGAGCATGGCTGTCAGATACTGGCTTACCTCCTTTGAACATAATGCACCGAGGCTGCATCCCGCATGCCGGTTTCGTGTTAATCTGAAAAGGGCTGTGTGGGTTGGTTTTTAAAGGCTTCTGAATACTTTCCTCGCAATATTTTGATTTAGGATTGGCGTCGCTGTTCAAACACACCGTCACCTCTCGTTGAGAGAGTTTGAGCTGTGCGTAATTATTTTTAATGCGACGCGTGATTGCGGCCTAAACTTTATCTAAATTTCATACTTTTGTAAAGAGACTAGGCAATCTGGGGGTTTCCTCTGGGAGTACTCCCGGGTTTAATGAGCTTGATAGTCTGGTGGGCTGAATAAATCAAACAAAGCAAAACATTTCTCATTTTTGAATAAAAGCATTTATCACCCAGTGTTTGTTCATTCATGGTCACAAGATTTATTGGCTCCTGCTATTATGATGAATATTAAAGACTTGCTTCTCTCCCCCCCCTTTTTTTTCCTCCTTTTTTCCCCTCCAGTGGGCAAGTTACGCAAGCAGTGGCTGAAGGAGACCGTCTCCGACGTCGGGTTTGGAATGCTGAAGTCTCTCAAACAATACGTGGACCCTGATAACATCTTTGGAAACCGGAACCTTTTATAAAACTCTTTCCTTGTCCCTGTTCCGATGCCACACACACATATATTAATGTTTTGAGTCTCAGAGAGGTCCTGGTAACCAAATAATAGCATGGACCCAGTTTCAAAACTTGCTCTTTTCCCATCTTTTAATTCCTTTTGGTCAAGCAGGTTCATCCAGTTGGTTGCCACAGGGGACTATCCAAGCTCCTTTCAGATATTTCAAACAACCAGACGTGCTAAGGGCCAGCCAGTCTGAGAATGCAACTTTGGATGTTTCCCCACCGCAAGAATATCCACGGCCGGCTCCCGGATGTTTCTGTCACAGGAAGCCCTTCTTCATCGGAATAACTCTCTTGGTTCCACAAGTGACAAGACAGAGCTGTGTTAGGACTGCCTAGGGAAAGGTTAAGGGCCATGGCTGCCTGGCTAGTTGGCTAGTTGGTTGGTGTTTTTTTAAGCAGTCCTTTGCTTGGGATCGTCTTACCCGTCCTTCCCATCTAGGAGCACTCACCTAACAAGGTCTGAACTGCATTTGTACTACTTCATATCTGGAACCAAACTGATTGGCCCAGAAGGAAACGGTTCTTTTTTGCATTGGGTGTATGCGCGCATGGAAATCTTTACCACCTAAAATACGTTGGGCCTCTGTGGTTTTGTTCTGCTAAAATGTCTGGGCTTCTTTTATAGGGCTCTCACTCGTTCTCCGAAAAAGCCGTCAGGTTCAGAGCCGTTCCAAGCCCACTCGGGCCAAGTAGTTTCCTGATTATAATCAACTAGCCATAAACTTAATCGGTTCTTCCATATAAATAGGATGTCGGACTAAAAAAAGAGTGTTAGTGAGCCATTCAAATGAAACCTACCTTAATGTCGTGTCATATAATTCATCCATATTTCACAGTGGGGGTGGGGGGGGGGTGCAGGTCCTTAAAACAAATTGGCTTCCTTCTATGCTTTTTACATAACAGTGCAGAACATCAGCTCCTCGTCTCGATCGCAACCAGCGTTCCCAAAATCAAAACTCTTCTAAGTCCAGCCGATTTCAATTATGTATTTTGCCCCTAGTGAATAGCTGCTGTCAACAATTATAGGGTTGGGGGAGCGGGACAGACTCGATGCATTCTTTGTCTGAAGTAGTAGTCTTAAAACAAGAATCTCTAGATGTTACTTGAAATGTAAAACTGAATCCGCTAGTTGTAAGTGGGGAGCTTTAATATGTCAATTGTACCACACTAACTTGCCCACAAAACTCTTCCGGTCAGAATCTAGATCTCTGAAGAGGTTTTTGCCTATTCCCTGGTCCTTCTGAAGGCAGAGTCCGAGGCGTCCCCCTGACTCTTATGAGGCACAGCAGGCGGCAGAAGGAGAAAGCAGGAAAGCTCCCTTAACAGTACCATGGATTCAGTGCTTTGGTTTTAACCTGCTCAGGTGTTTGTTTGTTTTTACTGTCAAGAAGCTCAGATTTCGCCAAGATTCTACTTGTCCATATCCTAAAATGCACCTCTGAAATAGACATTCAAAACATCCCATCTCAGCTGCTCATGGGCTGATGGAATTGAAATTGTAACAGCACTCCAGAAATCCCCTCTTAATCCCCGAGAGAGAACAGAATCAGTGTGTTTGTTCCAAGGAATTTTTTGCTGATGGCAAAGTAGGCATTAAGGCTGACACAACAATACCTGCTTTTGACTGTGTACTGTATATCCTTTTAAACTAGTTTCCCTTTCAAACAACAATTTAGCTCTTGGTTTGATAGAAATTGAGTGTGTTTGTGTGCCCATGAAGCACCAAATTCTAGGATCAAAGTGTTTTTTTTCGGGGGGGGGGGGTGCCTTTTTGAGTAGAATGAAAGCAAAAAATTAACTTCCTGACTTTTACTCGTTCTGAACAAGGTTGTGTTTGCCCCAAACATGCAAGTTTATTTATGGTGCTTAATTAATTTATCTTACCTATGGAGATTTCCCAGCAGTGTATCCTAATCTTTCGGTGTTCCTAGAAATTGCACAATGGGGCGGGGGGGGGGGTACTTGGGGAGGGAGGCTGTATTTTCATAAATCCGCAAATAGCTAAATCGCGAGGGTCGCCCAGATCATGAAGTATAAACTTGTGTCACATTAGTCTTCTCGTACCTAAGAGAAATAATTGTGGGGCTTTCTGAAGAAGGGCGGGCACGAGGGATGAGACACAATGCAGATGACTGTGAACAAGTTGTAAATCGCTTTACCTTTTTTTGTCTTATTTTTTGCGAAACCTGATTTTTGGCTCCTTCCTTGGGGAAAAAAAAATAACTCTTCAGAGCCATTTGCAAAAGCACCTGTGAAGCATACCTGAGTTGAGCTCTAGCTCAAAAAGCGAAATGGTCATTAAAGAAAAATGCAAATGTACAGAATGGGAAGTTATTGACTGTGCGTCCACGGCGTTCCTGTGGGATAAAAAAAAGAGAACCAAACATAAACAGGCCTATGCAAGAGGTCTCCTGTCATGGCCATCTTTTCACTACAGTTGAAAATCTTCGGGCATTCACTGGTGGTTTCCCCAAGAACTGTGCAAACACTGCATGCAAGCAGGACTTCGGAACGCATGAAGCTGTCTAATCCAGCCTTTTTAGCTGTAGATGTCAGAAAGCCTGGGGCTTTCTGCACTCAATGCAGAGGTTCTTCCCTACCCTACTTACCCCTACTTCAGCATTCTTTCAGCAGCTGCTCCTCTGGGTGCTAGCCTCGGGTGCTAGCCAAAAACGCTGACAGAGATGGAAATAGAAGTGTGTGGATGCTCATGTTTTAGGAACTCCCACTAAGCATTTTGCTTTGGCAGTAAGCCGTACTTTAGAGCAGGGTCCCCCAACATGGGGGCCAGGGAGCCTGTTGATACCTTCTCCTGGTGCCCACCAAGTGTTTGTAGAAAGGGGGCAGGCCCTGGTGGAGCTTTCCTCCTGCAAGGTTTCTGACTGGCTGCGCTGCCACAGCGCAGGGATCTTCACTGTTGTGTGGCTAAAGATAAGTTGGGGCAGGCAGTTTCGTGGTTGGCTCCACCTCAAACAGCAGCCATTTTGTGGCGACAGCCAGCACCATGTGTCAGAATTCCAAAGGTGTCCACAGGTTCAAAAAAAGTTGGGGACCCCGTGTTACAATCCACCTGGCATGCCCCTAAACAAATTGGCAATGTGGAAGAAGCATCACCCCCTTGTGGCGTGGGGGGGGGGAGGTCTGCTGGGGGATAGTTATTGAGAAACCAAAGGGAGTGCCCCCCCCCCAAGTCATGTGTGGTCGGCCATTGGGACACCACCAGTACAGCGGTGCTTCTGATTGGGTTTTTCATCTCTGGGGAACAAGATTTCTTAGTGGGGGACTGGGAATGGAACAGTAGCCTTCCCTACACCTGCCAGCGCTTTATCCAGAAGTGAATTTTTTTTCCAAAGCAATTAGCAGTACGTTGGTTAGGCCAATCAAAGAAACTAATTCTACAGGCAGGCCTAAAAAGACCCCCGGATTCTAGTATTGCTGCTTCTGTTTCAAGTGGCAGCCATACTGCTGAACATCTGTTCTAACGCATTGCTTGGCCAGATTTTTGTTTACATTGCTACTTTATTGTGCTTGCTTTCAGTTAAAAGCAAAAACCAGAATGCAAAGAACTGGGCAACATTTTGTGAAGGATCCCACCCCCAGCCCCAAGCACAGCAACCTTCTGGGTACCATGTGGCAATCCGCATTTTAAAACGGAAAGGAGATTGAAAAATAAATTTGAAAGAAATTGACAATTTGTGTGCTTGAAGTAGCGCTTTGGATTGTGGCTGAAGTTCTGTTGATTCCTTTGGCCAAATTCAGGTCTGTAAAATCGTGACGTCGAACCTCTCCGCGCTGTTTACTCTTATAGTAGTTTGGGTGTAACTTCTAAGAAATTTCACAGGACCTTCTTCCCCTTTCCGGTTGGAAAACTGATGAAAAATTAGCGTTTTAGAGCGTTTTCAGTGTGACGACACTTTGTATAAAACATGCCTCTTATTCTACGCTGAATTAGAGTATCAGATTAAACGGCTCTTCCGCAGAAATACTAACCAATTAAAGCATGCACAGTTTTATGTCATTAGGAGAAAACCAAGTCATATCTCATACTGATGCTCATTGTACATTTCTAGTAATGAAGTGGAGAGTGATGGTGCTAAATTTTCTCCTCTCGAGCTGACCATTAAATTAATACTTTTAAAAACCACGAGTTGGGCTTACTTTTGTCAAATACCATCTGCAAGGAAACTTGAGACAGCCGTTCACAGCTAGAGCATCCCAATTAAATCCAGATGCAGACCAAGTAGCATCTTAATCCTGCCCGTCTTCCAAAGAGAGCAAGGTAGCATCCATGGTTCTCCGCTACCTCCTTATAACATTCTTGTGAAGGAGGCTAGGCTGACTAGCTAACCCGGCTGAATGCAGTTTTGAAGTGGGGTCTCTGCACTTCAACTTAGAAGAAGAAGAACATGTTTCTCTTGTCCCCATGCTCTACCACCCCAAAAGCTAATCTATCATATGTGGAGTAATGTGTGCGTGGACAAAAATGAGAGTGTGCAGAAGAAAGCTATGGGGATGATCCGGGGCCTGGGGACCGAACCCTATGAGAAGAAGAAGAGTTCGTTTTTATATTCCATTTTTCTCTACCCAAAGGAGGCTCAATGCTGTTTACAGTCGCCTTCCCTTTCCCCACAACAGACACCCTGTGAAGTGGGTGAGGCTGAGAGAGCCCTGATATCACTGCTCGGTCAGAACAGCTTTATCAGTGCTGTGGCCAGCCCAAGGTCACCCAGCTGGCTACATGTGGGGAAGTGGGGAACCGTCTCGCCAGATTAGAAGTCCACACTCCTAACCACTACACCAAACTGTACTCTAATTCAGCGGGCCATAACTCAGAACATGAAATGGGCCCAAGGAGATGTTGATCAGCACTAAATGGGCCACATTGTCGAAATGGGACATCCCTGGGCCCTCACCACCACAACATCAGGGTTTGGGAAGTTAGGAATGTAGAAGAAGAAGAAAAGAAGAAGAGTTGGTTCTTATATGCCGCTTTTCCCTACCCGAAGGAGGCTCAAAGCGGCTTACAGTCGCCTTCCCATTCCTCTCCCCACAACAGACACCCTGTGAGGTGGATGAGGCTGAGAGAGCCCTGATATCACTGTCCGGTCAGAACAGTTTTATCAGTGCCGTGGCGAGCCCAAGGTCACCCAGCTGGTTGCATGTGGGGGAGCGCAGAATCGAACCCGGCATGCCAGATTAGAAGTCCACACTCCTAACCACTACACCAAACTGGCTCTGCTAAATGCTCAAGCCATCACCCATCTCTTAATACCAAGCTCACGCAGCCTGGGTTTGCCTCAGGAAAGGGACAAGGCAATGAGATTTAACCGCCAGGTTGCTTCCCTTTGGATAGAAGCTCCCTACTTTGTTAGCAGAGCCTCTTGTGGCGCAGAGTGGTAAGGCAACAGACATGTGGTCTGAAAGCTCTGCCCATGAGGCTGGGAGTTCAATCCCAGCAGCCGGCTCAAGGTTGACTCAGCCTTCCATCCTTCCGAGGTCGGTAAAATGAGTACCCAGCTTGCTGGGGGGTAAACGGTAATGACTGGGGAAGGCCCTGGCAAACCACCCCGTATTGAGTCTGTTATGAAAACGCTGGAGGGCGTCACCCCAAGGGTCAGACATGACTCGGTGCTTGCACAGGGGATACCGTCACCTTTACTTCGTTAGCATTTCAAAGTAAATGTCTTGGCAGCTTTTTCTGATTCCTGCGGTCTCTCATGGCCACACTTCATTGCCTCCCCAGCTCAAAGATATGGTCAGCTATGGGGCATGGGGCCCAGCAAAGCCTGTCGAGTCATTGAGTATTGGGGAGGGGCCGTAGGCTGTACGTTGTGGGCCCCATGGGTCATAATCACAAGAGAAGCCGCAGTGGATGAAGGGGACTTTCCTGTTGGAACATATTTTTTATTTGATTTATGAACCACCTTACCCAAGAGACGGGCTTAGTACACCGCTTTGTGTCCCCCCTAGGGATGGTGGGGCTGACAGGACCATAGGGTGGCGCACTGGGATGGGAGATGGTATGGCCCCAGATTGTTCTGAAAGCAGAAAAGGTTGATGAAGAGTAGCTACAGCTGCTCATGATGAAAAGAGTAGAATCTTGTTATCCATAAACTGAGGGTTTTAATGGGTTCCAAGTGTTATCATTTTTATTTATTACCCAACCTATCTTCTGAGATTCAGTGTGGTTTACAATAGAATGAAACACATAACATTAATATAAAAATATGATTTATCCTACAACTGAAAGTTTAAGGGGATATCTTTCCCCGTCCTGGCCCAGTGTTACAGAATCAATATATGACCTGTGCAGGTGTCTTAACCTTCTGTATTCCAGGTCAGGCAAACCCAGGCTTTCTCAACCAGGCTTTCATGAAACCCTGGGGTTTCTTGACAGCCCTAGAAGGGCTAATTTGTATGTTAAATTGTTAAACAATTATTGGGTAATATGACCATATATGGTCATGTCAACCTGCGCCCCCGCCCCCCAAAATGGCCAATGATGGGAGGGGAGGGGACCCAGGTGGGTGTGTACACAGCTGTATTTCATATTCTGCACGATTGCACCACTACTGGTTTTTCTCAAAGCCTGAAGAATATTTCAGGGGTTTCTCAAGAGCAAAAAGGTCGAGAAAGGCCAGGTTAACCTAACCTTAGTTAACATTGTTATATTTTCATTCTGGCTTTGGCATTCTCCCACCATTCAGTCAAGCCAATGATAAAATATCTGGCTCATTTTCAGCCCGTCAACTTTATATTGTTTCTTTGTTTGCCCCCAAAGTTGTCTATTGCAGGGGTGGTCAACCTGTGGTCCTCCAGATGTTCATGGACTACAATTCCCATGAGAATTGTAGTCCATGAACATCTGGAGGACCACAGGTTGACTCCCCCTGGAGTCTATTGGATGGGGAAGTGGGGAGAGCTGCTTAGATGTGTCTCGAGCCATGTGAAATGCCACATCTGGCCCCAAGAAAACATGCAGGGAAAGCAGCGAATAATCCATAGTCTATTTTTTTTAAGGATGGAGGGGCAACCCAAGTAAAACCAGACACTGGCTGTGGACAGGAGGGCAATGTGAGTGCAATCCATCAACTCCGAATAGACGCAACTCACTTGGGGGAATTGGAGGAAATGACAGAGGCCAACTCCAGCAGTTGACCTTTTACTCTATGACCCAAAGAGCTGCCCAGGAAATCCTGACTGCCAATCACCAATGCATTTCCAAAGGGGTTGCTTCCTAGAACCCCCCCCCCCCCTTTTCATTTCATTATTGAGAGAACATCAAGACAAGGAATAATGATATTTTAGTACCCGATCTTTCTGTTCCAATCAATCTGGTACTAATTCTTAAGTTTCGTAACTAATTCTTAAGTCCAATCATGTGCTATACGTGGGATTACCCTAGAAATAGCCCATAAGTTTCAGTTTGTTCTATACCAGACTTTCTCGTCTTTTTTACCATTGAGAAACCTCTGAAATATTCTTCAGGCTTCAAGAAACCCCAGATGTGGCACGAGTGTCCAGAATATGGTTGGGAAGCATAGCTGTGTACATGCCTTCTTGGGATCCCGCCCCTTCCCACCTCCTCCAGGCCCCTCATTGGCCATTTTGGAAGGGGGGTGATAGCTCGATATGCCGATATTTGGTCATATCATCTGTTAATTTTTAATATATTTTTTTAATTTGTTAAACAGTTAACTCCCACCCATTCGGGAAATCCTTCCAGGGCCGTCAAGAAACCCCAGGGTTTCATGTTGAGAAAGGCCGTTCTATAGGGTGCCAACCTGTTTTTAAAACTGGTGTAGCGGGCACATTGATCCAGTCCTGCTGCAATCACTTTGAGTTCTGGGTTCAAGTTACCGTGCTGATTCAGCAAAGACTCAATCATGTGACCTTGCCTGCATGCCCACTTAGCAATTCATCTCTCTCTCTCTCTCTCTCTCTCTCTCTCTCTCTCTCATATTTGTTTTTATATTTGTAGCCTGCCACTCCCATGGAATGGCTTGTGGCAGGTGACATCATAAAACCCCACAGTAAAATCCCCTAAAAACATCACAGTATAAAATAATGCATTCCCAGGGACGAAAAATAGATGTAATCCCCACCCCCGCAACCTGCTCAACAGACTGCCCATTGTACCTCGGGGTTGAGGGTAGCCTGATGGGGAGGGGTTCATCGATTGGGGAGGGGTTCATTGATCATAATTGCCCTGGCCTCAAAGAAAGATCTGGTGGAAAAAAATCTGTCTTGTAGGCCTTGCGGAACTTAGAAGGTTCCATCAGGGCCTTTAGCTCTCCCAGGAGTTCATTCGACCAAGGCAGGGCCAGGACCTAAAAGGCTCTGGCCTTGGTTGAGGCCAGGCGGGGGGGTCCTTCTAGTTGGGGATCGCCAACAGATTTGCTCCTGCAGATCTAAGATGTTGGAAGGGTTGGAGATGAGGCATGTTTCGATCCTGTCTCAAGCTTGGTCCTTGACCAAACCACCAACACAGCAATTGCAAGAAAGGGATGCCTTAGCTGTTATTTGGGGCCTAACCCTGACCTTTTGAGTGGGGGCAGTATAGCATCATCACTGCACGTGAAACGCCATTCTTTTGAGCTGCATCCCAAAATCCTCGGACAATAAAACGCCGTCTCTGAAAGAAGAGCAGCTTTGTTTCAGAAACGTAAAATGCTGGTGTGCAAAAGCTATTTAAAATCTCAGGCCTTTTACGGCTGCCGATTGGTCCACCTCCCCCCTCCCCTTCTCAAATCCTTTGTGGAGGGTGTTTTTTCCATTGACTCGGTCTCCAGTGACTCAGGAGCTTTATCCATTCATGTCGAGATGGTAACAGCTGTGGAGTTCACCTCCCAAGAGTGGCAACCAGTCTGGCGTGATTTGTATTTAGTCCTCGCCTGCTTTTCTAGAAGCAGTAATTCTTCCTTTGTTTTGCATCTCGTTTTCTGTGGTTTCCTGAAAGTGGAGGCTACCGCTTAATTTATTTGCAGGCTGCTGCGTCATGGGAGCTTGAGCATGAAGATGGAAAAATTGGTAACTGTTATGGGGGGGGGGGAGATCTACTCCAAATGCAGACTACAGAATAAAATGTAAGGGGGGGGTACTTCTATGCAGAGCTACCTCCTTCTAAGCCCGTTGACTCTGGTGCATTTGGAAGTGTGCACTTCCACCAGCTTGGTGTAGTGGCTAGGAGTGCAGACTTCTGATCTGGCAAGCTGGGTTTGATTCCCCCACATGCAGCCAGCTGGGTGACCTTGGGGTTGACAAGCACTGAGAAAGCTGTTCTGACCGAGCTGTAGTATATCAGGGCTCTCTCAGCCTCACCCACCTCACAGGGTGTCTGTTGTGGGGAGAGGAAAGGGAAGGCAAATGTAAGCCGCTTTGAGACTCCTTCTTGTAGAGAAAAGCAGCATATAAGAACCAACTCTTCTTTTTCAGTAATCTCAGGGTTCTCTCAGCCTCACCCACCTCACAGGGTGTCTGTTGTGGGGAGAGGAAAGGGAAGGCGACTGTAAGCCACTTTGAGACTCCTTCAGATAGAGAAAAGCGGCATATAAGAACCAACTCTTCTTCTTCTTCCTCACACTTAAGAATCTTTTCTAGCCTCTCCCTCATGGCTGCCATTCCGAGCCTCTTGCATAGCATTTCTGCAACATATTTATTTATTTTCATTTTATTATGTGATTTAGATGCCACTCCCTCACGATTGGACCCTTGTGACCCACACAGGCACTAGTGAACAATATAAAACCCAAGAAACTACAATCTCAATAGAAGCCTGGTAAACTGTTTAAAATGCCGTTTAAATTAATATAAAATGAATTGAAATTAGAACCGCTAGACCCATAAGGTGAGGGAGGAGGGAGGCCCTTTTCAGATGTTATCACAGTTTGATTCCACTGGTTTCAACCTGGCGGAAGAGCTCCATCTTGCAGGCCCTGCAGAATGGCTCAATTTCCATGAGGGCCCTGATCTCCCCAGGGAGGTCATTCTATCAACTGGGAGCCAGGGCCAAATGTATTTTGGGAGGGCTGAGGACCACCAGCTGGTTAGTGTTAGTATTCCTTACAGTAGGCCTGTGAGGCAGGCCAATATCACCACATTTTCCATGACTTGATCTATCTCAGAGTCCCCAACATGACTCCTGTGGGCACCATGACACTTAACAGCCTCTTTCCTGACGCTCACAAAATGTTTTTAGAAAATGGGTGGGGCCAGGCAAATCTTCATCCTAATAAAACTTCTGATTGGCCATTGTAGATCTGATGGCGGTGGAGATTTTTTTGAAATGTTGCTTCCGTAGCAGCTGCAGCCGCAGTACAAGGGCCTTCCCTGTGGTAAGGTGCAGCGGCAGCCATTTTGTGAAACCCATTTTGTGGCTGTACCCACCATACTGGGTCAGAATCCTACAGGTTCCTGTATGCTCAAAGAAGTTGGGGACCCCTGATCTATACACTCGGTGAAATGACGAGGTAATCAGTAGTGAGTTGGTAAAATGGATGGCATCACTTCAGACTGCTGTTCCCCTGCGGTAATAGATTCTGTAAATGAAAAATTCATACAGCATATGAAGGGTTTGTGTCGCGAACACCAGCCCTTCAGAGTAGGCCTGGACCAAATAACTCGCTGATTGCATTTGAACAATTCAGCTATAACCTTTCTCCCAGATGAGTTGGTCATAGTTCATTTGTGTAAGAGAGGATAAAGAACACTGCCATATGCTCAATGGCAGTGAGGCCTCCAATGAAGTGGGGCCTATGTTAAGCTGATCCTTTGCACTGAATAAAACCAGGGGCACCTTTAAGACCAACAAAGATTTATTCAAGGCGTGAGCTTTCGAGTGCAAGCACTTTTCATCAGACAGTCTGCCTGCACTCGAAAGCTCACACGAATAAATCTTTGTTGGTCTTAAAGGTGCTACTGCACTCTGATTTTATTGTGCTACTTCAGACCAACATGGCTCCCCATTTGAATCTATCCTTTGCGCTGAGTATTTCTCCTCTTGTGCTGGAGGAACAAAATGTTTGTTTGTTTTTCATCTGGCATAAGGAGGAAAGCCCCAGGAACTTGATGAGTCATTCATGCTTGGAATGAGCACAATCTCATGATATCTTCCCTTTTAATGTGGGAGCTTATTGCTTTCTGAGCAGGGGGACATTCCTGTGTCGAAACATCCCCAGTTGAGAGACTTCATTCCATCAGATTTCTTTCTGCTTGGATTAGAAAGCAAATGTTTACCAGCCCTTTCTTCCACTCGAGCGGCTGCTTCTTTCTCTTTTAAAGTCTTGCTTATACACTCTTCTAAGAATATTTCCCATATGTTTCCAGTACAGGGTTGGGAAATACCTGGAGATTTTGGGGTGTTTGGGGAGAGAAGGGACCCTAGCAGGGTATTTATTTATTTTATATCTCAGGTGACTTAGAGCAGATCTAATGCCACAGAAGGCTCCAATTCAAAGTTGCCATGTTCTCCAGGGGAACAGATCTGCATAGTCTGGATATAGTTTGTAATTCCTAGAGATCTTCAGTCCCCACCTGGAAAGTGACAATATTCTGTCACTACATGCTTCATTCATTGATTGGTTGATTGATTGATTGATTGAAGAAGAAGAATTGGTTCTTATATGCCGCTTTTCCCTACCCGAAGGAGGCTCACAGCGGCTTACAACTACCTTCCCATTCCTCTCCCCACAACAGACACCCTGTGAGGTAGGTGAGGCTGAGAGAGCCCTGATATTCCTGCTCGGTCAGAACAGCTTTATCAGTGCCGAGGTGAATCCAAGTTGGGGGAGTGCAGAATCGAACCTGGCATGCCAGATTAGAAGTCCGCACTCCTAACCACTACACCAAACTGGCTTGATTCATTCATTCATTCATTCTATTTTAAAAACCTGGGAACATGTATCTTATTTCCTCTGTTCCATACAGGTGGGGGGAGGGGATAAAGTGCCAAGCTTAATTAGACGGTGTGCAGATGGTTACTCCCAATCTCTGTAGCCGTCTATCCTTAGGGAGGTCTGTTTTTGGTGATGCTCTAGCAGTGCTTAAAACTCCTAAACTGGAAGAAGAGCTCTGGGCCATTTAGAAGCTTGCTTCTGGCATTTTACGAGAAGTTTCTGGGAGCAAGGAGGCAAGGTGACTCTCGCTTTAACATGTGCGAACACCGCCATCCAATAGATTTCTCGCCACTCACCATGTAATGTCTTTTGCGGGCCTAAATCAGTTGTTGAATATCCTTGAGAAAGAGCATAAAGTCGGGGCAGGGGTATTTCATCTGGAATAGCAATCTTCCTGTTTCCTGCCGTTCCCGAGAGCAGTCCCATGGGTGTCTGTCAGACGGCTGTGTGTTAGGATAGATTTACCATCGCTACTCTGTTAGGAAAGGCATGCATTCCTTTCTCTTTGTTTGGCCTGTCATTCCAGCACTGTTGCCAACGCCAGAGAGTTCGCTGAGTGAAACAGAAATGACAGAAAATATCCCTAAAGAGCATTGTGGCTAACTCAAATCCAGTTCTTTGACCGGGCTTCCACCGTGTGTAACTTTTGATAGCTTAATTTAATTCAGCAGCGTCGTAATCAGATGCTTACATTTGGAACGCCTTGATGAGCTCGTAGTTGCTGTGGTTGTCTGCAGGCGAGACTTCTGTCTCCTGTTATATGTTGTTCTGTATAAAAATGCTCTGTAATCTTCTGGGCGATTGGGGCTTCCACTGGGGAAAACGGGGATGTTCTAAATACAGCCTTGGGCTGTATCAACAGGGACATCACATCCAAATCACAAGATGCCATCGGCACTGGTCAGAGCTCACCTGGAGCTCACCAACAGCTTGGTGTAGTGTGCGGTTCTGGAGGGCTCACTTCAAAAAGGATGCGGACAAAATGGAGAGGAAACAGAGGGGAGCGATGGGGATGACCTGGGGCCTGAGGATCAAGCCCTATGAGGAAAGGCAGAGGGACTTGGGAATGTTCAGCCTGGAGAAGAGGAGCCTGCAAGGGAACGCGATTGCTGTCTTTTAAGTATTTGAAAAATTGGATTACAGGAGATTAGGAAACAATGCTGTAGGGACAGAATAATGCATGCAATAAATAAGGATTTTAAGAAACTGATAGCTAAAGAAATTAAAGTCTGTGGTAGAGCTGTGCCATTTGAGCTCTGCACAGAGAGAAAAAGGGGGGAAGATAACAGTTTATATTCAGAATATGGGCTCTAGCTTCAGGGCTGGAGATTGTACCTGAACTGTTAACTGATGTCAAGCCTTCCAACATTTCCTTTATAAAACATACATAACAATTATAACATTTACATAGAAATATTTAATATTATAACTTGAAACCCATACAATCTAAAAAAATAATATCAATTGTTTGGCCAGTTGGCTCTTTAGGAGCGTTCAGTTCTTGGTTTCAGGGGGGATATCCATAGGGGGAGCCCAGTTGATGTTGATCAGTCATCTTGGTGTTCATTGCCCCCAACTTAAATGCCTGGTGGAAGAGCTCCATCTTCCAGGCCCTGCGGAACTAACTCTGTCAGGGCCCTTAGCTCTTCCGGGAGTTCATTCTATCAGGTCAGACATGGTTCCTTTAGGCCAGGGATCAACAGTTTGTTCAAATTAATCTTAATGTCCTTTAAGGGACAGTAGAAGACGAAGAAAAAGAGTTGGTTCTTATATGCCGCTTTTCCCTACCTGAAGGAGGCTCAAAGAGGCTTACAGTCGCCTTCTCTTTCCTCTCCCCACAACAGACACCCTGTGGGGTGGGTGAGGCTGAGAGAGCCCTGATATTCCTGCTCGGTCAGAACAGTTTTATCAGTGCCATGGCGAGCCCAAGGTCACCCAGCTGGCTGCATGTGGGGGAGTGCAGAATCGAACCTGGCTTGCCAGATTAGAAGTCCGCACTCCTAACCACTACACCAAGCTGGCTCTCACTACACCAAACAGTCAGCCATGCAGTCCTGCAAGTGGCTCTTGGAGTGGTAAATTTTTTGTCTATGGCATTTAATAATTATACCCTATAATGCAAATACTGCATTTATAATTATGTGTTGTCTATCTTTATTTGCTTAAGACCAATTGGTTTGTGATTATTAATAAATTTCATGGAATGGGATGGGTAGAGGAAGGTACATAGCCCTGATGTCCACATAAGAAATGCGGGCTAAACATGTGCTAGATATTTTTTTATCTTTTTTTAAAATGAAAACAATATCAGATAAGATATATCCATTTGCTTATTATGATTTCTTGTAAAAGTACTGGGAAACCTGTTTTATGGATATGTATGGTTACATGTACTAAGTGTCCATTTGTACTAAAATTATAAATGTTCTCTTCACACACACACAAAAAAATAAGCCAAAAGCAGGCCAGTATCAAGAAACCCATCTCAAGCAAGAGGTTCCTGACTATCACAGTGATGCAATTAATCTGCAAAAAAGGGCCAGGCAGTACATTTCTCCCTCACCCCACCTCAGCACACCAGGAACAAAGGAATAGGACCAACACTTGGACCACTAGCTGAGCTGCTCAATGGCCCTGTATCGTTTCACCTTAATGTCTCCTTCCTGGTGAAGAAATCTTTCTGGTAGCTTCTTCCTGGCCTTTAATGACAAGCGCATCAAAATCCCATTTAACAGAGGGTGCTGGTGGGCTTTTCCTCCTGGATCCCTCCCTTCTCATCGGATGGTGAATATAGTTTCCTATAACTCAAATTCTCCCTCTTTCACACCCGATCATCTCTTTACTTTCATCTGTATGGTTGTGTTTAGATTAAATTGTATGTATGTTGTTAAGGAACCTTTTTGTTTGTTTCAGTAAAACTCTCTTTTTATTAATGTTTAGGACTGCCTCTGTCTAAGATTTCTGACCAGTCACTATCTTTGTATACATTGGTGGAGTATCTCATTCATTGCCCATCTTACATTGGTTATTTGTCTCCTATATTTGCTAATTCCCTCATCATAAATTCAGGAGACGGCGCAGTTTCAGGTGACCTCCTCAAGCACAGAACTGGCTTTGGACCAATCATTGTTGACTTTACAAGGTTGTTGTGGGGATGAAAGAGACAAAGCCACATACACCAACTTGACATCCAGAGGTGAAAGATTGGAAAATTGGATGAATGATACACCTAATATTACTACAGGTCGTCAATCCATTCTGTTTTTGATTTAGTGTTCTTTATCTTTTCCCTGTTTCTTTTTAATAATGTTGACACATGCCTCAAAGTAAAGCCTGTGGTATCCTAACTAATAAGCCAGGTTGCCTGAAAGAAATAATATTTTCCCCAGAGCTGCAAAAAGGTTCTTTGGTGGTGGTGGTGGTGGGGGGGGGGGTGTCTGAGACTCTGTTTTGACTGTTGCTGAGACATGGCAGGCGCACGAAAAACAAACCCAGCATTTCTGATTGTATTTCAAAAGGCTTCAGCAAAAGACATTCCACAGCTGTTCACACATAAGAAAACATCTGTATCACGCTGCACTTCCCCTCCCCTCCCAGTGTAAGTGAGAGTTCTTGGATTTTAATATTTCTGCACCGAGTTTAAAGATTTATGCAGCTAGGTCGCACACAGCTGTCTCTTTTAAAATATGGCATGCCATTTGATGAGGACGTAAGCATGGGTCAGGAGGGAAAAGCTTATTTTTTAGGGCTTGCGGGGAGGGCAATCCCCTCTATACAGACCCCGGGGGAATATTTTTACCCCACATGTCCACCTCTCACATTTATGGAAGCCCTGTTGCAATGACAGCATTTACGGCGTGGCAAAACTGAATTTGAAAACAAATTGGATCGCACGTTGAGGCCACCGCTGAACAGCACACTGTTAAAGAGTCACGTAAGCGCTTGCGTAGAAATGCTCCGTGGTCCCCGAATGCTCCAGCTGAGTGCTCTCTGTCTCCTTCCCCTCCCGACAAATGGCATCAGGCTTTCGACTGTCCACATGTGCCTGATGATATTTAGTTTGTCTACAAATCCATATTGCTTTTTCAATATCGCTGGTATCCGACGGCTTTCTTTCTGAGCTGTTTAAAGGAATCCAGAGGCTCATCAAAGCTTCTGGAGGACCCTTGGCTCTGCTCAGCAGCTGGGGTTTTAAACAACAAACCCACCCTGCAGGTTCAAATAGGAAACACAAATGTTGCCGAACTGAATGCAGGCAGCCAAAGGAAAGGGCCAGAGAAAGGAGACCCGCTGCTTCTATCCATCTAGATTGGAAGCACGTGTGGGAAGGGTGACTGAGGTGCTGATGGTTGCCTTGAGGTTATACAGGAAGAGGGAATGATAACTCTGTGAGGATGAAATTAAAATAAGCAGATGTTGCGTTTTCCAAATGCTCACACATTCACATGCGTCAGGTGATGTCCGCAACACCAAGCAGTGATTCTGCGGTTGGAATGAAGAGAGCTACCAGAGGTAGAAAACCACCACCAGCACTTCCAAGTGACCTTGGAAGTAGGTCACCTCAAGTAGAGGCTTATGATGCTCCTCCCTTATACACCAGACCAGGTCATCCTCACTCCCCGCCCAGGCAAACGGCTGTCAAACAAGCGAGAGGAACACAGAGCTACTCAGAAGCTAAAACTGGAGTAACTTGGGTTGAGGGGATCCCCAGTTGTCTCAGCTGGTCCTCATTCCCTAGCACAGCAGAGTTCAGAGCCTTCAGAGCCAGCTTGGTGTAGTGGTTAGGAGTGCAGATTTCTAATCTGGCAAGCCTGGTTCAATTCCATGCTCCCCACATGCAGCCAGCTGAGTGACCTTGGGCTAGTCACAGCACTGATCAAGCTGTTCTGACCGAGCAGTGATATCAGGGCTCTCTCAGCCTCACCCACCTCACAGGGTGTCTGTTATGGGGAGAGGAAAGGGAAGGCGACTGTAAGCCACTTTGAGACTCCTTCGGGTAGAGGAAAGCGGCATATAAGAACCAACTCTTCTTTTTCAGTAATCTCAGGTCTCTCAGCCTCACCTCCCTCACAGCGTGTCTGTTGTGGGGAGAGGAGAGGGAAGGTGACTGTAAACCGCTTTTAGATTCCTTCAGGTAGAGAAAAATCATAAAATCCAAGTATTATTGTTGTTATTGTTGTTATTAATTATCTGAGCATTGTCTCTCAAACCATACGCTTCCTCTGGTCTGCTTGATGACACTGAGTGTTAATCTCGTTTCTGAACCAGAGCAACAGCCAGCCTTCATGTGCACAAAAATGTTAATTTTCAGTAGTATATACCGACTAACAAAAGATGCATCTGAAATTCAGTAGGTGATTGTTAGCTGCTTTGAGATTCCTATGAGTAGTGAAACAAGCAAACAACAATAACAAAAAGCTGTTCTTTTCTTTAATTTTCCAGTTCACATTTCTTGAACCAGCCAGATGGGGTGGAGTGTTGTGTTCTTCCGAGGACCAAGTTTGAGGTCCAATGCAAGATTGTAAGCCTACAGTGGAATTGACCAATGCGTAGCTAGATCCCGTCTGCCAGATCCAGTTTAAAGCGAAACAGATCAATAGAGTACCCTGGCAGGTAGATCTTTTGTGTTGCTTCTGTATGTAAGTTGGGGTTGGTTGTGGGTTTATTTGGTTCAGATTCAGTTCTTGTACCATCATGCTGGGGTCACAAGAAAGGGCTGAAATGAACTCCCAGGATCCTGGTCTCTGCACCCACGCGGATCTAACAGATCCACCCTCCATTTCAGATACTGTTTCCTGTGTGAACAAATGGGTGAATTTTATTCTTGCTTTCAAGATGGAACAACATTGTGGCTCAGGATGAAAAGCAGCACGTCTCCTTTAGCCCGGTTCCTAAAGATATGGAGGGGAACAAGATGGGAATAAATACGTTCTTTAAGTGACTCCTTTAAATTCTCGTAGATCTTTCCTGTCTGCAGAGGTGTATTTGTGGCTTTCGCTCAGGCTGAAAAGTAATTTATGTGAACAGGGGCTGTAAAACGTCTCAGTCATTGGGCAGGGAACCAAACCCCTGGAGCCTCGTAAAAGCCATATGAATACAGTATACTGTAGCCGCCCCCCAACCGCTTGTAGCATTGCTAGCATGCTTTCCCTCACCGACGGCGCTCTAGACTGCAGGAATCTTTCCTTTTGAATCTAATATCTGCGGCCTTCTCCTCTCGTGCAGCTGCAGGTATATGAAGCAGGGGGACTCGTTTTTTTTGAGAACTCACCTCCTGGTGCTGAGTCTGTGCGCTTATGAAAACGGACTGCTTTCCTGACTGGAATATTGATTTCTTTTTAACACGTGGCTAGCATGAGCCATCGTCAGAGGTTACAGCCGGGGACAGAGCGGAGAAGTAAAGCACCTGCATTCTCAGTCAACCTGGAAAGGCTGTAAAATTTAACAGCTGTGAAGGAGGGAAATCCACAAAAAGAAAGGCCTGTCAGCCAACAGGACTGTAGAATGAGGAGCACAAGCTGATGAGGTAAAAAAAATACTATCAGTGTCCAAATCCTCTTTATTCCTGAGTAGAAAGTCAAAAGGAGCCCCAGTATGCATTGCTCCTTTTCCAGGAAAATACGTTCATCAGTGGCTGAAATGAAAGAATCCTCATATAACTCTCCGCAATCTCCTTCCCCCAATAGTTTTATCTTTAAACTGGGGACTGAGCCCATTGCATTCAGGAATACAACGGGTGCTAGATTAGGGGGGTGGAGTGGAAGAACTCTGTGGATGGCTTCTCCCTCCCACCAGGCAGCTGTTAGGCAGCTCTCATGTGGCAGTGATCTGCAGCCTCCGAGCCTCAGAGGGAAGTGGGAGGAGGGGGTGGTGAGGAGTGGGGGACAGAAGGCAATTGGCTGGCCGCTGGGCAGACAGGCAAGCCAGTTGGAGGAGAAGGCATTCAGGGGCGGGACAGCCACCCTAAGTGGATGTTTAGCGCTGAGTGGCATTTAAGCCATGAGACACGCTCCTCCTCCAAGCCCTTACCAGAAATATATTATGTGGAACAGACTATCGAGACCAGAAACCCCTGAAACATTCTTCAGGCTTCAAGAAACCCCAGGTGTGGCGCGATTGTGCAAAACATGGTTGGGAAACATTGCTGTGAAAATGCCCACTCAGGGTCCCTCCCCTCCCTCAGGGTCCCTCCCCTCCCTTCCCCTCCCCACCTCCTCCAGGCCCATCATTGGCCATTGGGGGGGAGGTCAACATATATCATCATATCAACCAATAAATGTTTAAGAAATCTTCACAGAACCCTGGTTGAGAAAATCTGGACCATAGGTTCAACCAGTAGCAAAAGGGGATTGCATAGCCTCTGCTAAGTTCCATTCTGATCCCCCTGTTCTATTAAGCAGGAGGGCTCATTTTCTGAGAACTCACGTCTGGATGCTGAGTCTGTGCACTTATGACTGCTTTCCTGATTGGAATATTGATTTCTTTTTAACGCCTGGCTAGCCTGAGCCTTCTTTGAGGGCTTGGCTGGGGCCAGAACGGAGAAGTGAAGCACCTGGATTCTCAGTCAACTCGGAAAGGCTGTAAAATTTTACAGGCGTGAAATGGGGGGAGGGCGGCAGGCAAGTGCCGTGGGGAGGGGAATCAGAGAGGATGTTGCTTGCATACTTGAGGGATTTGGTCATGGAGTTGACTGGCCTAAGTTATTAGCTGTTGTCAGAAGCTTTCCACTGAGAAATGGAATTAGAACAGGCAAAGTCTCACACGTTGCGTCATTATGCACAGCTTTGCTGAAACCTTTCTAGTCTGTCTGAGATCCGTTCAAATAAACAGGAGTCATAGGGCAGCTGAGCGACTACCAACACATTAGGCCAGGATTTCATGGACTAGAGTTCACTTATTCCAGAATAGGTTTTTGCTTGTTGCTACAAGATTCCTATCTAGTCTTTTTTTATGTGTCTACTCCATTGAATGTGAGCACTACCAAACAAAGTTTGAATCTAGAGGCACCTTTAAGACCGACATTTTCTTCAATGTACTAGTAGAAAAGCCTGTTGTGTGCTGTGAGGCAACATGTGCTAGCTCATGGTTTGATCTGCGTTTAGTGCCTCACTTGGAAACTGGCAACCCTAAGAAGAGGTCTCTCTGTGCACCACAGTACTGATCCAAGGCAGGTTCAAGCACACATTCCAGAACATGAACATGCATCTATCTGGCAAACTTACCTCCTCTCCAGAATGTTTTCTTGACCTGGAATTTTTTCTTGACTATGTGGCTGGTTGGGTGGCTGTGGAAGCATTATACCCTTTTGAGGCTCCACTTTCAAACCTCAAGGAATATTGCCAAACCAGGTGCAGCCCAGAGAGCTCCTAGAATTACTGCTAATCTCTAGATTATAAAGATCAGCTCTCCAGGCAGAAATGGCTGTTTTGGAGGGTGGACTCTGAGGCATTGTATCCTCTTGAAGCCTCACTTCCAAACTTTGCTTTCACTGGGCTTAGCTAACATAGTCTGTTGCTTGGCTGTTGATGTCTATCCTTCTGAAGCCTGAGGCCTACTGCTGGCAATTGAAGTAACTCTTGTTGTCCACAAAGCCAGATCATCTGGAACAGCTTGCAGTGTTAAATAAAAAGGTAAGGGGTAAGTGGGTGGAGAGTGGGTGGGGCCAGTCTGGACATTGGGCCGATCAGGTGTCGAGAAGCGCCTCCCGAATGGCCCACAGTCTGGACAGGGCCAGCCACTCCCCCTGCAGCCCAGCCAGGAGCGCTCCGGCAAACTTGCCAGCCAAGTGGTGAGTGTGGCGGGGAGGAATGGCTACCCTTACTCCTTGGCCCGGGAAGCTCTTGGAAACCCTGACAGAGAGACTACCGGGGCTGCATTTATCAGTGGATGAATAGACTGTGCCTATTATGCTCCTCTCTGGTGAGACTCCTTTAAATTTCCCTGTGTGTGGAACACAACGGCTCCTCTCTTATCGTATGAAAAATGAGCAGCGAGGCTTTTGATGCTAGAAAGAAGCCGATCGCCGGTATTGTCTTTAGCAGAGGGTAAGCTGTACACCAAAGCCGCTGTCTAATTGTGATCTGTAACTCCGAATCTTAATTACAATGGGGGGAGGGAGGGAGAGCCCCACTGTGAATTATTTCATTAATGCAGCGAAAAGCAACAGTGACCCACCTGCCAAATGGCAAGGTGGAAATAATTAATCTGAGAATTGTTATAAAGGAATAGGGGGAGAGGGGAGGGATTAAAATGCACAGCTTCTGGTGTGACGCTTTGGAAGCGGACTGCACTAATTCACGGGAGGGACGTTTATTGTCCGATCTCACTTCACACACAAAAGTTTTTCTTCCGTTTTATGTGACTTCAGTCAGTTCTCGCAGTAGGAATTGCTCAAGTGGTGTTGATCGGAGATCCCTGCTAAGACATTGATTTCCAAAGCAAACAGGAAGCATGGGGAAGTTCAGAAAACGTTGGATCCAAACACAAGCAATTCCTTACAACCTGAAGCTCTTGACAGCAATTTAGTTCAGTACTGGCCTTGGACATGCAGAGGTACAGGACGGCCTCTGCCTTGACGTCCCGCCACAAGAGCACAACAGTCAAAAGTCTGTTGACTAAGCTTCCCCCATACCTTTGAGCCAAAAGCCAATATATATATTGTTTAAATTCTATGAAGAAGAATAGATCATAGTGAAGGACTAGAACATCAGCAAATACTAAGTTGGAAAAACAACCACTGATGAAAATGCCACTTTGAAAACAATTTAAATCCGGAGGCCCTTTTGGTTGTTTTATGATGATTAAAAGAAGGGATAAGACATTTCTATTTGTATTTATTGTTAAATTGTTTACATGTTATAGCCTAGGGTAGGTTCTTTTTTCGGTTATCATGATCCCAAAAAGGCAGACAAGCAGGTTGGAGGGCTGCACAGAAAGGTCATGCTCTGCATGTGGCCCGCAAGCCTGAGGTTGCCCTAAACCAGGGGTTGTCAAACTGCGGCTGTCCAGATGTCCATGGACTACAATTCCCAGGAGCCCCTGCCGGCTCCTGGGAATTGTAGTCCATGGACATCTGGAGGGCCGCAGTTTGACTACCCCGGCCCTAAACAATCCAGGTGAAGTAGAAAGAGAGAGCCGAGTCTTCCAACAAAGAACTGGCCCGATGAGAATGAGCATGGATGCAGAAGACCCATCAAATATGGACTCTCTGTTCTCAGAAAACATGTTTTTGTTCTAAAGAACCCAGTTGAGGCCTTCTGCTCGCCAACAAGTACCTGAGAAGACACAACCACCAGCGGCTACAGGTCTGAGGAAAGCCATCTCATCATGCCCACCCCCCTTTATTTTGTACTCTCTTTGGTCCTTGTCAAAAATCCCGAGCTATTAACATTTCTGAAAGGATGGACGTCTCTCTGTCTCTCTGTCTATTTATGACCTGAAACGTCTTCTCTGCCGCAGATAATGCACTGAACTCAGAGGGCCGCAACACAGATGCTTCATGGAGCTGGAAAACTGTCAAGCGGTTACTTTTCTATAAATACCACTAACTCCTCTTGACATTTACAAGCGTGTGAGATTCTTTTACGCTGCCCACGATCGCCAGAGTGTTTAACAGTTTAGTGAAGGGGCTCCGCATGGCAGCAAGGCTGTTCCACACACCCATACGTGGCCCCCTTGCTGTCGCCAAAACACTTAGATCATGGTCACGAGTGCGAGTCTCTCCCCAAAAGCACCAGGGGTAGCAGAGCAAGGAGAAGGAAAATACAAAAAGCATGACTGCTGTTAACTGCAAGACAGGTATTTATCCAAGCCCCCATTTTGTACACTGGAGAAAAGATTTGTCTCACCGAACATAGTTTTTGGACGCCTCTCCTCGGGAAGAAGGAGAACATAATAAAAGGAGCAGGGTCGGATGGGAGGCACACCGAGCATTTTTATTGGTGTGAGAATTGGCAGGCTGAGTAGAACTGGAGCAAGGAGAAGGAGAGAAATCGAAAGAGGGATTTCCCAGGATCTGATGAAAATAAGCCGTGTGGGTTATAACCTTGGCAGGAGGGTGGGGGAAGCCTTTCCTGAGGACAAAGCTAAGCTGGAAAAACGGGGAATCAAACTCCTGCCAATAAGACTGTTCTTAAAAAGTGGCAATTTCAGAAGCTCGTATTTCTCGATGGTGTTCCTGGAAAGGCATGAAAGATCCCATCACCAAGATTCTGAGGCACATTTTCTGGTTCCTGCTGGGACAGGTCGGTGCTGTTCTGGACAAGCCTCTTCCAGGCAATATGTAAACCGCCACGAGGCAGAACATGGAAAAGGCTTGTCCAAAAGAACACTGACCTGTCCCAGCAGAAACCAGCTTTTGCCTAATCGGTGACAGAATATGGCTCTGGCGATTCCTTTTGCAAATTAACCATCGCCAAGCAAAGAAATCCACCAGAGGTCTGATAGGGCAGTGGTCCCCAACCTTTTTATCACCGGGGACCACTCAACGCCTTTTACTGAGGCCTGTGGGGGGGTAGTTTACTCCTCTACTCTCAATCACTGCCCTAACGCTCTCTGATCACTATGGTAATGTTTAAACATCCCTTCAAAATAAGATACAGACACGCCACAACAATGAACATAAGGAACATTTTATTTTCGAGGAAATTTTAACTCATGACAATGACAAATCAATGGGAACCCTGAGCTTGTTTCTCTGCAACGAGGTAGTCCCATCTGGGAGTGATGGGAGAAAAGGACACCCAAAGTGTGTTGTAAAGGGCTGGGGGGGTGAAGTAAAGGGCCGGGGCGGGGGAGAAAGTGTCCTTCGCGGCCCACCTCCAATTAGTCGAAGGACCACATGTGGTTCGCGGCCCACAGGTTGGGGATCGCTATGATAGAGGATTGCATGTGGTATGTTCTCCTCATTTAATATCTGTTTGTTTGTTGCATCTGTTGACTCATGGCCATACATATTATTGTAAACTGCCACAAGCCGGTAAGGTCTGGGAGTGGTGGTCAACAAATACAACAAACAAACAAACAAATAGTAAATATGAGGAGAGAACACACCACATGCAATCCTATTCTTACACACAACTGCCATTTTGTCTGGAAACGTTCTACCTTTCAGACAAGATGGTGGCCGTGCTTGCTGTGTACCTTCAACTCTTACAGACTATATGCAAATGAGGGATTGTAATTTATTGATTTAGATTTATTTATTTAGATTTCTAGCCAATCGCTGACTGAATTGGGACCATGAGAATGGACCAATCTGTGGGCTTCATTGAGGGCTAATCAGGTTCCTTGGAGGGCCGTTTGAATTGTGTATAAGTTCCATGGCTTCTAGTGTTTATTGTTTGGTGTTTCTTGTAGGATCTGGCATTAATAAAGAGCTGATTGTTTTCGGAGAGCTGGGTCTGTGTCTCCCGAACCCCCAGACTTAGCCCTGAAACAGACTCAGACTGCCTGTTGGGGAACCTGTCTTATCCTTGGGTATGTGCAGGTTTCTTCAACTATCACCCATGACTCCTGAGACCATTTGTATGATGATGTGATGATGTTGTCCATTTAGTCATGTCTGACCCTTGGCGATTCTATAGGAAAGCTTCCGCCACGTGTCTCTGTCAATGACCGCCTCTTTCAGTTGGTTCATGGTCATCCCTGTGTCAGCTTTGATCCTTTGGCGACCACGTTCCCTTTTGCCACTGGCCATGCTGAGCATTAGTGATTTTTCTAGCGAGTTTGATCGCATGATGTGTCCAAAGTAAGTGAGCTTTAACCGTAACATCTTCCCTTCTAACAACATAGTTGGTTTGCACCTCTATAAAACTATCTTGTTGGTAACTTGGGCTGTCCATGATATTCGCAGCATTCGTCTCCAACACCATATTTCGAAAGCATCTCTTCTCCTCCTGTCTTCCTTCTTCAGGGTCCAGCTTTCGCATCTGTAGGTTGTTATGGGAAAGACAACGGCGTTGAGTAGCCGGCACTTTGTATTAAGGCTGATATCTTTGCTTTTGTATAGGAGGGGACAATGTGTGTGTATGTGTGTGTGTGGGGAACTTCAGGTTACAGCCTGCTTGACCCCCGCCCCCCAGCCAGGCTCTCTAATTTAATGCATTGCTCTTTGCATTGGAGTGAGGCAATGGGATTTAATACCCAGGAATGCCTTTTTGAGGAGAAGGGTTCGTAGCAGCACGCTGCTGACCTCTGAATGTCTTTGCTGTGATCCCTGAGCTCAGCATTTCTGCGGGTTCATTTGTTAAGTGGAAGAATGCTTCTAGGCAGAAGCCAATTCCCCTCGTAGCTGCGTGGGCTGCGGGCATCTGATCTCGGTGGTCTTATTAGGGAAGGAGAGCTGTGCACGGGGGCTGTTTTAGCCTCTCTGTCTTGTACACTTCAGGAGCTTCTCAGGCACAACAGAAGGCAAAGGCCGGCCTCCTTGCTGGAGAGCAAACCAGTGTTTTTGCAAGCTGTCGCACGACTCGCCAGCACCCTCTATCTGCACTTGTGGAAATAGCATGTAGGAACAAAGCTGGGGGGGGGGGAGAATCTATGCTCATCCACCAATCAGAGGGCATTGTAGACATTCACAGTTCTTCAGCCAGTTGCTGTGAATTAGGGGAGTTCCAGGCCAATCCCATGCAACCGACTCAGAAGTATACCTTACTGAGCTCTCTGGGGTGAACTCCCGACATCAGATCAGATTTATTATTCCGGTCAAAAGCCAGCAAGAGACGTACTCTCATGTATATGTGTGCATCATGAGATGTGCATATATTTCCCTGTTGAGCAGAGTTTGAGACCAGTGGCACCTTTAAGACAAATAAAGTTTAGTGCAAAAGTGGACACCTCGAATAAAACTTTGTTGGTCTTAAATGGGTCACTGGACTCAAACTCTGTTCTGCTTCAGACCATCACAGCTACCCACTTGAGAACTGAGAATGTTGGTATGGTTGGCTTGTGGATATTGTGATTTTTATACTGCTTGCAGGGGTTCCTACAGTTTTAGAAGAATTAGTTCTTATATGCTGCTTTTCACTAACCAAAGGAGTGTCAGGTTGGCTTACAATTGCCTTCCATTCCTCTCCCCACATCAGACACCCTGTGAAGTAAGGGGGGCTGAGAGAGCTCTGAGAGAACTGTTCTGCGAGAACCACTTTAACAGGACAGTGACTAGCCCAAGGCCACCCAGCCGGCTTCATGTGAAGGAGCGGGGAATCAAACATGGCTCACCAGATTAGAGACTGCTGCTCTTAATCACCACACCGAGCAGGTTTAGTGTTGGGATTAGAATTGGTTTTTCACATTTAATATATGTATTTCATAAAATTTTATAGCATTTCATTGGCTATTTAATATGCTGTTTTCATACCTTGCCGTTATTGTCCATTGACGTAAACCGCTTCAAGCTGTTACTCAAAAAGAAGTAGTATATAAAAAGTAAAACAAATAAATAAGACAAATAAACAACAGAGAAGGTTGCCATAGAGTCATACCATGGAGAGCAATTCAGATCTGCTGGGCTCAATATTGTCAACTCCGACTGGCGGACAGAGTTTCACCTTCTACCTGATCTTTGAAGCTGGAGGTAACAGGGACTGAATATGGGACATTTTGTGAGCAAGGCAGGTGCTCTGCCACTGAACCATGGCTCCTCCCAAGTCCCAGAATGCACCTGTTGGATTTTAACCCCACTTTTCAGCATGTGTCTACCTATCAGTATCCTTGGACTGGAGTTTAATCTCATGCGTCTGATGAAAACCAGACTGCACATGCTTAAGCTGAATCCATCAGTTCAGTGGTGCTTTAAGTGTTAACTGACTCAGGGGTAGTCAGCCTGTGGTCCTCCACATGTCCATGGAATACAATTCCCATGAGCCCCTGCCAGCAAATGCTGGCAGGGGCTCATGGGAATTGTAGTCCACAGACATCTGGAGGACCACAGGTTGACTACCCCTGAGCCAGTTAACACTTAAAGCACCACTCAGAGTGCCTTTTGCAGGTTTAGCTGGATTGCCCTCTCTGGAATTTGTAGCTTGTAAACACGAATCGGTTGATCTCTTTATCTTCTTCTGTGAGGCAATGACCGTGAGATGATATTCATGGCAAATCTCGCTTTGAAACTGCACCGGTCAGCACACAGCAGCTGTCTCTGGGAAACCCCACCCTCACCCCCGGCCGCTGCTGAATGCTTTGCTAGAAGAACCCCAGTGCTGACTCCCGACAGGCGCACTGGATTTAGCAGCACCCACGTCCATCTGCCCTTTTCATTCTTGCTTGGCTGGGGTGGCTTTGAAAGGGAAGGCACTGGCCCGCTACACAGCAGGGAAAAATTAATTTCTGAACAGCGAACGATTTCGTTTCTTTCTTTTTTCAACCCAGGGAAAAAGAATCTCTTTCCCCAGCACGGTTCGAAAAGGCATCGTGTGCTTTTCTCTCTCCTGGTGCCGTCAAAGGCCTGCCATGAAAATGATTGATAAAGCAGCAGGCAGGTCACACACACACACACATGCAGGCACACACCTGTCTCCCGAGAGAGAGAGAGTCTGCAGTGGCTGGAAGAAGCCAGAGAGGAAACGAGAACGCGGAAGAATGTGTCAGCGAGGGGTGTTGTTTTAAGGAACCTTCTGGAAACTGAGGGCAAAGACATGCTCTGTGCTAACGGACAGGCTCCATTAACCTTCTAAAAGACGCTGGAAAGCGCCAGGACGACTTTCCAGAAAGAGCTGCATTTCTTTGGGAATATATATTTCATTTGTTTAGAAAAATACGGGATAGAGAAAGAAATACTACGTCTAGTTATGTACTACAATTATGATTTCGAAGGTACACAAAATATTCGTAGAACATAGAAGAAGAAGAAGAAGAAGAAGAAGAAGAAGAGTTGGTACTTATATGCTGCTTTTCTCTACCCGAAGGAGGCTCAAAGCGGCTTACAGTCACCTTCCCTTCCCTCTCCCCACAACAGACACCCTGTGAGGGAGGTGAGACTGAGGGCCATTCCACACAAGGACCAATGTTGCCAATTGTTCACAGAATGCAGAAACGATATATTAAATAGTGGAATTTCATCATTCTGCATACCTTTTTTCTTAGTGGAATATAGAAGTCCCAGTAGCGTTTCATTCATTCCCTATAGGTTTCCGGTCTTGCTGGAATCGTAACAAAGGAAGCGATTTTTTTCTGCACTTCTTCCCACCCCTGGCCATCAATCAAACGGAACAGCCAATGGCCTGTTGTGTTAATGCTCCCGAAAAGCCCCTTTCCCTTTAAGAAGTGTTTTATTTTTTAACCAAACACACCCATTGCAACAAATCTGTGTTCAATCGTTGCATCGGAAAGACCTTTTTGCTGGCATAGGAGCTGGCGATTAATTGTTTACACGCTCCTCAAGTAGAACCCCCCCCCCCACGGGTGCGATTTGTGGCCGATATCACGGGCAGTGCTGAACAGGGGGCTGTGTTGTGCTTGGGAAGGGAGCTTTTTTAAAACTTTAAATCACTTCTGTGGAGGGACTTTAGCCAGAGAAGCCTCACTCGTTCGCTTCTTTCGTAGGTCTAAGAGGGAAAAAATGGCGATCGCTTCTCCGGAAGTTCGGGGCAAGAGCGTGGGAGGGACTTTCTTTCTACCGCTACATTGAGAACGCACATATCTTTCGCTGGTTTGTTGCAGCTTGTGCGCAGAAGTGTAGCGGTTTTTTCAGGGGGAATCCACTTTTCCCAATTCCCCGAAAAGCACTACAACAAAGCGCTTTTTGTGGAAGTGTTGCAGGAGTGTTGCAGATTGTGTGCGACGTTATGCGGAACCTTGAATTTGTAGCGTTTGCCAAAGGTAAGACTTCTGCTATATTTAAGTCGTGCGGAATGGCCCTGAGAGAGCCCTGATATCACTGCTCGGTCAGAACAGTTTTATCAGTGCTGTGGAGAGCCCAAGGTCACCCAGCTGGCTGCATGGGGGGGGGGAGTGCAGAATCGAACCTGGCATGCCAGATTAGAAGTCCGCACTCCTAACCACTACACCAAACTGGTTAAATCTACAACATAGATTTAACAATGCATATCTCAGTCTTGTACATCACTGAGATCAGACATTGTGTTAGCCCTGTAGTTAAAATAATCTAAAGGTCACACCCCCAACTCCATTTTCTTCTGAATTCCAATGTTGATTTGAGAGCTGCATTTCTCAGTACCTCAAGGCCATCTTAACAGCATTACAGACCCCTGGGCAAAGCAGTGCTCAACCACTCACAGGAATAAAAACGTAGATTATCGAAGCAGGGAAGGTGATTGTAAACTACTTTGAAACACCTGAGGCCTGCTGGGTGACTGTGGACCATTCCCAGTTCTCTCAGAGCTCTCTTGGCCTCACCTATCTCACAAGGTGTCTGCTATGGGGAGAGGAAGGGAAGGTAATCGTAAACTGCTTAGTGACACCTGAGGCCTGCTGGGTGATCTTGGGAAAGTCCCACTTCTCTCAGGGCTCTCTCGGCCCCACCTCTCTCACAGAGTGTCTGCTATGGGGAGAGGAAGGGAAGGTGATTGTAAACTGCTTAGAGACATCCCAGACCTGCTGGGTGACCTTGAAACAGTCACAATTCTCTCAGAGTTCTCTCACCCACAACTCCCTCACAGGGTATCTGCTATGGGGAGAGGAAGGGAAGGCAATTGTAAACTGCTTTGAGACAACTCTCCACTCCCACGCCCTCATTTGCCACCAGGCCACCACACAGCAGGCCCACACACAACACCCCTTCACCCCCATGCCCTTGCAGACTGGACACCCTCCCCTTCCTCTTCCCACCACGAAGCTCTAGCACCCGTTGTATTCCTGGATACAACGGGTGTTCCTCCTAGTCTTACCTAACCAGCTTGCCTATTTGCATATCACAGGCTATCAATACATACATAGATTAGTATAGGGGCCCTTTGCTCGTGGGGGCCCCAGGCAACCGCCCAGCGTGCCCATGTGTTAAGACAGCTTCTGTTTATCTCTTGTTTATCTCATTGTTGGCTCCCAGCCCTACCACTGGCTGCCGGGATTCTGAGAAAATATTCCTAACCGGCTCTGGATAGCCTGATGATGCTACATCCACTGTCAGTTCTCTTCATTCTGAGACAGGGCTGTGAGGGATGGAAGGCGGAAGACAAGAAAGAAGGGGAGGGGAGAAGATGAATCTTTCGATCCCTTATCTCTCAGCAGCACACTTTGTGGCCTTACAAATCCCCCAGTCTCAAAATCTGCTCAAAGCTCAGACAAGGAAGACATAAATGTGTGTCACCTTGAGTCATGGGGTGGACTGCTTTGCCAAGGGGACCATTTCCCCTTTGTAGTCTTTAAGGGTGCCCAGATCAAAACTGCCAGAAAGGCTTCAAATAGCCTTAATAATAATAATAATAATAAAAACTTACTTGCACCGTTCCCTAATAGGATGGGTTGTTATTATGATTAATTAATTAATTAAATTTCTATACTGCTCTCCACATATGGCTCAAGGCAGTATACAAAGTGGGTTAAAATGAATAGAAAACTAAAAATCAACACAAGACATTGACATTAACAGTCTAAAATGAAATAAAAACATAAATAACAAATTAGCACCATTAAGCAAGAGCAGCCTCCAGATATCCACTGCCCATAAGTTTCCAGACTAGGTGTTTTGTAGAGGAGGGCCACAGACGTTATTAAGTCATTGGCCCCAACCAAAAGCTTGGTGGTAGAGCTCCGTCTTGCAGGCCTTGTGGGGTAGGGCCAGCTCCGACAGGGCCTGGATCTCCTCCGGGGGCTCATTCCACCAAGGAGGGGCCTGGACTGAAAACATTCTGACTCTGGTTGAGGCCAAATGTCCTTCCTTGGGCCAGGGACCACCAATGGGTTGGAATTTGCAGAGCAGAGTTCTTTTTGGAGGACATAGGAAGAGAAGAAGTCTCTCAGATGTGCTGTGCCCAGACCACAGATGGCCTTGAAGGATTAAGAAATACCTGGAGATTTGAGGGTGGAGCCTAAGGAAGGTGAAATATGGGGAGGGGAGGGACTTCTGTGGGGTATAATGCCATACAGTTCACCTTGTAAAGCAGCTATTTCCCCCCCAGGGGAGCTGATCTCTGCTGCCTGGAGATCTGGACTCCCTGGAGAACTCCAGCCATCCCCTGGAGGCTGGCCACCCTTATCTCTAAGCTTTTACGTGGCACAAAAGAAAGTCCCATGCTCCTAGAAGGCCACATGTTTTAATTTTTTAATTGACATTATTTATAGTCCCTCTTCCTCACCGAGACTCAGAGTATACCGTGCAAGTCAATGCAAACAGCGCCCTTTATGCCATGTAATAATGGCTGCAGAACTCGGCAACAAAGCTGAAACAAAGCATAAGGCTTAATGTGCCATGTTAAACGACACAGAAATGACGTAGGAGGAGAATACAGATAGCAGCAGCCAGCCAGGGCTGTATGGAGTAGTATATTCCATGGCCCCTTTCCCTTTACTAAAAGATCCCTTGAACCATTCCGTTATAGTTATTACTTGTGTAAAAATGCCCTCCTGAATAATTCAGTTTTGCATAGCTTGCAGAATGCCAGAAGTGCGGGAGTTTTCTTGACCTCATCTGTAACTATAATAAAAGGCCTAATGTCCTTTTGGGCCTCACAATGACCTTTTGGGCCTCACAATTTAAGGGCCAATGATGCCAGTCCCTGGAGGGCAGGACTGGGGATCCTCTGGAATTACAGGTCACCTCCAGACTAAAGACAGCAGTTCCTCCAGAGAAAATGGCTGATTTGGAGGGTTGACTCCATAGCATTATGCAACATGGAGGACCCTCCCCACCCCATATCCGGCCCACTTCTGGCTCCACCCCCAAAGTCCAAGCATTTTCCAACTCAGAGATGACAACCCAAATTTCAACTGCATTCAGTTGGCAGGAACAATGATGGTGAGAGCAGGAAAGGTGTAGACATCTCCCTTCCAGTAACATGGAGGGCAAGGCAATTAAAGTGGGCCAAGGTGGGCTCTGTGGTATTTTGGGAATTCTAGATAAAGATAGTTCACCAGCACAAAATTTTGGCTATGATTTCCTACTGCCGAATGGAGATGTGCCTGAGCTCTGTTCGCTTGAAGAGCTGTGTCCCTGCTTCCTTGCTAAAGAATTTCCGTAACTTGCAAGGTGGCATATTGCTAATGGGGGAAAGCTATTAAGAAAAGTATAGAGCATAAAAGTATTAAGCATAATTCGAATTAGCAAGGGAGGGCAGAGTAGGAAGGTCATCACTGTTGCCCTTGGCCCCCTTAAGCTGGACTTTATTTTTCACTTCTTCCTTTTTCCAGGTATAGACTTGGGTGGGAGCCGAGGGGGAAGCCTGCACTCTTGAAGAAGCAGGACACCTGGATTCAAGATGGGTTCAAATTGTAGTCTCTTTTTGCTTTATGTTGGAATTTTTGAACTAGACCTGGTCCTAGGTCCCTACAGAAAAATAGAGCTTCAGTGTAACACAGCATTTGCAGTTATTTGGTTAACTTTTGTGGATGAGGTAGAGATCCAGACTCACAGCATTCTGAGGTTCAAAAGGAATAAACTTTACTGGAAAGATTACGCATAAATATGCATCATTTTCATCTGCTTCAGTCTCCTTACTGAAGCACTGCACAAAAGCTTAAAAGTAGTTACAAACCCCCCCACATTGCAAGTCCCTGTGGCTTGGCTGCAAGCAGGCTACATGCCTACACATCAGCAGATGGAGACCAGAGCATAATGATGGCTGCCTACTTGCTTAAGCAAAAGCACACTAAACTTCTTTTTCTCTTCTTAAAGAAGCAAGAAGTGGACAGGAGCCCACCTTAAACAAAGGCATCCCCAGAGCACATGGATCAGAATTTGCTGCAACCTTGCCAATGACCACTTAATGCCACTAGTAATCACATAGGTGCAGGTCAGCTGCTTAAACAGCTTAACAACAGTCCTTCAGGGCTGTCGTCACCAAATGACTTGCTGATTTCAATTCCAACATTTTGTGGTTTAATGATACAGTATGGGTTTATTCCTTATAATATTTTTATTGTATTTGATAACATTGTAAACCACTTTAGATCATTTCCTAGTGAAAAGTGGAAAATAAATTTACTAAGTAAGTACTCAGCAGTGAGGCTTGGTAAATACAACAAAACAAGAATCCTGAAATCTAATTTAACATCCCTAAAGCCATCTCTTCAGGTATTCTCTTTCCAGCAATGGCCAGTGGGATTCTCTTGAACTCTTATAACCGGAGCAAAATGGCAACAATCTCCCCATTTGGTTTGTCACCAATAATTAGTATTCAGAGATAGACCGATGTTGATATTGAAGGTTCCATTTAGCTGTCTGATCAAATAGTCACAAAACTAAACTCTATGACCTGTCTAATTTTTTAAAAACTGTGCTATGACTTCTAAGACAGCCAGCTGGGTGTAGAGGGTAGAGCATCAGATGACAGATGACAGCCTTGGAAGCTGGCTGGGTGTCCCTGGGCAGGGCTTTCTCTCAGCCTCACCTACCTCATAGGGTTGTTGTGGGGGTAAAATGGAGGGAGAATGGTGTTGAAAGCAGCTCAATTAGGGAGAAAGCTAAAGTATAAATATCTAAAGGATGAAACAATAGAAGCAAATTCCACGTTAATTGCATGAGTAGGGGCAAAATATGTTTTTTAACCTACTAGCTGCTGTTTAATGAGCCTCTTGTGGCGCAGGGTGGTAAGGCAGCAGAAATGCTGTCTGAAGCTGTCTGCCCATGAGGCTGGGAGTTCAATCCCAGCAGCTGGCTCAAGGTTGACTCAGCCTTCCATCCTTCTGAGGTTGGTGAAATGAGTATCCAGCTTGCTGGGGGGTAAACGGTAATGACTGGGGAAGGCACTGGCAAACCACCCCGTATTGAGTCTGCCATGAAAATGCTAGAGGGCATCACCCCAAGGGTCAGACATGACTCGGTGCTTGCACAGGGGATACCTTTACCTTTAGCTTTTTAGCTGCTGTTTCTTCTTATTATTATTGGATTTCTTAACCACCTCTCCCCCATTTGCGGCTCAGAGTATTATGAAAAGAATACTCTGGAGAGGAATTTCCCTTTCCAATATTTCTGCATCCAGTGAGAGTTTCACGGGGAGACCGGAAACTTGCGGCAAGAAAAAGCCTATTCTTATATATGGCCATTCCCCTTTGCAGCTCGCAATATTGGTGACTTTTCATTCCTTATGTTAAAGGAGGTGGGTGGGCGCTTGGCGTCCCAGCCGGTGATGCTGGCCAAAGAATAACAAAGGCTGATTCTGAAGGTGAAAATGTCCAGAGCACATAAACATCCTTGTGCCGTCAGCCGTGAATAAAAGCATGAAGAACCCTCCCTTCCACTTCACTCCGCTTAGAGGGCATTCCGCTCTTGAACTTGAACAAATATGCAGGGGGAAATTGTTTTTTAAAAACTGCCCACTGACTTTTACGGAACGCGCACGATGAATATTAAGCGAGGCCCTCCTATTCTCCGTGTCAGTGCCTATAGCCTGCACTTCGTTCTCTGTAATGCGGAGTGACTTTTAAAAACTTTACAAAAGGTCAGACTGTTGCTGCAGTACGCTATATGGAAGCATTCTCTCCCCCACCCCAACCCAGCCACCCAATCAGAAACACGCTTTCCTGCCAGCTCTGCTCCATGAAGGTGAACGAGGTTTACTATCAGAGGTCTCTTTCTGAAGAGCAGTCGGTTGTGGAATACAGCAAGGAAAGCAACAATGAAAGCTGGGTTGGATGGCATTTAAAGATGCATCTCAGCAACTTACAACCACACAAGAAACCACAATGCGCTTCCCAAGCGGTAGTCAGAGCGTGGCTGTGGTTCAGAGGTAAGAATATCCATTTGGGAGCTGTGGCTCAAGGGTGGAAGATCTGTTTGGCATGCAGAAGGTTCCAAGTTCAATCCCTGGCCGCTCTGGTAAGAATCAGGCCGTAGATGATGTAAAAGTCCAAAACCCAAGAGCAACCTTTTGACTGTGAAGTGCCACTGAAATATTTTTTTCAGGCTTTGAGGTACCAGGAAATGATTTCAGCTGGCCACGCCTCCCTATCACGTTCCTCCAGGGGAAGAGCCCTGGCCGACAAAGGTTTAAATGGCTGGGCCCTCTCCCATTCCCATCCTCCAGGCCCATCATCAGCTAGTTTGTGAGGGGGGCATGTCAACATGCCCAAATAAGGGGAGATTCTTTAAAAATGAAAACCCATTTTCTTTCCTCTTGCTCAGAGCTGGAAATGGCAGGCACAGGATGGGGGAGCTCTCATCAGCTGCCCATTTTGGAACCCCCAATGTCACAATAACATAGAGGGGCCTTCGAGGTACCATACGGGATTCTGGTTGGGAAACCCTGCCCTAGAGAGTCACTCCCAACCTGGATAGACTCTACTGATTCAGAATCACACAAATTCATGGGTTCATATGATAGCATGCAGTTCACCATCTGACTGGCACCAATGGGTCCCATCCTCCAGACATGCTGTTACGTTAGGCTTGGTGGTTCCCACCCTTTTAGAGAGAAGCTGGCTAGCTCCACCCTAGAGTGAGGTGGACCATAAGATACCAGCAACAGAGCAAGAGCTCCCTTGGCCCGATGAACAATATTCAAGAGAGGGTAATCATACAGGGATGCCTGGCAGTGTGGTCCCTTCCAATGCCATCTGGGTGCCAACAGTGATGTGGGAGAAGGTCATACAACTGCTGGTAAAACATGCACCAGACCAGAGTCTTTTCTTGTAATAATGTATTTCAATATACTCCACGTCACGTATTAGACCTTTATGAAGTTTGCGTCAGAGGGCAGTGATCTTGGTCTGCAGTAGACCAGCTAGTCCAGTACAGAAGAATTTTGGGATATAAGCTCTCCAGAGTCAAAGCTCTTCATCAGAAACAAGTAAAAAGATGAGAGTGGCAATGAAGGAATTTGGGATGCAGAGGTGCATTGTATTTACTTACTCCATTCATATACTGCCTTCCCGGTATGCTGGCTCAGGGTGGCGTACAACATCAGTAAAACAATAGCATAATTCATTAAAATGACACATAATAAAACAATTTAAAAACATCTATATATCAATTAGAGCCTCTTGTGGCACAGAGTGGTAAGGCAGCCGTCTGAAAACTTTGCCCATGAGGCTGGGAGTTCAATCCCAGCAGCCGGCTCAAGGTTGACTCAGCCTTCCATCCTTCCAAGGTCGGTAAAATGAGTACCCAGCTTGCTGGGGGGTAAACGGTAATGACTGGGGAAGGCACTGGCAAATCACCCCGTATTGAGTCTGCCATGAAAACGCTGGAGGGCGTCACCCCAAGGGTCAGACATGACTCAGTGCTTGCACAGGGGATACCTTTACCTTTTATATATCAATTAGTGCCTCTTGTGGTGCAGGGTGGTAAGGCAGCTAACATGCTGTCTGAAGCTCTGACCATGAGGCTGGGAGTTCAATCCCAGCAGCCGGCTCAAGGTTGACTCAGCCTTCCATCCTTCTGAGGCCGGTAAAATGAGTACCCAGTTTGCTGGGGTGTAAAATGGTAATGACTGGGGAAGGGAATGGCAAAACTCGTATGGAGTCTGCCATGAAAACGCTAGAGGGCGTCACCCCAAGGGTCAGGTGCTTGCACAGGAGATAACTTTACCTTTATATGTCAATTACAGCTAATATTACCAGTGCTGTCCCTTTGAATAGGTCTATTGACGGATTAAGATGTAGGCATAGGAGTGTTTTTTTTTTAAAGGGAGGCGTTAGTTGTTATCGGATTACTGGTTTGTATTCTCAAAAGCTTACCCAACCCTTTTGTTGGTCTCTCAGGTGCTATGGGACTTGTATCTAGATATATTATACTATCATTTAAATTTTGAAACTGTATTCTAATTCTGAAGCTGTGTGTATAAACTTGTAGGGGTAAGCTACTCACATTACATTGTTTTTCCCCCCACAGATTGGCTCAACAGATTAGCAACCCTTTTGGGGCAGAAAACGTTAGCTTCCTTCGGTTAAACACTAAATGTGGACTTTAGTCTTTCTCTGACATTACTGCCATGCGTATCTGGAGCCAGCACCACCTGCAAGGTTCATGAAAATGTGCAGTCACCATTTAGCATGACTTTCAACACGTGCGTTTCCCAGGCACATATCGCTTTGTGGCACCTCACCAAAACCCCCATGCGTTGCGTGACTCACACAAAACAGAGATAATGCATCATGGGGAGCATGGTGGGCTTCCAGCAGACGTGGTTGAAAAGGTGTTCAAAGCAGAACATCTTAAAGCGGTAGTAGGCATTCAGTCTTTTAGGAAAGTGAATTGATCTCTAACCGAAAAATTAAAATGGGATCTACTGTTGTTAAACTCTCTGACCATAAGGTAGAACTGGCTTCCTGCAGAGCTGTAACCTGGAAATCCAAGGATTAAATCATCATGGGCTCAGGTTGTCAGCTCTCTCCATTTCAAGACGGTTGAGGAGTTATGGTGTCACTGCCCCACCAGGCGGCCGTCACTGAGAGGCAACCAAGGTTTTGCACGAAGGGTGCAGGCTTAGTAACGTCACCCAGCCCTGTTGCTTGCTTGAGACCAGGCAGCGCTGCATGCTGTGAATATAATCTAAAGCAGCAGGATTCAGCTACCCAAGGCCTCCCGACCTTCGGTGCTAGACTTATGGCCTTTCTCTTGCAGAGCACTCTTGTGAGTCTCTGTGCCAGGCTTTCATTGGGCGGCTGCCAGTACTAGGGATGTGGCCCTTTGGACTTGTAATGGGGTGGCTTACTGCTTCTGGGTGCGTGAGAACTCCATGATCGAGGGTCACTAAGGACTCTGCATGCTTGAGCATCCAACAGTGGAATTGCTGCCATAGTAGGATGGGCTAAAGCTGCTTGCATCCATTCCCCAGCCTACAGGCACATGCAGGGAATTTCTACACCCATCCCTGACAGAAGCAGCATTGTGACCTTTGTAAGAATATGAATATTTGATTACTGGAGAACACAGTTTCCTTCTTCCTCCAAATGATCATCTCTCTTTTTTCAGTTAGCCAATTACAAAAATGGCATTCAATTTTATCTGGGGGGGGGGGGGTTCATAGTAGTAATGATTTCTCTCCAACTATGCTAGCTGGGTTTGACTCCCCACTTCCCCACATGCAGCCAGCTGCGTGACCTTGGGCTCACCACAGCACTGATAAAGCTGTTCTGAACAAGCAGTAATATCAGGCCTCTCTCAGCCTCACCTACCTCACAGGGTGTCTGTTGTGGGGAGAGGAAAGGGAAGGCAATTGTAAGCTGCTTGGAGACTCCTTTGGGTAGAGAAAAGCAGCATATAAGAACCAACTCTTCTTCATAATTTCTTCTTTCCTGCATGAGGACCCCTCAATATATCAGTGCCACTTTGCACAAAGTTTTGAAAAATCTTCTTTTATTTTTCTTATATTTCAAAAATACATCCTCAATACAAAAACAAACAAACAAACAAACAAAAAACCAATCTAGTATGTTTTCCTTTTAAAAAAGCGAACAAGTAAATTTTATCCAACATTTCAGGGACAGAACTGAAGAACAGAAGTCAAATAATCTTCCATATAAAACAGATAAGTAATCTTAAACTCTTAATAAGCATATAAAAGCAGAAGAATATTTTATGTTAAAGTCTGACTTTCAGATATTGAAGCCTATGTATATTTAACATCCTCTGTGATTGAGAATGTGTTTGTTTCTGTACAATTCTGATATACTTCAAACATTACCAATGAGCAACAAGTAAATACGGACAAAACAGCATTTTAAAGCACCAAGATGATTGATTCCAGAGAAGACTGTGCATAGCAATGCTACAGCAATTACTTATTCCACCCAATAACTTCATACATCAGTGCCCTCAGCTGTCTGGCTTCATAAGTCACAGTGTTTTTCCCACTGTGCATCTTCTCCTCCTCCAGAGGGTGTTCAATCACCGCTGGGATATTCCTCCCGTACATCTCGCAGTGCTCAAGAAACTGGAGACATTCCTGAATGACAGTGTCGCGCACCATGATCACGTGCTTGCACATATTTTCCAACAGCGACAGGAAACACCTTTTGGCGTAATACCAAGTGTCCGTGCCCAGCTTTTTGTTGTAAGGCTCCAAGCTCTTAATCACCCTGGAGATGCCAAAGTCAAAGTTCCCTTTGGCACAATAGAGAGTCCCGATGACTAGGTTGACAATGCACAGGTGGTAGATCTTCTTGTCAGGCTCATGGTAAGAGAGCTGCTCTTCTTCCTTCTCGATTTTCCTCATCAGCTCCTCCGCCTCTTCATTCTGGCTCGTCATGATGTAGGAGACACACAGGTTGGCCAGCACGATGGCGCTGACCTGCAGAATGTTATCGTAGTGCTTCTTGACGATGGGCTCGTAGAAGCTGATGGCCTCTTTGTATTTGTTCTCTTGCATGAACATCACGTGAGCCACGTTAAGCTTCCACACTTCGTGGTCCTTGCAGAACTCTACCGACTTGTGGAACATCTTCTCCAGCATGGGGTAATTCTCCATGTCCCAATAGATCTTGGCCTGGGCCATGAAGACAGGGACGTATTTTTCCAGGGTCTCATCATACTCCCCCAGCGACTTCCTTAGAGCCTCATCGTCTCGGTTCTTCCTCGCCTCCTGCACCTCCTTGGTAAGCTTCCTCAGTTGCTCCGTGAGCGCTCCCACCAGCTCGTCGAGCTTGTGGAAAGCCTCCTCGGGGGCAGTCTGGCAGGTTATCATGGCGTCCAGGAAATTGTACAAGTAAGGCGTGAGCAGTTTGTAAGTCAGGTGAGCGTTCTCCGCCAGCACGTCCGCAGCCAGGTCGTAGTACTGGTGCTTGCAGTAGAGCAGCAGCAGGTTCCCAAAGGTCTCCGGCGGGCAGGGGTTCTGCTGCAGGAGGAACTGCAGCTTCTCGAACCCTTCCGTGGGCCGCTTATCCATGTTCATCAGGGCCTGGTTATGTAAGGTGACCGGGTCCAGCTCTTCCTCGGCCCTGGGCGGCATGTCGGTGAGGGCCTCCTGAGCGGCCTGCAGGTTGCCCAGCTGGTACTCGATGGCCGCCTTGAGGTTGAAGGCCTCCACCAGGGCGGTGCGGTGCAGCAGCAGGGTGTTGCCCACGCTGCGGACGTCCAGGCCCTCGGTGTTGGTGCCCACGCTCAGCTCCGGGTGCTGCTGCATGCCGCGGTCGATGATCTCGGCCAGGTGCTTCAGGGCCGGCGAGTACTGCTTGGCGGCGTAGAAGCAGAGCGCCATGTTGTAGGACAGCTCCGGGCAGTAGCCCAGCACCTGCATGGCGGAGGCGAACTTGCCGCAGGCCTCGTCGTGCTGCCCTTCGCGGTACAGCAGGCAGCCCATGTTCACCTCGGCGTCGGAGACCTCGGAGGGGTCCTCGGCGGGCCCGGCGGTGCCCCCCGCGGCGCCCGACTGCTGCAGCTCCACCAGGGCCTTGGCGCTGGCCAGGTCGCCCTGGGCGTAGTGGGCCGCGGCCTGCAGGCGCAACGCCCGGCTCTGGAAGGCGGGCACGTCGAGCAGCGGGACGGCGACGCGCAGCGCCTCCGCGTAGAGGCCGGCCTTGTAGAGGGCCTGCGCGTGGTACAGCCGGTAGTCGTGCAGCTCCGCGTGCAGCGCCGTCAGCTGCTCGTAGCACTCGGCCGCCGCCACGAAGTCCTGCAGCTGGTAGTAGCAGTAGCCCAGCAGCGACAGGCCGGCCCGCGACGGCGAGCCTCGCTGCAGCTCCCCGCTCAGGATCCCCGCCGCCTCCGCGAAGCGCCCGGCCCGGATCAGCCCGTAGATGGCCGCCGTGAACTCGCCGTCCGCGATGGGAGTCATCGCCGTAGCCATGCCGCCGCTAGGCCGCGGACGCCTCGCGTTGCCAAGGCGACAGCCCCGCGGGCCTCGCCGGAAGTCGGCCGCTAGCGCGCGTCCGTTTCTGCGGCAACGAGGCGCCCGGGAAGCGAAAGCGACCTGCTTCCCGCTCTTTGAAGTGACTCCCGGAAGTTAATGCTTGCCTCTCGCGCGTCCCGTTGTTGCTGGGATATAAGCCCCCTGCCGGAACGCGGGGGCTTTGAGGGCGCGCGGCATGGACTACGTATCCCAGCATCCATTGGGGTCTGCGTTGTTGAGATGGCTTCCCCCAGATGGTCGCCGAGCATCTTGGGAGACGTAGTTTCTTCCGCGGGGTGGGTGGGCGGAATGTTTCGGGTGCAAGCGTTCATGCGCCCGAAAGCTCGCGCCTTGAATAAATCTTCGTTGGTTTTAAAGGTGCCACTGGCCTCAAGCGTTATAAGTCTGCAGCTGTCCTGTGCAGGAGGGGGAGACGAATGTTCCCGGACGCTCCCATCTCTCTGCAGCAGAGTTAAGAGTTCTGGTCGTTCCGTTTCCACCCGGCTTCGTCGGCTCCAGGGTGATCAGATGGCCCTTTTGACATTGCTAATTGGTATTGCTATAGTTTTAATTCATTTTGGCATGATTTTAAAATAACATTGTAACCCACGTTGAGTCCTTTTTGGAGAAAGATGTGTGAAAGTTGTTACAAAGACATACAAAAGGTGGGGAGAACTGTAATGAACTCACCATTTGAGAAGGCGAAGAGGAGAGAGAACAGGATCCAACTCTTCAAGAACGGCTTTTAGGACCTTGGCCTGCTGTTTTATCGTTGGATACTCATTTCGTCATACTTCTACACAAACTACCATGGCTGTTAAACAGCTAAGAATCAATATATATTGTATATATACAATATATATATATATATAATCAATGAGCCTCTTGTGGCGCAGAGTGGTAAGGCAGCCGCCTGAAAGCTTTGCTCATGAGGTTGGGAGTTCGATCCCAGCAGCCGGCTCAAGGTTGACTCAGCCTTCCATCCTTCCGAGGTCGGTAAAATGAGTACCCAGCTTGCTGCTGGGGGGTAAACGGTCATGACTGGGGAAGGCACTGGCAAACCACCCCGTATTGAGTCTGCCATGAAAACGCTAGAGGGCGTCACCCCAAGGGTCAGACATGACTCGGTGCTTGCACAGGGGATACCTTTACCTTTACTCATTTCGTCATACTTCTACACAAACTACCATGGCTGTTAAACAGCTAAGAATCAATATATACACAGACACAATTTCTTCTTTTGAGTTTTGAGTGAGAAAGACGCACACATACACACACACAAAACTTAGAGTGCAGAAAAGACAAATTTTATTAAATCACTACTTCCATCATTCCCTCAACAACAAAACTTGCACTCAATTGAATTAAAATGCATTGTGCTCCATTCACTTGTATGAAAATTTACTGTGTTTTGTGTGATAAAATCAGATTGGTATGTGCTACTCTAGTCTTTCCTTCTCTATAGATTTGGGGTAAGAAAACTGGCAACTACTAAAAATTCCCTATAGCAAGACTTTATTCTTTGAGGTTAGGGTTCACGGAGGCAAGATCAGTTCCTCTGTAGAAAATGGCTGCTTCAGAGGGTGGACTCTGGCATTTTACCCAGCTGCGGTCCCTGCCCTCCCCAAACTCCACCCAAAGCTCCAGATGTTTCCCAGGTTGGCAAGTTTGGGATTTAGTGTCAAGACAGAAGAAAAACAGAACAGAGATGGCCCATTCCGCACCAGGATCAATGTTGCAAATTGGTTTCGGAACGAAAAAACACAATTTTAAATAGTGGAATTCGTTGTCATGCATACCTGCCTTTGTAGTGGAATCCACTTGCATTTCAATCGTTTCCCACAGGTTTCCGGTCTCGGCAAAAATCGCTATCCAGGAAGCGATATTTGCCGAGCTTTGTCCCGCCCCTGGCCATCAATCAAACGAGCAGCCAATGGGCAGCCGTTATCATGCTCCCGAAAAGCCCCTTTCCCTTTAAGGCAGGTTAAAAAAAAAAACACGTTGCAACGAATATGCCTTGATTCGTTGCAGCAGAGAGACCCATCTAGCTAGCAGGTGGCGTGTGAGCTGCCGTTTTATCGTTGCCACGCTCCCGAGTGAACCTCCCCCAACCAGTGAACGGGTGCGATTTTCGGCCGAAAATAAAGGGAACCAGCAAATGGGGCTGTGTGGTGCTTGGTGACTTAAAACAGCTCTGTGGAGAGACTGCAGCCGGGGAAGCCTCGCTGGGTGAATGAAGGCTCGCCGGTTCGTTGCTCTCCGCTCGCTCCAAGAAAAAAAAAGGCGATCGCTTTGCCGGAAGATCAGAGACAGGGGGAGGGACTTTGCTGAAACCGCAACAATGGTAACGCACAAAACTTTTCCGCTAGTGTTGCAGATTGGTTGCAAGAGTGTAGCGTTTTCCAGAGGGTGAATCCACTTCTTGGGATTTCCCTGGAAGTGCTACAACGAAGTGGTTTTTGCGGATCGGTTTCAGGAGTGTGGCAGATTGTGTACGACGTTGTGCATAACTGCATTTTAGTAGCGATTACAATTTGCCACACTGAGTCTGTGCAGAATGGGCCAAGAAAAAGGACAAATTGAGAGCCCTAAAAACAATGAGATAAGGAATGAAAGAATTAGGACTCTTTCTTTGGAAGACTGCCAAGCCTCACTTTTAAAAAGATTGAACCAGCGGAGCTTTATAGTCTGGGTTTTAGTATCAAAATGACACCTCTCATGGTGCTTAGCAATAATTTATTTGCTGAGGCTCCTGAAGATGTGAAGAGCATGCTGGCTTTGGAAACTCACAGAGTTGTAAAGCACATAATTTGGGGAACGGGCAGCTTAATAGTTGCAGATAGGGTTGCTAGGTCCCCCCAGTCTGCCAGTCAGGGAAGGACTGCCAGATTCAAGTAAAGAAACTCGAAGAGATTTGGGGATGGAGGCTGGGGAAGATGAACTTCAGTGGAGTACAACCCCATAGATTCCACCCTCCCAAACATACATTTTCTACTGGTGAAGCGGATTTCTGTAGTCTGGAGATGTTTCTAATTCTGGGGGATCCCTCCTTCCAGATCATGTTTGTTTTGCTTCATATAATGTCCTACTCCTCAGTCTTCCAGATGGTGTCAGTAAAGCAGTCTGCAGCCTTCATATTTTTCTTCATCTGTTCCATATTATCACCAATTGTATCTAATTTTCAACATGGCCAAATCTCTGGATACTTAAGTCCAGAGGTGGTAACCATGAACAGAGAAGAGAGATCTTTCTACAAATCTGAAAGAAGTAAGTCCCTGGTTTGCAAAAAACACTCAAGGCCGTTTCTGCAGCTGTCGTTATTCTCCAGGGCACCTGCAGGTTGACTTCGCATTAGCGCCTGGCTATCCGCACACATAGTTTCCAAATGGCAATACCGAGGATTCGCTTTCTTTTCATGCCGTTCACATTAACTTGGGAAACACATGTTCTCGTGGGGTTTTTTAGGTGATGGGTGAGCAGCCCTGCCCCCTTCCTTTCCCCCTTTTTTTCTTTGCGTATGCGCAATAAGGCACGTTCACGTGTTCAATTTAATACATTTGTGATTTGTTTTTATCTGAGGAAATGTGTGTGCACACGAAAGCTCATGAATCAAACTTGTTGGTCTTTAAGGTGTCACTGGAATCTAAATTTGTACTGTAAAGTTGAAATGATTGTGTGTGTGTGAGCCTGTTCAGGAAGAAGGTGAAAAGAAGGGGGTGGGGAAACTATGCCATTTCTGGCTTGCCCCACAAAACGAAGGGTGGGGAAAAGGCAGGATGAATAAAAAACAATGCAGAGCCACAAACATTTCCAGGGAAGCCCTTGGGGTGGGGGGACATAAGCATAATTATGATTCTATTATTGTAACTCTATGATTCTATTATTGTAGAGTTGGAAGGGACCTCCTGGGTCATCTAGTCCAACCCCCTGCACTATGCAGGACACTCACATCCCAATCGCTCATCCACTGTAACCTGCCACCCCCTTGAACCTTCACAGAATCAGCCTCTTTGTCAGATGGCTATCCAGCCTCTGTTTAAAAATTTCCAAAGATGGAGAACCCACCACCTCCCGAGGAAGCCTGTTCCACTGAGAAACCGCTCTGTCAGGAACTTCTTCTGGATGTTTAGATGGGATTTCTTTTGAATTAATTTCATCCCATTGGTTCTAGTCCATCCCTCCAGGGCAAGAGAGAACAACTCTGCTCCATCCTTTCCATGGCAGCCATTTAAATACTTGAAGTTGGTTTTCAGATCCCCTTGCAGTCATCTCCTCTTCAGGCTAAACAGACCAAGCTCCCCCAATCTTTCTTCATACCTCTTGGTCTCCAAGCCCATCACAATCTTTGTTGCCCTTCTTTGGACACGCTCCAGTTTATTTACATCCCTTTTCAACTATGGTGCCCAAAACTGAACACAGTACTCCAAGTGAGGCTGAACCAGAGCAAAGTATGCATCTTAACACAATCATGCATTTTAATGCAATCAGAAAAAAAGACCACAAGAAATAGTATCCCAGATACCCCACATCTCGTTCCATGGTTGAATAAAATATCCAAGAATCAGATTGTCACAGATTATGTGGAAACATGTAATCTGCAACAAACTGATTCTGGCTGGCGGCCCTCACTAGTGACCTCACTAGCCACCCCTGCCCCCTTGGCTGCCTCCTTCATCCTGACATGAAGCCAGAACACCAGGGCCCTTGGCCTCTGTCGGAGCTGAGTGTGGAAGACGGGCGGCAGTAGCCATACAAGCAGGGCTCAGTATCAGGCCTGTCCATCTTCTGCAGCGTTCGTCATCTGGCTTCCTGTCGGGGGGGCAGGAGTAATGGACACCATGTCTGTATTCCTTTCCATGTCCCTGATTGTGCCAGTAGATGTGTTTCCACATCAAAAAGAGTGGGTTAGAGCAGGAGTAGTCAACCTGTGGTCCTCCAGATGTCCATGGACTACAATTCCCACGATCCCCTGCCAGCAAATGATGGCTGGGGCTCATGGGAATTGTAGTCCATGGACATCTGGAGGACCACAGGTTGACTACCCTTGGGTTAGAGTGTTACAGAGGTTGGGAAACCCCAGTTTGAAACTCCATGCTGCTGTGGAAGCTTGCTGGGTGCTCTTGGGCTCTGTACGCATTATCAGCCTAACCTCCCCCACGGGGTTGTTGTGAGGTAAAAATGAGAGGGAGAATTATCAAAGCTGCATTGGAAAGATAGGCAGGGTACCAATGGAGTAAATAAATAACAAATACAGCCAAGGATCAGATTTAAAAATTAGGTTGATTGGTGTGGAGGAAGGAGAGAAGGATGAGGATATGGGAGCTGTCAGGAGGAGAGAAAGAGGTGAAGGGGAAACAGGACAAAATGAGGTGTCTCTGGCAAGTCTTTGTTGATTCTGCACTGCACAACTGGGCCTGGCTTGCCTGCCAGCACTGCACGCCTCAGCCAAACTGCAAGGGGGATGGAAGGAGGGTGGGTGGGTGGTGGGTTGGCAGCTAAAGATGAGGTGGCTGGTAATTGGCTTGCATCAATACAGAGGGACAGACCAAGTCCACAAGTGTACAACCGTAAGAGACAGGCTACCCAAGAGAAAGGGGAGTGGCGAGAAGCGGAAAGCAAAGGGGAGCCGGACAGTGAGAATTTATATCCAATTTGGGCCAGGCTGGCATTCTATGGGATATGTTGCCTTGATCGATTTATGGTTAGATTTAAATCTGCTTTCATACCTTTACTTTCAAGTGCTTGCTCTCTTTTTTTGTAAGAAAGAAAAGCAAACGCTTTCTCAGGCTTCCTGCTATAAAAATATCAGGGCCAATTGTTTTGATCGTTAGGCGTTCTGCAATAAAATATTTAAAAAGCATACAGCATGTAGTTGTCTGGAGAAAAGCACACGAACGCTTGGCAGGGCAGGCTACAGCTCTGCGCTCAGAGAAAGCGATGTCAGTCGGGCCAAATTCTGAGTAACCATGCTAAGGATCAAGCCACCTTTTGTTTTAATACCCGTCTTATTTTGAGCCCTATTAGGAAAGCTGCCTGCTTCTCTTGCAAATGGTGACCCTGAGGTTCCTCATAGGGACTGAGGCCGGTTTGGGGGGCGGGGGTGGGAATAGGCATTTGGTCTCTGTGAATTCTGTTCCAGGTGCACCTAGGGAAGAGCGCGTTCTCCGTAGGCAGATGGAGGGTCAATTTCCAAATGAAATGGGAACACAAATCACCGCCCAGAATTGGCCACAACTCTTGTCCTTACTGTCGGACTTCATTCACTTTTTGATGGGACCTCGGGGGAACAGCGGCTGAGAGGCAGCACTTTTAGCAGCCTCTCTTAATTAATGCTGTAATTTGGTTAAGCAATAAAGGCTGGGCAATGCCATAAAGAACCTGAAGATTAACCCTTAACATTCCATTCCACTTTGTGTCACACCCCCCACCCCCAAAAGAAAATCCACTCAAGGCCACGTTTGCAGCCTCTCCCCACAAGAAAATTTGAGTCCAATGGCACCTTTAAGACCAGCAAAATTTATTCAAGGTGTGAGCTTTCAAGTGCAAGCACTCTTCCTCAGACATTATTTATCCTATTTATTTATTTATATCCTGATCTCCCCGAAGGCTTTCCCTCACATTCACATGAAAGCTCACACCTTGAATAAAATTTCCTGGACTCAAATTTCCTTGTGCTATTTCAGGCCATTATGCCTATCCACTCAAATTTATCTCCCCACAAGAGACATCCTATGAGGTAGGTGGGCCCGAGAAAATTCTGTCATTACTGCTCTATGAGAACAGCTCTAACAAGGCTGTGACTAGTCCAAGGTTACCCAGCTGGCTGCATGTGGAGGAGTGGGGAATCAAACCCAGCTCTTCAGTTTACAGGGTGCCGCTCTTAACCACCAACTGTGAATTTGTATGCTTCTGGAGAGCCAGTGTGGGCCAGGGGTAGTCAACCTGTGGTCCTGCAGATGTCCATGGACTACAATTCCCATGAGCCCCTGCCAGCATTTTCTGGCAGGGGCTCATGGGAATTGTAGTACATGCACATCTGCAGGACCACAGGTTGACTACCCCTGGTGTACGGCACCCGTTAGAATGTCAGACACAGGTTTGAATAACCCCCTCTCCCATGGAAGCTCACTGGGTAATCTTGGGCCAGTTGTACATTCCAGGCCTAACCTACCTCACAGGGTTGTTAGGTGGATAAAACGGAGGAGAATGAAAAGTGGAGTATAAATATAGCCACAAACGAAGAGTCATGTATTATATTTGTATTCTGATTTTTGTTGCAGCAAAAATAAAACAGCAGTCCAGTGGCACCTTCAAGACAACCAATATGTTTTCCAGCATCAGCCTTCGTGGGTCACAGTTCATTTCATCAGATGCCAGAAGGGGCTGCAGGCTATGCATTGATGAAGTGAGCTCTGAGTTACCAAGACTTATGCCGGAATACATTTTGTAAATCTTGAAGGGACCACTGGACTCTTCTTCCCTCTTACCAGTGGAGGACGTTCCAAGTGTTCCGAATGTGGGGTAGGTGAACATTGGAAGAGGCTGAGCCGAGCCAGGAGTATAAGGTGGGGTCTTCACCCCTCCCCCCTTCTGTCTCCTGGCTTACACAGAAATATAGAGTGGGAAGGTAACCCAAAATTCATCTAGTCCAACCTTCTGAAAAAAGCAGGAAATTCACAGCTACCTCCTTTCCACTCCCCTGCTCTACACCCAAAGAAGGCAAAAAATCCCAAGATTCCTAGACCAATCTGGCCTGGAGGAAAATTCCTTCCTGACCCCAAAATGGCGATTGGCATTACCCTGGGCATGCAAGAAAGGGCCACGGGAGCTTAGCCCCTCATGATCTGCTGAAGCCTGCAGAATCAGCATTGTTGTCAGATGGCTGTCTATCCTCTGTCATTTTGTATTTTAGAATTCATACAAACGGTACTTGGCTGAGTTGATAGCCTTCCTGCTTTCTCCTCATGCAATGTCAAGTGAGGCGTCAGGGAGTTCCAGCTGAAGAGGTAAACCAAACACTCGTTTCGTGGTTTTATTCATTTATTTAGTAAGAATAAATTAAACAAACCCAAGTTGCCCATTTCAAAACCATGCCATTTATAACGAAAAGAAAAAGCTGAAGGGGAGTTGAATGAGAGAAGGCAAACCATCGGAGTGAGTGAGTGGTCCTCAAGGGCACAGGAAGAGACATAGCCTGGCATACAAAACCCAGATTGCATAGAGTATGCATTTTTAGCGTACATGGGATCATCTTAAAAAAAAACAAACCTTAATTTAGCTATGCACGTGTATATTGCAGCACATGTATCGACAGCCAGTCTATAACAATATTTTTCTCACAGCAGGTTAGATGCAAAACTGTAACATGCCCGTGATTTTGAAATTAGAAACATTCTAACCCAATAGAATAAAAATAAGAAATGCGCAAAATAGACAAAGACAATTCTAACGGTAAATCGATGACATACTAATAACCACAAACTCCTCTTTACTACCTGTGATTGATGTATCCTTCTCATTGCTTTTTCTTAGTATCCTTTTCAAGCAGCATAAAATGCTCATTCAGTGCTCGGAAAGAGGAGGAGAAGAGAAAGCCGGCTCTGATTCTGTGCTTGCATCTGGCAGTCCTGTTTCGTACTTATTTTTTGATACATACGTGGGCCCACTGTGGTGACCTGGGAAATCTGGGTTCAAATCCAGACTCCGGCATGAAACCCAATGGCTATGTCTGGGCCATTTAGCTGCCTGTCACTGTAACCGGATTAAGGATTGTTGTGAAGGATAAAACAGGGGCTAAGCCATTTGTGATGCCTTCAGCTCCAGAGATAGTAGTAATAAAATACACTGGTGATTAATAATAAATACAATAATGGTGAAACAACTGTATGCTGTGAAATATTAGGGTTGAATCCTGTCTGCTTTTTCACTCAACTACTAATTCCCCCACTTCCCTACAGGCCTTATCCCACATGGCTTTTGTCCATGTAGATCCTGTGATCTTCAGCACAGCCTCAAAGGGGACCCTCACCTCTCTTTTACACTCATGAAAAAGCTGGCTGAATTCAACACAAAATTATATATATTGCTAATATACTACTAATACCAGTATCATGAACATATATTTCTACTGATTTTAAATAGTGAACTACTGGTTCTTATATTCTGAAAAGTTTATTTTTGTTTCTGATGCTTTGCCACTTTAAAAAAATCAACAGGGTTACACTTAGTGATGTCTTCTCTGCAGGCACACATTGGGACTGTGCATGTGCATAGCCAGCTGCGGATAAGTTTTTAGATTTGAGAACAGGAAGGAGAGCTCACTCACCTCAGAATGTGAGCGCCGTTTCCCACCCAAATATCATGTGTTCAAAGAGATAGTGGCCCCACATCCCTCTGTTCCTCCTGAGATGCTGCAAGCCCTGAAATATAATACAAAGAGAGCGGCCACTAGGGTAGGAGGGAGGGAATGCCTGCCTGCACAGAAGACAATCAATGAACATCAGTTACAGGTAAGTACAACCTTGTTTTCATTGTCATGACTTCTGTGCAGTCCCACATTGGGAGATTAACAAGCTACTCACCAGAAGGAGCGTAGAGCTCTCAGTGAAAAAGTGAATGTTGTACTGCTCTCTCAACTAAATATTTTTCTCTTGTTTTTATGTTTACAGAATAATACTTGACGAAAGTGTCAGAAGACCATGTGGTTGCCCTACAGATGCCCTACATCAAAGGAATGCTTACAAAGATACCTGTGCCCTAACGGAATGAGCTTGAACACCCATCTTGTTGTAACAAAGTGTAATGGCTGCTACAGTGTTTGCAAAGAAGGCGTTAAGTCTTTTCTGGGACCAGAGTGACAAGATAAAGAGGTGTGGATTTTTCAAAACACTTGTGTTGCTTCTAAATAGAATAAAAGTTCTCTTTTAAGATCCAAGGTGTGTAAGGACCTTTCTGCATCAGAGCTAGGATGGGGTGGTGGGTGGAGAATACCGGGAATGTGATCTCTTTTGATGAAAGTTAGACACTACCTTAGGGAAAAATCCCAAACTAAGGCATAGATGCTGTCAGCTCACTAACTCTCCTGCAACCAGGAATGCCAGTTTCATAGACAAAGGGTCCAAGTCACAGTTGGCTAAAGGCTCAACGGGACGTAACTTCAGGTGTGAAAGCACAAAACTAAGTGACCATTGTGGTACTACTATGGGAAGCATTGGGGGGAAACATGATACTCTTTAGACACTGTTTGGAGAGTTTGTGAAAGAATAAATTCTTACCCTCAGCCGCAAGGGAGTGGTGGGATATAAATATAATAATAATAAGAAGAAGAATGTGAGGGGCTGATATAGCTCCAAGATGTACCCTGAGAGGGCATAGCAAGGCACAAGGATTTACATTTTGACAGGTAATCTAAAACTGTAGGTACTGGAGAATTAGACAGGACCAGATCCAATTAGAGAAACGTGTCCACTTAAACTTATATGATAAACAGGTAGAAGGTTTTCGCGTCTGACCCAACGCGACCCCGTGGACCATGATCCTCCTGGCTTTCCTGTCCTCTACCATTCCTCGAAGTCCATTTAAGTTTGCACCGACTGCTTCAGAACAGTGTTACTATGATACAACTGGTCTTTTCTGCACATATTTTGGCCAATATTCTGTGGGAAATGGGGAAAGGTGGGAATGCATGAAACAGAGTCCTTTGCCATTATATTTGAAATGCATCCTCCAAAGACAGAGGGTCGTTGCCTGCAAGTAAATAAAAATGAGATGCCTCAGAATTGTGTCTTGTCCCAAAAAGATCCACATCCGATATTCCCCACTGCAGGGAAATAGGTTGAATATAAACGCCTGTCAGGAGCCATTCATGTTGGGAAACAATGACTCTGCTTAGAGTACCTGCCCATGTGTGGTCTGATCCTGCACTGTGGATAGCCTGAAGACCATATGGGGATGGATAGCCAGGTCCCAGAGAGCCATAGCTTCTCACCGCAGTGTCACTGATCTGGTGCTACCCTGTTTGTTGATATAATTCATCGCAACAGTATAGTCCATCTGGATTTGTATAACCTCGCCTGATAAGAGAGCTATGAAGGAAATGAGTGTGTATCGTATTGCACACAACTACGAGATATTAATATGCAGTGCACACTCCTCACCCAAACAGACATGGGGAGTCAGGTTCAAACAATGTGCACTCCAACCATCAAGGGAAACATCAGCAGTAAGAATGACTTCAGGTAACAAGGGACCAAGGGGACCCTTGAAAAATAACAGAATTCACCAACCACCACAAGAGCGATTTCAAAACTACCCAAGAAATGGATCCTTTACATCATTGAGAATCACTGATTGGATTAAGACACACAGAAACCATGCCTGTAAATGTCTCATGTTCAGCCCTGCTAATGGAACTACAGCTCTATTGGAAGCTGTAAGGCCTAGTAGTTTCTGAATACAGATGGCTTCCTAGTAACGTTTAGATGAAGAGCGATTTATTAGGGACTGAATTGCATATCCTCTGCGTACAGGCAAAAAGGAGCATGGATGAGTAGCATCTGGAATGGTGGCTATAAACTGAACTGCTGAACAGGTTCCAATTTAGATCTTTTTCCAGTTGACCACAAGACCACAAAGCTGTAAAGTGGAGTTAATGTTCTGTAATAGCAGCTCTATAGAATGGCCAAGAAAAACCAGTCGTCCAGGTCAGGAAACACACAGGAAACTAAGGACCTCACATGTGAAACTACCACTGCATTTTGTAAAGACGCCAGGGGTCATAGATAAACCAAAAGATTGGATGGCATACTGGCAAACTTCACCCTTAAACAAGAAACTCTTTAAAACTTATTCAAACACCTCAGGTATGGGACATTTTCCTCCATATTCTTTCCCTACAAAGAAAAATTGGATGAGGGAGTCCCATTAGGCCTCTGTAGAGGAGACCTTCTGAATTGTGCTAATCTGTAAGAGCAGTGGTCCCCAGCCCCTGGTCCGAGAACCGGTATCGGTCTGTAGATCAGTCGGTACCGGGCCGTGGCTTCTCCTTGCCCTCCTCCGCGGCTGCTGCCTTGGGGGCTGCCCTGCCACTCTGCCACCAGTTCCCCTTTGGTGCTCTCCAGCAGCTGCCATTGCTGGGGCTCCCCTTCAACGGGGCACTGCGCAGCAGCTGCTGGCAGTGCCCCCCAGCGGGCGGCGAGAAGTCAGGGGCGCCGGCGGGAAAGAAAGTGGAGCAGGGGCTCAGGCAGTGGTGGCGACATCCCTCGGCAAACAACTACCCCCCCCCCCCCCGGGCCTCAGTAAAATTTTCAAGTGTCAACTGGTCCCCGGTGATAAAAAGGTTGGGGACCACTATGTAAGAGTGTTTGAGTTTCCAACCCCAACTCAGAAAGAGAGTCATCAATAGCTCAGGCAAAGGAGGACAAGTCCAGAACCAAGTCCAGAACCAAATTCTACAATTACTAACACTGAAACATCCTCTGTAGAACAAACTGTGACCGTCTATTAACCAACCTGGGGTGCTCATCCTGTACTAGTCAGGAAGAAGTTGGCTGCTGGCCTTGATTATCCTTAGAAGCTTATCACTTATGGCTGGCTTTTGGGCTAGATCCCCCCCTCTTGCCTTCTCTGCTGACCTTGTAGTGCTGGGCGATGGAGAAGTTATGCAGGAGGGCAATGAGTATAATCTTTCTGGCTCCTGTTGTTGGCTTGATTGGCACCTTGGAAAGTATCTCTGTTTAAAATAAGGAGCAGCTGTAGTAAACCTTAAGGATCTGGTTGTTCGCTTGTTACATTTCATTTGGGTCAGGATGTCATCTGGTTTTGCAGAAAACAAAGAGGTGCCTTCAAATTGCAGGTCCTCAACCTTAGTGTCATAGGGCAGGGCTGTTGACCACCGCCAAGCATGCCTTTGAAAAACTAGAGATGATACCAAAGCTCAACAACTGAGTCTACTCCATGCTTCCAACATGGATCTGCTGATTTGATAAACACAGAGCCTCAATCTGACTGTTTCGTCATCAAGGAGCTCTTCAACTTACGGTGACAATTTTCCCCTCAGAAATAACTGATATGTGGCCAATATGGCCTGGTGGTGTGATATCCGGAGATCCAATACAGCTGAGGAATAAAGTTTTCTTCCTATGGTGTCCAGTTTTTGCCCTTCTTTATCACTGAGTATAGAGTGAGAAGCCTGTCTTAGTCTTGTATTTCTTCAACAATAAGTGATGATATGGAGGTGGATGATCAAATAAGACAGGACAGCCTTCCCCCTTTATTTGGTAAAGTTTTTCAACCTTCCATGAAGGAGCTGGAATTGACGCTGGTTTCTCCCAAACAGATTTAGCAATGTCCCCAAATCCATTTAAAATTGGAAGTGTTATTACTCCAGGGGAGTCAGACTGCAATCTTCCTATCCTCAAGCTTTGGAAATTTCCAAGGCTCTCGTTACATCCAGAAGTTGTCCTCACCGTATCCAGGAGTTGTCTATTAAGGGAAAATAGACGTCAGATCCTCCACGGTGTCACCAGGGGATGAACATGAAGGAAGACTGGAACTACGGTAGGATCCAAAGGCTCTTTCATCTTCCTCTGAAAGTGGTGGTAAAAAGAACTCTGAGGAAAATGACTTGGAACCTGTATTGATGCATGCCCCTCTCAATTCCTGGCCAAAGTAATCTGGCCCCACAGGGCTAAAAGTCAGAGACAAAAAGTATGGATAAGGTTGCCATGACATGGATGCATACACAGGCCACTGCGGGGGCAGTCTTGGATCCAACAGGCAGGGTAGTGGAACTTCACGCAAGGCCAGTTGCTCAGTATCAATCCCACCTGGTGATTGGGAGGGTATAGATGGTCTAAGAGGTGGTGGGAAGAATCTGTTTTCATTGCCTGATCTGGTTCCAACCTCAAGGTTTGTTATTGGCTTGCTGAAGTTGGTGGAGTCTTTATGCCTAGTTATCAGTGGTTTTTTTTTTTGCAGGAAGCCCAAAAGAGCTTCCATGGAGTCGGGGACCAAGATTTTCTTCTGGTCGGATCTGATCGCGATGGTTCCAATCTTGAACCCGATGGAACCGAAATCACTGAAGACAACTGGGATGAGTACTCAACCACGGCAGGTGACTTTGCTGCATGGACAATGCATTCTCTCTCTAGGCTGTTTTCACATGTGAAGCCCTTTCCTTCTGGGCTGTTGGTGCAAATCGTTGACAACACCTGCCTTTGGAAACGTTGTGGTTTTTCCTAGACATACTAAGCAGCAAAGATCACGCTCGCCCATTTGCATCATCTTTGTTCCACAGTGGGAACATTTCTTAAACATTTCTTTTTGTGCCATGACCTCTGGCATGTTTCAAATGACAATACCAATGTTAAGGCTCTGTTCTTCTGTCGGCTGTTATTCACACTTCCTCTCTTTTCATAGAATCGTGGAATCATAGAGTTGGAAGGGACCTAATGGGTCATCTAGTCCAACCCCCTGCACTATGCAGGACACTCACAACCCTATCGCTCGTCCACTGTAACTTGCCACCCCCTTGAGCCTTTGTTTACAGAAATGAGATCACTAGAAGATGCCCTCTCCTTGTGGTGGTGAAGAGATGAGGGGGCGCTCTCCCTCAGAACAGGTGAAGTTTGGGAGGGAAACACAGTGCGTGCGTTCAGAGGTGAGCGCCCCTCCCTTTCACAAAGCTAAGAATGTCTCCGTGGCTGAGCATGTGGGGCGGCAAAGAAGTCACAAAAATGAATAATGGATCGTGTTGGGAAAAAAAAACTGATTACAAATGTTCGCAAAACAAGCAATAACGGTGCAGATTGCGCTGATTAGCACCTGCATGTTCAATGCACGCACAGTAGGTGGTTTGCTATTCCCTTAATTTTTTTCCTTACTTTTGCTAGTTTGTTTGCTTTTGGCTGGCATGCCTGCTGCAGCTCAGTTATGGTGGCTCCAAAAGTTCTTCAAAGAACGAGGCGTTCAGAAGTGGTTTGGGGTCACCTGCCTCTGCACAGGACTTCCATGGTGGTCTCAGATTCAAAAACGGACTAGGGTTGACCCTGCTCAGCTTCCCAGATCTGACGAGATCGGGCTGTCCTGACTAGCACACCTCTAGGAGGAAACACACACGAAACAGCATTGGCTGACTATGTGTGTGCGTGCGTTCAGTCTCACGTTTGTGACTTTAACACAGTGGCAGAATTAACATACTTGAGAGGCAGCAGCTAAGATGCAGCAGGGTTAAGACTTCCTTTTCTACCTATGGGGGTGGGGGGAAATGCATGCGCTGTTGTAAGAACTGCGTCCTTATTTTGCTACAGTGACATTGTATAGATGCGTTTGCATTCTCAAAGCTAAAATTGCCGTATTCATACAGGGGTGGCTTTTGGACCACAAAAAAAAAGGCGATGTTTGGGGCCAAGGCACCAGCATGGCCAAAAGCCACATGGAACAGGGTCTGTAGCGAGGAAGGGAACTGAGCGAGATTGAATGAACAACCTCGCGACATCCAGCCCAGTATATATTAATGAAGCTCTGCGGAATTCATTCCATCCACACAAATGTCCGTTTGCTTCTGGGCGGCTGCAAATCACAACCATTTTGCTTGTTCAGACTGCAGAAGGAGTCTTCAGTGCCAGGAGAGGAGCACGATTCCTAGCTGAGAAGTTCAGAAGGGCCAGGCTCCTTGAACAGACCGTGTTGTTTTCTGTGCCATTCCGAGGCACCTAGATCTTTGTAAACAAATCTCGGTGCTTAACTATGTAGAATGCCCACATCCCGGCAGCCCTTACAGGTACGGCTGCCCCCCCCCCCCCCCCCAGTTCTCCCAAGAAACGACTCAGGATCTTGCACCCGCGATTAGAAGTGAGTGACATCCGATTTCCAAGGAGCTGCCCTCCGTGTGCTTGAAAAGCAAAATTAGTCCCTCGTGGGGGGCAGGGGGCAGAGGGAAGCGAGCGACGGGGAGAGGGGGGTCTCTCCCCACAGCATGAGTCAGCACTTTCCGACCGCCGATCCACAATAGCGAAAGATACCACGGAGACACGGGAAAATAGATGGGGGCAATTACAAACAGCCAGGCGTGATGGATGGTTGACATGGCTAGGGCCTCGAGTGGATGTCAGGATGGCGGATGCTTTTGCATTCCAGTCACTGCCGCTGCGGTTGCCAGGGGCAACCGTGGTGCTGAAGCCAATAAAAAAAGGGGAGAGGAAATGAGGGAACACTCAACCTTGGAGGAAGCTGTAGGTTATACGCTATAAATTATGTCACTCCGTAGCTATATGCCGTATCAAAATTCAGGAAACCTTTATGCAGCTGCCAGGAGGACTGAGTCAATCACAGTGTCTGTTTTTGCCATAAAGCACGTATTGTATAAATAAGACTTCTACGAAGTTTAAAGCCCCTCATCCCAAATCCTTATTTATTATGGGAGCAGAAGGGGGGTGGGGTAGCGGAGAGGTCACAAAAACAAGCGTCAGACAATGCAGGTATTCATCTCTGCACTCCCCCGTATTTCCCCCTTTCCCTACCTGTCCTATTTTGGCAAAAGAATTCAAACCACATTAAGCGTTTGTGTTAATTTTTTTAAAAATGCCCTGTAGATCTTCACAAATTATTAAGGGCAAAGCGTCCCCAAGATTTTCAGAAAGCTGGTCATTGGGGAAGCGTTGCTGAATATGTTTTTTCTGTGCTTTGTGCTTAAATGGTTCATATTCAAGTCAGTCATTCCTGCCTGATCGGTATGTATGGTCTGTTTGAATCTGAAATCAAAGGGCTGGGACATCAGGATGCACAAACACCCTACCGGCATTTCTGCAGTTCCTCTCGGTATGTTTGCAGCGCCCTTGTCAGTGGATCAACCTCGCTTTTACTTGAGTCGGGCTGTTTCTCTCTCCCAAAATCCTAAATGTGAGAAGGATGTTTATAACACAGGACAGCATAAATGCAGCAGACTGAAAAAGGACCGGCTTCATACTGCAGCATTTAGGACTCGGGGTGCCTCAAGTCCCAGCGCTAGCTAAGTCAGAAGCTAACGTTCATGGAGTAAACCTTGACAGAACTGAGAAATAGGACATCTGCTCTAGATGTTCCCTGCAAATTGGTGACCATCTGAAACGGAGACATCTGTGAAAAGAGTCTCACCCGCTGTGTTAACTCCCCCCCCCCCACAAAAATCAGTTCCCTTTGCAAATTAAAGAGAACAGCTTGCAGGGTTAGAAACATTGTCCAAAATTTGATTGGCACTAACGTCCAAACTACTAGGGCTGAATTTGGATAAGGTCATTCTATTCTATTTGATTTATTTGCTTTTTATAAGGTTCTCCCGACAAGTGGGCTTGGGGACGTTTGTAACAATAAAGAATAAAAACACTTTTTAAAACCAGCTCCCCCCCCCCCCAACATATTCCACTAGTTAACAGAGCACAGTATGGGATGCGGGAGGGGAGGCCTGTCTACTTCCAGCAGGTAGAAGCCTGCCACTTTGCAGACCCTGCAGAACTATGATTGTTCCGCCAGGGCCCGGATCTCAACTTGCAACTCATTCCACCAAACTGGGTCCAGAGCCGAAGAGGCCCTGACTCTGGTCAAGGCCAGGCAAACATCTGCAGGGCGAGGGATTACACCACTTGAAATTCAAGCAGAGATGCATAAATCTAACCTACATCTATTACAACTGAGGTCTCTTTTCCCAAGCATTCTCCAAAGGTTCTCTGATAGCGATGAAGATGTCAGCCATGAGCAAGCAAATGACACATAAATGAAGGGGAGGGAAACGCTACACTTTCTCTTAGTAGGTTTTTCCCTTCTCTGGGCTAGTCTGCTCTACTTCTCCCAAATTTTCCTTCCAGCAGCAGCCGCTAAGGGAGATGGGAGAGGTGTCGGACTAGATCAGGGGTAGTCAAACTGCGGCCCTCCAGATGTCCATGGACTACAATTCCCAGGAGCCCCCTGCCAGCATTCGCTGGCAGGGGGCTCCTGGGAATTGTAGTCCATGGACATCTGGAGGGCCGCAGTTTGACTACCCCTGGACTAGATAGTTGTGCCCAACAACGGAGGGATCTCAAACAGGGACTCTATAAGGAACCGGAAATGCACATGCAGATCCAACTACTAAGGGAGAAGCTTTGGATTGTCAACTCTGGGCTAGTAGCTTCCTGGTGGTTTGAGAAGGCAAGGTTTGGGGAAGGGACAGGACAGGACCGAGGGGGGTTGCCAGCTCCAGGTTGGGAAAAACCTGGAGATTTTGGGGGTGGAGCCTGAGGAGGAGTGGGGGGGTCGAGGAAGGGAGGGACTGATTCAACCTTCCAAAGCGGCCATTTTCTCCAGGTGAACTGATCTCTGTTGCCCGGATCTCCAGACGCCATCCGAAAGTTGGCAATGCTAGCTGTTAGTGGAGTTTAATGCCACAGAGTCCTCCAGCTAAAACAGCTGGTTTCTCTAGGGCAGGGGCTCATGGGAATCTCAGTCCACAGACACCTGGCAAGCCACCATTTGGCCAGCCCTGCTAATCTGGAGATCGGGGTTTGATTCCCCGCTCCTCTACACGCAGCCAGATGGGTGACCTTGGGCTCGTCCTGGTCCTGCTAGAGCTGTCCTCACACAGCAGTTTCTCTCAGAGCTCTCTCAGCCCCACCTCCCTCACGGGCTGTCTGTTGAGGGGAGAAGAAGGGAAGGCGACCGTAAGCCCCTTTGAGACTCCTTCAGGTAGTGAAAAGCGGGGTATAAAAACCAATTCTACTTCTTCAGCATCTAGCCTTTCTACACACACATACACACCCACACCCAAACCGCACCCACACCCACACCCAGCACACCATGAGATTCATTTTAGTGCCGTATAACCACATAAAAGTAGTGGATAATACAAAATCCTTGCGTGAAACCTCAATTAACATTAGGAAGCGAACAAGCCCAGAAACCACCAGCAGCCACCATCCCTAGTGAACTCCAAGACATCCTGACCACCGGTCAGTGCCCATGCCCCAACTGGCATGTGAAGTATGCAAGACAATAGAATTTGTACGGAATGTGGCCACATGCTTCAATCGCTGTGCACCCAGCTTGCAAAATGGTCCAATGAATGTTGCCTGAGGTGGCCAAAACCCGGGAAGCAACCGTGTGATAAATCCCCGCTCTAGATGTTGCTCCGGTCAACCCACCTCCTCAACCCACCAGCTGGGTAGTTTGAATTGAACCAGGATTTAGATGTGTCGTTCCAGACCTAATGAGCAAGCAGGGGGGCGAAGAATCTGCCGGGCTAGCGTGGAAACAAATTTGGGGGAGAGAAACTTGATGCAGGGTACTTGGTTTGCGGGATACACACACACACACACACACGTCTGTGGGCGTCTTTCGCTTTTGTCTATGTCCGATGGGATTCAGAAATGAAACTCTTCCTTGTAGGTCAGGGCAAGCAGTTTTCAACTTGATTCCTGCCAGCTGCGGCGACTAGACGGACACGTTACTGTAACAACATAAACTGGCCAGAGAAAAAGCAGAGGTAGTCATTGCTCCGTTTATGACGTATCCCAGCCGTGCACCAGTCCTTAACAGTCAGAACTTGTGTGATTCAGAAAATATCCTAGAAAGTCATACTCATCTCCTCTAGTGCAAAGTCTTGACCAGAAGGCAGCCGCTGTCATTTTTATTATGCAGTTTTCATGAGATACCACTGATTCTGTTCTTAGGGGGTGCAAAGCAGCTTTAAAATGAGTGTCTTGAACAAACCAAACCAAACAAACAGAAAAAAAAGAAAGAAAGAAAAAAACAACACAAATTACCATGCAGAAATTTTCACCTTTAAATCAGCTTCCGCCCGCAGAGCAATTCGATTGCGTTGCCAATACGAAATTCTTAAGGAAAAACAGGTTGGTTATTTAAATGTAATAAAGTTCATTCCCCTCTCCCTTTAAATGTAGCAAAGGGAGGCAATTCTAAAAGCCCTGATCAATCATAAGGAGCTTTGTTGTTGTTGTTGTTGTTTTAAAAAATCCCATAGAATACAAAGCAGTCTTCCCAGAACATTCAAGCATAGTAAAAGGAGGGTGTGGGGAGGGAAAGAGTAAATAGATAAACATCACAAACGCAGGCTGAACTGGAGTGGTGCAAACCCAGGTTATCGCTGCGAACTATTCTTTTCCATCTCTTCTGCTGGAGTCCCCTTGTAGAGGCTTCAATTGTCCCCCCCCCCAACTTTACGTAATGTCACTAAGCTCTAAGGCCCTCTGGGGTCACTCCCAAATCAGCTCTGTGACTCTTTCACAGCTGCAGCCGAAATGCGGCGATGCCGACCCAATGCAGACTGCACCAGGTCTTTTGAATGACTGCAGAGGCCGAACGCACAACGCTACCTTATTGCAGGGCCTCCCTTTGGACCTAGCCAGTGCCCTGCAGGAAGCTGCAGCCAGGGCTGGCCGAATCTATTTTTTCCCCCCATTCAAATCCAATCGTGTCCGTGATAGCGTTTCCTTAAAGCGATCTAGCCCCCCCCACCCACCCTCCCAGCTTTATGACTAATTTCGACCAGCCTTTCAGCCGCTTCTTGTTCGAGCAGCAGCAAATCACTTGCAAGCCTAATTTATGTCCTCCAGAGGCGCGGCGAAGTTGGAAGAAGGGGACGCTGTCGTAGTCGTCGCTTGAGAGAGCAGTCTTCCTTGGTGCAGTTCCTCCCACTTGCTCCTGTTGGCCACTACCGAGTCCAGCATGGGCTGCAGTTTGCTGTTGACTTTCACTAAAATCTGAGAGAAAGCAGAAGAGGAGAGAAATCACAAGCCACCGAGCAGGGGATTCATCCCGCTACAGCAGAGAATATTTGCTAGGCTCCATTTCTCATGGGGTTCATTTCCCACGGTTGCCTGTTGATTTACTACTGACTCACTCCTGGGGTCTGTTTCTTGGGTATGACAGAGTCTGAAGCTAGACATTAAGGAAATGGTTTCTACACAGATTCCATCATGTCACAGTGGTGAACAGTGCTGCCAAGTCAAGCCAACTTATGGCAACCCAGGTTCTCTACCTGGGGGTTAGGACTCCTTTGGGGGGTCGAACACACCCTTTCACAGGGGTCGCAGCAGGGCAAGCAGCTTGGCCAGGGGGGTGCCATCTACCCAACAGCCTTGCGGGGTAGATCGAGATAGAGCGTTCGTCTGTCTGGAGCAGGGGAAAAGAGCGAGATCGGCATAGTGGGACAAGAGGCAGAACTGAACTGAGAAACTCCAGGGGGAAAAAACAATTTATATACAATCATGAACAATGGATCTTCACACCATTGCTCAGTTTTGGTTTAATATCTGTGAAGGAACACTTGCATAATTTTAGGGTTGGAGGGGTCACCACAAGATGAGGAACTGTATTAAAGGGGAAGGTTGAGAACTACTGCTATAAGGATTTTCAAAATTTGGGCTGAGCTTGGGAGAATTTGGAGCTTGGGAACCCATGGTCAGGGAAGGAGCTTTCCCTGAACATTTACTTGACATTTGGCTGTTTTGGGCCATCCATTTAAACCTACAATTTCCCCCCAGCCCCCGAAAAACGGAACAGTTTTTTCAGTGACTGCAATTCAATCCTCCTGCACCTTCCACAATCGGCAAGTAAGGAAACACCTCATCCTTTGCACACCCACGCCACTAACTGCAGAGTAAGGCTAATCTAGACGGGGTGCAGGAACAGAGAGGGACTGGATGATTAATACTGACGGAGCGCCTGAAAGAGCTCCATCAGCGTCAACCAAATGCTAGCGCTCCATTGAAAAAGGGGAGTGGAAAGAAGGTCAAAGAGTTTGAGAAATGGGTGGCTGGGCCTATGCCAGGGGTAGTCAAACTGCGGCCCTCCAGATGTCCATGGACTACAATTCCCAGGAGCGAATGCTGGCAGGGGGCTCCTGGGAATTGTAGTCCATGGACATCTGGAGGGCCGCAGTTTGACTACCCCTGGCCTATGCTGTCAGAGTAATTCTTCTTCACACAACTTTGGATCTTTACTTTGGACCTTTGGGACTCCCTTGCTAGAGACTCCTTGGTGGAGCTCTTCAATGGATCTGAACCACGGGTAGTCAAACTGTGGCCCTCCAGATGTCCATGGACTACAATTCCCAGGAGCCCCTGCCATCTGGAGGGCCGCAGTTTGACTACCCCTGAAATTCTGAACTATACCTGTTCTTCTTATATATGATTAGGCTATCAGCCTATTTCCCCACTCCCTATGCTGTTTATTCTCGCCAGGGAAATAACACACACACCTTTCTCTCTTGGAAAGAAAGATACGGGCTGTTTATCAATTCTTATGTAAATAACAACTCAGAGGTTTAGAATTCAACGAGCCAGGATAAGGACACCATTAAGCCAAGCTCAACTATTCATTAGTGCCCTAGAGATATTAAAACGCAGCAGAATAAATTGGAATAGACATTTCCCTGGTCTTTGATTTTCAGTCTTAAGTAAAGTATAGGCAGTTAATTCTATAGAACAGTGGTGAAATATATAGTGTAATTTAAAAAAAAAACCTCTGTAGTTTGTTATGCACATTAATCAGGTGACATTTGGACTAGAAGTACTCCAAAGGGTAGATTTTATGAACAGGGCATAAAACGTCTTTCATTAGGGGTTCCTTTGATATTTAAACCCTATTTGTGTATTTAGTACACTTTGGCTTTGGGACATGGATTCACTCCTTTAATTAAACACCCTACTATAATTCCTATGGAAATTAGCCTTTTAAAAATAATTTGGCTACCAAAGCATTACTGATACAAAGTACACTATTTGGATTTTATATCTGCCTGAGATGTAATTAAAAACTCATTTGATTACTATATATTTTGGCTCTTTTACTTATTAAATCCCTGTAATCAATTTCTTTTTATGAAGCTTCTGGGAAATTATCTCAAAAGTAACACATTTCTCTCCTCCCGGCAGATTCCTTGAACATTTACTAAATTACTTTCTTAGCACCTGCCTATATCTGCATCAATTGACCAATTTATTCCCAGGCTGCTGAATTCTTCTGGCTTTAGCACAACTCGGGTGGAATACTTTTTGCTCCTGCATCCCCTTCCGTGTTGCTTAAGGCCAGTGGCTCCCTGGAACAACCATTTCTACCCCTCTCATTCACTGCCTTAGAAACGACGTTTTCAAAGCTGGTATGCCATAAAAAAGCCACATGCTTCAGTCTAAGGGCCCTTTCCATACTGGGGCATGTTGGCACAGCTGCGGCATTGTTCTTCGAAGTGGAATTAAAATTGGGGCTCTCCTAAGCTCTTAATATAGTGCCATGTTTCCTGTAACAATCTCGCAGTGTCCCTCTCTACTCACGACAGGCAAGCTATTAAGCAAGTTTAGTCTGAATGCCTATTTAGTTCATGCTAGGGTTGACAACTCTGGATAGTTGGGTAAGGGAGGGATTTCAGCGGGGTATGTTGCCATAGTTTGCTTTCCAAAGCTGGCATTTCCTCCAGGGCAGTCTTTATCAATTTTTTTAACCTTGAGAATCCACTGAAATAGTCTTCAAGGTTCGAGAAACCCCAGAAGTGGGACAACTGTGCAAAAGGGGACAACGGATGGAACACAAACTAATTCACAAAGCTTTACAAACTAATTCACAAAGCTTTATGTCACAGCCAAAATGGGGCCTAAAATTTTACTTTTGATAGAAGTGACTACCATAAACATTACCGTTTGCAAAACTGGAAAGAACAAGGGGCTGTTTGAATTAGCACTGGCTAGTTTCTTACGGCTTATATATATAACCCCCTGGTTGAGAAAGCTCCAGGGGAACCTTTGTGGTCTGGAGCTCTCACTTGTAATCCTGGGAGATCGCCAGTCCCCACTGGAGGTCATCAGCCCTAGTTCAAACATGTGCTAAGGATTGCAAACCTAATTCAGTAAAAACTCCCTGTTACGTCTGAAGTCAGTTCTGCTTCTCCTAACAGTCAGCAATCCAGAAATTGGTCCTAATATTGGCTACCAATATTATTAAAGAAGAAGAGTTGGTTCTTATATGCTGCTTTTCTCTACCAGGAGTCTCAAAGCGGCTTATAATCACCGTCCTTTTCCTCTCCCCACAACAGACACCCCTCTGAGGTAGGTGAGGCTGAGAGAGCCCTGATATTACTGCTCGGTCAGAACAGCTTTATCAGTGCTATGGGGAGCCTAAGGTCACCCCGCTGGCTGCATGCGGAGGAGCAAGGAATCAAACCTGGCTCTCCAGATCAGAAGTCCGCACTCCTAACCACTACACCAGCTCTGACTCTCTAACCCTTTTGCTATTTCTTGTCTCTTTGTATCCATAGTAATCCTGACACTTTCTTGTTCTTTAGCAAAAGTTTTTAAAAAATCATTAGCATAAAAAAAGAAAGATTTTTATAATACGACAGAAAAAGGCACACCTGTCTCTATGGGGAAGGAACTGTGAGAACATGACAGTGATGGTTCATCCAGGAAATACAGGGCAAGCAATACTGAAAGAGGGGTCATACTACCCAAAACATCACCCTCCTCATAGTCCATTTCCCCATATTGCATGCATCAATAACGTGCAATTATGTGCATCAATCTGGCAGTCCACAACGGACAGGTGTGGCAATTTGTATTCGAAGTCAGAAAGATGACAGAGAATTCTGCAACGTAATAGTTCAGCTGTGAGGTCATCTGGATTTCCCACAAGGAACCAAGGTCAGAGAAAACTAGTGCCCAGTCTCCAAACACTGATGCCAGATGTGGGTGAGAATAGAAAAGCACAGCAGTAATAGTTTAATACAGTATTCTATGTCTTTATACCATTTCCCCCCCACTGATTTTTTCAGTGTGCCTTTTTGGGCCCCATACACTTCTTAGGATGGTACTGCCACTGGATCACACAAGCATCCACTAGAGCAGAGGAAGTCAACCTGTGGTCCTCCAGATGTTCATGGACTACAATTCCCATGATACCCCTGCCAGCATTTGCTGGCAGGGGCTCATGGGAATTGTAGTCCATGGACATCTGGAGGACCACAGGTTGACTACCCCTGCACTAGAGAACATCTTGAATCCAACAAGCAATGCAGCCTTCCCCATGGTTTGCCACCAGCTACATGTAAATGCAACACCTTTACCATTCAGCCATCATTGCTAATCAGTGAACAGATTGCACCTCCATAAATGTGATTAGCCCCCTTTCAAATACATCTCATTCAGCAGTCACCCATTTATTGGAAGGATATTTCAAGTTTTACTGAACAGAGTGGTAGAATAAAGGCCATTTTTTTCTACTTCAGTGCTGATGTCTCCTTATAAAGGTAAAGGTATCCCCTGTGCAAGCACTGAGTCATGTCTGACCTTTGGGGTGACGCCCTCCAGCGTTTTCATGGCAGACTCAATACGGGGTGGTTTGCCAGTGCCTTCCCCAGTCTCCTTATAAGCTAACCTTAAATATAGCACATAGCAGTCACTGATGAACTCTTTAATGGATTCCTCCAATGAAAAGGAGGCTGGTAGAATCATTCCTGGCAGTTTCATTCTAACCCAACTCACAAGGGATGTCTCTCCTTGAGCTTTCTCAGACACCAGCGGCTTCCCCCCCCCCCCCCGGTAAATCTCTCCCAGCATCCCGTCTTCGCCACCGTGCAATCTCCCAGGGTGACCAAGGACACTTGCTAATCCAAACTGACTCAAGTCAAGACCAGAAAAACAGCAGCTTAACCGGCACCAACAAGATATACCGATTAGAGGGCTCATCTCTGGATCTGGGAAACCAAGTTTAAATCTAACACGCTGGAACGATGCAAATGACTTCCTATCTGTGGAAAAGAGCAAGAGTCCAGTAGTCCCTTAAGGACTAACAAATTTGGGGCAGGGTATGAGCTTTTTTGAGGAACCGCTCACTCATATCCTGCCACAAATGTTTCGTCTTTCAGATGCTACTTGATTCTTGCTGTTTCCTTTTTTATTTTTATAAGATTTTTATTTTTATTTTCCAGGATTAAAGATAATGAAATACAGGCAATCTACATTGTTAGTACAGTAGAAAAAAGGTTATGCTCTTCATTTGATACATTTAATTCCCCGTTTCAATCCCCTTTTAAAATATTTAAAGATAATACAATGCAAGTAATCTACATTATTGATACAGAAAGAAAAGGATTATGCTCTTCGTTTGATACACTTGATACCCCGTTTCAATCCCCTTTTAGGTAAATCAGATAAGGGCCCCATTGTTCTTGAAAACCCTCTTCTCTTCATTTAAGATTATAAGACTCCACATGGCTACAATATTATGGACTTTTACCCAAAGCTTATAAACTTTTTCACGTTTCCACCACATTTAAAAAGAGAAGTCTACTTTGTTACCATCGTTTCAACATTTGTTTGCATAGTTTTTAACAATTTTAGCAATCATAAACAATTTATACTTAGCGTGGTCTTAGAGCCATCCACATTTCCACTAGGGAAAAGAAGAAAGGAAAAAATAAAAGCTGTTTCCTGTCGTTACAGAAAGCCTAACACGGCTCCCGTCCAGCTTCCCTTACTCTGTCCAGGGTCCTGATAACTTGCCTGGCATCACAGGCCTTTGCACATTCCTGCTTGCTAAATGCTTATGTTTCTAAGAAGGCATTCTCCATTGCCCCATGCCCTATCACTAAGACGTGACTCTCCTTAGATCTAAGCCATGAGCAAGGCATTTAGCAAATTGGTTCAAAGGCGTCTGGATATTTCTTTTTTTTTTTTTTAATGAAAGAAAACCAACTTCTATTCAGGTCTTCTTTCATTTAGAGAGGTATCGTTCTTGGCCTGCTCAGCCAATAAAACAAAACTGGGAGCCACTTGTCAAAATCTCGAGGAGAGCTGTAATTTTGGAGAACCTCTCTCTCGTTCTCATACATATTTACAGCAACTTTCTCATGTCAACGCTATGCCCTTGTGTCAAGGATGTGACTCGCACGCCTAGGTATTCTAAGTTGATCTCCTGGACCAGGGGTAGTCAACCTGTGGTCCTCCAGAGGTCCATGGACTACAATTCCCATGAAGTCCCAATCATGGGAATTGTAGTCCATGGACCTCTGGAGGACCACAGGTTGACTACCCCTGTCCTGGACCTTTTGGTCTCTCAAAGTGGAATGGATCTGGGGTCTACAAATCATTTCCATGGTCACAGTTACTCTTCCCACCCCATCCTCCTACAACTAGTTAGTTTAGAACAGGCTTTCGGGACCAGGGTTTCAAGAAAGACCTGGGGGTTTCTTGAAGACCCGAAAGGTTTTCCAAATGGGTGAGAATTTATATATATATATAAGTTGTTAAATGTTTATCAGGTGATACGATCCTGTATGGGCCTCCCACCCTCTCCCAGAATGGCCAATTATGGCTCTGGAGAGGGGGAAGGGGAGGGGCCCTGGGTGTGCATGCACGCAGCTACGCTTCCTAAGAATTGCGCCACTTCTGGAGTTTCTCAAAGCCTTAAGAATGTTTCAGGGGGGTTTTCAATGATCAAAAAACAGAGAAAGACTAGTCTAGAAGAATGAGAGGAAAACGAACAAACCCTAGGACAGTTCGAATCCAGCACCTTATTTTCAATGACGTTCCCTACTTTTCTAGTTTGGTGAAAGCTGGAAGGCAAAAAAGCCATGAGAAACTGGACAAGCGCAGATTCAAACAGCCCCTTGCTCCTTTAAGTATTGAGAAGGGTAATGTTTATGGTAGTCACCTCTATCAAAAGTAGAATTTTAGGCCCCGCTTTGACTGTGATGTAAAGCTTTGTAAATTAGTTTGCGCACCACCCATTGTCCCCGAAGACCCGTTCCACACCGGATGGTGTGTCACCTGATGAATTACAAACTGAACTTTCTGCTGCAATGTATATTTTTCTTCAGGGCTCCCATCCAAATATTGACCATTTCTGAACCGGCTTGATTCACGAGCCTTGACAACAGCACACCGTCGTCTTTCTGCAGATCTAACACTTGTAAAGTGTGTATATGCAATCCAGACCGTATAAATTCTGTTTTATTACGGAGCAGAATATCTGAAAGCCACAGGCTGCGATGTTCATGCTGCTTAGTAACCCGCTGGGTTCTAATTAATCATTTTTACTGTATAGGCAATTGAGAGGCAACCTAGTGACTAGTCACTCCAAAGGGACAAAAGGTGTAGGCACGTCAAAGTCCTGCAGAAGTTAATGGAGTCAAAGCCAGATTGCAGTTTGTGCTTTGCTGACTCCATTATTCCACGGATAATGCAAAGAGCCTGGAAACTTTCTAGTCCAGATTTGCAGGACTTTCTCCCCCCTACCCAACTACTCCTTGGGTGGAACCGAAGTTGAAAAAGCAGGGGGGTTGCTGCGAAAACACAAGAATTGTGTAATTTTTTCTCTTTTTGACATCTTGCCATAATTGTGTTGAGAGAGTCCCTGCTCCAATTTTCCTACGTGGGAAATTTACTACGTGGTAGTATAGTAGTGATGATGATGATGATGATGTTGGATGATGGGGACCATTTATACGCATTGTTCCCGGGGCGAAGAGAGTAATTTGACTCGTGGCAGCCATTTCCACAGGTGGTTCCATGCCCTCATAGCATTAAATTCTGCCTTTGGGTTTCAGCTTTGAAACGCAAAACTTTCCCCGGAGGTTATGCAAAACCGCGATTGCTTCAGCCTTAGCCCTGCAAGAAGTGCTTCTCAGCGATCCTTCCCCAGAAAACCATCAACATTTTGTCACTGTTAGTCAATGACTGATTGGCAGTCGACCCCTCGGAGTTCATAAAACCGGGGGTGAACAACAACCCTAGTTAACCCCAGACTTCTGTCCTCTGTGCTCAGCAGTGAAAACTACTGTCGCTTGGTTTTGAACATCAGAATTGTTTATTGCAATAGCTGCCCTTCACTGATCACGTGTATCTTTCTGGTGTTGGCGACGGAAAGGACTGTCAGGTGGTACCCGATCTATGGCAATCCTATAGGGCAGGGGTAGTCAACCTGTGGGCCTCCAGATGTCCATGGACTACAATTCCCATGAGCCCCTGCCAGCATTTGCTGGCAGGGGCTCATGGGAATTGTAGTCCATGGACATCTGGAGGCCCACAGGTTGACTACCCCTGCTATAGGGCAGTGGTTCTCAACCTGGGGGTCGGGACCCCTTTAGCGGTCGAAAGGCCCTTTCACAGGGGTCACAACAGGGCAAGCAGCTTGGCCGGGGGACGCCATCCACACAACACCCTTGTGGGGTGGATCGAGATAGAGCATTCGTCTGTCCGGAGCAGCGGAAAAGAGCGGCATGGTGGGGCAAGAGGCAGAACTGAACTGAGAAACCCCTGGAAAAGAAAAACAATTTATATACAATCACGAACAATGGATTTTCATGCCATTGGTCAGTTTTGGTTTAATTTCTGTGAAAGAACCCTTGCATAGTTTTATGGCTGGGGGTCACCACAGCATGAGGAACGGTATTAAAGGGTTGCAGCATTAGGAGGGTTGAGAGCCACTGCTCTAGGCGTTTCAAGGCAAGAGACACTCAGATATGGTTTTCCATTGCCGGCCTCTGCGTTGTCACCCCGGTACTCCTTGTGGTCTCTCACCCAAATACTAATCAGATCCGACTCTGCTTAGCTTCTAAGATCTGAGAAGATCAAGCTACTCTGGGTTACCCGGGCCAGGACTGTATCTTGCGACTTTCTGTTAATTAACTAGGGGGACAACTTGCCCATAAACCCTCCCATTTTACACGAATCACCCAAAACCTATTTGAATTAGTGCATGGATTCTTTTCTCCTGGCTTTGCTCTGAATGAACAGTTTGTAAGCTCTTAGCCCTGCTGGAAACATGATGCTAATGCTTTTGTCCATTCTAAGAGGACCATAATCTTGGATGGCCATGGTTTTTGGTGTGGTGGTTAGGAGCAGCAACCTGTATCCTGGAGAACTGGGCTTGATTCCCCATTCCTCTCTCACAGGCAGCCAAATGGATGTCACAGTTCTCTCAGAGCTCTTTCAGCCTCACCCCCCTCACAGGGTGTCTGTTGTAGGGAAAGGAAGGGTAGGTGATTGTTCTGAGACTCCTTTAAGTAGTAAAATGTGGGATACAAAACCCCCAGCTCTTCTTCTAGAAGAAAAGCTGGTTTTTATACTTTACTTTTTACTACCCAAAAGAATCTCAAAGTGGCTTACCATTGCCTTCCCTTCCTCTCCCCACAATAGACACTCTGTGAGGTAGGGGAGGCCGAGAGGGCTCTGAGAGAGACTGCTCTGCAAGAACAGCTCTGACAGGGCTTTGATGAGCTGGCTGCATGTGGAAGAGCAGGGAATCAGATTAGAAGCCCCCAGTCTTAGCCATTATACCAAGCTGGTGTCTCTTGTACAACCTCATGGAACATTGTCCACCACCTTCCTTTCTGTACACTTATGCAATGGTATGACACCAAATAGACTTTTGTGTGTGTGTGTGTTTTCTGACTGCACGTATGAGTCTATGATGAATTAGATTCACCATAGATGATCTAATTTATATTGAATTTATAAAGAGTGACAAAGATAAAACAGGTGGATAAGCATACATAAAAGTGTTAGGTGCTCCACATACCTAGCATACTTAAAGACAGTGGACTCTGACAACGAAACAAACAAAAACACCTACAGACAATCGGTATGCGCAGGTATTGCTGTCACTTGATAACCGTGCATACTGATTAGAACTTAAATAAAAAGCATCATCGTAAGTTAGCCCTGACAACTGTAGGTTTTAGAAATTTTGATAGTAATGCCTGAAGGGTATACTGCTGCCAGGTGGATGTCAAACAGTTTTGTTTGTAGCTTCTTGAGCGCTAGATGTGACAGGGGAAAACAGCCTGTTCTAAGTACCCTCTACCACTACTGGATTTTAGTGAGATTTCAGGTTCTGGGAGGAAGAGTCATCTGGCTGGCCAATGAGGAGACAGTATGCAAGGGATGGCCAAACTGCGGCTCTCCAGATGCCCATGGACTACAATAACCATGAGCCCCTGCCAAGCAGGGGCTCATGGTAATTGTGGTCCATGGACATCTGGAGAGCCAGTCTGGCCACTCCTGCATTATGCTGAGTTAGCCATATTTGTGGTACGATCTAGCACAGGCAGTTCATAGAATAGAATCATAGAGTGGGAAGGGGCCATACAGGCCATCTAGTCCAACCCCCTGCTCAACGCAGGATCAGCCCTAAGCATCCTAAAGCATCCAAGAAAAGTGTGTATCCAACCTTTGCTGGAAGACTTCCAGTGAGGGGGCGCTCACCACCTCCGTAGGCAGCCTATTCCACTGCTGAACTACTCTGACTGTGAAAAATTTTTTCCTGATATCTAGCCTATATCGTTGTACTTGAAGTTTAAACCCATTAAACCCAGTTCTTATGCTCTTAAATAATAAACACCATTCATTATTTTGCAATTGGTCTCTCTCTCTCTCTGCACTTATCCCCTACACCAGTGGTCCCCAACCCCTGGGCCACGGCCCGGTGTTGGGCCGCGAAGGCCTCGGTGCTGGGCCGCAGCTCCCTCTTCCCGCCCCCCCCCCACAGCGAGAAGCTCACCAGGCTGCGAGCAAATCGGCCGCCGAAGCGGTCGATCAGCTTGTGGCCCGGCAAGCTTCTTGCTTTGGGAGGGGGCGGGAAGAGAAGCTTGCCGGGCCACAAGCTAATTGACCGCTTTGGCGGCCGATTTCCTTGCGGCCTGGAGGGGCGGGGAGAGGGAGCTGTGGCCGCCGGCATGCCGGCGGCGCAAACGCACATGCGCAGACTTCCCACGCATGAGCGTTTGTGTCCGGCGGGGTGCAAACACGCACGCACGGCAAGTCTGCGCATGCGCGTTTGCGTGGGGCTGCCGAGCACGTGCGGGGCCCCGGGTCGCCCTCTCCCCGGGCCCCGGGTCGCCCTCTCCCCTGGCAAAGGTTGCGGACCACTGCCCTACACCTGTGGTCCCCAACCTTTTTATCACCGGGGACTGGTCTACATGTGACAAATCATGCACCCAATGGAAAAGATTAGGGGGATCTCCCAACATGTACTACAAGTGGGCTGCTACAAAAAGTTGATATAGTTCCAAATCTATACCCTACTGCCTGCCCTATGCAAGCTTTAGCTTCATTCATACAGCTTGCTCCATTAGTGCAAAATTGAAAGAGGCGGGCAGATGCCACTTTCCCGTTAAAGCCACACAGATTCATTTTACGACGACTACTACTTCACTACTACTTTACTATTACTTCACTATAATTTCACTACCACTTTACTATTATTTCACTACTGCTTTACTATCGCTTTACTACTGCTTTACTATCGCATCACCACTGCTTCACTATCGCTTTACTACTGCTTTACTATCACTTTGCTACCACTTTAGTATCGCTTTACTATCACTTCACCGCTGAGTCACTATCGCTTTAGTATCGCTTTACTATCGCTTTACTACTGCTTCACCATCACCTCACTACTGCTTTAATATCGCTTTACCATTGCTTCACTATCACTTTACTATCGCTTTACTACTGCTTTACTATCACTTTACTATTGCTTTACTATCACTTTACTATCGCTTCACTACTGCTTTACTATCACTTTACTACTGCTTAACTATAACTTCACTACTGCTTTACTATTACTTTACCACTGCTTCACTATCACTTCACTATCGATTCACTACTGCTTTACTACTGCTTTACTATCACTTTACTACTGCTTCGCTATCGCTTCACTACCACTTCACTACTACTTTGCTATCACTTTACTACCGATTTACTATCATTTTACTATCACTTTACTACTGCTTTACTATTACTTTACTGTCACTTTACTACATATAGTGAAAAGCAGGATATATAAAAAACTACTTCTAACAAGGGGTTTTGGAATACAGACAAAACATCTCATTTTAGTTAGAGAAAAAGGTGATAAGGAGGGATGCCTAGCAGATAGAATAAATACACATTAAACTCAAGAACATCCAAACAAGGACAACAACAGAACAATACTTCAACAATATACTAATGCTAAGTGAAACAGAAATTCCAGCTCCAACTAAGCCTGTAAGGAGAAGCTATTCCAGAATCATCACACACCACCTTCAAAAAGCTCTCTCCCATCTCACCTCCCCCTAACTCATTGAAGGCACAAAGAGCACAGTCCCCATAGATGTATTCAATGACCAGAACTGGTTGGACAATATGTAAGCAGATGGTTCTTCATATATCTTGGCCCCAAACCATTATGGGCTTTAGTGCTCAAAACCAGCACTTCAGTGAGAAGTGGTATACAAATAGAATAAATAAATTATATATTAAATGGCAATCAAAATCTCTCAATACAGACATAACATGGTCACTGCATGGGGTGCTTATCAACACCCTAGCCAAAACATTTAGGATCAGGTACATTTTCTAAGTCATTTTCTGAAAAATGCAGCTTCAGCACGTTGTGTTAACTTCCATGAAACCAGGATCTCATAAATGCATGGATGTCATAAATGCATGAGTCACTTTGCAATGCCAGAGGTATGCAATGGAATTAGAACACACAATATTACAAATGTCTATAAACAAGATCCAAATGTTGTGGGCTCTACTCAATTAAATCTTTTGCAGGAATGTGCGTCAAGCTTTTAAGGTGCCACAAGATTCCAATGTGTAGAAACAGATTTTGTGGTGGGACTTCTAAAACTGCTGGATCAGAATTGTAAAAGTTGTGCAGCAACACTGCTTTTGTGATTAACCTGCGATGATTTTACATGGTGTAATCGTTAGAAAACTAAAATGAGATGTACAATTAAGAAAATATGTTGAAATACTGATGATGGTACAGATATTAGGAGGTGAAAGAAGAAGAAGAGTTGGTTCTTATATGCCGCTTTTCTCTACCCGAAGGAGGCTCAAAGCGGCTTACAGTTGCCTTCCCTTTCCTCTCCCCACAACAGACACCCTGTGAGGTGGGTGAGGCTGAGAGAGCCCTGATATTCCTGCTCGGTCAGAGCAGTTTTATCAGTGCCGTGGCGAGCCTAAGGTCACCCAGCTGGCTGCATGTGGGGGAGCGCAGAATCGAACCTGGCATGCCAGATTAGAAGTCCGCACTCCTAACCACTACACCAAACTGATAGTAAGATTCTAGCCCAGTAACACCTTAGGCACCAAGAATTTGATGATATACATTTTCAAGAGTCAAAGTTCCCTTCATCAGGGAGGAGCTTCGGCTCTCGAAAGTTCATTCCCTAAAAACCTTGTTGACCTCTAAGGCAGGGGTAGTCAACCTGTGGTCCTCCAGATGTCCATGGACTACAATTCCCATGAGCCCCATGCCAGCAAATGCTGGCAGGGGCTCATGGGAATTGTAGTCCATGGACATCTGGAGGACCACAGGTTGACTACCCCTGCTCTACGGTGTTCCTGGGCTCAATTCTAGTTGTTCTACTGAAGACTGACATAGCTACCAACTGAAACTATCTACACCACCACCAATGGAAGAAGGAACTCAACAGCAAGACAAAAAAAATTCAAGAGCTGCGTTGAGAGGAAAACAGTATCAACGCCACAGAGTCAAAGCACCTGTCCCCAGTTATTAAAAGTTACATTGCTAAAACATTGAAAGGTGGTGCTTCTGTTGAAATATACATCCAAATAATACAGTGAGTGTGAGGGAAACATCTCGCTCCTTAGAGCACCATAAAAATGGAAAATCTGATCCGATTCATGTTCTCTGCAAGTAGGAATGGTTGCTTGAGGTATAAATGCGCCATGTAATCCATAGCCCGCTTACTCTAGAGTAGCCCTAGCATCAAGGATCTCCGTATAAGCCACAGGCCTGAATTTGTTTCCGCAATCTGCTATTCCTATAACAAAGTAAGCGGAGCAAAACACACGATGCCTCTCGCCCATTTACTTTCGGCATTTCTTCCACATGGCAATCAATACGCGCTGCCTTGCTATTTGATTCTGAAAATCTCTTCAGTCCATATCAGTCTCTTACCCTTAGTTAGTTCTTTAGATTTATCCTCTGCTGGGAATTCGGCCAGCCAGATGTAGGTTGCCTCCTGGTTTCTTTCGACCCTTTATTGGATGCATCCCATCTATCATCATTCCTAGCCCTTTTCTGATGCAATGCACTTTGTGCTTCGTCTTTCTTGAAAACTGAATAGCTGTTAAATTATCCATTAATCTTCTTTCACATTTGCTGTGAGTGTCTCTCCTTCTCTTTCCAATCTGGGACTTCACCTTATTTAGTTTCCCCTTTCCAACCACATTTTCCGGTTCCCTAGCCCTTTCCCTTTAGTTTTAACATAGAATCATAGAGCTGGCAGCAGCCGTACAGGCCATCTTGTCCAACCCCCTGCTCAAAGCAGGATCAGCCAAAAGCAACCATGATAAGTATCTGCCCTGTCGGTGCTTGAAGACTGCCAGTGAGGGGGAGCTCCCCACCTCCTTAGGCAGTCGATTCCACTGCTGAACTACTCTGATTGTGACAAATTTTCCCCGGTATCTAGCTGACATCGTTCTCCATGTAGTTTAAACCCATTACTGCGGGTCCTATCCTCTGCTGCCAACAGGAACCTTTCCCTGCCCTCCTCTAACCTTTCAAATACTTAAAGACAGCAACCATGTCCCTTCTCAACCTCCTCTTCTCCAGGCTGAACATGCACAGGTCTCTTGCCTCTCCTCCCAGTTCAACCTAAAGGTAAAGGTATCCCCTGTGCAAGCACCGAGTCATGTCTGACCCTTGGGGTGACGCCCTCCAGCGTTTTCATGGCAGACTCAATACGGGGTGGTTTGCCGGTGCCTTCCCCAGTCATTACCGTTTACCCCACAGCAAGCAAGCTGGGTACTCATTTTACCGACCTCGGAAGGATGGAAGGCTGAGTCAACCTTGAGCTAGCTGCTGGGATTGAACTCCCAGCCTCATGGGCAGAGCTTTCAGATGGCTGCCTTACCACTCTGCGCCACAAGAGGCTCTCCAGTTCAGCCTATTACTCTGCTAATACTGCCATATTGGTCGTAAGGCACTTTACTGTTCAAAAAGCTCATAGTCCTTCTTTACAGATGGATAAATGACCGAGTCTTCCTCTTCCTTCTCCTCTTATACTATCTGCTGTCCCACCTTAAAGAATGCCTTCATAGGCTGTCAATATCACATGGCGTCCTATGGACCATGTCAGGGAGATGTGTTCCTAGAACATGTTTCTCTTGTTCCCATGCTCTACCACCCCAAAAGCTAATCTCTTGCTTATTTATATCATATGTGGAGTAACGTGTGCATGGACAAAAATGAGAGTGTGCAGAAGAAAGCTATGGGGATGATCCGGGGCCTGGGGACCGAACCCTATGGGAAGAAGAAGAGTTCGTTTTTATATTCCATTTTTCTCTACCCAAAGGAGGCTCAAAGCAGTTTACAGTCGCCTTCCCTTTCCTCTCCCCACAACAGACACTCTGTGAAGTGGGTGAGGCTGAGAGAGCCCTGATATCACTGCTCGGTCAGAACAGCTTTATCAGTGCTGTGGTGAGCCCAAGGTCACCCAGCTGGCTGCATGTGGGGGAGGAACAGGGAATCAAACCCGACTTGCCAGATTAGAAGTCCACACTCCTAACCACTACACCAAACCGGCTGAGGGACTTGGGGATGTTCAGCCTGGAGAAGAAGAGGTTGAGAGGGGACAATTTTTCAAAAGTTAATGACTTGAGGCAACAAGGCAGAATCTTTGTGTGTGTTGTGTATGTATAAACATTGACATTGGTAACAGCATGCATACCTGATCCATCAAAGATGTATGCCTTGATTGGAACGGTCAAGTCAGATTCCAGAAGCTAAGAATTTTTATAGTAGGTATAGCAAAAATAAGAGAGAAAGAGACCACTGACACCTTGAAGACTCACATGAGTACAAACTCTCATGGGTTACGTCCCATCTCATCAGGTGCATATATTTTTCAGAACTCAAGGGACTCTTGTTTGTAACAGTAGGATTTCTCACATGATATGAAAGTGACTCTAATCAGGAGGCAAGAAAAACAGACAAGATCGGGTAAGTAAGATTGGGTCCCTCCCTCCCTTTTGTAATCTGCAATCCCCTAGGCCAGTGGTCCCCAACCTTTTTATCACCGGGGACCACTCAACGCCGGGGACCACTCAACGCCTTTTACTGAGGCCCGGTGGGGGGGGGGGTAGTTTACTTTACTCTCAATCACTGCCCTAATGCTCTCTGATCGCTATGGTAATGTTTAAGCATCCCTTCAAAATAAGATACAGACATGCCACAACAATGAACATAAGGAACATTTTATTTTCATCGAAATTTTAACTCATGACAATGACAAATCAATGGGAACCCTGAGCTTGTTTCTTTGCAACGAGATAGTCTCATCTGGGAGTGATGGGAGACAATGACACCCGAAGTGTGTTGTAAAGGGCCGGGGGGGGGGAGAAGGCGTCCTTCAGGGCCCACCTCCAATTAGTCGAAGGACCACATGTGGTCCACGGCCCACAGGTTGGGGATCGCTACCCTAGGCCAACATCATTTGGGGTAATCTATTGAGACACTATGACTGCGAGCAGAAGAGTCAAGGCTCCGCAGGGGAGAGTTGGGTATTGACTGTTACCACCACCAAATTGTCTTGATTGTATCGGGCTTTAATGGTTTTTATAGTTTGAATGTAAACCACCACGAGCCGGCCAGGCCGAGAGTGGCGGTCTATAAATTAAAAAATAAATAGAAGTCCCACCTAGGCTAGAGTCACACTCAAGCTGCGGAATCTGGGAGGTCTAAATGGGCAGAAAGCATCTTCCTGCTGGGGACAGGAAAAGATACAATGGCCTACAAGGGGACAGATTTAAACAGGGCTTTATCGGGCACGTTTGAATTTTTTAGCCTTGTAAGGGCAGAAAGGTGTTTGTTGTTGTTGTTGTTATGAATGGTCACCGTCAGATATTTGACTGCTAGACAGTCTGCAATTCAAGACCTAGCCACGTTCTTGGGAATTGCAAAGGCATCTTCTTCGAGAGCTGAGCTGGTGTTATCTGCTCAATGCCCATGAAGTCCAGGGCAGAGTCTGCACTTACTTTGTTTATTCCATTGTCAATCCTGTTGAATTCAGATCGCTTTGAACTCGGGTCTTCCTCTCCCCCCCTCCTCCCCATTGAAACAGGAAAGTCTTCTGCACGTGGTTTGTTGTTGTTGTTGTTATGTGTGAAGTCGTGTCCGACCCATCGCGACCCCATGGTCAATGATCCTCCAGGCCTTCCTGTCCTCTACCATTCCCCGGAATCCATTTAAGTTTGCACCTACTGCTTCAGTGACTCCATCCATCCACCTCATTCTCTGTCGTCCCCTTCTTCTTTTGCCCTCGATCGCTCCCAGCATTAGGCTCTTCTCCAGGGAGTCCTTCCTTCTCACGTGGTTAGGGAGGCTCAAAAGTTGGGGGGAGCCAAGCCTCTTTCTTTCTTTTCTTGAAGGGGGGGGAGAGGAGCCAGGCAGGGAGCCTCTTGCTTTTCTTGGAGGGGAGGGGGAGAGGATTGAAAAAGGCAGAGGAGGGAGGAAAAATCCAGGACCGACAGAAGTTGAGAGAAGTTAGGGGCTTCTCCTTTAAGGCAAGCGTGTCACATGATCAGGTGTAGCCTATCAGAGGTTCTCTACCACGGAGCTTTCTTTCCCAATAGGGGTATTGAGGATTAACAGCACTCTGAGCTATCGCACAATAAAGGTAGGGTCACTCCGGTTCAATCCTTCTTGCTGCAGAAGGAAAATTTAAATCACCCAAAATCAAAACTGAAATCGCATTCTGTGTAGAGGGCAGGGACTGAATCGATCTGGGGTTGGAATAAAAGCTCTGTGCAGTTTACACCCAGGTGTTCCTTGAGACTTCCAGGCACTACTCCAAGGGCTCCAACTGGCACAATGATCACCTTCTTCTGTCCCATGGGAGCATGTGGTCCCTGGGTGGGGAAAAGAGCTGTGGTTCCAGCACATAGCGCTCCCTAGAAGCTTTCTTGTTACAAAACATCTCTGATGGCAGGCCTGCTCGTGGGCAGCCCCCATGTGGGACGGCACAGAAGATTAGATTCAAATGGGGAGCTGTGTTGGTCTGAAGGAGCACAACAGAATCAGAGTCCAGGGGCACCCTTAAGGCCAACAAATATTTATTCAAGGCGTGAGCTTTCGAGTGCAAGCACTCTGAGTCTGAAGAAGAGCCCTTGCACTCGAAAGCTCACGCCTTGAATAAATCTTTGTTGCCCTTAAAGGTGCCACTGGACTCTGATTTTGTCGCACAGAAGATTGATGATTATTTTATTTATTGGATTTTTATACCTCCCTCCTGGCTAGCCAGCTCAGGGCGGTGTACAACATTTTAATTACTAAAAATAAAATATCTTTAAAACAATTTATGGCATCTTAAAAACACATTAAACAATTTATACCATCTTAAAATGAATTAAACCTGCGCTAATAACTAGCAGCATCAGTCTAGTTTCTGAGTCATTCGTTTCCAGATCACTTTCCAGGTAAAGATGTTTCCATAGGAGTGTCTTTTATGGCAGCAGTCCCCAACCCCTGTCCGGTGACTGGTCCCAGTCCGTTGATCAGTCAGTATCAGGCCATGGCTCCTCCTCGTTCTCCTCCCCGGCTGCTGCCTCGGGGGCTGCCCTGCCACTCTGCTGCCGGCTCACCTTTGGTGCTCTCCGGTGGCCACCATGGCTGGGGCTCCCCCTCGGCATGGCACTGTGCAGCTGCTGCTGGCAGCGCCCCCCAGAGGGCGGCAGGAAGTCAGGGGCGCCGGCCGGAAAGCAAATGGAGCAAGGGCTCAGGCAGCGGCGATGTCCCTTAGCAAAAGACTACCCCCCCCCCACAGGCATCAGTAAAATTGTTAAGCATTGACCAGTCCCCGGTGATAAAAAGGTTGGGGACCACTGTTTTATAGGGAGGCCAGATTGATGTTGTAGGGTTCATTGGCCCCAACCTAACGCTTGTTGGAAGAAGGTCTGGCAGAACTGAGCCAGTTCTGTCAAGATTTGGATGTCTCCTGGGAGCTCATTCCACCAAGTAGAGCCAGTACTGAAAACGCCTGGGCCCTGGTTGAGGCCAGATGTACTTTCTTGGAGCCCATGATCACCAACTGGTTGGAACTTGCAGAGTGAAGCTCTCTTACTTGGAAAGTCATCCTCCGTTTCAATACAAAGCCTCTAAGCAGGGTCTCTGTTAGTCTGGACTTCATTCAGAGAACATGTCGCTAGGAAAAAAGGAGAGGGGAAGCTCCAAAGAGTGAGAACCCAGTTGATGGATGATGTCCAAGTACTTGCAACCCTAAAAACGGATAGCCTATCCTAAATTTAACATCCGTTATTTATTTAACCCAAAATTTCTCCCCAGTGTGGACCCAAAATGGTTTGCAGCATTCTCCTTTGCTCCTCACAGTCCTGCTGCAATATTTGTACAGTTTTGTTTACACAGCACAGTTCGTCTACCTTGGGTGGTTTATAACATCTATAATTGGACAGCACGAACAAGAATCCAAGAATTATATGTGGAATCCTTGATTATGTTTCACTCTCAGAAGTCCTTTGTTTCCTTTTGAACCAGGGAGGAACCTCCAACTTCCTCGGAGGCTGCACAATTAGCAGAAGCCACTGTTTGTGTGTAGGTGGGTGTTAGTCAGACGGGAAAGAGCAACAAGAATCTAGCTTCCCAGGTGAATTTTTGCAGACTAAAGTACAATTGGAAAAGAACATTTGCTTTAGGCCGTTGTCACTTGTCTGTGCAGAATCCATAGTCTCCACTGCAAGCCTTCCAGTGATCAAGTTCTGAATAAATCAGACAGCCTGTTGCAACTATAGGGATCCGTAAGCATCACCCCATGGCATGGGGGTCAGACATCTCCTATTGCCTAATGACAAAAAGGCTAGACAGGAAATCAGGACATTCTTGCTGGAGGCCGAGAGAATGATCCTTTCTGCTTCGTTCTTAAAAAAACAAACAAAAACAGTCCAGTATATGAGAAAAGGTAACTTAACAGTCCCTCTCTGTTATGTAGGAAGTATGAAAAAAGAAGAAGAAGAAGAGTTGGTTCTTATATGCCGCTTTTCCCTACCCGAAGGAGGCTCAAAGCGGCTTACAGTCGCCTTCCCATTCCTCTCCCCACAACAGACACCCTGTGAGGTGGGTGAGATTGAGAGAGCCCTGATATCACTGCTCGGTCAGGACAGCTTTATCAGTGCCATGGTGAGCCAAAGGTCACCCAGCTGGTTGCATGTGGGGGAGTGCAGAATCAAACCCAGCATGCCAGATTAGAAGTCCACACTCCTAACCACTACACCAAACTGGCTCTCAGTTTAGTGAGACATTAAACCTTCCCTTGTGAGGACTGGGTGAAGAAGTAGATCAATGCCTTTCGTTTTTGTGCTGCATTTTTACAGGGCTCCAAGCCCAGAAGACCCCTTCAGCTGCTTGAAAGGAACATTCTATATGGGACACCAAAAAGGCGGGAGGGACGGAGGGAGGGGGCAGGGAGGGAGAGCAGAGCCCTCACAGGTCCAAAGATGCTTCGGACTTGTCTCGTTCACAAAATACTTGTCCTTTACACTTAAAGCTGCTGCTGTCACCCATCACCAACTAACTACTGAAGTTCCTATGAAGACTTGGGGGGGAGGCTCGGCCTCTGACCTTGGCATTCTTCTGCCGTTTCTCTTGGACAATGCAGTGGGAATACGCTGGGATTCTCGTAGCCTCTTCAGTGCCAATGGAACCCTCCAACGTTCACATTGTTTGCCACAACCTTCCATAAAAGCCACCCCTTTCCCCGTTCACGGCCTTCCGTTGGGTCAAGCGTTTGTTTCTGATTCAATCAAAAAAACTATAAGGGTGGCCTAAGACAATGTGAAGGCCCCACTCTCTTTGAAGTGGGCTTTCTCCACCAGAATGGGGGTGGGGGTGGGGAGTTAATTAAATATATATATATATATATATATATATATATATATATATATATATATATATATAATCTATATCTCTCTATCATTATCTATATCTCTATCTCTCTATCAATATCTATATCTCTCTATCTCTCTATCATCTATATCTATATCTATATCTATATCTCTCTATCATCTATCTCTGTATCTCTGTATCTCTCTCTCTCTCTCTCTCTCTCTCTCTCTATATGTGGTAAACATTTCTCAGGCGATGTGACTATTTATGGTCATGTTGACCTGCCCCCCCCCCACAATGGCCAATGATGGGCCTGGAGGGGATGAGAAGGGGAGGGGCCCCAGGAGGCCCCATCTGGGGTTTCTCGAAGCCTGAAGAATATTTCAGGGTTTTCTCAATGGTAAAAAAAAGAGTTGAGAAAGGCTGCTTTAGAGCATAAGCAAGTTCACAGTGGTGGCGTGGAAGGCATGATTTGTAGCCGCGAAGCAATCAGTAAGAGAGCTCTCGGTGTTCCTTGTCACCCTCCGCTCCACGTCCTCCTCCTCTCATGTCCAAATATGTGTTTACTTTGGGGGGGGGGGGGAGCTGAGACGAAAAGCTGGTGCAAAAGTTAGGCAACCCCTCCTATCGGCATCTTCTCCACTGAAAGCTTTGCTCCTCTTCAGCGGTGCCATTGGTTCCTAGCCTTGTGTTGGCAACCCAAACTTTCGTTTGGCTCCTGTACAAGCAGCCAGATCTGGCACCTTCTACTAAAGTAGAGTTAATGTTCTTGACAGATTGGGGAGAGGCATAAATAGTCATCTATTAGAGGCTCACAGTCGAAGCACAAAAACGCTACGCGCAGATAATTCCCCAACGTGACATAAAGCAGCAGCTTCCAATATCTAGAGTCAACAAGACCGTTTCAGCAACCGACGCCAATGACCAGACTAAACATGCCGGGAATAAAGCAATTAATATTCAGGTGGAAAGATTGCTCCTGTGGATGCCAGTTGGTGTTTTGGAATATTATAGACCTGAGGACGTCGGAACAAACGCTTCACCTCCCCTGCAGCTACACAGACACAAAAACACACACACAGACACAAATATCTATTTTGTACTCAATAGTGAATTTTGCACTCAGTGATGAATTTTTATACCCATCCTTGTTGACTAAGTGATTTATACTAATTGAAGAACCGCTAATTGATGCCATTTCAGTTTTAGAAGCCTCACGACACCATGATTTCTTTAAAAAAAAAAACTGGCTGACATATTTAGAAAACCAAGCAATTGAGCGGTAAGCTTCTGTGCCCACCCCCCTAAAATGTGGGGTAAGAATTGCCAGCCTGAATTAGGAACAAGTCAAGACAAACTGGTTATGTTATGTATAAATGGGACCTACTTGTTTAAAAATAAATTGTATACGTTTCGTTTATAAGTGTAACGCACTGGGCCTGCCTCCCTTTTCCTGTATTACCACCTAACATGTTACGTTGTGCATTTCTCCACCTCTACCACAATAAAATCAGAGTCCAGTCGCACCTTTAAGACCAACAAAGATTTATTCACTCGAAAGCTCACGCCTTGAATAAATCTTTGCTGGTCTTAAAGGTGCGACTGGACTCTGATTTTATTGTGCTACTTCAGACCAACACGGCCACCCATTTGAATCCACTTCTACCAGTTAGTAAAATATACAACAAAATAACATTACTATATAGAGCAGGGGTAGTCAAAGTGCGGCCATGAATGGGAATTGTAGTCCATGGACATCTGGAGGGCCGCAGTTTGACTACCCCTGATATGAAGTTTTACTGTACACATCATGAGGAGCTAGGACAGAACTTGACACAGGATGCCAAAGTTCTAGGGGTAGTTAGTCAGTACTGGTTTAGATCTCTGCTGTCTCATTCTTCTAATATTATTTTGCCGTCAAGCCAGATGACTTATGGCAACCCCCTCAGGGTTTTCAAGGCAAGATATGTTCAGGGGTGGATTGCTATGGCCTGCTGCGCATCGCGACCCTGGATTTCCTTGGTGGACTCCTGTCTAGGTACTAACCAGAAGAAGAAGAAGCAGAGTTGGTTCTTATATGCCGCTTTTCCCTACCTGAAGGAGGCTCAAAGCGGCTTACAGTCGCCTTCCCATTCCTGCTTAGCTTCTGGGCTAGTCCTGCTTAGCTTCTGAGATTTATTTATTTGATTTCTAGGCCGCCGCTCCTAGCCAGCTAAGCTTGCGTTGGCTAACAACATCCATCAAAATGCAATATTGAAAATCCAATAAAATGTTAATTAAAAACCCCTCCCACCCTCCCAGCCACCCCATAAACCCTATATCCCCCAACCCTTTACCCCCACCATGCCTCTGACTACCTGGTATATGTATCCAGGGATGATGTAATAGGCTATCAGAGTGCTGGAGGCTGGGCTAAGAGCGTCCTCAGCCCGGCCTCAACCAAACGCATGGTGGAAGAGCTCTGTCTTACAGGCCCTGCGGAATTCGGTTAGTTCCATCAAGGCCGTCAGCTCTTCTGGGAGCTCATTCCCTCAGTCAGGGGCCAGAGCCAGGCACACCACATGAGGGCCAGATGTGATAAGAACAGAGGAGTCTGGGCTATCTAGTTGAGGGTCATTCTCATGATAGGCACTGAAAAAGTCAAGAATCCTTATTGTAGTTAGAGAAACCAGAGTTTGCCTGGTCAACGGGGAGAACAGAATACAGAAAAGCCATTTTTTACGGCAGCCCTGTGTTTCTTGCAGCGAGCCCTAATGGGGTAGACCAGGGCCCATTCTGCACCCAAGGGGGGGTTAATGCACCTTCAACGCACTTTAGAAGTAGATTTCCCTGTTCTGCACGGGAAAATCCAGCTGCAAAAGCACATTGAAAGTGCATTATTCTCCTTGTGCAGAACGAGTCCAGGACTAAAAGTGAGCATCTAGATCACAAGGAATAGTATTCAAAAGCAGAGCAGAAAGGAAGGGGCCAGAGATACTTTATGGTCCCTGAATCCACACGTTTCTCTGCAATCAGGTCAAAGACGGAAATAAAGGAGGTGGCCAAATTCTGAACAAGCCTACGCCCTGATAACGGAGCTGTCTTTGTTAGCCATATTTTCTACATGGTGTGAGCCGGACAATTTATTACCATTAAAGAAGAAAACGGAGGCGAGGGAACCCAGAACCTGATATATTTGTAGAGCATGAAGAAACCTAACATAGGTTTCTGAACCATGTGTAAATTGGATTTACGGTGTCTCCACGCATCATTGATGCAATGGCTGTACTGGAAATTAAAACAGTTTTATATTCCAGAGAGTGCCTCACTCAGTTTGATACTGTGACATCAAGTTCTCTGTTTACCCCTTAGGCTGGTGTGGCATTAACTTCAGGTTTTGATGATGCCTTTATAAAAAAAGAAAAAGAAAAAAAGAAGATGCTGAACGTCAGGGTAATAGTTGCACAGCGTGACACAAAGACAGCGGGGGATTAAAAAAAAGAAATTCAGATGTGCCTCTGTTCCCCAGGGAACTCCTGCTAGCGCAGAGCCGAGTGATGATGCTCTTTGTGTTCAGACCGAGCCTTCTCACACAGAGAATGCCGCACCGATTCTTTGCCCTCCTTCGATGTTTCTCTGGCCCTCGCTGGTTAAAAGTGCCGGCTCTGACAAACGCAAACTTCCGCCTTCATCTAAGTTACTTAGCTTTATATGAACTCCCCCCCCCCCCTTCTAACGCCTTCCTTACTTTATCCAGAAGGTGAGCATAGTTTTAACTAATTAGAAGAGATGCCTGCAAGAAATCATTTAAATGGCTGATGCTTACCGCTTTCAAAACCCGCCTGCAAGTCTGCCAGACGATTACGTTGGACTGTGGATATCTCTGAACGGGGGGAGGAAAGACGAAACCTTTCCCATTACCTCCCATCAATCTGCAGTGCAGAGCTGTTGCAAATGAGTATCTATTCTGCAGTTCACACGAGGATGCCAGCAAGACGAGGCCTTAAGAACATAGCCTCCAACATACCTCTTTATTTTCCTACCTTCTTTTTAAACAATGAAGCTTTTTCGGAGAACTCCAAACCCTACGTACTGTTTTGTGCCATTCTGGCTGGCCCTACGGAAAGGCTGGGTTGTTTCCGGGTTTCGAGGGGCCCCCTCTCCTCTTCTCCCCATCACCAGTTCTCCTGCTCACCCCTGCTGTACACCCTCGTATCATCATCATCATCATCATCATCATCATCATCATCATCATCATCATCATCATCATCATCATCAGATTTAATTTCATTTACCTACCACCCTCCCTAGCGGCTCAGGGCAGTGTACAAGAGCAATAGGCACAACCAGAAATACAGTAACTAAATATTAACAAAACCATAAAACATTCAACAATAACCATCTCAATAAAAGCGTTAAAAGCATTAACCCATCCCAGTGCACCAGTGTAATCTCCAGGTGTGGCCCGGCCGCAGCATTTGTCATGGGGGTTTTTCCTAGGGGAGGCCCATTAATGTTACGGAGGACTGGCCCCAACCAAAAGCTTAGCGGAAGAGTGTTACAGGCCCTGCGGAACTGAACATTCTGGCCCTGGTTGAGGCCAGACTTACTTCCTTGGGGCCAGGGACTACCAATTGGTTGGAAGTTACAGGGCACAATGCTCTCTGGGGGACATATCAACAGAAAAACAAGGAATTCAAATTCAATACAATTTATTTTATATATATATATATATACTAGGAAAAGAGCCCATTGTAAACCAAATACAATGGGCGCTAGAATGTGGGGGTAGAGGGAGGGACAGGGTAGTGTGCGGGAAGGAAGGGCACCTTATTCATGAGGCATCGTCGAGGGCGGGCGGCGGCGGTGGGGTGTCCTCGGCTCCTCGGCGGGTCCGCGGCAGCCATTTTGGGTTGCGGGCGGGTCTTTCGCAGCTCTGTTGTGGCTGTGCGCGGCTGCCGGGGACTCCCTGGCCGGCGGCCTGACACGACAGGAGGCGCTTTGCGCCTCCCGCGGTGTCAAGCCGCCGGCCAGGAAACACCCGCCGGCCAAGGAGCAACTGCGAGCCGCACTGTGCGCAGCTCACAGTTGGTCCTGCAGGGAATCGGAGGGACCAATCGGCAGGCGCAAAGGTCCCTCCGATAGTCTGTCCGGAGGAAGGGGCCAATCGGCACCCTTCCTCATCCCGGACACAGCCCACCTTCCAAGGGGTTACTGTTTTGTTTAGTTCACGGCGCCCGTGGCGCCGCGAGCTTGTGTTAAGATGAAGACCAACATTCATGAGCCAATGGCCTATTGATATTAAAACAGCAACTTAAGGAAAGACTGTAGGATTTTTCCACTATTGTTACAACAAACCGATATTGGAGGACTCAACCACTGAAGAAGTCACTGAAAACAGAAATTATCCAGAAACCGTTATGGTTGATTCTTCATATATATAAAATAAATTGTATTGAATTTGAATATATATATATTATTACAAGAATATTGCCTTGGAAAGGTTCCGTGTTTTTCTGTTGACATTCTATTGTGAACCTTCCTTTGGGGGACAAAGGCAGAGAGGTGGTCCTGTAGGTACAGCCTTCCCTTCCCTTTCCCCCACCCACCTACATGTGTGTCTCCTTCCCCTGCCTACTTGGGAGCTCTCCCCTTGCCTACGCTCACCACCGCCTTCAGCCCTTTCCCCAGTAGCTCTGGGCATTGCGTGTAGCTGGGAGCATACTGGAGTGCTAGCAAATGCATGAGTGCATGCAGGCATCAGGAGCAGTGAGTCTGCTAGAAGCCCTGGCAGGTGCCCCACTTCCAGGTATGCTGATGCCGGCCCTAAGGCCTTCTGTGGCCAATGTCCTTGAGTTTTGCTTTGAACTCATTCTGCTCTCTACTCCCAAGAGTTACAGAAACACTGCCTGCCTGCTCTCATAATTTGCTCATCTGATCAAGTAATAAGCGCATAGGCCTAGCTGTATAGGTAACTAATGGCAAACAGATTAATGCCTTACATCAGGTTTTCTCAGCCAGGGTTTTAATTTAGTTGGAGTTATTTTTTATATAATTTTTACATCTGTTAAACATTTATTGGGTGATACGAAAAAGAAGAGTTGGTTATTATATGCCACTTTTCTCTACCCAAAGGAGTCTCAAAGCGGCTTACAATCGCCTTCCCTTTCCTCTCCCCACAACAGACACCCTGTAAGCTAGGGGAGGCTGAGAGAGCCCTGATATTACAGAACAGCTTTATCAGGGCTGTGGTGAGCCCAAGGTCACCAAGCTGGCTGCATGTGGGGGATTGCGGAATCGAACCTGGCTCGCCAGATTAGAAGTCCGCACTCCGCACACCACACCAAGCTATGCTACACCCACCCCCTCTCAAAATGGCCAACAATGGGCCTGGAGGGGTCAGAAGGGGAGGGGCCCCAGGTGGGTGTGTCCACAGCTATGCTTCCCAACCGTATTCTGCATGATCACACCACTTCTGGGGTTTCCCGAAACCAGAACAATGTTTCAGGGGTTCCTCAACGGTAAGAAGGTGAACAGCGCTCTTTCCACCTACATTATCCTCTTTGTTTCCATGACAAGGGACAGATTCCCCATCCAATGAATGGAAGTCAGCAGTTCCTGTGGGCAGTAGAATACTGGGAACAGGCTCCAGGCAACGAAATTTGAGCACCATTTGTCTTAAGCAGCATTCATTTTCCTACCAGAGCTAAGCTACTAGTCATCCCCTGGGACAGTCTTACTTCTGTGTATGTAAGTTTGCAATTTGTCTTAGACAGGAAGTTATCACGAGACGACCACAATGCTTTTCCCTCGGTAAGGCTGGGACCCCCCAGTAGCGTACTCCATCTGGCACCCTCTGTCCTCCCTCCCCCCTGAGTGGGTTACCAAGGGGTAGAGTTGATATGAACTGAGTTTTTACCCCATCTTGTTCTATTGTCTGGAGATTTATGTATAAGTTTTATAAGTTTTATTGTATGTTTTTATTGGGGTTTTATATGTCTGTAACTCGTCTCGGGCCTCTGGGGAGAGGCGAGGAATAAATCTAATAAATGAACAAACAAACAAACATTTTGAGCCTGTGGGCATTTTTGGAATTCTATTACAGCATGATGGGTACAGCTACAAAGCAGCTGTCACAGGAGGAGAAACCAGCCACCTAATGGCTGCTGCAGCTTACCTTCAATCGCACAGTGAAGATACTTGTGCTGTGTTAGCAACTGCTGCCAAAACAATGCTTTCAAAAAAAATTGCTCAGCCAGTCAAATCAACAGTGCATACAGAAGAGGGCTGGCTGAATGGAATAATCCAAACTAGAAAAATTCAACTAATTGGCTGGTACACAAATGTAATCTTTTTGGTTCTAATTCTTCCAATTTATTTTGTAGATATTGCCTTCATATCTATGATGTGCAAACATAAACCAAAACGGGATCCGGATAAACACAATTTTTTTTTCTTTTTCAGTAGCCCGTTTTCAAAGTTGTTTTCTTCCTCAGTGGTGTTTTTTATCATGCAGTCCCTCAGGCTCAGTGTTTCCTGAGCCTATTCCGCACACATAGGATAATGCACTTTCAATGCACTTTAGAAGATTTTCCAGTTCTGCACAGGAAAATCCAGCTGCCAAAGCACATTGAAAGTGCATTATCCTATGTGTGCGGAATGGGCCCTGGAGGTTTCCTTACTGCTCTATGGCTGTGAAAAAACCCTGATTTTCACAGCCATTTAGCAGTAAAGAAACCTCCGGGAAACACTGAGACCGAGGGACTATTTATATGATAAATAGGCACCTTCCTGATGCTGCAAACTTTAATATAGTTCTTCATGTTGTAGTGACCCCAACCATAAAATTATGCAAGTGTTCTTTCATAGAAATTAAACCAAAAGTGACCAATGGCATGAAGATCCAGGGGCTTTCCGCACTCCTTCAAAATCGCACAATGGTTGCCAATTGAAAACGCTACAGTTTTGCCATTATGCACAACGTCGTTGACAATCTGCCACACACCTGAAACAGATCCGCAAAAAGCGCTTCCTTGTAGCGCTTTCAGGGAAATCCCAAAAAGTGGATTCACCCTCCGGAAAGCGCTACACTCCTGCAACCAATCTGCAACACTAGCGGGAAAGTTCTGTGCATTACCATTGTTGTGGTTTCTACAAAGTCCCTCCCCCTAGCTCTCTCCTCTGATCTTCCGGCGAAGCGATCGCCATTTTTTTGCCATTGGGTTGCTTGCCTGAGCTCAGGCGAAGAGGCGGGAACAGCCAGAACAGCGTCCTAAAGGGACGCTCTCCGCCCCGCCTCCCCCGGCGTGCGCGCTGCGACTGCTGCGCGCCCCCGGGAACCCACGCTGCGGCCACGAACGCCGCCGTCTTCTTCCCTCACCCCCCACCGCGCCAACAATCGGCACGGGTAAGTCCGTGCCGTCCATTGTTGTGGTTTCTACAAAGTCCCTCCCCCTAGCTCTCTCCTCTGATCTTCCGGTGAAGCGATCGCCATTTTTTTTTCTCCGAGCGAGCAGTGATCAATGCACCGGCGAGCCTCCGTTTAGAGGCTTCCCCGGCTTCAGTCCCTCCCCAGAGCTGTTTAGTCACTAAGCACAAATAACAGAGAAGCCCGTTTGCTGATGTATTTTCCCTTTATTTTTCACACTGTTTTCGGCTGAAAATCGCGCCCGTGAGGGGGGGGAATTTTTTTTTTCACTCGGGGGGAGCGTGGCAACGATGAAACGACAGCTCAAACACACCTGCCAGCTGGTTCGTTGCAACGTGTGTGTTTTTTTTTTTTTTTTTTAAAAAAACCTTTCTTAAAGGGAAAGGGGCTGTTTGGGAGCATGCTAACGGCCGCCCATTGGCTGCTTGACGGCCAGGGACGGGACGAGCTTGGCAATAGCGCTTCCTTTCTAGCGATTTTTGCTGAGACCGGAAGCTTGTGGGAAACGATGGAAACGCAACTGGATTCCACTACAAATTCGTCGTATGCATAACGACGAATTCCACTATTTTAAATGGCGATTTTTCGTTCAGCAAACAATTTGCTACAAGGATCCCGGTGCGGAAAGCCCCCCATTGTTCATGATTGTATATAAACTGTTTTTTTTTTTCTGGGGTTTCTCAGTTCAGTTCATGCCCATTTCGCTGTTTTCCGCTGCTGCAGACAGATGAACGCACTATCTCGATCTACCCTACAAGGCTGTTGTGTGGGTGGCACCCACCCTCCCCGGCCAAGCTGCTTGCCCTGCTGCGACCCCTGTGAAAGGGTCGTTCAACTACCAAAGGGGTCCCAACCCCCAGGTTGAGAACCGCTGCGCTAGAGCAAGGGTGGCCAAACTGTGGCTCTCCAGATGTCCATGGACTACAATTACCATGAGCCCCTGCCACCATGACACCTGGAGAGCTGCAGTTTGGCCACCCCTGATCTAACGAGTCCTGTAATCTATGTGAAGAGTCTTTGCTTTCCTGTTTTGACTCCGCGTTCTCCTGTGAAGTACTGGAGAGGTATTTCAAACAGCCCCTTGCTCGCCTACCAATTTTCAGACGCAGCTTTCAAAATGGGAAAAGTAGAGTTACTTCTTAAACCAACCGACAAAAATCAGGGGTGGACCTGGGATCATTTGGATCGCAATCCATGTGTTTGTTCAAAAGATCTTGGAAGCATGAAAACTGCAGAGTTAATGGGGAAGGGGAGGAAGTATTTGTTATTTTATTTATCTTCCCTCGTGGCGGACAAAACGAAGTATGTGTTGATAAACGACGAGGATACTAGCTTTGGCCAATAGGTGCTCATTCGTTTCCTTGGTTACGAGTGCCCAGTGTTGTTTATGCCCTACGAGAGAAGAGTGAGCCCGGAAGACTTGGCACAGCTCTCAAGATTGAAAGCTCCTGCAGAGCTGTTGCATAATCTCCTTTCTGCAGAGAGGCAGAGCCCGCCCGAGTCCCACAAACTCTGCAGCGGCAGTAAGTAAAAATTACCTGATAGAGAGGCATGCAGATGCTATCAATCCACTCCAGCTGCAATCGAGGCAGTTCATCTTTCCTGTTCCGATCAAAAATAGCCTGAATTGGGGAGGGGTGGTGGGGGGGGGGGGGGGAGAGGAGAAATATGTCATGTTTTATTACTCTCGAGTATTTTATAGACACTGCTTCATCCAGCACTATGGACCCGGCATCAAACGGCTACAAACTGAATGCTTCGAAAACCATAATCAATCTTTACTCGCACTTCCACATCTTTTGTCTAGGATGAAAAATAAACCGTTTATTCTAAGGCCCTCTTTATGGGATTTGTAAGTGTAATTTATTGGACAGTTATACCTTGTAATTCCTTAACGTCAAACAAATATACCGTATGCTTAGCATTCAAGTGCGGGGAGAGAAGGAAGATTATGAAGACGTGTCCTCTTCACCCGGCCCTGCCTACCTTTTCCCTCCTCCTAGAAGGAGCTCCAGGGGATGATGATGAAGAAGAGTTGTTTTTTATCCCCTGCTTTTCCCTGCCTGAAGGAGTCTCAAAGCCTTCCCTTTCCTCTCCCCACAACAGACACCCTGTGAGGTAGGTGAGGTTGAGAGAGCTCTGAGAGGAACTGCTCAGTAAGAACAGCTTCTAACAGGACTGTGACAAGCCCAAGATCACCCAGCTGGCTTTATGTGGAAGAGGAGAGGCGAATCAAACCCGGCTCTCCAGATTAGAAGCCGCCGCTCTTAACCACTACACCAGGGGTGGTCAAACCTGTGGTCCTCCAGATGTTCATGGACTACAATTCCCATGAGCCCCTGTCAGCAAACGCTGGCAGGGGCTCATGAGAATTGTAGTCCATGAACATCTGGAGGACCACAGGTTGACTACCCCTGCACTGCACCATGCTGGATGATCACAGCATGACATTGCTGCTTTAAGCGTTGGGTTGTCACGAATCAGCACAACAGGTCCAACTTCTCAGGGCTGGCATGCAAGTTTCAAAGACACCTCTTAACTTTTAGGTCTCCTAATCCAGCAGTCAAAGAGCCTTGGGATAGGAAGGGGCACACTTGAGCAGATCCCGTCTTCTCAGCCTCCCCCAACCGCCATTTCCCCCTGAGCAGCTTTTTTGAGCTTTTGAAATAAATCCTGGCCATGGCTTAGATGGCCATAGTGTTATGATGTTATAACCATCTATCGACTATTTTTTTTGCAACTCCCAGGTTCATTTTTAAAGAAGTCTCTAGCACTTGCCAGGGCTGAGATACCCCTTTCCCTGTACATCTCGTCAACAAAAGGAGACAAGAGACTTACTTAAAAAAAACAAAAACATCATGATGACGTAACACTGATGGAGCAGAGGTTCATCATTGGCTATTAGCTACAACGTAAGTTGGCACAGTAGAGCCTCTTGTGGTGCAGAGTGGTAAGGCAGCAGACATGCAGTCTGAAGCTCTGCACATGACGCTGGGAGTTCAATCCCAGCAGCCGGCTCAAGGTCGACTCAGCCTTCCATCCTTCCGAGGTCCGTAAAATGAGTACCCAGCTTGCTGGGGGGTAAAACGATAATGTCTGGGGAAAGGAATGGCAAGGCCACCCTGTATTGAGTCTGCCATGAAAACGCTAGAGGGCTTCACCCCAAGGGTCAGACATGACTTGGCGCTTGCACAGGAGATACCTTTACCTTTTTAAGTTGGCACGCTCTGTGTGGGGCAGTGATGCTCTGTATTCATGGTCCTGGGGGGGTCAACAGTGGGAGGGTGAAGTAATGACATGCGCGTGTTTGTGGTCTGTGAGCAGAGCTCTCGTGCCTTCAAAGGCACATCCTTTTATTGATCATCTTTAAGGTACATGTAAGCATTAAGCAGAGAAAGACGACGTAGCCGTGCATGCCCATATGATATGACCTTTCACCTTATCAGTGTACACAATGAGTTGCAAGCTCACGGGGTCCTCAAGAGCAGGGGTAGTCAACCTGTGGTCCTCCAGATGTCCATGGACTACAATTCCCATGAGCCCCTGCCAGCAATGGGGAATTGTAGTCCATGGACATCTGGAGGACCACAGGTTGGCTACCCCTGCTCAAGAGGAAATATTTTCATATGGGGGTGGAATTTCTAGCCTGAGATGAAGGCCTTGGCTTGGGATAAGAGTCCTGCACAGATCTAGCTCGATTGCACCTGGACTTGCCTAACCGTGCAATTATACAAGGCCTGTGTTAGCATTCCGGTATTCTGGTCCCATTGGTAGATCTCCTGATTGTTATACTTTTGTCTTTTAGCAAGAGTCAGCCATTGGCTGTCAGTTAAAGGGTTAACTATTTGTTGACACTAGTTGCTAGTGGGATCAGGAAGAGTAGGTCATGAGCTTCTTTACCATGTCCACAACTGTAACAGGAAGAGAAGGATCCTCCTTCCTCCCTTTGTTTGAGAAGAGATCTGCTTTAGGCAGAGGGAGATCCATTTTTGAATCTTCACCATGGAACAGCTTAGGTACAGAGCTCCTGATTGAGCTCATAGGAAGCCATGTATTTTTCTTGTTTTAGCTTCCAGAGTTCCCTGCCCTGTTAGCCTAATAAAATTGTATTTTTATATACTCCAATGCTGCCTTGTCTGGTCTCATCATTTATATATTAACTCTGCTAAAGGTAAAGGTATCCCCTGTGCAAGCACCGGGTCATGTCTGACCCTTGGGGTGAAGCCCTCCAGCATTTTCATGGCAGACTCAATACAGGGTGGTTTGCATTACAAACGGCATTACCGTTTACCCCCCAGCAAGCTGGGTACTCATTTTACCGACCTTGGAAGGATGGAAGTCAACCTTGAGCCGGCTGCTGGGATCGAACTCCCAGCCTCATGGTCAGAGGTTCAGACAGCATGTCGGCTGCCATACCACCCTGCGCCACAAGAGGCTCTTAAACTCTGCTACTTTTACACAAATTATACCCAATACTGATGGCATCTGGGTTTTGGTGACTGTGTGACGCAGTGTTGGACTGGATGGGCCACTGGCCTGATCCAACATGGCTTCTCTTGTGTTCTTATTCAATAGTTAATTTTTAATTTAAACTACCACTCCCTTCTGCAAAAGTCCTGATAGGGAGAGTGATATCGCTGCAGTTGGGGCAGGGGGTAGGGAAACTTCAGGGAGATGTTCCCCGTGGAAGCTTCATTGCTGCTGTGCTATAGCAGCAGATCCAGCAGCTACAGGGAAAGCCACACAAGCTAGTCCCCATGCGGTCGAAGGAACTGAGATAAACTTCCCACCACATAAAGGTAAAGGTTTCCCCGGTGCAAGCACTGGGTCATGTCAGACCCTTGGGATGACGCCCTCTAGCGTTTTCATGGAAGACTCAATTTGGGGTGGTTTGCCAGTGCCTTCCCCAATCATTACCGTTTTACCCCCCAGCAAGCTGGGTACTCATTTTACCGACCTCGGAAGGATGGAAGGCTGAGTCAACCTTGAGCCAGCTGCTGGGATTGAACTCCCAGCCTCATGGGCAGAGCTTTCAGACTGCATGACTGCTGCCTTACCACTCTGCGCCACAAGAGGCTCTTCACCACATAAAACAAATGCCTTAATACATTTCGGACATGGATTTGCATTGCATGGAAATTTGATTTCATCTGTTCTTTATCTTTTCACTTATTCAAATGGATTTTTATGCAAACCAGACGTTCCTTGAATTAAAGCAGTGACAAAATACCTGTACCCTTTTCTCTTTAAAATATAAAGATTTATAGGTCTTTTTTCAGTACACAGCAATAAAACCCGGTAAGCATGAAATGTATCTTAGGCTGTTTTCTTATTCTAAATAAGAATTAAAGGTAAAGGTAAAGGTATCCCCTGTGCAAGCACCGAGTCATGTCTGACCCTTGGGGTGACGCCCCCTAGCGTTTTCTTGGCAGACTCAATACGGGGTGGTTTGCCAGTGCCTTCCCCAGTCATTACCGTTTACCCCCCAGCAAGCTGGGTACTCATTTTACCGACCTCGGAAGGATGGAAGGCTGAGTCAACCTTGAGCCAGCTGCTGGGATCGAACTCCCAGCCTCATGGGCAAAGCTGTCAGACGGCTGCCTTACCACTCTGCGCCACAAGAGGTTATGTTAGTCTAAATAACAGGTACTTTCCCAAACTGGTGATCAACTTACAGAAGGTGTGAGTTTGAGCTCGGACCTCTCTCTGTCTCCTTGTTCGAAGAACTCGCTTGTTACCAGTTCAGCAACCTAAAACACGTATCAAACCATCAACTAGGTTTCCCACTGTTTGATAAGAGTGATGCATTTTCTGACAGATGACATATGGAGCTTAGAGCCACCCGTCTGATTCTAGATTGACTGTTGCTTGGAATCCTTGTGGGATCAGGGGCACAGCCTAAAATCAACATGCTTAAGCAATCACTAGAGTACACTCTTGAAATCATGTTGAGCTTTGTTTCAGGAGCTCTTAAGGAATGCTAGGAAAGCTCTATTTTAGGTAGAGCATCTAGAGCAGCCTTTTTCAAGCTTTTGACCATGGAAGTAATTTTTCAGGCTCTGAGACACCATGGGAGTGATGTCAGCTGGGGAGTGTAGAAATGCCCTGTTTAGCTCTGGAGCACCACAAAGCCAAAGGGGTTTTTAGTGTCTCTGTGGTGACATTGTAGGTAGTGATGGTGGGGAGGAGGTGGGGCTCCAAGGCCCGGATCTTCCCATATGCATGGGCCTAGCTCGGCTGGGCCTCTGATGGCCGCCATGGCAAGGAAGGGAACACAGAAAAATCAGCGTTCTCTTGCTGCGGGCCATCGGAGGCCCTAAAGTGGGCCAGGGCCGGGAAAGGGCCCAAACAGTGATGGTATTGTGCATAAGCAGAGATTAGCCCCACTGTCATGCAGGCGCTGGCCTGTCCTTCATTGTCCGGGCAGAATAAGTCAATATGGCCACCATGTGCAGACACAAATATTCTATCACAAAGGTATCTGCTATATATACTATTTGATATTATTATTACCTGTATTATTTAGCAATCAATGAGGATTTCTATTAAATAACAACTTCCTTTGAGTTGAGAAGTTTGGACTTATAAAGAGGAGGAAGAAGAAGAGTTGGTTCTTATATGCCACTTTTCTCTACCCGAAGGAGGCTCAAAGTGGCTTCCCACCACATAAAGGTAAAGGTAAAGGTATCCCCTTTCACCTTCCCTTTCCTCTCCTGTGGACACCCTGTGAGGTAGGTGGGGCTGAGAGAGCAGTGATATTACTGCTCAGTCAGAACAGCTTTATCAGCGCCGTTGCGAGCCCAAGGTCACCCAGCTGGCTGCATGTGGGGGAGTGCAGAATCGAACCCAGCTCGCCAGATTAGAAGTCTGCACTCCTAACCACTACACCAAACTGGAGAGGAAGTGGCCCCGCAGATGTGTAATGGAATTTCCTCCCCAGAGGTTTAGCATGACCCATCTAAATAGGACTAACGCTTAGTCCAGTCCTTATGCAATTCCCATGGCTGGCAAAGAGACTCCAGAAACTACCTTAAGAAGCCATTTCGAACTATGTATTTGAGAGATCGCTTTTTAAGGGTCCACGGTAGGCTTTGCTTCATTTTGTGCAAGAGGGCTCTGCCAGCAATTTAAAACAACAGCCACAACACCCACCCAAGGTCCCTCAATTTCCTTTAAATGCCACGGTTTCATAACGGGTAGAAGAGATAATCCTAGGGCTGCGATGATGGAGGCAGATACTCTTACGGCGCCTCGATATTGCTCGGTGCGATTAAGTAAACAAACAAGCAAGCAAAAAGATCGGGCAATAAACCAAGCCTAGCAGAACACTCTCGCGCCCTTTTAAAATGCAGCAACGCTGTTGCAAATTGATTGCAGGTTTGGTGCCTTTGCGTGGCGGGTTCCTGGGAAAAGCCGTGGCATCAGTCCCTCCTTTCCCTTGCCCTGCCATTAATCATGACTTGCCTGTCTTGAAATCTCCCACGGTTTGGTTGCCGCTCCAAGGTCACAGGCTGTCATTAGCATTGATCTGGAAAGAGAGCGGGGAGGGGGAGCCCCAGAAATGAACAATACGCCAGGAACAAGCCTTTTGTTGTTTTACCAAACAAATTCACCCTGGATACATAATTTAACAAAACAAAAACAGAAAAGGTCAGAATTAGCGCCTTCTTCTCGCCCGGGGAGGATGGCGCTGCTTGGAATTTCAGCCGTCAGCAGAGTTTTTATGTCGTCGGATGCAGGAAGGCTAATGCATTATAGATCATCAGATAATGAATTTTCAATGCTGTCCGACAAAAGAAACATGGATCACCGCAGACTAATTTTGCTGCACTTTTGACTAATAAAGTATAATATTTATAATAGAGAGAGAGCAGTGAGGATTTTCTTTTCTTTTTTGGGGGCCATGATGTAAGAAAAGGAATTATTATGCAATAAATACAGACTGGGCTAATCCATTTGCCTACTTATAAGCGGCTACTGTGGGTAAGAGAAAAGCCATAACCACGAGAGGCATTCCAGACACTGTTTAAGCCGTTTCCATGGTTCATCTGCGATAAAAAATTCAAGATTTACTATAAGGACGATAGCGTTTCACTGTAGTTTAATGTCAGGCTACAATTATGTTTTATCTGTGTTGGGAGAAAGGAGCTATTCAGCTGTAGAAAGCATTTATGTACAGTACATGATGCAGATAAAACTACGAGAAAGCCCAAATGAAGAGCAAGGACACTGGAAATAAAGAAGTGGCAAAATATACTGCCCTAACTCTAAAACCACGAATGAGTGAAATGGCATGGAAAACTAGGCAATGACCCATGCCACAGTTAAAACGCAAAGATGGAGAATCTCTGCCTTCACATGAATGGATCTCTTCACTGCCACACGTGCACAACCAGGTCATGGTGCTTTCAGTCTTGCAAAACTTTCAGTCTTTTCTGTGGCTTCTGGGTGGGTGTAGGGGTTGCGGTGAATGTCCCTAAGAACCGCAAAACCTGCTGCGTGACATCAGTGAATTTTTTATGGAGCTGCCGCGCATGCGTGTTTGTGCCCACAGGCAGGGCACAAATGTGCATGCATGGCAGCGCCGTGCAAACACGCATGTGTGGCAGCACCATGAAAACGTGCATGTGTGGAGCTGCCGCGCATGCACGTTTGCTCACCGGCGGACGCAAACACGCATGCACGGCAGCTCTGCACATGTGTGTTTGCATCCACCTGCCTGCTGGCGGCTGCACTTGCCTCTCCCCCCCGCAGCGAGAAGCTAGCAGGGCCGCGAGCGAAGTGGCTGCTTTGGTGGCCGCAAGCAAAGCGGCCTGGCGAGCTTTCCGCTGTGGCCGGGGGGAAGAGGCAGGCGCGGCCGGCAACGGCCCGGTACCGAGGCCTTCGTGGCCCGGTAGCAGGCCGTGGACCAGGGGCTGACGACCCCCGTGTTAGAGGGTCATGGGGTGGTGGTGGTGGAATGACTGGAGAATATATTGATCTCTATATAGCTAGCAAATCAGTTTCAACAAGAAGTCTGATGTGTTCTATTTCGCTTTTGGAGAGCAGGGCAATATTCTGGGATTTGCTGAAATGCTATGGTTTTATCATAGAGTTCAGGTGGAATCGTCTTCTGGTTCACACAGGAAGTGACATCACAGTAGAGGAGCCACACTGATTTCTCTCCAGTGCTGTTCAAGCTGAGGAGGGGAATGGTGGTTGTGGGCAGGAGGTTTCCTACCGGAGCAAAAGCTCTGGCAATTACAGAGATCTTGGTCATAATATTGAAGTCCCCATATCTTTTCTAGGAAGTACCAAAAATGCTTGGTGCGATCTATGAACTTTCAGCATGGTAGCAACATTCTCCATTGAAAACACTTGTAAGCTCCCAAACCAGATCAGGAACCATTTACTTTGGGGCACTGACATGGCAAGTGCTGTGTTACAGGCTTATGTTTTCTGAGACTGGAAATCTCAGCTCAGTCTTGATATTGGCTTAGGCCAAGCTATCTCAACCAGGGTTTCATGAAACCCTGAAGTTTCTTCACGATCCTGGAAGGGTTTCCCGAATGGGAGGGAGTTAATTTTTTACATATTTTTAAAAATTGTTAAACTTTTATTGGGTAATAGGACCATATATGGTCATGCCAAACAACCACCACCACTCCGCCTCCCAAAATGGCTGATGGGCCTGGAGGGGGTGGGAAGGGGAGGGGCATGTACACACCTATGCTTTCCAAGCATATTCTGTACAATCACCCTACTTCTGGGGTTTCTCAAACCCTGAAGAATCTTTTAGGGGTTTCTCAATGACTGTTTATGCACTGGAGGTTTCATGCCAGACTGCAGGCTGGAGTTTTAGTCGTGGCAGGTTGCCCCACCTCTTCCTGCACCCACATGGGGGATCATTGGACCTGGTGCGCCTCATCCGCTCCCAATTTGTGCTCCTGGCAAGAGAGCTGGGGCAGTGAAGATCCCAGTGCGTAAATGGTCAATAATTTTAAAAAGTTGAGAAAGGCTAGCTTAGGCTATCTCTGTCCTTCATTTCAATCAATGACTGCAAACTTTTATAGTACCATCGACATGCTAAAGTAAAGACAGTTCACTCTAAAGGAAATTCTCACTTACCGGAATATTTCTCGCTGGCCATGAACACTCCAATTATAGTCACCTTTGCTGACAAGTTCAAAAAACTCAGTCCTCTTCCTGCAACAAAATGAGCCAGTGTAAGGGGGCCAATTATTTACAAAGACTAAAGCTTTCCTAAGACAAAACTCCCTTTCATGTGAGATTATCATCCTTCCCAAAACTTCCTGGACAATGTATAAAATGCTGTATGAGCCTATAACAAGGGGCTTTACGCACCGGGATCTTTGTTGCAAATTGGTCACTGAATGAAAAATCGCCATTTAAAGTAGTGGAATTCGTCGTTATGCATACCTGGCTTTGTAGTGGAATCCAGTTGCGTTTTGTAGCGTTTCCCACAGGCTTCCGGTCTCGGCAGAAATCGCTAGAAAGGAAGCGCTATTGCCAAGCTCGTCCCGCCCCTGGCCGTCAAGCAGCCAATGGGCAGCCGTTAGCATGCTCCCAAACAGCCCCTTTCCCTTTAAGAAAGGTTTTTTTTTCAAAAAAAACCAGACCCATAGCAACGAATCTGGGTAGATTCGTTGCAACGGAGAGACCCATCCAGCTGCCTGGTGTGTTTGAGCTGTCGTTTGATCGTTTGATCGTTGCCACGCTCCCTCCCACGCTCCCTCACGGGCCCGATTTTCGGCTGAATTAATGTGTAAAAAATAAAGGGACTTTATTTCAGCAAACGTGCTTTTCTGTGGTTTGTGCTTAGTGACTAAAGGGGAGGGACTGAAGCCAGGGAAGCCTCTAAACAGAAAGAGGCTCGCTGGTGCGTTTATCCCCGCTCGCTCGGAGAAAAAAAAAAAGGCGATCGCTTCGCCGGAAGATCAGAGAAGAGAGCCAGGGGGAGGGACTTTGTAGAAACCGCAACAATGTTAACGCACAGGTCTTTTTCGCTAGTGTTGCAGATTGGTTGCAGGAGCGTATCGCTTTCCGGAGGGTGAATCCACTTTTGGGGATTTCCCTGAAAGCGCTACAAGGAAGCGCTTTTTGCAGATTGGTTTCAGGTGTGTGGCAGATTGTCGACGACGTTGTGCAAAACGGCAAATCAGTAGCGTTTTCAATTGGCAACCATTGTGCTATTTTGAAGGCGTGCAAAAAGCCCCCAAGTATGATTTTTACCAAAGCAGATACCCCCTAGGGAACAGTCTGCCTCTGTTCCAGCCTACTTAAATTAAAAAATTTTAATTGTGAGATGTTTTTACAGCAGCTCATCAATTTCACAATATCCTATTGTACCCTGGCAACACAGAAAGAAATTATGGAACCTTAAAGAGTTTTATGGAAACGTGAAATACATTCTGTATACGACTGCACTGTACAAAAGTGTAGGTCTGCCAACCCCCCAAACTGGTTTGACTTTGGGCCTCTGAGATCATGTACTGAATGGGTCATGTGCCAGTTAATTTAAATGGATCCACATTTACTGCTTTGCATTAAGGCCGAGCTAAAAGTAAAAGTCACTTGTGACCAATGAAGCAAAGCATATTCTTGTTTTAAATCAGCCATGTATTTATTTTATTTTATTTAAAAAAAACATTAGCCACCTTTCTCCCTCAAGGAGAAATATGAATACAACAATTATAAAAAGTACAATTAAATATAAATCTTAATAAAACAACCATGATATAAACTTGGGTGATGCTGGAGTTTCCTCCAACTCTGTGATTCTATGGAAAAGGCCACAATGCACCAAACCCATGCTAGTGAAAGGCATTGTGGAGCAGTGGCAAAAGTGTTAGGATTGAACTGGAGAGACCTGAGTTCAAATCCTTACTGGGCCAGTTGCCAGCTCTCAGTTAAACCAATTTCACAATGCTGCTGAAATAGTAAAATTTTAAGTATGATGTTCTGAGCTCGTTGGAAAAAAGGATGTCGTATAGGCAGTGGTCCCCAACCTTTTTATCACCGGGGACCGGTCAACGCCGGGGACCACTCACCGGGGACCACTCAACGCCTTTTACTGAGGTGGGGGGGGTAGTTTACTCCTCTACTCTCAACCACTGCCCTAACGCTCTCTGATCGCTATGGTAATGTTTAAACATCCCTTCAAAATAAGATACAGACACGCCACAACAATGAACATAAGGAACATTTTATTTTCATGGAAATTTTAACTCATGACAATGACAAATCAATGGGAGCCCTGAGCTTGTTTCTCTGCAACGAGATAGTCCCATCTGGGAGTGATGGGAGACAATGACACCCAAAGTGTGTTGTAAAGGGACGGGGGGGGGGGGAGAAGGCATCCTTCGGGGCCCACCTCCAATTAGTCGAAGGACCACATGTGGTCCGTGGCCCACAGGTTGGGGATCGCTAGTATAGGTATACATCGATGAGTACACTTAGCGTACAACTTGTTTTGTTAGATCTCTAAGCCTACATGTCTTTGTTTCCCCAATTATAAATTAGAAACCACTGTCATCCATGTTTTTAGAGTACTTTGACATGAAAGACACTTCATGATCTTTGAGTCAAAATACATTTTGATAAACTATGTTTCCAGAAACTAAAACAATGCACCTTTCCTGGGATCCAGCAGAGAGCTGTCTTATAACAGTATTACAGGACCCTGGACAAAGCAGTGCAATATCACCCTACCTATACAACCACTCACAGGAATAAAAATGTAGATTATCGATAAAATTATATTTATTGATATCACCAACAAACTCAGTGTTTGAACATTTCTGTCTAAGTCTACATTCTGCAATTTCACATCTGTTCTACTTAATATTTCTGGTAAGGCCTAAGGAGGAGGAGCATATCTCGTGGCTTAAGTGCCACTCAGCGCTTAACACCCACTCAGAGCACCCTGAGTGCCTTCTCCTCCAATTGGCTTGCCTGTCTGTCCAGCGGCCAGCCTTCCGTCCCTCACCCCCGACCACCCCCTCTTCCTTCCACTTCCCTCTGAGGCTGCAGATCCCTACTGTGTGAGAGCTGCCCCTGCCGGTGAGTTCCCTTCCCAGGGCCTCCAACCTGCAGCCTTTCCAGGTCCTGGGGGAGGGAGAGGCCATCTGCAGAGTTCTTCCACCCCCCCCCCCCAATCTAGTACCCGTTGTATTCCTGAATGCAACAGGCTATGTCTCTAGTCTTTAATAAACAGCTTGTCCATTCACATATCACAAACTAGCAATACATACATAGATTAGCATGGGGACGCTATGCTTGTGGGGCCCCCGGGCAACTGCCTAGTACGCCCATGTGATAAGACAGCCCTGATGTAGCATAAGAAAAACAAAATGTAGTTGGTTTATAAATCAAATCAAACTGGAGCTGTGTTACAAAAAGGAGCCAAGGAAAGCTATTTCTAATTTCAAGGAAGATACACACACTGCATTAAGACAGTTTCAGGTGGGTGCCCTTGTTAGTCTGTAGTAATGGAAGAAATTTCAGCCGAACAGCACCTTAAGATCAGCAAATTGTTGGTCTTTTGTTTGTCTTTAAGGTACTGCTAGACTCAAATTGTATTGCATCAGGTTATCTGGTTTCAATGGTTAGATAAAAATGTGTGCAAAGTTAGAAGCGAGCCTTCCTGAATCTTTCTCAACCCATAGTAAAGGAATGGTGGTTTAAGACTAAACAGGTTACCTGTGAGGTACAAATGTAGGTTTGTGATTTAACTAGATTAAATTGCACCAGGTTAAGATGAACAGGGACTAGTTTAGGATCCTGGTTAGTGGAATGTTCTCCGTGATACTTAACTGAGATGATGATAAACCATCTTGTGGCTTCTCTTTGTCATTTTGAATGTGGCAGATCTACATAGCAACCCATATATGGAAATAGTTTGTCACGGCAGAAGAGGTGTGGAGACTCCCCATAGGATCCATGTGGTGTCACATGTTACAGCTCCTGGAGAAGACACTGGGCAACTGTAGTGGGGGACTTTATCATGCCAACAGCATGTGATCTGGGGGAAGGCAGAAGGCAAATTCCATAATAGTGTACAGCATCTATGGCAGGGGTAGTCAACCTGTGGTCCTCCAGATGTCCATGGACTACAATTCCCATGAGCCTCTGCCAGCATTTGTTGGCAGGGGCTGATGGGAATTGTAGTCCATGGACATCTGGAGGACCACAGGTTGACTACCCCTGATCTATGGGATGTCATTTACTTCTGTGGCTACATGTGTGTGAAAATGTTTCATCATACTATACTAAGCTTTGCAAGTTCTTGAAAGACCATCCTTGTAGACAGAATTGTGTTATTTCCTAGATAGTTTTGAGCTTTGATTCTATTGACATACAATTTGCACCGGTTTATTTAGTATGAAGATTATCATTATGAAAATTATTCATTTGGTTGAGGCCGACCGGAATCTGCAACAATGCTGGGCCCCAGAACTCTCCCTCTCAGGAATCCATGGAACTGAACCAAACCATGGACCTGTTGATCGTCACCATGGCAATATGTTATCTGCTATTGTTCTTCTTGTTACCATGTTGTACTGTATTATATTTTATCTGATGTAGAAACAAGTTCAACGCTCCATGTGACCTGGCGTGAACTTCAGGGGTGGACGGCATACAAATGTGATAAATCCTTATCCACTGTTGTTCCTCTATATCAGTGGTCCTCAACCTTTATGAGGCTGGGGACCGGCAGGACATTGGGCCGCGCCCGCGGGGACCGCGCCCGCGGGGACCGCGCCCACGCATCAGGCCGCGCCCGCACTTCGGGCCGTGCCCGCGCATTGGGCTGTGCCCCGCACGGGCACTGATTCCCTCTCCCCGCCCTCCCGCAGTAAGAAGCTTCCCGGGCCGCAAGCTTGCGGCCTGGGAAGTTTCTTACTGCGGGGGGGGGGGGCGGGGGGGGGAGCTGCGGCCCGGCGCCATGGCCTTTGCGGCCCGCCACCGGGCCGCAGCCCGCAGGTTGGGGACCACTGCTCTATATACTAATGAAACAACCTAAGGGGAGGGACGTGTCCAGCTGTCCAAGTTAGAATAGGGCCAATCATGGTGCAGACAACTTTGTCCTGATTGGTCCTGCCCCTGCAGATCCCGTCCTCCGTCCCTAGACTCTAGCCTCTTTGCTCTTAGATGCCTCAGTGCCTGGAGCCAGCAGCAGGTAAGGGGAGAGGCCCTGGGCAAAGGATCGTGGTGGAGGGCTTCCTAATGAGGGCCTCTTGGCCTGCTAGGCTGGCCTTCCTAACGAGGGCCTCTCAGCCTGCAAGGCTGGGCCTGCTGACTGCCTGCTAAGGAGCTCTGTTCCAGCCCTGCTAACAAACTGGCTAGCCCCTGCCTGCCCCACTTGATCTGGCTGCAAGCTGCCGCCCAAAGCCACCTTAAGCTGCCTGGTCGGTGGCCGGGGGAGAGGGCCCTTTCAAGGCCCGTTCATAGGAACAGACTTTGAAGCTAGTCAATAAATAAAGCCACAGTCAAAATATGTTTTTCTTGCACATTTGGCTCCATAAAATGTATCAAAATGCTTGCACGATGCCCCCCCCCAAAAAAGTTTCTAACACAATGCAAAGTCACACAGGCAGGAAAGAAAATTTCATTCCTCTCTTGCAGATTCATGGCATGAGGGCCTAACAACCCCTCTGGGAATACGAGCTGCAGTGATGACAATTTTAATGGCCTTGACTGGCTGGCCCATCAGCTTTAAATCAATCTTACCCTTAACTGTTCACAGGCAAGCCTGCACTGCGTCAGCACCACACAAGGTGTTTTTTTGTAAGAACGAGTGGCTCCTTATTTAATTTAAATAAAATAATCTGACATGTAGACACATTCGTTTTCTTCCTGAGAAAACAGAACTAAACGTGAAAATCCCCCTTTTCTCCATTGAGTCGTGCTCCTCGGGCAATTTATTAATTGACATGGAAATAAAATCTTCCGCCATGACCGAAAGGTGACCTTCTCCCGCCCGTCTTCAACAAGCTGTATTATGACAGCAGAAAGGAAGCAGAACAGCAGTAAGAATTATTTTAAAATGTATAAAAGTGACTTGTTGCCGCACCTGAACCCCACAGATTTCTGGGTTAGCAGACCTATTCTTTGTGCCAAATCACTGATTTGAAATCAGGGAACTAATAGAAATGAAGCGTTAGGGAGAGGAATGGGAACAGATCAAGATAGGTAGCCGTGTTAATCTGTATGCAGCAGCAGGAAAGAACAAGGAGTCCAGAAGCACCTTAAAGGCTAGCAAAATTTGTGGCAGAATAAGGCTGCAAGTAGAGCCTCCTGTGGTTCAGGGTGGTAAGGCAGCCGACATGCTGTCTGAAGCTCTGACCATGAGGCTGGGAGTTTGATTCCAGCAGCAGGCTCAAGGTTGACTCAGCCTTCCATCCTTCCGAGGTTGGCAAAATGAGTACCCAGCTTGTTGGGGGTAAATGGTAATGACTGGGGAAGGGAATGGCAAACCACCCCGTATTGAGTCTGCCAAGAAAATGCTGGAGGGCGTCACCCCAAGGGTCAAACATGACTCGGTGCTTGCACAGGGGATACCTTTACCTTTTACCTAAGGCTGCAAGCAGGCACAGAAGGAGAGAAGCAACAATGGTGATAAGAAGTGCCTTCGTCACAGCTGATTTACGGGCAACGTTTTCAAGGCAAGAGATGTTCAGAGGTGGTTGCCACTGGCAGCCTTGGAATAACCATTAAGCAGAATGAGCCATGCTTAGGGAACCGAAGGAATGGGGTGGGGTGGGGGGGCGCGAACTTGAAGATGGAATACTTCTGTTATGGCTATTCATAAAAATGATAGGCAGTGGAATTACTAGCACCGAGAAAGGGGTGGATGGCGTCAGGGGTAACTATGCAACAAGACAGGCTGGATGCCTTGTAGTAGTTTTGTTACGCCAGATGAGTTTTGTGGACTTGATCCGAAGTCTTTCTCATTTTAAAAAGTAGGAGAAAACTTGTAAAAGAACAAATAAAGTTATAAGTAGGCAATCATAAACATCATTTTGCATCTTGTGATCCATGAATATTGAGATGCTATATATCTGCAAGGTTAGAAAGCAATGGAATAAAAGATTTTGTTTTGTTTTGTACAAACAATGATATTTCTCCATTGGAAATCTTTTTTTTTAAAGGTTGTTCTCCAACATCTATTTCTGTAGAAAGAGGATTTTCAGAATTGAAAAGTGTGCTCTCGAGATCACATAATTTCAGTAGAATAATATCAGATCTTATGTCTTATAGTCTTTGTGAAGGTGATTAAATACTATTTTCAATACATTTTTGTATTTGCATTTCTGCCCTTGTAACAATGTTACTGAAAAATGCATTAAAAGAGGCGTGTGTGTGTATTGTTTACTGCTATTTAGTGTTAATTAAAAAAAAGTTTATATTTAATATAGTTGTGGGGTCTGGTCTGGGGGAGAGCCTGAATCTTTAATTTCTTATTTCACCTTCAGCACTTTATTAAGTCTTACTGTCTTGTCAGCTAAGCAATGGAAGGGCCAAGGGGCTGCCAATCCTAGCCTTCCTTGGTGGTCACCCATAAATTATATCAACCAGGGTTGACCCTGCTTCGCTTCTGAGACCTGATGAAATTGGGCTTCCTTGGCCATCTGAGTGAAGGCCCAGCGATATTCATTGGGAGACTAAGGCTGCAATTCTACTTCACTGACTGAGAAAGCAGGAGTGGAGAGGCATTTAAAGGGCATGCCAAGCAGCTGATCATGACAGGTCAGATGCTTGGTGCATCCCCCCGCCCCTGATTCTTCCTTTAAACTGGACACATTGTGGCCAAATCACAATTCAGATACCACTGAGTCAGCCGGTTTAAAATACAAGGATGGGCAATTGGGCTCAGATAGGTCCACAAAGTACCCAAATCAGCATTGGCTCAGGTACTTTTTAGTTTATCCAAACCAAATAAGTCATCCTCATTCTGGTTCCTCCTTGCCAAATGTTTACAGATGCCCGCTGAAGGAGGTGTGCCCCAACCCAGTGGTCCCCAACCTGCGGGCCGTGGCCCGGCGCCGGGCCGCGGCTCCCTCTCCCCGCCCCCCCGCAGTAAAAAACTTCCCAGGCCGCAAGCTTGCAGCCCGGGAAGCTACTTACTGCGGGAGGGCGGGGAGAGGGAATCAGGGCCGGGCTGCGGCCCGATCCGCGGGTGTGGCCCGAAGCGTGGGCGTGGCCCAATGCCCTGCCGGTCCCCAGCCTAATAAAGGCCACTGCCCCAACCTTTCTTCCTAGCTACAACGTCTTTGGGTCATTACAGCCAGCCCACATATTCCTGTCCCAGGTCCTGGAAAGGACTGAAACGCAGATGTATTTCAGCTTCAACACTGAAATAATGTCTGAAGGTACTCAGAGAAGCATTGTACTTTTAACTTAAAGCAATTTACAAGCACTGTTATCACCAATGGTGAGAAGGGGGGATGAGATTGCTGAAATGGATCAAAGTGGCAGTGGGCAATTCAATGGTGCCTTAAGTGAGCTTTCTCCTCTATCTCCTGCTTCGAGGACCTGTTGACACAACCTGGGTTTGCTCTGAGGGCTGCCAGCAAGCCTCACCCACTTGCTTTACCCTTACCTTTAGGGCAGGCTTTCTCAACCAGGGTTTCATGAAACCCTGGGGTTTCTTGACGAAATAGGTGGAGTTAATTGATTTTAAAGCATGTCTCTAAATGTGCTGAACATTTATTGGATGATATGACCATACTAGAAATAAAGGCCATTTTATAATTAAATAAAATGGGTGCTAGGGGCTATTCCCTAGGGAAGCCCTCGCAGGGAGAAAGCTTCCCAGGGGTCTGGGATGGGGGGGGCCACCGGGCCATGACCTGGGTTGTTCTCCCGGCCGTGTGCTGGTGCTGGGAGAAGGTGGGAGCCCACCCCCACACCCCGCATAGTCTCGGGGCCTTCTCCCAGCCCCAGGACCAGCCTGGAGCCGGGAGAAGGCTGCGGCGCCCCCCCCCCGCGGTGCATCCTGGGGCCTTCTCCGGGCCCCAGGAGCAGCCTCGCCACGTCACAAACGCGGCAAGGCCACTCCTGGGGCCAGGAGAAGGCGGTTGCGCCCCCCCCCCACCTCCACAACAGCCCTTACCCTTTTATTTAATTCGCTCCGCAGGAGTGGTTTAAGATAAGAGCCTTTTGTGGTGCAGGGTTTTAAGGCAGCCGACATGCTGTCTGAAGCTCTGTCCATGAGGCTGGGAGTTCAATCCCAGCAGCCGGCTCAAGATTGATTCAGCCTTCCATCCTTGCGGGGTCGGCAAAATGAGTACCCAGCTTGCTGGTGGGTAAAACAGTAATGACTGGGGAAGGGAATGGCAAACCACCCTGTATTGAGTCTGCCAAGAAAACGCTCGAGGGTGTCACCCCAAAGGTCAGACATGACTCGGTGCTTGCACAGGGGATACCTTTACCTTTATGACCATACAAGGCCATGTCAACCCAACCCATTCCCAAAACGGCCAATGATGGGCCTGGAGGGGGTGAGAAGGGGATTTGCCCTGCCAGTGAGGTTTGGAATTTTAAAAGCAGGCATGTTCCACCTTCAAAACAGCTACAAATAATATATGCAAAATGCCTGTGAGCCAAAAATCCAGCGAGCGCTGGAGTAAATAATTCAAACGATACTTAAATACTAACGTCTGGTATTATGTGCTGTGCGCCCTCCCTGGTATTTAAAAGGTCATTAGGGACTATAGCTTTTTTAGATTTTAATTTGTCAAATTCAGAAAATGCCAATACCTACTCAAAATAGAGAGTGAGGTCGGTTGCCAAGATCGACTTCTTCAGAAGCTGCATAAGGTCACTGTAGTCCTTGGAGGACAAGTTGGCAAAGATGTTGTGACCCTATAATGAAAGACATAGCGGAGTTAAATAGTTGAAAATCAATGCAGGGTTTTTAAAGGTTTTCCCCATCGCTCTGCAGTGCCTGTCATCATTACCACCAATAAATACTTCATACATTCGTTCAACCAAAGTCATGACAAAATATTTCCATCAGCCGCTGTAATTAAGATGCTGTCATCTTTTCTTCCCCTGCTAGATTGAAATTATACATAAAGACATTTAGTACATGCAAGTGATTAAACGGCATAACTCTTAATCTTTCCCTTTCTTTGGAACTATGTTGCTGAGGTCTTTGGCTGCTTCCTTAACAGAGTTATACACATTTGCAGACATATTACTGACATCTAGTTCAGGCGGATGTAGAATGTGTCAATAATGGGCTTAGGGTTCGATCAGATAGTCTATTGGCCTGTTTACTGAGATACACTTTTAAATTTAAATGGTTCTCTACCATCCTGACTACACTCCAACAAATTGGCATTGACTATGATTACAACTTATCTCTGAATGAATCCTCCATTATGTACCAGATCAAACAAAGGCTACTTGATCAGGAATTTCAAAAAATCCATCCCACTGTGTCAGCAATCTGCTCTCCCTGTGCGCTTGGTCTCCAAGTGAAGCACGGGATAATGCCGGCTTATTTCCATAACCTGGCAAATCCCCTCCATCGCAGAGCGTTTTCGCTTGCTCGGCTTAACGCCTTTCCATCTAAAGTATTACAAGGGAGATTTGCCAAGATCCCCTTCGAAAACAGACTATGCACCTGTGAATCAAGTTCTCCTGACACCATCCAACATATCCTACTGGATTGTCCCTTGTTCACTGAACAGAGAAGGCATATCATACCTCTCATACCAAAACGGAGAAACCATTCAAGAGACCTGATTTGCCAATTTTTACTGAGTGATAAGGACGACGACGTCACTTTTATTACGGCTGAATTTCTGTCCTCAGTTTTTAAATTTAAACTGTCTGACGTATCCTGACTAACTTTGTTTATCCTGCTTATCTGTTTTATGCCAATAAAGGTATTGTATTGTAATAATGGGCTTAAGTCTCCATGAGTTCAAGGGAATTCACTTCCAGATGCATATGTCTAGGACCCCTTGAGTCTTCATGAGCATCTCTTCTCCTGTTTCTTTAGGGTTCTTCAGGCACGTCCATGTGCTCCCCTGCTAGCTGATAATCCACATGTGCAAAGAGGCATAGGGTAGACACCCCCCACCTGCTATATCCAGGACACTTACAATAGCATGTACTCTTGATAAAAAGCCCCAGGATTCAAGTGGCAAGCTAGCAGAGAAATATGGGGGGAAATCAGAATCACCCCAAAGATGTGTTGAATGAAAGGTGACATCCAGGGTGCTTAAACTACCGACCCCCTTCCCCTTCCACAAATGGCCAATGATGGGCCTGGAGGCGGTGGGAAGAAGAAGAAGAAGAAGAATTGGTTCTTATATGCCACTTTTCTCTACCCAAAGGAGGCTCAAAGCGGCTTACAGACGCCTTCCTTTTCCTCTCCCCACAACAAAAACCCTGTGCGGTGGGTGAGGCTGAGAGAGCCCTGATATTACTGCTTGGTCAGAACAGCTTCAGCAGTGCCATGGCGAGCCCAAGGTCACCCAGCTGGCTGCATGTGGGGGAGTGAGGAATCAAACACAGCTCACCAGATTAGAAGTCCACACTCCTAAACACTACACCAAACCGGAAGGGGAGGGGTCCCAGATGGGCATGTGCTTCCCAACCATATTCTATATGTTTGTGTCACTCCTAGGGTTTCTCAAAGCCTGAAGAATGTTTCAGACATTTCTGAATGATAAAAAAGTTGAGAAAGGCTGACCTACATACTTATAAGTGCACATAAAAGTGTCCATATGCTCACTGCACAATTTTGAAAGTAAATGGTCGTAGAAATCAGGTTCCTGGCTAGGTGGAGAGAATCGTATGTGCATAAAGGTAAAGGTATCCCCTGTGCAAGCACCGAGTCATGTCTGACCCTTGGGGTGACGCCCTCTAGCGTTTTCTTGGCAGACTCAATACGGGGTGGTTTGCCAGTGCCTTCCCCAGTCATCACCGTTTACCCCCCAGCAAGCTGGGTACTCATTTTACCGACCTCGGAAGGATGGAAGGCTGAGTCAACCTTGAGCCGGCTGCTGGGATTGAACTCCCAACCTCATGGGCAGACAGATTCAGACAGCATATCGCTGCCTTACCACTCTGCGCCACAAGAGGCTCTTCTTGTGCATACGTGTATATAAATGTAGACTCTATGCATATATTCCAATGGATGCATATCAGTTGGCGGCAGATTGGCCACTGAAATCCCACTCCCTACCAACACTTACATTCCAAACCCTTTGAACATCCGGTTTTCCCCCTGGCTCTCTATGGCTCTCTAAATTTTTTTTATGGCTCTCTAAATTTATTTATTTTTATTTTATTTTTCGATTTTTATACCACCGCTCTCAGAAAGGCTCACGGTGGCTTACAAGTATAAAACAATAATTCCATTAAAAACCAATAAAAACAGCCCTTGTCAAAAACCAAACAGATGGCAATCACCACCTTAAGATTTTAAACACTCCACCCCCTATCCCCCGATTCAGCTCGAGGGCCAAGTTCTCTTCCTATGGGGAGTTTGTAGAATTTAGGGAGGAAAGCATGCCAGAATCCACCTCTCTTCCCAGATTCAACAATGATTTTTTTCTGTTCAACCCCCCCCCCCAGTGCTAATACATCCGATAATTGTCTCTGCTGTTTTATCAGCATTGTCTCCTTCCATCTTTGTCACCAGTTGCTCTTCTAATCCTTATAGGACCACCTCTTCCCCATGTATGTTCACCTTCTAAGGCACCCTAAAAACAACACGTTAAGAAAGGTTCTTGCTGGAGTCTTATTATGATGTGTGTTATTTATGATGGGTGAATTAATGATCTATTAAGGTAATCATCACCAAAACCACCACCCTAGTGTAGGAGGAGCTTTTATGATCTTTACAATGGCTGTAAATATTTCACTGTAATTTATTTTGAACCTCTAGTATTTTGGAAAAGGAAGCTGAAGTTCATAATTTATCTGTTAGATAAATAGGTGCCAACTGTCCCATAATCCAAGTTCAGCGCTGAAGAAATATAAGACCTGTATTCAGAATACATTAAGCATACTGCCTACTGACTCACTCGGAGCAAAATAATATTTGATCGTGTTCCAAGGATGAAGTTTTCCAAAAGCAGAATGTCAGAGACTAGGAGAAACCGGAAGATTGCAATGAAATACTGTTCTTATTCCAACAAATATATATTTGGGAATATGCACTCTGCTTCTTATTCCCTCCAGAAGAAAAGGAGCATCTGCTTGGCATGTAGAAGGTCCCAAGTTCAATGCCCAGCATCTCCAGTTAAAAGGATCAGGTGATGGTAGGCTAGGTGGAAAACATCAACCTGAGGTCAGGAAGAGCCAAGCTACTATGAGCACTCAAAACTAACAAAAGAACGTAAGAAGAGCCTGCTGGACCAGACCAGTGGTCCATCTAATCCTGCACTCTCACAAAATGGCCAACCAGTTGACCTGGAGGGTAAACAGGACACAGAAGCTGAGGCCCTCTCTGGCTGCAGACACCGAACACTGTTATTCCAATCTCTGCAACATCTGGATATGGAGACTCTCTTCAGACACCATGGCTAGTTGCCATTGAAGGACCTCTCCTCCATGAATCTGTCTAACCCCCATTTAAAGCTATCTAGTGACCATCACTACCTACTCTGCCAATGACCTTGACAGACCAGTGGTCTGACTCAGAATAAGGCAGCTTCACATGTTTAAGAAGTATTCATCTGGTCTGGATGAACATGAAGCATGCACAACACAACAGCAGTTCCTCGATGCCTCAGAACCCCAGATTTCAAGGGTGACTGGACTTCTTGTAGAGAAGGAGAGAAGTTTCGTTGTCTTTCCATGGAACTGTGAATCAGAACCAAGAGGACAAAGACTGGTGCCAGGAGCCAGTTCAAAAGTTATGGCCAGCATACCCTGCTGCAAATTAGTATGCTATAAATGTAAATTGGGATATTGATCATGACATTTTCTTTGTTTACAGATCTATCCGAAACAGTTGTGGGTGTAAAGTGCCTTCAAGTCACAGCCTTCAAGTCCAGGACCGGCGTACCTGGGGGATTTTCCTTACAATCCCCCAAGAGCATTACGATTCTCAGATCAGGATCTGCTCAGGGTCCTTGGCCGAAAGAAGTGAAATTGGCCTTGACCGGGGCCAAGGCGTTTTCAGCCCTGTCCACAGCCTGGTGGAACAAATTCCCGAGGGAGATCAGGGCCCTGTGGGACCTCAGTCAGTTCTGCTGGGCCTGCAAGGTGGAGGTGTTCCACTGGATTTATGGTTAAGGCCCACAATAACATCCACTGAATAGCTGACTTCACTGCCAGGAGAAGGAGGAACTGGAAGTTTGGCTCCCTCCTAGAGATCAGTCTGGGTATTTTAGAGGGGTTGATTGTGTAGATCAGGGGGAGTCAAACTACGGCCCTCGATATGTCCATGGACTACAATTCCCATGAGCCCCCGCCAGTGTCCGCTGGCAGGGACTCCTGGGAATTGTAGTCCATGGACATCTGGAGGGCCGCAGTTTGACTACCCCTGGTGTGGATAGACTGTTTTAAAGTTTTAAATTGTATGTTTTAAACCAGTGGTCCCCAACCTTTTTATCACCGGGGACCACTCAACGCTTGACAATTTTACTGAACCCCGGTGTGTGTGTGTGTGTGGGGGGGGTAGTTTACTCCTCTACTCTCAACCACTGCCCTAACGCTCTCTGATTGCTATGGTAATGTTTAAGCATCCCTTCAAAATACGATACAGACACGCCACAACAATGAACATAAGGAACATTTTATTTTCATGGAAATTTTAACTCATGACAATGACAAATCAATGGGAACCCTGAGCTTGTTTCTCTGCAATGAGATAGTCCCATCTGGGAGTGATGGCAGACAATGACACTCGAAGTGTGCTGTAAAGGGCCGGGGGGGATGAAGTAAAGGGCCGGGGGGGGGGGGGGTCCTATGCGGCCCACCTCCAATTAGTCAAAGGACCACATGTGGTCCGCGGCCCACAGGTTGGGGATCACTATTTTAAACTGTATGTTCGTTTTATTGATGTTACCCGCCCTGAGTGTTTGGAAGGGCAGGCTATAACTAAAAATTTATCATCATCATCATCATCATGGCAACCTCTCATAGCATTTACAAGGTGAGAGAATGCAGAGGTAGTTTTCCACACCCACGTAGCAACCTTGAACTTCGGTGGTCGGTGGTCTCCCATCCAAGTACTAATCAGGACCAACCCTGTTTCGTTTCTGAAGTCTGACGTGAGCAGGCTACCCTGGGCCATCCAAGTCAGGTTCCTAAGCAGCTATAACCTCTTTCATCCATTGTCAAGAAGATCAGAAGGGTGTAATTCCGTTCAGGATCACACTGTCAATTTGCTAACCACTGTAACACCTAAGCCATAAACCAAAAATAAACACAACCCTTGGCATTTCATTATTAGGATCAACAGAGTGAGTCATTCACAATCAGATTTATTAATTTTTCCCCCCTACAGATCTATTTGTGCTCTGTAAAAAAGATGTTCAGCGCTGAGGAAGGAGAGAAAGAAACGCAACCAACAATTTACCTCACAAAATAAATAGCTGAGTTTTCTAACGAGGTGAACTTGTTTTCTAAAAATACCAAGTGGGCTACGGTGGAATGGGATCAGACTATACAGTTACTGTATTAATTAATGAAGCGAGCAGCAATGTTAAACCTATATTCCGGGGGAAAGGGAATACAATATTTATGATGTGGAATAATTTACTAGGATATTCCAGCTCTACAGCTATAAATGGCAAAACCCAGAAACATTCCAGGTTGGTTTGCCTTGCTGTATTTCTCTGGCACAGAGAGCTCACGTTACAAAAACATCGTTCCAAAAACTCAGCAACACATCTGTCAAAATCTTAGAATGTTTTTTACGCATCTTGGCAGTAATGGGAATGGATAATCGATATGCTTTTGGGTAGAGAAAAAGAAATACAAGGTTTACTATAGACATCTGCATCTACAAAAACATTCAGATGGCTTCGTACCTCGCTTTGAAGAATCATGACAGCATGGTTAAAGTGGTGATGCTCCAGGGTAGCAGACGTCCCATACAGTTGAGCCAAAGCGGATCCACTCCTGGGGAAAAAAACATGTAAACGGCAGAAATTGTGAATCCAGTGCTGTCCAGTTTCACCAGCCGTGAGCCCAAGCAAGTAAACCAAAACCCCAACTTCAAAAATATGTTATTCCATGCTGGAGTTGATTTATTACACGGTTGTTCATCAAGCAAGTCAAGTAGCAGGCTGCTAGGGGTTTTGTCCACGGTGGGGCCTTATATCAATCGTCATTCCACTCATACTCACAATAAACAGAGTAACTCAGAGTAGGAGCCAGAGCAGGCTGAATATCATGTATTTTACTCTCAAGTACAGATCTACGGTGAGGATCAAAAAATCCACTTATAAGTGGTGCCCCACGTTTAGGGGATTGTAATTCACAAATCTGGGAGTTTGCTGAAAACGTCTGGGTAATTAAGAATATCTCAGTATATCTTTTAACAGGGTTGTACTCTTATGGTATTTAAAAGTTCTGGCATAAAAGAGACAACTGCTTTCTGAACTACAGTTAGCATTTTAACTTTCTAATTCACAGAGCGTTCAATAGTATTATACATAGTAATGGGCACAGCATTACACAGCTATATTAATTTTTCTAAGACTTCCGATTCTCTGAATTCCTTTGTTATGCAGCTTCTTACAGATATAAACCTTACAAAATGATTCTCCTGTTTAATATTGGATAGTACTTCATGGTCTGTATTTCTGATTATGCAAATAATTTGGGCAATCCTATATCAAATGACATGTCTGTTTATGTTGAACCATTAAACATCTGCACACTCAGATTATGGGAAACAGGATGCTGGATGAGGTAAGATTAAATAAAACAGGACACTTGTATAAATCTGAGTAAATGGTCCATCAGTTTCCCTGGGAGGAGCAAGTTCTCTCTGTTTTCAATTTGTGGACATGAAACAGCATTAGATTGGAATAATGCTACACTGAACTGCAGTGTATACTTGATTATATGTCTGATTTATGATCTGGGTTTTGGGCCCTATAAGTGCTACACATGAGGATGCCTATGTACATATACAGATATCTTTTATTATCTGTTGACCTATTTGTCCATTTCTCTCTTACATGCTTATACATAGAATACATCTATGTTACGGCCCTGCACACATAAAGCCTGCACATGTGTATAAAGTGCCATCTTAATAAGAGATATAGCTTTATAAACCCACTGAAACCAATGGACCAAAAACTGTGTAACTCTGCTTAGGATGGTATTGTAAGTCTCACCATGTGGATAAACCATTTTTCTGTGCTTTGTGTCATTCTTAAGATAATATACAACGGAAAAAAAAATAGGTGAGCAAAGTTTCCAGCTTGGTGTAGTGGTTAGGAGTGCGGACTTCTAATTTGGCAAGCTGGGTTTGATTCTGCGCTCCCCCACATGCAGCCAGCTGGGTGACCTTGGGCTCACAAGGCACTGATAAAACTGTTCTGACTGAGCAGTGATATCTGGGCTCTCTCAGCCTTTCCTACCTCACAGGGTGTCTGTTGTGGGGAGAGTAAAGGGAAGGCAACTGTAAGACGCTTTGAGACTCCTTCAGGTAGAGAAAAGTGGCATATAAGAATCACCACCACCACCATCTCCTCTTCTTCTTCTTCCTCCTCCATAAAACCCAGCCAGAATGCAATATGAAAATTTCTAAACAGCAAACAAGGATGCCGGGACAGAACGTATGGCACAGCAAGAAAAATTAACATCCAGTTTTTCAAAAAGATGCAACTATTTAAAAATAATTCTTCTGCCAAGGCTTCATACACCTCAGACTGTTTAAAATGCTAAGTGGAATCTTCAAAGGGAAACTATGAAATGCAGTTCCTAAGATGAGAATTGTTGGGCGGTGGTGGAAGGCAATAGGGTTTGACTGTCACCACAGATTAATCAGCACCAGTATTTCACTTCTGGGATCCAGCCCTAAAGCAACAAGATGGGGGTCTGTTTGTTCTTTTAAAAACAAGAAGAAGAAGAGTATAAGAGATTATGCTGGGAACGACGAGGAGTCTCCTAGGAACTTATGTTATAAAGCTGTGGAACAGTGATATTTAATCATCTCAGGGCAGCTGAAAGCAGGGGGGGGGGGATAAGAAAGAAACATCCCTAGAGAACACTGCAGAGGTCTATGATCAGAGTAATTTCAGGGAGCTGTAATGTTGTTTTCAATCACACGCCTCTTGATCTCTCAGTCACACTCAACCTGGTGCCAAGAAACTGAAGCGGGGGGGATGAGATGATGACCAGATTTTAGGAGGAAAAAATACCTTTGGAAAGTTGCCAGTAATATATGTGAGATCCTAGATTCAAAACAGCCTGCTTTCTCAATTTGATTTTTAAAATATTGAGCATTAAATCACTCTAAGATATCGCACAATAACTGAACTACCCTAACTATGTGCAGAACATTTATCTGTTTCAATGGGGGGGGGGGGGGAGAGGAAGACCGGAGTTCAAAGCGATCTGAATTCAACAGGACAATGGAATAAACAAAGTAAGTGCAGACTCTGCCCTAGACTCGTTACCTTTAATGAGCTTAGAATGGCCTAATTTTGCTTAAGATAGCAATATGTGCTGCACCTGAAATACAGTCACGGAAAGACTGTGCTAGCTTTACATGAACACGAGGGACCGCCAACAAAGACAGCCACTGACTGATGGAATGTCTCTTTAAGCTGTCTTTTTAAAAGGCCGAGCATACATCATTCTAACAGAGGAAACAGGTGAGGGTAACCATTTTAAAAAAAAAAGTCAAGTTCTTTGTGCTGTAATTTGTTGCATTACAGCACTGGACCCCCTCATAATGCCCATCACCACCCCTCTGGATTCAGGGATCTGAACCTGACACCCTTTTGAAGCAGATTTCCATTTTAATGTTCAAGTTTCACAGGGTAGCCATGTTGGCCCACAATAAAACAGCTACATCTGGGTCCTTGTTCGTCTCCCAATTGCTTTGAATCTGGCTTTAATATTCAAGTTCTTTTAGCAACTCAAGAACTATTCACAGGAAACAAGACATAAACATACATCTGATGTTCCAGCTTAGGATAACTGCCCTGGACATATGACAGAGAGGAAGTAGGTTTAGAGTTGATTGGTGAAGGTTTTTAACAGTAGTAGTAGAAGAAGAGCTGGTTCTTATATGTCGCTTTTCTTTACCCGAAGGAGGCTCAAAGCGGCTTACAGTTGCCTTCCATTTCCTCTCCCCACAACAGACACCCTGTGAGGTAGGTGAGTCCGAGAGAGCCCTGATATCCCTGCTCGGTCAGAAGAGCTTTATCAGTGCCATGGTGAGCCCAAGGTCACCCAGCTGGCTGCATGTGGGGGAGTGCAGAATCAAACCCAGCTCACCAGATTCAAAGTCCACACTCCTAACCACTACACCAAGCTGAGTATCGGTCTTTGATCTTTTATTGTTTGAATTATTGTTGGGAGCTTCCGTGAGTTGGCTGGCCAGGAATGGCAGCTTACAAATAAATAAATACCACCCCCATACATTGCCTTCAAGTTCCTAGGAAAAGGTTTTCAAGCATGCGTTTCCCATCCATATTTCTTTTTGTTGCGGTTGTTCTGTGGTAGGGCACTCCGAAACATACTCCTAATAATAATTATTAAATGCTGTAGGCTTTGCACTCTCCCCCCCCCCCCCAATATTTGTCTGGCAGTTCATAATTTAATCAGATTTCATTGTAATAGAAAAATCTGGTAATAATGATAATTTAAAGATGGGGGCAGCAGGTTGCTCTGGGATTCAGAGTCATCTGCTTCTGGCCTCTTCTGCAGAACCATTCCTATAAAGTTTCTTTTTCAAATATAACAGTTAAGGTGGTGAATTAAAGTTACCAAATGAAGAAATCATAAATCAAAAGACATTTAGATATCTAGCAACAGTCTATTCCCGGCTTTTTCAACCAGAGTTTAGTGGGGCTTCTTGATGACCCTGGAAGGGTTTCCTGAATGGGTGGGAATTAATTTTTTAATCAAGTTGTGAATAATAAATGTGTCAGTATAGTTGTTGTGATGCACTTATTGAGTTTTATGAGTTTGTGCAGTATGTGTCATATTGGACTTGTGTTCTCTGCAAACCACCCTAAGCCTCAAGGGCCGGCAGTATAAAAAGGGAACAAATAAATAAATATTAGAAGTCCTGTTTGCAAAACTGCATATTTCAGTTTTGAATGTGACTGGTTGTCTTATTACTCCTCGATAAGACCTTCATAAGAGGGTGGCACAGAAACCAGAATGACAGATGGGGAATTTTTAATGCTACCTATATTGGGATATGCAGATCTATGAAATGGAATCCAGCCAGCAGATCATCTAGAGCAGGGGTAGTCAAACCGCGGCCCTCCAGATGTCCATGGACTACAATTCCCAGGAGCCCCTGCCAGCATCCGCTGGCAGGGGCTCATGGGAATTGTAGTCCATGGACATCTGGAGGGCCGCGGTTTGACTACCCCTGATCCAGATTTTTTATCAGCATAGCATACGATACAGAAATTCACACAGGCCAAGCCAAATCAACAGTATGATACAAAGGGTATCATGCTGTTTTAAAGCGCAATTTAAAGAGAGGAAAAAGAATAGGGAATTACAAGATGGATAGCCCTTCTTAAAGCAAAACATGAGAATACTTCGACTTGACATTGCCCCTTAAAATTAATGTTTTCTTCTATAACCTCTGACACATTTAGCTCTCATATGGAAGACAAAGTAACAAGAATTAAAGAACATACTTGGCTTGAAAGGCATTGTTGGTCCCTCTGTGGTCAAGGTCGTGGCACAAACATCCCACAATCAAAGCTAAAATTTCAATTTCTGTCAGAATCTCCTGAAATCCCGCTGTCTGAAAATAGAAAAACAATATCGGTGACCTCAAGTGAAAGCAGCGTCCAGGGATGTGGTTAAAAACGATAAAATTGGATACTTAAAATGATAACATTGAATAAGAACTGACCCATTGTTCAAAGTATCCCAGGTCCTTGGCCGATGCAGCTTAAAAGGACAATTATCACTTGAATCATTTTCCTTCTGCAATATATGAACTCATCCATACAAAAAGCTAACACTAGATCCATGACCAAATAGCAATTTAAAATCCCTCCGTTTTGCCAGATAAGTGTGATTTTGCTGACATTGCAATAAGGTAGTCAGTTCGCAAAACAACTGCTGTTGTAATTCATCTCACGTTTGTGACTGAACAATTTACTGACTGTGGAATGGGATTGGTTTCTGTCTGGTATGGTCATATGATATTACAGGCGACATATTAATATGACTTAAATGGAAACAGGATTTGGGGAAGAGACTTGAGAACAGAATGCGAAGTCATCACCCCCTTTCTATATAATGTTCAATGATCAGCATATTGTTGCTAACTGTCTGATAACATGCTTGGTTGTGTGGCGGTAGCTGGACACAGGAATGAGAATATGCAGATATACCTCAGGGATGTTGCAGTTAAACCCCATGGTTCTTTTGCCTTGGCAATGTGAGTTGGTCTTGCCTTTTGTATGACAACAGACATAGACTCATAGAGTTGGAAGGAACCTCATGGGTCCCCCTGCACTATGCAGTACATTCACAACCCTATCACTCATCTACTGTAATCTGCCGCCCCTTGAACCTTCACAGAATCAGCCTCTCCGTCAGATCACTCTCCAGCTGCAGGCAGCTGTTAGTGCAGTGTGTCCCCAGCTGAGGTTGCAGCTGGGTGGCTCGGTTTTCTAGGGGCAAGGCATCCTCCAGGGGAGCCCCAGGGACTGGAGGCCCCCTGGGCATAGAATTCACCAGCACGGATCTGCAGCCTCCAAACCTCGGAGGGAAGTAGAAGGGGAAGGGGGTAGTTAGGGGTCAGGGATGGAAGGTCCGCTGGACCTGGCTGCTGGATAGACAAGCAAGCCGGTTGGAGGAGGAGACACTCAGAGGTGGGGCAGCTGTCCTGAGTGGGTGTTAAATTCTGAGAGGCGCTTAAGCTATGCTCCTCCTCCAAGCCCTTACCAGAAATATTGTGGAACAGATTGCAATAAAAGCATAGCCACTAATTAGTTAAAAGTCGAAACAACATCTGAAGAATAAATTCAACTTAAGTTAATCAAGCAAGTCTGCAATCCAACAGGTGTCTGCAAAACATCTGTACACCGCCCGTGGCGCCGCGGGCGCCACGGACTAAATAAAACAGTAAGGGGTTCTGGGGCGGGATGTGTCCGGGATGAGGAAGGGTCCGGATTGGACCCTTCCTCATGACAGACAACCGGAGGGACCAAACGGCAGGCGCGAAGCGCCTGCCGATTGGTCCCTCCGATTCCCAGCCCCAGCAACTGCGAGCCGCGCTCAGCGCGCCTCGCAGTTGCTCCCGGCCTGACGTGGTGAGAGGCGCGAAGCATCTCTCACCGCGTCAGGCCGGCCCCAAGGAAGCCCCCGCCGCAAACACAACACAAGACTCCAGCCGCCGAGAAGCTGCAGAAAAAAAAAGAAACACCCCCGGAGGAGCCTTTCGCCGCTAGCGCGACGAGAGGCAGCAGAAAAAAAAACCCCTGTAGGAGCTCCAAGCCGCCGCGCCGACGAGAGGCAGCAGAAAAAAATTAACCCTGTAGGAGCCTTTCGCAGCTCCACGCAGCAGAAAAAAAAACCCTGTAGGAGCCTTTCGCAGATCCAAGCAGCAGAAAAAAAAACCCTGTAGGAGCCTTTCGCAGATCCAAGCAGCAGAAAAAAAAACCCTGTAGGAGCCTTTCGCAGATCCAAGCAGCAGAAAAAAAAACCCTGCAGGAGCCTTTCACAGCTCCAAGCAGCAGAAAAAAAAACCCTGTAGGAGCCTTTCGCAGATCCAAGCAGCAGAAAAAAAAACCCTGTAGGAGCCTTTCGCAGATCCAAGCAGCAGAAAAAAAAACCCTGCAGGAGCCTTTCACAGCTCCAAGCAGCAGAAAAAAAAACCCTGTAGGAGCCTTTCGCAGATCCAAGCAGCAGAAAAAAAAACCCTGTAGGAGCCTTTCGCAGATCCAAGCAGCAGAAAACAAAACCCTGAAGGAGCCTTTCCCAGCTCCAAGCAGCAGGAACAAAAACCCCTGTAGGAGCTCCAAGCCGGCACGCCCACGAGAGCTAGCAGAAAAAAAAAACCCTGCAGGAGCCTTTCACAGCTCCAAGCAGCAGAAAAAAAAACCCTGTAGGAGCCTTTCGCAGATCCAAGCAGCAGAAAACAAAACCCTGAAGGAGCCTTTCCCAGCTCCAAGCAGCAGGACAAAAAACCCCTGTAGGAGCTCCAAGCCGGCACGCCCACGAGAGCTAGCAGAAAAAAAAAACCCTGCAGGAGCCTTTCACAGCTCCAAGCAGCAGAAAAAAAAACCCTGTAGGAGCCTTTCGCAGATCCAAGCAGCAGAAAATAAAACCCTGTAGGAGCCTTTCCCAGCTCCAAGCAGCAGAAAAAAAAAAACCCTGTAGGAGCCTTTCACAGCTCCACGCAGCAGGAAAAAAAAGCACCTCCTGGTGTCCCCTGGGTCCTAGCGCCCATTGCATTCCTGGTTGCAATGGGCTTTCTGGCTAGTCTCAGATAATTACAAAAGTGTCATAGTTAACATAAAATATAGCTGATGTCAGCTTTGTACATAAGGCACTATAAAGAGGATCATGGTGCCCCCTCTTTTATAATTTACGGATATAAAGCCAGAATGCATACCATAGAATAATAGCAGAGAATTTAGTTTTGCCAGAAAAAAAATGAATGACCTTAATTCATGAATTTGAAATAAATCATGGAGGTCACTCTTTCATGGGAGGAAATGAACTGCAACAAAGATTGCCCACTTTCTTGTGCTTTATTATTATGGCAAAGGTATCCCCTGTGCAAGCACCTGGCCACGTCTGACCCTTGGGATGACGCCCTCTAGTGTTTTCTAGCTTTATTATTAGATACAGGGTTAAACTTTTCTTATCTGCACTGTTGTTTTCTGCTGTTTTCAAAAATGTTAAAGAGAACACCTGAAGAAGCATGATTAATGCAAATATGGGTGGGATCAAACAGCCTTTCTTATATTTAAAAGGTCTTACTCCCATGAGTAATATTATGGTTATCAATGACAGTACTCATGGGAGTTAAAATGATGGATGAATGGGTTGCACTGTCAGGTCCCTGGTTCTCAAAGGCCAAGCCATATAGGGGGGTAACAGTATAAATTATTAAACACACAAAAGACTGCAGAGCTGTGGAGCCATTTTAAGCCCTGATATTGCATTCAGGACAACACCCACACGAAGGACTAAAGCACACACAATCTTGTATAAGAATATAGCATGGATCACTGGCCCTCAATCATTTCAGACCTAAGACCCTTCTTGGACTTCAGGTGGGACCCACTGACTTACAAGGATGTAATAGAAAATGATGCCCTATGATGTCAGAGTCACATGACAGAAAGCAGAGCTCAGCCTGTGACAAAAAGGAATCTTCTTCATCACTAAGTGACCTGACTGCTCCTCTCAGCATGCACATGCAAAGAAAGGCATAGGGTGGGACATTCTTGCTCCTCATAAATGTGCGCTAGCTGTAGGTCCTTCAAAAACAAAAACATATATGGCACTCTCGCCCTGAACCCTCCCTCATGCACAGGATTTTCCCTTTTTTTCTTCTTTCTTGCTGAGCAGCCTCTATATCTATTTTCTTCTTATTTGTTTGTTTATGGCTGTCCCACTCAGTTGCTTTAATATAAATATATTTTGATGCTGGCTCAGCCCAGGGAGATGAGGGAAGACAGAAAATCATATTTGTATATTTGATTTCTGAAATGGTACACACTTCTGCGAGAAAACCCAGAAGTGGCAGGATCATGCAAAAGATGGTTGGGAAGCATAACTGCATGTCCACCCAGGGCCCTTCCTCTTCTCACCCCCTCCAGGCCCATCATTGGCTATTGGGGGCAGGTGGGTCGACATGACCATATATGGTTATATCACGATAAACGTTTAACATATTTTAAAAATATATAAAAAATTAATTCCCATCCATTCCGGAAACCCTTCCAGGGTCTTCAAGAAACCTCAGGCTTTCATGAAAGCCTGGTGGAAAAAGTCTGATTGAGACAAAACAGATACAGGTCTTGTCAATCACAGATAAGCATGGCAGAGTACTGTGCCATTGCCAAAAAGAAAATCTGGGGAAACAGTGAAGGAATAAAAATAAGAAGAAACAGAGAAAGAAAAAGAAAGCTGGCCGAGAAACCCCTGAAGATACTGTTTTTGGTGTAGCAAGAGAACTAGCCAGGAAATACTCTCCCCCCTAGAGAGGCAAAACGTTCTATTGTAGGAGAGATCTGCATATGCGCAAAACGGTATAGTCCTTGCGTACAACCTTTAAGATGATTTTTGAGCTACACAAACCTTATCTAGAATGTGTTTTAGTTACACGTTTTTAAAATTCTAGAGTTCAGGGTAAATATTAAGAATGGGTAAGAGACACATATGTGTGATATGCTAAGAAGGGAATAGTAAAAGTATTAATTCTCAAAAAAGACGCCCGTATATATTCCCATTATGTGCTATTCAGCAGTGGTCCCCAACCCGTGGGCCGTGGCCCGGTGCCGGGCCACGAAGGCCTTGGTGCCGGGCCGCGGCTCCTTCTTCCCTCCCCCCTCGAAGCGAGAAGCTCGCCAGGCCGCGAGCAAATCGGCCGCCAAAGCAGCCAATTAGCTCACGGCCCGGCAAGCTTCTTGTTTCGGGAGGGGAGGGAAGAGAAGCTTGCCGAGCCGCAAGCTAATTGGCCGCTTTGGCGGCCGATTTGCCGGCGGCCCGGAGGGGCCAGGAGGGGGAGCCACAGCCGCCGGCATGGTGGCGGCGCAAATGCGCATGCACGGACTGCCGCGTGCGCACGTTTGTGCCCCTGCTGGGCGCAAACGCGCGTGCGCGGCAGTCCGCATATGCGTGTTTGCGCTGGGGCTGCTGCGTGTGCTGCCACGGACCGCTGCTCCCCCCACTCCGGAGCAGCGGTCCGCAGCAGCCGAAAGGTTGCGGACCGCTGCTATTCAGGATCATTTTGTTTCCCTGAACCTAACTAGGCTGACATCATAAATGTCATTCTTAAATATGTAACATCCACATTTTAAGATGCATATATATAGATAATAAATGCCAAAGGGATTGTTCAGTGTGTTTACTATAATGGCCTGTAATAAAAATATTCAACTGCCAATTCTCTAGTCCAGCCTCATTGGCAGTATTATCATAAAATCTAAAATAATCATGTGCTTTTCTTTCCTACATTACCAGTAAGTTGTGCAAAATTATTACATTCCATAAGAAGCTACGTAAAGCTTAGGAAGGAAGTGGGTGAAATGACAAAATCTGTACCTATATTTCAAGGTGTCTTTACTTAAGTATCTAGAGTTTAGTGACAACATCATTATCTGGGTAATATTACACCCAGGAACACTTTAATGTGGCATGGCCATTTATGAATACAGATTTCAAGGGGAAAAGTTATCCTTGTAGGACAATATAACACAATGTGAAGATCGCTAAAATATAATTTTATCCTTTGGCCTTTCAAATCTGCCATTACATTTTTAAACACACGAATGTTCTCCAGAATCTAATGTGCATTTTGAACTCTGTATTTTCTGCATAATTACATGTACGGCTAATTGTAAGGTATTTTAACTGCAATCAATACTCGAACAGATCATTTCAAAGCCTTCTGGAAACTGTACCAGTAGCCTTATGTTTATGTAGAATCCTATGAACACTGCTAGGAGTAAACCTCATTGGATATATACAGTAGGACTGTCTGCTAGCCCTCTGACTAGCTAGAAGGGCAACCATGTTAGACTGCTAATGGCAAAACCTTCAGAAAATGCCACTCTATTGTAAAATCTAATACATTTAGTACATAGTAAATGATGGATGAATATATTCCGAAAACAGAAATACTGTACAGAATGAAATCAACAAGATACACTCACTTGGAGTCAACAAACCCATTGATATAGATATTAGCCGAGGAATACCCAATCCTTAGGGCCTCTTGTGGCGCAGAGTGGTAAGGCAGCCGTCTGAAAGCTTTGCCCATGAGGCTGGGAGTTCAATCCCAGGAGCCGGCTCAAGGTTGACTCAGCCTTCCATCCTTCCGAGGTCGGTAAAATGAGTACCCAGCTTGCTGGGGGGTAAACGGTAATGACTGGGGAAGGCACTGGCAAACCACCCCGTATTGAGTCTGCCATGAAAACGCTAGAGGGCGTCACCCCAAGGGTCAGACATGACTCGGTGCTTGCACAGGGGATACCTTTACCTTTACCTTTACCCAATCCTTGTGGGTAAAATTTGTGTAATATTATGTGACAAAATTACCGAGGCAGTAACTTAATCATCCACAGAGCCAGTTTGGTATAGTGGTTAGAAGTGCGGACTTCTAATCTGGCCTGCCGGGTTCGATTCTGCATTCCCCAAATGAAGCCAGCTGGGTGACCTTGGGATCACCATGGCTCTGATAAAACTGTTCTGACAGAGCAGAGATATCAGGCCACCGGCAACAGGTGGCAGAACCATGGCACTGGCCGCATTCATGCCGCCTCCAGATTATTGTCTGCGCACGCTCACACACCTGTGCATGCCGCCCGTGTGTGCCGCGGCATTACGGCGGTTGAGAACTGCTGCTCTAGATGGCCAATTATGAAGTGAATAATATTGGGGGGCAGACAAGAGAAAGGACACATAAAGTGCATGCTTACTCAATAATATCAAAGCACCCCATCACCCTCTCCTTCCCTATCGGAGAGAAGGCAATGAGTTCTGATTGTTTTTAATGCAATCTGATTTTTAAATGTTTCTTGAAGTCTGAAGAATGTTTCAGGTGTTTCTCAATGGTAAAAAAGTTGGGAAAGGCTGTCCTCTAGCTTTATCCTTGCCGTACTTTGCAGCAATTGTCCCAGGTTTTGGCCAAGGTTTAACATCTGAAGGTAAAGGTGTCCCCTGTGCAAGCACCGGGTCATGTCTGACCCTTGGGGTGACGCCCTCTAGCGTTTTCTTGGCAGACTCAATACAGGGTGGTTTGCCAGTGCCTTCCCCAGTCATTACCGTTCACCCCCCAGCAAGCAAGCTGGGTACTCATTTTACCGACCTTGGAAGGATGGAAGGCTGAGTCAACCCTGAGCCGGCTGCTTGGATCGAACTCCCAACCTCATGGACAGAGCTTCAGACAGCATGACTGCTGCCTTACCACTCTGCGCCACAAAAGACTCTTACTACTGCATCATTAATGAGCAAAGTCACTTGTACCTCCTAGTTTATGTTCACTGTGCTGCGCTACCAGTACGGCAGACCTCATCAAGCAGAGACACCGAAGGGTTCAGCTATCACAAGGTAAACGGGTGGTACCCAATAGGAAGATGGGGGTGAGGACCATCATCTTGGGTGTTTCTTCCACCCTCACCTCCCGCAAATGATAGCCCCAGCTTTGCAATGCACTGCCAGGTTCCAACAGATGCTGTAGTACTGGGAAGCTCAGCAATTAGCTTTTATTTAAAATACACAGAAGGCACAGGTTGTCCAGTCTGGCTATGGGAAGAGCAACTCAAAATGTAAGAAAAGAAAATAATGTTACAATAGTGAGCAGCCCCCTCTCCCAGATGTTCACACTCATACCCATTACTTGTATGGCAGATTGGGATGCATTTGAACTGTAGGCCACTTTAGAAGCCTAATTGGTCTGCAAAGTGGAGTATAAATGTATTAAAGGAAAAAACTCCCCTAAGTACCTCAAGTGCACTGACTTGCCCTAGAAAAGTATATGGAAACTGCACTAGGAATCAGAATCAGCAAAGGCTTCCTTGTTTTTATCGAGCCGGTCAGTGCCACATATAAGTCTTCCAATAATTAAACTGTGGAGGAACATCTATATATTGCACCACGGCAAGTGGCCTGCAAAGCCAAGTTATATAGAAACAAACTGAAGTATTATTACAATACTCGAGGTTTCTTCTTCTTTTTTTAAATAATTTTATTATTTAATATTATATAAAGCATTTACAGAGAAATTGAGCAGAAAAAGCGACCAGCTGATATGGTTTGCCATCTCTTTTAACATAGATATTCAGTTCTCATCACATATTATTCCTAATCTAGAAGTTTTTACCATTTTTCTTAGCCAAGTGATTGTTAATACATATGAGAGTATGATCTGTAAGAATACATTCTGTTATTATCTTAAATGATATTAGGTCAGTCTCCTTCATAAATTGGCCCTGACCCAAGAATTACTACTGCCGTCTTGTTAATTCCTATGAAGTATGGTTTGTCATCCTCTTTTAGCATACATATTGACATACATATTCAATTCCCATCGCATATTAATCCTGATCTAGGAGTTATTACCATCTTTCTTAGCAAAGTAGTTGTTGATACATATGAGGGTATAATCTATTATAAAGATATATTCTATTATTGTCTTAGATGATATAAAGTCAGTTCCCTTCATATATTGGTCCTGTCCTAAAAAGTTACTACTGCTGTCTTTCCCACAGGAAGCCAGGAGAATGCTCCATTGTTCAACTCATCCTTCAGGTGGTCGCAGAAAATGAAATTGTGTTTTTTTCCATAGTAGAGTGTTTCTGATTGTCCTTCTGTCAGGGCCAAAGAAATCTCTTACTTGATTCTTGCTTCCAGTCGCCTTTGAGTAGGCTCTGAATCCTTTGTCAATTTGGATCTCTTCCTCTGGTCGCACAGGAATATCTCCTGATAGCTTCCTGGTTGCTGTCGCTTTTGAATAGACTCTTTTTATTTTGCTGATCCAAATCATTTCCTGCTCTGAATAGACTTCCAGGTTTTCGGTACTTTCCTTCCTTGAATCTGTTTTCCCAGGTTCTTCAAAGGTACTTTGGGTTTTTACATCTCTGGCACTCTCTCCCTCCAGTAGATTAACTTCCAGACATTGAAGTTTCGTTTGATTTATTGTTAGCTGAGCTACGTCATCAGCTGGTCTCTCCGGACCATGGGCTCCATCCAAAAGCTCCCCCTTAGTCCCACCGATTTCCTTTTCCAGCTTAGTGACTGCTTTCAGTATCTTTGAGTTTCCTTTGCATAACAAATGGAAAAGCTGTGCCTTAGTTAATTCTTCCATAGTTCTAGGCAGTCACAAACTATAAACAGAAAGTCTCGTAAGGTCTCGCGGGAGCACGAGTGATCCCAAATTATCAGTTTGTCGATCTCCGTATCAAGTCAAATTCCCCCACTGAACTTTCACCCACAAATCTTCAAAGCTCTGTCTTTGTTTGGTTAGTGGGTATAATTAGCTGGGAGTCTCTCACTCGACGAAAGAGGGAATTCGCTTGTAAATTGGTTGAGGGGGGGGGGAGGGAAGAGCTTGTGGGGGAAGAAAGAGAAAAGCCAGAAAGCTTTCAATTCTTACTGTTGCAGATTCCAAGCTTCTGTCAACGCTCCTGTCAGTCTGGTAACAGATGGTCTGGGAAGAATGTAAGGTCAGCTGGTCATTTCAAGCTTGTAAAGTTGTTTGCGACAAGGACGCCATCATGACCTTGAGCACAGGCCGCTATTAATCCGGGGAGTTCAGTCCCCCTATCTCCCCACGTATCTGTAGGACCCTCAGGATGCCGTTCCCGGTTCCTGGGGCGACCGGTGAGCAGATTTGCGTATCTGCTCAGGTCAGCCAGGTGCAGAAGCTCCTGACCCTCGGCATGGCTTAAGAGCTGAACAGGAGTCCAGCTTTTTTATGGCGCCATCTTCAGTCGTCTCGAGGTTTCTTCTTCAATCCCTGCCTTAAGTCACTGATGAGCTCTCAAGTCATTCCTATCCCTGAAAATGTCTTAAACGGAAAGTTAAATAAACATTATTTTAAAGAGTTGTTTTTGGAATCTCGCATTTAAATAGATTAGGTCGATTAAACATTCTGCTCTAAGGCCTGATTCACACTCCCATTTGTCAGTACAACATAACTTTTAGGCAACCCTGTCACAATAAAGATATGTCCGTGGAGAAACTATTTGTATGAATGGGACCACCATAAAAACTACAGAAATGGCTTGCTGGATACAATCCGGTGAGGCACCATGTGCTGTAAAGCCATTCATAATATTGTTCCCCATAAATTTGGCACCAGGGAATTGTCTTGCATTGGAAAAAAGGTATGTGAGCCTGTCATTGACCGTTTATGCACTGGGAACTTTACTACCCCATCTCTCGTGCTGGAGCACAAATCGGGGGAGGATGGGGTGCACTGGGCCAAATGCTCCCCCATATGGGTGCAGGAAGAGGTGGGGCAACCTGCCACGACTAAAACTCCAGCCTGCAGCCTGGCATGAAACCTCCAGTGCATAAATGGTCATTAAGAGTCAAAATAGGACTACAACATGAGAAAGGGAAAACAACTGGGTTGGAAGTTGTCCTCATTTGACAATGTGCCCAATAAATACATATGAATCTACAGCCCATTTGCCCTGGCCTGGATGGCCCAAGCAAGCCTGATCTCATCAGATCACAGAAGCTAAGCAGGGTCAACCCTGGACTGTACTCAGATGGGAGACAACCAAAAAAGACCAGGACCGTTTCTGCACTGGGAATTTCGCTGCCCCGGCTTCTGTGTGGGAACACAAATCTGGGGCGGACCAGGTGCACTGGGCCAAATGCTCCCCCATGCAGGAACAGGAAGAGGCAGGACAACCTGCCCTGGCTCAAACTCCAGCCCACAACCTGGCACAAAACATCCAGTGCGGAAACGGTCCAAGTTTGCCACACAAAGGCTGGCAATGGCGTATCATCTGTGTTGGACTGTTTCCGCACTAGCAATATCATTCAAATTTGAATTTTTAAACGGTAAACTTCGTAATCTGTTTCTGCACTAAAATTTGCTTCTTCAGGCACAGTCCTGAATTGCTGCCTCACTTGCCCCGCAGCAAAGTAATCCCCAGAAAACCAGATTTCATCTTTTCAAGCGGGGTCTAATTTGGGGCTGCCCAATGTGGAAATGCATGCAATCGGGGGTTTTCCGTCAGACCCATTTTGGAAAGCCTGTCGCAAATTTCAGCCTGTGAATGAAGGAGAGGTAAAGGGGAGTTAACGCCAGAACCGACTCGCGGCATCCAAAGGAAATCCAAAGCAAGGCTAAAAAGGTATGTCTCCTAATGCAGAAACGGTCCCAGTCTCTTGCCTTGAAAACCCCATGGGGTTGCTGTAAGTCTGCGGCAATGTGACACTACTTTCTGCCGCCACCACAGCCCACCTAAACAAACAGCACGCTTGCCAAGCATTAAGAGATCTATTTGACTCTTCCGTTCTGTGAGATATACAGTCCAGAAGAAAAGAAGCTGCTTCATCACCCGAGCAAACCAAAACTAACATTGCCTTTGAGCACCACCTAGGGGGAGTTCTTTGTTTTTTTAATGCATATATTAAATCTGTATTGCTAGTGCACCGAAAATACAAGACAAGACAGCCATTACAGGCTGCATTTATCAGCTTGGTTTTAATCTTTATAAAAATACCAACTTTCAAATTACTGATGCCAGTTATCAAAGATGATCGAGGAAAAGCTTAACATTTCTAGCTTAGATTCTTAGAGGGAGGGCAGAGGTGTGTGTTCTAAGAGTGGTTGCCTGCAAGTTTGATTTGTAGTATGGACTGAGCATCACAAGTTCATACTCACCAAGAAGTCCAATGCAGGTTTGTTGCTTCTCATACCAAAGAGGTATGTCTGCCCCACACTCTTGTTCCTTCCCTCATTTATCATACACCTGAACGGAGTTTTTAAAAATAATGATGCAAACACGCACATGCACATTGATATTGGCCTTCCCAACATTTCAAAAATTCCTCGTGAGGTTCCCTGGGAAGGTGGTGGGTTCTCCTTCTTTGGAAGTTTTTAAGCAGAGGCTGGAGAGCCATCTGACTGAAATGCTGATTCTGTGAACTTAGGCAGATTGTGAGTGGGTGGGAAGAAGGGATTTGTGTCGGTGCTGGGCTCGTGTGGTCCTTTCTTGCATGCCCGGGGAAATGCTGATTGCCACTTTTTGGGAGGCAAATTTATTCCCAGCCAGATTGGCTAAAGGTTCTGTTTACGCTGGGGAGAGGCATGTAACTGGGAACACTGTGGGCGAGCAGGGAGTTGTGAATTTCCTGCACTGTGCAAGGGCTTGGACTCGATGACCCTGGAGGTTCCTTCCAACTCTGTGTTTCTATGAGTCTAAGAAATCACTAAAAGCGATTGACAAACGACTGGGAACATTGGAGCCCTTTTCAGACCTCAACGCCTTACAGCAGCCATCCTTCTCCCCATTCGACCTGAACTGGGCTACACGTCCAGAGGGTACTCTTTAAAAGCGCTACCTGGAATTGAAAGTGTATGCGTAACAATTCTCCTAGCCCACTTCCCCTCTTCTTAAATCTTGCTTGCGTCTTGCAAACGACATACTGTCATTGTTTAATTGCTTTATAAACATCCTGAACGCTGTTTATTTTTTAACAAGTTCCCCAGGTATCAGAGCACCGGCATAATTAATCGTGCTTGCTTTATCTCCCAATGAATTGGTTCTTATCTCTGATGTAATGCACTTTAGGCGGAGAAAATATCGCCTGGTTTAGTGACACGTGAAACACTATTATCCTCGGTGATACAGTGGTTGAAGCTGCCCTCTTTTGCAGTCGTGATGCAGGCTTCGAAGCCCTTCATCATAAAAACTACAGTTTGGAAAGGCCCCTCAAGGACCATCAACCCCAAATTCATGCAGTGAGTCAGGTCTTATGACACTTAAGATATCTTTGCAGGCTACTTATTCACCCCTCTTTTGGTGGCGTGGGTTTTCTTTTTCTTTTTAAGTGAAGGGATCAGTGCCTGGGTATAAATGTGACAAGTGTGGAAGGAATAATTCTCCATTTTCTTTTATCTACATGGTTAATTTCCTGATCTCTTCCACAAAGCCGAAGGAGTCAGTTCGCCTGTCTTCATTAGGAGGGTTGTAAACAGCTGACACTATAAGATGTTGTGGTACTTCCGCTGAAATATTGAAACAGCAAACATGCCTGTTCTTCATTAGGGATCACTGAGTTCCTGAACTGAGCAGCGTTTCTTTACTCAACCAACCTGGCTCTCTTTTACTATCATAATTTAGGGTTGCCAACAGGGGGGGAAATACACCCTGTCCCTTTAAGTTCTGGAGAGGGCCTGCAAAATGGAGCTTTCCCACCAAGCCTTTCGGGTGGCGATTTCGGGTCACATGGAAAAGGGGGAAGACGCGAAGCAAACCGCTTATGCACGGGACAGGACGCAACGGTGGCAAAAGCCAGAATAACCAATTATGCACACGGCGCCCCCGGCACCACTTCTGGTTGCGCCCTGGTCACGCGAAAGCTGTGCTTTCTTCTGCGTTTCGCTAACGCGACTTTTTCGGTGGCATGCACCGAATCTGTGGCTGGTTGCAGCCGGCTCCGTGCGTTATTGGTGATTTTAGTCACCGCCATTCCACCCCGAATGTGCGCTATCCCCCCCCCCCGTGCATAATGGGCCTTAGACAGGAATCAATCAAATATTCTACTGTCAGTGATGTTGTTACTGTTATCACTTGATGCAATTACTGAATTCATGTTATATCTCTCATATGGTTTCATGTTCCCTGTAAACGGGTCAGAGCCGCAAGGGAGGGAACTATTTAAACAAACAAACAAACAAACAAACTTGCAGGAATGGACAGGTGAATCTTTTCACCGTGTGGAGATAAATAACATCACATCACATTGTTTATAAAAACCCAAGAAGCCTCTACTAAAGGGGGGCATATTTCTCAAGGTGTTGGGAACCCTACTTTTCCTAAATGTGGAATCTATTGTTGGTCAGCACCCTAGAAGGTGTTCCAGGTTTCCAGCCCTAACTGGATACTCAGCACCTCACATTCATTTTCAGATTCACATGTATTTCATTCATTCATTCATTCATTCATTCATTCATTCATTCATTCATTCATTCATTCATTCATTCATTCATTCATTCATTCAATTTCTATCACGCCACTCCCACAAGGGCTTGTGGCGACTAACAAAAGTATAAAAACCCCAATACATAAAACCCCCCATAAAACCTGTAAACAATTTAAAACAATCCCAGACTGGCCAATCCACTTAAAAACCATCTATATTCGGTGGCAGAAAAATCTCAATACTAATCATTCCTAAAACCTCAGGGTGGACAGAGGGGTCCTCCTGTCGCTGCTAACTTTCCTTGCCGGGTATCCGCCATTCTTCCTCTACCCTAGCCCACCTGTATTTGAGCAGGTATCAAGCCCTGCTTTGGGAATTTGGCAACTAGGCCTTGGTCCTATTAACATTCATATATCGTAAAATTGTATATTCCAATGGACTTTGATACAACGGACTCCCTCGATTGTACTAAATCAACCAGAGATTTCATAGATTTGTCTCCATTTTGTCTGTTTTTCTATCGAGGACTGAAACAACTTTGTAAGATTGTACTAACGTTACTATAGCACAATGGCCCCACCATTCCCCGCTGCTCGTTCTTTTTGGCTCAGCTGCCAATCCTCTGTCAAATGTTGCTAATAAAATGCAGTGTTTGGGCCTCTTAATACTCTCAGGCATTTGAGGAATAGATAACTACATAGATTATGAGCAAAAAGAAGCGATAAATGTTCAGACACGCAGACAATGGTTATGGTAAAAGGTTCTTACACAATGGTTATGGTAAAAGGTTCTTACACACACACGGGCTGTTGTGGCAGTCAACACTCACCGTCAACATGGCAAACATTAGCTGGCACACATTGAAAGCATGCCTCCAGTTGTGATAGAGAACCATCCGATAATTCTTCCTAACTGTCAAAAGCCACCTACACAATGTCTGAAACGGAAAAGTACAAATTGCATCAGGGAGACTAACGTGTACAAATGGACACGACGCTGCCAAAGACAAAAGCGGCAGATTATCTCCGCAGAGCAGATGGTTACCTCGTAGTCAATTTTAAATTTCTGAACCATTCCCAGCTCCATGAACATCCGGAGGGCTGCCGTTATCATGGTATCCACGTCGAGGGAGAAGTCGTCAAAGTGGACGTTGTCTATGCCAAGCTCTGACACGAGGGGGATGCTGGCCGTCTAGAATTTATCCAAAGACAAGAAGAAACTTTTCAGACACAGTTTTATGTTTTTCTCTGGTCTTTTTCTAAGAATGAATTTTCCTAGAACACACCCCAAGAATGCATATTTCAAGGGGAACAAATCTGGAAGAGGGGAGATGGGACAATAAATTCTCAGGGAGAGATATTGCTAGGTTGAACAGGAGATAAACTGAAACCTAATGACGCAGTCCAACAAAGATGGCCGGACAAATCTCTACTTGTTTCTGAGGGAATTACCTTAGAACACCATTCAAGTTGTGAGGAAACAATGATTGACAGGCGGAGGGTAAGTCGCATATAACTTTTTAAATCTTGCATGGCAATGACGGCTTTGATCAGACATCATTTAAAACCATGGCTTAATTATCAAACTATGTGTTCGTTATTTGAGCACATAAAATCAGCGTCAAAAATTAATCGCAATCTTAACTGTGATGTGTAAATACAGATGTCCTGCCATGTTCTCTGCTGCAGCCTTTGAAAACACTCCCTGGGCTACAGAAATGCCTGGCCATAGCAGCCTGAAGTAGAAGCTGTTCTTGCCTTTTACTGTCTCTCCCCGGCAGTCTCCTTGGATGATGAAAGCAATTGTCAAGACAAACAAGGATTTCAGTGATTGTCTGTGGGGCAAATCCTGGTTTCACAAACTAATTCAGCTTTTCCCAACTTTTTTACCGTTGAGAAACCCCTGAAACATTCTTCAGGCTTTGAGAAACCCCAGAAGTGGTGCAATTATACATAATTGGGTTGGGAAGCATAGCTGTGTACATGCTCAACCATGGCCCCTCCCCTTACCACCCCCTACAGGCCTATCACTGGCCATTTTTCGAGGAGAGTGGTCAACATGACCATATATGGTTATATCACCTGGTAAATGTTTAACAAATTTTAAAATATATATATATTTACAATCAATTACGTAACTCCCACCCATTTGGGAAACGCTTCCAGAGCCATCAAGAAACCCTGGTTGAGAAAGCCTGAACTGTTAAAACAAACCACAGTTTCACATTACGTCTGAAGCCAATGCAAATCTGTGTCCGAAAAACAGTGAACACTTGTGAATTACAGCGTGTGTATTTTTATGCAAATACATGGTTGAGAGGTTTGTGTGTTTGAGTAGTGTACTCTCGACAAAATAAACTTATCTCACTTCACAAGGCATGATTTCCCCCTGGACACACAACCTCTTCTCCATGAAAGAATAAGCTATGAGTAAAGTATTCCTGGGGTGTGTGGAATGTTATAGTACAGGCCAATCTTGTCAGATCTCAGATGCTAAGAAGGATTTGCCCTGGCTAGTACTTGGATGGGAGACCACCAAAAAAATCCAAGGATCGCTATGCAGAGGCAGGCAATGGTAAACCACCTCTGCTTAACCACTTGCCTTGAAAACCCTATGGCAGACTTTCTCAACCAGCATTTCATGAAACCCTGGGGTTTCTTGGAGGCCCTAGAAAAGTGACCATATATGGTCATATCTACCTCCCCCCACAAAAAATGGTCAATGCTGGGTCTGAAGGGGGTGGGAAGGAGAGCCCCCCCCCGGTGGGCATGTACAGAACTATGATTTCCAACCATATTCTGCCCAATCGCACCAGTTCTGGAGTCTCTAGAAGCCTGAAGGAAGTTTCAGGTATTTCTCAATGTTAAAGAAGTTGTGAAAGGCTGCCCTATGGGGTCACCATAAGTCAGCTCCAACTTGATGGTGCCATGACACACACAGACATACACACGCAAAGTGGTTCTGAGTTCCAATCGTAGCATCTGAAGAGTTATCTGCTCTGCAGCAGTGCCACTAATGCAGTGCCACTAATGCAATAGATCTGAACTACTGTAGGCCAGGGTGTTGATTCTGACTAATTAAAATTTTTTGCCTATACAGTGTTCGTATTTATAAAAGCATCCATGGTGAAGACCACATCTACATATCCACTGAGGAAGAGTGCAATAAAAAAATATTTGGCAGTGGGCAGCTTCAAACATTAAACTACTGCCAACTGCTTGTTATGTCTCTTCTGGGCAATGCCTGCTGGCTATGTCCAGGAGGAAAACTGTGTGAAAAAGTAATATATGCTTATGTTTTCTGTGTAAAAAAGTAATATAAGCTGCAGGTTTGCCCTGAGCTGGGTGGCCCAGGTTAAGCCAATACAGTCAGATTTTGGAAGCTAAAACCAAGAACTGTCAATCACACATAGAAATTGGAGCTCAGCCAGAACGAGGTCCAGAATTCACTCTTGTTTTCACAACCAATAGCTTTCATCAATACCTTAGCTCCTCAATCAATATTGTGAATAAACGGAGAACCCTGTCTATTCTATTAAACTCTCAGAATAGGGTCTGAAAGTTTGACAGAATAGATGGGGTTCTCCATTTTACATCTGAGCCTGTGGCCAAATGGATACTTGAAGGATCTATGAAAAATATGAATCAGGCATGTATAATATTGATGGAGGAGCTAAGCTACTGATGGAAGCTATTGGTTGTGATAAAGAGAGTGAACTCTGGACCTTGTTCTGGCTGTGCTCCAATTTCTAGAAGAAGAAGACATTCAAAAGAAATTCCGTCTCAACATCCGGAAGAAGTTCCTGCCAGTTACAGCGGTTTCTCAGTGGAACAGGCTTCCTCGGGAGGTGGTGGGTTCTCCATCTTTGGAAATTTTTAAACAGAGGCTGGATAGCCATCTGACGGAGAGGCTGATTCTGTGAAGGCTTAAGGGGGTGGCAGGTTACAGTGGATGAGTGATAGGGTTGTGAGTCCCTTCCCATGAAGTCCCTTTCAACTCTAGGATTCTATGATTCTAAGAAGAAGAAGAGTTGGTTCTTATATGCCGCTTTTCTCTACCCGAAGGAGTCTTAAAGCGGCTTACAACCCCATTCCTTTTCGTCTCCCCACAACAGACACCCTGTGAGGTAGGTGAGGTTGAGAGAGCCCTGATATCACTGCTCTATCAGAAAAGTTTTATCAGAGCCATAGCAAGCCCAAGGTCACCCAGCTGGCTGCATTTGGGGGAGTGCAGAATCGAATGCCAGATTAGAAGTCCGCACTTAGAATAACCACTACACCAAACTGGCTCTGTAATTTTGTCACATAATATTACACAGATTTTACCCACAAGGATTGGGTATTCCTTGGCTAGATGAGGTTGAGAGAGCCCTGATATTACTGCTCGGTCAGAACAGCTTTAACAGTGCTGTGGGGAGCCCAAGGTCACCCAGCTGGCTGCATGTGGAGGAGCGCAGAATCAAACCCGGCTTGCCAGAGTAGAAGACCGCACTCCTAACCACTACACCAAGCTGGCTCTCGTCTATGTAAAGAACATTAAAGACTTCAGATTTTGGAAGCTAAACAGGGCCAGCCCTGACCACTGTTTGGATGAGAGACCACCAAGGAGTACCAGGATTGCTAAGCAGAGGCAGGCAATAGCAAATCATCTCTGTTTGTCTCTTGCCTGGAAAACCCTATTGTGGCGCTCCCCAACAATCGGGCTACAGCCCGGTACCAGGCCATGGAGGCCTTGGTACCAGGCCGCGGTGGGGGGGGGAGGTGCAGACGACAGTGCGCCAGTAGGCGCGCCTCCCTACGCACCCTGCGGCGTGCGCTTGCAGCACCAGGAGCGATTGGCCACCAGCACACCTCCCTCTCCCCCCCCCCGGTCCCCAGCCTGAAAAAGGTTGGGGATCACTGTCCTACTGGATCACCATACGTCACTGGTGACTTGACAAGACTTGCCCCCCCCCCTCCAGTACACCTTTCCTGCATAACTGGCCTTTGAGGAAACTTATACCAACTTATAGCCAAATCTAACAGGACCTTGGCAGGTAGCAGGCAGTGTCTGTAGCATCTAGTGTTGCTCTGTGTAAATGACTGAAAAAGTGCCAATAAAGCAATATATACTGGAAACATGAATTTTTCTTGGAGCTGCAGCCTGAGTAAACTACAGGGATTTGTCAAAGGGAGAAAAAAATATTTTAAGAACTGATCATAAACCGATGAACAAAACAAGTCAAAGACAATTTTTTCCATATCAATCTTTGTATTTATGAGGTCTCGCCATCCCTATATTTAACAGGAGTGCCGTAATACAAAATAATCACTGAATTAATAGCCGAGCAGTAACATTTGTATAAAAGAACCATTTGCTTTACAACAGCAATAAAAGAAATGGCAGAATTATGTATGAGGGACCAGGCTAATTTGAATAATGTAGAAAAGGAGAAATATTACATATGTGAGACATCTATTGTCATTCTTAGGCATCTGAAGTGAAGCAGACCATGCGTATAAAGAACAGAATCCTAGAAACTACAACTGTAAAAAAAACCACTCTTAATATATATATTATTCAAATGTATGCTTAAAATCCCAGCTGATCAGAAAGGTTTCTCACATATTAAAGGTAAAGGTCAAGGTATCCCCTGTGCAAGCACCGGGTCATGTCTGATCCTTGGGGTGACGCCCTCCAGCGTTTTCATGGCAGACTCACATATTATGGAATAGCAAAATGCTTTCCTTTATGACAGGTATTACTGTTGAAGGAAGGATGTGGCTCTCGGAAAGCCACCAATAGACCCCCCCCAGACATGATCCCCTCCCTACTTTTTCACATGCAGAACCAATCCACACGTCACATTACAACTAATTATGAGATTTACCTGGCTCCATGGGCCCTTAGGGTAACCAAGGCCATGGGTATCTTATTTTATTATCCCTGTCTTCTCAGTAGGGAGCACAATACGGAGACTCAGGGGTTATAGCTAAATTCCACTGAAACTAATTAAACGGGCCTCACCCATGACCGACGAACAAGGCCTATCTTTGGCATCTCCAGTTAAAAGGAGCACATTGTAGGTGATGAGAAAGAGCCCTACCTGAGATCCCGGAGAGCCACTACCAGTCAAGAGTACACATTGCTGACCTTGATGGAAAACGGAGCTCTTCCACCAGGTCTATGGTTGAGGTTGGGGTCAGCGAAGAAGATCGATTCCCCCCCGCCCGAGTGTGAGTAGTATATTGAACCATCTTGACCTCCTTCCTCGCCCCTCCTGTAGTGAGGATGGGGGGGAGGTCCGCCATGTCCTGTGATTTTATGTCTTTTAATGTGGGTTTTAATGGGTTTTAATTGGACATTGTAACCCGCCACGAGCCGGCTTTGGAAGTGGTGGGAAATAATAATAATAATAATAATAATAATAATAATAATAATAATAATAATAATAATAATAATAATAATAATAATGGCCCATCCTATATAAAGGTTTGTGTGTGACTTAGGCATGTTGCCATGGAAACCATGTGAATGGAAGGCAGTTATTGGTTTTAGGCCATGAGTTTTACCTCAACACAAGTGTCCAAAGGAGTGTTGTTTTATTTTTCTTCAGAAGAGTAAAAAATCACTTATAGAGAGAAAACCAGACACATTCATGTTTCGCTGTGGATTTGGGGTCGAATCCACCCCTCTCTTCAATCCCTGGGGATCTGGTTGCAAGGGAGATGTTGATTCTGAAACATCTCAGACATTCTACTGCAGCCAGTTAAATAACTAAATACGATTACACTGCTCCAATAAAATTAAAGGGAAGATTCTCTTATTTCACAGTCTCACCCTAGATTCTTGGTCATGCGACAGGCATAATTCCCAAACTGGGTCACAAGTCCCCCAAGCATGACAGAGAACTAATAGAAATAAAATACTTCAAATCATTAAAGATTTCTCAGAGTCCAAAGCATTCAACAATAAAGGAGGCTGCCCGCTGTTTCTCCGCATGATTTACTGCTCTGGCATCATCACTCTCTTTGGGGTGGTTGGTGGCATGGAAGGTTCTGTGGTCTCTCTGGATTAATCAATCACAGCTGCAGCCAAGATGTACAGAACTATTCCCCTATTTAAAAAGAGGCTGCTTACTGCTTCCCTACATGAGTCCCTGCTTTAGGCTTCTCGCCTTCCAGCAGGAGACATCCCCAGATGAGTGCACGCACAGGGGGTGGGATTCTGTGTGAGCAGGTAATTCTTAGTGTTACACACATTAAAACAGGTATAACAGTGAAATGTGTCTTCCGCATTAATTCAGAAAATAAACGGAGGGAAGTAGCAATAATAATAATAATAATAATAATAATAAATTAATTATAAAATCTGATGATGACTGAAACAAAGAAAGAATTACAATTTCATGAAATAATTAATCTGAAGAAAGATGTCCTGAACTCCCTGTAAGACATGCCCAAGGCATCTTAGAATAACTCTTAAAAACAAACCCTAAGACATAGTAACAGAATAGAACAGACAGAACCTACAACCATCTCCTTCTTCCTCTTGAATATACTGCAACTGCTATTTATTTTATTTGTTACATTTCTATACCGCCCAACTTTATGGCTCTGGGTGGCTTTCAACACACGTTTGTAGGTTGCAAAGTTATGGTTTGCAGCTCATAGTGCGAAGAATACAGAACACAAGAGCAGTTTGAAGTTGTGACACGAAACAAACATTCCCCGTACTTTAGCATCATTTTGCATCTAACTAATCTGAACAGAAAAATTGGCACGAGCTGGTGATATTTGGCCAAGAAGCAACCCCAGACCACAATGTTGCACTTGCACAGTGACTTTTTGTTGTTGTCAAGGCAAGAGATGCTCAGAGGTGGTTTGCTTTTGCCTCGTCTCCCATCCAGGTTCTAACCTGGGCTGACCCTGCTTAGCTTCTAAGATCTGAGGAGAGCAAATTAGCCTCGACTATCTAGATCAGGGCAGTGCCCAGCAGATATATGCTATTTCTGCCACCTTATCTGTTCCACATAATATATTTCTGGTAAGGGCTTGGAGGAGGAGCGTTTCTCATGGCTTCAGCACTCAACATCCACTCAGGGCGGCTGTCCCGCCCCTGAGTGCCTCCTCCTCCAACCAGCTTGCCTGTCTGTCCAATGCCCAGCCAATTGCCTGTCCCCCACCCCTGACCACCCCCTCCTCCTTCCACTTCCCTCTGAGGCTCAGAGGCTGCAGATCTGTGCTGCATGAGAGTTGCCCTGGACGGTGAGTTCCCTGCCTAAGGTCCTCCAGCTTGCAGCCTTTCCAGGTCCTGGGGAGAGGCCATCTGCATAATTCTTCCACTCCCACCCCCCCATCTAGCGCCCGTTGTAGTCCTAAATGCAACGGGCGTTCTCCCTAGTTTAATTATATTGCAAATCATATTACATGAAGTACAGCACAGCTTGGGATGATTTGTTATGAAGTGACCATTTGAAATTATTTGTCCTTGTTATCACGAATCAAGCTTTGGCCTGGACTGAACTTCGCTCAGGTGTCGGTCGACAGAAATGCTTACATGCCACCAAGTTCCCCATCCTCAAAAGATCTCTTTACTGTTTCACCACCCAGCATATGGGCACATGTAATGCCAAGGAAATGAAAGTAGAAGGGGGGGGGCTGTAAATTCAACACCTCACGGCACTATGCTCTCCAGATCCCTTTACACCGTTAACCAACAAACAGCAGGAGATGGGAACACAAAGCCTGTGTGATTTTACCTTTTACTGCGTTCTTGAATTTAACGGTGCTCTTGGTTAAGCTGTTTTCCGTTTCATGTCATTTTCTTGCTGTACACTCAGTAAGAACTTCAAGCTACTAAACTGACACAGTGAACAGAATGGTCTCCTTAATTTTTCTTCAGCTGGGCTCTTGTGTATTTAATAGTGGCACAGAAGGCTGACACCAGCTGGCGTAAAACGGCAAAGGCAAGACAATCTGTGGGGAAACTTCACCTGCCGATTCTCCCTGACATGCAGCTGCCAGAGATTTGCTTAAGAGCCAAGGGCCTTCCTTCTTGCAGATCCCCTATTTCTGTTACTGGTAGATGCTTGCTAATTTGGGGGGAGGGAGGTCAAAGTGAGGGCACAACAATCTAAATTATAGGACACAATACATAAGGAAGATTCAGGTGGGTCACCATGTGGGTTTGATGCAGCAGACCCAAGTTGGAGTCCAGTGACACCTTTACCACCAACAAAATTTTACTAAAGATGTAAGTTTTTGTGCGCAAGCCCACTTCCTGAGCAAAGGCCCCATGAAATGACTGCAAAGGGCACAAAACCACCCATGCCATTGTTGTTCAATGTCATTTTACTTCTGTCTTTAAAAACGTCTATGGCACTTGCCTGCCACACTAGCCTTCAATGTGGCTCATAAATTCTATTTAAAATATGCAACACCAGCAGTAATACTATGCTAAAAAAAAGCTGTTTGTATTTAACCAGAGTCTCACACACTGTGAGAACAATTAAAGGGTAAAACATTTCTAGGATTTATCAAGGTGCCCATATAAACAACACAGTGGAGGGGAAAATAAACAACGGAGGAACTAACTGAGCCAACATGGTGTAGTGGCTAAGAGCATCAGTCCAAGATCTGAGACATTCAAGTTTGAATCCAACTCTGGTTGCTGGGTAATCTTTGGACGGGCGCACACATTGCTAGTCTAACCTACCTCACAGGATTGTGCTGATGATGCAATGGAGACAAGGACGAACCTCTTTGGAAGTTTTTAAGCAGAGAGGCTAGACAGAAATGCTGATTCTGTGAACACAGGCAGATCGTAACTGGGTGGGCAGAAGGGATTTTGTCAGTGTTTGGCTCTTGTGACTCTTTCTTACAAGCCCAGGTAAATGCCGTTCACCACTTTGGGATCAGGAGGCAAAGTTCTTTCAGGCCAGACTGGCCAGGGATTCTTGTTTTGGGAAGGGCATCATCTGGGCATGGAACTGGGATCACTGTGGATGGGCAGGTAGTCGTGAATTTTCTGCATTCTTCAGGGGGATGGGCTAGATCAGTGGTCCCCAACCTTCTTATCACCGGGGGCCACTCAACGCCTTTTACTGAGGCCTGGGGGGGGGGTAGTTTACTCCTCTACTCTCAACCACTGCCCTAACGCTCTCTGATCGCTATGGCAATGTTTAAACATCCCTTCAAAATAAGATACAGGCACGCCACAACAATGAACATAAGTAACATTTTATTTTCATGGAAATTTTAACTCATGACAATGACAAATCAATGGGAACCCTGAGCTTGTTTCTCTGCAACGAGATAGTCCCATCTGGGAGTGATGGGAGACAACGACACCCGAAGTTTGTTGTAAAGGGCCGGGGGGGGGGGATGAAGTAAGGGGCTGGGGGGGGGGAAGGTGTCCTTCGCGGCCCACCTCCAATTAGTAGACGGACCACATGCGGTCCACAGCCCACAGGTTGGGGATCACTAGGCTACATGACCCTGGAGGTTCCTTCCAACTCTATGATTCTATGAGAACAATGTAAACCACTCATATCTGGGGAGAAAAGTGGAATATAAATGAAAAGTATCAATAAGGTAAAGGTAAAGGTATCCCCTGTGCAAGCACCGAGTCATGTCTGACCCTTGGGGTGACGCCCTCCAGCGTTTTCATGGCAGACTCAATACGGGGTGGTTTGCCAGTGCCTTCCCCAGTCATTACCGTTTACCCCCCAGCAAGCTGGGTACTCATTTTACCAACCTCGGAAGGATGGAAGGCTGAGTCAACCTTGAGCCGGCTGCTGGGATTGAACTCCCAGCCTCATGGGCAGAGCTTTCAGACGGCTGCCTTACCACTCTGCGCCACAAGAGGCTCATTGAAAAGTATCAATGTATTCGTATTTATTAATGGAATGCTTGTTTCATTCTTGACAAACCAGTGATGACGAGAACAACTGAGAAACAGAAAACTCAAAATGGTGGGAACATTTCCCATAATTCCCTATACAGAGGGAGGCAAGGGCAACAATGATCTGATATTATGTTATTAAACAAGCATTTTGCTTGCTTTCTAATGAAACATTACAATTAAGAGGCAAATGTTTCTCTATTCCGCCCCAGGCTTGATGTATCTCGGTAGATGAGATTAAAGCTGCACAGGTTTACACCTCTCTCTCTCTCTCTCTCTGTAGGGGTCTGTGTCTAATTGTTCCAGCTAAGGGATACCTCAACACTCAGAGCAAACTTGCTTTTAAAGGCCTCCATCTGTTACCATGTCCTGCTGACGGATGATATCTCTCTGCCCTTCACACTGCTGAATCAGCACCTCCTCATGATAGATCTACAGCACCAGAAGAAGGACGTTATTCTCTAAAGGAAACTTTCTAAGACAACGAAACATAAAATGAGGGAATGAGGGAACGATTTCACCTGCCGCTTACAACCACTTTCTGCATAGCCCACGCCTGTTTAATTGTATTTTTTTACACTTTCTTTCCCTTGTAGACCAGAACACCCCGCAGGTGAGCACGTTAGTTTTCGTCAAAAACAGGTTTCTGAATTCATGAGCTCTTATTTGTGAAAGCTGTGCAATATGATTCATCCGGTGTTTAAAAAGATAATCTTATTTAAATGGAATTGTAACCCCAGGATGGGGTTGTAAACTTCTGAATCGTTTCCTGAAACGATCAGGCCCTACCTTGAACCCATTGTGCTCAGCCAGTTTAAAATCTTCATATTTTGTTGCTTTGTCTGAGGAGAAATTTTCATAAACTTCTGCTAGCACCCCCTTTATGAGGCTGAGGAGATATTTCATGAGTTGTGTTGGAGGAATATTCCAGTTTCGTTCAGTTTTCTCAAAAGTAGCCAAGGAGATCTGAGGATCTTCCCCAACCACATACAAAAGTAGAATTCTTAGGTGTTATCCTTGGAGGGTTTAGACTTTATACTTTGATTTCTCCTTTTTTGTTTCTAACTAGGGATGAATGCTTGGGTTCAGAATCAATAATGATTTGGGTATTTTTCAACTGTATTCAAGCAGAATAAAAAAAAAACCTCAGCCAGTTTGGTGTAGTGGTTAGGAGTGCGGACTTCTAATCTGGCATGCCAGGTTCGATTCTGCACTCCCTCACATGCAGCCAGCTGTGCGACCTTGGGCCAGTCACAGCACTGATAAAGCTGTTCTGACCGGGCAGTGATATCAGGGCTCTCTCAGCCTCACCCACCTCACAGGGTGTCTGTTTTGGGGAGAGGATGGGAAGGCGACTGTAAGCCGCTTTGAGCCTCCTTCGGGTAGGGAAAAGCGGCATATAAGAACCAACTCTTCTTCTTCTTCTTCTTCTTCTTCTTCTTCTTCTTCTATCAGCCAAATCACAGATGTCCGAATCGATTTGGGCTTGATTCGGCTGATTCAGCATTGAAAAGGACTTCGACGAACAGCTGTTTGTCAGGGTCTTTAAATGCCTCTTGGGCAGGCCTTCCCAGGTTACTGAGAGCTCTTTGTAGCCTGGGAAGGGAGGGTAGGCAAGAGCTCCCACAAGACACCTCACTTCTAAAGCCAACACCTGTACAGTTGTGCTCCCTTCTGAGACCTTTTATATGTCACACCTGTATATGTCATGTGTATTATGAGGAGACGTGTGTTATGCGGTTTCCTTGTCGTCCTTCTTGATTCCTATTTGTTTTCTCCGCCATCAAAGACTCTGACCTTAGAATTTTTAGTTGGATCCAAAGAACAGAATGGTCTGTTCTTTAAAAGGGGATCTTCTACTCAGTTTCAGATAGAAACATGAGGTATATAATTCTAAATAAATAAGAAAGTTCCTTAAATAGGCCTGGCCACAAAGGCTTATTTTCTCATTTGCTGCTTAGGCCAGGGGTAGTCAAACTGCGGCCCTCCAGATGTCCATGGACTACAATTCCCAGGAGCCCCTGCCAGCAAATGTTGGCAGGGGGCTCCTGGGAATTGTAGTCCATGGACATCTGGAGGGCCGCAGTTTGACTACCCCTGGCTTAGGCTAATAACTTGCACAAAGAAGCCAGTTTTCTCTAAGTCTACATCACTTCCCTCAGTCTCTTCTCTCCACAGAACTCTCCACAAACTCTCTCCAACCCCTACTGGACAAATACCATCCAATCATGACACACTTTAATCACCTATTCGGTCCCCTCCCTATTTTAGAGGCTTACATTTGAACCCAAAAGCAACATGCATATAAAGCCCCGCATTAAAACAAGAATAAAACATGTACAAAGAATTTACACAGCCAAACACACCAAGAACTTTAGCTCTTTGAAAAATGGGATACAGGACACTAAGGGCATGGATTAAAAGGGATATGTGAATGCTATCCAAAAGTATCCAGGGATTGTTTTTAGAGGTCTGTCATTGGTTTTAGATGAAGATCTTAGGCTAGATCTGAAGTATCACAAGTGGAGCAAAGCCGGTGGAAGGAGACAGGAAGGTGGTTCCTGTCTCCTTCCCCCCAATGCAAAGTTCTTCTTTAGAACGGAACGATTAAGGTCCTAAATCAACTTAGAAAAACTTGGTGTGTGTTCCAATGGACTTTTTTCAGTTTTTCTAATGCCAAAATTGAGTTATGAAACATTTTCTCCTTCCGATTTAATAAAAGTCTCTTTAAAGATAAGATTTTACTTGCTCAAAACATGTGGTGTAAAGATTTTTAATTAAGAAAGTTCAGCATTAGAAAACTATTGGGGCCCAGAAGAAACTAGCAGGAAGGGTGCATCCCATTCCCTCTTTACTTACTTCCCTCTCCCTGAATAAGTCATGGCTTACAATCACTTCCCTCAAATGTCCTATTGGGAAGATACCAGCATGTCCCTAGGAAGGAAAGATTATGCCCATGCCCTGAAAACTCTGTTGATTCAACCCAGCATATTATTTTGAATTGTCAGCTTCACACGACCCTTCGCAGTGAACTTGTTCATTCCCCATTTTTCTCTAGGGAATTGGGGAAGAAGTTACAATTCAATTTCTGCTGAATGATCATTCTGCAGAGACCACACTGTGTGTGGCTGAATTTTTAACAGTTGTATATCGTGCTAGATTCAAGATATTTTAAATCACGTTTTTTATTATTGACTCTGTTTTGTTCAACAGCCATTAGGCTATGGAAATTATATATGGAAGCAAATAAAATGCTACCTTCTGTAGTGATTCCTCCCCTCTGCTTCATCTGTCAGAGGATCAGGAATTTTAATATTATTTTTTAAATGTTTTGTATTACATAGTTTGTATTCGTTTTATCTAAGAACGGCTGGCATTATGAGGTATCTAATAAATTCAATTCAATTCAATACCCTGTTTGATTGTATGTCCTTCACTTGTTTTATATCAATAAAGGTATCGTTATCGTTACTTCCCTCTTCTTGAACAGACCTCCCCTCTTTCTCAACTGTCCCTTTCTGTCAATCTTCCTACCTCTCTTTCTCCCAATCTCCAAGGCTCCCTCCTCCACACTGGCGCGGGAGAATGAGAGCTGTATAGCTATCAGTCTCTAAAGCTTCTTGCCTGTCATGACCTTAGGACACATGCTCATGAAGACACCAAAGCAGACTCAGGGCTATTTGTACAGATGAGTAAAAGTATCTTTAGTGGGAGTCTCAGGGGAGCATCTATAGGTGGTTGCCATCGCTGAATATACCTTGCTGAAGACTCCTCATGGAGGTTTCCAGGAACAGTTATGCCCTTAGTCCTGCCCACTCCTCCATAAGGTTTGCATGCCAAAAGGCATTCCCACAGTAAGACAGTGTTATCTGAACTACAAAGTGAAACCAGTCATCCAATATCCTAGCACCCAGACACGAAGAGCCAGGCAAGGTCATTTTACATTCCTTATAATAGCGATCCCCAACCTGTGGGCCGCGGACCACATGTGGTCCTTCAACTAATTAGAGGTGGGCCCCGAAGGACGCCTTCTCCCCCCACTTTGGGTGTCATTGTCTCCCATCACTCCCAGATGGGACTATCTCGTTGCAGAGAAACAAGCTCAGGGTTCCCATTGATTTGTCATTGTTATGAGTTAAAATTTCCATGAAAATAAAATGTTCCTTATGTTCATTGTTGTGGCGTGTCTGTATCTTATTTTGAAGGGATGTTTAAACATTACCATAGTGACCAGAGAGCATTAGGGCAGTGGTTGAGAGTAGAGGAGTAAATTATTCCCCCCCCACCGGGCCTCAGTAAAAGGTTTCCCAACGTCCTCCTTGGTTCCTCCCCCTCCCTCCCTCGCAAACACACACACACACACACACACACACACACAAACAGACAGAGACTCCCTTCCCTTCCCCCCATTTTCCACTGTACCTTTGTTTCCCAACCTCTTCCTTGCTTCCTCCCCCCTCACCTGCAAACATAAACACACACAAAACACCAATTGGATCCAATTTCTTCAACATCTAAAGCAGCGACTGCACAGTGAGGATTCTCCGCATTGCTTTAATCGCCATAGCAAAATGCAAAAGCATGTGTGTGTTGGCGATAGAACTTCTACCTAAGGCTGTTTTCTGAGCACTTTTCTCCCTTCTTTAAAGTTTCCTTTTCATACAGGTTTTCCAGTGACTCCATGTTGGTTCCTGGGGTGTGTTTGTTACTGTTGTTGTGGCTACACGTTGACTTTTTTCTTTATGTATAGGCTATGGTGAGTCTATTAAAATTTGGAGTGGAAATGGAAGAGTGGGAAACAATGACCATATTAATAAGAAAAAACGAAACAGCTCTTAAAAGCTCCAAAAAAGAATGCTCTAATAGGGAAGCCAGGGTGGAGAAAAACCTCAGCCTAACTCAGCAATCTACTGATTTCATAACTGAAGGGTACATCTGTCCCAGCATACATCTGTAATTCACTTTTTTGCTTGTTTGCTTATCCCTACTTGCCGCAAGCCACTTTTTGCACATTATCTGAACATGCATGAACATGCATGAAACTGCCTGTCAGACCACTGGTCCATCCAGGTCAATATTATCTATTCAGACTGGCGGAGGTCCCTCACATCACCTACTATGTAGTTTTTTAACTGAAGATGCCGGGGATCAGGCCCATAGTCCCAATGGTCCAAAAGGGGGCCTGGCCCCATCTATCATTTATCACGTCCCACCAATCAGCACTGGGCATTGGTGTGAAATCTGTCACAAGTCTTTCAAGTGTAAATTCCGTTTTAAAAAGGAAGGAGTTGAGGTAAAAAGTTGTGAATCCTGTCATGAATCTTTCTATGTCATTGACTAGAACAAAATCAGCACTCAGCAGGGCTCCTAAATCCTAAATCCTGCTTTTAAAAAAGCTTACGAGGTGTGTGTGTAAAATCATGTTGAAATAAAACAGAGAAAATAATGATGGTTGATCACCCGTATACTTATTTATCACCCCCACCCCACCCCTGCCGGGCGATAAAAATTTTCTGGCTAAGGGCCTGTCGGGGATTGAACCTGGGACCAAGCAATGGCTCTTCCACTGAGTTATGGCCCCTCCCAAAATCCATACGTGCATGTTTCTTTTGTCACTGCAGGCTCACAAAATTTTAAGGAAAAAACCCTGAACGTTTTCAATGACACACATTCCTCCCCCAAACCATTGCCTTACCGGAGTTCAGATTAGTCATGTGTATTATGAGGAGACAAGGGGCGGGCCGGAGCGCCGCTGCTTCCCGTCGAGCAGAACGGGCCAGAACGGGCTGGCACCCCTATCTCACTGCTGATGCTCATCGCAGCCACACTGACAATCCGCCGCCGCGGCCACGCTGGATACCGCGCGATACTGGATGGTATGCAGAATGAGGGGGGCAGGCATCGGGAGACCACTATGGGCAGCTATGTCTATCCCAACTGAAGTGCACCCAGCATATAAGACGACCCCCCCACTTGGAGGCATGTTTTTCAGGGGGGGAAAGTAGTCTTATACGCCAGCAAATACTGTATTTAATGTTGGTTCTAAAAGAAAAAAATTCCAGAAGTATAGGAGAAATAACAAAATGTGAGATGTAAGATGCGCTTCCTTTAATAAAGCTACTTTTGTTTAGAATAATAATAAGAGTTGAGTTTTATACCCCACTTTTCTCTTCCTGAAGGAATCTTAAAGTGGCCTTCTTTTCCTCTCCCCACAACAGACATCCTGTGAGATAGGTGAGGCTGAGAGAACTCTGACAGGACTGTTCTCAGAGAACAGCACTATCAGGACTATGACAAACCCAAGGCTGAATGTGGAGAAGTGGGAAATCACACCCGGCTCGCCAGATTAGAAGCTGCCGCTCTTAAACACTATACCAAGCTGGCTTAAAGAACCCAAGCTGGTTTAAAGCAATACAGGCTGCAGGTAATGCACAATGGCACTTCCAAGTACAAACCATGCAAAATGGGGGAGAAATGGAGGCAGCTGATTATATCGTCATGAATATATTATTAACTATGCTTTGTGTGATGTTCTGCGTTCCAGCGAGGGAGGCCTGCAGAGGCCAAGCAGCAGTCGAGTAAGAAAAGGAATTCTGTATTTCCACACGTTTTATGTGCTAGGGGGAACTTCAAAGACAAGCTGAAATTCCTCCCCTCCCCTTTAAACCGTGTCTCCCCCTTCCCCCTGCCTTTGGTCTGAAGCCACACTTGTCAGTGTGCTCAGGTTCGTCTCATTACCTGCATCCCCCATCCCCCCGCCCCGCTCCTTTCATGTTTGGATGCAGGCATCTTCGTGACCGGCTAACAGCAAACAGCTTTCTCTGCGCGCCATTATCTCGGTTTTGGCTCTGCTCGGCTGTACGGCAAAATTTAATTACTACGGCACTGGGAAACAAAGGAGGAGGGAGGCCGAGCCCTCCTGAAGGAGGACGTTCTCGGCTTGTCCTCTGCAGGCAGAGTGCCTCCAGTCATGGAGGCGTTGCACCAAAACGCTCATCTCGCCTGCCTCTTTTACCCTGCTGAGTCGCTCAAAGCCCAAACATGCACTCCAGTTTCTGGCTCGAGCAACTGAGCCAGAAAGAGCAAATTACATGTATTCAGGGCACATCAATTAACAGCGCCCTCATGCAGCTTCCTCTGTGGCACATGCAATCCCAGCAGGAGGCGTTACTGACCTCGGCTGCTCTTCACAGTATTTTTTTGCATGGATTGTTAACAGAGTGTTTGGAGCAGCATGCAAGATACTGCCCCCGCCCCCCCCCCCCGCTCCTGCTACACCAAGTATGCACATGCATATCATCTATTCACACCCGAACAAAAACATCTACTGAGGTTCAAAGCAAGAATCCCAGATTCCTTTTGCTGTTTAGAGAAACAAGCGGAGTGGGGAAACACTCCTCGCAAGTTGTTGGGGGAGGATTTGGGGGAGAACTCTAAAGAACTACCTATACCTGGGGTCCTTGACATTTTGGAGACCGTAGACACCTTTGGGATTTTGAAAGGGGGCCCTAAGTGACAATCCAAAATGGCTGCCGAGGGAGGGAAAGCCAACCCAAAATGGCTGCCAGAGGAGGAGGAGTCAAATGGAATATTCCCCTTCTGACACGTCCTGGGAAGGAAAATTTGAAGAGGGGACAGAATTGTAACGAAAACCCAGGTGCTTGCCAGTCCTCCAAATCTTTCGGTAGAGAACCATTTCATTGGACTGAGGGCAGCCAATGATAGGCCATGCCTTATAATGGCTCTTCTCACTTTCTGAAAACTTGGCAGGCAGCAAAGGAAGTACACACATGCACCATGGTGCTCTTGGATGGCACGTTGGGGGACCCTGATTTACCATAGAAAAATATCCTGATATTATGCTTCCTCCTAATAATCCTGGCTCTGAAGAGTCACAAATCAGGACATCAGCAAGGACTCTTTAATCCTCTTTCCCCAGTATGAAAAGCAGCACAGAATTTAAAACTGCATTTAGAGATCAAGCTAACCCAACTTTGCTCCTCTGTTACTTTCCACCCCCTTGCATCGGAAGGCTCTGCCTGCCAATGCCTGTTCCTATAAACCTGTTCTTTGTCTGGGGGAAAATGGACTCAGGATCGCATAGGCTCATCTGTAGGAGAAAGATATGCATGGGTGCTCCTGGCTTTCTGGACCAGATGATTCTTCTTCCCATCTACTTTTGTGACTAAGGGTGAATCTGCACTGGGCTTTTTATCCCTGGTGACCCTGAATTAAAGAAAGTCATCTATATGTTATTCGATTTCCATTTCGATATTTAGCGCTTTAAATTTCCCCTCTGCGACGTCTATGATTGATCCGCGGTGATACTACCTTTCCCCTGCGTTATCCAGGAGTGGATATAACTCACTACATTTGAGGAAGCCACTCTGAGAGCCCCAGTAGATCTCTGCCGTTTGCTGGAGTAACTTCCTCCCGACACTAACGTAGCAAGGCAGTCTGTTGCTGATTGGTCAGGGCGTCAGTTCAAAGACTGCCTGGTTCCCAGTTGCCATTCCCTAGCAAGACTTATTTCTACCCTCATTTTGGGATCTGTTTTAAAGTGACTGCACTCCAAAAGCCCACACTTCTCCTCGTTTTCTGTGAGGCTGCTGCCTCCCCTCCCCTCCCCTCCCCTCCTCTCCCCTCCCTCCCCCACTCCAATCCCGCATGATAAGACAAATAAGCAACCTCGTGCTCCATTTGCCTCTCTCCAGCTTGGTCTGGCTGTATTATCAGGAAACAAAGCACTCTCCAGCCTTGTTCTCATAGAATGCTGGCTGGAGCTTCACCTGATCACTCCCCCCCCCCCCCCAAATCAAGCGGGAAGGAGACAGAAAATTGGGACAATGCAAATGCAGAAGGGTGACGTGTTTAAAATTGGGAAAAACGAAGGCTGTAGATACGGGTTCAAATCGAACAGAATTCAGCAAGATTTACAGTGGAAAAAAATGTGAGTGCATAATGTACCTTATTCGTATCTTAGAAAAAAGGGCTTTCAGCACAAAAGCTGTGAAGATCCAAAACTTGCTCAGTTCAAATATGGTCCTTGTTAAGAATTCATTTATGACTGGAATCAGAGAGCAAATATCTTAAAAACACATGTGAAAGCACAGTGGGGTGACATCTTGACACCATGTTTTTGGTGTTTTTTTTTTTAAGAAACAGAGTTCTGCTCACCTGCTCAGTAAGAGTGCTATGAATAAGGGATCATAAGCTATATGCTGGTATTGCATAGCTTATATATTACATCTTTATATGCTTTTTTATCATGGGCCACTTTAGCCGGATGGGGAATTTATCCATCTAATCAAGGCCTCAAGTTACCAGTCCTCATTGAGGCTACTCAGTCTTTCTCTTCTACCTCAGTAAACCTTTTGTCCTTCCCACTAGCAGGAGCATGCAGAGAGCTACTGTTTTTATTCACAAAGACAGTGAAACATTTTAAGATGCGTGTGTGTGTGACCACCTATGTCTGTTTATATTGACCATAGGGTCCAAACCTTCGGAGCAAATACCCTGTACTGATATTTAAACACCCAGGAGATGTTTACTTTTCTCTCCCCTTTAATTTTCCCTGATCAGTGTGCTCTACCAAATTACACTGATTGGGAAAAAATAGTTATTATTACGCCGATACTGGGTTGGATCCAGCCAGACTTTTCTGTTCAGGCAAGGCCCATCTACCAGTAGCAGACAATGTTTTGCTTCCCTCCTGCCTCCCAGAATAACATTAATTTCCCCAAAATATTGCTCATGGAGAACAAGGGATCCTCAGGACCAGCAGGAGTCCAATCAGGGCAAATTTTAGTTACTCCTTTCGTTTCATAGTTAAAGGCAAGGTCGTCTTACTTATCCATCTGCAGCCTCAGGAAGTCTATAAAAATTTTTTTCCAGGCAGGAGAGGAGAAAAAGCAAAAAGGCAAAATATTCCAACAAAATAAACTTTCTTCTACCCCTGTTTTGCCCATACCTCTCTTTACCAGCTATGGAATGCTAGCCTTTTCTGGTCTGAAAGATTCACAGAGCAGGTTTAGGCAGGTCCCTGAGCACTTACAGAGTGCTAATATAGGGGGGGGGGGAATGGATCCCAAAGTTCTAAATTCTACACGGCTGACATCTGGGGCGAGGTATGGTTTTACCAGAACATCTATCAGGTTAAAGGGAAAGGTATCCCCTGTGCAAGCACCGGGTCATGTCATCTATCAGGTATAAGCCTTCAAAACAGACTTTGTATGTCTGTCGCTATTTGTTTTTTCAGCGCAAGCAGCTGGAGTTGTCATACCAAGGATCAAAAGAGGAAAGGCTAAGATAATGTTCTCTCTTGCCCCGGAGGGATGAAATTAATTCAAAAGAAATTACGTCTCAACATCTGGAAGAAGTTCCTGACAGTTTCTCAGTGGAACAGGCTTCCTCGGGAGGTGGTGGGTTCTCCATCTTTGGAGATTTTTAAACAGAGGCTGGATAGCCATCTGACAGACAGGCTGATTCTGTGAAGGCTCAAGGGGGTGGCAGGTTACAGTGGATGAGCGATAGGGTTCTGAGTGTCCTGCGTAGTGCAGGGGGTTGGACTAGATGACCCAGGAGGTCCCTTCCAACTCTATGGTTCTATGATTCTAAATATTATCTTATCAAACTATGCTTATCTTAGACCCAAGCGACTGTCATATATAGCCTCATGCTGGCATTTTCTTGGTGCCTATCCTTATACCCTCAGTCTCTGAAAACCTAGCAACGGGATACCTCTCTTCTCCTCAGTGGAGTCATATATTCCGTTCAGGATTAACACTGCCGCTTCTTCTCAGGCGGCTGTGACTTTCGTTGTCCCAGTGCTTAGTAACAGGATCCACCGTACGATCCAGCTTAGCGTTTCAAAGTTCTGAATTCAGTTGGACAAGTTCTGCTCGGGCTTCACACTGGATTATTATAGAGACAGGGCCGACGTGGGCCGACGAAATGCCAGGACGCTTTCGGTGCCTGAGGTGGAAAATGCAAATGGTGCCCCCTTCCCTGCAGTGCAAATATAATAATTAATTAAAATGGCTGACAACGGGCTCCTGTTTAATGGTGCGCAAAATCGGCTGCCTGAGGCAGTTTGCTTTGCTCTGCTTAATAGCAAGACCAAAGCGGGGTCTGGCTCCTGCTAGCACGGTGTCAGGGGGGAATATCCAACTCTGCAATCCTTGTATTATACTTGTCGCATTGGGCTCTTGCATTTAAAGTCTCCGACTAAGAGACATGTAATCTTTACAGACATATCTGCCCACAACAGAACGCCACCTTTTCAGTTGAATCCTTATTGTGCTTATTTGGGAAGAAGCCCTGCTCAGGTCAAGGGAAATTCCTTCCTCATCAACATCCTTAGGACTTAAAGCCTTAACTACCTGCATCCAGGATGTTCGTGTACCTAGCATATTTCTTGTTTCCTATGGTATCCTTGCAGCGATTAAAGCAGAAGAAATTGGGCTGTGATTATGCTTTTCCAGCTCTTTTGGGGCATCCTCCTTTAATTTTAAGGAATGAATGCTTGACATTCCAATTGTACGGATGCAAATAAGTAAGTTTGGTAATCAAAATCACAAGATGTCATAGGCCCAATGTATACTTCACTGGTCAGAGGCCACCTGGAGTCCTCTGTGAAGTTCTGGAGTCCTCACTTCAAAAAGGATGTGGACAAGGTGAAAAGGGTGCAGAGGAGAGTCACGAGGATGATCCGGGACCTGGAGAGCAAGACCTATGAGGAAGCCCTCAGTTCAGTTCTGCCTCTTGTCCCACCATGCCGATCTCGCTCTTTTTCGCTGCTCCAGACAGACGAACGTTCTATCTTAATCTACCTCGCAAGGCTGTTGTGTGGATGGCGCTCCCCCAGCCAAGCGGCTTGTCCTGCCGCAACCCCTGTAAAAGGGTCGTTCGACCCCCAAAGGGGTCCCGACCCCCAGGTTGAGAACCACTGTTCCAAAGAAATGTGGTTCAAACTGCTTTTTTCATAACAAGCGAGTGTGGGGGGAGAGGGAGGCAGCTGACAAATTTCTTAGGGTTACAAAACAAAAACTGAGCCAGGAATTTGTCAGAAGCATCAGAAGACCTGTGATGAAGTACAGATTTCCTTTTACAACCGTAGCTGTCACTGAAAAAGAGAGGATGGGTGGTGTTAAATACAGCACAGGTATGCTGTATTAATAGCGGATCGACCTGTATTTCCATTAGCTACAAATCTGACTACCCTAAAAGTAGATGTAGGATTTAAAATAAAACCTTTTAAAAACATACATGGCATTTGAAACAGACACGGAAGTGGATCCACTGGAAATGCACATAAATAGAAGGGATTTCAACATTTAGACTGACTTTCTCATGTCTCCCTTCCCTCTGTGGTGCTTCATGGGTGCAGAGAACAGGTCTGCAGCAGGAGGGAACTGGCAAAAATTATTCCCCTTCCATTCACAGAAACCTTCCGTGGAATTCAAGCCTACGCATTTGCAAGTATTAAAAGGATATCAGAAGCACTGGCTGTTCGTTTTCCCCTCACCCTGATATACTGCAACATTCCTTTTCTATGACAACAAAGAGATATAGCCTTGTGTTATTTGGTTTCTGCAATCCAAGAAAGACATTCAGTGATGCAGAGGAAAGAAGATATCCTACCCCCTACTGCAGCTTTCTTGTTTTTTTATAACTGCTTGTGACAAGTAGAACCACCACAGGCAGAAGAGTATATGTAAATGTACCACGCAGCCCCTCCCAAGGGGAAAAAATCCTATTCCGGAATCTTGACTTGATTGACAACTGCAGTGGAACCTGGTTGGACAGAATATAAATCACGCCAAGAGCATCTTCAAACACTGAACGTGCATTTACATGCAAGCCCTAGAACGCAACAACAAAGGCAGTCCAGCAAAAAGTCTGTTTTATCTTTTTTTTTTCCACTGCAGCCTCCGTCAAATCCTAGCAAGGGATATCTTGCTTTTGAGCAGACCGTATTGGATCGACTTGCAAACTGCAGCATTAATTCACATCTTAAGCAATGTGACCGTAATTCTTTCCCCCCTCAAATTGTCATCACCTTTCTGGAAAACAAAACAACTGCACAGCCCAACGGATGTAATTATGCACAGGCAAAAGCAGTGACCTGAGATAACGTTCTTCCAGCCTCTTCAGGTAAAGCCCAAAAGCAACACTTTTCACCTTTCTATGGTGAGAAATAATAGCGCTGGCCTTTTTTGCATGCACAGCTTAATTCTGATTATCACTGAGTTAAAGCTGGTATGGCTTTACTTCGAATGCTATGCGTGCTCTCTGTGCCCTTCTTTTTTCTCCAGTTTTTCCCTGTATACTCTGCTCACCTGCGAGAAAAACTGGATTGTGTCATGGTGCCAAGGTGTTTTTTTTGTGCCACGTGATTGGTCTCTCCTTATAGGTCAATATGGCGCTGGACATGTTTTGGGGAATTTTAATTATTCAAGCTGCATTCACTATTGGGTAGCCATTTTAGCGGAACATTTAGTGGCTCTCCCCCTTTCATCTAGTCCCGCATCCAGCCTCACAGAACGGCCAACCAGTTCCTCCGGAGGTCCAATTACAGGGAGGCCTTCCATTGGTGTCCAGAGGGTCATTGCCTCTGAATGTGGAGGTTCCCTTTAGTCATCAGGACTATTAGCCATTGAGAGACATCCTCCACGAATCCGCCTTCTATGCCTGTAACCATCACTACAGCCTCTGGCAGCACGTTCCAAATTTTAATCACTTGGGGCCCCGTATGGTGCCTCCCCGCTCCCCCCATGGATCAAAGCTGTAGCCTCTCTCCTCCCCCTTTTCTCTCTTTGAGGACACTTGTAGTGACACCTGTTTCCACTGTGGTGGTGGTGGGCCTCCACTGCCAGCCAGTCTGATCCCACTACAAGTGTACTTTGCTAGGGCCCCACAAATCCTTAAACCACTCCTGGCACCTACAGGCAAAAGCTGGTTTTGGTTACACAATGCAGAGGCTAAGTTAACCTGCATAGCCTCTAGGTACTTTCACTCCAGAGCTGAGACTGGGGATTACAAGCGAATCCTGCGGCTAAGCTCCTCTCAAATTAGTACCTAGAAGAGTGTCCCATCAGAATACGTCCCATTCCAAACTCCCATCTGGTACCGTTTCCCCCATCTGTAAGCTGACGTTGATGACCCAAGGAGAAAACGCCCTTGCTACGTTGCCCCTAAAGCGTGGAATTTATTTCTTCAAAGCTCTCTGTTTCCTTTGGAGCTTGTGGGAAAGAGGGGGAGGCTGTGTTTCTGTCAAATGCTGGTATGCGCATACTTGCACGCATTACCATGGTCTTGCATCAGCATTGCTTGGTTTTGAACTGTACAGGAATGCCACAAAAGCATCTACGACTCTTAGTGTGGAGCAAGGATGCCACCCAGTGGCCAAGCAGCAGCATCTCAGCTCTTCAATTTTAAGGCCTTCCAGGTATTTTATTAGCAAACAAGCAAAGCTAGCTAGATGCTATGTCAGCCGTTAACTTTCTTTAGGCTTCAAGAAACCCCGGAAGTGGCACAATTGTGCAGAATATGGTTGGGAAACACAGCTATATACATACCCACCCGGAGCCCCCCCCCCCTTCCCACCCCTTCCAGGCCCATTGCTGGCCACGGAGGGGTGGGGTGGGGTGGGCTCAACATGACCGTATATGGTCATATCACCCGATAAATGCTTAATCAATTAAAATGTATACATAAAAATTATTTAACTCCCACCCATTCAGCAAACCCTTCCAGGGCTGCCAAGAAACCCCAGGGTTTCACAAAACCCTGGTTAAGAAAGTTTCTGCTATGTGAGAAAGTAGCCCATCAGACTGGCCCACTACTGGCTTGGATAGTCCAGGCTAGCCTGATCTAGTCGGATATTGGAATCTAAGCAGGGTGGGCCCTAATTAGTATTTAGATGGGAGACCACCAAAGAATATCAGGACAATGATGCCAAGGAAGGCAATGGGAACCAACTCTGAATATCTCTTGCCTTGAAAACCCTGTAGGATCAGCTGTAAACTGACAACAATAAAAAAATAACACACAAACTGGCTGCGTTCTTTTATTCTTATGCAAAGTAATCTTTTGCTTTCTAAAAATACCCAAACCTTTATTTATTTGCGGCATTTATAATCTGCCTTTTTCACTGAGACTCAAAGCAGGGTACAGAGTGTGAGTCAAATGCAATCAACAGGATGAGAAATCCAATAATCAAAGCAAGAAGCCAGTCTGGTACAGTGAGCCAGCGTGGTCTCTAGTGGTTAAGAGCAGTGGAGATCCTGGTTTGATTCTCTGCTCTTCCACATGGAGCCAGCTGGTTGACCAAAGGTCAATTGCAGATCTTTTAGTGCTGTTCTCCCAGAGCAGTTCTGTCAGAGCTCTCTCCGCCCCCACCTACCTCACAGAGTGTCTGCTGTGGGGAGAGGAAGGGAAAAGTATTTGTAGGTCACTTCTGAGTTGTGAAAAGTGGGGTATAAAAATCCAGCTCTTCTTTATCTCTTCATATTCACTTTTGCCTTGAGGAAATAATGGCATGACCATGATTCAGGTCCAATTTCCAACTCCAAAATAAGTTTAGCGTTTGTGAGTGAGCTCTTTAATATGTTGGGCCCATCTCAATCTGAAAGAGGTCCAGGATAGCCAGAAAAGTTACAAAATCCTGGGCCATTCAGAGTGAAGTATCCTCTATATGACTCTTAGTTACCCAGCATCATCCGTTTAGCTAAGTGTCATGCAGCTCCCTGCCCTGGGCTACATGCCTTGTTCTTTTGGAGACCCTTACTTGGGTTTTCTGGTGGGTCTTGGGAATGCCTTTGCAGCATCTAAGATGCTTATGTGCTAGTGCATGGGAAACACTGTCCATGCCTGGCATCTAGTCCAGAATGCCTATAAAGCATATAGTCCTGCTTGCTAACTTCGTTCCTTTGTTCTAGCAAGGAAACATCTTGTTCTCTGTTCAATACTTTTCACAGAGATTTCCTTCAACAGTGTCTGCTTATTGAGCATTCAACAGGAGCCTGACAGTACTCACACAACAAAAGGAAATTTGCCACCTTACTCAAGGGATCATCTGTACACCGCCCGTGGCGCCCAGAAGTAAGCCCTTCTGGGGCGGGATGTGTCCGGGATGGGGAAGGGTCCGGATTGGACCCTTCCTCATGACAGACAATTGGAGGGACGAATTGGCAGGCGCAAAGCGCCTGCCAATTGGTCCCTCTGATTCCCAGCCCCAGCAACTGCGAGCCGCGCGCAGCGCGGCTCGCAGTTGCTCCCGACCTGATGCGGCAGGAGGCGCTTTGCGCCTCTCACCGCGTCAGGTCACCGCCGCCGCAAGACCATCGCCCAGGGCAGCCCCCGCCGAAGACAAAACACCGCCGAGGAGAACGTCGAAGAGAAAAGACCGCCGCCCGGGGCAGGCCCCGCCGCGTCACCCTGCCGCCGCCGCCAAAAGCCCACCGCCTGGGGGAGGCCCCGCTGCCCGACAGAGCCCCCGCCGACAGCCTGCCACCACGCTGCGCCCACAACTATGTAAGTGCCTAGCGCCCGCTGTATTAATCATACAGCGGGCTTGATTACTAGTTAGCATATATGACATTTGTAAATATCACCTGTGTGTCAGAATTGTAGGTGTTCTAAACACAAAAACAGCCTATGATGAAGAGTTGATTTTCATACCCTGCTCTTCACTGCTTGAAGGAGCCTCAAAAACGTAAGTAATAAAATAAATGAAAGTGGCTTACAATCATCTTCCCTTTCTCTCCCCACAACAGACACCCAGAGAGACTGCTCTGTGAGAACAGCACAACCAGGGCTGTGACAAACCCAAGGTCACTGAGCTGGCTGCAGGGAATCAAACCAGGCTAACCAGATGCCATTCTTAAGCACTACACATGCAACCAGAGGGGTGACCTTGGGCTAGTCACAGTCCTCTTAGAGCTGTTCTCTCAGAGCTCTCACAGCCTCCCCTACCTCAGATGGTGTCTGTTTTGGGAAGAGGAAGGGAAAGGAATTCATAAGCTACTTTGAAACTCCTTTGGGGAGTGAAAAGTGAGGTATAAAAACCAACAGTCCCCGGCTCTAAAGAAGCCCAACTGCCTGGTGGAATGAGCCCCGCAAAACCATCAGGACCTTGACAGAACTAGAACAGTTCCGTAGGGCCTGCAAGATGAAGCTCTTCCACCAGGCTTAGTTTTTACAAGTATATAAAAATCAGTGGCCTCCTCTGATGCAATCCAGATGGCTCCTCCCACTCGCTGTCTAACGAGAAGAATGTTATATAAATGTTGGATGGTTTTTAACTGTTTTAATCTTGATGCATTTATTAAATGTTGTAAACTGCCCTGAGATGCCAGGTCTGATAGGGGCGGTCTATACATTTGATAATGAATTAAATGAAGAAGGAAGGAAGGAAGGAAGGAAGGAAGGAAGGAAGGAAGGAAGGAAGGAAGGAAGGAAGGAAGGAAGGAAGGAAGGAAGGAAGGAAGGAAGGAAGGAAGGAAGGAAGGACTCCTCTTCTTTCCCACAGTGGTGCTCCAATCCCAAACAGGCTCTGCTTTGTTTTGTAAAGCCATTCCCGGTAGCTGCTGGATGGCTGTAGGGCATCTGCATTGGGTTCAGAGGGAACTCTCTTTTAAAAATCTAGTTTGACCCTCAGTGACATAAGCCAGATATTGTAATTCAAACTCTGTGAATGCACAAATCTCAGGTCCCTTACCTTCCCTGATCTGATGACCAAGGGCTGCTGTAATACTACAAGCATTGCAGAGCAGGTAAGAGATTTTGTTCACCAAAATGCAGAATAGAGTTAAATTTGTCATCACGACGATACCTCTGTTGCTGCCCATATGGTGGTACGAGGTTTTCAAGTGTGCTTCTTGGGACTGGATGGGTACAGGAAGAGGATCTATTTACACATGGTTTTGACCATTGGAAAACCCCTGAAACATTATTAAGTCTTCGAGAAACCCCAGAAGAGGCACAATCATGTAGAATATAGTTGGGGAAAAAAACACAGACAAAAGGAATGGTTTGTAGTGTCTACAATCAAAAAGGGAGAAAAACCTATCCCAAGGCTACTAACAATATTTTCAAAATGTATGCAGAATAAAGAAAAGTACAGTAAAAAGTCTCTTATTTCTATGTTGTTTTATTGCAGGACGGTTTCTAGATGTCTCCCGTTTTCAATTGGGAAATTTTCCTCAGTGGTTGTTCCAGGGGAGCAGCTGGATCACTAGGATCCCTTTGCAGAGCCAAAGGCCGGGGTATATTCTTAACATTCTGAGATTGAATAGAGGTATTGAGGTACCAATTTACTTACAAGTGAGAGGAACAACCACTGAGGAAAATTTCCCATTGAAAATGGGAGACAACCTTTCTGGTTGGATAGCTGTGTACACGTCTACCCGGGGCCCCTCCCCTTCTCAAGCCCTCCAGGCCCATCATTGGCCATTTTGGGAAGGGGGGGACAGTTCGACATGACCATATAAGGTCACATCACCAAATAAATGTTTAACAAATTTCAAAAATATATAAGAAAATAACTAATTCCCACCCATCCAGGAAAGCCTTCCAGGGCCGTCAAGAAACCCCAGGGTTTCACAAAACCCTGGTTTATATGAACATGGACTCCGAACGCATGTAGCACTGGTGGAAGAGACACTGTGACCCATCTTGTCCTCAGAAACTCCAGGAGATGGTTTTGTACACACTTTTCTTGGATGCTTTAGGATGCTTAGGGCTAATCCTGCGTTGAGCAGGGGGTTGGACTAGATGGCCTGTATGGCCCCTTCCAACTCTATGATTCTATGATTCTATGTAATACGTAATATGAGTATATTTCCAGAAAGGAAAAAAAAATTTCTCTGAGACACAAGCATACAGTAGTACTGTTTCCGCCTTCGTATCTTTTCATCTTGCCTTTTCCAACACAAACGGCTACACTCGTTACTGACATCCCACAGTTTATCATTTGACAAAGTGGACGCTTTACGATAAAGCAGTTATACCTCACACTTCTGACGTGAGAAAAATGGCCCTGTCCCGGCCATTTCTCCTCACTGAGGTTGGCTGAGTTATGGTAATTCTGAACAGCATTTATATACCTCACATTCCCCATCAGATAATAAGGGCAGAGATAGAGACCACAAAAGACACGGAGATGCAACCGGGTCCTATCACTTTGGCCCTCCTTTCTTGTCATCTTTAAGACAACACAATGAGTGATGTGATCCAATCTCACAGTTAAGAAACTGCCGATCTCAATATCTTTAAGAGAGGGAAGTAATACCTCCTGTTGCTCTATTCAGTCCAGAGCACCTCCACCCCCCCCATTTTTGTTCCTCAGGAAAAGCACGGTGGAAATCTACAAGGGGACTCAGTGAAAACCAATATCTCCTCTTAAGAAAACGGAAGTGATCTTAACCTTCAGAACGTGGTTGGGCACAGGCCTCTAATCCATCTTTCTCAACTTTTTTACCATTGAGAACCCCTGAAACATTCTTCAGGCTTCTAGAAACGACAGAATTGGCATGATCATGCAGAATATGGTTGGGAAGCAGAGCTCTATACACCCCCCCCCACCTTCTCACCCTCTCCAAGCCCATCATTGGCCATTTTGAGAGGAGAGGCAGGTCAACATGATCATATATCATCATATTATCCAATAAATGTTTAACAAATTTTATATATACACACACACACAAAATAATTTACTCCTGCCCATTCAGGAAAACCCTTCCAAGACCCTGGTTGAGAAAGCCTGCTCTAATCTAACAAGAGAACTGCACATTGTGTGAGGAAATATTTTCTTTCATTTGTCCTGAATCTCTTCTTTCTGTACTGTTTATACCAGGGGTAGTCAAACTGCGGCCCTCCAGATGTCCATGGACTACAATTTCCAGAAGCCCCTGCCAGCATTTGCTGGCAGGGGCTTCTGGGAATTGTAGTCCATGGACATCTGGAGGGCCGCAGTTTGACTACCCCTGGTTTATACAGTACACATGTTTCTTCAAGTACAACAGGTTGATAGGAGTGGGCTTTCAACCACAAATGGTGAGTTAGTAGTAGTAGAAAGTGCCTTCAAGTCACAGCTGACTTACAGCTAGGAATGGGCATGAACTGAGAAGATGGGATTCAGTTCATGGTTCAAAAGCCATGAATTATCACAAACTTTTAGATATCGAATGAACCAGTTTGGTTTGTGACACTATAGAAGTCCCCTCTCATCTACTAGAGACACCAAAGCTCACAGGGGAGTATGAGCTGTCTCTCCCTGCCTACCCTCCAAGTTTGGTGAGGATTGGTTTTATGGGAGTGGTTCTCAACCTTCCTAATGCCGCGACCCTTTAATACAGTTCCTCATGTTGTGGTGACCCCCCAACCATTAAATTATGCAAGTTTTTTTTACAGTAATTAAACCGAAACTGACCAATGTCGTGAAGATCCATTGCTCATGATGGTATATAAATTGTTTTTTTCCAGGGTTTCTCAGTTCAGTTCTGCCTCTTGTCCCACCATTCTGATCTCGCGCCGCCACCTGGAGCGACGAGCAGGAGACTGCACTACGCTGGAGGCGCTGCTGGAGCGGCTGGCGGCCAAACACAGACGTCTGCAGGGGGAGCGGCCACATTGGCAGTGGCGTCCCCCCCCAGCCACGTTGCTTGCCCTGCCGCAACCCCTGTGAAAGGGTCATTCGACCCTCAAAGGGGTCCCGACCCCCAGGTTGAGAACCACTGTTTTATAGGGTCTGAGTTATACCTCACCAATTGTACTCCCAGGAGAGTGCTTTCTGGGGAAATGACAGGCACAGGGGCCCTTCCATGGGCTCTGGGCAAGCTCCAGACATCAAATGGGCAGGGGATCTCCCTCCGAAACTCCTCTACATGCCCACAATATTATGTGCTGATTGGATTTAGTTATGGTCCCCCCGAAAGAAGATGCCCCCAGGGTAGTGTTTTTGGAGGAAATATCAGCCGCAGGTTCAAAGGTGCAAACTACATACATCAAATGCACAGGGAATCTCACTCTGCCACCTGCTCCTCCACAATCTGTCCCATTGTTTTGAAATTTGGTAAACATTTTGACTGAATGAAGGTCCTCTGGAAATGTATCCATTCATGAACTGTCATGAAACCCTTGAAAGCTTGTGATGGTTGACCTACCATGTATTTCAGTTCAAGTACCACAAACCAGCCAAAACTCCGAATAAACTGAGCCAGAGTGTGCCCATCTCTACTTATGGAGACCCTGTAAGATTTTCAAGGCAAGAGACTTCCTTTTTGCCACAACCATGGACTTCCTATGTGGTCTCCCATCCAAGTACTAACCAGGGCCAATCCTGGTTAGCTTCCGAGACCTAACAACATTAGGCAAGTCTGGGCTATCCAGGGTGTAAACTGCACGAAGCTTTTATTCCAATCCCAGGTCGATTCAGTCCCTGCTGTCTACACAGAATGCGATTTCTGTTTTGATTTTGGGCGATTTATATTTTCCTTCTGCAGCAAGAAGGATTGATCCAGAGTGACCCTACCTTTATTGTACAATATCTTAGAGTGCTTTTAATGCTCAATATTTCAAGATTCAGATTGGGAAAGCAAGCTGTTTTGAACCTCCATGGTAGAGATGCCCTGATTGGCCAAAGGTGGCCATGTGACAAGCTTGCCTTAAAGGAGAAGCTGCTAATTTCTCTCAACTTCTATCGGTCTTGGATTTTTTCCCCCTTCTCTGCCTTCTTCAATCCTCTCTCCCCCACTCCAAGAAAAGAAAGAAAGAGGCTTGGCTCCCCCCCCCCTTCTGAACTACCCTAACCACGTGCAGAACACTTTTCTGTTTCAATGGGGGGGGGGGGGAAGAGGAAGACCCGATTTCAAATCGATCTGAATTCAACAGAACTGACAGTGGAATAAACAAAGTAAGTGCAGACTCTGCCCAAGTCGGAACAGCAAATTGTTAGAGGGTGATTATGAACAACCGCCTCGGATGGTCAGGACATCTTGTATATCAGTGGTCCCCAACCTTTTTAGCATCGAGGACCGGTCAACACTTGACAATTTTACTGAGGCCTGGGGGGGGGGTAGTCTTTTGCTGAGGCATGTCGCTGCTGCCTGAGCCCCTGCTCCACTTGCTTTCCTGCTAGCGCCTCTGACTTCCCGCCACCCCCTGGGGGGCGCTGCCAGCAGCAGCTATGCAGTGCCACACTGAGGGGGAGCCCCAGCCACGGCGGCCACTGGAGAGAACCAAAGGTGAGCCGGCAGCAGAGGGGCAGGGTAGCCCCTGAGGCAGCAGTTGGGGAGGAGGATGAGGAGGAGCCGCGGACCGGTACCAACTGATCCACGGACCGGTCCCGGTCCCCGGACCGGGGGTTGGGGACCACTGTTGTATGTGATCACTTGTTTTGCACTAGACTACAAATTCCAGAGAAATATGTATCAAATTTAAACAGTGAATAAAAAACTTTGACCTACTTTGCCTCAGTATGAACCTCACCCTTGCCTGCAAAGAGATGGAGAGGATCGCATGGAACACTGTACTAAGGCTTTCCTTTTTAAAACATGGCTACTGTCAAAAGGAGAACACGGGTTCTAATTTCAGTGCTGCTTTAAAGTAGGGAAACATTTTCACCCTCATACCTCAGCCCCATGAAAGATTACTCACAGGGGCTCCTTATTCACACTGTAAAAAGGGGATTCCCATGTCAGCTCTATTAAAGGTAGTTTAGGTTTCGATTGGCAACAGATCTTGATGACATCTGCTTGGCCACAAGCTACAATAATGGGTCACATTCGTAGTACTGATCATAAAATAAAAACCTATACAACAAATCGCAGAAAGACACAGGGACAATAGTAAAACTTCTATGCATCTCCTCGGTCTAACATCATTTCCTTCGATTAAAATCGATCGTCTTTAAAAACAGCAAATAAAATTCCAATTAATGAAATCTACATTTAGGGTTATTCCTAAGCAGAGGTCAGACAAGGTAACTCAAGCGATATGCTATTAATATTATGCTCTGAATCAAAGATTTCATAGGACAAATGATTCATTATTTTATGCTATGAGGTTTCTCCTGAGTGCAGTTTGCCCTCTGAAAAGGACTATTTCACCAAGCTATAAATAATGAGTGCCAGCCATTAAATATTGATCTCTCACATAGCTGCACAATTAGATTAGCATTCCTTTTTCTAGAACAAGAGAAAACAGCCCATTGTAAATTAAACGTCAAAAGAGATTGTTTTATATTCTCTTTGGAAAGATCATTAGTTGAAATGCGAAGCGATATTTGTAGTACTACTTACAGTTGGAATTTAAAGAGGGTATCATTTGTCCTGAATTCAGTCATCCCAAACACCAAGGGCATTTCCGCACATTAGAAAAAAATACTGTCACGCCCATGGAATGACAAAGCGCAATATTATATTGTGCCCCCCTCACCTTTTTGCTGTCTCACCTTTGGCTGCCTTCTTTTTTGCTCATCTTATCCTCCTCACCTGATGCTGGAAGAGGTGGAAGAGTACAACGCGCCTCATACGGGTCTCGCTTCAGCCTGTCAATCAATTCAGGCAACCAATCCCCTTTCTCCATATTCTGACGCAGTTTAAAGGTCCTGTGACGCCTGCTAATTTTTTTTAAATCATACTTCTCCATTGCAATGTCCGTGCATATAATCATAGATGCATAGTGATTTTGAACAACACCACTGATAGGATCATGAGTAGGCTTGTGCACAAAAGGGCCTGATTCGGCCGCCTCTGCTTCGGTGCCCATGAAAGTCAATGGCGCCGTAGGGTACCCCCCATCTTCTCCATTATATCCTGTGGGACGGACTCTCCATTGGATATAATGGAGGGATGAGGCACCCTTTTCGGCAGCACCTAGAAATGGTCCCCTTGGGTCAATCATTCTGAAATTTGGAGGGGAGTCAGGGAAGAGCCTCCTGGAACTACCTGGAAAGTTTGAAGGCAGTACCTCAAACCCCCAACCCTCCAGGCCCCAGGAAAGGCGGGAATGCCAAAATTCCCATTATAGGACAGTGGTCCCCAACCTTTTTATCACCGGGGACCGGTCAACACTTGACAATTTTACTGAGGCCTGGGGAGGGGTAGTCTTTTGCCGAGGAACGTCACCACTGCCTGAACCCCTGCTCCACTTGCTTTTCCCCTGCCGCCCCTGACTTCCCGCCACCCACTGGGGGGCACTGCCAGCAGCAGCTACGCAGTGCCACACCGAGGGGGAGCCCCAGCCATGGCGGCTGCTGGAGAGCACCAAAGGCTAGCCAGCAGCAGAGTGGCAGGGCAGCCCCTGGGGAGGAGGATGAGGAGGAGCCGCAGCCTGGTACCAACTGATCCATGGACCAGTACCGGTCCTTGGACCAGGGGTTGGGGACAGCTGGTCTATGGCATCATTGACTTTCATGGGTGCCGAAGCAAAGGCAGCCAAGTCCTTTGATAAATGAGTAAATTAATATCGTTCCTAAAAAAATTTTGGGGGGGGAGAAAACTTTTGAGAGCCATGCTTTGTTGAATGAAATATCCTTTTATTTCTAGCATCGCCTACACGCGTGTCCGCCTATTTCTTGCTCCAGGAAGTTCACCATTTTTTAAAAAGTAATTCTTCTTCCCAGGAACAAGGGAGGGGGAGGCGGGAGCAAGGGCAGGACGCTGTAGATAACTTCAGCGTGCTTGAGCCTCCTTCCTTCTCCTGGTTGCCTGCTGATTGCTCTCCAGTCGCTAGTGCTTTTAGGGTGGTGGATACACATTTTGGGATTCCCAGAGAAGCACTTGGAAATGGACAATGTAGTGAGCAGTTTGCTGCCCAGATGCGGGATGTGGGCAACATCATGTGGAGGGGGCAGAATGTAGACTGGGCATGTCCAGAGTTCTGCTTCCCAACCATATTCTGCACTCTGGTGCCACTTCTGGGGTTTCTTGAAGCCTGAAGGTTTCAGGGGTTTCTCAATGGTAAAAAAGTTGAGAACAACTGTCCTAAATCACAGTCTCGGCTGTGGCAAGGATGCTCCCCCCGGCCCCTCAGATCAGAAGCTGAGGACTTGCTCCCTACTCCATTTTCTTCAGAAATGAGTCAGCTAGAATTCACAGAGAGGTTTTTCGGACATGGACCCTACCTCTGTAACTTGCTGCTCAGGGAAATGTACATAACCACTTCCTTTCCCTCCTTGTACTGATAGTTCTTTCTGGGTGTTTGTGTAAAGGTTTGGTTTTTAAAATATATATATCTAGCAATATTGAGACTGTGGCTGTCTTTTTATCTCAGATTCTGAACTCAGCCTATAATGAGAACAATCCTCATAAAAGGAAGTCAAGAGACAATGTTTTGTCACAGTCATGGAAATTCTCAGATGAAATAATTCTGAGGTTTAGGCTGAAAGTAACCAAGGCTAAACAGAGAGGGAAAATGGGGAGGGGGGGAGGGAATCCCAAAATGTGAAGTTCAGTGACACAGCACAGAAAAACAAATCTCTTTATAAGTTTTAAGGTTCTTTCCTGCTACTAAGCATTCATTTAAAGCCTCTGCATAGCAGGCAGTGCAAAGACCACAGAGATAAATGCACCTCCTGTCCAGAGACCTTAAAATAAAATATAACAAGATATGAATCTGTCAAAGGAACGACAAGAAAGCAACAGAGCAGACAATACGGTTATCAATCACAAGGTGGGACCTGAAGTCCTCTTGGAGTCTACAGCGATCAGTTACCCTGAAGGAATTGGGAGCTTTGGAGGGAGAACTCTATGACATCACGTCCCCACAGAGCTCCTTTCCCTCCCAAACTCTATTCTCCCTAGGCACTCGCCCTCAAATCTCCTAAGAGTCCTAGCAGAGAAAGGAGTAAAAAAGGAGGCGGATGTGGATTTTTTTGCACCCTGCTTTTTACTACCCGAAGGAGTCTCAAGCAGCTTACAATTGCCTACCCTTCCTCTCCCCAAAACAGATCTCCTGGGGTGGGGGGGCTGCTGCTGTGTGAGAACTGCCTTGGCCCAAGGTCACCCACCTGACTGCATGTGGAGGAGTGGGGAATCAAGCCTAGTTCTCCAGAACAGAAGCCGCCCTTCTTAACCACAACATCAAGCTGGATCTTGAGGCAGTGGAGGATGAAAACAGGGGAGCAAGGGCTTTCCTGCCTATTTGGTGGCTGGCGGTTCTGGCAGTGGGAATGGGCAAAAATGGCATCACCACAATGCCTTCCTTTTCATCTCCAAAACATCACATTCTAGGAATGCCCTAAGAACCCCATGGTTCCCTGTACTTTACCACAGAGATCCAGGAGATTCCTAGAACATCACTGCTACACAGTGCCATTGCTGTCATCATTTCAGCCAGAAACAATGTGGAGGTGTCAACTGTGAGACCTCAGGAGAAGAGTTTGAGGTGGACCAGATGGACCAAGGAGGGCCAAAACACTGCAGAGGTGCCTGCTGCCAAAGTTCCAGCAGAACCAGAGACACCCCCTGCCTTCCCAGCCCCCAGTCCCGGAAACAACCACCAGGCCTCCATCAGGCAAGCTACAAACCCTAGCTGACAGCCTCCCAAGAGAAGCTTTCACTCTGCAGGAATAATGGAGGCAGAAGGCCCAGGATGAGGTGGATACAGGGGGGGGGGGGGACTGGCTGCACGCACTTCCCTCCCAGAACCAGGCACTGAGAACAGGAAGTCTTTGCAGGATCCTGGCCTAAGCACAGTGCAACTGCAGGAGCTGCACCATCTGCCAGCAGGGTCTCTAAGCCTGATTCCTTCCCAGCCTATTGAGCTTGGGAGCTCTAGCTAGCTCTAATGGTCTGCTAAGTGTGTGTCATCACCAGGCTATGAGCACCTGTTGATGCTTCCAAGCCTTGCTGTCTGCAGAGGAGACACGGCTTGGCCTGCAGAACAGATCCCTCCCACTAGAAGCTAGTAAAATAGCATTCCTAATAAGCAGAATGGAGACAACAGAAGGCCAGGCTAATGAAGAAGAGCTGATTTTTATACCCCACGTTTCACTGCCTGAAGGAGTCTTAAAGCAACTTACAACCACCTTCCTCTCTCCACAAGAGACGGCCTATTAAGTCTGCGGGTTCAGTGATCACAGACTCCAATTCTTCAGAACACCTCTTTTTATTTAGCAACTCTAGCATCAGACTACAACTACTGAACAGAGAAAAACAGGCAAACTCATGCACTTTTATACCTTTCAGGCAGCCAGCTGCTGCCTCTGTTTGGCTCTAAGCAGAGCAATCTGATTGGTCCTAGTGGAACAATCTGAGCAATCCAATTGGCCCCTAAGTAAAGAAATCAGATTGGCTCTATTAGAGCAATCAGGTTCCTTTGATTGGTTAGTTCCTTGGCTGGCTGGAGCCCTCATTTGCATCCGTGGCCAAATGCCCACAGACATAACACAGCTTGTGGGGTAGGTGAGGCTGAGAGAGCCCTGATATTCCTGCTTGGTCAGAACAGCTTTCTCAGTGCTGTGACTGGCCCAAGGTCACTCAGCTGACTGCATGTGGAGGAGCAGAGAATCAAACCTGGCTTGCCAATTAGAAGCCGCTGTTCTTAACCTCTACAGCCCGCTGACCCACTACAGATGCTGACAAAACTTAACAGATATTTCGGTATTTCCTCCTGGATCAGGTGAGCAAATGCCCAAGGTATATAGGCTAAAACATGGACCCAGAAGTGTGCAAGGGCTTTGTTGCTGAACAAGTGATTCATGCCATCCATTCCGATAGGTGCATCACAAGTTTGAAAAGTGCGGTGATGGATTTAAGCACCCTCCCCTCCGACCCCCTGTAACAATACGATCATAGCTCGGGAACCAGTTTTGGTGGATCTTGGGAGTGGGGCTGTCATGGGGAGAGCAGAATTTCGAGGTGAGACTGAACAAAAGACTTCTCAACAAGTGGAGAGAAGGAAGCTGTTGTCGAAAGGGCATAAATAACTGTGCTGCACTCATTGTTAAGGTAAAAGAGGAGAGCAAGGAGTGTTAGTAACGCTGGAGAAGTGACTAGGTATGCCTGGATGATAGGGGGCGCTGTATTTCTCTGCACTAGAATCAAATATCTGTGTTAACTTAATGGATAGGCTGCCTCTCTTTGTCTGAGCTACACTCTTCCCTGTGACTCCGCCTCTTCCTGTGCCCTTTGTGTTCTTTCCTTATAGACCTGTAATGTGTGGGACGCGTCTACAGATCTCTCCGGTGGAGACATGCCACCATACCTACTCACACATGCAGCTGGATATTGGTAATACAGAAAAGTATTCTTTAAATTAGGTTTCTTCTTTCTACAACAAAAATGGGTGTGAACCCATGTCGACCTCAACAAGATCTTTTCGTAATACCCTTGTTTGAATGAAGAATATTGACTGCACCTTCCCCAAAGTGCTGTTTTGCTATACTAATAATACACATGCACAATAAGGTACGCATGAAACGATATGGTAGGGGTAGAAAATAAGATGAGATCTCACTGATAAGCTGGACACCAATGATGAGTCCTCAATGCAATGAACAGAGAGTTCCTTTAAGTACAAGAATGAGTCACGGGACCAGAGAAGTCACAAAGATGATTGTGAGAGTTATTATAAAATGCACGTTTGCATCGAGAACATTAGAATGATTTTTTAAAAACAGATTCACAATGGCAAAGACAGATTCAGGTGTTGGTCCAATGCAGCAGAACAAAGTTTGAGTCCACTGGCACCTTTAAGACCCACAAAGTTTTATTCAAGATATGAGTTTTCATGTGCATAGACATGGACAATTCTTTAGTTATATAGTCACATAACCCTGTTTTGTAATCTTTTTAAAAAAAGTCTCTTTACAGTCCATCTTTCTATATAATGAAACACATATTGTGGCCCTGCCTGATAACACACCTTAAAACTGGAACCGATTGGCCCTGAGTCGGGGGTATTCGGCCAACAGGAAAAAGGCAGTCCAAGGGATCTGCCCAGCAACCGCTGACGAAACCAAACTATTGATAGAATATATCCCACTCAGGGCCAATAGCGGCTCTTGCTGGGTGAGCCAGCCAGGGCTGGTGCCAAGAGACTGGAAGGCTACCGGGTGCAGAGTTGGCCTTCTGCACCCCAAGGGCTCTGATGCCACTGCCCTTGGGCTCTTCCTTGGCTGGAGCTGGTGCTTGCAGCCCAGCTGTAAGTGGTACTTGGCACAACAGAGAATGGGCCATTCTGGCACAAGGCTGTGGGGAAGGCGGGAGGGCACTTGACTCTCCACCCCCACCTTCCAATGGGAGCATGCACCAAGCTAGAGCTTTGGAGCCAGAACAGCAATCGCCCAGCCTGGAGAGAGAGTGGAAGAATGGACATCTGCCTGAGGGCAAAAGGCTAAGCATATGGTATGTGTCAGGAAGGCACTGCACAGGGTCCAGGAGGGGTGGGTGGCCAGCAAAGTTCTCTCCCTCCCTCAAATCTCATGCTACCCACATTCAACCCCTCAAAAGTCACATATTTCCCCACCCAACAAATATTGCAGCCCCTCCTCTTCTCTTCCACCCCCCCCCCCTTAATATCTGCTAGGCCATGTTCATTCTTTGGTGAGGAAATGCAGGGAGATTGCTTTCGACAATGCAGGGGTGTTGATGCAAAGGAAGAAGGCCTGATGCTCACCCCCCTTTTCTAGAGCACCTTGACTTTTGCACACAGCAGCCTTTACAACTAGTTTGCAGAACAAAACATAGATTTCTGTTACCTTGAATCTGTCAACTTCTGCCTTCGAACACGTTGCGTGGTAAGACAGCACCTAGTCCAGAACAAATTAGGAAAAAATTGTCACAGGTAAGAAACTGGAGTTCTTCATCCACTATGTTGTAAATGCTTTAATATTTACACATCACAAATTCTTTATTACAGCTAATCAGAGATTGTCTGTTTGGAAACCTTACGTAGGAAGTAAGTAATGCTGAAAACAGTATTGTAGCTCTGAGATAATTCTGTGACATTAAGGAAGGGAAGGAATCAAAGGAAAAGAAATATGTTATCTCAATAACTGGCTTTTCTTTGGGTATGATTTCCAAGATGTGAAACCTGTGAGTTTATTTTTCCATCTCATGCCACCTACATATGGCAGCCATTCAACAGGGTGTTTTAGAAATACTAAGAATACCACCCAAACGGCATGGTCAGGAATGCAAATTGTAGAGGGCATACTTTAACTAGGTGATCAAGAAAACAAAGGCGATCAAAACAAGGAAGATGGCTGAAAGGCCTTGGAATTATTGACGCTTCACTGCCCAATACAGTGAAGATATGTAAGAAAATTCTGCATGTCCAAAAAGCAAATGCCCCTTTTGTAGAGTCATTTTGGCTGTTTGATGTTACACACCACAAGGTGGCATTCTAGCAAAAGGATAGGAAAACATCTGAATATCTCTATACAGTGAAATTCTGAAATTTTGCCCTTTCCTGCCCCTCCTCTTTTCAAGTTTCTCTTTGATCAAATGAGAATTTAAACTCTCTCCAAATTCCTAAAAAGAAGAAAAGAGACAGACTAGATTTTTGGGAGAAATTAAGAACATTTCTCTCAATACTACTACAAACCTCACCTAATTTGTTCCTCCCCAGTTGAAAACAGAATAATGAAGACAGTGGCAAAGAAGAAGGGTGCATCTGCATACTGGGAAAGGGGGGTACTAATAAAAATATTAGTTTTGTTATTAACATTCCCCCTCTCCCCCCTCTCCCCAAAGCATAGAAGTAACAGGCCGACTGGAAATAAGCAGCTAGAAATTTAGCCGTGCATTCAAGGCAAGTCAACCATTGGAAGGGAACTCGGAAGAGCCAGTCTGGTGTCATGATCACAGACTAGGACTCAAGAAAACTGGGATCCAAGATCAATTCTGTCATGTAGTGTTGGGTGACCTTGAGCCAGCCAGTGTCTCAGAGTTTAACCCAGCCTTTCCCAACTTTTTTTTACCATTGAGAAACCCCTGAAACATTCTTCAGCCTTCAGGAAACCCCAGAAGTGGCATGATCGTGCAGCATACAATCTGAAAGCATAGCTGTATACACGGCCACCTGGGACCCCTCCCCTTTCCACCTATTCCAGGCCCATCATTGGCCATTTTGGGAGGGGGACAGGTCGACGACCATATATGGTCATATCACGAATAAACTTAAAAAATATATTAAACGTTAATTAAATCCTACCCATTTGGGAAACGCTTCCAGGACCATCAAGAAACCTCAGGTTTCACGGAACCATGGTTGAGAAAGCCTGGTCTAACCTATCCCAGAGGGTCGTTGGGAGGATAAAAAGGTTGATAGACGAACCAAATTTCTGTCCTGATCTTTTTGGGAAAAGAGCAGGATTTAAAAAAAAAAAGATCAGTAACTTGAGCTATGCTGAAGCTTACAGTTGGTGTTAGCTGCATTTCATGTAACAAAGGCAGTTGTTTAGTCATCCCCTTGTCTTTGTTACTCTTTCCCAGCTGGAAGGGAACGTTCCTTCCTCTTTCCTTGTGTTTTCAGTCAGATGCTACATTAAAATTGTGATAGTCACTGAGGTCAGAATTTCCAAGCGCCAGGATTTGTAAATTATACTGAATTGCCTAAAAAATAAAATTAGGCAAAAAGAAAACTGAAAAGGGGGGGGGGTCAGATAGAGCATGGGCTTTATCCACAAAGCGTCCCAGGTTCAATCCCTGGTATCGCCAGTTAAAACCAATCATTTATTAGGTCATGTGAAATTCCTGTGCCTGAGACTCTGAAGAACCACTGCTAGTATGAGGAGACAATACTGACTTGGATGGACCTACGGTCTGATTCAGCATAGGGCGGCTTCATGGGTGAAGACATCTTGTTTCAGTGGTGGAAAAGGTGAAGTGAAGGACGTGTTCCTTCTTGTATCTCTCTAAGGCTTTCTCAGGGGTTTCTTGATAGCCCTGGAAGGGTTTCCTGAATGAGTGGGAGTTAATTAATTTTTTATATATTTTTTAAAATTTGTTAAACATTTACTGATTGATATGACCATGTATGATCATGCTGACCCACCCACCACTCCCAAAATAGCCAATGATGGGCCTGGAAAACGTACAAAGGGGAGGAGCCATGAGTGGGCGTGTACATAGCTATGCTTCCCAACCATATTCTGCGCAATCATGTCACTTCTGGGGTTTCTCAAAGCCTGAAGATTGTTTCAGGGATTTCTCAACAGTAAAAAAGCTGAGAAAAGCTGAGCTACGGACTGCTGTCGGAATTTTTCCTGTATGAAATGCTATAACGCTATAACAAATAACAGTTCATATGCTAAGGTACTCACATCAAGCGCTACAGACTGCTTTGCCCAGGATTTATTCACTTGATCATACATTATGGTATTGTTGATGCCCAGGCCACAAAATATAACAAATGCCTAAAAATAACCAATAAAATTAATATAGCAGGTCTCTTTCTGAAAGCAACACTTCCTAAGAGCTTCTTCCAAAACCTGACCATTTGAGCTGGGAAATGTTTAACACAGAACACAATGGCCATTAGCTTCAGTGCCTCGTAACTTGGGCCATTGTGACCTGATTGACCAGGACTTTCCATAAGCCTAAATTATTGGTGCTCTCTAGCGCAGCCAATATTAGTAGATGTCATTGTCATATCATTGTCAACAGTACTATACAGCACAACAAACTAAGCAGAGGTGAGAAAGGCCACTAGGGAAGGGCCGTGGTTCAATACCAGAGCATCTGCTTGGCACACAGAAGGTCCCTGGTTCAATCATCATCATGTTCAATTAAAAAATCTGGAAGCAGGTAATGTGGAAGACCTCTTCCTGATACTCTGCTGAGCTGCTTCCTCCTGGGCTGTCCTGTATGGTAGTACTTTATCATTCATTCATTCATTCATTCATTCATTCATTCATTCATTCATTCATTCATTCATTCATTAATTCATTCATTCATTCGATTTCTATTCCGCCACTCCTAGTCAGCTATCTCACGGCGGCCTGCAACATCCATTAAAACAGTGGTCCCCAACCCGCGGGCAACGGCCCGGCGCCGGGCCACGGCTCCTTCTTCCCTCCCCCCCTGAAGCGAGAAGCTCGCCAGGCTGTGAGCAAATCGGCTGCCAAAACGGCTGATTAGCACGCGGCCCAGCAAGCTTCTCGCTTCGGGAGGGAAGAGAAGCTTGCCGAGCTGCAAACTAATCGGCCGCTTTGGCGGCCGCTTTGCTCGCGGCCCAGAGGGGCCAAGAAGGGAAGCTGCGGCCGTCGGCATGGCGGCGGCGCAAACGCGCATGCGCGGACTGCCGTGCACACACGTTTGTGCCCCTGCTGGGTGCAAACGCACGTGCGCAGCAGTCCGCGCATGCGCGTTTGCGTTGGGCTGCCGCGCGTTCGCAGGCCCCTGGGCCACCCTCTCCGCCCACTACACCGCAGTGGTCCGCAGCAAGCGGAAGCTTGCGGACCGCTGCATTAAAATACAAGGCAGTAAATAAAACAATTAAATTTGAAGACCCTCCCCAACCACCCCCCTCCCCTATCCCTTACCCACACCAAACCTCCGATTAGTTGCTGTAACCAGATATGATGAAGTAGGCTAATGGAGCATAAGAGGTGGGCTAGATCTTCTCAGCCTGGCCTCAACCAAATGCCTGGTGGAAGAGCTCTGTCTTACAGGCCCAGCAGAACTGAGATAGTTCCATCAGGGCCCTCAGGTCATCTGGGAGCTCATTCTACCAGGCAGGTCAAGGCCAGGGGGCCTCTGAGGGAGGCATAGAAGGCTAAACGGTCTGCAAATACATTGGGCCCAAACTGCAAATGGCCTTGAAAGTCAAAAACAAAACCTCTCTCATTTCTGGGAATGAGGGGACCTAGGGTGTGAAAGGATCAGGACTCTCTCTGTATTTAAGAGACAAGACAGGTGGTGTTCTGTGACTGTCTGGCCAATCTGTACCACTGAATCTGCCTAACAGCTTGTGGCTGGGTCTGTGAGTAGAAAGGAGATGGCACTGCCTCATTCAGGGCCAGGGGCTTTTGGGTCCCCGTTCTGGTGGAACGCTCTAATGAGAGCAATCAGGGCCCTAAAGAACCTTAATCAGTTCCACAGGGCCTGCAAGACAGAGCTGTTCCACCAGGCTTATGGCTCAGGCCTTGACGTAGTGTATTAACTACAGATCTCTTGGGCAAAATTAGCACTTCTTACCTCAAAGAGTCGCTGGTCAGCATCATCAAAAGGTTTCCCATCAAGCCTGTTCAACACCTGGGCTACTCCTATAAGGAAGAGTTGCTAAATGTAGTTCACATTATAAATTAATTAACAACAATTTTTACTGTGTTAGTTATTAGTGTGTTCATCAAAGTTGCTCATGATATAATATAAGCAAAAAAGAAGAAAAAGGAGTACACAGTGAAAAATATTTGAGAGGAAAAAAAACCGTGTAAGGTTTACAGTTCAAGTATTTCCACACTAGAGGGCGTCTACCACTTTGAGGTACTTGTATGTAGGTAAGATGGTCCTCTTTCAGAGTTTGTTAGAAAAATTATTTTAAAGCAAAACTATAAACATCATAATGATGTAATACAAATAGTATGTCATCAGGAACTATACTTAGCATAGGAATTACTTTTCTAGCTTGGTGTTAATTTGTAATAATAAATATTACTATATATTATGAAATCATGCTGAGTAAAAATGCTACTTTTATTTTTCAGCTGAAGAAGCCAAGGCTTGCGAAACCAATATTTATACCAGTATTGGTTATGGAAATAACTGAACTCGAAATAATTGAATATAACCAAATATAAAGGGATATACTACAATAGAGCAAGAAGACTGATCCCAAACCCAAAGGGTTTTTCTCTCTGATAGTGAATAATGTGGCTTTACTGGTTATCACCTGACATAAATCTTTTATGATATGAGTGACAAACTCAAAACTTTACACATATTGACTGTAACATAATGATGCACAAGTAAAAACATCTACAGACTCTGTACATTTCACTTGTGCAATATCTTGCGCAATATCTACTACCTTCTCCCCTATATTTTCTAATGCCCAGAATTTAGTTGCACAAAATGTTACAAAAGCAGAAATGCAAGAGGGAGTACAATAAGTCTTGACATAACCCAAGTCATTGTTGTCTTTTTCTTGCATTTCCATTGCTGCAAGAGCTCTAGTGGGAATTTTGCGCTGGATCCAACACACTGAGTATAAGCTTGCCCTAATATGGATTATTCAAAATAAGCTTTGTGGAAAATGGGCAAAGCAATCAGAAAGACAAAATGCACAGAGTGCTTATCAATTAAGTACAAATGGATCTTTCTTCTTTCTCCCATTACACAGCTATTATGACTGGGAGACTTTGGACAGGGTCTTCTCTTAGAATCATAGAGTTGAAAGAGACCTCTGGAGTCATCTAGTTCAGTGGTACCCAACCCCCGGCCCGGGGACCGGTACCAGTCCATGGATCAGTCGGTACCGGGCCGCGGCTCCTCCTCATCCTCCTCCCCAGCTGCTGCCTCAGGGGCTGCCCTGCCACTCTGCCACCGGCTCACCTTTGGTGCTCTCCAATGTCCGCCATGGCTGGGGCTCCCCCTTGACGTGGCACTGCACAGCTGCTGCTGGCAGTGCCCCCCAGCGGGTCGCGGGAAGAAAGGGGCGCCGGCAGGAAAGCAAGTGGAGCAGGGGCTCCGGCAGCAGCAGCGACATCCCTCAGCAAAAGACCCCTCCCCCGGGCCTCAGTAAAATTGTTAAACGTCGACTGGTCCCCAGTGATAAAAAGGTTGGGGACCACTGATCTAGTCCAACTCCTGCAGAATTCAGGAAAGTCACAACTCTCTGCCCACTCACAGTGACCCCAATTCCATGCTCAGATGATCCCCCCCGCAAAAAAAGACTCCCTTGCCCGTCTGGCCTAAAGAAATTTGCTTCCTGATCCCAAAGTAGCAATTGGCATCTCCCAGGGCATACAGGACAGGGCCACAAGAGCCAAGCACAGTCCCTTCTGCCCACCCCCTGTCTAGGTTCACAGAATCAGCAGAAACCTCTTTGAATGTTACATGTAGTGCTCAGCTTAGGACCTACCCTTACTTCTGATAACAAATAACATCATAATCAAGTCCTATGTAAACATTTTTTGTTTCTTCCTTTTCATCATTCCAGCTCTGTGAATTTCCATGTCTGCATGAATGATTTGTTGTTATAAATAACCCTAAAAGTTAATTTCAGACCTACAAGATCTCTTGTACATTTAGCTTAATTTTTTTGAAAAATTGTGGTCAATTATAAAGGACTTAACCAAATAATTAACAAAATAGTGTTCATTGACAAAGCAAACCTTTACTTATTAGTGAATGAATACTTACCAATTATCTGATGACTGCTGTTCCATATAGGGACACAGAGAACAGATCTGATATGAAAGCCAGAAATTTGGTCAGCCTAGAAGGTAAGAAACAAAAATAATTATAATAAATATGGAATAATAGTCATTCAACAGGTAAAGCAAGTAATATGTCCCATAAGTCTGACTTAACAATTCAAACAAAATGCCAAGTTTGTAACTGCATACAAAACTGTGTCATTTCCATTCCCTAAATCAGCAGGGTTCATATATAAAATACTATTTATGTACTTGTGAGAAAATCATCAAACTCATATGAACATCACAATCAACGGCCTATTCATTTGTTTCTCCTGGACATTACAACCCCAGGCTAAGAGTCTGTAATGTCAAGTATATCCATGGAAAAAAACGAGTTAGTTTTTATACCTTGCTTTTCACAGGCCAAAGGAGTCTCAAAGCGGCTTACAATCGCCTTCCCTTCCTCTCCCCACAACAGACACCTTGTGAGGTAGGTGGGGCTGACAGAACTACTCGGTCAGAACGGACTTATCAGTGCTGTGGTGAGCCCGAGGTCACCCAGCTGGCTGCATGTGGAGAAGCGTGGAATCAAACCTGGTTCACCAGATTAGAAGCTGCCACTCTTAACCACTGCACCATGCTGGAATTGGTATCTGATCTGCTAGCATGTTGAACCCCAAAATTATTTGGAAGTCTGCCCAAGGCTAACAGTCCAAAACCACAATGTTTTCAAAAATCATTTTGTTTGTACCCGAAGGAGTCTCAAAGTGGCTTAAATTCGCCTTGCCTTTCCTCTCCCCACAACAGACACCCTGTGAGGGGCTGAGAGAGCCCTGATATCACTGCTCGGTGAGAACAGCTTTATCAGAGCCATGGCGAGCCCAAGGTCACCCAGCTGGCTGCACGTGGGGGAGTGCAGAATTGAACCCGGCATGCCAGATTAGAAGTCCGCACTCCTAACCACTACACCAAACTGCTACATCTCTAAGAAGTCCGGGAAGTTTGGGTTGTTGGAGAAACCCATGAATACAATTGTGGGTTTCCCCAACAATTAGCACACTCCCCCACCTCTCCTGTGGACCACTTTGGTTCAGGGAAAACGGTATGTTGGAGAATAAGGCTGAAGACCATTCTCCACATGTGCAACAGTCAAAATCTGAAATGGACACTCTACACAGAGGAATTGACTGCCACAGAGTGGGAACCCCCCCCCCCCCAACCCATTGTGCAATGTCCCTAGTATGTTAATTCCACCCCTCCATCCCCTATCTTTACCTGACTTACGGGGGGTGGAGTGGAATAGAGGTAGTTAGGGGTGGAAATCAATGACTTGGGACCTATGTTCCACTCTACTAATGGCAGAGCTTCCCTGAGAGGTACATTCCGCCCACAGAAGGATTCTCATGACTGTGGATAAATCTACAAAGAGCCAAATGCATTCAACCAGAGCTCTTTGGAAGAAGAGCAGGATTTTTAAAAATCTAATAAAATAAATGAAAACACTTAGGATTCTTATGAGTTATGTAAACACATGACTTCACGCAGAACTGCCAATAAAGGCAGCTCGACAAATTAAAATGTGCGTTGACAGAGACAGAACTGTAGAGACCGTAGTCTGATAGACTCGGATGTTTTTGCAGCTCCAGAAACGCTCAGTGTTTGTCATGACATTTCCTCAATGATATTCTCATTTTCCGCCTTCTCCTTACTTGATCTGAATTATATACCATTTGTTGACTGAAGGGTCATGGCTTACAGCTACACAAGCACCATTAGGAAGTGTGGAGCAGGAGGAATACAGCGAATCAGGGTTAGTATCAGAGCAATCACCCCATGTCCACATTGTGTGTCACGATAACTAGAGAGACCTTGTTTCATTCCTTCAGATGAAAGTGGCACGAAATAAGTCTGAGAACATGTATGACAATGACCGTTTACACACTGGAGGTTTCATGCTGGGCTGCAGGCTGGAGTCATGGCAGGTTGCCCCACCTCTTCCTGCACCCACACGGGGGAGCATTTGGCCCGGTTCGCCTCATCCACCCCCGATTTGTGCTCCTGCATAGGAGCTGGGGCAGTGAAGTTCCTGGTGCATAATCACACATGCTCCATCAAAAACACAAAGTTAAGGAGACCTAACAGGCCCTTCAGATTAAGCTCTGCTAGTTTCCCATTTAAGTACTTCCTCTGCTAACAGTGTTTGTTCTAGACCTACTTTTCTGCCTTGGTGTTCACTTTTAAATAGGTTAGTGTGAAGTTTCTATTGTGATTTTAACTCTGGCCCAAGCTCCTCTAAGCCCATAATGGAAGGATGACTAAGAATGCCATAAATAAACAAATCGCTGAAGCAAAGACATTTGGAAAGTGGAACATTTTTTAAAAGTATTTACAGTCTGAACGCGGTGTAAGCAGGACAGAGAGAAAAAGAAATGTGAATTCCATGTTCCTTTAATCTCACTTCAATAAGAGACAACTGTGCTCTCGGAAAAGTAGCCTTTCTAAAAATTGCTTCAGAAATGAACCACACAAACCTAAACAGAATGAGGCCCTTCTAAGACTATTGACTGCAATGGATTTAGAAGGTCATAAGTCGGCTTAAGACTGTACAGTCAATGTCTATGAGGCTGCCCTGAAAACGTAATTATCACCCCTTCCGCTTCATAGGCTAAATCATTCTTGACCCTCTGAAAGTACAAGTGGCATTTCTTTTATTAATGCAGATATGAAGTGAACATGGAGTAAATAGGAGTTAGCTGCCTTGCATATTCATCAAGACACAATACATTAATACTATTACTACAGATACAGCAAGAGAAAAGCCTATTTTACTTCCACATCATTTTCAACAAGGGATATTCTCCAAGCATTAGTTATAACAGACGTCCTCAACCAGGGTTTCATGAAACCCTGGGGTTTCTTGATGGTGCTGGAAGGGTTTCCTGAATGGGTGGGAGTCAATTAATTTTAATATGTTTTTTTAATGTGTTAATCATTTATTGGGTTGTATAACCATATATGGTCATGTTGACCCTCTCCCCCTTGCCAAAATGGCTGATTATGAGCTTGGAGGGGTGGGATTGGGAGGGGCCTGGATGGGCGTGTCCACGGCTATGCTTCCCAACTGTATTCTGCACAATTGCACCACTTCTGGGTTTTTTCGAAGCCTGAAGAATGTTTTAGGGGTTTAGGGGTTGAGAAAGGCTGAATTATACTTTCTCAAAAGAAGACTATATTAATCCCAGCATTTCCCCCATGAATTGTGTCCTGGGGGTTTATTAGAAACCTATGTTTTGTTGGTGCTGTTTGTTTGTTTTTTAAATCATCGCTTTGGAAGCATTCCTTGAAACATTTCTAGAAATCAAGAATTTGTAAAATACAGAATATAGTAACTCCCTGTACACTACTCCTGGCTTCTCAGAAGAGAATATCATCTATGGTGATTCAGGAGGGGTGTATGATGACTTCCATTCAGCTCCTTATACTTCTCCAAAATTGGACCTCCAGGTATTATCTCATTCACAAGCCTGCAGGCCATCTGAAGTTCCTTCTTCTGATGTATGCCAGAAAATATGTTATTGTTTCTTAACCTGTCATTTGAACCGGAATGCCCTGAAATCCAAGGATGAAGAAATTGAAGGATAAAGTTAATAAACATAACAGGGCCCTTCCCCCGCTTATAGTCAATCTCACATTAATTTCACAAGTTGTGTCTTCCATGCTTTACAGCTGAGGAAAGGGAGGACACTTTCCTAAGAAAGGTAAGATTATTTTACCTCAGAAACACAAGGCTATTTGCCTAGGACTATATAATGAATGAAGCTGACTCAGTGGAGTCAGTCAGTGATCACGTTTCCCCTTTGGCGGTTTTGGGCTTGCTCCAGGTGTTTCTCTAGCTAATCCTGTTTCTATTACCAGCCATCTGTGGGCTTTCCTGCAATCTCATTTTCCTCACTTAGAAGTCCCTGTTTCTTTGTTTCTTTCTTCACACGTTTGGCACCCTGTAGAGATTGATTTGATATTACAACAGTTTAGCTCCAGCATAAAAACCTGCAAATTAAATCTGAAGGGAGATATGCTCGGCGTACTATTATAATATTGAATTGGCCACTAGAAGGAGACAAATGAACACAGAACAGAAAAATAACCCAAAGAAACAGGAGCTGAAGAGTGAGGAAAATGAGAATGCAGGAAAGCCCTGTATTGTGAACCACCGTGAGACCTTTTGGCGAACAGCGGTATATAAATCCAACTATAAATAAATAAATAAATAAATCGGGGAGGCCAAACTGTGGCTCCCCAGATGTCCATGGACTACAATTCCCATGAGCCCCCACCATCAGGTGCTGGCAGGGGCTCATGGGAATTGTAGTCCATGGACATCTGGGGAGCTACAGTTTGGTCACCCCTGTGTTATACCTTGAATGGGTCGGTGAATGTAGCCATACTAACTGACTGAGTGGTTCTGGCCATGTGATAGGGAAAAACATCCGGCACCTCCAGTAAAAAGAAAATTGGTTGCAGATGCTGGGAAGCACCTCTTTCTTCCAATCAAAGTAGACAATGCTGACTTAAGAAGGACCAGTGAGCTTACTCAATACAAGGCACCTTCATATATATATATGTAATGGCTTTGAGCATTAAATTCAGGGAACCCAGCAATTTTTAGCCTAGTTCTATGAGGGAAGGAACAACTATCAGCATGACTGGGATTTAACACTCACAGAAGAGCAGACAAAGGGCTGGAAAGTGGCTGGAAAGCAAGAAGCTGAGAGGTGAGGAAGTTTTGAGCTGAGAAGTGAGGAAGAAGGTAAAGCACGCAATGGATGGAGGAAGAGGAGCCTGAATGAACGGAAGGCAAAGAAAAGGGCATGTGGAAAAGGGCTAAGAAGACAGAAGACTGAAGGAAGGAGACAGTCAGAAAGGAAGCTCTAAAATAAACCTCACAACACTTTAGGTCTGGAAGGGATGCTCTGAGGAGGAGGAGAGAGGGGTGTGAGAAAGGCTCATGGACTGACAGCATAGCTATAGGGACAAGTTACCAGGTGGCCTCAGAAGCAGGAAACATGGCCAGTACAGAGTTAATGAAGAAGGATGCAAGAAAGAAGCAAACAAATGGTACATAGGATCTCGAGAGGGGTTTTGCACTGTTGGCAAGCAGGCAGGGAGGTTACAGGGCAAGGAACTCTGTGTCAAACAGCCAATGGAATGTAGAAGGCAGAATCTAGACTCCAAACAGAGGTTTGTTTGTGGCTTTCACTTTCATGGATACAAGTGAACTGAAAAAGTCTAAAAGTGGTTAAGAGTAGAAATAGCACAGCATTTTCACATATTGATGTGGATTAAGCAACCGATCACTTAGTTGCAGATTTCTAGCAACTAGTGGCACCTATGACTAAATGCAATGGAGCACATGCTCAAAAGCAAAATTTCTGCAGAATAAAGAACAGGCAGCTCTTTCCTCCGTATACAGTGCCCAACCACTGCCGTCAGAGCACTTTGTAGGATAATGAGCAAGGTCACAGAACTTAGTTTATAGTTTTCGGCTTCAAAAGGATACAAAACTGTGTTTAAGCAGGTAAAAGACATCTTACTTCTGCATCAAAGCGAGGATCTTGATATGCATCACTGATGTTCACTGGGAGGCCCGTGGAAGCTACGAGTTCAGCAATGCTACTATTTATTAGCCAGTCGGAATAAGATGACGATGGCTTCTCCATGCTGTCTTTCAAACTATCACAAAAGCACAGCAAAGGAAGAAAAGAGGACAGTCACTGTCGTATGTAAGCCCTTCTGCACAAGTCTAATTATCTGTAAACCTGGCAAGCATCACTGCACATCTATACAATTCAGAGCAGTTGGTGGCTTTAGGGACAGAATAACAGACCAGCTGGTTTTATAAGAGAGGTTTACATAGAACCCTAAAGGTCTCTCAAAAGGCTGTCTGTTGAGGGCTGAACCTCAGACTTCTCTGGTAGGTTTCTAAGCATGACTTTCCCATGACTATGCAAAAGTCTGGAAATAAAGAATGTAGTAATACAGATACTTAAATTCCATTTGTGGGCTGTGCATAGGAAAAGTCTATTTAAAGTAAAGAAGGATGTCATCTGTATCAGCAAAGGTGCATTCTAAAGATTTTCTTTCTTATGTTAGCGACCAGCAGTTTCATTTTCACAACCAAGACTGCTAAAGGATTTTTTAAACTTAAGCAATGTCATAAGAAGAAGAGGAAGAAGAAGAGTTGGTTCTAAAAGGTGATCAGATTTTAACATTGGTAAAGCGGGACACCATTGACCGGGGGGCGGGGGGTTCTTGATTAAAATTTGGTCTATATGGAGCAACAAAAAAATCCATAAACCGCAAAAATAGTATTGTAATATATATATATATTTAAAATTTCAACATAAGTACAATTTGCCAGGTGCCCCCAGATGTCCCTCCAAAAGTGGGACAATCTGGTCACCTCATTCTTATATGCCACTTTTCTCTACTCAAAGGAGGCTCAAAGCGGCTTACATTCACCTTCCCTTTCTTCTCCCCACAACAGAAACCCTGTGGGATAGGTGAAGCTGAGAGAGCCTTGATATTCCTGCTCTATCAGAGCAGTTTTCTCAAGGTCACCCAGCTGGCTGCATGTGGGGGAGGGGGGGGGGCGCAGATTCAAATCCAGATTGCCAGATTAGAAGTCCGCACTCCTAACCACTACACCAAGCTGGCTCTCTGTTACCATATCAGTTACAACAATTGTAACTTGATTTGCCCCAAAGTGTAACAGAATAAAAATGGATTAAATCAAAATATTTTCGCTTTTGTGGGTCAGGATAAGGACAAGGCAGTAAGGAATTCACGTTCAATAACCTTTTTTCCAAGGTCTAAATTTCTCCTAACTCAATAGAAGCAAAGGAAGGAACTAAACAATGAGCCATTATGTAAATATTAGGGGGGGCAAGTGACATTTAGCAAATATTTAAGTCATAAGCAATAAAATAATATAAGAAAAATGAAAGAACTTCTCTGATTAGCTTGAATAAAATGCTACGATTACCAGTTTCAGAGCAAAAGATACTAAGATGGAAAGAGAAAAGAATCAATGAACAAACTGCTGGATCTATCAGCTGCAACAAAAGGAATGGTTTTGTTAGCTATGGAATTTATGTGCTAACATTCACAGATATTCTTTGTTTAAGGGGGGGAAAGTCTATAAGTCTATAAGTGCCTGACACAGTTATGAATAATTTTTTTTTAAGAAACAGAAAAGCAGAAAATCTAGGAGTTTTCACTCATGTTGTCAGGAAATAAATAGGGCGTATTTGCTTTGATGACAATTTAAAAACCTAAGCATAAAAATGTGGAAATGCAAAATCTGGTTAAATATTTCAGGATTTATTTCAGCAACCTCATGAACTTGAGGGGAAGAGAGTCTTTGATGGCAAGATTCCAATTACCGAGGTGCAGGCTCATAACTGGGCATCTTGCACCATCCATCATGAAGCAGAGAAAGATTTAAAGTGCGCAGCACCAATTAAGATCTGCACATTATTATTATATGAGGAGCTGATGATTATGTGCGACAAGTATTTGGAAGCAGCAAATAAATTCAAGTTGAAAAAGCAAGGAATCATTCTAGCAGAAGATCTAAGGTAAGCTGCCTACATCTCCAGCAAATTTATTTCTAACAGCTAATCTCTTTAAAGACCACATTGGATTTACATAGGGAAAAGTGTGTCTATTGCTGGGATTCAGTTATTTGTTGTAAACTAACGGACCTAGATAAGAGGATTTCTAAACATTCTGAGAGTCCACTTATTTACGGGCATGTTTTAGGTATCCTGGGGATATCAACCTAGAAGGCTGATAGCACTGCAGATAAAATATTTCACAATTAAAAAAAAAACTTAAGTCTGCCTTAATAGAATGAACCAAGCACCATGTTTACACTGGGAAACCAGAAATCCCAACAATAGCTGCTCAGATGTGCAGTTTATACAGGCCACATTCCATCACTTGAACATGCTCCACAAGATTTCTGTGAGGATAAAGTGGGATAAACTCCGTCTCACCTCATCTCTTATATACAGTCCTGAACACATTAGTGGAAGGGGTAAAGGTGGCCTAATAGGGTCAGGGACCCGGGAGGAAACTGGACAAGAGAAGAGGTGGGAGATGCACTTTGCCAAACAACTCTCTCCCTTAGTATTCCTGAGGACCGCTGCCATACAGTCATGCTCGCATCCCTTCAGATCTCTGTCCCTTCCCCAGAAATGTGGCTAAGGGAATTAACCCATCTTCAACACTGATATTGTGCAGCCCCAGGTCAATCAACAAGAAATGCTCAACTCTGCAATCATACTTTGCAGAGCACAGGGTTGACCTGGGGTGCGTGACTGACACCTGGGAGAGGGGGGCAAAATAGTAATCTTGAAAGAACTCCCCTCCCCAGGTTCTCAGTTTCCCATCAGTCTCTGACTTCAGGTCAGGGGGGATCGATGCTGCTCTTGTTAAATCTCATGGCAGTGTTCAACATGGTAGACCATGAGTTTCTTATTTGCCACTTTGTTGACACTGGAATACAGGGGACAGCTTGCAATGGCTGGTCTCCTTTCTTCAGGGTCACAGAAAGAGGGTTGCAGTGGGGAAGAATCAATCACAATGCTGTCAGCTCCCGTCTAGAGTACTGCAGGGTACAGTCCTCTTCTCCACCTTATTCAACATCTTTATGAGCCCTCTCGCACAGCTGGAAAGGAGGTTTGGGCTTGGGTGCCTCCAGTACACTGATGTCCCCCAGCTTTTCCTGATGGATGGCTGTCCCAACACTCTCCCTGAAACATTCACCAGATGTTTGTAAGCAGTGACAGGTGGGCTCAAGCAAGGTCACCTGAAACTCAACCCCTCCAAGATGGATGTCCTGTGCCTGGGTAGAGTTTGCATCACCTTTAAAGATGGCAACTAATAATGAGTTTGAAAACTGGAGAGGGGAGAACCCAAAATTAAATCAAAGTAATGAAATGGTTTGAGCAGGAAGTGGGGGGAGTGCTTGCATTATACTGTGCATCACTGACCACATGAGCAAGCACAGTGAATGTGCCAGAAACCAAGTTATGCTACAAAACTGCAGAAATGGACTAGAGGGAAACCACACAATCTGGTAAGGATAGATTGCTAGTTTCAATAAAGACAACCATTTGCCCCCTAGACCCCTGCCCCTCATGGTACCTAAAAATGGGGGATGAAAGGATCGTGAGACCTCTCTGGGATAAAACAAAATCTGCCCCTGTCTTCAGGGATGTTCCTGGGGAGTTTAAAGGAGGTGGTGATTTAATCTTTATTGAAGAAACCATCACTGGATTTGCGGGACCCAGCCAACTACCGCATCTAGCATTTCTGGGGAAGGTCATTAAGCAGGTAGCCACAGATCAATTAAAAGCATTAGATGAAGCATCAGTCCCAGATCCATTCCAGTCCAGAATGGGCTGGAGACAACTCTGGTCGCTCTTACAGATGACCACCAGAGACAGCTGGACTGAGGTGGGTCAGTGCTGCTCGTGTTATTAGGCCTCACAGCAGCATTCAATACAGTAGATCATGAGATTTTAGCTCACTGCCTCATCAACACAGGGATCAGCATGATAGTGGCCAGCTTGGTGAAGTAGTTAGGAGTGCAGACTTTTAATCTGGCAAACTGGGTTTGATTCCACACTCCCCAACATGCAACCAGTTGGGTGACTTTGGGCTGGCCACAGCACTGATAAAGCTGTTCTGACCGAGCAGTAATATCAGGCTCAGCCTCACCTACCTCACAAGGTATATGTTGTGGGGAGAGGAAACAGAAGGCAAATGTATGCTGCTTTGAGACTTCTTCGGGTAGAGAAAAGCAGAATATAAGAGCCAACTCTTCTTCTTCTTTCTCCAAGCTCAAGGTCAGAGGGTTACCATCAGGGAAGAACAGTCATGCTGCTGCCAACTCCAATGTCAGGTTAATATTATTCAACATCTTTATGCACCCTCTAGCTCACCTGGTTTGGAGATATGGGCTTTGGTGTCACCAATATGCTGATGATACCCAGCTCTATTTGTTAATGAGCAATCAGCCAAGTACTCCACCCAAATACATAATAAACATGTCATACAGGAAGGTCCTAAATTTAGGCTGCTTCTTTAAAAAAAATGAGTGAATAACTTAGAACCTAAGGAGAGCCCTGCTGGATTAGACCAATGGTTAAGGTGACCAGATTTCAACATTGGTAAACAGGACACCATTGACTGGGCGGGAGGGTTATTGATTAAAATTTGGTCTATATGGAGCAACAAACATTTTCATAGAACGCAAAAATAGTATTGTAATATATATTTTTAAAATTTCAACATAGGTACAATTTGCCAGTGCCCCCAGATGTCCCTCCAAAAGTGGGACAATCTGGTCACTTTACCAATGGTTCATCTCATCTGATATCTTGTATCACACAGTGGAGAACCAGTTCCTCTGAGGCCTTTCCTTGATGTTGCCTCCTGGCTCAGGGATTCAGAATCCAGCTTTTCATGGACTCTGTAATTCTGTAATTGAAGAGTCTTCCTAAATTATTTGGGGCTTGTCACTTTATCTTTGGCTTTAACTAAGAATGTTTTAATTATTACTGTATGATGCCATGAATCAAGAAGAAAAGTGCAATGTAATTTTTTAAATATGCAACTGATTAATTAATTGAACAAGATGAACAATTAGTTTCAACATAAGCATATGAAATCCAACCTGCTCTCAGTATCCGCACTGCACTTTGGAGACATCAGCTCAAATGATTTGGTAAATTTCACCACCTGTCATAGTAAAAAAATAAAGACCTGTATAAATATAGATACACATATGTAATGATTTTTAAATTTCTCATGAAACATATACATCAGTTCAGGTGATATACAATTATCAGCTTATTGTACTGATTATGTAGGGTAAGTAGGAAACTTCCAGCACATGTGCTGACAATGGCCGACCAGACTATTTTGCTTGGCATCTAGAGGCTGCATCTCTACACAAGTAATCAAGGCACTGGGAGCACAGCTGGGGCTAGTGATGTGGGAGAAATCAATTAGCATGGCTTATTCCCATCATTTCCTCCCAGACCACAGCAGCCCCTAGCCAAGCCCTAGGTGAACATCTCAGATACTTGCAGGGCCACTGTGGGTTGATTACCTCCAAGTGTATCTGGTCAACTACTAACCTCAAATTATATTTGCTCATGAAATTAATTTCTCGATCTCCCCACTAGCATATGTTTATGAAAGCCTTTGGATGATCCTTAGGATGTTAATTCCATGACATTTATTTTCTGCACAATCGCTAATTCACTGTAGTGTCGACAACTCAATCTATGGAAAAGTGGCACACCTTAAGTATACGAAAAGAAATTTGGAATGAACGCAAGCAATTTGGAGTTTAGATCCTAACATTCCAAGTTAAATGATGTCAACCTTCACAATGCACGTGGATCCTGAACCAGCTTCTCCTGCAGCACAGTTCTTCTTGCAGGAGAAACCAAACAAGCCGGTATTTCTAATGCCATTTTATATTATTTTTTATATTACAGGATTGCCTCTCTCAGCCCAGCTCTCTCGGGCAGTGTACTCTTTATTTATTTAGTTATTTTATTATATTGATATACCACCCTCCCTTGTGGCTCAGGGCAGTTGACATGGAACTTTCATGAAATAATACATTGTAAATAAACATATTGGTTTGAACACATATAACATACTAGGGACAAAGCCCGTTGCATTCAGAAATACAATGGACGCTAAACTGGGGGTTGTGGTGGAAGAACTCTGCAGATGTCCTCTCCCTCTCCCCAGGACCTGGAAAGGCTGCAGGCTCTTGGGCGGGAAAATTACTGGCAGGGGCAGCTCTCACACAGCAGGGATCTGCAGCCTCCGAACCTCGGAGGGAAGTGGAAGGAGGAGGGGGTGGCCAGGGATGGGGGGGCAGAAGGCGATTGGCTGGCTGCTGGACAGACAGGCAAGCGGATTGGAGGAGAAGGCACTCAGAGGCGGGACAGCTTCCCTGAGTGGGTGTTAAGCACTGAGTAGCACAAAATCATTCAGCAGCAGTGCGGGGGGAATGCACAAGTAGGTTTATTTTTAGCATCATTTATCTTTGTTTTTTATCATCAGAGTGACAGGGTCCAACTGATGTCATTCGTTCTAAGCTACAAAGAAACCGCCACGGGAGACAGGAATTTGGGCACTGTCCAGTCCTGTAAGTTTACAGAGAAACATGATTAAAAAAAAATCCTACACATAAAATCATAGAATAATAGAGTTGGAAGGGTTCTCATGCGTCATCTAGTCCAACCCCTTGCACTACGCAGGACACTCACAACCCTATCGCTCATCTACTGTAACCTGCCACCCCCTTGAACCTTCACAGAATCAGCCTCTCCGTCAGATGGCTATCCAGCCTCTGTTTAAAAATTTCCAAAGATGGAGAATCCACCACCTCCCGAGGAAGCCTGTTCCACTGAGAAACCGCTCTGTCAGGAACATCTTCCTGATGTTGAGAAGCCCCTTATTTTATTTCTTACACAGTTCATGATTCCGGTACCTGTCAGTACCTGACAACCTGCAGGGAAGATAGCTTGCCTAGTTCAGCTACAATACTGCACATGTATTCTGCTTCCCTCCTCCAGCCCTGTGGGTATTCTTGGGCTACTTTCAGATGCGGCTCCACTGGTCTACAATTCACTTACAAGCCACATAGTTATTCAGGGAAAGGGAAGGAGTCTCTGCAAGCCAACAGTCCTGGGGGGGGGGGGTTGGCCTTTTGCTCTCTTTGTCATAAACAGCAAAAGTAGTTCAAACCCCTTAATACAGGAAGAATTGCTTATAATGAAACATTTTTCTCTTTTAGGGGCTTAATGTTTTATTACTGTTAATGATATCAGCAGTTGGCTGACAGCAGCAGAGACCACCGCAGAACGAGAAAGCATCAGCCTCCGAAAGCAGAATACAGACAGGACGGACGGGCGGATAGCTGTTTATTACACAGTCACGAAGAGTGCTTGCACTCGAAAGCTCACGCCCTGAATAAATCTTTGTTGGTCTTAAAGGTGCCGCCACTGGACTCTGATTTTATTGAGACCAGAAAGTCATAAGGTATTTATTATATGGTCAGAGACCAGCAAGTCATAAATTTCAACAGTCAAAGATTTAGATTAACATGGTAGAGAAATGTAAAACTCTGTTTAGTCTAAAAAACCTTAAAATCATTGGGTAAGTTTAAAATTATATAATTTTTATACTAGCCCTGGATTCAGTATCAATCCGAAAGTTTTACATGCTTATAGCAAGAAATTTTGCTGCAGGTTAATTGCGGGTTTCTATCTTCCAGTAACTGCCTCGTATTTTCCACGTTCGAGTGACGATTATCCAGCAGAGGCATGTGGTTATATGAAAACAGACACGATTCTGTCCTAAGAGAATAAGCCAGCACAGGCCAGCTAGTTTGTCCAGCAAGGACCAGTTCTGTTCTGTATCAAACACATTCTGGCTTTAGATCAGGGGTAGTCAAACTGCGGCCCTCCAGATGTCCATGGACTACAATTCCCATGAGCCCCCTGCCAGCGTTCGCTGGCAGAGGCTCATGGGAATTGTAGTCTATGGACATCTGGAGGGCCGCAGTTTGACTACCCCTGCTTTAGATTCATGAGATTATCAACTTGGTTTATATTTCACCTAAAATTAGTAAACTGCATTGCGGAAAGCTCACAATAAACTAAGTGCAGCACTACCACTATGAACCTGTCCAGGCAGCAACTTTACCACTCTAAGCATTATAGGGCTGGCGTCCTAATAATTTTGACAATTGTCGTTCATTGAGGTTGCTGAAAATTCTGTTGGGAGATTCCTATTCATTACAAGGGAAGATGAAACTGCTCTGTAGATATGATCCATTTAACAAAAACTTTACATTTAACAAACATTTAACAAAAACTTTACATTTAAAAAAATCATAGCAAAAGCTGCAAAACAACAGAGCACAGAAGATGCTTATGGTACAGCAAAACCTCATGCCTTTAACATATGAATTTTTTTTTAAGACTACTTACTGGAGATTCAATGTCCTCAAGAAGCAATACCGAGCAACGCTCACACTTCAGTAGAGTTTGAGCGCGGTGCATAATTTTCTTTACAATTTTCTCCAAGTCCGTCTGTTCTTCAAAGAGATCATTAACCACCTCTAGCAAGGCCTGCACATATGGGAGGGAAAGACAGGTAATGAATAAAGGTGCCATTTTTGGTACCCAGCAGGGATGAATTTTATACCATCCTGATTTCCTTTCTTGCAAATTAAATTCAGCAGCAGAAGAAGGGGATGGGCGGCTGTCCTCATCACAGATCCTAGCCCAGCTTCAGTGAATTCCGTGAGAAAAGTTCTGCTTCTTTGTTCCCAGAGAGGCTAGGAATAAAAGCCACCACAGTGTTTCATACAAATGATTTAAGATGTCAGAATTCACTGAACGAATTCTAGAATGAACTGCTCTAAGCTAACTTTAGGAGCCCAAATGCAATGTGCAATATAGCATGACTATTCCCAGAAAAATAATAACTGTACTCCAATCTACACTTAAACACCCTTAAATCCTACTATAATGAATAAAAGAAGAAGAGTTGATTTTTATACCTCATGTTTCTCTACCCAAAGGAGTCTCAAAGTGGCTTACAATCGCCTTCCCTTCCTCTCCCCAAAACAGACACCCTGTGAGGGAGGTGGGGCAGAGGGCGGTGCCCTTATATAAAACTGAATTTATTAGAATAAAGAATATCTAATCTGACAACTGTATGAAGAACTTTCTTTCAAGATGCTTTTATATTATTGTGGGCCTTTCTGTATGCCATAAGTATAGTGAATTGCTTACCTGCTGAAGATGCTACATTTTTGGCATTTCACATGACATCGCCAACATCCACCATCGAAGCAGCAAACCGCTAGCAACATTTTAAAGCACTAGTTGGGGAACTGCATACATTGGATTCCTCAAGCTAAAAAGCACCAGGTAGAGGAGAGCAACCAGCAGGCCACACACTAAAGAACGGTATAGAAGCGAAGAAACACTATCTATGCCTCCAATGTCCCAGCCTCGCACCGGCCTCCCTCTCCCTTTTCCCGGGGATGGTTCTTTTTAAGCAAACTGCCTGGAGCAGCAAATAGGCATACAAGCATGCAGGCAAAGCAAAAAAAAATTTCCCCAAGTAGTCACAAGAAGCATGCCTCTCTAAAGTCCCCCCCCCCCCCAATCAGGAACTAGATTTTTTTTTTCCAGTATCAAGACTTGTGATTCTATAATGGGTGACATTCAAAAAGCACTATGGATCTATGATTTTTTTTTTAATTAGCGGGCCCTTTAAAAAGTTGAGAAAGTGGGCTGGTTGCCTGGTTTGATTGGCAGGCAGAAGAGAGTTGTGTGTAAAGCGCGTTGCCTTCTTACGCCATTTCAAGCAGGCATACAGAGTGCAAGGAGCACAGAAAGGCGGCAGACAGAAAAGAAGCAGGCAGAAGGTGAGGAATGGCGCAATTATTTTTAGCGCTACACCATTACGCTGGCGTAACTCTATTTTTTAAGATGTGCAGAAGAGCTCCCTGTATAACCAGTAATACATAGATTGTGTCTTTTTCTTTTGCAGAATCTCAGACATGCCTATGCATAGAGCTCCCAACAAACTTTACTGAAGGTAATCGTAGACAATGTTAAAACCCGGGAAGTCAGATATACTAAATCTTTAGCTGAAACCAAGTAAGTCCCTTGCTCCTAGATAGAGAGTAATAGACCTTTGCTGGATGGGGGAGGGGAGTGGGTTATATATTTATTATCCGCCATCGTGATATTGTGTTTTAATTATGTTTTAATGGGTTTTATGGGATTTTATTGTTCTTATGAATTCTATAAACCGCCGCAAGACATTTGAGAGCAGCGGTAAATAAACAAACAAAAATAAATCTGTGCTATTCCACAAGGCTAGCTAGACTCTTCAATGCAGGTTTCCCACTCCAGATGTATATACGACTGGTTTCATCATCAGAACCCAAATTGGGTTGAAGAGGGATGTAGATAAACTGGAGCGTGTCCAGAGGAGGGCAACAAAGATGGTGAGGGGTTTGGAGACCAAGACATATCAAGAAAGGTTGGGGAAGCTTGGTCTGTTTAGCCTAGAGAGGAGACGACTGAGAGGGGATCAGATAACCATCTTCAAGTATTTAAAAGGGTGCCATATGGAGGATGGAGCAGAGTTGTTCTTTCTTGGCCCTGGAAGGATGGGCCAGAACCAATGGAATGAAATTAATTCAAAAGAAATTCCATCTAAACATCCAGAAGAAGTTCCTGACAAACAGTTTTTCAGTGGAACAGGCTTCCTCGGGAGGTGGTGGATTCTCCATCTTTGAAGATTTTTAAACAGAGGTTCAGATCTGAGAGATTCCTGAACGGCTTGCAGCTCTTCCTGAAGCTCATTCCACAAGGTGGGGTCCAGGACCGAAAAGGCCCTGATTGAGGCCAGACGTACTTCTCTATGGTCCGGGATTACCAGCCAGTTTGAATTGGCTGAGCTAAGTCCTCTTCAGGGACCATAGTCAGTTAGGTGGTGCCTCAGGTATGCTGGGCCCAGACTGCATATCGCCTTAAAGGTCACACTTCAGAGCCTCATCTGGCCTCACCGCCTTTGGGAGCATTAGTTCCCTGACATTATGTGTGACAAGAATCTGAGGATGGAGAGTTTTTTCCCTCAGTCCTTACGCATCCCACATGTTTTAATATCATATGTCAAATTAATTCCTAGAGGCAGCCAATTAAGTCTATAGAGTCACACCACACTTCAGTATGATCCCATTATTTCTGTGCCCCTGCATACTGCAGTGGGGCTACATTTCAACCGTATCTTTGAATAAACATCAAGCAAAAACAGAACAATTAGACACTCTGAACCTTGTTAATGAGGAACAGAGATTCACTTTGTTTAGCACAAGCAAGACGCTTTGTGATTGCCAATTCAGATAGACCAAACGCGGTTGTTTGTGTTTGCCTGGCAAAGAATGCAATTCCGTGCACCTTTTCAAGCATGAAAGTATCACTTGGCCACACCAAGACCAACTCCTGAATAAACATGTATAAGATTATGCTTAAATTCAAGTTCTTAGGGCTCAACTAGACAATACATGTAACACAACTCAGGCTGTGTCATGGATAACACCAGGAAACTAAATTTCCCAAGCAATTCAGGACCAGATTTGGCTGGTGAGCATGGTACAGGACAACTAGGGGCTTCAGTCTGCCCTCCCTCATCAATGTTTCCAAGCTGAAAGCCCTGTAAAGAGGGATGAACAGTTAGCCTCACAGTGGGACTCCACGTGTTTGAAATCAGTAAGCAAACAGCCTCTCCCCTGCCATTTGGGAAAATGCTGAAACCTTTCCTCACCCCATGTTTATTTTTATGTTTTTATAATTATATTTATATACTGCTTCCCCACGTATTTACCTGCTTGTGCCAGTTCACATCATTAAAATCAATAAAAAATTAAATATGTAGCCGTTTTAAATAAGTTAAAAATACACTGACCCGCATCAGCTAAAAAATATTAGTTTGTGTGTTCCCGCCCCTGCCCCCCCCCCATCTCCAGGGGTGGATTAATCTGGGAGAGGGCCCATTTGATGGAGTCACTAGTTATTTGCTGGCCACAACCAAAGGTGTGGGGGAAGAACTCAATTTTGCAGGCCCTTCAGACCTGAGAGATTCCTGAAGGGCCTGCAGCTCTTCCTGAAGCTCATTCCACAAGGTGGGGTCCAGGACCGAAAAGGCCCTGATTGAGGCCAGACGTACTTCTCTATGGTCCGGGATTACCAGCCAGTTTGAATTGGCTGAGCTAAGTCCTCTTCAGGGACTATAGTCAGTTAGGTGGTGCCTCAGGTATGCTGGGCCCAGACTGCACATCGCCTTAAAGGTCACACGTCAGAGCCTCATCTGGCCTCACCGCCTTTGGGAGCATTAGTTCCCTGACATTATGTGTGACAAGAATCAGGTTTGGGAACCCCTAAAGGAACTGATGTCACATATATCACCCAGTTCACCCCTCACACAAGAATTTCTTCGCTCTGGCTAGCAGAGCAAAAGATGGGAGTTGACAGCCAAACACAAACGCTGATACACAAACGCTGTCTGTATTAAGCCTATTTTTATTACGAAATGTTTATAGATCAAGATATCGATGATATGTTGAGAAATAAGGGGTGATTCATCTGAATGTGCTGTGTGTGATTATGAACAGCTGATACACAAAGGAAAGGAAAATGTAAAAGTAATTGGGAGTTATCCAATTTTCAATTTTTTTCCCCACTTACTCTGCTTCTATCGTACTCCTTCCTGGAAGCAGCAAAGAGCTGAGCATTAGAGATGGCAATCCCACAGAATGGAAGGTACATTTCCATTACCTAGTGCAAAAAGAAAGGACAGATTGTTAATTTTTTTATTAAAGCCAAGATGGCCTAGTTCTCACTAAGGTGGGAAATCTGTATCTTGGCTGCACCACTTGAGACTGCACATGCTCACTGAATGCTCCTCCAGAGTAAGGTGACCAGATTGTCCCACTTTCGGAGAGACATCTGGGGGTACCTGGCAAATTGTACTTATGTTGAAATTTAAAAATATAAATTACAATACTATTTTTGCGTTCTATGCATTCTATGAAACTTTTTGTTGCTCCATATAGACCAAATTTTTAATCAAGAACTCCCCCGGTCAATGGTGTCCCAATTTACCAATGTTAAAATCTGGTCACCTTACTCCAGAGGAAAAAAATATCTACATGTTCTTAAGTCTTCAGAAGTGGAAATTTCTTCTCCCCTACAACACAGCCCCACTTTGCCCCAAGAGCCATGTTGGTGTCATGGTTAAGAGCGGTGGCCTCTAATCTGCAGAGCCGGGTTTGATTCCCCACTTCTCCACATGCAGGCACCTTGGTAACTTTGGGCAGTCACAGTCCTGATAGAGTTGTTCTCACACAGCAGTCCTGTCAGAGCTCTCTCAGCCCCATCTACCTCATAAGCAGTCTGTGGTGGGGAGAGGGAGTGGATGGTGATTGTAAGCCGCTTTGAGTCTCCTTCAGGCAGTGAAAAGTAGGGTATAAAAACCAAATCTTATTCTGTTGCAGAGGCTCCACAGAAAGCTAGGAACAAAAATTCCAGGGGAGGGGGCTCAATGCACTGCAGAGGGCGGCTGAGGTGGCCAAGTCTGTGAGAATCAAGGCTCACTGGATAAGTACCAATAAAATTTCCAGCATTCTATAGCTTCCACATATGGAGAAATAAATTATTTCTGGATCTTTGCCATGGCTCCTTTGAGAACATGAACAAATTGAGGAAGACGGGGGGCTAAGAACCTGACACAACAAATATATGTTTCATAACATCACTAAGGCAAATAGGCATTGAACAAATTGAGCCTTTATTTCAGAAAATTCATATTGCAATAAATTCGTTTTGAAACAAAACCCTGGATGGAACAATATTTGTGATTGCCCTGGATAAATTCTTAATAAATTTTCCAGAAAAAAGAGACAAAGTAATGATTGTATTGAGACTAAAAGTGTGTTTTTTGATGGCTCCTAGATTGTTGGACACGATGCTAATTAGGTGCGACAGGCTGTTAGTGATTTCCCTAATTGAATTTTACCAGGTGAAAGGGACAGAAGAAGCTTTTAGTTTTGATGACATTAATAACACTATTGCCCTGCAGATATGCATTGCTATTTTGAATGGGAAGAATAAGTCAGCAGACATCAGTCACTGTGGAATCACAGTGACCGTTTACGCACTGGAGGTTTCATGCCGGGCTGCAGGCTGGAGTTTTAGTTGTAGCAGATTGCCCCACCTCTTCTTGCACCCACACGGGGGAGCATTTGGCCCAGTGCGCCTCATCCGCCCCCAATTTGTGCTCCTGCATGGGAGCTGGGGCAGTGAAGTTCCCAGTGCATAAATGGTTAGTGATATCATCCAAAGTGTCCAGGTAGCTCCTGGAAGCATGGCAATGGGTTGGCTTGTACAGTTTTATTCCTGCTTGGGAGCAGACAATGCAATTGGGTCAGTTTAGACACAACTGGCATCCATTTTGTACATTTCAGCCAGGCAATGTGATTGAAGAGTGCTATGAATGTGATCTTGGAGACGGGTGTTTGTGAGATGGGGTCAAAGTGAGATGGGGTCTGGCCACTGACAAGCCAGCCAACCAGAGGTGTCTTCCTCAAACCAACCTCTAAGCTGCAACCTTTGAGGGTTCTGTTGTTGCAACAACCATTGTCTCTGGGATTGCCTCTGTGTCTTTCTACTGGCTCAGTTGCATCAGAGCTAGAAAGTGTAAAGGAAGAGGGTGTTCACACACACCTCCACAATTCAGTCACACAAGCTGCTACCATAGTTGATTGAAATGATGGGCTTTCTCCGCTCCAACAGCACTACCATTTTCTGGCTAAGCAAAAGTACATTTTGCTGTTTGGTCACACAAGCAGGTTTTCAGGTGGCGCAAGACTTTTTTGTTGACTGAAATAATCACAATCCGAATTCTCAGGCAAGAAGAGAGTGCTATCACAGTAGCAGATCGAAAAATCCAAAGTCAGCTGGGGAATCATGGAGGGGGAGGCTGGGGGGTGGGATGGGGAGAGAGAGAAAAAGGAAAGTACTTCCTACAGTCAGCAGTAGAAAAGAGACATGCTTTGATGACTCCTGAAATCACAAAAAATCCTGAACAGGGGCTGAATAGGATACAAATAAAGCAGTAAACCGATGAAAGAGGATGCCTTTGGCCTGTTTTCTTTTCGTATTTCTAATTTATTTGTCGTCTTCACCAAAGCGGTGTCCGGTAACAACCACTTTCAAAGTACTTTCCTCAGTGGCAAAGACCTCCCAGGAATTCTAATAGACCCTGGAGTTTGTTTTAAACACAAAGTTCTCAAAAGTGGGGTCATAGAAGATACCTACAAACCATTGGTTGGAATTATACAAAATTCTATTCCCAAGGGGGACCCGCTTTGAGTATGGCAAAAAGCCTATGTAGAAGCATATGGTCATACTGGAAGTGGGTTCCCCTTGGGAACAGAATTTTGCACAGGTGCAACTTTGGTGAAGACTACAAATAAATTGGAAATAAGAAAAACAGACAACAATCATCTCCATTCATCAGTTGACTACTTTGCTTTTATTGTACTCTATTCAGTCACTCTCCAGGATTTTTTGTGATCTTTCCTGAATAAGCTGCTAGATTGTTTTTTGATGTCTCCTGAGGCAGGAATGGTTAAAGATTCGTGGGATCCATAGCTCCAGAGCCAGTTTAAGCATTTGTGAGGCCCAAAAGGAATACAATTGTGGCGGGAGCATCCAGACTGGGGACAGAGGAGCACCCCACAGTGGAAAGGGGTGTAACTTAAAGAGGGAAAAGGTGGGAAGCGAAAGGATACGGTCTTGATCCATGGAGGGGAAATCAATGCACAGGCCCCTTCAAGTGCAAGGTCCGTAGCATGTGATACATGGATAAACGACCCTGTCCTAAGGAATCTGGAAGAATGCACACTCTTGGACTACCCAGCTTTATTTTGCTTTGTACCCTGCTGGACTGCCCAGTTTCTAGCCTCAGCTGCGCACATGTTGATTGATAGCGTTCAGGAAAAATATATATATATAGATGTAATCTTCGAATCATATGACTGCTTTTACAAAAAAAGATACACAGAAGTCATTGTTCTGGGCTGACAGCTGCAAGGTGTGTGGCCTCTTAGAATTCAGATTAATGAGATCATCCTGTTGAGCCATCTGACAGTATACTGCCTGGTTTCCTGAAAGCCATTCCCTCATCAAAATTACACCATCCCTGAACAACCAGTACGTTCATCCTGCAGCTCTAACAATGACACCCACAAGACAGCCATTCCATACTACCTAGGTATGCATAAACCTGACTAGGGTCAACACTGCTGTGCACAGAGAGACCTCCTCTTAGGGTTGCCAGCTTCCAAGTGAGGCACTAAACCCACACCAAACCATGAACTAGCACCCATTGAATTACAGAACAAAACGGGCTTTACTACTAGTATATAATAAAATGATGCATTTATTTCATAACACTTCCAACATGTTCCATTATAGCTCTTATTGTCCTTTACTTAATCTTTCTTTGTATTTAAACTATGTTCTTAACAAGCTATCTCTTATAATAGGGGCAGGGAGAAGGGGTGGCAATCCTAATCCAAGAGGATTTCTCATTCAGGGCTCTTTCCGCACCATCAATCCAAGGTATTGAATCTGTTGGCCTCGGGTGGAGATCAATAGAGAGTGTGGCCATCTGGCTGGTGTGGCCATCTGGCTGTTGTGGCCCAATGCCCTGCCAGCCCTGCTGGAGGTGGTGGCAGCCTGGACACTATAGTCCCCCAGATTATTAGTTCTGGTGGACTAACGTCCATGCCAAGCTACCATCCTCCAGTAAAGGGTTGGACTGGGTGTCATGGCGACACTAGAGCTCTTGCAATTTGTTGTTGGCTCTACCCATCAAGCAGGCCGCACCCTGGACTTCATTTTCAGCATGGGTTTGAACATGGATCTAGTCCCGACAGATGCCATGCCATGGTCATACCACTACTCCCTGAAGGCTCAGCTAAGGCTACCACTCCCTCCTCAGTTGGGTGCCAAGTGGATTTTAGCTCACATGCAGAGACTTATAGATCCATTTAGATTCCTGAATACTCTGCAGGACCCAGTGCCTCCTGACACTTCTGTAAATGGTCTGGTCAGCGACTGGCATGACAGAATGCTGGCCACCATTGATGAGTTAGCTTCCCGACGTCCACTCTGCCCCCATATCAATCGAGCCCCTCGGTACACTTAGGAGCTTCTCAAGAAGAAATGGGAACTGAGATTATTTAAGTTTGGAGGAAGACTTGCAATGAAGCCTCAGGGACATCTTATAGAATTGCAACGAGGCATTTGCAAGTCATTTTGCAGACAAAATCAGGGCACTCCACTGTGACCTCCCTCCAACCTAAGACACTGAAAGTGAACTAGAATCGTACACTGCTTTGTGGGGATGTTTGGGAGGGAACCAGAGGCAAAAGTGGGTAGATGGAGAACAGGGAGTCAGCAAGGAGCTGGAGATCCCCATTACTGGGGGACATGGGAAGTATGGCAGTGGAAGAAGATGGCAGAAATGTTAGGAGCGGGAGATATGTCAATGCTTTAACCCTTTCTAATCTTTGTCCCATTCTGAGACATGAGGGTGGTGGGACTAGAAATAATAGTCTTTCTCTGACATTGGTGTTATATAATGTTATGTCGTGTACATAAGGAATAAGACTGCTGCTCTGCGGAATTTCTTTGAAGAGTAAAATATGGACTTGACATGTGTGACCAAGACATGGGTGTGGGAGGTTGAGACTGTTGCCCTGGAAGAACTAGCCCCAATTGGTCCTCCATCAATTTGTGGACAAAAAGTCAGGGGAGAGTTGTGGTATAGACAGTCTTTTCTTCTTTAGAGTAGTCTCTGCCCCGACAATCCCTGCTACTGTGTGGACTTGGCATCTGGAGGCTATGGTGGATTGGCTCAGAATCAGCTGAAGTTCCAGTTAAGATGGAGATCCTCTGGCTGGGCTGGTGTACCCCAGGTTACTTAGTGCAACTCTCAGCACTTGATGGGGTCCAGCTAATAGCTTCTGCAACCATCAAGAATCTGGGAGTGACCGTGAATGCTTCTTTATTTATGGAGGCCCGGGTCACAAATGTTGCTCACCAGGTGTAATAATTAGCACGCTACCTGTCACCCTCAGACCTGGTCACTATGATCCATGCAGTGGTCACATCTAGGCTAGACTACTGCAATTCACTCTACACAGAGCTGTTCCTGAAGTTCCTCTGAAAACTTCTGTTCAATAATGTAGCAGCTTGGGTTCTTACTGGGACTTAGTGGAGAGCACACATACAACCTTTGCTCTCCCAGCTGCACTGGCTCCAGACTGAAGGTCACATCAGGTTCAAAGTTTTGGTTCTTACCTTTAGAACCCTAAATGCTCTGGGACCATTGTATCTGCAGGACTCCCTCTCCTACCACGTGCCCTAAAGCAGTGCTCCCCAACCACCAGGCAGCGGCCCGATGCCGGGCCGCAAAGGCCTCGGCACCGGGCCACGGCTCCCTCTCCCCCCAACCCCAAAAAGGTTGCGGACCACTGCCCTAAAGAACATTGAGATCTAGCAATGAAAATCTGCTTAGGATTTCTGGCACCGAAGAAATTGAACTGACCTTGGCTGGGGCCAAAAAAGCCTGGCTTGGTGGAACGCTCTGCCCAAAGAGATCAGAGACCTACAGGACCTTAAACAGTTTCATAAGACTTGTAAGGCAAATCTGCTCTGCCAGGCCTATAGTTGAGGCCTTGAAATAACATCAAATATATGCTGGCCCCCCTGCCCAAACCCACCCAATTAAATCCCACAGGAGGGCTGTATCACTTGACACCCTTTCTCTTCCTTGAGAAGGAGACAGATCAGGTAAATTAGCTTACATTATAGAATTTTCATAACTTAAGATATTTTAATTCTTTAATTCAAACATACATTTATTGTACATTTGAATCGATGTAATCCGCCCTGACCCTTTGTGTGTATGTGTGTGTGTGTGTAATTTCTTTTCTTTTCTAATCAAATTATCTTATTTATTTATTTTTCGATTTATATACCGCCATTCCCTGGTGGGCTCACGGCGGTTTACAATAATCACAGAAATGCTTCTTTCTGTAACTCACTCTACGTGGGCCTGTCCTTTTCCCTGACCCGGGTCCTCACAGGTACATCTTGGAGGACCCATATCCAGATCAGGTTCAAGGTTCTGGTTTTGACCTGCAAGCCCTTTTGTGGTCTGGGACCTAAATATTTGCAGGACCACCTGTTGCCCTATACCCCCTGCAGGGCTTTGTGCTCTGCAGGTACCAACTTGCTGATCATCGCTGACCCCAAAGAAGCTAACCTGGCCTTGACCAGGGCCAACACCTTTTTGGTACTGGCCCCTACCTTGTGGACTGAGCTCCCAAAAGAGCTGTGGGCCCTTCAAGAGCTTTCAGCAATCCAAAGGGCCTGTAAAATGAATGCTGTCACCCAGATAAGCTTGCATATTTAAATAATCAGTCTAGTGGTGCGACCTCGCTTGACAAACACTTTCTATATCACTTGACAAACATTCCCTATAGCACTAAAAATAGGAGCAATATGTTCGGCTGAGTTTATGAGTCCACAGATTAAAAATCAATTGCAATACGGTTAGGTGTGAACACTCAACCAAATCACATTATGTTCTGGCATCTGTGCAGTGTGTGTCTGGCAATGCTTTCTATCAAGGCCTCTCAGCCAATCAGATCTTAACAGAAGTTTGTCCTTCGCAAGCATATTTCTCAGGGGAGACCACTGGTTTGACTCCGAAACCACCCACGGCTGCGGGTTTTAACGGTTTGAAATTGTGCGTCAAGGGCTCAAAATCCAAACCCGTTGCTTCCATATTAATAGCAGCAACTTGCTGTACTCCTTTATTGATGGATGCCTTCCCCCAGAATGAAAGACAACACCAATTTATTTTGCTGCTTAAATAACTATTTTTTTTAAAAAACCCAAATTCCTCTCCAGGAGGTTAGAGAATTGCAGTAATCTATCCTACCCTTTTGCAAGCTCCTGTTTCAGAAGAGGACAGTGACTAATTGATAAAGGTTGACATGGCTTGAAAGCAAACAGTCGGATTATTGGGCCAGCTGTGAGGTCTGGACAAAAACGACAGATGCAGCTCAGCACAAAAGTCTTTAACCCAGAACTCTGCACTAAAGCTGTCCATCTGCCGAACACAGGCATGCACAACCAGGATTTTGTGAAACCCTTGGGTTTCTTGATGGCCCTGGGAGGGTTTCTTGAATGGATGGGAATTAATTTTTATATATTTTTTAAAAAATTACCGTATTTGCCGGCGTATATGACGGCTTTTTTCCTCTCAAAAACATGCCTCCAAGTGGGGGGGCCGTCTTATACGCCGGGTGCACTTCAGTCTGGATGCGGCGGCGGCGGGCGGCGGGCGGCGGGCAGCTCCCCCCCCCGACACTGAGCTCACGGCGGCGGCGAGCGGCGGCGAGCGGCTCCCCCCCCACTGGGCGAGCAGCGCCGGCGAGCAGCGCCGGCGGTAGATCACCCCCCCACTGGGCGAGCGGCGGCGGCGGTACCTCCCCCCCACTGGGCGAGCGGCGGCGGCGAGCAGCGGCAGCGGTAGATCCCCCCCCACTGGGCGAGCGGCGGCGGCGGTAGCTCCCCCCCTCCACTGGGCGAGCGGCGGCGGCGAGCGGCTCCCCCCCACTGGGCTCACTCCATATTTTGAGTGAAAATGTTGGGGGGTCGTCTTATACGCCCGGTCGCCTTATACGCCGGCAAATACGGTAATTAAACATTTGTTGGGTGATACGATGTGTCATGCCAAAAAAAACCCCTCATGACCAATGGTGGGCCTGGAGGGGGTGAGAAGGGGAGGGGCTCCAGGTGGGCATATACACAGCTATGCTTCCCAACCATATTCTGCATGATTGTGCCACTTCTGGGGTTTCTCGAAGCCTGAAGAATGTTTCAGGGGTTTCTCGATTGTAAAAAGAGTTCAGAAAGGCTGGCCTGAGATATACAGCTGCAAAGAAGTCGGGAAGAAAAATGGACTGGCTGACATTTCTTTCTGGTTGCTGGTCCAGAAGCAAGCCAACAAACACACACACACACACACACACACACACACACAAACCCTCCTGCTTTGCCAGACCATTTTATTCTCTTAGATAAGCTAAGCGGAAACAGTGCATCTACATTCTGAACACGAAATTAGGTTTCTTGCCTTCTTCATGTTCTACGATCAAAGCAGACATAAAATACCTGCTAGACTATGATCCCCCTCCCCGACTCTAATGAAAGGCAAAGAATCTCTTGCTGCTGGGCAATCGGAGCAGGAAAGGGACTGTTTGTTCCTTCCTGATTTTAAACATGGCAAAGAGATCCTGAACACGAAATCTAGTCTCTACAAAAGAATATTTATAGGGACATAAGTATAGTTTTCTTGCTCATGTTACATTTGACAAGAATCACCTCCCAGTTAAGGGCTGCTTCTCAGATACCGCCTTTTTAGACAGAGATAAGACTCGGTGTCAAGACGTTATAATAACTGATGTTATAATAACTTTTTTAAAGCAAATAATAGGCAGCCAAAATACGAGGCAAAAAACAAATACTCGTGTATTACCATTCAAAATTTCCAAAGGCACACTTCTTTCAGCATGGTAATGATCTCGTTCCTAGAAAAAATAATTTATGAACATGCCTGGATATTCCACAGGAACATTTCTATGATTTTGACCAGTATGCAGATGCCTCTTGGTAAAGATGAGAGCTCAATCAGCACCCTGCTTTATCAGGCAGCGGATCAACAAGGAAAACAGCAGGAATACAACTGAAGACAAACTCAGAAAAAAGCACTACCAGATGCTGTTAACAGGCAAGATTCAGGTGGGCAGCTATGTTGGGTCTGGAGTAGCAGAACAGAATTTGCATCCAATGGCACCTAATTTTGTTTTGTTAACAGGATGGTTTAGAATGTACTTCTTGGTGATAATGGTGACCCGTAAGAAGTATTGTGGCCATTCAATGTCATTTGGTGAGCTAAACACATTTTTAGTCCAGTCGCACCTTTAAGACCCACAAAGTTTTATGCGAGGTACTAGTCCTGAAGCCCGTTGCACCAGGGACGCAACGGGCACTAGCAGGGGGAGCCAATGGTATTTGTGGCATCGCCCTCCCTTTCCGGGGCGTTGGCAATGTTTGTGGCTGGGGGCCGGCCGGTCAGCACGTTGGGCCGGGCGGCATGATACACTCTCCTCCGCAGCCAGGGAGTGTCTGGCTGCACGGTTGTGAGTGTGCCTCATGGCCAACTCCTGGGGGCAGGTACGCCATGGGCCGGCCCAATCTGGGTGTGCCCAGCTTTGCCCGGATTGGCCCATGCAGCCAGAAGTGGCGTCTGGACACTCAGACTTGTCCCGGACACTGCTCTGCCCTTAGTGGCTCTACCAAAATATCAGAGCCAGATACAATGTCACATAAAACACTTTGTTGGTCTTAAAGGTGATACTGAGCTCAAAATTTGTTCTGCTGCTTCAGACCGACACGGCTACCTGTTTGAATCTATTTGGCGAGCTATTCCTGGATGACCAGGGTCCCTCTCAATCTGTGTTCCCAAGATAGTTTACTGGAACATCCTGCGGTCTGTTATGATTTATCGGCAAAACATTTTGCAGATAAAATCACTTATCTCTGCTGCAATGTGGATGACACTTTATTTGCAGGGAGGTTAATGGATATACCGTTTGCTTTTTCCAGGCGATGTTTTTCTGACTGACTTTTTCAGTTCTTGCACCCTGGGGATATGAGCAAGGTCCTTGGAGAGGAGCAACCTGGCATCTGTGTGCTTGACATTTGCCCCTCTTAACTAATTATATATGTCTGGAAGGAGTGACCAGCTGGATTCAGGAGGTCGTTGAAAGTGGCAGATGTGAGACAGCTGACTGAGACAGCTGACTCTTTGACCTCCCCAATTTTCATGTATTCATTTATTTAAAACATTTTTTGCCGCCTTTCCAGCCAATCTAGGATTGGCGTGGCAGTGAATATTCAAAATACTACAATAGTGTCTAAAATACAAATGGGCATATTTATTTATTTTATTTTATTTAGATCTTGATGTATCCCCGCCACTCCCGAAACCAGTCCAGCTCGTGGCGGTTTACGGTAAAAGAGTACAATACAATATGATAAAAATACAATATAACCCCTAAAAGAAAACAACAATACACAACAATAAACCTTGATGGTGGGAAGACAATTTAAACAACTCCCACAATCAATCCCCAATAGCCATCATCATCCTCAGGAGAGAAGATATGCCCCGTTGTCAAAGGAAGTGCCTCTACAAACCTCCACAGAGGCCTATATAGGGAGGGAAATGATCTTCCGGGCCTGGCCTCAACCTAGCCTGGCGGAAGAGCTCCATCATGCAGGCCCTGTGGAACACTGAAAGCTCCATTCCAGCTCTCAGCTCTTCCAGGACCACATTCCACCAGGTTAGGGCCAGGACTGAAAAGGCTCTCAGCTCTTCCGGGAGCATGTTCCACCAGGTCGGGGCCAGGACTGAAAAGGCCATGGCCCTGGTTGAGGCAAGTCGAGTCTTCCAGGGGCCAGAGAGCACCAGTGAAGCATCCTGTGGGGGGCATAAGAAGACAAGCGGTCCCTCGGATGAGCAGGGCCCAGGCCGTGGATGGCCTTTAAGAACTGAATCCTTGAACCAATTGGCAACCAATGCAGCTGCCTCAGCAGAGACTGGACATGTGCCCTCCAAGATGCTCTCATGAGGACCCTAGCAGCTGCATTTTGTACCAACTGCAATTTCCAGGTCAGAGACAGGGGAAAGTCCATGTAGAGCGAGTTACAGAAGTCTAATCCGGAAGTGACCATTGCATAGATCACTGTGGCCAAATGTTCAGGGGACAGGTAGAGCGCTAGTAGGCTAGCTTGGTGAAGATGGTAAAATGCCCTTTGGGATAGATAAGGAGGCATCAAAGATCACCCCCAAATTCCTACCTGCAGGCACAGCCATCCAGGCAGGGGAGGCACACTTCCTGATCCTGCCCCTTCCTACCCAACCACATGGCCTCCATCTCGGAGGGATTGGGTTTCAGGCGACTATGCCTGAGCAATCCAGACACTGCTTCCAAACAACTGGCAAATGTTTCCAGGGGGGAGTCTGGCCGGCCACCTATTAGGAGATCAACTATTCAAAACAATGAAATAAAACATAAACACAGATACACCCAAGCAGAGAGAAGGGCCAATGAGAGTTGGTGAAGAAACACCAAGCAAACCCAAGAAGTCTTTATCCCCAGTGGAAGACAACTATAGATCAAGACAGATGAAACTCCTTGGGAAAGGATTTCCAGAGTTTTGGCACTGTGACCACAAAGGCCCTTTGTCAGACTGCCCACCCATCTAACCTCAGACGATATGAGCACTTGAAGCAGGCCATCTGAATATGATCAGAATGGCAGGTTGATATAGGAGCAGGTAGTCTTTAAGATTAAGAGCCTCTTGTGGCGCAGAGTGGTAAGGCAGCCGCCTGAAAGCTTTGCCCATGAGGTTGGGAGTTCAATCCCAGCAGCCGGCTCAAGGTTGACTCAGCCTTCCATCCTTCCGAGGTCGGTAAAATGAGTACCCAGCTTGCTGGTGGGTAAACGGTAAAGACTGGGGAAGGCACTGGCAAACCACCCCGTATTGAGTCTGCCATGAAAACGCTAGAGGGCGTCACCCCAAGGGTCAGACATGACTCGGTGCTTGCACAGGGGATACCTTTACCTTTACCTTTAGTCTTTAAGATATGCCGATACGAAGCCATTTTCCCCCCAGTTAGTTTTAGTACGGTCATAGACCCTAGTTATCAGGTGGTTTTTTCATTTTTACCTTCTTGGGCATGACAGCTTAGTGCATGGTAGTAGCTCTGGAATTTTTTAGCAAGCATATATTATATGGAACCATTGTAACCTGGAATTGGCCTGATTTGTATCTGAAACTGCTTGAGTCACCCTGGTAGAAAAATCTTTGCAAGAGATACATAAGATCTTATTGGTCCTCCTGAATTTCTCAGCAATTTTCAGTACCTGTAAACTTGAAATTAGAGCCTCTTGTGGTGCACAGAGGTAAGGCAGCAGAAATGCTGTCTGAAGCTGTCTGCCTATGAGGTTGGGAGTTGGATCCCAGCAGCCGGCTCAAGGTTGACTCAGCCTTCCATCCTTCCGAGGTTGGTAAAATGAGTGCCCAGCTTGCTGGGGGGTAAATGGCAATGACTGAGGAAGGCACTGGCAAACCACCCCGTATTGAGTCTGCCATGAAAACACTAGAGGGCGTCACCCCAACGGTCAGACATGACTCGGTGCTTGCACAAGGGATACCTTTACCTTTACCTTAACCTTGAAATTATTCTGGATCATTCATCTAGAGTAGGAATTGTGGGCATTCTGATCCAGCAGTTCTAACACTTCCTTGAAGACTGAGTCAGAAGAAAAATGTATAGTTTGGGCCTCAGTTCGGATAAGGCATTTCCGTCGGTAGAACGGAGGAGCAACTAGGAACTGGGATTCATCATGACCTTGATACACCATAAAACAGGGATTCCCAACCAGGGCCCCTGGGGTTCCATAAGAGCTCTGCAGGGGCTCCACGGCCTTTCCCCTATAACCTGCTTTAATGGACTCAGCCACAATCTGTTCCCAGCATTGCCATGAAAGCAGGGAACTGGCTGCTTCCATTGATCTGGAGGGTGTGTTCTCACATAGTTCCTGCACCTGGGAAAAGGAGTGAAGCCCAGACACATACACCTGCCTCAAACTGCCTCCTTTCTCTCTCCCCCATGCCAGTCCTCCTCAAGCATGGCAAGGAGGCGTGGCCAGCTGACATCACTCCCGGCCCTGTTCTGGGGTTCCTTGAAACCTGAAAAAAAGTTTAGAGGCTCCTCAACACTCAGAAGGTTGAAAAAGGTTCCCATAATTCATCAACTCCCACAAATCATCCCAACTTTGTTTTGCCACACTTTAAAGATAGAGATGGTCTTATCAGTCAATGGGCCACAGGAAAGGGATCCAAGATAGTTGATAATATCAATGTTTGCCGATAATCCCAAGAACGAGAGACAAACTTATCCTTAATTTCGACCGGCAGCACAGTGCTCTAGCCATTCTCTTTTCTGTTCCTCTAAGAGCACTCTAATGTAGTCTTCTTCAAAGATTTATGCTTCCATTGATTTCTTCTATCCACTCCTATTTGAATAGAAGGGGGACTAAAGCAATCATCTTGTTTTAAGCTCAGGAAATGTTTTAGGAATGTCTATAAAGCACAATGCCTTTTAGATAATTAACATCTAAGCTGCTGAAAGGTTAAGAACTTAAAAGATTTTAATTGCCACTAAATATTGTTATGTGTATCACATAAATCTAAATCTAAATAAATCTAAATAAATCTAAATAAATCTAAATAAATAAATAAATAAAGCACAATCAAAGTTGAATTTGTGTCTAAAGTCCCAAAGGAACCAAAACTAAGCATCTAGGACAGGCTTTCTCAATTTTTTTTAACATTGAGAAACCCCTGAAACATTCTTCAGGCTTCGAGAAACCCCAGAAGTGGTGTGATCGTGCAGAATATGGTTAGGAAGCATAGCTGTTTGTGTACCTGCCCACCTGGGGCTTCCCACCCCCTAGGCCAGTGGTTCTCAACTTGGGGGTCGGGACCCCTTTGGAGGTCAAATGACCCTTTCACAGGGGTCGCAGCAGGGCAAACAGCTTGGCCGGGGGGCACCATCAAATCCAACAGCCTTGCGGGGTAGATCAAGTTAGAGCGTTCGTGTGTCTGGAGTAGCAGAAAAGAATGAGATTGGCATGGTGGGACAAGAGGCAGAACTGAACTGAGAAACCCTGGGAAAAAAAAACAATTTATATACAACTAGAGGGAAAGCCTATTTTATTAAAAAATAAGATGAGCACTAGGCCCCCTCCCCGGCGAAGCCTTTGCCCCACGCCCCGTGACGGGACATGCCGCGTTCCCCGGGCCCCCTCCCGCTCGGCGCAGGGCTGGTCTTCGCCCCACGGTGAAGGCCTTGCGTCCCCAGACTCGCGTGGCCGCCCTCCCCACCCAGGGGCCGTGGCTCGTAGGCGGGAAAGGAGAAGCAGTTTAAAGAAAAGATAATGACCAATGGATCTTCACGCTATTGGTCAGCTTTGGTTTAATTTCTGTGAAAGGACACTTGCATAATTTTATGGTTGGGGGTCACCACAACATGAGGAACTGTATTAAAGGGTCTCGGCATTAGGAAGGCCCATCACTGGCCATTTTGGGAGGGACGGGGTGAGTTGACATGACCTTATATAGTCATATTACTGATAGACGCATAACAATTTTTTTTAATGTTAAAAAATTAGCTCCTAAAATTAATGTCAACAATAATAATACTTAACTCCCACCCATTCAGGAAACCCTTCCAAGGCCATCAAGAAAAGTGAAAACTAAGGGCACAAATATGCGTGTGAAAATCAGGGGATAAACTGAAGGCCAGAACCAACAACAACAACCCCCCCAAAACACACACACACACACACACACAAAAGCCCTGTGTTAGCTACTTTGGGAATAAACCATAAGAATTACCATCTCATACGCACAAGAGAGAAAACAAATTATTAATATGATGGGCTTTTGTGCTTATCACTCTTGCTCCAGGCAATGCAGATTCCACCCACAACCATGTAATCCAGTGCGCTGTTCATCTTCATTGTCCCAACAAAAAGCATATCACACATATCCTCTGCATTTCATGCCAGGCTAAGATTTAATTTGAAATGACAAAGACCTTTCCAGATTCCAAGCAACTAAGATGAGCTTGGTGTTTTTTAAACCCACTTGAACAAACTGAAATCTTGGTACCAAAAGTCATAGTCTTTTAAGATGGAACTAGTTTTGTCTCATCCCCATTTCTCCTCTGGTGCTGAAGAGTAAGGTAAAAGGCATGGTGTGATGTCATTGTGCTCCAAGCTTCCCGCCACCACAAGCCGCAGCCAAAGAAACAGATCAGGGACAGGGAAACTCTCGGTGTGACCGGATCATAGGAGGGAAAGAAGGTTCATGGCGGCTGCCGGAGAGCACCAAAGGTGAGCCGGCGGTAGAGTGGCAGGGCAGCCCTCGAGGAAGCAGACGGGGAGAAGGACGAAGAGGAGCCGCAACCCGGTACTGACTGAGCCGCAGACCGGTACTGGTCCCCGGACCGGGGGTTAGGGACCGCTGTTATAGCAGGCAACAGAGGCCATCCAAATCCAAAGTAACCCCAACAAGAAAGCCAGAGTATAAGGAACCCTAGAAAATAAACAATTGGTAATCCCAAGGGAGAGTCAACCTTTGGCAAGCAGAAACAAAACCCTAGACATGGATGGCCCTCAAGCATTGGCGTTAATCAAGGGTAAAACAACAGCAGCAATGGACCCAAGGGCTTCAGGAATTCCAATAATAAGGGGAAGAGGCAGAGACAGCGGTGGGAGGAGGTTTGACAAAAAAGGTATTCAAGATATGGTCATGCTCGAACCCCTTCTAACCTTCGCCCCATCTCTCGGGTCACTAGGGTGGAACCAAATGTGAATAACCTGCCTCCAACACTGATGCTAGGCAACGCCAGGTCAATTGATAACAAAGCCTCTACTCTGCAAGCTTATTTTGCAGAGTATCGAGTGGACCTGACATGCGTGATAGAAACCTGGACCAGGAAAGGTGAAAAGTCGGCTTCAAGGAACTAGCCCCTGCCGGGTTCTCCGTCCACCAACAGTTGCAGACTGCAGGTTTAGAGGTAAATCCCGGTTTGTACCACCACAAGAAATCCCAGAGATTGCTACTTTTGAAAAGGTTGTTTTTAGGGATGTGTCAACAATAGAACAGAAACACAAATAGAGGGGGGAAAAGAGGGGAAAAGGTAAAGGCATCCCCTATGCAAGCACCGAGTCATGTCTGACCCTTGGGGTGACGCCCTCTAGCGTTTTCATGGCAGACTCAATATGGGGTGGTTTGCCAGTGCCTTCCCCAGTGCCTTCCCCATTTACCCCCCAGCAGCAAGCTGGGTACTCATTTTACCGACCTCGGAAGGATGGAAGGCTGAGTCGACCTTGAGCCGGCTGCTGGGATTGAACTCCCAGCCTCATGGGCAGAGCTTTCAGACTGGATGTCTGCTGCCTTACCACTCTGCGCCACAAGAGGCTCCCAAAACACAAATACTACAAAAGCAATTTATCCAGAAATGAATTTACAGCACTGATAACACTTCAATCAGACCACACCATTGTTATTAGAACTGCTGATAAAGGTGGGGGAGCAGTACCTCATATATCCCCCTATTCCGCTTTACCTTTTCCTAAGTTAAATAAAATGTTTTGTTTGTTTTGAACTTTCAAAAGCCTCTTGTGTGTGATTTCAGAAGCGAAGGAGGTGATTTCATCTCTTCCTTCAGCTCCCTGGACTGAGCCAGCATCTGAACATGTGACTGGGCGAGACAGCCACAGACCAACAAAAAAGAAGAAAACAGATATAAGGGCTGCTCAGCAAGAATGAAAAAACAAAGGGAACATCCTGTGTGTGAGGGAGGGAAGAGAATCAACTCACCCTCTCAAGGCCAGGTCTACCACCTGTTATTAATACCAGCTGTTTGTCCATTACACTTTAAAAGTTTTCAATCAGGTACACCTGGCTTCTCCACTGAAAATAATGGACATTTAAAATTTAAATGGCAGTTACATTTCCAACCAGCTGGGAAGCATTTCCTTCTCTCTAGCTACTCTTGCCTCCCCCCCAATATGATTTCTGATTCTGAAATTATCGAGAATAGTAATTTTGGAATCACATTAGGGGGCAGGAACAATATCGTATATTCCCAGTGTGAACTATGTTCAGGATTACCGATTATGCATGGGGTGGAAAGGCTGGGCTGGCAGCGGCATGGCAGCAGGGATAATCCCCACGTACCTATGACGTTGGCCCCATCCCGGCCCTCGTTCAATTTAGGGCCTCAGATGGCCTACACCAAGGGAACGCTGATTTTTCATCATCCCCTTTGTTGCTGTGGACACCTTCAGATGCTAGGCTGGGGCAGGCCTGTACATACAGGAAGAGCCAGGCCTGGAAGAGCCAGGGCTGGTGGCCAAGGGTGGACCAAATCTGCACCACTCGTCTCTGCAGTGTTGCACAATGTCACAGGGTCGATTGGGGCTGTGTGAACTATTGTGCAGGACGGTGGGATTCTGGTTTCCCACAATCCTGCCATCCTGTACAATAGGGAACCCCCACCTTAATACCCCCGCCATTTCCCAGGGGACACATTTTGGTGTCGAGCTGGCCTGTCACCAAAATGTGTCCCCCGCGGGGATGCGGAATGCAGCACACCAGCTTGTGCCACTTTAAAGCATCCCCCGTGTGTCCTCCATAAATGGCAGAGTATGTTGCTCTGTCACAAAGCTCCGGCAGCGGCCCAGGGCAGCCGCAGCCGTGCATAATCAGTCTATATCAGGCATCTTATTGGGTCAGCAGTATCTGACTGCATGCCCTAAGTACACATGAGTCTGTTTTTTATCTGAATCATGTTATCCAGCAATATTTAATTCCACGGTTTTCCAGCAAAGGAGCAACGAGGCGTTACATGATTGGTAATTCTTAGATCTCTCTTCCCCATTCCTACACAACTAGCAGGAAATGTATTTACAGTAGCTTCAAATGAACCTATTTGTCGTTGTTCGCTTCCTCCTGGGTAACTTTGTGAAATCTGAAGAGGAAAACAACAATAGCACAGAACAAATGGCTTGTTGAACATTCTGTGAGAACAGGCACTATGAGCAGTGTCATGAGCCGACATCCTGCAAAATGCCAAAATAGTGTTTTGCTGGGGTGCAAACTCAACGGAGCGCCAGCAGCCAAGCTAGCACATGCAGTGCTTGTAATCCACACGCTGATGCAGCGCATCATTGACATTTTCAGACTGAATCATAAATACACCCTTCCAGTTCATGCAAACAGTCTGAAGTTGTGTACCCAACGTACATCCGCATCTGCCTGTCACATTTTTTTGTCCTTACTTTCATGCAAGAAGATCAAGGCACATTACTGTGCCACATGTATTTTTAGATTCATAGCATTCAGGTTTGCTCTGCCTCAAAGAACAGGCTTTCTTTCTTTCTTTCTTTCTTTCTTTCTTTCTTTCTTTCTTTCTTTCTTTCTTTCTTTCTTTCTTTCTTTTTTTTACAGAAACAAAAATTTTGTGCCAGAGAAAAGTGGGATTTTTTTTTTAGCATTCTTCTTTAAATGTATTTATTTATTTACTAGATTTTTATACCACCCTCCCGTAGGGCTCAGAGCGGTTCACAGAAAACATTGCACGAGCAATACACAGAACAGTCTAAACCAGTGGTTCTCAACCTTCCTAATGCTGCGACCCTTTAGTGCAGTTCCTCATGTTGTGGTGACCCCCAACCATAAAATTATGCAAGTGTTCTTCCACAGAAATTAAACCAAAATGGTTTGAAGATCCATTGTTCATGATCTTTAAACCGCCCGTGGCGCCGCGGGCGCCATGGACTAAATAAATGGTTAAGCTGTTGTGAGGCGGTATGTGTGTATGATTTTACTTGGAAACTGCTTCACACTTATTTTGGATAGAGCAGGATACAGTAATCTAGGTTCAAAATCCATGAGGCTTCTATGTCTTGCCTTAGTTTGTGAAAAGGAGTTTTGTTCCGCTGGAAGTTTTAAAACATTGGCCTTTCTTATACAACAAAAGGTACACTGCAATCAATAAGTCACAAGGACCTATTATGCACAGGGAGGAAAGACTGGACTGGCCACAGCATGGTAGCAGGGCTGATCCCAGCTTACACACTATGTTACCGCCAGCCTGGTCTCCTCCCGTCCCTGGCCCATTGTAGAGCCTTTGATGGCTGATGGGAAACGTTGATTTTCCACCATTCCCTTTTTTGCTGCAGCTGCCATCAGCAATCAAGCCGGACCTGGCCCATGCACACAGGGAGAGCTGGGCCCATAAGGTCCGGCTCCTCCCTGTGCTACGGTGGCCCGGTGGGGACCAAAAATGTCCCATTCAGCTACAAGGTGTTTCACGGTATCACGGGGTCAAATGGGATTTTTGTTTGCTATTTTGCAGGAAGGTGGAATTGCGTTCTTATGCAATCCTGCCTGCCTGTAAAATAACCTCCCCTGCCTCCTACCCCCCAGCTGCTTTACCTAGGGGGACGAATTTCAGCGTGGAGCTCGTCTGTCACCAAAATGTGTCCCCCCATGGGGATGCAGAAAGTGGCACATCAGCTTGCGCCACTAAAATGTGTAGGGACACAATAAATGGCGGAGCATGGTGCTCAGCCACAACACTCTGGCAGCAGCACATCATGGCTGCTGCTCTGCATAATAGGTTAAGGAGGCTGAGACAGGAAAGAGCAGCCATGAAGGAGCTAGAAAAAAATCCTTAAGTGTAAGGATATATCGCTGGTGCTCAAGATCAATACAATTCATCCCTTAGTGTTTTCGATTACTACGCATGGGTGTGAACGTTGGGAAATGAAGGAAGCTGACAGGAAGAAAGTTGAGTCATGTGAAATGTGGCCGAGTAGAAAGACAAACAAGTGGGTTCTAGATCAAATGAAGCCTGAATTCTTCCTAGAAGCTAAAATGACTAAACCGAGGTTATTGTACCTTGGTCACATTAGAAGAAGAAGAAGAAGAAGAAGAAGAAGAAGAAGAAGAAGAAGAAGAAGAAGAAGAAGAAGAAGAAGAAGAAGAGTTGGTTCTTATATGCCGCTTTTCCCTACCCGAAGGAGGCTCAAAGCGGCTTACAGTCGCCTTCCCTTTCCTCTCCCCACAACAGACCCCCTGTGAGGTGGGTGAGGCTGAGAGAGCCCTGATATCACTGCTTGGTCAGAACAGCTTTCTCAGTGCCATGGCGAGCCCAAGGTCACCCAGCTGGCTGCATGTGGGGGAGTGCAGAATCGAACCCGGCATGCCAGATTAGAAGTCCGCACTCCTAACCACTACACCAAACTGGCTCTAAGAAGTGAAGGATCACTGGAAACGACAACAACACTAGGAAAAGTTGAAGGCAGTAGGACAAAAGGATGACCCAAAGATGGGTGGACTTTATAAAGGAAGCCACGGCCCACAGTTTGCAAGACCTGAGCCAGGCTATTAATGATAGAATGTTTTGGAAGTAATTAACTCATAGAATCGCCAGGAGTTGGAAGTGACTTGATGGCGTTTAATACACATACCCCCCCCCCAAAAAAAGGCATTTTTTTTAGTACATTATCAACATTAACTCTTTCCTTCCCTGAACATTCTGCAAGTAGGATACTGAGAACAAATGACGTTGATCTCGCTTTGCACTGGGCATTGCAGAAGGGAGAAGGAGCCGGAGAGAACCTTTGCTGATCATGCCATTTCTTTACTTTTCTGAAGCACAGCGTGGGAGGGGAAGGGGCTGGATCCAATTTCACTTTGTTCAGGCCACTAAAAAAAGCAGAATCAGTAGCCGAGGCTTTTTGCTGCTTCTGTCATCCGTACAGCCCCACATGAAGTGACCCACACTTTTTCCTTCGGTATGCAATTCCTGAAGAACTGGAAAGGGGTTATGCTGTCCTCAGATGAGAAGTGGCAAATAGTGGGTTCTGGTAACCCAAGCAATAAAGAGAATTATCATGAAAAATACGATGGAAATTATGATTGTTGGAATTCTGTAGATTAATTGAAAGGGAAAGAAGATGAGAGGGGAAGGGAAATAACGTCACAGTGATCCCAACTATTAATAATAAAAGCCTGAGCCAACATCTGTAGCACCTGAAACAGATATATTTGTTTTGCAGTATTAAAAAGTACAAAACAACTGGGTTTGTATTCATATGAAAAAGAAGGAGGAATCAAACGACTGATGTTCTCTCTTTTATTTTACTCTGGTCAGAGGAATGGAAAACGAAATTGTCAATACTGATCTGAAGATAGTTTAGGAAATCATGTATTTTCCTTTCTGAAACCAGTTTACTGTCTTCTACCATATGAATCGATACCTCACTAGAGACAAACATAGCAAACTATATATTTAAATTGGTTTATCAGTCATTCCCTCTTCCCCAGGGAAACCTGCAGCTCTTATTAAACTACAATCCAGCACCTTCATTAAACTGTACAATTCTTTGCAGGGACACTTGGAGAGCTTCAGGGGCAAGGGGGGGAAGCAATAATATCAGTGGTATACAGTTGATATAAATTGGCAAGGTGGATATATCCCAGGAAACTCAGAGTTACTGGTGATGAACTGGAGGATGGTGCGAAATTCCTATAATATAGTTAACAGATTAAGACTTGCTGCTTATAATATATGTTTGCTAGTAAGAAAATATACTGTTTATTTGCCTGTGTCAAGCTTCTGTCAAACTCTCAGTAAGCAGGCTTGCTTGTTGAAAGGAACCTCTTTACTGAAGAAAGTAACGAACAGACAGCAAAGAGGTTCCTTGCTAAAACTGAAGAACCAAACTAGCAAGCAGACTATAAACATTCTCTGAGTCCTCTCCCTCCGATCGGAAATTAGGCGCGCTCAACGAGTTTCCAGGCGCAAACAGTATTTACCATGCAAAAGCACACATAACAGTTTAAACAAAAGAAGCTCGCCGACGACGACGACCAGCCCGCCACCGACCAGCCCGCCAACAAAAGAAGCTCGCCCCCGCCGACAGCCCGCCGCCGCCGACCAGCCCACCGCCGCCGCAGCCGACTACAGTAAGGAACTAGCGCCCGCTGCATTCCCCTGCAGCGGGCTTGATTACTAGTTATACAATATGACATGAGATCTATACATCTTCCCTCTAGGGCAGTGGTTCTCAAAAGCCATAACGCCACGGCCCCAACTGCAGCGGTGGTGGCGGTGGCGTCAGATGCACTTGCGCAAGTGTGAGCACACTTGTGCTAGTGTGAGCGCACGTGTGCAGGCATGCACACAAGCACACAACAATCTGGAGGTAGCGTGGAGGTGGCCAGTGCCATGGCTCCGCTGCTGCCGGCCGCTGCCACCACCAACCACCGCCCACCACCACCAACCTGTCCTGGCAACCTCGTGGAAGGGGCCAGGTGACCCCACTTGAGGTCGGGACCCCAAGGTTGAGAACCACTGCTCTAGGGAGCACTTCTGTTGTGTGCGGATTGTATTTCCCCAGACATTCCCCCCTAAGCTAGCACATTAATTTTAATATGAGTACAATGTGTAATACTGCACGTACTCCATTCTACTCAATGACTGATGCGCTCACATTTTAAGTCACTAATAAGTGCTCCACCTTCACAACTATGTAATGTCACACATTTGTTTTTATGTGCTTCTTCCTTAGTCCCCAGCCTCTGGGGACAGGAACTGGGCTTTCTGCCTGCATTCCCAGACTGCAGGAGTCTTTCCTCCCCTAAAACCTTTTCAAAAAAATTAACTGCCACCATCTTAGATGGCCCGCACACTCACGCGCACGCTCATCAGAGATGCTCCAACATTAACAGGGAATAGCATTTGACAGCATGACTAGATCAGACAGCTTGTAAGAAGGCAGTCTGATAACCAATAAGCGCTTTCAAATAATAAAGATAGATATTTAACAGGACATCAGAAATGCGCATGGCATTTTTGAAAAGAGAAAAGGCAAAATGTAGCAAAAGAGTTCAGAACACTCACTCCCTGACTGGTGCTAGATATAAATCAACCTGGAGATCACATAAATTACAGAATGAGTCTCTCTGTCTCCAGATCATTTGCAAGATGGCTTCATACAAAGGTGGGGATACAGCCACGCTGACTGCAACCCCACTTAAGTTAAATACCACCTTAAATCTTATTCCACTATTTATTTCCCCAAATTATTGTGTGTGGCACAACCTTGCAGTTTGGATTAGCTCTCAAAAATTTTAGCCAGTAAGAAAAGGGCTGCATGGGATGGCTTCTAACCCAGGTACACATAAACAGTAGGTTTGCCCACATCCTTATCCATTGTTGTTCCTCTTAATATTTGTGAAACAGCCTGGGGGGTGGAACAGTCCGGGGTGTCCAAATTGGAATAGGGCCAATCAGGGTGCAGCCAGCTTGACTGGCCCTGCCCCTACAGCTCCCCCCTCCTTCCCTGGACACTAGCCACTTTGCTCTCAGATGGCTAAGAGAGAGAGAGACACACAGAGAGCCCTGCCAAACCGCAAACTTCCCCCGATTCCCTGCTATGGCTCCTGCTGTGAGGGAGAGATAGAGACAGAGACAAACTGTAAACGAGCCCCAAACTGCAAAAGAGCCCCAAACTGCAAACCAGCCTTGATTCCCTGCTAGGAGCCCTCATTACCTCCTATGGCTCCTGATGCGAGTCGGAGAGAGATCTGCGCCTGCCAGTGTTCCCTGGGTCCTAGTGCCCATTGCATTCCTGGTTGCAATGGGCTTTCTTGCTAGTCAAGACATAATTCTTAACATTTCTGAAACTTTTTATTTACCCCCAATTTTTTTTTTAATCATGTACAAATGTAGTGAATTCCCCACATCTCCAGGTTTGCAAAACACACATTGGAGTTTGATCCCACCCTCAACTTCTGTGGGAATGAACATTTGCTACATTAACGTTTTTGGATGAAAACATCAGCATGATATACACTGAAGTTCACACTCTGTACTTGGAGATTCTATGGTTATTTGAACCCATGCAGTTTCTGAAATGAAAAGAAAATGAAAAGAAAATAAGCAACACGTTACTACCAAGGACAATATAGTTCCATGAAGAACACCGTCACAAAAGATCTACTTCTTTACTAGAGGGTTACAGTAAATAAGAAAAGGCCGAACAACTCTCAATATTTTTAAAATTTTATTCTGTACTGTCTCCAAATTCTAGACAGACTCATTTCATTTCACTCCCAACTGTCACAGCATCAAGAAGAAAAACTGATTTCTGCGAGCGACTGAAAACATGTAAAGAAGAGAACAACGGTGAACCAAAATGGGTTATTCTATCAAGCCACAAATTTCGGTTCACCCTAATAAAATTAGCCGTCTTTAAGCCTAGTGCCTCTAGCTTATTATGCTGGAGCCTGAAATCAAAATCAGCTTATATCTTATTTGAGCAAATACCTTTCATTTCATTTAAAGTCTTCAGGTCACCCAGTCAATAAATTCATGCACAATTCCAAGGAAAGAGAGCAGCTTTGTGGCTTATTACGAACTCCCTTTCTAGCCGTCGCTACAATCTACAGACTAGAAGAATTAAAATAATTTCATGGGCTCTCCCTTATTACAGGACTACAGAATGATTTTCTACAAGTCCCACTACTGCAGCCCACAAATTTAGTGGTATGAAATGAGTTGGCATTACGAAGGGCCCACCATTCTGCAGCAAGATGTATTTTGCATCCAATCACTCAACATGTCCAGTTATCCTGTGCGATCTTATAACTGGGGCTGCTAGTAATGTTGGACATAAATGTGGCAGTACGTATTCAGATTCACAATGCCACAAAAAGCATTCGAAAAAGTCTCTGCACAAATCTCTTGCCCAGCATTTTGTCTTGGAACTTGCGTTTTTTTCTTGGGTTCTATAGGGAGAAGGTCAACTTTCAAAGCCAAGTTTCCTGGAATTGAAAGCTACCAGCTGCCTCTTCATTCTGTGCCAACTGATGTGCAAAGTTCAACCAATTTCAAATGTAGGCATTCTGCAGATTTTAAAACTGGGATTCGGAGTTGTTTGTTTATGTATTTTTTAAGGTTAGAAGAAGAAGAAGAAGAAGAAGAAGAAGAAGAAGAAGAAGAAGAAGAAGAAGAAGAAGAGTTGGTTCTCATATGCCGCTTTTCTCTACTTGAAGGAGTCTCAAAGCGGCTTATAGTCGCCTTCCCTTCCCTCTCCCCACAACAGACACCCTGTGAAGGAGGTAAGGCTGAGGGAACCCTGATATTACTGCTCAGTCAGAACAGCTTTATCAGTGCTATGGCACGCCCAAGGTCACCAAGCTGGTTGCATGTGGGGGAGCGCAGAATCAAACCCAGCTCGCCAGATTAGAAGTCCGCAATCCTAACCACTACACTAAGCTGGCTCTCAGTAATTGGAGGAAAAGTAGAGACCAGAATCTCAAGACAGACGCTAGCTCCTTGTCTAACAAATGTATGTACAGATTTATTTAGAAGATGTGTATTGGGTGCGCCCGCTGTAGCTGCAATACAGCGGGCGCTAGCTGTTTGTCTTGCCCCCCCCCGCGCCATGGCCTACCCGGGTGTTCGTAGTCCGTGGTGGGGGCTGCGGTGGTGGTGGCGGTGGCGGGGTATCCTCTTTCTTCGGCGGGGTATCCTCCGTCTTCGGCCGCTGCTCTGTTGGACGGGGGCTGGCCTGACGCGGCGAGAGGCACTTCGCGCCTCTCACCGCATTAGGGCGCCGGGCAGGGAGCCCCCAGCAGCAGCTCCCTCGGGCAGCAGCTGCATGCAAATGCGCACGTGCAGAGTTGCCATGCATGCGCGTTTGTGCCAGCAGGGGTACTAATGCGCATGTGCAGAGTTGCATTGCATGCGCCTTTCCAGCAGCAGGGGTGCAAATGCGCATGTGCGGCAGCTCCGTGCCGGCGGCCGCGCCTGCCTCTTCCCCCGCCCTCTCACAATGAGAAGATAGCCGGGCCGCGGTGAAGAGAAAGGGAGGCGGGCTCAAGGGCAAGCACTAGAGCCCAAACTCTCACTACTTCAGCCACTTTGGTAACGCACGTGTCTTGTGCGAGTGTCTTGCTGGCTGCTCTCATCCTACTAGCACTATATGGCAGGGGTAATCCAGTTTTGTGAATTCCAATGCAAGTGCTTTAAAATGGAGGATCTAGCTCCCAGTTTGCAGCTGTAATCCTGGATATTTACGACATCATGCAAAACGCCAAAAATATGCCGATTGCAAAGGGTAAACCTCTAACTTTTTAAATCGGGTGCAGAATGCCCCATAGATTTCCCAGGCTAACCTGATCTCCTCAGATTTAGGAAGCTAACCAGGGTCACCTATCGATGAAAAAACAGCAAAAAAGATGTTACCGGGAGGCAAGCAATAGCAATCTTCCCCTAAATTATTCTTCCCTTGAAACCCCTATGGAGTCACCCTAAACTGGCTGCAACATCACACTACTTTCCATCACCCCACTTTGAAACCTTGCCTAGAAAAAAGTCCAGGCAACCCAGAACAAAGAAGCCTGGCCAACACATACACAAATTCCTTATAAAAGCAATAGCAAGAAATATATTCAATAAAACTCCCCTTTAAAGCACCATCTTTATATGCTGGTGCCCAGCATCCCTAGTCATATCAATTTATTCCCCATCAGTATTATTACTCAACATTGCCATATAAAAGTTGAAAACTGTCTCATAAATTTAGAACGACTGTCTTTCAGCATGCCTTAAAAATGCAACTAACTTTCTTAGGCCTCAAGATTAGTCACTGGTGACATGTCAATTGAATTGCTTGAGAAATAGCAAACGCATTGATAAAACATTTATAAAGAAAGTCCTTTTCATCAGATGGTTTTAGAAGCTCCGTATAAGACTTGGCAAAGAATGGAGAGGTACTTTTTCAAATCAGTTCACTTCTCCCTTCTTCTATTCATCTTGGTATCCATTAATGTTTTTATTTCAGGACACAAAACAAGCTGGGACCGCGGGGGGTGGGAAAGGCTTCAGCACCGTGAAAGGAGCAGGCCCGGCGTGTCACAGCCTAGTACGATAGGCTATGATTTCCATGTTACAACATTGAGAGTGGGGGAGCACAAAATATTTTAGTTTGCAGATCATTGTTTTATCCACTATCCTCTATCAAGCCCCGATACATATGATCTATCTGTAATGCTGTAATGAAGAAGGAGAAGGAGAAGGAGAAGAAGAACAAGAAGAAGAAGAAGAGTTGGTGCTTATAGGCCGCTTTTCTCTACCTGAAGTAGGCCCAAAGCTGCTTACAATCTCCTTCCCTTCCTCTCCCCACAACAGACACCCTGTGAGGGAGGTGAGGCTGAGAGAGCCCTGATATTACTGAAGAAGAAGAGTTGGTTCTTATATGCCGCTCTTCTCTACCTGACGGAGCCTCAAAGTGGCTTACATCTGCCTTCCCTTTCCTCTCCCCACAACAGACACCCTGTGAGGTGGGTGAGGCTGAGAGAGCCCTGATATTACTGCTCTGTCAGAACAGTTTTATCAGCTCCGTGGCAAGCCCAAGGTCACCCAGCTGGCTGCATGTGTGGGAGGAGCGGGGAATCAAACCCAGCTCACTAGACGTCCGCACCCCTAACCACTATACCTAGCTGGCTCTCACTGACTCATTCACATCATCCTGACGTAGCAAACATGAGACCCTCCCATCTCAACCTTCAGGCTGGTTCAGATTTTAGTGTCAGGAGTTCCAGTCAGTGAGTTTTCCAGTCAGTGAGATTTTTTTTTTGAACAACTGAAATAGCAATTTTTGCATCCTTGTAAGTTGACCGATGATTTTTTTAATCTCTCTATTCTGTTGGCACGGATATCACTCGCCTGCGTTTCACTATATTCTCCACATACCTTTGCTGAGCCAAATGAAGGAAAGATTAAATTTACTCAAGTCATAAACCTGACATATAAAAATCTCTCTTGAGCTCTAATCTTCCATGCACAATAATGCAGAGTTTCTGGAAGTGAGAAATTCTGAGCAACCTGTGAAGGTAGTAGCATGAAAGTCAAACCAGTAATGTATGTAAAATTAATGGCTCTTCCTTCATGGTTTAACTGAATGAGGTTATGAATTAACAGAAGGACTAATGCAGTTAATGAATGATGTCTGCCTTTCTTCTCACTTTATGGATTTACATTTAAACAAGTTTTTTTTTTCTTTAGCTTTTGGATGCATAGACCATCCCATCCATAACATTCAGAACTGATAGAAACATTTCCCAATATAATCCCCCCCCCATCAGCTGATGTATGGCAACAATGTAGGGGATTGGTTCTCAACCTTCCTAATATATTTCCTCATGTTGTGGTGACCCTCAACCATAAAATTATGCAAGTGTTCTTTCACAGATATTAAACTAAAACTGACCAATGGCATGAAGATTCATTTTTCATTATATAAGTTGTTTTTTTTCCAGGGGTTTCTCAGTTCAGTTCCACCTCTTGTCCCACCATGCTGCTCTCGCTCTTTTCCGCTGCTCCAGACAGACAAACTCTCTATCTCAATCTAAAAAGGTTGGGGACCACTGGTGTAGATGGCACCCCCCTCATCCAAGCTGCTTGCCCTGCCACGACCCCTGTGAAAGGGTCGTTCAACCCCAAAAGAGGTCCCAACCCCCAGGCTAAGAACCACTGTTGTAGGGTTTTCAAGGCAAGAGACGTTCAGAGGTGGTTAGCCTCTAGGATTCCTTGGAGACCTCTTATCCAAACACCAGCTAGGGTTGACCCTGCTTAGCTTCCATGATCAAATGAGATTTCCACTTTCTTATTTGGGAATCACTTTAAAGGCACAAATAATCAACTCCACATCTTCATCTGTAAGGAATATACAACGTAACAACTAGACATTCTTATGTAGGAGAAGGTTCATGTGATACGGGAGACTTAAATGCATTCAAATCTATAGTAGTGGTTTTATAGCTGCTTTGTAAGTACTTGCATAGTCCCAAATTGGAGGAAAAACAGGTGACAAAGAAGGGAAATTAGACTGTTTAAAATGTTATCAGAGTTCCTTTATATGTATGCTAGCTTCAAAGCCCATTCCTAAGAACGGGCCATGAAAGGGCCCCCTCCCTTGGCCCCTGGCCAGGCAGCTTAAGTTGGCTTTGGGCGGCAGCTCGTAGCCAGATCAAGTGGAGCGGGCGGGAGCTGGCCAGCTCGTTAGCAGGGCCGAGACAGAGCTCCTTAGCAGGAAGTCAGCAGGCCAGGAGGCCCTCGTCAGCAGGCCCACCCTATCAGGCCGGGAGGCCCTCGTTAGCAAGCCCTCCACCACGACCCTTTGGCCAGGGTCTCTCCCCTTACCTAGAGTCCAGAGATGGAGGGCGGGAGCTGCAGGAGCAGGGCCAATCAGGGCAAAGCTGGCTACACCCTGACTGGCCCTATTCTAACTTGGACAGCCGGACACGGCCCACCCCCTAGGCTGTTTCATAAATATATAGAGGAACAACAATGGATAAGGATACCTTTTTCCTCTTTTTTTGAGTGTATTACTGAATTGAATTCAATATTTTTTTTAAGTTATCACAGTTCCATTCCTTTTTTTTAATCCAAAAATATTTTCAATACTAATGTTCAGCTTTTTTCAAATTATTTAAAAGCACCTCTAAAATTATGCATTCTCTTTCAACCTCTCAATCTCTCTCAACCGTGAAGTGATGCCAAAGGGTTCTGGAGTTATCTGCTTAGTACATTAGGAGAACGGCCTTAATTTCACACGCTTTTAAACCCCACAGCTAAGAAGTACAGCACTGGATCAAACAGCATGTGGTATTCACAAACAGAAAGCCCTTTCCGCTCACAGAAGGTGTAACTTTTCTCCTCCAAGGCCCGGCAACCTTCTCTCACCCCCTTTCCAGCAAAAAGCCATTGAGCAGGCAGGTAAAATTCAACCCCACAGTGAGGCTGGGACCAAAGTTGTTCTTTTACTCCCCCCAGTTTGCCCTCATATGCAGGATTTGGAACTAACTCTGCTTCGGATAGCTCTGCCACTGCCTCTAGATTTAGATTTAAGTTTATTGGATTTTTAGACTGCCCTCTGAGCAAGCTGGCTCAGGACAGTGTACAAAGTTATGTTGTTGTTGTTGTTGTTGTTGTTAGGTGCGAAGTCGTGTCCGACCCATCGTGACCCCATGGACAATGATCCTCCAGGCCTTCCTGTCCTCTACCATTCCCCAGAGTCCATTTAAGTTTGCACCGACTGCTTCAGTGACTCCATCCAGTTATAAAGTTATAAACAGTTATAAAGTTATAAACAGTAAATAAAATTTAAGGCTAAAATTGATTTAAATAAACACTGACAAGTTGAAACGGGTTAAAATAGCAACAATACTGCCGTGAAATGTATGTTATGAGTGCTGAATTCTTTCAAAAATTCAGGATGATTTGGGAGTGTTAATACATAAATAGATGGATGGGTGAGTAGGTGAGTGGGGCCAGAAATAGGTAGCTAGATAGGTGTTAGCTTTGCCCCCAACCAAAAGCCAGGCAGAAGAGCTCCATCTTACAGGCCCTGTGGAATTACGCTAACTCCGGCCATGGCCCTGTGACTTCCCCTGCTCCAGATCATTGTCCAGAGGTATACCATCCTAGGGATTGCTCCACAGAGTGTGTGAGCAGCCTAGGCTGAGGACAGGAATCAGGCAATGTGACTTAACTGAAATGCAATTTAATTTCCACATTGCACAGCTCTATAATAAGACATCCTTCCAGTCTGAGGAAAGAAAAGAAACACAGAAAAGCTGCCAAGATACTGAGACTCATAGATCCTGAGCCTTCACCTTCCAACTCCATATTTGTTGATTTGATGTATTACCCGCCACACACACACCTGCTGGCTTGGCTTGCAGCAGTTTACAACAAAGAGATAAAGACAATAAAATCAGACAACAACAAAGAAAAACCCAACCCACCCACAGAGGCCACATTCGGCCCGACCAATAACCCCTCTCCGTGTCACAAGATGCTCTGGTGGCTAGATGTTCTGGGTATGATGGTTCAATATTCAAGCGTTTCAAGTTTGGCAAATTTATCCACACAATATTCCTGTGCTAAAAGTTACTTTTCTTTCCATTGTCTTATTTGGGACTTACTTCAAAGGCACAAATAATTAATACCACGTCTTCATCTGTAAGGAATATACAACATAAGAACTAGACATTCTTAAACAGGAGAAAGTTAATGTAATACGAGACACTTAGATGCATTCAAATCTTTGGTAGTGATTTTATAGCTGCTCTGTAACTACTTCCCTAGTCCCAAATTGGAAGAAAAACAGGTGACAAAGAGGGGAAATTAGACTGCTTAAAATGTTATCAGAGTTCCTTTATACGTATATAGCTTTTTCCTCTTTTTTGTTAGTGTATTACTGAATTAAATTCAATAAATTTTTTTAAAGTTATCAGAGTTCTATTAATATATTTTTTTTAAATCTAAAACAAAGAGTTTCATAAGGCTGCATGTGCAGAATGGATGCTGGCCCAGCATCCATCCAGCCACAGATAACCTCTTTCTCCCATGCAGACACACACACAAAGAACGGACAGCTCTTTTCAGGTCTCTGCTGAGATGCGTCAAAAAGACCAACTTAGGCCTGAGGCTCAGCAGTCAATAAGCCACCAAGCTCAGCTTGCCCAACAGAGAGATACCAGCGTATCCAAGAGCCATTGTGTTCTTGGCTATGAAAGCAAGCCTGACCAGCAGAATGGGACTCTTCTCAGCTGTTGCGACTCCTTAAGGCTGGTCAATGTCAGTTCAATCAGCCCACCTGCCTCTCATCCATCACTGAAGGAGAGCTTCACAGCAGGCACTACAATATCGCATAAGAAAACTTTAGCTGATTCCTGTTATATCACCCAGGCAGAACCCGGAGAACTGCTATGGAACACACCTCTTTCGCTACAGCATGGAATTTATGGAACTGCAAAGACAACCGTTTTCCTGCCATTCACACTAGGGTTGGGCGCTTTGGTCACCAGCACCAGTGCCACCTCTCCCTCCTCGCACCGCGGCGCTGAATGCTTCGGGCTGGAATGGCTGCTTCGGCTGCCAAACTGCCCAACCCTAATTCACACTTCTATGTAGCCAACTTATATTACATAACAAATTTACCTTATACCCTGTTTCCCCGAAAATAAGACATACCCATAAAATAAGCCATAGCGGGGATCTCTAAGCATTTGCACAATATAAGACATACTCCGAAAATAAGACATACCCATAAAATAAGCCATAGCGGGGATCTCTAAGCATTTGCACAATATAAGACATACTCCGAAAATAAGACATACCCATAAAATAAGCCATAGCGGGGATCTCTAAGCATTTGCGCAATATAAGCCATACCCCGAAAACAAGACATACCCATAAAATAAACCATAGCGGGATCTCTAAGCATTTGCACAAACATACCCCGAAAATAAGACATACCCATAAAATAAGCCGTAGCAGGATTTCTAAGTGATTGTACAATATACACCATAGAAATAAATCTGTGACTGCTGTTTTATTCAGAAATGTGGGTCTTTCTCCCCCAGCACCAACCAGCAACAGTCTGCAGTAGGGTTGCAGCCGCTTCGGCGTGCACCGGGCCAGCGGAGGGGAGGGGAGGTGCCGGCACAGAGCTCTGCACCTGCGTGCAGGCACCGACTGGTTTGCTGCCAGCATCAGCACCCCTACCCTCCACGCTGCAGCACTGGCCGCCCCAGTCTCTCTCATCCCACACAAACACCTTTGTTGATGGCACTGATTTTTCTAAATACCAATAAGAGACCCCTTGAAAATAAGCCATAGTGTCTTCTTGAGGAAAAATAAATATAAGACAGTGCCTTATTTTCGGGGAAACACAGTATTGGCTGACCCCAAGCCCCACTAGGCAAAGGACTTGCCCGCTATCCTGAAACATGGGGCAGATGCCACACTGGGGAACAGGACCCAAAATAGCCACAGGTGGCCTATCTAAGAGCCACATGTGGTTCCTGAGCTACTTACTATCGCTGTTCTAGAGCCAGTGTCTTATTTTCGGGGAAACACGGTATTACCTATTACCTAACATGTACCCATAAATGTACATTCTGATATTTTGCTGCGAAAAATGGGGACATTTCTAAGAGAGGGGAAATGCTCCACACCATTACTTTTCAGTTTTTACCTTGGTTTAGTGCTGTTCAAAGCCTCTTGTGGCGCAGAGTGGTAAGGCAGCAGAAATGTTGTCTGAAAGCTCTGCTCATGAGGCTGGGAGTTCGATCCCAGCAGCCGGCTCAAGGTTGACTCAGCCTTCCATCCTTCTGAGGTCGGTGAAATGAGTACCCAGCTTGCTGGGGGGAAAACGGTAATGACTGGGGAAGGCACTGGCAAACCACCCTGCATTGAGTCTGCCATGAAAATGCCAGAGGGTGTCACCCCAAGGGTCAGACATGACTTGGTGCTTGCACAGGGGATACCTTTACCTTTTTTAGTGCTGTTCAATTAACATATGACACGTAGAAAGCAATAGCCAATTCATACACTACCGGGAACACAAGTTTGTTCCATTTTTAATTGTTAAACATTTATCAGGTGATATGCCCATATATGGTCATGTTGACCCCTCCCCTTAAAATGGCCAATGATGGACCTAGAGTGGGTGTACACAGCTCTGCTTCCCAACCATATTCTGCACGATCGCACCGCTTCTGGGTTCTCTCAAAGCCCGAAGAACGTTTTAGGGGTTTCTCAACAGTAAAGGAGTTGAGAAAGGCTGGGTTAGCATTAAATGTATTCCTGCTCCAGGCGCAGCGATTTCAGTGTGTCTTACATCGTTTCAAAAAAGTCTCCTGTAGAAAACATTAATGAGATTATGAGTGCTGTCAACTCCACTCTAGTCAAGTCTGTTTTTGGCACATGCACGAGTTAAGAACTTTTTTTTTAAATGCTGCTTTAGCATATAGAAACTCTGCCTAACCTGCAGGGAATGTTAAAAGTAAAAGAGAAGGGAAGGGGCTAATGACATGACAGCACCAACTACTGATGAGTCCAGGTCCCAGAAAATATAGATACCTACTTGACAGGATGAACAGGTTTTTCCCAACCATCCCATTCAGAGTCTGAAGCACAGGTGGCTAAACTGTGGCTCTCCATGGACTACAATTCCCATGAGCCCCTGCCAGCACATCCTTGGACATCTGGAGAGCCACAGTTTGGCCACCCCTGCTCACCAGTCTAGACTAGGCTGCCAGACATTTGAATTAGGGTTGTGCATGGTGGCGTCCTAATCGGCCGTTCCAGGCCCACCGCAGCCAGTGCCGCACCACAGAAGGAAGAGAAGGGAGGGGAGGCGCGTGCACCTCCCCACAAACACGGCGCGGCGCGGCACGGCGCTGGCTGCAGCAGCCTGGAATGGCCGATGCGGACGCCACCATGCACAACCCTAATTTGAATCTCGTACTCCTGCAAGGCATGTACAACTTCTATGGAAAGGCCTGTTGCCTATGCTATTCACATCTACTTAGTTTCTCTGCTCATTGTACATTAGAACTGCACACCTTCTTTTTCAAGTTCTTCACAGCTTTGGATTCTTTGGATTCCTAATAGATGAACTAGTGATCATGTGACAAGCTAAAAAGGTCTCCCCTGTGCAAGCACCGAGTCATGTCTGACCCTTGGGGTGACGCCCTATAGCGTTTTCATGGCAGACTCAATACGGGGTGGTTTGCCAGTGCCTTCCCCAGTCATTACCGTTTACCCCCCAGCAAGCTGGGTACTCATTTTACCGACCTCAGAAGGATGGAAGGCTGAGTCAACTTTGAGCCGGCTGCTGGTATTGAACTCCCAGCCTCACGGGCAGAGCTTCAGACTGCATGTCTGCTGCCTTACCACTCTGCGCCACAAGAGGCTCATTGTGACAAGCTAGATAACTGTAAAAAGATGCACCAAGGTTCTGATTCAGAATAAGGCAGCTTCATGAGTTCATAAAGAAAAAAGGAGATCCCATTTGGACTCAGACCAGCACCATGAACAGAGAGATCCTGCCTCTCCCACTCCCCAAGCTACCTTCCCCTCCCCCCAAAACAGCACCAGGGTGGGAGGGGGGAGTTATTTTGCCATTTTTGCTGCTCCATGTGCACAGAATGCGTGGCAAGGAATCTCCCTGTCATGCATCACCAGTTGATGTGGTAGAGGGCGGGCTGGAGGCAGACGCGACCGTCCTCTGACCCGTGCACAACACAAAGAGGCAGGCAGGACCCACACCTATAAAGGCACCACGCACATGGGTCCCAGCCTCTTCACCTGGCACACTGTGGAGCAGCTTCCCTCCCTCCCACCCTATGTGATATGTAAACAGCCTCTAGGCTGCGCCTGTGGTGGATGCTTCATCACGGTTAATATTTCGACACAGCTATGGGTTTTGCATGTTGGTAGGAAGTCCAGTGGGTGATCGGACTCCCTGGGGTTTAGGGCCTCCACATGAGGTGGCATGTAAACGAGCACGGCTTACCCGGAAGGCCAGGGGCTCATTGCCAGGCAGCCAAAGTAGGTGGGTGCCTGGTGGTTCCTCCTCATATAGGTCGCCTCCTGTAAGGCGGACTTCAGTAGGCAAAGGGATCTGCTCTCCCGGCTGGGAATGGTGCAGATACCCAAGGTGCCTCTGGAAGCCACGGGTTTTGGTGCAGTCCGCTGACTGCTGGGTCAGGCTCCCTCTCCCATGCTGTGCCAACCCTCCGATGGGGAGGTAATAAAGCTGTGGCCATGTCATGTCCAATAACTGTGTGTCGCATCTTATTCCAGGCCAAAATGCCCTCCTGCAGGTAAATGCTCCGTGTAGCAAAAAGGAGGAAATCTCTCCCCAGTTCCATTTCAGTGTGGGAAAATGGCTTGGAGGTGGCAGTCTGAGCCCAAATAGGTTTTTTAAAAAGCTATTTCCTGCAGTTGCTGTGTGACTACGGGAAACCTGACCTGGATCTGTGGTGCCTGGGCCCAACGCTTTAAAAATCTGCCCATCTAGTTTGGCTCTTGAATCTCCTTCTTTTTCACCCTCATTTAAACAGCGTGAAGATATGGTGATGTGTCCAAGACCACTCAAACCCCTGAATTCCCAAGCAAAACTAATTTCATCCAGAGTCATTTACTAAGAAGAAGCCCAGACTTAGATGGTCCAGATTCTTCAGTTCTCACGAGCTAATCAGCACTGGCCATGGTTAGTATTGGCATGAGAGACCACCAAGAAATATTAAGGGTGCCACACAGAGGCAGGCAATGGCAAACCATCTCTGAATGTTTCCCACTTTGAAAACCCCAATGGGGTCACCGTAAGTCAGTTGCAACTTGACGGCAAAAAGAATAAAATTATTAAAGAAGTCAAGCAGAAGAGGAACAATTATGGGAGGAAAATCAAATCACAGAAACACATTTGAAGCTTGGGCCTTAACTGTGTAATCCATAAACAAAAGGGAGAGTGATTTTTACAAAATTTTCATTACCATTGTAGATCCTCAATTCCCCCCCCCCCCCAATACTAGTCCTGGGGGTAAGAAGAACCCTGCTAGACAAGCATCCTGTCTCACATATTGGCCAACCAGTTCCTTTGGAGGGCCAGCAACAGGGCATAGAGGCTAAGTCATTCCCCTGATATTGCCTTCTGGCCTTTCAACGCTCTTTATTCCTGTGGCCATCACTACATCCTCTGGCATCAAATTCCAGATTTTAATCATCCTGAACTACTACCTATCAGTTTCATCCAATGCCCTCAAGTGCTAGTATTTTGGGAGAGGGCGAAAATTTTCTCTTTATCAGCAGTCTCCACCTCTATCATGTCCCTCCTTAGCCATCTCTCTTCTAAACAGACTCTTCAGCCTTTCTTCATGGGGAAGGGGTTCCAACCCCCTCATCATTTTGATCGCTTTCCTCTGTAGTCCACCAACCACAAAGGTGGGATTTTGAGAGGGGGGTGGCAGGCTGCAGCAGAAGGAGGGAAGATGGGAAGTTCCCATCCTCGTGGGCCCTGCACCCACATAGCATAAGCCAGTTCCTATTTACAGCCTTCAAAACACCTATCTAGTGCTGTTTGCATTTTCATCAATGCAATCCTCATAGCCAACCTAACAAACTATTTTTTATTTAAAGTGACGTAAAAGTCAAAATCTCATTTGTTCAACTCTATAGGCATTTAATGAGCCTCTTGTGGCGCAGAGTGGTAAGCGGCAGAAATGCTGTCTGAAGCTGTCTGTCCATGAGGTTGGGAGTTCGATCCCAGCAGCCGGCTCAAGGTTGACTCAGCCTTCCATCCTTCCGAGGTTGGCAAAATGAGTACCCAGCTTGCTGGGGGGTAAACGGTAATGACTGGGGAAGGCACCCCGTGTTGAGCCTGCCATGAAAACGCTAGAGGGCGTCACCCCAAGGGTCAGACATGACTCGGTGCTTGCACAGGGGATACCTTTACCTTTACCTTTATAGGCATTTAAATGTACAGGTGGGCTAAATGTCCCATTTCCCCCTGAAATTAATTGGAAGGATACATAAATTATGCAGGACTCAGATCTTAGGTCAGGCTTTCACAGCCAGGGTTTCATGAAACCCTGGGGTTTCTTGATGGTCCCGGTTTTCCCAAATGCCTGGGAGTTAATTAATTTTAAATATATATATTTTAAAACACTTATCAGGTGATATGACCATATATGGTCATGTTGACCCCCCCAAACAATGGCCAGTGATGAGTCTGGAGGGGGTGGGCAGGGGGTGGGCAGGAGACCCCAAATAGGTGTGTCCGCAGCTATGCTTCCCAACCATATCCTCCACTTCTGGGGTCCCTCAAAGTCTTAAGAACGTTTCAGGGGTTTCTCAGTGGTAAGACAGTTGAGAAAGTCTGTCTTAGGCTGCAGACTTGTAACTGAAATTTTGCTTGGGACAGAGAGGAAGGAACTGATTTTGTAAAGATAATCCATCGGCAAGTTATTAACGTGATGATAGTAAAATTATGTGGTGGTTAACATCTTAACACTAAAAGTGTTGGTGCTATGACACCTTACTTCCACTTGATGGCACTATGAACAGGCGATTTCTTTGAATGCAGGTTGACTCTTCCACATAGAAAGAGCAGAATTTTCAGTTAAAACTGTGGTATTCAAGTGCTTTTTAAAAAAGTTGGCCCAAACTGATTTGCTGCTAATCTGGTTAATGTGAAAAACACGGCCCCACAGCAAACCACCCTGAGCCTCAGGGGAGGGCAGTATATAAATACAATCAATCAATCAATAATAAATAAAATCTATATAAATACAATCAATCAATAATAAATAAATAAAATCTATCTGTGACTATACTGGTCAACCAACCACCAAAGGATGTAGCCTATACTTAGCTATATAGGATGGCTGGGAAAACCTAAAAACTTTGCTGGTGGAGTCCGCGGAGGGAGCAGTTTGGGGAGAGACAGGACCTCTGTGGCATATAAGCCTTTTTTCTCCAGGGGAACTGATCCCTTTTCCCTGAAGATCAGTTCCAATTCTGGGAGATCTCCAAGTTTCCTCCTATGGGTTGGTAACCCTATGAGATAAAAGTGCCTCAAGGACTCAGGTTAGACCAGGTTAGACCAAACTGGCTTTCCGTGGACTACAATTACCATGAGCCCCTGCCTCCAAGGTTCATGGACATCTGGAAAGCCAGTTTGGCCACCCCTGGTCTAAACTGAGTCCTTGAGGCACTTTTATCTCATAGGGTTACCAACCCACAGGAGGAGGCCTCCTAGGCAGGGGCTCATGGTAATCGTAGTTCATGGACATCTGGAGAGCCACAGTTTGCCCACCCCTGATTTAGACCAGTGGTCCCCAACCTGCGGGCCGTGGCCCGGCGCCGGGCCGCAAAGGCCATGGCGCCGGGCCGCGGCTCCCTCTCCCCGCCCCCCCCCGCAGTAAAAAACTTCCCAGGCCGCAAACTTGCGGCCCGGGAAGCTTCTTACTGCGGGAGGGCGGGGAGAGGGAATCGGGGCCAGGCCGCGCCCGCGCGGCCCGATCCGCGGGCATGGCCCGTGGGTGCGGCCTGATCCGCGGGCGTGGTTCATGGGCGCGGCCCGATCCGCGGGCGCGGCCCGAAGCATGGGCGTGGCCCGTGCGGGCGCGGTCCCCGCAGGCGCGGCCCGATGCCCTGCCGGTCCCCAGCCTAATAAAGGTTGGGGACCACTGATTTAGACCCTTGGGCACAACAAGACCTGTTCTAACTATACACAATGGCTGCACTTACTAAAGACATAGTATAAAACCACAAAGTTGTTATATGAACATGTCTTCCTGATACCAGAAATACAATTTCATGAGTCATGAGAGGGGAAAGAGCAGCCAACTGGGAGTACCTATTTTCTCCCCCACCCTCTGGGCCCCTTACTCGGGTTTCATTGAAGGCGATAAGATCTGAGTAGGCTTAATAGTGCCTTTTAATCCACCTTAGCAAAACAGAGCCATGGTCTGGCTGGTCCTGGCTAGCATGACCTCATCAGACCTGAAAAGCTAAGCAAGATTGGCCCTTGTTAGTACTTAGATGGGAAAGCACCAAGAAAGTCCAAGGATACTGTACAGAGACCAAGAATGGGAAACCACATGATTCTATGAAGCTGCTTTATATGGAATCAGGCCGCTGATTCACCAAAGCCAGTATTGTTGGCCAGACTGGCAGCTGCATTTCAAGGATCCCAGGCAGAGGCCTTTCTCATCATCTGTAGTCTGATCTTTTAACTTAGAGATGCCAGGGATTGAATCTGGGTCTATCTGCAAGCCAAGGAGATACTCAATTGTTGAGCAACAGCTCCTCCTCTCTGCCCCTGAATGTGTCTTGCCTTGAAAATATAAGGAGGTCACCATAAATCAGGGAAAGTAGTGATGGCCACAAGAATAAACAATTTTAAAAGGAGAACGGGTAGATTCATGAAGGATGGGCCTATCAGTGGCTACTAGCCACAGTGACTGGAACCTCCACATTCAGAGGCACTAAACCAGGGGTAGTCAAACTGCGGCCCTCCAGATGTCCATGGACTACAATTCCCAGGAGCCCCTGCCAGCATTCGCATTCGCTGGCAGGGGCTCCTGGGAATTGTAGTCCATGGACATCTGGAGGGCCGCAGTTTGACTACCCCTGCACTAAACCCTTGAATCCCAGAGCCAGGAGGCAACACTAGGGGAAGGTCTTGGCCTCTCGGGTCTCCAGAAGAACTGCTTGGACAGTGCATGAGAGAGGATGGTGGATTAGATGGACCACTGGTGTGATTCAGAAGGGTTCTTCTTATGTTGTTACTACCCAGGTGCTCAGCAAATACCTCATCACACACCCCAATTCCTCCAGTGCGGTGTAGTGGTTAAGAGCAGTGGCCTCTAATCTGGCGAGCCAGGTTTGATTCCCTGATCCTCCATATGCAGCCAGCTGGGTGGCCTTGGGCTCATCACAGCCCTGAGGGTGCTGTTCTCACAGAGAACTCCTGCTCTCTCAGCCTCGCCTACCTCACAGGGTTTCTGTTCTGGGGAGAGGAAAGGAATGCGATTGTAAGCTGCTTTGAGACTCCTTCGAGCAGTGAAAAGTGGGGCATAAAAACCAACTCTTCTTATCGACTGTTACACTAACATTTTCACATGTATATCCTGTGCTTTTTGGCACCCGGACCAAAAAGGATACCTGGTGTTCCCTAGTATTGCTCTGGTCTCAGTTTGATAAGCAGTTGATATAATGCAATTTATCACAGCATGGAATGTTTTTATATCTTCAGTGTCCCGGTATTATCTGTTGCAAACCACCTTGTGCTGTCTTCTGGCAGCTAGGGGGACATAAATAAATAAAATTTGGATGTGATGTTCCTTGAAAATGCATTTCATACCTGCCGACTGACCGTTATTTGAATAATTCGGGTTTTATAGTACTCAATAAATCAACTGAATAACTTACTGTCAGATTGATTTGGAAGGTCTATTCCTCCCCCCTTCCCCGTTATCTTCCACGCATCCTTCAGACGATGAACCCAAAGAAGCCTCTATGTTCAGGTTACCAACACCCAGTTAAATCAATTCTGCATGCTTCCCTGTTTCTATTGCTTGGCGTAGCTTTAAGCAAAGAGATTTTTGCAGAATTGGGAAGAAGGCTGGGACTACCATTGCAGTGGTCCCCAACCCCCGTTCCGGGGAACGGTACCAGTCCGTGGATCAGTCGGTACCGGGCCGTGGCTACTCCTCGTCCTCCTCCCCGGCTGCTGCCTCGGGGGCTGCCCTGCCACTCTGCCGCCAGCTCACCTTTGGTGCTCTCCAGCGGCTACCATGGCGTGGCACCCCCTCAGCGTGGCACTGCGCAGCTGCTGCTGGCAGCACCCCCCAGTGGGCGGCGGGAAGTCAGGGGCGCCAACGGGAAAGCAAGCAGAGCAGGGGCAGCAACATCCCTCGGCAAAAGACTATCCCCCCTCGCCCCCCGGACTTCAGTAAAATTGTCAAGCATGACCGGTCCCCAGTGATAAAAAGATTGGGGACCACTGATCTACAGAACTAGGCGAGCAACTACATCAACTGGGAAGTAGCCTTTCTCATTTCCTGGGCCCTCCAGCAAAACATCCCCCAAACTGCTCGCTGGGTCTCGAATGCGGTGTTGTGGACCCTGCATTGCAGCCGTGAGCCTGAGTGACAACAACTCAGCCCAACCATGCTCCAAATCTTCAGTGAGAAAAGGAGGGGAGAAGGTCCCCTGTACAAAAAGTGGCTCTTCGGGGTTCATTCATTTGGTTTTACCATTCAAGCTGCTTTGTAGCAATTGTGTCTGGAGGCAAAAAAAAAGATCCGGCACCAGCACAGAGCTGTGATTAAATCAAGGGCGCAGATGGACAGAGCACTCCCCTAGAGCTGTAATGTTAACTTAGTTGTGGCTGCTCCAGCCAAGCAGAGATATGCTGAGCTACAGAGTGTATAATCTGATTGTTACAGCCAACTAGGCCTGGCACATAATATTCACTGCTTCCTTTCTCAGTGGTAACAGATAACAATAACGAACCCGACAGAGCACAGATTCCCTGTAGCCCAGGCAGGCTAGAAAACACGAACGCCTCGGAAATCACAGAAGTAAATAGGAAAGACGTGCATTTGCACCACCAGAGCCCAAAATCTGTAATTATCCGATCGTTTAGTAACATTTTAATCCGTCCAAAAGGACATATGCTGTTATCCAATAATTAGAATGCTGTTTGGGACACAGGACTCTTTTTAAAATAGTTTTAATATAAACTCCTCAGTCATAGAAAACCACTTTACCGTGTTTAACACAAATACATATGATTAAAGAAATGAAGAAATGGCAGAGAACAAACTATAAGATACATGGTAATACCTACGTAGACCTGCATTTTAAAATACTTCATAGTGAGAATCTGGAAGGAAAAGGCCATCTTGGCTTTTGGAGGAGGGCAGTTTTTGTTAGATATTATAAATCTGCATGCAAGAAGATCTGGGAGGGAAAGGGTTAAGAGGATTCTCCCACTGAGGCACACTTAGCAATTGGACCCACCCTAAGAGCAGGCTTTCTCAACCAGAGTTTTGTGAAACCCTGGGGTCTCTTGATGGCCCAGGAAGGGTTTCTTGAATGGGTGGGAATTCATTAATTTTTATATATGTATGTATGTATGTATGTATGTATGTATGTATGTATGTATGTATGTATGTATGTATGTATGTATGTATGTTAACCAGGGGAAGTCAAACTGTAGCCCTCCAGATGTCTATGGACTACAATTCCCATGAGCCCCTGCCAGCATTTGCTGGCAGGGGCTCATAGGAATTGTAGTCCATGGACATCTGGAGGGCCACAGTTTGCCTACCCCTGGACATATGGAGTCTCATGGGAATTGTAGTCCATGGACATCTGGAGGGCCACAGTTTGCCTACCCCTGGACATATGGAGTCTCATGGGAATTGTAGTCCATGGACATCTGGAGGGCCGCAGTTTTGACTACCCCTGGACATATGGGGTCTCATGGGAATTGTAGTCCATGGACATCTGGAGGGCCGCAGTTTGACTACCCCTGGACATATGGGGTCTCATGGGAATTGTAGTCCATGGACATCTGGAGGGCCGCAGTTTGACCACCCCTGGACATATGGGGTCTCATGGGAATTGTAGTCCATGGACATCTGGAGGGCCGCAGTTTGACTACCCCTGGACATATGGGGTCTCATGGGAATTGTAGTCCATGGACATCTGGAGGGCCACAGTTTGACTACCCCTGGACATATGGAGTCTCATGGGAATTGTAGTCCATGGACATCTGGAGGGCCTCAGTTTGACTACCCCTGGACATATGGGGTCTCATGGGAATTGTAGTCCATGGACATCTGGAGGGCCGCAGTTTGACTACCCCTGGACATATGGGGTCTCATGGGAATTGTAGTCCATGGATATCTGGAGGGCCACAGTTTGCCTACCCCTGTGTTAAACATTTATCAGGCGATATAACCATATATGGGTAGCCCATCTGCAGCAAGGGAGGCTACTAGTGCCCTACCTGTCCCAAGAACTCTTGGCCATTGGTGATCCACGTAATGGTCACTTCCAAATTAGACTTCTGTAACTCGCTCTACTGAGCCTCTTGTGGCGCAGAGTGGTAAGGCAGCTGTCTGACAGCTTTGCCCATAAGGCTGGGAGTTCAATCCCAGCAGCCGGCTCAAGGTTGACTCAGCCTTCCATCCTTACGAGGTCGGTAAAATGAGTACCCAGCTTGCTTGCTGGGGGTAAATGGTAATGACTGGGGAAGGCACTGGCAAACCACCCCGTATTGAGTCTGCCAAGAAAACGCTAGAGGGCGTCACCCCAAGGGTCAGACATGACTCGGTGCTGGCACAGGGGATACCTTTACCTTTTACCTTTAACTCGCTCTACGCAGGCCTGCCCTTATCTCTGACCCGGAAATTGCAATTGGTTCAATATGTGGCTGCTAGGGTCCTTACAAGGTCATCTTGGAGGGCCCATATCCAGCCTGTGCTGAGGCAGCTGCATTGATTGCCAGTTAACTTCCGGATCAGGTTTAAGGTTTTGGTTCTTACCTTTAAGGCCATGCACTTGATGAGCCTTTATGCATGGCAGAAGCCATGCTGGGCTGCTGACAGGCATTGCGCCGGGGCACAATGCCCCGGCGCTTCCCGAGTACTCACAGAGGAGGAATCCCCTGGAGTATGCTGGCTGCCCCGGCATAGTGCAGGCGTGCGCACATGCACAGGCATGCGCACAAAGCCGGGGCTGGAAAGCCTGACATGCTGCCTGGAGGCAGCAACAGCAAGGAGGTGAGTGGGGGGAATGGGGCCCCCACCGCACAATGGCGGCGAGCAGCATGCCGCTCTCCCACCAAGGTGGGGGTGGGAGGACTTCCCAGGTGGCTGTGCAGCTCCACAGAGCCGACAAGGCCGTGCAGTGTCCTCCAGGGACACCGTAGGTTGAGGTAAGGGCCGGGCTGAAAGGGCCAGCTCTTATTCTTATGCACGGGACTGGCCCAACCCAGCCCCTGCTGGCACCTGTGGCATCCCGGGGAACGTGGAAGTTTCCACGTTCCCTTGTTGCGGGTTTTCCACGGCGCTGCACCAGGCCAGGGCTGGTGGCAGCAGGGTGCATAATCGGGGCTGCCCTGCTGCCATCATCCCGGATTTCTAGCCCCGTGCATAATCGGTTGATGTGATTTCTGTGTTTGACAAAAAAAACCCTAGAAGGCAAGTAATGGTTTGCCTGGACTGAGGCCAATGCCCAGCGCAGAAGCTCCGAAGTTTCCCAGGAGCTAAACAATGACCATGATTGCTCTACCAGGGTACAGCCGGAGATGGAAATGCGCCTTGATGACCCCTGGATTACAGGACAGGAAACTCCCTGGATGGATCATGCTTTCAGTGATCATTAATGGAGTTTTATGGGTGTGACAGGGAAGGAGAAACTGGGAGTTGATGAGATTAACAGCACCTTACCAGGGGTCCTACTGTCCCAGGACATGCATCCCTGCTTTGGGTGGGGAGAGAAGTCCATTAATGAGTCAGTTCTGTGCCATCTCACTAATCTAATCTAAGGAATCTAGAAACCTGGTATCTGGCTGGTGTCCACGATGGCTGCTTGGGAACAGACCGTGTGCCTTTTGCATTTAGATGCATCTGCCATCGATCCCAAAGTCCATTTCCACCAGACCGTGCATTGTAAATTAATGTATTTGAGGTGGTGTGGAAGGGCGTCAGTTTTTTCTGTCTACAAAGTACTTTTCAGATTGAAGAGGGGTCTGGCTACTAACACATTTACCAAGGCATATCTTTGATCTGGTTTTCTCTGGAGACAAAAGTGCACAGTTTCAAAATGGGAGCATTTCCCATGACGCCCTTGTCCCAGAGGAACCATTACCTGGTGAGCTTCACAGATACTCAGAACTTCTGCCAGAGTCAGGGAGGGGGTTAGGATGGACTGCCTCAAGAGGCTTATGGATCCAAATGGGTTCCTGAAACTGCTTTGTAATTTTCCTGTTAGAAGGGCTGGTGCTCCTGGTTCCATCATGGTTGAACTGTGGAATATGGAGATGACTGCTCACTCAGGCGTCATAGAATCATAGAATCATAGAGTTGAAAGGGACCTCATGGGTCATCTAGTCCAACCTCCTGCACTATGCAGGACACTCACATCCCAATAGCTCATCTACTGTAACCTACCACCCTCTTGAACCTTCACAGAATCAGCCTCTCCATCAGATGGCTATCTAGCCTCTATTTAAAAAATTCCAAAGATGGAGAACCCACCACCTCCTCAGGAAGCCTGTTCCACTGAGAAACCGCTTTAACTTTCAGGAACTTCTTCTGGATGTTTAGATGGAATTTCTTTTGAATTAATTTCATCCCATTCATTCTGGTATGTCCCTCTGTGGCAAGAGAGAATAACTCTGCTCCATTCACTACATGGCACCCTTTTAAATACTTGAATATGGTTATCAGATCCCCTCTCAGTCATCTCCTCTCTAGGCTAAACAGACCAAGCTCCCCCAACCTTTCTTCATATGTCTTGGTCTCCAAACCCCTCACCATCTTTGTTGCCCTCCTCTGGCCACATTCCAGTTTGTCAACATCCCTCTTCAACTGGGGTGCCCAAAACTGAACACAGTACTCCAAGTGAGGCTGAATCAGAGCAGAGTAAAGCGGTACCCTCTGTCCTCCTGCAGAACCTCATTACTAAGTACTGGATTTTATACGTTTCTATGCCTTATGGTGAGTGTATTTACACTAAATACTATGTTTCTGCTTTAGGACTTTATATCTCTAAGAAGATAAGATAAGGGCTCAAACCTTCAGAAATCCTTTAAGGTGAGTAAGTACTTTAGAAAATGAGCTGTTTGGTCTATAACTATCAGGAGCAAGATCTCTGAAATATCTTCTAGTGCTGAGATCTAGTGCTGAGATACAGGGATTATGCCTGATTAGACTGACTGCATTTACTTTGGATACAGGGTTTTTTTTTAGATTGGTGGCACTTTGCACATGTTCATATACCTTCAGCAAAGAAAGTGGCTATGGCCATTCCTCGGGAAGCCTAAACAGGCCATTACAACAAATGTTCTGATTGTATCAAGGTTAGATTACTGGATGAGCTGTATCTTTGGCGGACTCTAGAAATGCCACTTGTCAGGGGAATGATCCAGGGATAGTATCATCCCTGTGATTCTGAGCACAATTCTGCTAGATTTTGTCTTTTAGCAAGAGTCAGCCACTGACTGTCAGTTAAAGGGTTAACTGTTTGTTGACACTAGTTGCTAGTGGGAACAGGAAGAGCAGGTCATGTGGTCTGTTTATAGGTATGCAAAGTTGTTTAGGGGCCATTGGCTACATGCCCACAACTGTAACAGGAAGAGAAGGATCCTCCTTCCTCCCTTTGTTTGAGATCTGCTTTAGGCAGAGGGAGATCCATTTCTTGAATCTTCACCATCAAACAGCTTAGGTGCCAAGCTCCTTATTGAGCCCATAGGAAGCAATGTACTTTTCTTTTTTATCTTCCAGAGTTCCCTACCCTGTTAGCTTAGTAAAATAGACTTTTTATATGCTTTAATACTGCCTTGTCTGATGTCATCATTTATATAAAGGTAAAGGTAAAGGTATCCCCTGTGCAAGCACCGGGTCATGTCTGACCCTTGGGGTGACGCCCTCTAGCGTTTTCATGGCAGACTCAATACGGGGTGGTTTGCCAGTGCCTTCCCCAGTCATTACCATTTACCCCCCAGCAAGCTGGGTACTCATTTTACCGACCTCGGAAGGATGGAAGGCTGAGTCAACCTTGAGCCGGCTGCTGGAATTGAACTCCCAGCCCCATGGGCAGAGCTTCAGACTGCATTTCTGCTGCCTTACCACTCTGCGCCACAAGAGGCTCTTCATCATTTATATACTAACTGCTATTTTACATAAATTTACTCAACATATTCAAAGTTCTTACATTTAGAGCCCTTGGGGCAGAAGTGCTTGAAGGGCTACGACCTCCATATTGTCCAGCTTGCCAGTTAATATCTGAATCACAAGCCCTGCTGTCCTTTCATCTCCTTCAGAGGTGAAATGGGTGGCAACCAGAGGCAAGGCCTTTTCAGTACTGACACCTTTCTGATGTTACGCTCTTTCTCCAGGCTGAAACATTTCTGTCCACTCAGTATTTTTTATAGGCCTGATTTAAAAAAAAAAACACTATTATAGTTTAGAAAGTGTTGTTTTAAGTTGTCAATCGTCTTTAATGGTCTATATTTTTATGCTGAGCTAGGTTTCTACGCTGAATTTTATTTAATATGCGTTTTGTTTTGTTATTTTTATTTAGTAAGCTACTTTGAGCAGTTTCCTGGTGAGCCAGCATACAAATTTTCTAGACAAATTAATCGTTTGCTGATTAGGAAGGGGGGGAGCACCAGAAGTGAGGTGTGACATCAGAGCAACAATAACTCCCCTCCCCCTTTTCTGTCCTATTAAAGCAGCAGTGGGGATTTACAGCTGCTAGGCAAGAGGTCTTCGACCAGAATTGGAGACCAAGCTTGCTTAGACTGAGAAGAACCAACCATGGGTCTTCTTGAATCACTTGCATTTTAACCCTTATATATTCTTCATGGTCTTCATTGTTTTTCTTATTCACTTCCCTTTTTCCCCTCATTCATCTGTTAAGAAAGTCTCCCAATTTGTTGAGCTCATGCTTTTTAGCTCCTATCTGTTCTCCAGAGGAACATTTTTCTCCGACGATGGTAATGTATTTTTATTCAAACTGTCGATGGTCAAAGAGGTGTGGGATAATCTTTTAATATGGTTTGATGGGCATTTTACGTATGATTTATTGATTTAAACGGTGCTATTATTCTCCTCAGGCTTTAGGGAATGTTGGGTTGAAAATAAAAATGAATAAAATAAGAAAAAGGCTTACCAACCAGTAGACAAAAGCTACAATCCTACTCTAAGTAAATTTCCAAAGAGATTTCACCACATAGAAGAAAATCACTTAATTACTTTACATGGATTGAAAAAGAGAATACCTCATGAATTATGACTTTGAAAAGGGTCACAGTACTTCATATGAAAAGCATACTCTGTACTAAAATGTACTTGTTTATTCTCTTACATAGCAAACAAGCCCCACAACTACGCCAGCTCTGGCCATTCATCAACAGTGACAAAAAATCACTCACCACCCACAATTATCAGCAATGCATTCTTCCTATTTCTACAGGACAAGTTATTGTGTAAATGAATGCACACATAAATTGAACATTAATAAATATACCATGAGGGGAACATATACCATGAGGGGAACATTTCAGCCTTCCGGGCTTTCTGCTTCTGATCACAGAATTGAGGGACTCAAAACAGAAAAGACCCAAAGAAAACTAGAATGAGAATCTGAAGAAATGAAATTTCAAAATACAATATTAGATGGACTTATGGTGTCATCCAGCGTGGACCAATGATCTGATTCAGCACAGCTGCTCTGGTGCTCATTACCTCTGTTTTAAATAAGAATTACAGACTGCTTGCAATGAAAACAAACTGCCTTCCCTCTGGTAATTTGGGTTTTCTGCTTCTGCATGCTGCATCTGAAGGATGGAGAAGAACAGCCATTGATTACTTACCTGAGAAGGGACCTTCTTCTCTGAGGACAAGAGGACATCTGAAAATGGGTTTTCCCACCACTTAGCCAGGGAGACAGGAACAGAAAACCTCTTCCTCTTCCTGTCTCCTTTGCTGAAGCAGTTCTGCCTCCAGTTTGGTAAATCTAAATGCTAACTCTGAATAAACAATATAATACTGTAACATGCAAATGACTTTGATACAAAAATAACATATTGAGAGGCTGCGGTCCAACTAGGAAGAAACTGAGATCTAAAATTTTAGTTCAGTTATGAACTATCTACAGTGCCTTAATATGCCAAAGGATATTGGACCAGGAGTCAATGGAAGGGTGGAAAGTGCTCCTGTCCCTAGTGGAGAAGGACCCTTCTTGGTGAGTAACCAAAGATCATTCTCCCTCTGAGGACATCTGAAAATGGGAACTTCTAGCACAATGATCTAAATCCTTGGTGGAACAATGCCCTCTTGGTCCATCATGTTCTGCAACATCCTTCTACCCAATGCAACATACTTAGAATTGTAAACATTTAATTTTATAATGCCTAATAAATGTGAGAGCAATGACAAAGTCCCTGCACTGCATACCTCCTCTGCCGAAGCATTCTTAGCAAAGGCTGCATTAGTTGAGTATAATGCCCTGATTGAATATAATGCCCTGGGGCAAACTCTGTTACTGTGCTCTGTGTGCTTCAACTATGCAGGGCCTTAAAGATCTGCTAACTGCTGTCCTTGACATACTGCACCCAATATTGGGTGGAGAAACCATAAGAAAGAGACTGTCTGAGCCGCAGATCTTATCTGTGGGCAATATGAACATGTCTAAGATTCAACTAACATTGAGGGCATGCCACACACTGTCTTTGAGGTGTTTCAGCTGCAGACAGAAAGATGGTGGAAATATTTCTTGGGAAAGTGTCCACCTTCAGATGAAATGCTGGGACAATGCGCAACACAATTTTATCTTTATGGAAGATGCAGAGATCTGATTTGACTGACAGACCTCCTAATTCTTAAATCTGCCTTGCCGAAGTCACTGTGACTAAGAACAGCATCTTCAACTTAAGTTTAAGCAAAATGGTGTTGATGGGTTCGAACAGGTTCATTCATAAGTGCTGTTGGGGCTGTGTTAAGTTTCCAGGTAGGAAATCCATGTGTCTAAACACGAGACCTGGAGAAAGACTGTTGGTCCAAAGAGATTGCAAGCCAAAAGGACTCTCCAGATCCTCTTCTGAGAAGAAGTCGTCATCCCATGCTATGGTGTGCTAAACGTATAACTCTAGGCTTGCTTTAAAATGGTCACCACTTGTTCATGCGTGCAAACAAGGAGCTGGCTGATCTTATCTTTCCCTATGCAGCCTAATGCTGCAGAGCTAAGAAGGTAGGGTTAAAGAGGGGGGAAGAAGGAGGAACTCTGAATGTAGAAAGGAAAAGGAAAGGAAAAATTGAAAAAATTAGAACGTAGCATGAAGAGCTCCTAAGTTTTGCTGCTCTCTCTTTCAAGGCAGGAACAAAACTGGAAGCAGGGTTGCTTCACCGAAGGAGACAGGAAGAAATTTTTCTGTTCCTGCCGCCATGGCTAAATGGTGGGAAAACCCATTTTCAGATGTCCTCTTCCTCCGAGGGGAACAATACATTAGTGCTGAAGGTGTTAAGAAAGACGTCACAGTACCTGATTCACACATACATTTCTTTTCTTCCCTCTGTATCTTCAAGCATTCAGATTCAGGAACCACAAAAACTCATGAAGCCCATTAGCCAGAGGTGAAAATAGGATGCATGTACCTACCGCAAGCAACAATGTCTATTTCATGCTGGTTTCTATAACAGCCACAAAAACACTGAGTTGGATCCAGGGCTTCCAGGAATGAAGCAAGTACACAAAGTGATTTTAACTGTATCCTTTCCATCTGTTAAGTCCTCTGTGCTTCCTCCAAGGCCCATGGGACTCCAGTAATAAGCAGCACTCAGACAAAATTAACACCCCCACTTTTGCATAAGTTTCTGGTATATTTACAGAGCTTGCTCAGAACACAGATAATTGTGGTGCGGGTGGGGTGGAATTTCATTGATTCTCCCTTTGCTGCACATTGCTATGCCAGAAGGCATATTGTTCCCCTAATCTTCAATAGTAGTTTTTCGGAAGAGGTAAAGGGCGAAAGAGGAAGTCAAGGGGTAGGATGTAAAAATTGTTTCAATGAATTTGCTCCATTCACAGAATCTTAAGATGCACTGCCTGTATCTCTGTTAAACAAGTTATTTGCATTTCCACCCCACTAAATTTATTTGTTCTCTCCTCCACTGATTTGAGTCTGGGCTCTTATTTACCGAAGGTCATGCCTCTGAATTTTCTTTTTACTTCCTTGCAGCATCTCTGGAAAGAGTTTATTGCATTTTCTCTGCTTACTATATAGAATACCCTGTGAAACCTCTTGGGAAGGAAAAAGGACATTCTGATGGATGTAACGGCCCTGAAATAGAGCATGCAACGTCAAAAACTGAACTTTTACAAATGGGCACAGAAAGTTGGGGCCAGTCAGCTTTTTTGTTTAGTTTCACCTAATTCCTCTTCTTACCATAGCTCGGATTCCACCTTTTTGGCAGGCAAATGGGACCCCCATCATCCTTTTTTCATTCATGGAGAAGCTAGATGGCTCCAACCCATAAATGCTCTTAGAAAGCTTAAGGAAGCCTATTTTTGAAAGAAGAAAAGAACAAGAGTCCAGGAGCACCTTAAAGATAAAGGTAAAGGTATTCCCTGTGCAAGTACCGAGTCATGTCTGACCCTTGGGGTGACGCCCTCTAGCGTTTTCTTGGCAGACTCAATACGGGGTGGTTTGCCAGTGCCTTCCCCAGTCATTACCGTTTACCCCCCAGCAAGCTGGGTACTCATTTTACCGACCTCGGAAGGATGGAAGGCTGAGTCGACCTTGAGCCGGCTGCTGGGATTGAACTCCCAGCCTCATGGGCAGAGCTTCAGACTGCATATCTGCTGCCTTACCACTCTGCCCACAAGAGGCTCTTAGGAGCACCTTAGAGACTAACAAAATTTGCGGTGGGTTATGAGCTTTCATGAGTCACAGCTCACTTCTCCAGATACAGCTAAAATGTGAGTCCATTTGTCATATCTTGTAGACTGAAGTTATTTCAGAGGCCAAATGACAACAATAGGCCTATTACAATAACAGGTGACTGTATCTGAAGAAGTGAGCAGTGACTCACAAATGCTCAGATCCAGCACAAATGTTGTTAGTCTTTCAGGTGATACAGGACTTTTGCTCTTTTCTACTGCTGTAGACAACACAGCTACCCATCTTGAGGTTTTTTTTTTTAAAACACCCAATGGAACGCCTTATAACACTGCCCCCTAGCTACACTTCCCAGTATGGCATCGGAAAGACCAGGGAAACCAGCCATGTTATGCTAACAGAGACAGCTTATAACAAAATGGTTGTAACCTGGTTTCATTCCAGTTCAGTACGTGCCTCCAATTCTGCTCCCACCTATCCAGTCCCTCTACCAGAAGTAGTTACTTACATGACTCTTTCTTTGCCTGAATGATAAATGTAGAGAAATAAAATATGTAAGACAGTAAGATGTTACAGAGAACAAGAATGTACCAAGGCACCATGTGACAATACAACCTTGCTTTCAGCTCAGTATATTTGATCCCATTTTTCGGCCAAAATTTGGCTGCCAAAGCGGTTTACAGCATTTGAAACCCACCGCAAATGGTAATTAAAATCCAATACAAAATGCTTCTGGGGGAGCAGATCCTGTGGAGGTTTTGGTTGTTACTTGCCCTTTTTCTACAACGGCATGGGGACCCAAAATTTAACACTAGGCCAGGAAGAAACAGTGTTTTTCACAGCACATAAGAGAGCTCTTTCACACTTTTAAACCCTACCCTTTCATTTGATTAGCATATGTGATTACAAACAATGAGACAGTTTCTCTATGACAGTCCCAACAAATGCTAACACAGCTAATGTAAGCCTAAATTTCATTTTTTGGGGGGGAAAGTACCAATCTGCATGGAAGAAAACTATCACAGGAAACTTAATTGGCTTTTATTTTCATGCAAAGCAGCAAAATTGGCACCAAATTCTTTTCACTGGGAAACCAGCTGGACAACAGTTTTGATTCCAGTTGACTCAATGTCAGTGTGAAGCCTACACGCTGCTTCTTGTGTTTTATATTCCTTTGTGCATGTGCATAATGTGACAATTTGTCGTATCTGCAAGCAATTAAGAAAGCTCCGAAACGGTCCACGCGCCCAATGACAGAATTTTTTCTAAATTTAAAGAGTCAGCAAAACTGGCCAATTATGTTAATTAGTCAACAAAATTGGTCAAGTTTTTCATCTTGCACTGGAAATGCAACCTGACCTTTCTCCCAGCAGCTAACTATTTGCACCAGTCTGGCACCAAACGCTGATCTTTCATTCTCTCTAATATCCAGGGAATCTGGTAGAGTGCAACACTTAACCGTCAGGATGATGGATTAATATGAGCACACTGATGTGGCAAGTCAGCATTTCAGTGCTTGGATTTCAAGGAAGCTCCTGCAGCTAAGGCCAACGTTAGATGATACAGGATATGTGCCACAAAAAATGCCTTTATAGCCATTTTTGAGGTCATGGAGGAAACCGGCACCACCTCCATTCATTTGGAAAATGAATCCATAATTAGGACAAATGTTTGGCCCTGGAAGGGGCCAGCTAAGTCCAAATACTGGCAGGACCAGGTCTTCTTGGGCTCCCAATTCTGCACGGGAGCTTGTGCCATCTTGGGGCGGTTCATCTGGCAGGGGCACAGTGTTTTACCCAGGCCTTCATGTCCCCGTCAATGCCAGACCACCAAATGTAGCTCCTTGCAAAAGCCTTCACGTGAACTATCCCAAGATGGCTGCCATACAGCACTGCCAGCACCCGGGACTGGGGTTTGGGCAACACGACCAAGAGCAGGAAGCTCTTGTGGGCCATTAATTCGTGCTGCCATGCTATGTAAGGGGCAAAAATCCCCTGTTGGCTTGTCCTTGGGCCACCCTCTCCACACCCAGTTTAGCAAATGCACCAGTACCTTGTCCCTGGAGGAGGCGGAGGTGATGTCAGAGGTATGAAGGAAAGGCTCTGGTAAGTCCTCGATGAGGAGTACGTGGTGTGCTGGTGAAGGGCCAGCACCTTCCTCTATACAGGCCTACTCTTATCCTTGATCCGGAAACTACAACTGGTTCAGAATGCCACAGCCAGGATCCTTACAAATACACCATAGATATCCCACATCCAGCCGGTATTCCAACAACTCAACTGGCTCCCAATCGAATTCCGGATTAGGCTTAAGGTTCTGATAAGGCCATACATGGTCTGGACCCAGTGTACCTGAGAGACCGTCTCTCTGCCTATACCCCCAAAAGAGGATTACACTCAGCCACCGCCAACTGGCTAGTAATCCCTGGCCCCAAAGAAGTACGTCGGACTCAACAACGGCCAGAGCCTTCTCTGTACTGGCCCCCACGGTGGAACGAGCTCCCTGAAGAGATCAGGGCCCTGGTCGAACTCCCAGAATTCTGCAGGGCCTGCAAAAGGGAGCTCCTCCACCAGGCATTTGACTGAGGTTAATCTGAACTAAAGGGAGCCTCTTGTGGCGCAGAGTGGTAAGGCAGCCGTCTGAAAGCTTTGCCCATGAGGCTGGGAGTTCAATCCCAGCAGGCGGCTCAAGGTTGACTCAGCCTTCCATCCTTCTGAGGTTGGTAAAATGAGTACCCAGCTTGCTGGGGGGTAAACGGTAATGACAGGGGAAGGCCCTGGCAAACCACCCCGTATTGAGTCTGCCATGAAAACGCTGAAGGGCGTCGCCCCAAGGGTCAGACATGACTCGGTGCTTGCACAGGAGATACCTTTACCTTTAATCTGAACTAAAAACATCCAGTGGTCCCCTTCAAGTCATAAACCTCCATAATCTGAATGATACTGATCTTCCCTAGGGGTTACGTTAAAGTTGTTCTATTGAAATTGTTGATTGAATTAATTATGGTAATCTATTAAACTTATATTTATTATTAGAATTGTTACTGACGTGTTGTCTGTTATTTAATGTATGATGTTCTATATACCATGATGTTCCATGAAAACCTCCCTCGGCCGTATGGGAGGGCAATATTAAAAATCTAAGAAAATAAATAAATAAATAAATAAATAAATAACTGCACAGATTGCAAACCGTTATAACTCCACTTTCTGCTGAGAAGAAGAGTAACGCAGCAACAGTGTTAAAAGATCATAGCATGAGAAGGATTTTACGCGAATGGTAAAATCCTTGCAGTATCAACATTTTCATGTTAGCTTTACATGAGTGACTGCATTGTCAAAATATTTTAACCTCCTTCACACACTAACAATAAAGGGAGATTTCCAACGGCAGCTAAAACTGGCAAGCATATTTACTAGCATCTTTATAACACACGCTCACTCTTATAGTGTATCATCCCGAGATGCTAAATTTTTGTTCAACCCAAAACTACTTCAACTGCTTCTGGAACACAGCAAGGAATCTTTCACACAGTTCCTTAAGTATGCAGGGGGGTTTTCATCACACAGCAGAGGTATTGATACAGAGATCTCAATAACACTGTTCAACTCTACATTTCTATGATTTTCCTTTAAATAACTCTGTTTTGTTCAAGGTAAAAGCTTTCATGAGCACACACACTTTTTTGGATACAATAGTATGGAATGGAATTAATCAGTTCATACTTTCCCAACATTTAAAGGGGTCCACTTATGGTCATTCTCTTTTCAAATAATTACGATAGCATTATTGAGTTCCATATAAGACCAATGTCTTTGCAGTAAAACACACAAAAAAACACTCTGAGGACAAGAAGTGACTTCAGTTGTTTACCATAACAATGCTTTAATTCCAGGAGAATCTTTAACAATAGCAAATAAGATGTTGATAAATATTTATAAACACTTTATCTGAAGATCCAGGAAGAATGCAAGTGATAGGAAAACCGTACTTTTGAGTAGTACTGCCAACACATTCCAGGTTACTGCAGAGAATAAATATTGTATACAGTATGAAACCGAACTCAAAAGACCCATCCACCCCACTGCAGGGCAGAGAATAAATATTGTGTACAGTATGAAACCGAACTCAAAAGACCCATCTCAAAAGACCCACTGCAAGTCAGACTACTATAAAACTACCAACTAAATGAAATCTATACATGGGTGGTAATTCTTTCCACAATATCGCCACACAACTATCATGATGTCTATTGCTTGGCTCATAGTGGAACATTATTATCAGGCCCTTATTTATTTGTTTGTTTATTTTAGAATTTATACCCCGCCTCTCTTCAACAGTATCGCCTCGAGGCGGCTTGCAGAATAAAAGAAAAAAACAGTATAATCCATAAAATCCCATTAAAACATAATAACATGAGTCATAAAATCAAATCAGTCATAAAAGATGGCGGTACAAACCATTTCCCCCAACCCAACTCAGCTGGTCCCAAACCAAGGACCAAAATCATGGTCTTAATAGTGTGATTACAGGTCCTGATCTTCTGTGTTCAGGATGGGACGCACAGAATAAGGCTGGACCCCCCAGGTCATAACTCCGGTCAATTCCCCCCCTTGCCTCAACCAAATGCCTGGTGGAAGAGCTCTGTCTTGCAGGCCCTGCAGAAACTAGATAGAGCCGTCACAGCCCTTATGACATACCACTATTAGATGCAGCCAAAAAACATTATGAGGAAATTTAAAATAAATATTCATTCCTGCAGATGTCATCTATTACGTTACCAAAAGCTACAGAAATAGAAGGGTGAAAGACAACAACAAAAAAACGATACCCAACATTGTACTATGAGACTATTCACCGCCATGTTTAGAAAGAGCTGTGAGTTGTAAAATGCATGACAAATTACTGTGGTATGCTAAGCATGGGAAATCAATACCCCTTTTTCAGAGGGGTAGTTTAATAGCATTAAGTTGCTACATTCATTAGTACGCTTGGGAACACTAAGGGAGAAGCAACTCTTTCATCCTTCTTTATTGCTTAGCAATTCTGTATTGTTCCCTTCGATCAACTTAGCGCCTCAACTACAATTGGTCTCAGGTTTGGTTAAGGAAAATCCCGCAACATGTGAACATCTGTTAAATTACAGTCGTTATTGCGCGCGCGCACACATGCTCACGCACACCTTTAAATAAAGCGTTTGGCTATGCCTGATTTTCAAAGCATTCCACTGTTACAATCGTGACTGCCAATAATGAAATTTGCAGTACTGCTATTACCTTCCCTATGTGAGATCTCCCTGGATCTAGACAGAGGGAGATAAAATCATGATCTGATACCATATAAACAAACCTAGAAAAAGCTTTGGCCTCTACACTCCCTCTTTCCCCTGCACAATTTAGGTCTCATTTTTTGGCAAGCAACAAATAAAGCATGGATTGCAATCCTGCTACACATGACAAGTAAAAGCCCTTATTGACTAGCAGGAGGTAATTAGGAGCTGGAATAAGGCGCGACACACCAGTGTTGGGTATAAACAAGGCCACAGCTCCCCATGGGAAGGTTGGCACACCATGGGAGAGGGAGGCTGACCTAGCAGTCAGCAGACTGCAACAACACCCCACGGAGTCGAGAGTCTCCCTGGGGATCTGCAGTATTCACAGCCAGGAGAGCAGATCCCCTTGCCTACTGAAGTCCACCACGAAGGGATGCGACATGTGGGGGAGCCTACAGGCAGAACCTCTTTTGCCTGACCCCAGGCCTCCCGGCAAACAAGCCCCTGGCTTCTCAGCTGGGCAAGCCACACTCGTATATGTGCTAGCTCTAAGGGAGGCCCCGAACCCCAGGAAGTCCGATCACACACCAGATTCCCTGCCCACAGGCTCCATCCCATGCAAACCTGCAACTGTGACAAAATATCAACACCTCACAATCTGTGACAAGGCTGTATACCTATCATCATAGAGTGGGTGGGAGGGGAGCTGCTTCCATGGTGTCCCAGGCAGACAGGCATGGACCCACATGGAGCCCCTGACACCTAACGGACCTCTGAGGTGCTCGCATCCATCTCCAGCTGGTCCTCTGCGTCATCAATGAGCAACTATGGTAAGTCTCTGGTTTGGATGCAACAGTAAAAACTGAAACAGTGGAATGCTTTGCAGACTTTCTATGTCCCAGGCTCAGAAGTGTGATTAGTGCTTATCTTGCGGCACACATGTGTCTTGCATATACAGCCAAATCATGGTTTGCTGGTACATTAAAACCTTTAATGACCTGTGGACCTTGCATCTGTCAAAATCATGATAGATGTTTGCCATGCCACTGCTTTCTAGCCTGTTTTATGACACCCTGGTTAGTACCACAATCTTGTTAGATAGAAGCTCCCATGGATCCTCAGAATGTTGTGTCTCCAGATTGCAATTAGTTTCTGTATCAACCTCTAGGTGTGAAAACCCGAGCCCTATCCCCGTTGCTTTGGTTACTATCTTTCTCCGTTCATCATCAACAAACATTTTCGCACCTAAACCGTTTGGTGTTGGGAGGGGCTGGATGCTCCAGGTTAACAAGAGGGTTCTTGCCTGGGGTTCCTCAGTTTTGGCAAGAACTCCATGATGAGCTAATTGTTTCTCTTCAATAAACCATTTTCCTTTCCTAAACGAAGTTGGTTATTCGGAGGGTTTGGAGTTTCTCACAGTGTCTGCCGAATCACCTTTCTCGTGGTAAAAAGTGCAACACTCGCTCAAAACAGTCAAAATTTTTCTTCTGTCCATCCCTTCAACTTCAGAACTTTTGGTCGGGGCCAGTGAGGAACTGATACCATCATATGGGGCTCTCCTTAAAGTACCCCACCCTTTGCTATATTGGACGAGAGACAACATGGTTTTCCACTTCAGGAACATCTATGTCTTTCCACCACTGGTGAAACGGAAAACTGCTGGACATGTGCCGCTACAATTACCCTTTCCATTTATTACTCCAGAATACCCCTAGGAAGATCAGAGGAATAGTATGGTTCCTTTCTTCTTGCAGACTTTGAATCTGAAACCTCAGATAAGAGTTATCAGATTCCAGTGACATATATTTGCTTTTTAAAATATATCTTAGTGGAAGGAGGGAAAGAGAGAGAGAGTGCTTTAAAAAACCACTATTCAGGTATGTTTTTATTCTGCTGGTCCATTACAATAATAAATTACTGATTGAGAAGTGTTGGTTTCTATGGATTAAGAAGGATATCATTCTGCTTAGAACTTCAGTTGAAGATTGCAGTGGTTCAGAAGTTTGATACTTTCAGACGAAGCTACAGATAACAGGATCTGACCAGTTCTTTCTGCAACAGAAAGGAACCGTCCATCCACACAGATTTATCCACATTATTCAGCTACCCCACAATTTCTTGATTCATTAAGAGTTTGGAAAGTCCATGGATTAGATCATTTGCTCTTTTGAAAGGGCTTCTTTCAGCCAGTTGGAGAAAAACAGATTTGTTTACCACCTCCAGGCAGTGCGTCAAACTGTTATCTTCAGCATCCGGGCAAGTAGGGCAGAGTCTGCACTTACTTTGTTTATTCCATTGTCAATCCTGTTGAATTCAGATCGATTTGAACTCGGGTCTTCCTCTCCCCCCCCCCCGCCCCATTGAAACAGAAAAGTGTTCTGCTCGTGGTTAGGGTAGTTCAGAAGGTGGGGGAGCCAAGCTTCTTTCTTTCTTTTCTTGAAGGGGGGGAGAGGAGCCAAGCAGGGAGCCTCCTTCTTTTCTTGGAGCGGGGGGAGAGAGGATCGAAGAAGGCAAAGGAGGGAGAAAAAAATCCAAGACCGACAGAAGTTGAGAGAAATTAGGGGCTCCTTCTTTAAGGCAAGCTTGTCACATGATCATCTTTGGCCAATCAGGGGTTCTCTACCATGGAGCAAAGCCCAGATTCAAAACAGCCTGCTTTCTCAATTCTTTTTTAAAAATATTGAGCATTAAAAGCACTCTAAGATATTGCACAATAAAGGTAGGGTCACTCCGGATCAATCCTTCTTGTTGCAGAAGGAAAATTTAAATCGCCCAAAATCAAAATGGAAATGGCATTCTGTGTAGATGGCAGGGACTGAATTGACCTGGGATTGGAATAAAAACTCTGTGCAGTTTACACCCAGGTCGGGTTTGCCCACTATACAGTGAGACAGCGGTACTCGTTTAAGAAAACATCTTCTGGCCTTTAGTGACCAGTGGATGCATTTAAGCCTCTTTGGACATTCAAGAATAACTTTAAGCACAGGTCTGTTCTGCTGCAAACACCCTCTGAGTGGGAGATGGGGAAAACGCATAGCTGGAGCAATGATGGATTTTTAACTGTTTTAACTGTTTTTAACTGTGATGTGTATATGGCAGTGAACCACCCTGAGTCAGAAATCCTGAGAGGTGGTAAATGACTGAAGGAATGACTGAAGGAAGGAAGGAAGGAAGGAAGGAAGGAAGGAAGGAAGGAAGGAAGGAAGGAAGGAAGGAAGGAAGGAAGGAAGGAAGGAAGGAAGGAAGGAAGGAAGGAAGGAAGGAAGGAAGGAAGGAAGATCAAAACAAATATATGATGATCATTTTTGTAGCTTATTGTTCTGCCTTCACAAGACTTAGAGGAAAACTTCAGCCCTTCCTGGATGACAGCTTTTGAGGGGAGCTACAGGGGCTCTGGGGAAAAGGAACAGAAGTCAGAATGGTTACTCTATTAACTGCACCTTTGGATCTAGCAGTTTAACTGTCCCTGGCAGCATTTGAATATTTTGTCACATATATGACTTCCTACTCACATTATGACAGGCATCTCCAACAGATGGAAAGAAAAATCAGGGTATGGATATTTTAAGTAAATCAATTTACAGAAATAAATTCCTGGCCATAATGCAACTGATCGTCCTTAGAATGAATCACCTTCGCAATAGAAGAGCACTCATCTGAAGTGATGGCAGTTAACAGGAATTATTGTCTGTTTTTACAGTAGGAAAATACCCTTTTCTTATGCATTGTCAATAAGAGGGTCTGACCAAGGTGCCAAAGGAGGAGTTCCTTTAGACCAGGGGTAGTCAAACTGCGGCATTCGCTGGCAGGGGCTTCTGGGAATTGTAGTTCATGGACATCTGGAGGGCCTCAGTTTGACTACCCCTGCTTTAGACCAAGCTTCCTCAACCAGAGTTTCAAGAAACCGTGGAGTTTCTTGGCAGCCCTGGAAACATTCCCAAATGGGTGGGAGTTAATTAATATACATATACATATACATATACATATACATATACATATGCACATGCATATGCATATGCATATGCATATGCATATGTGTGTATGTGTCTGTACACACACACACACACACACACACACACACAATTAGTTTAAAAACATTTATTGGGTGATATGACCATATATAGTCATGTCAACCCCCTCCCAAAATGGCCAATGATGGGCCTGGAGGGGGTGGGAAGGGGAGGGGTCCCGGGGGGCATGTACACAGCTATGCTTCCCAGCCATATTCTGCATGATCGTGCAACTTCTGGGGGTTTCTCAAAGCCTTAAGAATGTTTCAGGGGATTCTCAATGTTAAAAAAGTTGAGAAAGGCTGCTTTAGACCAAGGATTTATCCAGGTCCCTCACAGTGTATGTAACATCAAAAATATAGATCCAAAGTACAATTTTGAAAGAACTCTAGAGGCCTAGCTGTATTAATTTTCTTTTACCTCAAGACCAAAAAGAGTATTGCAGCACCTTTTTAAAAAAATGTTATGTATTTGACAATCCAGTGACCCACTGGTCTTGGACCAAACCAGTCTTAAGAATATCAGCCTCAATTTCCATCCTCAGACAGAAGCCACTGCTACCAGAAATGTATCCAGGATTAGGATCAGCTTGGAAACAAGGGAAACCTTGGGGAAATAACACATGAACACATGAAGCAGCTTTATACTGATTTTGTCAAGAGGGTCAAGTTACAGCAAATAAAATAAATTAAGTATTTATTATATAGTGCACACATATAAAATTAAAAACATCAGGGGTCTGAATATCAGACTGTACAGTTTACAAGCATTCCAAGTAGATAAGTACCACATTAAAGCACATTAATGTACTACATTTAACCACTCTTCCGCAGTGGTCAAAAATACATTAAATATACAGAACACACATCCGGAGAGTATTATATTTTTTCACAACCAGGTGCTGTTCTCTCCCATGCAGTGTGGTTAGGCAAAGATATTTTTTTCTATATTGGGCTAGGCAGCCAACTCACTCCTCACCTGATTGGCCCTCCCTTGGAATAATGCCGCCAACGAGAGAGCACTATGCCAATGAGGGCCAATCAGGTCAATCAGGTCAAATTGCATGCATACACCCAGGAAAAGCCTCTACCCTGGGAATGTTTACTCATAAGAGAGGGCCAATCAGTTTTAATTGCACTCAATGACAGCCAATCAGGTCAAATTGTGGGCACAGACCCAGGAAAAGCCTCTGCACTGGGAATGTTTATGCATGAATAAGTCACAATAAGTTTGCAATTTGCAATCTGAAAAGGGAGGAATACTTGGGGATATCCATCATAGGCAATTGCAGCAGGGAAAACAATGCTGATGTGAATGGGACTGGGAAGATATAGACTTTCCCTTTCCATATGGATATCACTCTGGTAGTCCTGTAGTTTTCCAAGACCATCACAACAAAGCAAATTTGAGATCAATGGCATGGAAGATGGGGAAGGTGTAGACAGGGCACAGAAGTACCATGAGGCCATGGGGACATGTGTATCCCAGTAGATGAAGAGTTGTTTTTTATACCCTGCTTTTCACTGCCCAAAGGAATCTCAGAGTGGCTTATAATACCCTTCCCTTTTTCTCCCCTCAACAGACACCCTGTGAGATAGGTGAGGCTGAGAAAGCTCTGAGAGAAACTGCTCTGTGACAATTTCTAACAGGACTAATGACTAGCCCAAGGTCACCCAGCACGTGCAGGAGGAGGGAATCAAATCCAGCTCACACATTAGATGCTGCTGCTCTAAAAAACCACAACACTGAGCTGTACAAACTGCCATTGTCTTAAAGAGGGGTAGATAGAGCACAGGCATAAGAAACTCTTACAGCAGTGGTCCCCAACGTTTTTATTACTGGGGACCACTCAACACCGGGGACCACTCACCGGGGCCACTAAGCACCTTTTACTGAGGCCCGGGGGGGGGGCTAGTTTACTCCTCTACTCTCAACCACTGCCCTAACGTTCCCTGATCGCTATGGTAATGTTTAAACATCCCTTCAAAATAAGATACAGACACGCCACAACAATGAACAGAAGGAACATTTTATTTTCATCAAAATTTTAACTCGACAATGACAAATCAATGGGAACCCTGAGCTTGTTTCTCTGCAATGAGATAGTCCCATCTGGGAGTGATGGGAGACAATGACACCCAAAGTGTGTTGTAAAGGGCCGGGGGGGAGGGTAGAAGGCGTCCTTTGGGGCCCACCTCCAATTAGTCGAAGGACCACATGTGGTCCGCAGCCCACAGGTTGGGGATCGCTATCTTACAGGATGGTGTAAGTCTTGTTTTACTTGCTCACTGACTGTTATGGGATTATTTCCCTTTAAAATTGGACCTTCTGGCCAATGGCTTCTCAGAGCAATCCAAGGAGGGAGACACTCAGGTATTTTTTTTCTCTCTCTCTCTGTTTGTGTGTAGAGGGGAATTAAATAGAGCTCTTCGTCCCCATCCCAAGCAGCCCTTTCCTCCAGGGGAACTGATCTCTGCAATATGGAGAGGTACTTTCATTCTGTAGGTTCTCCAGGTCCCACCTGGAAGCTGGCACCCCTGAGCAGTGGCAGGGATGCTGGCCTCCACCTGAGACCTGGAGATCCCGCTTCTGGGGTTTCTCAAAGCCTGAAGAATATTTCAGGGGTTTCTCAATGGTCAAAAGTTGAGAAAGGCTGACATAGAGGCAGTAATTGAGAAACCCTCTTTAAGTTCTTTGCCAACAAAGTTTTCATATTTGATTGTAACATACAACTGTTTTTTATTTACTCAAATATGAACTGAACAGAATGTACAAACTGAAAGGTTGTCAGTTCTTTAAGCAAATTGTGCTATGAATTAAATATTTTCATTGAAGGAAGAAACTGCGACAAGTTTATGAATTATATCTGTTGTTATTAGCAGTTACTGCCGCCCAGCATTTCTCTTTGTTTCCCACCTGGAGCCTGGCACCTCCATGGGATCCAAAGCCAGGGCTTTTCACCAGGGGGGCTGATCTCTGTTCCTGGAAATGCCCTGCAAAACCCCAGATCCCAACCTCTCCCATCCTGACACCTCTGTACCACAGAGTTCCCCCCTCCCAAGCAAACCCTTTCATATCCAAGAGCCTGGAGATGAGTTGTCCTTGTAGAGTCCTCCCTCTAAAACAGCCATTTTTCCCTGGAGAGCTGATCTCTATCGTCCAATTACAGGATATTTCCAGGCCATACATGAGGGTGGGTGACCCCTGGGTCAGGAGTGTTCCTTGAGGTTTGGAGGCAGGGTCTCAAGAGTCCAGGGGTGGGAAGGAGCTTTTGCCATGTAGCCAGCCCCCAGACAGGCCACAATGCAGGTGTGCATCCTAGCGCCCGTTGTATTCCTGGGTACAATGGGCTTTGCCTCTAATATTAAATAACAGCATAGAGCAGGGGTCATCAACCCCCGGTCTGCGGCCCGGTGTCAGGCCGCAAAGGCTGCGGTACCGGGCCGCCAGCAGCCACGCCTGCCTCACCCGCCGGCAGCAAGAAGGAAGGGAAGAGGCAGGCGCAGCCGCCGGCATGGCGGTGATGCAAACGTGCATGTGTACTGTTGCCGCGCATGCGCGTTCGCGCCACCTGGTGGCAAAAACACGCATGTGCGGCGACTGCGCGTGCGCGTTTTCGCAGCACCCGGGCCATCGGCTCTTCATTCACTCCGAAGGCGGTCCCTGACCTGAGAAAGGTTGGGGACCGCTAGCATACAGCATACTTTTTGAGCATAGCACCTTTTCTACAACAAAAGCTTTCAAGGACTACAGCATTATTGCTCCCAACACAAAAGCTTATGCTATACGAAATATATTGGTCTTTAAGATCATACCTCATTTTTTAAATCTTAACATATGTTTATGCAAGATTTAATATGAAACTAATGTTCTTATACCCTACAGACTCTAGCATCCCATTTTTTTTCTTACACATTTAGTACTGCTGCTATAAGACCGAGTGCTGATTTCTTCCCCCTTACACCCACACACTACAAGGCAGAGGAACTGGCTCGCAGAATATTTTAGTCATACGCACCACTGCAGCATTTTATGTAGGATTACAATTCACTGTACACAGCTATTAACACGCAAGTGGAGACTGCTAATCTAGGCAGCATTCATTGATATTTATTAATTGATTAAAGAAAAAATAATTAGACATTGGTATTACGTTTCAATGCTTCAATGGCCAGTCAAGCCTGAAGTGGCCAACGCTGCGACACAGGGGGGGAGGGGTGGCGGCGCCACTGGGGCACCAGTTGGCACATGGACGCAGGCGCAGAGCTCTGCACCTGTGTGTGTGAGGGTCGCACATCACCACTGGCGCCACCCCTCCCCCCCACACACACTGCTGGCCACTTCGGGCTTGACTTGCCACCGAAGCGTACAAGCCAAGTTGAAGGAGAAAGAGATTATTCCATTCAAGAGTTCATCCACTTTAATGCAGGTACGTTTGAAGTGCAAAACTGTGCAATATCTTAAATTACCTAGCTACAGGTTATCTGCATCCATAATCTCATCCACTTCCCCTTAGTTCTGCTTCCTGTAGGATTGGCCATTTAAAATCTGTAACCGTTCTGCATGAGCGGTATAAATAAAACGCTAAGGGCCCTTGGGGTGGGCCCCTTCCCTCCGCTTGCCATTCCAGCCCAAAGGGGCCTATTGGCCCCTTGGCCCCAAACTGACAACCCGCCCACCCCCAACTTCCGCCACCTTCCCCCCACACCGCCATTACCATGCTGAGCGCTGCTGCGACAACCAGCCGCCCAGCATGGCCGGCCTGGTGGAGGGGGGGGAACTCAGCAGAGGGGGGGAAATTCACACCCCTGCCGAGCTGTATTGCCCGCCTGCAGCCAGCCCAGAGCCGGGAGCCTTCGGCCCCAGCAAAGGGACAGTCCGGCCACGTCACTGTCACGCCAGGCCTGTCTCTTTGCCGACCCCAAAGCTCTCAAGCCGCCTGCAGCCAGTCCAGAGCTGGGAGCCTTTGGAGTCGCCAAAGAGACAGCCCCACCACATCACTGACGCGCTGGGCCTGTCCCTTTGCTGACCCCAAAGCCCACAAGCCGCCTGCAGCCAGCCCGGGGCCGGGAGCCTTCAAAGCCGCCAAAGGGACAGCCCCACCACATCACTGACGCGCTGGGCCTGTCCCTTTGCCCACCCTGAAGCCCACCAGCTGCTTGGATGGCGCCCACCCAAGCCAGCCCCGCCAAGACCCGGCGGTGCCCCGCCTGGGAGCCACACTCCAGCCCAGGACAGCAGCCGCGCAACCTTCCCCACCACCCCACAAGTCATCCCTGCAATCCGCCGCCGCTTCCTCCCCAAACACCCAGCCGCCCACACCTCTCTACCCCATGCTCCTCCCCCCCAGCCCCCCTCCCAGTTTCCCCTCCCTCGCGACTCCCCACCCAAACCTCCCAATGGACCCTTCACATTCCCCCACTTCCCATTCCATTCCACCTCCCTCCCTCCCTCCCTCCCTTCCTTCCTTCTTTCCTCTATTTCTCTCTCTCCTTTCTTCCTCTCTCTCTCCCTCTCACTTGCTCTCTTTCTGTCTTTCTCCCTTTCTTTCTCCCTTCCTTTCTTTATCCCTTCTATCCATCCCTTCACCCACTCCTGGTCCTCCTTTATCGCTCCCATCCCTCCTTCCCTCTTCTGCCTTCGTTTCTTACATTCTTCCTTCCGATGCTTACTCTCCTTTCTCCCCCCCCTTCTCTCTTTCTCTATGCCAGCCTGCCCGCCTGCCTGCCTGCCTGCCTTCCTTCCCAGCGGGGCCAAAGTCCCGGGGGGCCCCTCCCGCACCCACCCACTGCCTACCAGCACCCGCTGTATTTTGACTACAGCTTAATTTCTAGTTAAAAGATAATATGTGAGTCGCCGATTCCAAGTGAGCTTGACAAAGACTGATGCCTGATTCTTCTGATAATTTATTTTGAAACAAGATATAAACCAGCCAGCACAGAGGATATTGTTTTTTTCTACTTGAGAAGTAATAATGATGCAGGGAGTATTTAATGAAAGCGAGAGAAATCAAAACATTTATGGTAATATTGCTACATATTCTGTCTGCAGGCAATGTAGGCAAGTATGGAATACAATTAGCAAAATAAGGATACTTTGCTAAACCATGTAGACTTTCACAACAGAAATCGGTAGAACAGTCAAGTTCTCTTTGCCATGTAGGCCGATGGTCATTTTGTAACATGACTTGGAAGCTAAACAGCCCCATCCCAGTATAGTTTGGGCGGTATCAGTGGAAACCTCTACATTGAGACTCGATGTGATAACCAGGGGCCAAGCCTGTTGCATTCAGGAATACAACGGGCACTAGATTAGGGGGTTGGAATGGAAGAACTCTGCAGACGGCCTCCCCCTCTCTCCAGGACTGCAGATCCCTGCTGCGTGAGAGCTGCACCTCCCGGTGACTTCCATAACAGCTGCCTGCTATGGAATTCACCAGCATGGGCAGGGATCTGCAGCCTCTGAGCCTCAGGGGGAAATGTAAGAAGGAGGGGGTGGTCAGGGGTGGGGGACGGAAGGCGATTGGCTGGCTACTGGACAGACAGGCAAGCCAGTTGGAGAAGCTGCCCTGAGCGGCACTTAAGCCATGAGACACGCTCCTCCTCCAAGACCTTACCAGAAATATTAAGTGGAACAGACGCTGTGGAGACAATATTCCATATTCTGCTATATTGTTTGTATCAGGAGGAAAGGAACAACCTAATAATCCTCACTCTCTCTCACTTTAAACCCTTGAAGAGTTATTTGTAATGTGCAGAGGCACATCTTGTGACATTTCTGCTGGGAGATAGGATTAAGACAATCTCAAACGATGTAGCAAATTATTTGTTTATACTCTCTAGGAAAAGGTAAGTTCTAACTAAACAAATCAGTTAATTTTATCAGTTTACTATACTAATTTCTGTCATCCTAAATGAGTATAACAATTTATGGAGCTCTTCCGCCAGGCATTTGGTTGAGACCGGGGTAGGGATCAGGGTGATAAGATCGGGTCCTCCCCTTCTTCCTTGAGTAATCAGTAGAGTTGTTGTGAGTTCTATGGGACATTGGATTTTTAAATGTCTGTGTTTTTATTTTAAACCGCCACGAAGTAGCTGGGCCAAGAATGGTGGTATATAAGTTTAATAAATAAATAAATGAATAAATTATTAAAGTTTGCTTTTTTACTTGGTGATCAATTGTATGTTTTCTGCTAGTCGCTGAGCATATTAACAAACGGTACATTATAACAGTCCTGGTTAGTTCTTGGATGGGAGACCACCAAGGAAATCCAGGGCTGTTATGGACCGTTTATGCACTGGAGGTTTCATGCCAGGCTGCAGGCTGGAGTTTTAGTCATGGCAGGTTGCCCCACCTCTTCCTGCACCCACATGGGGGAGCATTTGGCCTGGTGCACCTCATCCACCCCTGATTTGTGCTCCTGCACAGGAGCTGGGGCAGTGAAGTTCCTGGTGCATAAACGGTCATGCAGAGACAGACAATGGCAAACCACCTCCGACCATCTCTTGCCTTGACCACCCTCAGGAGGTCGCTATAGCTATGGATTGATGGCACTACCACACCCACCAGCTCTCACAGCACTTCATACCCTTCCCTACTGTATATCCAGCACAATCAGTTGCTATTATTGTAAATTCACATCTATAGTGCATTCATTTATGGGTGAACAATGCACAGAAAGACACTATTAAGAGAAATTTGTGCAAGGTGGTACCTCCATATAGAATCTTGCCCAGGACTCTACAACATCGCCTTCAATGAACATTCCCCTAACTAGCAAAGGGAGAACAGAAACAATGATGTCGTTCCTGCTGATGGTAGCAGCATGAGAACAAGAAAAGGGCCAGCAAGGCAGTCGGTGATGGCAGGATACATGGTCTTGTATTTCAGCTCTGGCACATATGAGGCACATATGAGGCTAAAGCTGCCTCTGAAAACCGCCAAGATAATTGAGTGTATGGAGTGACAGCACACAATCTACAGTGACCATAGCAAAAGAGGACTAAAATATTTACAACAGAACCAGCAATTAAACCCATCTGATTAAATCCTTGAGGCTAACTCTAGCCATGCATATCTACATGTGCATCATGAATACATCTGTTCCATTCTCCCCCCAAGGAGTTCACGGAAGCATACACAACACTTCTTCTCTGGCACTCCATGCTCACAATTAGTTTATGGTGAGACATTATGGCTGGCCCCATGGTAACCCAGCAAGCTAATTCTGATGTTCCATCCAGGAATACTGGGGAGGCCCTTGGTCTAGGCATGAAGTCCCAGTGGAGAACCTCACACAGCGGGGGGGGGGGGGAAGGTGTCTACTCTAGCAGAGGTGACCCTGTCCCAGTGATGGCCAAGAAACATCCCCCAACTAAGACATAGATGAAGGCTATGGAGAACTGAGTCACCCTCCTCTGGGACACGTGTGGCTGATGGTGACCTCTCTGCTTCCCAGACAGGGCCAAAACTGGGAAATCAGGGGAGAAACCTCTCACATCAAGAGTCAGCATAAGAGGCTCAGAATCTTTACTGCCTCCAGGGTAGACTTTCTTCTCATCAGGGCAGATTGCCCCACCCACAATTCAGTCCTAAACAGTGACACCATTCTACATCCACTGAAGTCAATGGCTTCTAAGGATCTAATTCTGTTTCGGATTACACAATTTTCACAGCATTTTAAAACTTAATGAAAAAATAAATATACTTGATTATAAAACAGACGCAATTACATGTGAGAACAGAGCTATATTCATTATTTAGCATCATTTTCCATAAGCTTCTGAAAGACCCGCTGTACGTTTTATCCATATCAGCAATCTGAAAGGGGGAAGGGGGGGGGATCTTACTTTTTCATCATCATCGGTGAAAGGAGCACCTCCCGGAATTTTATTTATCGCTTGGGCAACACCAATAATCTCACCCTCGTTGTTTCTTATTGGCATACACAGCAGCGACTTGGTCTTGTATCCGGTCAGTTTGTCAATCTCATCATTAAAACGGCGGTCCTGACAGATAAAGAAAATATTAACATTCAAAACTTCCAGGCCCCTCATAACACACCTGCAACATGCCTTCTATATTCAGCACAATGTGAAACCTTTTCGTTAGGCATTTCACAGGTAGAATCTACCAGTTTAGCACTGAATCACTGTACATTCCCAATCGCAGAATCCTAGTCTCCCAAGATGTGGTCCAGATACATGACTTCTGAGGCTAGCTAGTGACCGTTTACTATTATTCATGACCAACGTTTTGCAGACCATGCTTTATTAGATAGAACTATAGTTATATTTTACACTTATGTTTACGTTTCATATTACATATAATGGCTTTGATTCCCTCCGGATCTCCACAGGCACAAGAATAGGGGACAATTTTCACTCCACACCCCTGTTGATTCTTATATGCCCCTTTTCTCTACCCGAAGGAGGCTCAAAGTGGCTTACAGTTGCGTTCCCTTTCCTCTCCCCACAACAGATACCCTGTGGGGTAGGTGAGGTTGAGAGAGCCCTGATATTCAGCTGATCAAGGGAGGTACATAGTATCTAGAGTCAGCTTGGTGTAGTGGTTCGGAGCACCGACTTCTAATCTGGCAAGCCAGGTTTGATTCCCCGCACCTCCTGGGTGACTTTGGGCTTGCCACAGCACTGATAAAGACCGAGCAGTGAAATCTGGGCTCTCTCAGCCTCACCCACATCACCAGGTGTCTGTTGTGGAGAGAGGAAAGGGAAGGCGATTGTAAGCTGCTTTGAGACACCTTGGGGAAGAGAAAAGCGGCATATAAGTACCAACTCTTCTTCTAATGGGATAGCCAAGACAGTGTGACTATGAAAATTCAATGCAATTATAAATACCTCGCAACATCCTATTTATCTGCTGAGTGAATATAATGACTTTCAAGTGCGATCTATTCTGTCTTCTGAAGATGGGCTTGGATTCTCACTGGTTAAAAGAGAAATTCGGAACCTCATGGGGGATTTGTTGCCATGGAGTTCAGTTTAGTCATTAACTCTTGTTTTTATGTCCCCTGGGCTGCAGCAACTTGAGACCTGATTCTTCACCTGCCAGTTCTTGGCACGTCAAGGTTTTAAAATCATGACCTGAAAAAAAATCTGCTCATTTGTATTCTGTAACATGACTTGATGAAGAGTCCTCACGAACTCAAAAACTTGCATATGGCACCGTGCCATCTAATACGTCCTAACAAAAAGTATTACACGGGTTGTGTTCTTCGGCTTTCTGAATTTTACTTTTTGACCAACATGTCTGTAAACAACGTCGGCTACAGGCCTTCTCTTGCAACCAAACAACCTCCCCAACCTGAAACAACGTCTTACTAATTATGATAGGCCACCTGACAAGACTCACCAACAGAACCAAAGCCATGGGACAGCTGATGAGGTGATACCCCATCCCCAATTTGGCATCCTCCTCAACATCCGCCCACTAGCCTCGTAAATGCATGGGAATCAATGGTACATGCCGGGAGCTGCTTTGGATGTTGCACTCTCGGTGTGCAGGTAGATCGCCCCCAGTTGGCAGGTGCTGGGGTAAGTCAGTCTATTGCACACCAGCTAGTGGCTCTTACAGCCTCACAGAGCCTCTTGTGGCGCAGAGGGGTGAGGCAGCAGAAATGCAGTCTGAAGCTCTGCCCGTGAGGCTGGGAGTTCAATCCCAGCAGCCGGCTCAAGGTTGACTCAGCCTCCCATCCTTCCGAGGTCGGTGAAATGAGTACCCAGCTTGCTGGGGAATAAACGGTAATGACTGGGGAAGGCACTGGCAAACCACCCCGTATTGAGTCTGCCATGAAAACACTAGAGGGCGTCACCCCAAGTGTCAAACATGATCCGGTGCTTGCACAGGGGGGATACCTTTACCTTTTACAGACTCACAGGCCAGCCACGTAGCATCCCCGCCCTAGTCCAGGGGTGGCCAAACTGAGGTTCTCCAGATGGCCATGGATTACAATTCCCATGAGCCACAGGAAGAAGCAGCTTTAAAAGATGATTAGATAGATTCATAGAGGATAGATCTCTCTGTGGCTACTAGCCATGGTGACTGAGGGGAACCTCCACATTCTGAGTCATTAAACCTCTGAATCCCAGAGCCAGGGGGCAACATCAGGGTACGGTCTCAACCTCTATGCCCTGTTGCTTGCCTTCCAGAGGAGCTTGTGGGCCCCTTGGTGAAATAGGATGCTGGACTAGATGGACTATTGGTCTGATGTTCTTATCTCAGGTTCAGTTCCCATCATCTCCAGTGAAAATGATCTGGCAGAAGGTGATATGAAAGACCTCTGCCTGAAACCCTGCAAAGATCACTGTCAAGCAGGGAACACAGTACTGACTGTGATGGACCAGCTGTCTGATTCAATACAAGGCATCTTCACATGTCTTCACGGCTCTTTTGAAATGTATTCCTTTTCTTTTTCAACATGATGGTTCACAAGAACATTCTGAAATACTTACAAGCACAAGCAACCTCAGTCTTCCAGACAATGATTTGGCTGTCTAAAACTTCGCTTTAGATCAGTGGTTCTCAACCTTCCTAATGCCATGACTCTTTAATACAGTTCCTCCTGTTGTGGTGACCCCCAACCATAAAATTATGCAAGGGTTCTTTCACACAAATTAAACCTAAACTGACCAATGGCGTGAAGATCCACTGTTCATGATTGTATATAAATTGGTATTTTTCCCCACTGGGGTTTCTCAGTTCAGTTCTGCCTCTTGTCCCACCATGCCGATTTTGCTCTTTTCCGCTGCTCCAGACAGACCAACGCTCTATCATGATCTACCCTACAAGGTTATTGTGTGGGTGGTGCCCCCCCCACCGGACAATCTGCTTGCCCTGCTGCGACCCCTGTGAAAGTATTGTTTGACCTCCAAAGGGGTCCCAACCCCCAGGTTAAGAAACAATGCTTTAGATAGTTTTCTGTTCTCAAAAGTGATATCTTACTACTACAGTTCTCAAGCGGGGGAGTCAGGAGCCAAAAGCAAGCTGATACTCCTTCACAAGTAGGTTATAAGACCAGAAGCAGAAACCAGGGTGGGAGAGGAGCTTATAGGCAAATAGTAGGCTGTCTAAAGTGCCTACTGACCTGTTAATAATACTATGTATGGAAGCCAACTTGGTGTCATGGCTAAGAACGGTGGCCTCTAATCTAGAGAACCGGGTTTGATTCCCCAATGTACATGCAACCACTTGGGTGACCTTGGGCTAGTTGCAGTCCTGTTAAGAGCTATTCTCACAGAGGTCTCTCAACCCCACATACTTCACAGGGTGTCTGTTGTGGGGAGAGGAAAGGGAAGGAGATTGTAAGCCGCTTTGAAAATCCTTCAGGTAGTGAAAAGCGGGATAGAAAAACCAACTCTTCATCTTCTTGTATTTATGAATACTACAAATTAACACAAACACACAAATATACTTGACCAGTGTAAGCCGTTGGAAGGCATTTTATAAAAGGAAAATTGCTGTACATTATATCACTATGTACAGGATGAACGATCAGTTGGCTGCTCGTATCACCCTGGTGTCATCCTGTCGCTTTCTACTGATGTACATAACACAATAAAGGTAAAGGTGAAGGTATCCTCTGTGCAAGCACCGGGTCATGTCTGACCCTTGGGGTGAAGCCCTCCAGCGTTTTCATGGCAGACTCAATACGGGGTGGTTTGCCAGTGCCTTCCCCAGTCATGACCGTTTACCCCCCAGCAAGCAAGCTGTGTACTCATTTTACCAACCTCAGAAGGATGGAATGCTGAGTCAACCTTGAGCCGGCTGCTGGGATCGTTGAGCTGACTGCTACAATATTCTTCATTATATCCATGTTCCATCTCATGCCTAAAATGCTATGCTCAATGCATACCTCCTCATATTGACTATATCAACCTATCCCGTGAATTTCTCTCTTTTTTTGGACTGTTTTTGGATTATACTGTGTAATAAAGTACTTTGAGTCTCAGTGACAGAGATGGTTTATAAATACGGTAAATAACTCTCTGATAAAAGATTCCTACCCTTTATGTTGGCGGTGGATAAAATACCATGGAGTTACATTTACAAGCAGGTCCTGAAAAGTACAGAACTGTACAACTTGCAGGTTACCAAAGCACTGCCAGCATGGTGTAGTGATTAAGAGCAGCGGCTTCTAATCCGGCAGGCTGGGTTTGATCCTCCATTCCTCCACATGCAGCCAGCTGGGTGACCCTGGGCTTGTCACAGCCCTGATAGTGCTGTTCTCCCACAGCAGTAAAATCAGGGCTCTCTAAGTTACACCTACCTCACAGGGTGTCTGCTATGGGGACAGGAAGGGAAGGTGACTGTAAGCCACTTTGAGTCTCCTTCAGGGAGTGAAAAGCAGGGTACAAAAATCAACTCTTCTTCTGCAGGTTTACAAGTGGGCCTCCTTTAGGCCTATTATGCACAGCCGCTGAAACGGCGGCATGGAGAACGAGGAGGAGGAAGAAGTGAAGCAAACCGATTACGCACGGGACGGAACACAACGGCGGCAAAACCCAGAGTATCCGATTATGCACGCGGATACTCCGGAGCCACTTCTGGTTGCGCCCTTGTCCCAGGAAGCTCCACTTTCTTCCACATCTCACTAACGTGGCTTTTTCGGCAGCATACATTGACTCTGCGCCCGGTTGCCGCCCGTGGTGTGCATAATTGGTGATTTTAGCCGCCGCCATTCCACCCCAAATGTGGACTTTCCACTCCGTGCATAATGGGCCTTACTGAAGTTTAAGAACCGCTGACTTTAAACAAGCTTAAGGACACACTTCTAAGTGGCATGTGTGATGTTATTTGGAATATTTTGACTGATTTTCCCACCCTCTGCAGTCACACTCTTACATTCTCTCTCTTTCTCTCACACACACACTCTACTATGTAATTACATTATGAGTTCTTATATATTGGGTCTTATCTGTGCCTCAGGAGGAAACTTAACATTATTTGTTTCTACAAAGACTGCAGCACTGTGATCACAAAGCAAGCCGTCCCTTAAGTTACTTGTGCTTTTTTTTGTTTTTTGAAGTCCCAAGATAAATGATTTTTAATAAAGCTACCCAGGGCTTTGCTCTGTATGGTGCTGAGAGCTTCATCTAATGTGCTGAGTACTCTCATGCAAACCTCTGTCAATACTCAGGGCTTCAGATCACATAAAACGGATGCTCAGTGCTTCATAGAATTATGCTTACTTCTCTTATGCCTTCGTAACACAAGTAATGAAGTGGATTGCAATTCAATTAGCCCAAAGGAGATTTCATTTGATCATAAGAGAAATAATACAACTATGAACCCAAAGGCACAGTTTACCTAGTCAAAATAACTATTCTTCTACCATGCCTGGATTAATAACTAGAAAATCAACAATGGAATGCTTACTATGAAATTACGGCTATACTATACTGTGATATTACGGCTGAAGCTCACTTACTTTGGACACATCGTGCAGTCAAACTCACTAGAAAAATCATTAATGCTCAGCATGGTCAACTTTTGCACTCTCCTCCTTCACCCGCATCAACAGGCTCTTTAGTTCCTCTTCACTTTCTGCCATTAAATACAGGGATGACCATGAATCAACTCAAAGAAGCAGTCATTGACAGAAATGTATGGAGAAAACTTTCCTATAGAATCGTCGAGGGTCGGATACAACTGAACGGATAACATCATCATCACTATGAAATGGATTATGGATGACCCATGCTAGCCTGATCTCATAAGACCTCAGAAGCTAAGCAAAGTTGGCCCCGCTCAGTGTTTGAATGGAAGACCACCTAGAACAACTCGGGTTGCTATGCAAAGGAAGGCAAAGAAAAGCACCTCCGAGCATCTGTTGCCTTGAAAACCCTATGGATTTGCCGTAAATCAACGATGACTTGGCAGGAGTTAACCGCAAAGAGGGCAGATCGGGAAAGAAAAGCTGTTCACTGCAGGAAAGAATCATGAAGGAAGTCCATCTCTAGGAAATACCAGATTTCAAACCGTGTGTGGTCTCCATTAGATAATAGAACAGCCACTACATGGCAGAAGTAAAGTCAGCATTACCATACAGCAGTGGTTCTCAACCTTCCTAATGCCGCGACCCTTCAATACAATTCCTTATGTTGTGGTGACCCCCAACCATAAAATTATGCAACTGTTCTTTCACAGAAATTAAACCAAAACTGACCAATGGCATGAAGATTCATTTTTCATAATTGTTTATCAATTGTTTTTCCCCCCAGGGTTTCTCAGTTCAGTTCTGCTTCTTGCCCCACCATGCTGATCTCGGTCTTTTCCGCTGCTTCAGATGGATGAACACTCTTTGATCTACCCCGCAAGGCTGTTGTGTGGATGGCACCCCCCCCAGCCAAGCTGCTTGCCCGGCTGCGACCCCTGTGAAAGGACCATTCGACCCCCAAAGGGGTCCCGACTCCCAGGCTGAGAACCACTGTCGTACGGGAAACCCTCAAATGTCTACCTCGGATGTCTTTTGGTCATGCACTACATTGTAAACAAACACCAGCCCTCTCTAAAGATTCCCCAAGCCCTCCAGAAGATCCTTTCTGTACACTCCTAGGGTTGAATCCAACTGCCCACTTGCGCAGGGATCACAGATCTGTCTATCTAAGCTCTTTTTGTCATGCACTACATTGTAAACAAACAGCAGCCCCATCTCCACAGATCTGTTTTCCCTTCCCCTCCCAGCAGTCATTTTGAATTCCAGGAAGGTTCACTCTTGACTGCAGGATCCTTGAGAAGCAATAGCCGCACGGGTCATTGGGCAGAGGAGTGAAGAAATCTATCCCTCCTGCCTACTCTGGAAGCGGAAAGCAGTGGACAGAAGAGGTGGGAATGTTGTCACCTTCCTCTTCCCCATGTTATCTCAACAACCCACATAGCTATTACTCTACTAGGGAAAGGAAAGCAGGTAAGAACTGAAACCCTCAGCAACTCAGGAAGGAATACGTAAAGGTAAAGGTATCCCCTGTGCAAGCACCGGGTCATGTCTGACCCTTGGGGTGTCGCCCTCTAGTGTTTTCATGGCAGACTCAATATGGGGTGGTTTGCCAGTGCCTTCCCCAGTCATTACCGTTTACCCCCCAGCAAGCTGGGTACTCATTTTACCGACCTCGGAAGGACGGAAGGCTGAGTCAACCTTGAGCCGGCTGCTGGGATCCTTGAGCTGACTGCTACAATATTCTTCATTATACCCATGTTCCATCTCATGCCTAAAATGCTATGCTCAATGCATACCTCTTTTCACCAACCTCGGAAGGATAGAAGGCTGAGTCAACCTTGAGCCGGCTGCTGGGACTGAACTCCCAGCTTCATGGGCAGAGCTTCAGACTGCATATCTGCTGCCTTACCACTCTGCGCCACAAGAGGCTCTGCGCCTTTACCTTTACCATTATCCCCAACCTGCAAGCTCTATGTTTGCAAAGCCCCATGCTTGTCCACTTCTGTGTAATCTGCCTTGAGTCCTTGAAAAAAGCAAACTTTAAACAATGTAAAAAAAAATCCATAACTAGTCCAGCAAGACTTCTACTTTGAATACTTCTTTGTGTTCCTGCATTTGAAATTTGCATAGAAACATGGCATTTACTCTTACATCTTGCATTTAACGCCTCCTTGGCCCCACTGTTTACAAAGCCGTTTTTCTCCTCCACAATCAAGTAGGTACCCTTCTGTGTGTGTTTGTGTGTGTATCAGTCAATTCAGAGCAAACATTCCATGCATCTGATTCAAGTAGGATTCAGTCCACAAATCATATGCTACAATAAAAAAAAAACATGAAGTCTCTCAGCCTTTCTAACCATAAGTTACCAAGGAAGGATAAGAATTTTTGCTCAGTTTGACATGGCATATCTATAATTCCCACGAACAACGATAGTTCAGAAACATGGGATGAATATGTATATATACTATGCTGCACCTGAATTCTAGTTTTGCATATCTCTTTTTGTCTGCCATATTTATCTCCCCTGCAGCTAAGGGCCCTTCGCTCTGTAGATATGAATTTACTGGTTGTCCCGGGCCCCCGGGACACATGCCTGGCCTCGACCAGGGCCAGGGCCTTTTTGGTCCTGGCCCCCACCTGGTGGAATGAGCTCCCGGAAGAGCTAGGGTCCCTGCGGGAGTTACCAGTTTTCTGCAGGGCCTGCAAGATGGAGCTCTTCCGCCAGGCATACAGTTGAGGCTGGGGCAGAGTCCTGAGGGAGGGGTTTTCCAACTGGTTCCCAAATTTATCTCGGCCCCAGCTCTCATTACATTAGATTAGATCGAGTGCCCCACCCTGAACAAGGAGGGATTACGAGAGATTATGGTCGCCATTCTTATTGTTATAATGGGGATCTTATTGTTTTAGAATTTTATGTGTAAACCGCTGCAAGGCTATGGCAAGCGGCATTATAGAAATGGAATGAATGAATGAATGAATGAATGAATGAATGAATGAATGAATGAATGAATGAATGAATGAATGAAAGAATGAATATCAAATGTAGATTCAAGTGGATAGCCGTGTTGGTTTGCAGCAGCACAATAAAATAAAATCAGAGTCCAGTGGCACCTTTAAGACCAACAAAGATTTATTCAAGGCGTGAGCTTTCGAGTGCAAGCACTCTTCCTCAGACTATAAATTGACCATCATGACAGTGGGAATATATAAACAAAAGTTAATCTTGTATTTGGATGTTGTGACACAGTTTGCTAATTTAACAGGATTAACTTTTGCTTATATATTCCCACTGTTATGATGGTCAGTTCATAGTCTGAGGAAGAGTGCTTGCACTCAAAAGCTCACGCCTTGAATCAATCTTTGTTGGTCTTAAAGGTGCCACTGGACTCTGATTTTATCAAATGTAGTCGCATACATGGTTCTATTTCTAATGTTTAGGCTGCAGTAAGCGTTCAGCTTCTAAGCACCAAAGGGAGAGACTAGCAACAACAAATTCATGTGCCGTTTTTTGAACTGTGCATTAAAAAAAAATTGCACATTGTGCCTAAATATTTCATTAGAAATATTATTGTGGGATTATGCACAAGAGGCTACTTAGACCCTACAGATCCACTTTGCTGGGTCGGCACTTTCTTCTGGCACAAAAAGCCTCTTGTTTCACTGGAAAGATTCCCACTCTTTGCCTAACAGAATTGTCATATCCAAGTTAATGGGTTTTGCCCATATTTGGGACATATATCACCAAGGAATATTCAGCTTCAGCCTGACCTTATATTAACGCCATATAAACTCTGTGACAGACTTTTAACGGTTGGCATGCAGTATAAAAACGTACTTGATAATGAAGTAATTTGACAGGGGTGTGAGGAAAAAAAAGAAGAGTTGGTTTTTATACCCTGCTTTTCACTACCCGAAGGAGTCTCACCATGGCTGACAATTACCTTTTCTTCCTCTCCCAACAAAATACGCAATGTGACGTAGGTGGGGCTTAGAGAGCCCTGAGAGAAACTGCACTGTGGGAACATCTGAAACAGGACTGTGACTAGCCCAAGTTCACCCAGCTGGCTGCATGTGGAGGAGTGGGGAATCAAACCCAGCTCAACAGATTAGAAGCCGCTGCTGGCACATGCTATATTTCAGGCATATTTACTACACCAAACCAAATTCCAATATATTTTAAGGTCAAAACATGCTTCCCAACAAAACAGCAGCCCTTGATGGCTGGAATCATGGTGCTCAACAATTCCCCAAGCCTGTTTCAAATACACAGTCCTATAATATGCACTTTCACATCAGGTTGACATTTTGTGTTGTTCTTCTATTTGTAATTTATTTAGTATTAATTTAATTTGTATTTTAGAATTTTAAATGTTTACATTTTATTTGTATACCTATTGTATCTTCAACTGAGGTGATCCGCCCTGCACCCTTGGGAAGTGCGGAATACAAATACAAAAATATATAAATACTTAATTAAATGTTGAACAGACATTAATTTATAAATCCTGCCTCCCAAAAAAGTGCCGCTGTGATGGAATTTTACCTCACAACGTTGGTTGATAATAATGCACGGGTTCAGTAGTTCACAGAAACACGCCACTAACATTCAAATAGGAATATCTTCCTCAATTAACCATTAAGAAAATGGTGTCTCTAGCCATTCAAAGTGGTAGCCCAAATTGTTAAGTGTCTGATGGAGCAAAAATCCAGAACAAGAAGCCATATAAAGTAATATCTTCCTTATCAAGCATTCATGGGGAAAGTGGCTCACTGGTTAATCAAATGTGCCAGCTTCTCCAGACTACTGTTCTGTCGTGCTCCCTACCTAGATAGAATCATAGAATTGGAAGGGGCCATACAGGCTATCTAGACCAACCCCCTGCTCAATGAGGGGGATCAGCTTAAAGCAGTGATCCCCAGCCCTCTGTCCAGAGAACGGTACCGGTCCATGGATCAGTCGGTACTGGGCCATGGCTCATCTCTTCCCCGGCTGCTGCCTCGGGGGCTGCCCTGCCACTCTGCCGCCGGCTCACCTTTGGTGCTCTCCGGCGGCCACTATGGCTGGGGCTCCCCCTCGGCATGGCACTGCGCTGCTGCTGCTGGCAGCGCCCCCCAGTGGGCGGCGGGAAGTCAGGGGCGCCGGTGGAAAAGCAAACGGAGCAGGGGCTCAGGCGGTGGCGACATCCCTCAGCAAAAGACTACCCCCCCCCTCCCGGGCCTCAGTAAAATTGTCAAACGTGGACATCCAGGATAAGTATCTCTCCAGCCGTTGCTTGAAGACTGCCAGTGAGGGGGATCTCCCCACCTCCTTAGGCAATCGATTCCACTGCTGAACTACTTGGTCTGTGACAATTTTTTCCTTATTGTTCTACACGTAGTTCAAACCCATTACTACGGGTCCATGAACACACAGCAACCAAACTCCACTTCACTAGGAAGGCTGAAACGTCTCTGTCAGGTCCCTCCCCTCAGAGCCCTCCTACACAGCAGGCCGGTTGCCTGGGAACCCACTGACAAAGCAAGCTGAGCGGGAAAGAAGAACCCCAGGATAACACTAGCCAGCCGTACTAATAGTCAGAAGTGCAGAGACAATGGCTAGAGGAATCAGGATAGAAAGGTGGATTTGGGGCATGCGTACAACTGAAGACAGAGGTATGGTGGCTGAGTTAGGGGGAGATGGGTCTCTGAGTGATGCTACTAAGAATTCTGATTATCAAGTGCCAGATATCAATATGTTTGTTATGTATGTGGACAAGATGGTGCTAATGTGAACCACCATGCAAATGAAGGCATGTAAAAAGACCAATCAAAGACTCTAAATCAGGGGTAGTCAAACTGCGGCCCTCCAGATGTCCATGGACTACAATTCCCAGAAGCCCCCTGCCAGCGAATCCTGGCAGGGGGCTTCTGGGAATTGTAGTCCATGGACATCTGGAGGGCCGCAGTTTGACTACCCCTGCTCTAAATCCTGGATGCTATGGAACTATCATAGGGCCACATAAAGGGCCACTCAGAGCTCTTGACGGGCTCAAAGAATTAAATATAAGTCCGTGTTTTCCCATTGTTGTTGTTCAGTATTTTGATTGGTATTTGGGTGCAATAAAAGAGCTGTGTTTTCGAAGAACGTAGTCTGTGTCTACCGAACCCACAGACTTATTAGCTTTTATTATTGTGTTTTCATCTCCAGTTTCTATGCTACTGCAGTGATTACAGAACACTGAAAAGTTCAATATCAAGCTAGCAGCAAAGCTCCACATTCTGGTGGTCCCAGATTGAACCCATGGCTGCCAATGTCATTGTACACTGTGACCTTTTTAAAATGCCACAAGGGTCGAACAAGTTTGCTTCCTCCCCATGCACCTTTTCAAGCATACAAACAGGCTGTTTCGGCACTTGAAAAAGGAGAACAAGAATGTCTTGCTCTTGTAATGTTTTTTTTTAATCTGGCCAAATTCTTCTGTAAAATGCTGTTGGTGGCCACAGGTCAAACATAGAAGAAGAAGAAGAGTTGGTTCTTATATGCCGTTTTTCTCTACCCAAAGGAGGCTCAAAGCGGCTTACAGTCGCCTTCCCTTTCCTCTCCCCACAACAGACACCCTGTGAGGTGGGTGAGGCTGAGAGAGCCCAGATATCGCTACTCAGTCGAAACAGCTTTATCACCCAGGAGGTGCGGGGAATCAAACCCGGCTCCCCAGATTAGAAGTCGGTGCTCCTAACCAATACGCCAAGCTGGCTCTAGATGCTGTTTTCTCAGTGCTGTGGCGAGCCCAAGGTCACCCAGCTGGCTGCATGTGGGGGAGCGCAGATTCAAACTCGGCTCGCCAGATTAGAAGTCCGCTCTCCTAACCACTACACCAAGCTGGCCAGTGTAAGGTGTAGTCTGGCTCTAGAAAAGCCTTTCTCAACTTTTTTTTACCATTGAGAAACCCCTGAAACCTTCTACAGGCTTCAAGAAACTCCAGAAGTGACACAATTGTATGGAATATGATTGGAAAGCATAGCTGGGTACACACCTACCTGGGGTCCCTCCCCTTCCCACCCCCTCCAGGCCCATCACTGGCCATTTTGGGAGGAGGGAATGGGTCAACATATATGGTCATATCACATGATAAATGTTTAATATACATATATATATAAAACTCCCACAATTCCAGGGCCATCAAGAAACCCCAGGGATTCATGAAGCCCTGATTGAGAAAGCCTGCTCTAGAACATATACCAATTGCTTGCTACATACTACTTGGCAGATGAGAATTTGAAGAGCCATTCCGCACAACGACCAATGTTGCTAAATGTTTGCAGTATGCAGAAACGTTATATTTAATAGTGGAATTTTGTCATTCTGCACACCTTCAATTCAAGCGGAATATTGAAGTCCCAGTAACATTCATTCCCCACAGGTTTCCGGTTTCACTAGAATCACAACAAAGGAGGTGATATTTTTTTGCGCTTCTTCCCGCCCCTGGCCGTCAATCAAACAGAACAGCCAATGAACTGTTGTGTTCATGCTCCTGAAAAGCCCTTTTCCCTTTAAAAACAGTTTTTTAAAAAAACCAAAATACCAGTAGCAACGAATATTTGTTCATTCAGTGTCTCAGAAAGAACTTTCTCACTGGTGTAGGAGCTGGCGCTTAATCGTTTACACGTTAAAAAAAAAAATCCCCCCCTCCCGATGGGTGCAATTTCTGGCCGAAATTACGGGCAGTGTCGAACAGGGGACTGTATTGTGCTCGGAAACTTTAAAGACAATTGCACAAGGGAGCTTTGTTTTACTGTTAAGCATTTCTGTGGAGGGACTTCAGCCGAAGAAGCCTCACTTATTCGTTACTTTCGCCGGTTTAAGGGGGGGGGGGGAAATGGCGATCGTGTCTCCGAAAGCTCGGGGGCAAGAGCTAGGGAGGCCCCTCAACTGACTGGCTGGATTTCTGGTCAGTGGGGGGGGGAGCAGGTCAGGAGGCGCGAGCTGCAGCCAGTCAAGCAAGGAGCCAATTTGACTGGCTGGAATTGCTGTCAGTCTGGGTGAGGGGCCAATCGGCGTTGGCCCCAATCCCAGACAGGTCCGGCCTACAGTGGCCTTAGCATTTTATTTAAGAGGAACGGATAATTGTGTACAGTTTGCAGCTTTACAGATCAAGACCTGAGATTCACTAACTGAGCACTTTACCACAATGCTGAACTGTATTGCTTGCAATGAATGGAGCCATTAGAAAGAGGCTTCCAATTGAATACCAGATCTGCTTCAAGGTTTTAACCTTTAAGGACATACGCGGTCTGAGTCCATCATATCTGAGAGAGCTCCTGACTGCTTGTACCCCCCCCCCCCGAGGGTGTTATACTCTGCCAATTCCAACCAGCTGATGATCCCTGGCCCAAGAGAGGTATGTCTGGCCTAAACCAGGGCCAGGGCCTTTTCTATCCTGACCCTCACGTGGTGGAAAGAGCTCCCAGAAGAGATGAGGGCCCTGTCGGAACTGGCTCAGTTCCACAGGGCCTGCAAGATGGGGCTCTTCCCCCAGATATTTGGTTGGGGCCAATAAACACCATCATCCAGGCCCCCTTCCAAGTATACCCCCAAGATCTATCTGGGTGATGACTGGCAGTGCAGAAAAAGAGGTTTTAGCATGTTGCTGGTTAAGGGCTGATGGTTTTAATGTTAGATGGCTTTTTGTCATTTTAATAATTACTGTATTGGTATTTTTATAAATTAAAAAGGTAGAGGTATCCCCTGTGCAAGCACCGAGTCATGTCTGACCCTTGGGGTGACGCCCTCCAGCGTTTTCATGGCAGACTCAATACGGGGTGGTTTGCCAGTGCCTTCCCCAGTCATTACCGTTTACCCCCCAGCAGGCTGAGTACTCATTTTACCGACCTCGGAAGGATGGAAGGCTGAGTCAACCTTGAGCCGGCTGCTGGGATTGAACTCCCAGCCTCATGGGCAGACAGCTTCAGACAACATTTCTGCTGCCTTACCTCCCTGCGCCACAAGAGGCTCTTTTTATAAATTACTGTAATAGTATTTGATCATGTTGGAAAACGCTCCAAGCTGGCGTGCCAGAGGGAGCGGTCAAGAACTCCCAGAATAAATAATAACTCGAGCACATATCAGATTTATTGCTAGGACGGGCATGCCACTAGACAAAGAAAAATTCCATGTTACCCATTACTGGCACTATAATCAATGTCAGACTAATCTATGCAAGACTGTAGCTTACTGTACAAGACTGTAGCTTACTTGTGGCCCCTAAACATCTGGTGGCTACAGAAATACAGCTTAAGAATCCTACAGCCCTGAGACAAAAAATCACTGTCCCCGAATCTTTCCTAACCTCTTGCACCAGTTCAATGTTTTAACTCTCTCTTACTGCTTGAATCACAGAATCATAGAATCACAGAGTTGGAAGGGCCCATACAGGCCATCTGGTCCAACCCCCTGCTCAACGCTGAAGCATCAAAATACATTCAGCTATTTCCTTTCCCCCAAACCTCAATTTCAAAATCAAGATACACGATTTCGGTGTTGACTTTCATAGGTATATATTTACATTTTATAGCTTTCAGTGCAACATACTGAATACAACCAGACTGAATGTTGGAATCGCCGGTTTAGGTTTTTCTTCAAGTGCGGCATTGAGGATTCATCAGTGATGGATTTGATTCAGAATGCTTTTTGACATTTGTAGTTTCTCCTAAACTTTATATATTAAATGTATACTTCACTGTTATCATCTTGGCTCTGGGTTACTTGTAATATTTTTGTCTGAACTACATTTGATGTATAATACTATCATCCATCCATCCATCCATCCCTCGCCCCAAGGAAGCCCGCTTGACCTCACCCAGGGCCAGAGCTTTCTCCATCCTGGCCCCCACCTGGTGGAACGAGCTCCCAGAGGAGATCAGGGCCCTGATAGAACTCGGAACAGTTCCACAGGGCCTACAAAGGGAGCTCTTCTGCCAAGCCTTTGGTTGAGGTCAACCAAACCACTTCTTCCCATTGGCCCTCCTGCACCTCCCTCCTATGACTATCACTTCACACCTACCCATCCCACTGGGCCATCAGTACACATTGATTTATTGTTTTCCCAGTGTCCTATTGTTCCATAACGTTGTTTATTCTTATTGTATTGCTATAAATTGAGTTATCTATATTGTTCCTGTTTCATGTAAGTTGCCCTGAGCCCTCAGGGAGGGCAGTATATAATAAATATAATAAATCCATCCATCCATCTATACATAAGTCTCCTCTACTTTCAACACAGTTATCTGCTGAATACGGTTTATTTACCATGGTTTACCTTTTCTATTTATCTCTATCTCCGTACTAGTGACATATGCTGGGAAACAGCCCATGGTAGACATTCAGGAAAATGTGAAATTTCTGGCTTATCCCATGGAATGAGAAACTGCAGCACCATCTACCAACGCAAATAAGAAAAGTAGTTCCCATCTTCATCATACAGTCTAGTTGGCCATCCAGTAGGTTGGTCTACTCGAGGCTCTAGAACAGCCTTTTTCAACCTTTTGACCATGGAGGAAACTCTAAAATATTTTTCAGACTATGGGGAACCTTGGAAGTGGTGACATGCCCTTTCAGAGAAGTGGGCATGTAAGATACAGGAGCCAATCAATCATTTACCATTTCTAGACTAGGCCTATACACCAGCAAGGGAAGTGGGCTATCGTGATGACTAGTGATGTCAACAGCCATCCAAACTTCTGGGAAAGGCCACGTAACCCCTGGGGAACTCTCACAGAACCCCAGGGTTCCATGGAACCCTGACTGAAAATCCTGGCCTAGAAATTCTCAAACCGTCATGCTGGAAAAAGAGAGACCATCTCTCAGACCTGGTTTATTTTCTTTCCCTTATCGGAAGCAGATGATGATGTTTCTATTTCCAGCCGGAAATAGAATCATAGAATCATAGAATTGGAAGGGACCTCATGGGTCATCTAGTCCAACCGCCTGCACTATGCAGGACACTCACATCCTTATCGCTCATCTACTGTAACCTGCCACCCCTTTGCCTTCACAGAATCAGCCTCTCCGTCAGATGGCTCTCCAGCCTCTGTTTAAAAATCTCCAAAGATGGAGAACCCACCACCTCCCGAGGAAGCCTGTTCCACTGAGAAACCACTATAACTGTCAGGAACGTCTTCCGGATGTTTAGATGGAATTTCTAAAGGAAAATGCTAAAGGAAGAATACAACAGCAGTGTTCCCAACATGGCAGTGGAATGTTACTACGCCTAAGAGGGACCTATGAAAATGAAAACAAAAATGAACAAAAAGTAGCAAGTTGAGAAATTACCAGAAACCAATATAATTGGTAGAAAGCATGGCATCACTACCCAAGGGACAAGTAAACAGTCTGGTGCTGTGCGTTTCTCCGCAGCAATATAGAATTATAAAAAACAGAAACAGTCCACATGTTTTGCTATTTCCTAATAAGATTATAGTGGTAACATGGGATTCCTTAAAATTAAAACTATATTTTAAATGGTCTGCAGAAGCTATTGGGGCGCATCAGATCCCAGGTAGACTTGCTACATAACTGCAGCTCAATGAGTCCACATGGATACAGTCCAATGTACACTAAGAAGTCTTACGTAACCCAATGGGTTTTGCTCCCAAGTCAGTACACACAAGGATGGGAGACTTCCTTTTCCAATAAAGAAATGTCCAATAAATACTGTTAAAATATTCGCATCTGACCAACAGAACAATGCAATAAAGATGAGAAGGAAACTAGCAGTCTTTAGAAGAAGAGTTGGTTCTTATATGCCGCTTTTCTCTACCAGAAGGAGTCTCAAAGCAGCTTACGTTCACCTTCCCGTTCTTCTCCCCACAACCGTTGGAACAGCTTCATCAGTGCTGGAGCGAGCCCAAACTCACCCAGCTGGTTGCATGTGGGGGGAGGAGAGGGGAATCGAACCCGGCTCGCCAGATTAGAAGTCCATATTCCTAACAACTACACCAAGCTGGCTCTCATAGAGGTGACTGATCTGTATACCTTGCCCGGCCAATACCTACATTTGGTAAAGTCACATTAATTACAACTGATCTTCAGACTTGAGAGTTGTGTCATGGCCCATTCTCCAGAGGGTGTCTCTGCACCACTGCCTGAGCTCATTCTGCCAGCTCCCTCGGAGGAAGAAGTGGAGGAGCTGGAGCAAAGCAGCAGGGTGCTGCTTAGAGAGGCAAGTCCCGATAGGGAGCCACAACCAGATCCCAGCCAGACAACCACCATGCCCTCTGCACCAGCATTACCTCAGCCTGCAGCAACACCCCTGAACAGCCCAGACTCATCTCCAGAGCGCAAGAGGGACTGCAGGAGGACAACGTTGGCAACACGCAGGCAAAGTGCTCGGCTTAGACTACAGCAACAGGCTAGGTTGGGCTCAGGTGGGGCTCATTCATCGGAGGAAGGCTGAGTGCCAGGTGCAGCCACTTGGTGTGACAGCTCAGCTTAAGCACAGCCGAAGTGCTTCCCAGTGTGGCTGCAACTTTGTGCACATGTCCACCCGTTGCCTTGACTGGTTTCCTGCTCCCCGACACTTCAGCGAAGCTCTGCTTGACTGATTCCTGGCTTGACCTTGGTAAAGATAAACGACAACTCTTCCGGTTCTCCTTTGGACTTCGTCGGCTAACGATTCCTGATAAGACCCGGACTGGACTTTTGACTACTTTCTGGTATGTGCTTTGAACTTGCTCGGTAACTGTGCTTGCCCTTGCACTAACCCTGCGTGTGCCCGGCTAGGGCAGCACAGTTGACTTCTGCTTGAGAAAACGGCTGTGTTGGACAGTGGAATCTACGGCATTACACCCAGCTGAAGTCTCCCCCGCTTTCCAAATCCTGCCCTCTCCTGGCTCTGTCCTCAAACTTCCCAACCTGAAGCCAGCAACCCTAACCTGAGAGCAGAAAGAAGACAAGTTACTGATTGTCCTTAGGAGCTAAATCCAAAGTGTAGAATAACAAACATGCGACAAACCACTAAACTTAAATATCATATTGTGAGACTGAAAGCAGGCTCTGCCAATAATGCGAAATTGACACCAAAATAAGGATTACAGATAGAGATGCCAGGCTCCAGGCGAATCTGGGGATGACTCAGGATTTCAGCTCGTCTCCAGAATCTATACAGATTACAGAGATCAATTGCCCTGGAGAAAATAAATGCTTCGGGTGGTGGCCTTTATAGTATTGAACTCCACTGAGATCACTGTCCTCCCCAGGCTCTATCCCCAAATCTTCAAGATAGCGATGACATCCCCCCATCTCCTGCCAATGGCCAGGGGGAACTTAGTAACCCTGAATACAGTATATGTGTAGAATGCACGTGTACAGAAGGAATACACCCAAATGCAAATACATACAAAAACTACATAAATGCACGGAACAATATGTGACCGAGAGTATGTGGCATAACTAAATGAACCATCCATTTCCTGTTTTTCTCCATACCTTCCATTACAAATAAAGAGCATGTCATCCATGTAGAGTGTTTAACTTAAGATTCCCACCCGGAAAAAAACCGAGTCTTTGATATTCACACTGCCCGGTCTCCAAACTACTTAGCTCTCTACAGTTAAGGAGCACTTGAGCACCAACTGGAAAAGATCCAGCACTGTCAGCCATTATCTGCTTATTAAGAGCCGCTTGGATGCAGCTCTTCTTATCTTCCTCACGCGCTGCGCTTTGCCTCCCAGGACCTGCTTTTAACAGCTCTTTCATACTGGAAGAAGCACAGCACTTAGCCTGCTAATAAGTACTCATTACCTTGCACAATAAAGTACACTTCCCGTTTGCCCATGACTTTCTTTTATGGAGACGGCCTCATCGTCAAGGATCGTCATTGGCGGCGTTTTTTCAACTGCTGTGTGTTTACATCAAGAACCCAACAGGTAAGGATGCCATCCTAACGGGCAATCCTATTGAAAGCCCTACGCTTTCCATGAATGCGTGCAAATTGCCTGAATAACCCCATTAGCTGTCAGTGTCAACCCCTGATGAGGTGGAAATTTAGTCCACATAAGCAACACAGTGACTGGACTGAATCGTGACACGTCTCCTAAAGAGGAACGTCGGACCCGGCTCAAAACATCTACAGGTTCCCCCCCTCAGACTGAGAAGTCAAGCCTACCTAGGGATTGCCAATGTTATTGTTCGTTGAAATGCTGTTCTAGTTGGTATGTTATTGTTGTCCATTATATTGTTATATGTACTATGTAAATGTTCTACAATAGGGTTGTGCAATTCGGCTGCAGAAGCGGCCGTTCCCACCCATAGCAGCCAGCACCGCACCTCCCCCCGTGTGGTGCAGCTCTGGCTACTACGGGCAAGAACGGCTGCTTTGGCGGCCAGCTTGCACAACCCTATTCTACACTGTTTTATGTAAACTGCCCAGAGCCATACGGAAGGCCGGTATAAAACAATGAATGAATGAATGAATGAATGAATGAATGAATGAATGAATGAATGAATGAATGAATGAATGAATGAATGAATGAATGAATGAATGAATGAATGAATGGCAGGGCAGACTGGACCACTTCAGGCCGCAAAGGGAAGGTGCTATTTAAAATGCTCCCCAACTTTAAAAAACGCCTGCAAAGAAAAAGATCGAGCGTGAGAAAAGCTGTAGCAAAGCCAGCTCTCCGTTATGGCAGTTTTCAGCTCACCAGGAGACTGTTCTATAAATACATGATCGCCCATATGCAGTTTGAAGTGGTACCATCCATTCTACAGAGTTTTCCCCGCTGCTCCATTCCCTGTTCATTCTGCTGCATGGGTAAACCGATAGCTTGTCAATACCACCCTGGATAGCTACTATGACAAAAATTTATAAACAGCCTGAGTGCTTTTCGCCTAGTTTTAAAGTAGCTGACTAACGAGTGACATTTAATTGGGCAATTTTATCACTCAGCAGAGCTGTCAAGCTGCTGGTAGAAAATGGCCAAACAACATCGATCTCCTGGTTTTCTACAGCCAAGAGGACTATGCGGGATACAGTTTCATTCCGAAATGCTCCTGGCTCAAATACTGCTGCAGAGATAAGTATCTGGCAAGACCCAAGGCCAAATCCAGCTAACCCAACTTGGTAGCCTTTTGAGACCACCCTCATCTACAAAGAATAGTTCTATGCACAAAAAATGAGTACTTGGTTATTACTGAGGGGGTTATATCAAATCAAATGCTAACAAAATACTGAAAGAACAAAGAGACTTGTGCCAACTTAAAAAAATTAAATCTTGGGGTAGAAGCTTTTGTGGCCCAGAACCCACTTTATCTTTGGAACTGCCTTCTGTTCCAGTAGTTTACTTCCAAATACAGATACACTGTATTAAACTGAAGGCTTGTTATAAGTTATTGTACAGCTACTTTCAATCAGAGTTTTTATGCATGATAAATAAGGAAACGTTCCCTGCTTGAAGCAGCCACCTGATATATAATCATATATTTAACACACTTTTATTCCACCCTTCTTCCAAAGAGTTCAATGCAGTGTACGTCATTCTCTCTTTCATCTTAATAATAACTCTGTGAGGGAAACTGGATCAAAAGAAAGTAAAACGACCACTTATGACTTACTGAGAACAGTCCTTCTGTAAGGTAAGGAGGACATCTTGTCTGTCATGAACCCCGATTCATGCCTGTTCTTCTTCCTGCCACGTGGCAAGGCCAGGCCTCGTAAAGCTGTAAATCTATCTGCTGGCTCCATGCCTCCCCTGCCTTCCCAGCAGGGCGTCACTATCTGCCTGTCTTATCAAACTACTCCTACGACCTTACAGAGACAGTGGAGACTCAACAGATATGTAACTGTTGGGATCAAAGCCGAGCCATCTGGCCCGGCTGGGAATTCTTGCACCTTAGGTGCCCTGTGCTCTCCTGCCTAAATGCTTGTGCCCTCCTCCCCTATTGAATGTACCCTATAATAATCCCGAGGTGTCCATTGTATCCTCATAACTGCCAAGATCTTTGCTCAAGGGATCTTGGCTTTTCTAGCAACTCTGTAGTTTCTGTTTAATAAAGCTCTTCCTTGGATTTTCAACTGCCTGTTGAATCTTGGATGTCTCTTTACCATGGACTCTACTGGCTGGCCTCAGCCTGATTCCTGACATTGTCTGGGTGTTTCCCACTACTCAGTCAGGGAGGCAGGAACGTCTTCCACTTTCTATTTTCTTGTGCAGGACCACAACCCAGCTCAGTTTTAGGACTCCCAAGAGCTAGGAACATCTGAAAAATTATATTCAACTTCCTTCGAAACACTAAAAGACAACATGAGATACAAAAGTGACAGGAAGCAAAGGAATGAAGGTCTTAAGTTGCTGACCTAACACTCTCAAAGGCTAACTCTGAAAAACAAACAAAAGGATTCAGATGATGATGGAATGGGAGGGGCAAGATGTCCTCCTTACCTCAGAGGAGAAGAACCCTTCATAGTAACTAATCATGGGCATTCTTGCTCACAGGTGGAAGATGTCTGGGATTCCCCAAAGCAATACATCAAATTTTGGGTGGGCCATCATCATCCTGGTCCATAACCTGCTACAGTACCCTCCTGGCAAATGCTGCATCTGTGGAACTTTACAGATTTTAATGCCTCAGAATGATAAAAATTGAGGACCATGTGGCTACGTTGGTAGCAGTCAACCTAATGGAGTGGATGCTAATCCCTGATGAAATTACTTGCTTTTGTGCCTTGCATGCTTCAATAATGCATGCCCTCAAATACCTGCTAATTGATGCCTTAGACATTTTGGCACATATGTTGGATGGGGAAACAGAAATAAAGTGAATCTGACTTCCTAATGCTTCCTGTCCTGTGTATAAATACCTCCAGTGCCCAGAGCAGCCTTTCTTCTCTTTTTTACTGTTGAGAAACCCCCTGAAACATTTTTCAGCCTTCGAGACCCCCCAGAAGAGCTGTGATTCCCAGCAGAATATGGCTCAGAAACACAGCTGTGTACCCACCCATCCAGGGTTCTCCCACCTTCCCACACCCTCCAGGCACATTATTGGCCAGTTTGGGAGGTGGAGTCATGTCAACATTTATTTATTTATTTATTTATTTATTTATTTATTTATTTATTTTTATTTATATATAACATGACTATATATGGTCATGTCACCCAATAAATGTTTAACAAATTGTAAATATATATGAAACCTCGGGGTTTCACGAAATCCTGATTGAGAAACCTGATCTAGAGTGTACCAATACCACTCCAATGAATGCTTGGGGTTGCGACAAAATGATAAATTAATCTCGAGAGATGTGAAAGGAAGAATTAACTTTAGGCCAAAAGGAGGCATAATCCTCAAGACCACTGTCTCGGTGAAAAATACACAAGTCTGATTTAATTGAGATTGACTGATTGATTGACTGACTGATTGGACTTATTGTCTGCCACTCTTATAACTGACTCTTGGTGGGTTACAGTTTGTCAGTGTTAAAAACCCCATTAAAACCATTCCGGACATTCATCCATATACAAAACAGACTCCTAAAACATTTTTAAAAACCATGGCAGTCTACAACCCACTAACTCCCCCAAAATCTGGGGGGGCTCATCAGATCTTCCTCACCACACCAGCCTCAAACATAGACCTGGCAGAAGAGCTCTATTTTACAGGCCCTGTGGAACACTGAAAGCTCCCACAGGGCCCACAGCTCCTCCAGGAGCTCATTCCACCAGATAGGGGCCAGGACCGAGAAGGCCCTGGCCTTGGTTAAGGCCAGACGCACCTCCCTGGGGCCAGGAATGACCAATAAATTAGTGCCCGCAGAACATAGGGCGAAAGACGGTCCCTCAGATATGTGGGACCCAGACAGCGGAGGGCCTTGAAGGTCAAAACCAGAACCTTGAACCAATTGCCAATAGTTCTGTCTTCTTTCGTACAAATTTTAGTGATATGCCCATATTTGGCTCAAAGGGCGCTCTTGAAAGGGCAGAAAGAACAGTATGTAGCCGCCACAATGAAAAGCAATGGCCTTACAATTGGCTCTTCAGTGGATACTTCCTTCAGGAACCTAACGATGTGAAGATGACATGTGACAGGAGTTCCGTTTACAAGGAGCATGAGTTTCCAGGGCTGCTATCTGTCTGTGTAGTGTGGAAGAACATATTCCTCTAGAACAGGGGTAGTCAAACTGCGGCCCTCCAGATGTCCATGGACTACAATTCCCAGGAGCCCCTGCCAGCAAATGCTGGCAGGGGCTCCTGGGAATTGTAGTCCATGGACATCTGGAGGGCCGCAGTTTGACTACCCCTGCTCTAGAAAGCCGAAAAATATCAAATAAATGCCTTGGCCTACCTCTGAGTCTGGTACTGGCTTGATGGCCTTGATCTGCAGAAGATGCTGAATGGCCTATAACGGTGGTCCCAACCACCGCAAAGGCCCTGGCACCGGGCCGCAGCTCCCACCGAGCCACAGCTCCCCCCCCCCCGCAGTAAGAAACTTCCCAGGCTGCAAGCAAATCAGCCGCAAAAGTGGCCGATTAGCTTGTGGCCCGGCAAGCTTCTTTTTGTGGGGGAGGAGAGAGAAGCAGGGCCGTGCATGCGCGTTTGTGCCATGCGCGGCCACAAACGTGCATGTGTGGGAGTGCCACAAATGCGCACATGTGCAGGAGTGCCGCGCATGGGCGTTTGCGGCCACACATGGCACAAACGCGAATGTGCAGCCCGACCGCACATGCGCATTGCTCATTCACGGCCGCGAATATGCGGTATGTGCGGCCGGGCGATCGCCCTCCCCACCGCAGGCGGTCCGCAGCCTTAAAAAGGTTGCGGACCACTGGCCTATAACATTCTGTTTCTTTTTATGTCTGGGTGACATCGTGAATTGATCCAGCAGGAGTTGGAGAAACCTGTAAACTAGGTTTACTACCTCTGTTGCCCAGGAGCCTATTTGTTGTTGTTGGGGGGGGGGGGGAGTGATGCAACAATCTAAAACATAAATATTCTCAGAGGAAAAAGGAAAATCTATACTGATAAATATGGGCTAGTCACCTGGTCTGAATTCAAGGCCTTAAACGGTCTGGGACCTGCGTATCTGTGGGACTGCCTCTCCAAGGATTCCCCAACAAAGAGCACTTTGCTCAGCAGATTCCAATTTGCTGGTGATTCCTGGCCTCAGAGAAGTGCAGTCGGCCTTGATCAGAGCCAGGACGGAGCAAGGAAAACTATTAACAGCTCCCTCTCCCCCTCTACTGCACATCACATCTTCTCAAAGCACATTTTATAGCAAAAAGGCTACTGGGCTACTATTACACATGACTGTACATAACATTTGGCCAGAAGGAATCACAATCCACATTTTGTGGATTAAGGCAAAAACCTTCCAAGGCGAATGCCCTGACTCAGCCTTACAGCACATGCATATAGAATCATAGAGTTGGAAAGGGACATACAGGCCAACTAGTCCAATCCTCTGCTCAATGCTAAATCACCCTAAAGCATCCAGGAGAAGTATCTGCCCAGCCACTGCTTGAAGACTGCCAGTGAGGGGGAGCTCACCACCTCCTTAGGCAGTCGATTCCACTGCTGAGCTACTCTGACTGGGAGATGTTTTTTCTTGATATCTAGCTGGTACCGTTCTACACGCAAATGCTGGGCCCGCTGCTTAGAAAGGGGAATTGAATTCCCTCCTATCTTCTGCTTCCAAAGCAGCTGACCAGCAGGATTCTATCTTCTTTCTCAAAGCTCTGCATGCCCACTGTTGGACTGAGACCAGAGTACATGGCTTGCGGGGAGTCTTGAATGCCGTGTCCATCTCTTTACAAATTAAAACATCGTGGTGATCTGGAATGAAAGTTCTCTCCTGGCACGAAAAATGACCTTCCTGTAAAAGCACTCGAGACCTAAATGTACAAGGGTTACAGCACCCTTACTAAGTATCGAATGTTTTCTACAGTGGAATTTCAAGCCATTCCGTATGTCACCAGGACACAATCCAATTCACAGTGAATCAATCATAAAAACTCTTCACTGTTTTCAGTGACAGTCTGATCAGCTCTAAGGAAAGAAAGCAGATGGTTGGGAGAAAAACAGTGACATATTTATCCAATGCTGTCCATTTTTCTGTAGAACAGTGATACTTTTCTCTAAAAGAATATTTACGTTTAACACGTAGATTATCTTCCCTCTTAATTAAGGTATTTATATTGGCTCACTATTGGCCTTGCAAAAACCAAAAATAAACATCCATGTTAGTCCATAGACAAATCCACAAAATGAGGGCAGGCAGTACCTGTTACCAACCAAAATGACAGAAGAAGAAGAAGAAGAAGAAGAAGAAGAAGAAGAAGAAGAAGAAGAAGAAGAAGAAGAAGAAGAAGAAGAGTTGTTTCTTATATGCCGCTGTGCTCTACCAGAAGGAGTCTCAAAGCGGCTTACAGTCGTCTTCCCTTCCGTCTCCCCACAACAGATACCCTGTGAGGAAGGTGGGGCTAAGAGAGCCCTAGTATTACTGAAGACGAAGAGTTGGTTCTTATATGCTGCTTTTCTCTACCTGAAGGAGTCTCAAAGTGGCTTACAATCACCTTCCATTTCCTCTCCCCTCAGCAGACACCCTGTGAGGTGGGTGAGGCTGAGAGAGCCCTGATATTCCTGCTCAGTCAGAACAGCTTTATCAGTGCTGTGGCAAGCCCAAGGTCACCCAGCTGGCTGCATGTGGGGGAGCTGGCTGCACCTCTCCCCGTGAACCTTGCTTTGGCATGGCCAGTCGGTATCAAGCTACACCCATGGAAAGGATGCCATCCAAATGACATCAACAACTAAGTTTAGCAAAGGGTTCTCACATTCCAAATGGAACTCATAGATCTAGTCCTCATATGAACTATGAAGAGCTTTCAGTTTGACAGTGGCTTTCCTTTCAGCCATTAAAAGAACTAGTCTCCATACGACCCCTTTTCTACCTCACCTAAAAGCCATCCGCACTATGAGCACCTTTCACATTTACAGCTGCGCCATCCCCAGCGTTCACCATTAGCCACGCTGTCGGGAAAAAAATCACCACAACTCCGATTAATTTTTAAAGGGTGCATTGTGAACATTAACAATGACCCTAAAAGAAGCATCTGTTGCTTGTTTTTACTCAATATCAGAGTCTCTTTCCAAGCTCCTTTTAGTCTTTACAATCAAAGTGAGCAGTTACATAACATTCTGTTTGTATTATACATTATACTGTGTAGTATTCAGTACTCAACTCACTAGAAACATGCCAAAGTTTCCCTTGACATTTTCCAGTGAAGCCAGTATAGAAGCTCAGCTGTGGCTCAATAGGACCGTTTATGCACTGGAGGTTTCATGCCTGGCTGCAGGCTGGAGTTTTAGTCGTGGCAGGTTGCCCCACCTCTTCTTGCACCCGCATGGGAGAGCATTTGGCCTGGTGCACCTCATCCACCCCCTATTTGTACTCCTGCATCGGAGCTGGGGCAGTGAAGTTCCCAGTGCATAAACGGTCTAGTAGAGAACATGCTTTGAATGCAGAATATCCTAGTATCCATCCCTGACTGTTCTAGTTAAAGGATCCCTGGTAACAGGTGCTGACAAAAGGTTTCTTTCTGTCTGAGAACTGCTTCCAGCATCATCATCAGAGTACAGAATAGTCTGTGGTGGTGGAAAATGCAATGAAGTCCCAGCTGACTTGTGGCAATCCCCCCCCGAGGGTTTTCCAAGTAAGAGATGTTCAGAGTAGGGATGTGCACACACACACACGCACACACATTCGTACTGTTTCGGATTCAGCTGAATCCGAAACACACATACCCCTTTCAGATTCGGCTGAGTCCAAAAAGTTTCAGGGCTTTTTAGTATATACACTTTGCTTCCCCCCTTCCCAAACAGCAGTATATCCACTGTCTGAGAAGGGGGGAAAGGGGGAGCATCACTGACAGAGGTGGCTCGGGGTCAACCCAGCTAAAGGGGGAGCTGCTACCCGAGCTGTTGCTGCGTGTCGTTGCAGCTGTTCAACTAGCTGACCGCTCCTTTTAAACACTTGCCCCACCTTCACAAAGCCGCTTTCAAAGCCGGGGCGAGGATTTAAAGGGAGCAGCCCGCACACTGAACAGCTGATACTGACAGGTGCCCCACCCACTCCTGTTTAATTCCTCCCCAGCTGGGGAGATATTTAGAGAGAGCAGCGGGATACCTGTCATGATCACCTATTAGGTGCATGCTCTGCCCTCCCCACCTTCTCAGGCACTGCCTGAGAAAAAAGAGGAGATGCTTTTAAATGGGCAAAATTGTGGCCGAATCCCAATTCAGCCACCCAGATTGGAATGCAGGGAATGGGCCATTCAGCTCAAATGAGCTTTTAAAAAGTACTCAAGAGCTGTGGTCCCCAACCCTTGGCGCCGGGCCGCAGCTCCCTCTCCCCGCCCCCCCTCAGTAAAAAACTTCCCAGGCCGCAAGCTTGCGGCACAGGAAGCTTCTTACTACGGGGGGGGGGGGAGAGGGAATCAGGGCCGTGCCCGCGCATCGCACCATGCGCACCCGAAATTGCGTGTGTGAAATTTTGGTTGCACATGGTGCGCATGCGCATGCGCAGCCCAGCCGTACATGTGCGGTGCGCAGGAGCGCATGCGCGGCATGCGCAGGTGGGCAGTTGCCCTGCCGGTCCCCAGCCTCAAAAAGGTTGGGGACCACTGCTCAAGAGCACTGATTTCAGTATTTTCCAGCTCATCCAAGGTGGACTGTCCATCCCTATTTTAGAGGTGTTTTGTCTTTGCCTGCCTCATTGTACCAACCACAGTCTTCTCCCCCCCCCCCAAGTACTAACCAGGGGTGACCCTGCTTCGTTTCCTGGATCTGACAAGACTGAGCTAGCCTGGGTTATCCAGGTCACAGCATAATAATCTATCCAGCCTTTTTCAACCTTTTGGCCATGAAGGTCTTTTCAGGCTTAGGGGACCCCCAGAATCTATGTCAGCTGGCCACACGCCTCTGCCACACCCCCAGAAGTGATGTCATCAGAAGTGACGTCACCACCCATACCCTTCACCCTCCTTTTGCTTCTCCCTCCATCTTTACTACTACTGTGGTGGCTCTGCCTCATGTAGGCCAGGGAGAAGATTTGCCATGCCACAACCAACTCTCCCTCTTTGATTTTTACAACCACAACCTACCCACCAAGTCCTCCAGGCAGAGGCAGCCAGTTCCCTAGTTTGTGGCCAAATCCATTAAGGCAAGAGAGGGAAAGCTGCAGACCCCCAGGGGTCTGTGGACTTCTGGCTAAGAATCCCTTCTCTATACTACTAGCTATGGATTTGGTAATAGTCCGTTTCATTAAAGAAGTAGAATCTGTGTACATCTTGCTAACAAGCCAGGACACTACACGGAATTATCTCCAATGACTCACATCTATGATGTCACCAATGTTTAGCTGTTAAGTTACAATCAAGCAACAGATGTTACCATCTTAAGTATACCTATCTGGAATTAAGTCCCATGGAAATCAGTGAAATAAATACTCAAGCAAATGTATTCAGGAAGGGGAAGTTAGAATGAAATATGCCTATAAAAGCCAAACAGATAAAAAGCCAAGTAATTGATATCAGTATCTCTTCATGTCTGATATAAAGATTTCAGATGTGGACTTCATGGTCCCCTTACAAGTGACCCTTGACTTCGAAAAATAAAGATTTAGATGTGTATAATACAAGCTGTAGAGTGAGAGACAAATGATTTATTTCCCACACTTCTCTTACTATTCTATTCCTATTTTACCATGATTGCACAGAAAAGTAAAATACAGCTGTTTCTACATTAGTTTGTCTTGATGTAGCAGCACCCCATGTTGACTTCACACCAAACTTTTGCTTATGCAATTCTGGCCCTTGTCCTCCACACTTAATGCCTCATGCAACTTTATGCATAAGTACCACCATAAGCTTCTGAGCCTTGAGCCTAACACTGCCCAACACAATGATAGACCAATCCGGTCAAGGATCTATTATTAAAAGCAGAATAATCCTGCGATAGAAATTTGCGCTTGACCCGCACATGGAGCACTGCATGCATGCAGCAGTTGTGTTTTGTTTTTGTTTTCTTTAATGCAGAGGAGGTGAAAAAACTGCTTCCCTGTTGACCTATGTGAATGAATACAGTGTTCCTGTTCTATAAACTGAATTAATACAATGCTCTCGTTCTACAACCTGTCTGTGGTTCCATGGCGTTCCCTATACCAGCGTTTCTCAATATTTTTAACATTGAGAAAACCCTGAAATATTCTTCAGGCTCTGAGAAACCCCAGGAGTGGCACAATCATGTAGAACAATGGTCCCCAACCTTTTTATCACCGGGGACCACTCAACGCTTGACAATTTTACCGAGGCCCGGTGGGGGGGGGGGGGTAGTTTACTCCTCTACTCTCAACCACTGCCCTAACTCTCAACCACTGATAACGTAAATATTAGCTGTCGTTTCTTGTAATCGAGCCAGTCTTATAATACAGTGATCCCCAACCTTCTTATCCCCGGGGACCACTCAATGCCTTTTACTGAGGCCTGGGGGGGGGGGTAGTTTACTCCTCTACTCTCAACCACTGCCCTAACGCTCTCTGATCGCTATGGTAATGTTTAAACATCCCTTCAAAATAAGATACAGACACGCCACAACAATGAACATAATGAACATTTTATTTTCATGGAAATTTTAACTAATGACAATGACAAATCAATGGGAACCCTGAGCTTGTTTCTCTGCAATGAGATAGTCCCATCTGGGAGTGATGTGAGACAATGACACCCAAAGTGTGTTGTAAAGGGCCGGGGGGGATGAAGTAAAGGGCCGGGGGGGGGGGGGAGAAGGCATCCTTCGCGGCCCACCTCCAATTAGTCGACGGACCACATGTGGTCTGCGGCCCACAGGTTGGGGACAGCTAATGTAGAATAGGGTTGGGAAGCATAGCTGTGTACATGTCCACCCAGGGCTCCTCCCCTTCCCGCTCCCTCCAGGCCCATCACTGGCTATTTTAGAATGGGGTGGCAGGTCGATATGACCATATATAGTCATATAATCCAATACATGTTTAATAAATCTTTAAAATATGTTAATGATAACTCCCACTCATTCAGGAAACCTTTCCAGTGTTGTCAAGAAACCCCAGGTTTTCACGAAACCCTGGTTAAGAAAGCCTTCCCTATATTATAAGCGGCAATTAAGGGTAATTGTCCTACTAACATTTTTCTCTATAAAATGTATATTCTACCTGTCCAGAGGACTGCTCAAAGAAGCATACAACAAAAGCAATAAAATACAACCTGTAGGTCAAGATCCAGAAGTGAGTCGTAAATTCTCTGAAAGTAGTCGATGGGTCATCCCTTCCTAATGGGCACTTCTGTCTTTTCCATTGCTCTTTTTGTATTTTGGAAGCCAAGATCTGACCTGGGAATCAGTGTCTTCCACTAGGGTAAGTTTCTTAAAATTGTAGGGGAAGATTAGAAGGAATAATGGAAAAGAATAGGATGGTTAAAGGCTGGAATTTAACCCCCATATGTTAGAATGCTATTTGTATTTGCTTCAGGTTCATAGTGCGGGCAGCTGGGTCCTTTATGTGATGTTTGTTGGTTTCTGAAAATATCTAGTTAGCCACTGTAGAAAATAGAATGCTGAACTAACTAGATGGCTTGCCAAGATCATAGTTTGCCTCTTGGTTTTCCCCCCCTCCTCTGCTGTCTCCAATCATCTCCCCTCCCCCAGTTGAAGAAAAGAAAGAGACTCCTGCTGCACTTGGCTCCCCCACCCCCCGGTTTTGAGCTTCCACAATCAAGTGCAGAACACTTTGTTTCAATAGGGGGGGATAGAGGAAGACCTGAGTTCAAATCAATCTGAATTCATCAGGATCCACAACAGAATAAACAAAGTAAGTGCAGAATCAGCCCAGGTTAGGTAAATATAATCCTACCCTACACTATACAACCCTTGTATTTTCTAAGGATTCTTGTATGTTTGACCCCTAGTTTCCCCAAATACATTTCCTTGATTGAATATGAACATTGACTTTGCTAATTTAAAAGGGCTTTCACTGTGGAAGGAGGGAACCCAAAAAATTGGTTTAAAGGTCCTGTTAGTCTAACAGCCACCTCTCTGAACTAATTGGGGAGAGTGGTCTGTTTGGCTTAATAGGCCTCCATAAATAAGGAGTCCACCCAGGCTCTTGACGGTCAACTGGACCCCATCAAGGGCCAAGAGTTGCACTACCTCACCCAATCAAGCCAGAGAACCTCCATCTTAGCTGAATTTAACTTCAGCCAGCTCCACTTGAGCCAGTCCACCACTACCTCCAGATGGTTGACCAAAGATTCTAGGGGTGTAGACGGATAGCCATCCATCAACAGGAATAGCTGGGTGTCACCAGTGTACTGATGACAACCTATCCCAAAACCCTGGACCAGATGGGTGAGGGAGCACATATAGATGTTAACTAACACTGGGAAGAGAATAGTTTCTTTCAGGACCCCACATACAGGTTCTGTCCCCTAGCACCACCCTCTGTTCCCAACAGAAGAAGAAGAAGAAGAAGAAGAAGAAGAAGAAGAAGAAGAAGAAGAAGAAGAAGAAGAAGAAGAAGAAGAAGAAGAAGAAGAAGAAGAAGAAGAAGAAGAAGAAGAAGAAGAAGAAGAAGAAGAGTTGTTTCTTATATGCCGCTGTGCTCTACCAGAAGGAGTCTCAAAGCGGCTTACAGTCGTCTTCCCTTCCCTCTCCCCACAACAGACACCCTGTGGGGTGGGTGAGGCTGAGAGAGCCCCGATATTCCTGCTTGGTCAGAACATCTTTATCAGCACCATGGCAAGCCCAAGGTCACCCAGCTGGCTGCATGTGGGGGAGTGCAGAATCAAACCCCTGAATTCCCACATTGGCTAGACATTGGGCTAGTAACCCATGGTCAACAATGTTGAATGCTGCTGTCAAATCCAGCAAAACAGTAACGCCGACCCATCTAGATCCAGAGATCACCTGTAAGGGGACCAGAGCCATCTTTACCCCATGGCTGGATCAGAAGCCATAAATCAGATTAAAAATCTCCCAGAGGGGGACCCGAATCTCTTCACCACCAGCTTTCTCCAGTCATAAGGGACGCTGGTCAAGGCGATACATGGCTGGTCCAACAGCTGCCAGAATCCAGTTTATGCTGGCCAGTCCTCAGGATCAGATTTCAGAGAAGAGGAAAACAGGAGAGAAATATAATGCCACCCCCCCACCCAAAAAAACTTTGCCCTTGCAAAGTAAATCCTTGGTCATTTTCAAAGTCCATATATGCTTTCCTTCACAGCTTCAAAGTACAATGCTTTTGATTCCTTTGAGCCTGACGTGTCCTTAATGAATGACAAGGTCTCTAATCTCTGTTGTGAGGATGAAAGAGGCATATGACCAGATCCTCCATCAGTGACCTTGCTACAATCTATTGAGGAGCCGAGACCAAAAGATGGTCTTGCAAGAGATAAATGCGATACTTAACAGGTTTGATAAATATTTCATCTCGCCCCAGATCTTAGTCATGAGTCTTTCTCAGTCCATCTGTTCTCTCTGCCTCCTGGTACCATGCCTTAGAGGAAGAAAAATTTCACACCGAGCCTATCCAAAAATGAAGAAACAGATGAGTTTCAAGTTGTATGTTGCCTTCCCCAGTTCAAACCCAGAATGTTTTACCTACTGAAATTTTGAATTGCATAGTAATGACTAGCCCTGGGCCATAGCTCTGTGCTTTATGAACTAAATGATGATTAACTGAACCACTTCAATGTATTTATAAAATTCTGACTTTTGATATTTGAGGACAAAATATTTTTCCCAGCACAGGCTTTATCAACCCTGGGGTTTCTTGATGGCCCTGGAAGGGTTTCCTGGATGGGAATAATACATTTGTCATATATTTTTTAAATGTGTTAAACATTTATCAGGTGACATGACCATATGCAGGCATGTCAACTCCTCCCCAAATGGCCAATGATGGGCCTGGAGGGGGTGGGAAAGGGAGGGATCTTGGGTGGGCATGTACACAGCTGTGCTTCCCAATCCATATTTTGCATGATCGCACCACTTCTTGGGTTTCTTGAAGCTTGAAGAACATTTCAGGGGCTTCTCAATGTTAAAAAATTTGAGAAAAGCTGGCCTAGCATATACTTCTGTCTGCTGCACAGAAGAAGGAAACGTACTGCCCTCACTGACAGTCTTCAAGCAAAGGTTGGATACACACTTTTCTTGGATGCTTTAGGATGCTTTGGGCTGATCCTGCGTTGAGCAGGGGGTTGGACTAGATGGCCTGTATGGCCCCTTCCAACTCTATGATTCTATGATTCTATAACAGTTGAGGCAATTTAACTCCAGATCAAAACTAGAACTTCACCCAAACACGGAGGACATTTCCCTCATAGTGGACACATCACAACTGAAGAAGCACACCAGTTAACTGCATATTGTCCTTTTCTCTGCTCCTCGCTTTAGGTGTGTCATTTTATTGTAGTTATGAATTTCCTGCATTCCGCAAGGAGCTGGACTAGATGACCCTGGAGATCCCTTCCAATGCTATGGATATTTCCACACATCAGAAAAAATAGTGTTACGCCAGCTGAATGCCGTAGCACTAAATAGTATCATGCCTCCAAACCCCCCCTCACCTTTTTGTTGTCTCACTTTCATCTGCCACCTTTTCATGCTTCTCACCCTCCACAAGTGCTGCTGGAAATGATGGAAGAGAGCAATGCGCTTTACACATGACTCTCTTCTGCCTGTCAATCAATCCAGGCAGCCAATCCGCTTTCTCCATGTTTTAAAGGTCCCACGATGCCCACTAATTTTTTTTTAATTCATAGTTCTCCATTTAAACACCTATGCATATAACTTAAAAAAATTAATCTTGTTCCTAATTTTTTTGGGGGGGGGACTTTTTAGAGGCATGCTTTGTGTTACAACTTTGGGGGGGTTATTTCTGGCACCCCTTGCATGCTTGTCCACCTATTCATTGCTCCAGGATGTCAGACCTTTTAAAAAGATATTCCCATCTCTGGGAACAAGGGTGTGAGGGCGGGACAAGGCAGGCGCCTTAAGAGCATTTGAGCCTCCATACCTTCCCTCTGCTGGTTGCCTGCTGATTGCTCTCCTGTAGCTCACGCTAAATAGGTTGGGGAATCCACTTTATGAGATTCCCCAACTAGCGCTTTAAAATGGAAGATGTAGCCAGCCAGTTATTACCCAGACGCTGGATGTTGGCAATCTCATATGAAGGGGCCGGAATGCAATGACTATATAAGGTAAGCATTTCACTACCTTTAAAGGGTGTGGAATGAGCCTCTTGTGGCGCAGAGTGGTAAGGCAGCCATCTGAAAGCTTTGCCCATGAGGCTGGGAGTTCGATCCCAGCAGCCGGCTCAAGGTTGACTCAGCCTTCCATCCTTCCAAGGTAGGTAAAATGAGTACCCAGCTTGCTGGGGGGTAAGCGGTAATGACTGGGGAAGGCACTGGCAAACCACCCCATATTGAGTCTGCCATGAAAACGCTGGAGGGCGTCACCCCAAGGGTCAGACATGACTCGGTGCTTGCACAGGGGATACCTTTACCTTTAAAGGGTGTGGAAATGCCCTATGTTTCTATTATTGTACCTCAGTCCAACATGACTACCAAGCTCTGAGAACCAAAGATGCAGTCCAGTTCCCTGTGGCTGACAGTTTATCTTCTACACCAGTGGTCCCCAACCTTTTTATCACCAGGGACCGGTCAACACTTGACAATTTTACTGAGGCCCGGGGGGGGGGTAGTCTTTTGGTGAGGGACATAGCCACCACCTGAGCCCCTGCTCCACTTGCTTTCCCGCCAGTGCCCCTGACTTCCCGCCCCCCGCTGGGGGGCGCTGCCAGTAACAGCTGCACAGTGCCATGCCGAGGGGGAGCCCCAGCCATGGCGACCGCTGGAGAGCACCAAAGGTGAGCGGGTAGCAGAGTGGTAGGGCAGCCCCCGAGGCAACAGCCCGGGAGGAGGACAAGGAGGAGCTGCGGCCCGGTATTGACTGATCCATGGACCAGTACCGGTCCCCGGACCGGGGGTTGGGGACCACTGTTCTGCACTATCCACCAATTGCTACCCATCTATTGCTGCTACCAGAAACACCGGTCTACAAAAGAAAAGCTTATAGAACCCTTAGATCTGAGCCCAGGAGTGCTCCAGAGTCAAGACTTTCAGGCTGTATGCTTTCAAGAGTAGACTGTCCACATCTTCTCAGCAGTCAAGCCATTGATCGTCAAGACAAAGTGTTGCTAATTTTAAGTTTGAAGCCCCATTATATATCAACTTTGCAGCAAAACCCACACACTATTTGCAGTTAACGTTATTTTATTAAGGCATTTACCATGCTCCAATACAAACACACCTGCATTCATACTGTTTAAAAGCTCAACGTTCCCACGCGTGCATGAAGGGGGAGGGAATTATGCAAGGCTTAAATTGGCACCTGCAATCACAAATCCAGATCCGGAAATCCTACAGAGTGCGGCTTGTATTAGTTTGCCCGAAGAAAAGAATGGAAATCTTGCCTTTGTTTGGGGGATAGTGTTGGGTAACTCAGGGGTAGTCAACCTGTGGTCCTTCAGATGTTCATGGACTACAATTCCCATGAGCCCCTGCCAGCATTTGCTGGCAGGGGCTCATGGGAATTGTAGTCCATGGACATCTGGAGGACCACAGGTTGACTACCCCTGGGGCAACTGATTATCTTAGACCTGAAGTTCTCAAAGTTGTTGACGTGGCAGCCACTTCTAAATATACTCCGCTTCTGGGGATACACGGGCAAAGTACTCTTACAATACTTGCCCCTCCCAACCCAAACATTAAGCAAAAACGTATCACATTAGCTAAAACTAGAGACGTTCATATGGCGTCGTTTTTAAAGTCTGCATCAACATACTCAAGCAACAGGTTTATTTTATGAACATTTCACGCCTTATCCAGAGACGTCCGGAGTTCAGCCATTCAACCTTTTAACACAGTGGTCCCCAACTTTTTTGAGGCTGGGGACCAGCGGCAGCAGAGAGGGCAATTTCCCGGCCGCGCATTGCGCATGCGCGGCCGGGCCTCGCATGTGCGCATGCGCCATTCACTGCCGAAATTGCGCATGCGTGTATGCGCAAAAGAGCCGCACATGCGCTATTTCGGTCGCACATGCGCAATGCACGGCCCTGCTTTCCTCTCCCCCCTCCCACAGTAAGAAGCTTCCCGGGCCGCAAGCTTGCGGCCTGGGAAGTTTTTTACTGTGGGGGGGCGGGGAGAGGGAGCCACGGCCCGGTGCCAGGGCCCGGTGGTTGGGGACCACTATTTTAACACACACACACACAAAACTGCCTTAAAAATGAATCAAAACCTTGGTCTGCCTATGTCAGTGTCATCTGCTAAGCCTAGCAGAGTCTATCCAGGGCAGTCTTTCTCAGCCTTTTACATGAACGCTGGCAGGGGCTCATGGGAATTGTAGTCCACTGACATCTGGAGGACCACAGGCTGACTACCCCTGCATTATAAGACATTGCCACCTCTCTTGTTCGGAAGGAAGGGTAGGGAATGGAAATCTAGGATGAGAGGATAAGGGGGGGGGGAACCACATATTGCACTGGGGATTGCCGAATTCCGGTACAAAAGGGAAACACCGAAGGAGAGTGGATCAGGGCCACAGCACAGGAAAAGAAGGGTTAACATTTCTCTGTGCTATCCTTCTAGCCCCAAACAACCTACCTGACTTTTTCCGTTCCTGGGACCAAAAGGAGCACAGGAAGCATTATCATGGAAATCACACCACACACACACACAGACACACACACACACACGTTTGCACATGCACACAGACAAAGTAAGGTACACATTAGGGCTTCCAATAACAGATCCCGGACACCATATCTTGTTTGGCCCTCAGTCAAAATGAAACTGAAAGAATGCCAAATCTTTTCAGGATCCTTGGAGGTTACTTCGGTATCGTAGATGAGGAAATGTCCAGTGAAGGCAAAGCAATGTGATTAATGAGCACAGTCAAAGAAGCTCTCAAAGGAAAGAAGGTTGCCTTTTTTAGAAAGAAAGAAAAAAAGAAAAGCAAAAGTCTTGCTCAAATGAGAACGAATAGGATCGCAAGCTCCGGAAAACGATTGGGCGTCAGGGATGAGCAGTAGGTAAGTCGATCTGCGAATTCCACCAAATTATTCAGGACTGCAGAGACTCAAGCAAATATTGCATAAAAGATCTCTGCAAACTAGCGAACGGGTAACAAGTGGCAAGTAAGGGTCAGTAAAACGAAGCCTAGAGCAATTCAAAAGAGAGGTAAAAAGGTAAAGGTATCCCCTGTGCAAGCACCGGGTCATGTCTGACCCTTGAGGTGACGCCCTCCAGAGTTTTTATGGCAGACTCAATACAGGGTGGTTTGCCAGTGCCTTCCCCAGTCATTACCGTTTACCCCCCAGCAAGCTGGGTGCTCATTTTACCGACCTCGGAAGGATGGAAGGCTGAGTCAACCTTGGGCCGGCTGCTGGGATCGAACTACCAGCCTCATGGGCAAAGCTTCAGACTGCATGTCTGCTGCCTTACCACTCTGCGCCACAAGAGGCTCTGACATTACGGTAGGCAACAATAAAATATCAACTCAGTGTGAAGATGCAAAGAAAAGGGCAAACTCTATAATACTGGTTTTTAAAAAGGGACTGAACTTTTCATATAAATTCATGGTGTGGTTACATTCGGAACACTAAGACAGCGATCCTTATCACGTCTACCCAAGAGTTCCATTCACGCCTAGACAATGGGTATTAGTCACAGAAAACTCAGAATGGCGTTGTATGTCTAGGAGTCCAGCCATCTCACAAAAAGGGACCTCACAAAGCAGGAGAAAGTATAGAAAATGCCAGAGGTTGGAAGGCCCTCCCTGGCTTTTAATTTAAGAGAATGAGACAACAAAGGAGAAACGTAAGGGATATATAAGAGCCTCTTGTGGCGCAGAGTGGTAAGGCAGCCGTCTGAAAGCTTTGCCCATGAGGCTGGGAGTTCAATCCCAGCAGCCGGCTCAAGGTTGACTCAGCCTTCCATCCTTCCGAGGTCGGTAAAATGAGTACCCAGCTTGCTGGGGGGTAAACGGTAATGACTGGGGAAGGCACTGGCAAACCACCCCGTATTGAGTCTGCCATGAAAACGCTAGAGGGCGTCACCCCAAGGGTCAGACATGACTCGGTCCTTGCACAGGGGATACCTTTACCTTTAATGGATATATACATTCTCCAAATATATTTTGGAGAAATTCAATACCATACATTTTTTTCTATTCCTTTTGTCTTGTATCAACAAAAGTCAATGCCCTTGAGCAAAGGTGACCAGCAACGGTCAGTAGTTTTTCCATGTGAAATTCGCTGCCATTAAGACCTGGCAACATTCAATCGCCAGTGGTCTCCAGACTTTTTCGGGCCAGGGACCAGGGGAGAGGGAGGCGCAGGCGCTGGGAGGCATGGGTGCAAACATGAAGGGTGAGAGGTGCAGGCGCAAATGCGCAGGCGCGGCAGCTCCGTGCCTGCACGTTTGCGCCTGCTGGCGAGATCTGCACGGCAGGGCGAGTAGTGCTCGCTGGTGGACACAAACACACAAGCGTGCAGCTGCCGTGCCTGCGTGTTTCAGCGCATGCCTCCCCCCCTCAGCCCGGCACTCAGCACTTCCCGGCACTTCCACGCCTGCGCGTTTGCGACCGTGCCTCCCCCCCCTGGAGTGGGCCATGCCACAGGGGGAAGGGAAGCACACCCACTGGCGTGCCTGCGCTCCCTCCCCCCCCCCCCCGCCGAGGCCCGGTAACAAGGGCCTCATGGCCCGGTACCAGGCCGCGGCCTGGGGGTTGGGGAACACGGCTTAAGACAACTTTAAAGGGGACCCAGACAAATTCATTAGGACAGCCTCACCCAAATGCTATGATTGGAACCTTTTGCTGAACCTTGCTGGAGAGAAGTGTGGGAATCTCTTGTTTTCACACCTGGTTTGCTGGCACCCCCCCCCCAGAAACACCTGGCTAGGTATTGTTGGAGAACTTTTCTTATGTTTTTTAGGCCTACTTCTGTAGAACCACCCTGTGACCTACCCATGAGGCTCTTGTTGGCTTGAGTGGATTAGGCAGAATCTCTCCTAAAACGCTGTGAGCCTTTACTTATTATTATCATTCTACTTTTCCTTTTCCCATTTCTCTTCACAACAACCCTAGAGCGGTGCTCTAATTTCAGCTCAACAAATAGCTAAGCAGTATTATACTACTCTCCTAGCAAGGAAAAGCATAAGAACTTTTTAAATCCTGAAGCTTCTTTAGATGTTTTTAAAGTGACCTCGGTGATCTACCGTTCCCATTTCAGGACACGGACAATAGAAGCTGCGAAGCCACTAAAACTTGTCTGTAACGGCAGTGGGAATGAAAACACACACGTTTTATTGCGCAAGCCACCCTAAATCCCACCCGCTTTGTGCTATGCTGTGTTTAAAATAAAGCATTATGGTGGCACCATCATAGAAATACTGCACAGCCTCATGCCAAAAGAGCACATCCTTTTGCTCCAATTAATGAATTCAGAATTAACTAGCACCACCTGGTCCTTTACAATCAGCAGCGGCTTCTTGTTGCGTCATGCTTTACACTCTCAAGAAAAAAAAACCCCTGACTCCAAGATGCAGACGCAGATGCCAGCTTGGCAGGATGCCTGAGTGTAGAAGTCGCAAGTGCAAAGGGGGACTGAAAAAGAATTGAGGCTCAGTTGTGGGCATTTTAAAAGCATATTGTATCCATTTTCGCATGCTCCTGTCAAAACTGATGCACTTTGCGTTTATTTGTGGGTTTTGATCACTGAACGAAAGCACAGAACACAAGAAATGCCCCTGATATCCGTCAGAAGCCTCCTAAAAGCATATTCAAATTATTATTTTATACTTGGGGGTGGTTCCCTCCCAAAAAACTGAATTTGTGCATGGGGAATGGGAGATCAGAATAATTCATCGTATGCTCAAACCACTGTGTAACGATACTCCCTAAAAAATCTGCTTTTCTTGGATGAATTGTGGAAAGAAAAATGTGTGCTCATAATTGACTTACCTTGATGCTGTACAGTAAAACCCCAAGAATACTTTTATGAATTACTCCCACTGAATAGACCTCAACTGGTCTAGACTGCAGCACTGACTTCCTAAGCAAAGCTAGTCCCTTCTAAGTCCATTCACATAAACAAAACAATTAGGATGTAAGTCTCCTTCAGAAGGCACTGCAGATGCTGCTACCCAAGAATTTTGGTTTCTTTTCTTCCACCCTTGCACACAGTTGGCACCTTAAACAACCTAGTGGAAATTAAATGATGCTTCCCCAGAATCAGAAAATATTTGCTCTCCTGAGAGGATAAATTATTCCTCTGCTACATCTGTATCCCAGCCTTACTCAGAGAGCAGAGATACATTTCAGGTTAGGCCATTTTGCTTAGGAATAGAGATCTGAGGCCAGATTTCCCAAAATGCAATCCCGAACTCTTTCACACACGGGAAATAATTAACACCAGCCAATGAGGATAAATGCCTGGTCTCCTATAAAAGGAAGGAACAGGGAGCTACACATTTTCATTCACCACGCAATCCTAACATAATTTTCCTAGGGGTAAATCCAAATAACTGATATGGGTGCTTACCGCTTGCCACCTGTAGCTACGTGGGAAGTGACTGCCTTGCCTCCCATAATATGCTTGAAGCCCAGCAGTACCACATCCGAGGCCGGCAACGACAATACAGAAGCCACCAAAAGACTAGTAAGTTTTACGTTTTTGAAAAATACGTCTCTTTCTTGCTTCCTGGTCCCTTTTCCCTTTTCAATATTTAGCTGCTGGAAATGTGATAGAGAACATCAAAGCTCACACACTATTTTGGGTCGTTTTGACCAGCCTTTATCTGTGGCCTTAAATGCTTTTTCCATGTGGCTCCTTGTCACCTGAATTTTCTAAGGCATGTATCAGAAAGGAGAAAAAGCCATCTCTTTAGCCATCCTGATCACAGACGGCTTCTAGAAACCTTTTATGGGCAGCTTTTGGAACAGATAAAACTCAAGAAGGTTTCTATTCTACCAAGCTGCTAAACTCTGTCAATCTCGAACGCTTCCCCCAACACTGCTGCTATTTTTATGGATTTGTGGGACTTTGATTAAATTTGTAATTGTTACATGACTTTTGTCCATTTTAGTGTAAACCACCTGGCGGGGGGGGGGGGGGTTTAAGATATATAGCCCTCCACTCCTTGCAAGCCTTCCATCATTTTAGCTGAAGCCCAAGAGGCACTTTCAGGATAGGCTACTGACAATACAATCCTAAATAGGGTTACACTCTTTTAAACTCAATCTAGACCAGGATTAAAATTACACTTCGAGACAGAAGTCCTAAATACATTTCCTGGGGAGTAAGCCCTATCAGTGGGACTTCCCTCTCAGTAAATGGTGAATGTTGTTTTTCTGCTGTTGTTATTTTAATGTCCTAACTTGTTTTCTGGTTCATCATGTTCAGTTCCATCAAGCTTTTTCCTGCTGTTTCAAATCTTGGCAATCCAACCCGGTGTAAACATTGATAAAGCTAAGGCCCCGTTCTCCCAGTTCATTGTTTTCAACTGGGAATTTACTGCATGTATTCGCCAGTTCCAGCATATGGAATCCGAAACCCCAATTTTTGATGGTATATTGTTCACAAGTGCCAAAGATGGAAAAATACACAACGCCCATTTCACACAAAATGGCGACCCGCATATAGTGGAGGATTGCAGGTCACACACTCTAAGGTTGGAGTGCCAAAATTGTCGGGACTGAATGCAGTGGCAGATGTTACTTATGATTCTATTGATATAGGTTTGACTTTCACAGATACTAGGGCTGTTTCCATATCCACACATGCTAAATCAGGGGTAGTCAAACTGCGACCCTCCAGATGTCCATGGACTACAATTCCCATGAGCCCCTGTCAGAATGCTGGCAGGGGCTCATGGGAATTGTAGTCCATGGACATCTGGAGGGCCGCAGTTTGACTACCCCTGTGCTAAATAATGCCGTTTCAATCCACTTTGGCAACTGTTTGCCCATGGATCTTGTCATTCACACAGTAAACTCCAGTGGCAAAGTGCAATGAAAGTATGCAATCCACTTTGCCACTGGTTTGGACTGTGCGAAATGGCAAAACCCATGACAAACAGTCACTGAAGTAGACTTAGCATGCGCTTTAACACCCATAGTGAGTCTCCCCATTCCACACAGACTGATAATGCACTTCAGAAGTCGATTTTCCGGTTTGGCGCAAGGAAACCCAGCCGTAAAAGTGCAATGGAAGCGCATGATTCAACCTGTGTAGAACGGAAACAGGCAAAGCGGCCTATACATTTAGGTGGTTCTGCCCAAAGCGCCATACTACCTGGTAAGCATCGGGGATGTTGACGGTCTCTCCGTGCTCGGCCACGTAGCCGATGATGCCTTTGCCCCAGGGCACCTGGACCACGTTGGAGTCCTCGGAGCTGTAGCAGGGCAGCAAGGGGGTGCCGGCGTGGACGTCGAAGACCTTGGAGACGAGGCTCTTCTTGCCGGTGGCGGCCGTGGCGGTAGGGGCGCCTTCCACGAGGAAGAGGGAGCCGCGGTCGGCGTCCACCATGAGGCAGACGAAGATGAGGATCTTGTAGCTGAGGGCGGTGAGGTCGAGGTCGTTGGAGATGTCCTTGACCAGCTCGAGGAAGAACTGGCGCTCGTTGTGCTCCTTGAGGTAGCGCTTGTAGTCCAGGGCGGTGGGCGGGTACTGGGGCAGGCTGACCCGCGACTCCAGCAGCGCGCTGAGGATGTGGGCGGCCGTCGGGGGCAGCGAGCTGGCCTTGCGCAGGAGCGCCCTCCGGCGGGCGCTGCTCAGCGGCTCCTGGGCCCGCGCGTGCACGTGCTCGTCGTAGGTCAGGTTCACGTGGATGGCCTTGGAGCGCGCGAAGCTCCGGCGCAGCTCCTTCTGCGACGCCCGACGCTGCAGCCCCCCGGCGGCGCCCGACGGCTCCGGCCCGGCCCAGCTGGAGGAAGAAGGCGAGGAAGAGGAAGAGGAGGAGGCGGGCCCGGGGCTGTTGCCGCCGGCCAGGGCGGCGCCGTTGCTCTCCCGCCGCTCCCCGGCCGCCACGCCCGGCCAGTTCCTCCGGCGCAGCCACTTCTCCACCAGCTCCGGGTGGCTGTCGAGGAAACGCTCCACCGCCGCCGAGTCCAAGGCCGGCGCCGACATGGCGACGCCGCCCGGCCACGTGCCGCCAACTTTTTGGCGCTGAGGCGAGGCGAGGCGAGGCGCGGCCGACGGACCCCCGCCCGGGTTGCGCCACCAGGAGAGCCTTACATAAGGAGCCGCGGCCGCCGGTGCTGCCACTGCGGCCGCCCCCGGCCCCCCTGCGCCGGAACCGGCCAGCGCCCCGCGCCCCGACGCCCTGCGGCCATGGCCCGGCGGAGAGAGTCCCTCCGCGCCACGTGCAAGCCCCCCTCCTCGCCCGGGACTTCCCGCCCTCGCCGGCCAAGGCCCCTCCCGCGTCTCGCGACCCCCCTGCCCGCTTCTCGGCCGCCCCCCCCCCCTCGGCTGCTGCCCCGTCCCCGCCCAGCCCCTCCGGAGGGGCCCGCCGAGCGCTTGCCTGGCCGCGGCGGCGGCTGCTGCTGCTGCTGCTTTCTGCTGGCCGCGGCTCCTGCGTAACCGAGCCGGGCGGACCTCGGAGGAGGCGGGGAGGGGAAGGAGGACGCGTGAGCCGGAGGAGGAGGAGGAGGCGGGGAGGGGCGGCGGCGGCGGGCGCCCTCCCGGGCTGGGGAGCAAGAGCTGCAGAAGGGAGGGCGGGGGGGGGGAACCGGGGGGCTCGGGGATGGGGGGACTCGCCCTCCCCTTCTTCTCTGCCCTCCCTCCGGGAAAGCGGGCGGTGTGTGTGTGTGTGTGTGTAGTTGTACCCCTGTGATGTTGCTTCACGGCTTGCCAAAGGGAACCTCCGGCGCCTTCCCGGGCTTCCATGAAAGAAATGCAAACTCTTTGATGGATGCGCCCGGGCATCTCCGAGTTGCCATGGGAGGGGGGATTTGTGGCCACGTGTCCCTTTGTTTGAACGTGTGACATCGGTGCAAATGCCCCCTCAAAAGCACACGCTCGCAAAAGAGCCTTTGCGATCGCTTCTTCCCCCCCCCCCCTCCGCATAAAGGACTTGGGTGAAATAAAGTGACCTTCCCTTTTCATGTTTTCTTTTAAAGCGGAAGAGCCTCACGGTTATGGATATTTGTGGGAAAGCAGACCCTACTGGGCTTTATGGGGATCTATTTCCAGTGAATCTGAATTCCTGGTCCTGTTTTGGAATACGAATGGTTAGGAAAGGCCTCGGGGTAGGTTTCGAGGGATTGGCGTTTCTAGCCAGTTCTCCGCGTGTGCGCGAACACGCATACAATACCCCCCTGGCCTGCACAGTAGGGCTGGCGTTGCGTGATGGTGTCATTCAGTACAGAAGCGCTAAGACGAACAGGGGGGAGGGGGCGGGGAGATCCCCGTAGGACAGCCCCGCCAATCCCATCCATGCGCCTCGACTCGCAGCCTTGCTCTTGCGCCTAGATGGCGGCCTTTGGGCCCCTTGAAGTTGATCCCCGTTGACTTGCAGGAGCTCCGGCGCGCCTCTCCCTCTCCGCCCCGGAGGGCTCCAGCGGCGAGGTTGCTGGTTTCTGTGGCTACCGAAGCAGCAGCGTGATAATGTGGCGTGCCAGAGAGAGGGAAAGAGGGCGATGAGCGCCCGCTGCGTTGGACGGCGGGAGACGGGCCCGCCTGGCGTCTCTGCCGCACGTGGTCCCCTTCCCAGGGAAATGTGCCGGGCTCCGGGTCCGCTCCGAGGAAGGAACAAGCGAGCGCACGCCGCCCGTGTGCCTCCTCCACCCCCGCCAGGAGAGAATCCGACCGCATCCCTGACACGGACTGACGTGAGCTATTTTTAATGGCACGCGTGGAAGGGCGCCTTTCATTGCTTCAGCCGGTGCTACGCAAATGCAGAGGGAACTTGAAAGCCAGGAGCCCGGCACGTGAAAAACGCCTGCTCGGCAGGGGGCTTGAATGGAGGGGGAGGGGGGAGGAGGAGCGGGAGGGCTCTTTGAACCAAAAAAAGAATCATGAATGAAAAGACAGGGCGAGCCCTTAAGGAGAAGCGGGCGCGCCGCCGTCTTTCAGCACCTGCGGCAGTGGACAGCGACGGAGCTCGCAGGAAGGGCGGAATCGTCGCTCACCCTTTCCTCTTTTAATAAGATGAAGTTATAGTAGAGTGACGTTGCGCTGGAGCATGGGCAGAGTTCCTTTCGGCTCTCACTTGGGGAGGAGAGGGGAATGGGATCCCTGGGCAGAAGAAAAGCCTTATTTAGGGAGGTTTCAAGCCCGACCCCTCGGATTTGGACATTCAGCATGCTTGGGAGGGGGGGGACGCAAAAGAAAACGGGCTGATCTAACAGAGACGAGCGGGATTTGGCTGCGAGCGCCTTGGAGAGGGGGAGAAGGAGCTGCAGGGATGAAACTCGCCTTTGTGGTCCCGGCTGATCTGAACTGATTTGTCCTCGTTTACTGCAGTGGTTTCAGACGGAGGGTAGGAGGAGCCTCCCACATCTGACGACCGGCTCGCGTAAACCTTGACAGAAACAGTAATTGAAACAGACAAAGAAACGGGCTCTCCAAAGGCTCTGACCTAAATATTCGCCCTAGATCATAACGCTGAATTTTGCGCGCGCGCGCACACACACACACACAATCAAAGGACCGCGCGAGGAGGAGGAGGCCTTTGAGCGCCTTCGTTTCCGAGTCTGGCTGCAGATGTTTGACCTGCCCCTTTTCTCGTGGGTCTGCGCTCGCCTGTATTTATTTGTGACAGATTTCCCGTTCCGCGAGACGTTGGGCGGCTCTGCCCTCGCCGCTGATGGCTTTTCATTGAGAAACTGCGCCTCGTGAGAGCGGAAACTTGTCAATTGCAAAGGGGAGTAGCGGGGGGGGGGGGGAGAGAGAAAGGGAGAGACCCTCCTTTTTGAGCATGCGTGAAGAGAGGTCGGACTGGCTTTACACATCCTTTGTAGATGATCCGTTCCAGAGTGGAGGCGCAGCTCTTGCGAGAAACGAATGTCCTCTTCCACTCCGAGGCCGGAGAGATTCCCGTCTGGCTGCGTCCTGCCTCTGGAGATGCCAGCCACGCTGCCGGGCCAAACGGCGGCGAAAACCCGCAACCCACCAATACGCTCTTTCTTTCCCTTCCCTGCGCTTTGGCTCGGGCGGAGCTGCTCTCGCCTGGGGCGGGTGGTGAGGAGGGGGAGTCTATTGAGAACACACTTTCATTGTGGCCGGCTAAGGGGGGCTGAGGGGCCGAAGTCGGGTGCAAAGGGGGACTGCGGGGGGGAGGGGGCGAGCTGCTCCTCTCAATGCAGAACGTCCCACGTTCAATCCCCGGCAGTTGCTGGTCTGCGCTTGGTGGAGCAAGGAAGGGCCTGATTCGGAACAACGTGGCTTCATTGTGTGAGGTGGTCAAGGGGGCGGCCTCTTTAGCTCAGGAGGCGGAAGAGCGGAGACTGCAGAGTGGCTCCTTAAGGGCTCCGTTGATCGATTCCGCTTTTGTGGACGGCAGCCCTCCCCCACACACACACATACACACACCGCACGCATGAAGGATGTGTCCTCAGCTAGGGTTCAGAGAGAGAGAGAGAGAAAGAGAGCTCTGCAAACAATCTGTCTTAATAACCAGTTTATTATACTCTAGAAATGCCAGGGGGGCGTGGACGCTTTCTCGTTTCGTCGCCGTGCTCAGTGCTGGCGTGCGGCAAGATGTAGGGCGGGGGTCTCCAGTTCAAGGGCTGCCAGGAGACATCGGCTGCGGCAGGGGGCAAAGAGCTGCCCATGTATGGGGGAGTCGGTAAAAGGCAGCTTCTTATGGCCCTCGGATATCTTGCCCTACATCTGACTGGGGCAGGCTCTGCACATGTTGGATAATGCATCTACAATGCACTTTAGAAGTAGATTGTCCTGTTCCGCACAGGGAAATCCAGTTACCAAAGCACATCGAAAGTACATTCTCCTATGCGTGCCCCTGTCCATATGCAAATCAATGCCATGCACACACGTGGGATAATGCAACTGGATTTTCCAGTGCCAAAGCAGTGCATTGAAAACGCATTATCCAAAGTGTGCAGATCAGGACCTAGCCCTGAGTCGCAGCTGAGTCACTCCATTCTGGGCAGAGGCTGCACTTACTTTTTTTATTCCATTGTCAATTTTGTGGAATTCAGATTGATTTGAACTCAGGTCTTCCTCTCCCCCCCCCCCCATTGAAACGGGAAAGTGTTCTGCACGTGGTTAGGGGGGCTCAGAAGTGGGGAGCCGAGCCTCTTTCCTTCTTTTCTTGAAGGGGGGGGGGAGAAGAGCCAAGCAGGGAGACTTTCTTTTCTTGGAGGGGGGGGAGAGGATCGAAGAAGGCAGAGGAGGAGGAAAAAATCCAAGACTGACAGAAGTTGAGAGAAATTAGGGGCTTCTCCTTTAAGGCAAGCTTGTCACATGAGCGGCTTTGGCTAATCAGTGTGTCTCTACCACAGAGGTTCAAAGCAGCCTGCATTCTAAATCCGAATCTTGAAATATTGAAGTTTAAAAGCACTCTAAGATATTGCACAATAAAGGTAGGGTCACTCCGGATCAATCCTTCTTGCCGCAGAAGGAAAATGTAAATCGACCAAAATCAAAACGGAAATTGCATTCTGTGTAGAGGGCAGGGACTGAATCGACCTGGGATTGGAATAAATCCCAGGTCGATTCACACCCTGGATATTGCAATCTCAATGCACTTTAGCAGTTAGATTTGTTTTGCGCAGGACCTCCCAGCTGCAAAGGCACACTGGAAGGGCCATGTCTGAGGTGTGCAGAAGGGGACGAGGCGCCTCTGCCCCGCCGAACTCCTCGCTCCTGTTATTGCTTTTCAGAGTTCCCGCCAGGAACTTGGGGCTGTCGCGATGCCCTCCAACAACCGCGGGGGTTCTTCCGAGGGTCGCCCTCGTAATACCTGGCCCGGATCCCTGTTCTCTCCCCCGCCCCCCGCCCCACACTTCGTATTGGGCTCTCCAGAAGACTGTTTCAGAGGGGGCGGGCCCTGGCCTTCTAGACCCGAAAAGCCATATTAGGATCGGCAGCCACGTAGAGACAGGTTTCCAAGTCCGGAGGAGCTGCCATCGTCCGAAAAGCCTATCCCCGGGAAATCCTCGTAGGCGGTACTGGATTCGAATCGCGCGCCATCCTATTACGCTTCTCGAGGGTGAGCGTCACTAGCCTTCCCCCCCCCCCAAATCTGGGTCTCCCCTGGGAGGCAGCGTGCTGGCCTTGGCTCCCCGAAAAGCGTGCGGCCAGCCCGCCAAGGGAGACGCGCCACCTCCGCCTCCCCCTTGCCTCCAAGGCGCTTGGGAACTGGCCGCAGAAGCCGAGTCCCTTCCGATCAAGCCCCCCCTCCCATTGCAGAACCCCGGCTCCAGGCGAGGGACCCCCCCCCCCGGGGCACGTTCCGGATCCGCTCGGCAGGGAGCCCGAGAAAGAGCCGCGGAGGCTGCGCGCCCCTGGCTGGCTGGCTGCTCGTCGGCTCCGTGCTCGACTTCTCGGCGCTGCCCCCCGGCTGGGGATTCCTGCCTGTGTCTGCGGGGCGAGCCGCTTGATGGGGCCCCAGGGTGCCGCGGGGAGGAAGAGCCCACGAGGAAGGGTCGCCCCCTGGAGGAAGGGCTCGGGGACCTCCAGAGCGCAGGGCGAGACCGGCCGCCAATCCGTGGGGTAGTCAAACTGCGGCCCTCCGGATGTCCATGGAATACAATACAGCAAACGCTGGCAGGGGCTCATGGGAATTGTAGTCCATGGACATCTGGAGGGCTGCAGTTTGACTACCACTGCTAGAGAAGTAAGGAGAGGGTGTTTTTTTCATACCCGGCTTTAGCGCCTTACGTGCACTTCGGTCGATTCCTCACACAGTGGTTATGGCCCTTTCGACGCACTTTAGAAGTCGATTTTCCTGTTCTGCACAAGGGAAGCCAGCTGCAAAAGCACACTGAAAGTGCATAATTATGTGCAGAATGAGTGGAAACCTTTCCTCTTCCCAAAACAGAGGCCCTGTGTGGTAGATGGGGCTGAGAGAGCTCTGGGAGAAAAGTCCTAAGAGAACTGCGACTGGCCCAAAGTCACCCAACTGGCTGCATGTGTCTCAAAGTGGCTTACGATCATCTCCTTTCCTTTCTCTCCCCACAACAAGCACCCTGTGAGGTAGGCGGGCTGAAAGAGCTCTGAGGGAACTGCTCTGTGAGAACAACCCTACGAGAACTGTGACTGGCCCAAACTCACTCAGCTGGGTGCATGTGTCTCAAAGTGACTTACAGTCGTTTTCCCTTTCTGTCCCCACATCAGGCATCCTGTGAGGTAGGTGGGCCTGAGAGCTTTGAGAGAACTGTGCTGGCCCAAGGTCACCCAGCTTTCTGCATGTGGAGAAAGAGTGGTGAATCAAGGGGATCACAGGACATTGGTCAAGCTGCCATGATGTGAGTCATACGTGAACATGAGATACATGCATTCACAGGGACTTGTAAATAGGGTTAGAGTGTTTCCTCATCGCAAGAGGGCTTCAGCAGCAAGTGGACTTTATTGTACCCATCTCTGATCATAACACCCACTGAACTTTGAATGACGACATCTATATCTGATGCGTTGATTAACGTTGTGCTGCTGACCCTGTCTGCATTTACTGGGAAGAAAGTCCCACCAAAGTCAGTGAAATTTATTTCCTTAGATGTACGCAGAGGCTTTCAGCGTTACATCATTCTCTAAACAAGCCCTTTCCCACTTGATCCACTTTTATTCTGTCCAGTCGCACCCTTTCCGGATTTTTGTGATCTGGTTGCAGAACAACTTGGAAGGATGTTGAGCTTGCGAGAGAGCCCAACAGCAGTAGACTGTATGGTGCAAGGCTCATGACAGCAACCCTGTGCAGAATTAGGTGTAGCAAGTCCTTTCAGGTACAGTACTGTCCTGAGTACACTTAGAATCATAGAATCATAGAGTTGGAAGGGACCTAATGGGTCATCTAGTCCAACCCCCTGCACTTTGCAGGACAGTCACAACCCTATCGCTCATCCACTGTAACCTGCCACACCCTTGAGCCTACACAGAATCAGCTTCTCTGACAGATGGCTCTCCAGCCTCTGTTTAAAAATTTCCAAAGATGGAGAACCCACCACCTCCCGAGGAAGCCTGTTCCACTGAGAAACTGCTCTGTCAGGAACTTTTTCCAGATGTTTAGATGGAATTTCTTTTGAATTAATTTCATTAATTTCTGGTCTGTCCCTCTGGGGCAAGAGAGAACAACTCTGCTCCATCCTCTGCATGGCAGCCTTCTAAATACTTCGAGATGGTTATCAGATCCCCTCTCAGTCATCTTCACTCCAGGCTAAATGAACTTGAGCTGTATAAATGTATCTTCCAAAACCACCCTAAGCCAGCCATTCTCAGCTTCTTTGGACCATGCCCCTTTCAGTTCTTCTCAGCTCCGCTCGTTCCATATGGCAGAAACCTAAATAGAAGCATCAGATGGCCTTGAAGGTGACCTTGTTCATGGGAGGGGGGTGACCCTTTTCCTGTTGGACGATGCAAGATCTGCAGTGTGCATGTTTGAACAGAACATTTAGAGTGTCCTGCGGGGGGCACCGCGGAAGACGTGTATTTACGATAATTAGAATTGGAATTTCCTGATGGTTTTCAAATATTCTCATCCAGTGTCCTGATTAGCTCATGAGACTTCCTGCTCCTTTGAGCACACTTCCTCCTTTCTTTCCTCCAGAGCCAACTGACAGAAGAGAACTGTTTGTTATACCCCCTTTTCACTTCCCATAGGAGCCCCAAAACCGCTTACAAAAAGCTTTCCCTTCCTCTCCCCACAACAGACATCCTGTGAAGTAGGTGGGTCTGGGGGAGAGCTCTCAGAGAACTATTATGTGAGAAGGGCCCTAAGAAAACTGTGACTAACCCAAGGTCACTCAGCTCTCTGCTAATTTAAATTCTGCAAATATTTCCAAGCCCTTCTGGCTGCCCAGTCTGCTTTGTGGGTCTCCCAAACCACACACTGACTAGACTCAGATTTTCTTTGCTTTATTAAGTGACGTCTTGTCTCTAGAATATCTCTTTGGCCACCTGAGTCAAGCGAAAACGGTCCCTTCTGCTGGGAAGACATGTTCATTCAACGCTGAGGAAAGCACTACCGATTGCATTGGCATTCCTGTAGAGCAATCACCCACACCGAAATGCCCACCAAACTGAATACCAGACTAGCCATAGCAACGGAGTGTATAAAACTGCAGGTGCAAGCATCCAGAGAGACAGCCATTTGTGTATCTTCCCGAATAGCAATGTCCATTGTGAATTTTCAGGAAAACCTTGAGTTTAGCTAGATGTTTAGCCAGCTTGGTGCAGGGGCTAAGAGTGGTGGCTTCTAATCTGGAGAGCTCGGCTTGATTCCCCGCTCCTCCACATGCAGCCTGCTAGGTGACCTTGGGCTACTCACAGTCCTGTTAGAGCTGTTCTCACAGAGCAGTTCTGTCAGAGCTCTCTCAGCCTCACCTCCCTCACCGGGGGGGGGGGTCTGTTGTGGGGAGAGGAAAGGGAAGGCGACCGTAAGCCGCTTGGAGACTTCTTCTGGTAGAGAAAAGCAGCATATAAGAACCAACTCTTCTTCTTCCAGATGTGGCTGTAAAATCTCCCGAGATGCTTCCCTGTCGATCCATTGGAAAGTCTGAGTAATATTCCGCAATCAATTATAAATGGGTCAGAAACCTAGTTTCCCGAAGCGCAGCAGCAATCAGATGCGACAGTGGGCCAGAATTGTACAAGCCGCGAATGGGCTTTGACCTTGCCTCCGGTCCAATGAATTGCCTTTGTCAGCTTTTCCTCGTTCCTTTGGCACAGCTCTGCAGAGTGCCGAGGGGTTCCTTCTCCCCTTGCCGTGGCTGAACTTTGGGTCTGAATAAAACATGACAGCTGGTTTGGACAGATGATCTTTTCACAATGCCAGGAACGCTCCGAGGCAGACCTGCACAACCTGGGATCGTCTGCCAGGTGTTGGGCAGCCACCCCCACCTCCACCCCCTGCTTTTGCCGAATCCAAAAGGCAGGAGGAAATGAGTGACTGAACTCCTAGCAGGCTCAAGTGGGGAGACGTGTTCGTCTGAAGCCCCACAACAAAACAAAATCAGAGTCCAGTGGCAGCTTTAAGACCAACAAAGATTTATTCAAGGCGTGAGCTTTCGAGTGCAAGCACTCGAAAGCTCACGCCTTGAATAAATCTTTGTTGGTCTTAAAGCTGCCACTGGACTCTGATTTTGTTTTGTTGTCCTTGCAGGCTGCCATAGAGAGCTGGAAGTTGCAACTGCGTTCAGGCCTTCGTAGTCAACCCTAGTTTATAAACTGCGCTTTGATTAAGCTCCAGTCCAGTGCGATGTTCGAATGAAAGCTGGGCCCACTTTATCAGGTTTGCTGGCGGTGCTAAAATAGAGGTGGATTATGCCTTACTAGTTAATAGCGGGGTGTACTAATTTTGGTGCGGGTTTTTTTTGTGATGTCTGGATGCAGAAATCCCAAGTGATTGATTCACTGCACTGCCCCTGTGCAGACCATCCATTGCACACGCAGGGGGCTTTGCAAGGATACTCCTTTGTTTGCTTGTTTCCCCCCTTGGCCTGCCTCCTCTTTTTGCTACTGACAATTCCCTATGCAGGAATGTTCTTCGATGTTTTTTTGTGTTGAGAGTGGTAAGATAAAAGGCAGGAGAATGATGAAAGCGATCAGGGCCACAGCTGTAAAAGATGTATTTTTCTTTCAGAATACAGATCAGGGAACACACTAAAACGGGTGGACAGAAAAGGTGCTGATCAGCAAGAAGAAAAAAGGAGGGGAGAACACTATAGAAATGATGTCTTGGAATTTAAAAGTTCAGTAATTCAGTGAAGGGTGTGGGGACTGACTATCTTTGACAGAGACGAGGCACGAGACTCGCCCTAGGTTTCCCCCCCATCCATGCCGATATATATTCCAGTCTTTATTCTATTTAAGGCCTTATAGTATCTGCTATAAGAGCCTCTTGTGGCGCAGAGTGGTAAGGCAGCAGAAATGTTGTCTGGAAGTCCTGCCCATGAGGCTGGGAGTTCAATCCCAGCAGCTGGCTCAAGGTTGACTCATCCTTCCGAGGTTGGTAAAATGAGTACCCAGCTTGCTGGGGGGTAAAACGGTAATGACTGGGGAAGGGAATGGCAAAACCACCCCGTATTGAGTCTGCCATGAAAACACTAGAGGGCGTCACCCCAAGGGTCAGACATGACCCGGTGTTTGCACAGGGGATACCTTTACCTTTAGTATCTGCCAACTCACAGACTCAGAAGAGAATTTGTGGATTCTGCTAGGAGGCAGGAAGGAAGGCAAGGAGCAGAGTAGCTGGGTTTTGTGACTGGCTAGTGGTCTGTGATGTATATCTAGTGGATTAGACAAGCATCTATGCAACAAACTATGGTTACCTCAGATAGAATCCATTATTCCTCTGAATATTTGTGAAACAGCCCTGGGGGTGGAGAGTGTCCTGGCTGTCCGAGATAGAATAGGGCCAATCAGGGTCACTTGCCGCACTCTGATTGGCCCTCCCTCTTCAGCTCCTGCCCTCCGTCCCTGGACACTAGCTAATTTGCTCTCAGATGCTTGAAAGACACAGAGAGCCCTGCAAACTGCAAACAACCCCTGATTACCTGCTATGGCTTCTGCTGCGAGGGGGGGGAGAGAAAGACAGAGAGAGACAAACTGCAAACGAGCCCCAAACTGCAAACAAGCCTTGCTTCCCTGCTACCAAGGAGTCCTCATTACCTCCTATGGCTCCTGCTGCAAGAGAGAGATCTGCGCCTGCTGGTGTCCCCTGGGTCCTAGCGCCAATTGCATTCCTGGTTGCAATGGGCTTTCTTGCTAGTCATAGAATAAGTGTTGGAATGGACCTCCTCGGTCATCTAGTCCTACCCCCTTGCACTATGCAGGACACTCACAACCCTATCGCTCATCCACTGTAAGCTGCCACCCCCTTGAGCCTTCACAGAATCAGCCTCTCCGTCAGATGGCTATCCAGCCTGTTTAAAAATGTCCAAAGATGGAGAACCCACCACCTCCCGAGGAAGCGTGTTCCACTGAGAAACTGCTCTGTCAGGAACTTTTTCCAGATGTTTAGATGGAATTTCTTTTGAATTAATTTCATTAATTTCTGGTCTGTCCCTCTGGGGCAAGAGAGAACAACTCTGCTCCATCCTCTGCATGGCAGCCTTTTAAATATCAGATCCCCTCTCAGTCATCTTCACTCCAGGCTAAACTGACAAAGCTCCCCCAACGTATCTTCATATG